>NC_086108.1:54949106-56199106 GCF_963921235.1 Mobula hypostoma | reverse complement strand
CTCTACAGAGTGGTGATGATATAGGATAGTCTCTGTGGAGTGGTGATGATATAGGACAGTCTCTGTGGAGGTGATGATATCAGACAGTCTCTGTGGAGTGGTGGTGATATACGACAGTCTCGGTGCAGTGGTGATGATATAGGACAGTCTCAGTGGAGTGATGATGTATGACCGTCTCTGTAGAGTGGTGAAGATGATTTAGGACAGTCTCTGTGGAGTGGTGATGATATAGGACAGTTCCTGTGGAGTGGTGATTATATAGGACAGTCTTAGTGGAGTGGTGAAGATGATTTAGGACAGTCACTGTGTAAGTGGTGATGACATATTACAGTCTCAGTGGAGTTGTGATAATATCGGACAGTGTCTGTGGAGTGGTGATGATATAGGACAGTCTCTGAGGAGTGGTGATGATTTAGGACAGTCTCAGTGGAGTGGTAAATATATAGGACAGTCTCTGTGGAGCGGTGATGATATAGGACAGTCTGTGGAGTGGTGACTATATGGGGCAGTCTCTGTGGAGTGGTGATGATATAGGAAAGTGTCTGTGGAGTGGTGATGATATCGGACAGTCTCTATGGAGTGGTGGTGATGTAGGACAGTCTACAGAGTGGTGATGATATAGGATAATCTCTGTGGAGTGGTGATGATATCGGACAGTCTCTGTGGAGTGGTGATGATGATTTAGGACAGTTTCTATGAAGTGGTGATGATATAGGACAATCTCTGTGGAGTGGGATGACATAGGACCGTCTCAGTGGAGTAGTGATGATATCGAACAGTCACTGTGGAGTGGTGATTATATGGGGCAGTCTCGGTGGAGTGGTGATGATTTAGGACAGTCTCTGTGGAGTGGTGATGATATAGGACAGGCTCTGTGAAGTGGTGATGAGATAGGATCGTCTCAGTGGAGTAGTGATGATATAGGTCAGTCTCTGGAGCAGTGATGATATAGGACAGTCTCTGTGGAGTGGTGATGGTAACGGACAGTCTCTGAGGAGTGGTGATGATATAGGACAGTCTCTGAGGAGTGGTGATGATTTAGGACAGTCTCAGTGGAGTGGTGATGATATAGGAAAGTCTCCGTGGAGTGTTGATGATATATGACGGTCTTTGTGGAGTGGTGATGATATAGAACAGTCTCTGCGGAGTGGTCATAATTTTGGACAGTCTCGGTGGAGTAGTGAGGATGTACAACAGTCTCTGTGGAGTGGTGATAATTTAGGATTGTCTCGGTGGAGTTGTGAGGATGTACAACAGTCTCTGTGGGTGGGTGATGATATCGCACAGTCTCTGTGGGTGGGTGATGATATAGGACAGTCTCGGTGGAGTGTTCATAATATAGGACAGTTTCTGTGGAGTGGTGATGATATAGGACAGTCTCAGTGGAGTGGTGATGATATAGGACAGTCTCTGAGGAGTGGTGATGATTTAGGACAGTCTCAGTGGAGTGGTGATGATATAGGAAAGTCTCCGTGGAGTGTTGATGATATATGACGGTCTTTGTGGAGTGGTGATGATATAGAACAGTCTCTGCGGAGTGGTCAGAATTTTGGACAGTCTCGGTGGAGTAGTGAGGATGTACAACAGTCTCTGTGGAGTGGTGATAATTTAGGATTGTCTCGGTGGAGTTGTGAGGATGTACAACAGTCTCTGTGGGTGGGTGATGATATCGCACAGTCTCTGTGGGTGGGTGATGATATCGCACAGTCTCTGTGGGTGGGTGATGATATAGGACAGTCTCGGTGGAGTGTTCATAATATAGGACAGTTTCTGTGGAGTGGTGATGATATAGGACAGTCTCAGTGGAGTGGTGATGATATAGGACAGTCTCTGAGGAGTGGTGATGATTTCGGACAGTCTCAGTGGAGTGGTGATGATATAGGAAAGTCTCCGTGGAGTGTTGATGATATATGACGGTCTTTGTGGAGTGGTGATGATATAGAACAGTCTCTGCGGAGTGGTCATAATTTTGGACAGTCTCGGTGGAGTAGTGAGGATGTACAACAGTCTCTGTGGAGTGGTGATAATTTAGGATTGTCTCGGTGGAGTTGTGAGGATGTACAACAGTCTCTGTGGGTGGGTGATGATATCGCACAGTCTCTGTGGGTGGGTGATGATATAGGACAGTCTCGGTGGAGTGTTCATAATATAGGACAGTTTCTGTGGAGTGGTGATGATTTAGGACATTCTCTGTGGAGTGGTGATGATTTAGGACCTGTCTCTGTGTTGATGATATAGGAAAGTCTTTGTGGAGTGGTGATGATATAGAACCTTCTCTGCGGACTGGTGATAATTTAGGACAGTCACGGTGGAGTAGTGAGGACGTACAACAGTCTCTGTGGAGTGGTGATGATTTAGGACAGTCTCTGTGGAGTGGTGAAAATTTAGGACAGTCTCGGTGGAGTGTTGAGGATGTACAACAGTCTCTGTGGAGTGGTGATAATTTAGGATAGTCTCGGAGGAGTGGTGAGGATGTACAACAGTCTCTGTGGAGTGGTGGTGATATACGACAGTCTCGGTGCAGTGGTGATGATTTAGGACAGTCTCTGTGGAGTGGTGATATCGGACAGTCTCTGTGGAGTGGTGATGATGATTTAGGACAGTTTCTATGAAGTGGTGATGATATAGGACAATCTCTGTGGAGTGGTGATGACATAGGACCGTCTCAGTGGAGTAGTGATGATATCGAACAGTCACTGTGGAGTGGTGATTATATGGGGCAGTCTCGGTGGAGTGGTGATGATTTAGGACAGTCTCTGTGGAGTGGTGATGATATAGGACAGGCTCTGTGAAGTGGTGATGAGATAGGATCGTCTCAGTGGAGTAGTGATGATATAGGTCAGTCTCGGTGGAGTGTTCATAATATAGGACAGTTTCTGTGGAGTGGTGATGATATAGGACAGTCTCAGTGGAGTGGTGATGATATAGGACAGTCTCTGAGGAGTGGTGATGATTTAGGACAGTCTCAGTGGAGTGGTGATGATATAGGAAAGTCTCCGTGGAGTGTTGATGATATATGACGGTCTTTGTGGAGTGGTGATGATATAGAACAGTCTCTGCGGAGTGGTCAGAATTTTGGACAGTCTCGGTGGAGTAGTGAGGATGTACAACAGTCTCTGTGGAGTGGTGATAATTTAGGATTGTCTCGGTGGAGTTGTGAGGATGTACAACAGTCTCTGTGGGTGGGTGATGATATCGCACAGTCTCTGTGGGTGGGTGATGATATAGGACAGTCTCGGTGGAGTGATGATGTACGACAGTCTGTGTGGAGTGGTGAAGATGATGTAGTACAGTTTCTGTGGAGTTGTGATGATATCGGACAGTCTCTGTGGAGTGGTGATGATTTAGGACAGTCTCAATGGAGTGGTGATGATATAGGACAGTCTCTGTGGAGGTGATGATATCGGACAGTCTCTGTGGAGTGCTGATGATATAGGAAAGTCTCTGTGCAGTGGTGATGATATTGGACAGTCTCTGTGGAGTGGTGATGATATAGGATAGTCTCTGTGGAGTGGTGATGACATTGGTCAGTCTCTGTGGAGTGGTGATGATATAGGAAAGTCTCTGTGGAGTAGTGATGATATCGGACAGTCTCTGTGGAGTGGTGGTGATGTAGGACAGTCTCTACAGAGTGGTGGTGATTTAGGACCGTCTCTGTGTTGATGACATAGAACCATCTCTGTGTTGATGATATAGGACAGTCTTTGTGGAGTGGTGATGATATAGAACAGTCTCGGTGGAGTGGTGATATCGGACAGTCTCTGTGGAGTGGTGATATCGGACAGTCTCTGTGGAGTGGTGAGGATGTACAACAGTCTCTGTGGAGTGGTGATAATTTAGGATAGTCTCGGTGGAGTGGCGAGGATGTACAACAGTCTCTGTGGAGTAGTGATGATATAGGACAGTCTCGGTTCAGTGGTGATGATTTAGGACAGTCTCTGTGGAGTTGTGATGATATCGGACAGTCTCCGTGGAGTAGTGATGATATCGAACAGTCACTGTGGAGTGGTGATGATATGGGGCAGTCTCGGTGGAGTGGTGATGATTTAGGACAGTCTCTGTGGAGTGGTGATGATATAGGACTGTCTCAGTGGAGTAGTGATGATATAGGACAGTCTCTGGAGTAGTGATGATATAGGACAGTCTCTGTGGAGTAGTGATGATATCGGACAGTTTCTGTGGAGTGGTGATGATATAGGACAGTCTCTGTGGAGCGGTGATGATATAGGACCGTATCTGTGGAGCGGTGATGATATAGGACAGTCTCTGTGGAGTGGTGATGATATAGGACAGTCTCTGTGGAGGTGATGATATCAGACAGTCTCTGTGGAGTGGTGGTGATATACGACAGTCTCGGTGCAGTGGTGATGATATAGGACAGTCTCAGTGGAGTGATGATGTATGACCGTCTCTGTAGAGTGGTGAAGATGATTTAGGACAGTCTCTGTGGAGTGGTGATGATATAGGACAGTTCCTGTGGAGTGGTGATTATATAGGACAGTCTTAGTGGAGTGGTGAAGATGATTTAGGACAGTCACTGTGTAAGTGGTGATGACATATTACAGTCTCAGTGGAGTTGTGATAATATCGGACAGTGTCTGTGGAGTGGTGATGATATAGGACAGTCTCTGAGGAGTGGTGATGATTTAGGACAGTCTCAGTGGAGTGGTAAATATATAGGACAGTCTCTGTGGAGCGGTGATGATATAGGACAGTCTGTGGAGTGGTGACTATATGGGGCAGTCTCTGTGGAGTGGTGATGATATAGGAAAGTGTCTGTGGAGTGGTGATGATATCGGACAGTCTCTATGGAGTGGTGGTGATGTAGGACAGTCTACAGAGTGGTGATGATATAGGATAATCTCTGTGGAGTGGTGATGATATCGGACAGTCTCTGTGGAGTGGTGATGATGATTTAGGACAGTTTCTATGAAGTGGTGATGATATAGGACAATCTCTGTGGAGTGGGATGACATAGGACCGTCTCAGTGGAGTAGTGATGATATCGAACAGTCACTGTGGAGTGGTGATTATATGGGGCAGTCTCGGTGGAGTGGTGATGATTTAGGACAGTCTCTGTGGAGTGGTGATGATATAGGACAGGCTCTGTGAAGTGGTGATGAGATAGGATCGTCTCAGTGGAGTAGTGATGATATAGGTCAGTCTCTGGAGCAGTGATGATATAGGACAGTCTCTGTGGAGTGGTGATGGTAACGGACAGTCTCTGAGGAGTGGTGATGATATAGGACAGTCTCTGAGGAGTGGTGATGATTTAGGACAGTCTCAGTGGAGTGGTGATGATATAGGAAAGTCTCCGTGGAGTGTTGATGATATATGACGGTCTTTGTGGAGTGGTGATGATATAGAACAGTCTCTGCGGAGTGGTCATAATTTTGGACAGTCTCGGTGGAGTAGTGAGGATGTACAACAGTCTCTGTGGAGTGGTGATAATTTAGGATTGTCTCGGTGGAGTTGTGAGGATGTACAACAGTCTCTGTGGGTGGGTGATGATATCGCACAGTCTCTGTGGGTGGGTGATGATATAGGACAGTCTCGGTGGAGTGTTCATAATATAGGACAGTTTCTGTGGAGTGGTGATGATATAGGACAGTCTCAGTGGAGTGGTGATGATATAGGACAGTCTCTGAGGAGTGGTGATGATTTCGGACAGTCTCAGTGGAGTGGTGATGATATAGGAAAGTCTCCGTGGAGTGTTGATGATATATGACGGTCTTTGTGGAGTGGTGATGATATAGAACAGTCTCTGCGGAGTGGTCAGAATTTTGGACAGTCTCGGTGGAGTAGTGAGGATGTACAACAGTCTCTGTGGATTGGTGATAATTTAGGATTGTCTCGGTGGAGTTGTGAGGATGTACAACAGTCTCTGTGGGTGGGTGATGATATCGCACAGTCTCTGTGGGTGGGTGATGATATCGCACAGTCTCGGTGGAGTGTTCATAATATAGGACAGTTTCTGTGGAGTGGTGGTGATATAGGACAGTCTCTGTAGAGTGGTGATGATTTAGGACATTCTCTGTGGAGTGGTGATGATTTAGGACCTGTCTCTGTGTTGATGATATAGGAAAGTCTTTGTGGAGTGGTGATGATATAGAACCTTCTCTGCGGACTGGTGATAATTTAGGACAGTCACGGTGGAGTAGTGAGGACGTACAACAGTCTCTGTGGAGTGGTGATGATTTAGGACAGTCTCTGTGGAGTGGTGAAAATTTAGGACAGTCTCGGTGGAGTGTTGAGGATGTACAACAGTCTCTGTGGAGTGGTGATAATTTAGGATAGTCTCGGAGGAGTGGTGAGGATGTACAACAGTCTCTGTGGAGTGGTGGTGATATACGACAGTCTCGGTGCAGTGGTGATGATTTAGGACAGTCTCTGTGGAGTGGTGATATCGGACAGTCTCTGTGGAGTGGTGATGATGATTTAGGACAGTTTCTATGAAGTGGTGATGATATAGGACAATCTCTGTGGAGTGGTGATGACATAGGACCGTCTCAGTGGAGTAGTGATGATATCGAACAGTCACTGTGGAGTGGTGATTATATGGGGCAGTCTCGGTGGAGTGGTGATGATTTAGGACAGTCTCTGTGGAGTGGTGATGATATAGGACAGGCTCTGTGAAGTGGTGATGAGATAGGATCGTCTCAGTGGAGTAGTGATGATATAGGTCAGTCTCTGGAGCAGTGATGATATAGGACAGTCTCTGTGGAGTGGTGATGGTAACGGACAGTCTCTGAGGAGTGGTGATGATATAGGACAGTCTCTGAGGAGTGGTGATGATTTAGGACAGTCTCAGTGGAGTGGTGATGATATAGGAAAGTCTCCGTGGAGTGTTGATGATATATGACGGTCTTTGTGGAGTGGTGATGATATAGAACAGTCTCTGCGGAGTGGTCAGAATTTTGGACAGTCTCGGTGGAGTAGTGAGGATGTACAACAGTCTCTGTGGAGTGGTGATAATTTAGGATTGTCTCGGTGGAGTTGTGAGGATGTACAACAGTCTCTGTGGGTGGGTGATGATATCGCACAGTCTCTGTGGGTGGGTGATGATATAGGACAGTCTCGGTGGAGTGATGATGTACGACAGTCTGTGTGGAGTGGTGAAGATGATGTAGTACAGTTTCTGTGGAGTTGTGATGATATCGGACAGTCTCTGTGGAGTGGTGATGATTTAGGACAGTCTCAATGGAGTGGTGATGATATAGGACAGTCTCTGTGGAGGTGATGATATCGGACAGTCTCTGTGGAGTGCTGATGATATAGGACAGTCTCTGTGCAGTGGTGATGATATTGGACAGTCTCGGTGGAGTGGTGATGATATCGGACAGTCTCTGTGGAGTGGTGATGATATAGGATAGTCTCTGTGGAGTGGTGATGACATCGGTCAGTCTCTGTGGAGTGGTGATGATATAGGAAAGTCTCTGTGGAGTAGTGATGATATCGGACAGTCTCTGTGGAGTGGTGGTGATGTAGGACAGTCTCTACAGAGTGGTGGTGATTTAGGACCGTCTCTGTGTTGATGACATAGAACCATCTCTGTGTTGATGATATAGGACAGTCTTTGTGGAGTGGTGATGATATAGAACAGTCTCGGTGGAGTGGTGATATCGGACAGTCTCTGTGGAGTGGTGATATCGGACAGTCTCTGTGGAGTGGTGAGGATGTACAACAGTCTCTGTGGAGTGGTGATAATTTAGGATAGTCTCGGTGGAGTGGTGAGGATGTACAACAGTCTCTGTGGAGTAGTGATGATATAGGACAGTCTCGGTTCAGTGGTGATGATTTAGGACAGTCTCTGTGGAGTTGTGATGATATCGGACAGTCTCCGTGGAGTAGTGATGATATCGAACAGTCACTGTGGAGTGGTGATGATATGGGGCAGTCTCGGTGGAGTGGTGATGATTTAGGACAGTCTCTGTGGAGTGGTGATGATATAGGACTGTCTCAGTGGAGTAGTGATGATATAGGACAGTCTCTGGAGTAGTGATGATATAGGACAGTCTCTGTGGAGTAGTGATGATATCGGACAGTTTCTGTGGAGTGGTGATGATATAGGACAGTCTCTGTGGAGCGGTGATGATATAGGACCGTATCTGTGGAGCGGTGATGATATAGGACAGTCTCTGTGGAGTGGTGATAATATAGGACAGTCTCAGTGGAGTAGTGATGATATAGGACAGTCTCAGTGGAGTAGTGATCATATAGGACAGTGCCTGAGGAGTAGTGATGATACAGGACAGTGTCTGTGGAGTAGTGATGATATAGGACTGTCTCTGTGGAATGGTGGTGATAAAGGACAGTTTCTGTGGAGAGATGATGATACAGGGATGTCTCTGCTGCCAGTGCTGATGATATAGGACAGTCCCTGTGGAGGGTCTGTGCTGCCTGTGGTGATGGGGCGGGAAGGCAGGCCCGCTAATTGCTGGACCAACACTACATTATTGGCATTCCAGCATGAAGGACAAGCTTGTAGGTATCCTGTTGTAGGCAGAGTTTCTCAGTCAGACTTGTTGTGAAGAAAGGCCACAACAAGCCCCGTTATAAAGTATTACAGAAGATCTTTAAGTAGCCGGTGTCAACAAAATCCACAGATTCACCCCTCTCTGGCTAAAGAAATTCCTTATCATCTCCATTGTATAAGGAGCACTCTTCCATTCTGAGGCTGTGTCTTCTGGTCTTAGACTCCACCACCATAGAAAACATCCTCTCCACATCCACTTTATTGAGACCTTTTAACATTTGATTGGTTTCAATAAGGTTACCCTTTGTTTTCCTGAATTCCAGTGAGCAGAGGCCTGGAGCCATAAAATGCTACTCAAATGATAAGCCTTTCAATCACAGAATCATTTTTGTGAACCTCCTTTGAATCCTCTCCAATGTCAGTACATCCTTTCTTAGATAAGGGGCACAAAACTGCTCAAAATACTCCAAGTGAGGCCGCACCAGAGCTTTATAAAGTGTCAACATTACATCCTTGCTTTTATATACTATGGAGAGAGTAACAAATGAGCATGAAAGAGTAAATAGGAACAGATACTGTAATCGTTGGATCTACCAATAATCATTTCTGAAATATAAACATTAAACACCAAAGGTAACAATCCAGACCATACACAATAACTACATAAAATCTAATTGCTTCCTCAAGAACTGGCTGTCACACATTAATTTCAATCTCACTCTCCTAATTCAGGAATCCGCACACAACTCCACCTTATCCATCCACAGCTGGGTTTTGATGGATCAAAGATATCTAATATAGCTAAAAATATGTAAATAAAAGAATTAGGTGTTATTGATAAAAATTATTATTATTATTATTATGGATGAGGTTTTGGTGTACTTGGAGGCACATGATAAAGTAGGCCAAAGTCTGAATGATTTCCTTAAGCGGAAATCTTTCCTGACAAATCTGTTGGAATTCTTTGAGGGAATAACAGGCACGATAGACAAAGGAGAGTCAGTGGATGTAGTTTAGTTGGATTTTCAGAAGATCAAGATGCCACAAATAAGGATGTTTAACAAGATAAGAGATCATGGTATTACTGGAAAGGTACTAGCAAGGATGGATGATGGGCTGACTGGCAGGAGGCAATGAGTGGGAATAAAGGAAGCCTATTCCAGTTGGCTGCCGGTGACTAGTGGTGTTCTGCAGGTGTTGGTATTGGGACCAGTTCTTTTCACGTTATATTTCAATGATATGGATGATGGAATTGATGGCTTTGTGGACGAGTTTGTGGATGATATGAAGATAGGTGAAAGACCAGGTAGCGTTGAGCAGAGTTTGCTGAAGGACTTAGACAGATGAGGAGAATGGGCAAAGAAGTGGCAGATGGAATATAGTGTAGCGAAGTGTATGGTCATGCACTTCGGCAGAAGGGACAAAGGCATCGACTATTTTCTAAATGGGGAGAAAATTCAAAAATCAGAGGTGCAAACGGACTTGAGAGTCCTTGTGCAGAATTCCATAAAGGTTAACTTGAATGCTGAGTCGGTGTTGAGGAAGCCAAATATAATGTTAGCATTCATTTTGAGAAGACTAGAATGTAGGAGCAAGGATGTAATGCTGAGGCTTTATAAGACATTGGTCAGACCACACGGAGTATTGTGAGCAGTTCTGGACGCATTATCTAATTAAAGATGTGCTGGCATTGGAGAGGAGGTCCACGAGAATGATCCCAGGAATGAAAAGGTTAACTTATGAAAAACATTTGATGGCTGTGGGCCTGTACTCACTGGAGCTTAGAAGAATGAGGAGGGATTTTATTGAAACCAATTTAATATTGAAAGACCTAGATAAAGTGGATATGGAGAGGATGTTTCATGTATTGGGTAATTCTAGGTCCAGGCAGCACAGCCTCAGAATAGAGGAATGTCCATTCAGAACGGAGATGAAGAGGAATTTCTTAGCCAGACCGTAGTGGATCCGTAGAATTCATTGCCATGGATATCTGTGCAGGGCAAATCATTGAGTATATTTCAAGTAGAGGTTGGTAGCTTCTTGATTAGTCAGTGCATCAAAGGGTATGGGGAGAAGACAAGAGAATGCCGTTGTGAGGGATTAATCAGCCATGATAAAATGGCGGAGCAGACTCGATGGGCCAAATGACCGAATTTTGCTCCTGTGTCTTATGGTCTAAAATTAACTGAACATTATGTATATTTAACACTATATTAATACATGTAGGTCAACAAAAAATAAAGCAAATGAAACAATCCTCTCACCTTTTTAAGTGAAGAATGGCCTGCTGATTCAAGTGAAGAGGCTGCACTGGATGCACAGGCTAGAGAGCATTTCCAGCCTCCTCAGTTCAGTGTATCCTGGACACATTAATGAACCCAGTGGCAGTACAAAGGGCCAGAGACACTGCTGCCTGACCTCCAATGCTACACCACACAGGCTTGGAGGCCCTGAGCATGCTGATGTACACAAGGCATCACACGAGGTTCTGCAAATGCTGGAGATCTTAAGCAACACACACACAAAATGTGGGAGGAAGTCAGCACGTTTGGCAGCATCAGTTGTTTGGGTAGAGACTGGTGAAGAATGAAGGATCCTGATGAAGGGTCTTGACACAGCCTGTGTGTACTGCAGCTCACCAGTTATTCCCAATGGACACACCAGCCAGCTGCCAGAATAATCCTGCTTAATAATTACTTTCCTTGGGTACTCCAGCATTTAGCTGCCTTGAAAGGTGTAGCGAAGCAATGCACTTATAGTCAATGACTCATGGATTTTGTACCAAGGTTTATGTTTAATTCCCTGTGATGCAGACCTTTTGTGGCAGATGTTGACCCTGAATGCCAAGGGACAGGTAACCTCTCCAGTTCCCTGTGATCTTCTATAGCAGCTGCTCTGATAACTTTTCAGTAGTCACCAACTGGAAAAAAATGGTGTCTTTTCTGCCAGGGTAGAATTACTCCCCAAGTTATCAGAGCCAGTATCTCTGTAGGTTATTGGAGACTCCAGGATGAATCCAGAAAGCTCTCACATATTCAAAGTTGTGGCTCAAGTGTAGGCAGGAGATGCTGCTTATAGTGAAACCTCTGAAAGCGGCACACACAAAATGTTGGAGGAACTCAGCAGGTCAGGCTGCAACTATGGAAATGAATAAACAGTCGATGATTTGGGCCGAGACCCTTCATCAGGACCACAAATGAAGAGGGAAGATGCCAGAATAAGAAAGATGGGCGATGGGAGGGAGTACAAGCTTGAAAGTGATAGGTAAAGCTGGGGGGGAGGTAAGAAGCTGGGAGGTGATAGGTGGAAAAGGTAAAGAACTGGAGTAGAAGGAATCTGATTGGAGAGGGAATTGGACCATGGAAAAAGGGAATGAGGAGGGGCACCATGGGGAGGTGATAGACAGGTGAGGAGAAGTGGGTAGGGGGCCCAGAGGGCAGAGTTGAAGAAGAGGGAAGGGGGAGGGGAAAATTACTGGAACTTGGAGAAATTGCTGTTCATACCATCAGGTTAGAGACTATCCAGATGGAATATAAGGTGTTGCTCTTCCAATCTGACAGTAGTGTCATCATGACAAAAGAGGAGGCCATGGACCAACATGTCGGAATGGGAATGGGGATTGGAACTGAAATAATTGGCCACTGGGAAATCCCTCTTGAAGCGGTGCTCCATTCTACATCAGGACTTGCCAATGTAGAGGAGGCCGCATAGGGAGCACCAGATACAGTAGACGACCCCAATAGATTCACAAGTGAGGTCTTGTCTCACCTAGAGGGACTATTTGGGGCTCTGAATGGAGGTGAGGGAGGAGGTGAATGGGCAATGAAACATTTCTTCAGCTTGTAAGGATAAGTGTCAGGAGGAAGATTAGTGGGGAGAGGTGAATGAACAAGGGAATCACAGAGGGAGTGATCCCTGTGGCAAGAGGAGAGTGGGTAGGAGGCAAATTGAGTTGTTGAAAGGGAGTTATTTCTTCATGTAACTTGAAACAGCTTTTCGAATAATGTGGGCAACAGCATTGCCAGAAAAGTTAAGGAATTTCTCCCTGATCCTGGGAAATCAGATGGGTACAATCCCAGCAGAATTACTAGAATGGCCGTGTGTGAGAGGGACTACAGCAGCCTCTTGAAAGAGGTCTGAATAGGCTTCGTCATTGCTATGCTACTCCTTGATCCTATGTACATTTCTCTTCTTGGAAGAAGACAATGACCTTGAGAATTACCTGCTGCAAATCTCTTTTTGATGAGTGAAAACCTGTATCCTCCTCCGACCAATTCAATATCGGCACCTGAGAGCGTGCTCCCTTCGCTGGTGAACTGGACAGCCAACGTTGCAGGTTTACTTGGGCCCTCAGACAGCTGAAACCTGGCCAAGAGAGATCCAACACCTAAAAGAAACCATGGAAGAATCTGTGTTTGGAGAAGGATGGAACTTCACCTTCAAAAAAAAAAATTAAGGAGTGCCAGATATATTTAAGTTTACATCATATTGGAATGCAGGCATGAAGCACATCACCAGCTTCCCATTGTACACAGCTGTCATGTGGCTTAGTACATTAAAGTGCTGGAAGAGAGAAGTTAAATTGTACAGAAATAAAATCAAGAAAGTTGTATTTGTTTGAAGTTTAGTTATGGATTAATGGTTGACATACATTATCTTCAACTCCATGTCCACTGGTGGGGAGAACCAGATTTGCAAAACTGCCCTATGAATTTTGCAGATTTTCCTTCTAAAATTAAGGGTATCTCTATTTCAAAACTTGCAAATTATTTCAGTTTTCCTCCTACTGATCTCCCTATCTATGTATCTGAACACCACGTATAATTATACAATGAGGAGAGAGAGCAACTGATCTACTCTAGGGCCTTTACAATAACTTCTGAGTTTTCTTTGTAATAGATAAAAGGCAAATTTTCTTTGTCGTTTATCACTTTGCCTGACTCATGGTGTTGTGGTTTTGTCAGAGTGAATGTATTTTCACAAATGCGAGACTTTACTTAATGCAACTGTTCCATACATGCTCAGAATTTTTAATCTGGCTAAATTGTGGCAATGTTGCTGGAGTCTAGAACGAAGGCATGATCTCACAATAAGGGCCACTGGTTTTCAGTCACTGGGTATGTTCATGACTGAGATTTGTGAATACTATGAGGTCGCAGGATGTAGGGATCGGGAGGCAAAGTAGGTTTGGGGCATTAGAATAGATATGATTTTATTGATTAACAGAGCAAGTTCAAGAGGCCAAATGACTCACTTCTGCTCCCAAATCTTAAACTCAGCATAAATCTTTGTCATATTTTGAGTTTATTTTAGAGTCTGTAATAGAGATTTTTAAAAAGTTTAGTGAAGTTACCTCCATTTTCAGATTTCTGGGATAAATCGGGGATCTTCCAGAGTATCCTATGTTGTTCAGCATTCCTTGAAAAACAAACGGAAGTCAGGATTTTACTTGGCAAACTTCAAACTATTGAGGCAAACAAGATCTGTCTAAACAATTAACAGGTGATGCAGCATCCAAAGAAAGAGAAGCAGAGTTAATGTTTTACATAAAGATGGACATTTCTGTGGATGTGAAAGAGACACCCAGATGGTATGTTGCCTCCCAGGTGCCAGGATCAGTGATGTCTCGGTTCGGTTCCAGGATATTCTGAAGGGGGAGGATGAACAGCCTGAAATTGTGGTGCTTATTCGTACCAATGACATATGTAGGAAAAGGGATGAGGTCCTGAACAGAGTACTGAAAGTTAGGCAGAAAGATGAAAAGCAGGACCTTCAGGCTAATAATCTCTGGATTGCTGCCTGTGCTATGTGCCAGTGAGATTAATAATAAGATGCAAGTCCTCATGCAGGATCCCTAAAAGTTAACTTGCAGGTTGAGTTTGTGGTGAGAAAGACAAGTGCAATGTTAGCATTCATTTCAAGAGGACTAGAATATAAAAGCAAAGATGTGATGTTGAGGCTTTATGAGGCATTGGACCAACTGCATTTGGAGTATTGTGAACAGTTTTGGACCCCTTATCTAAGAAACATGTGCTGGCATTGGAGTGAGACCAGTGGACATTAGTGAGAATAATCCCAGAGATGAAAGGGTTAACACATGAGGTGTGTTTTGATGGCTCACTTGAGTTTAGAAGAGTGAGGGAGGATCTCACTGAAACCTATCGAATATTGAAATGTCAGGATAGAGTGGATGTGGTGAGGATGCTTCGTATAGTGGGTGAGTCTAGGACTAGAGGCCACAGCCTCCGAGTTGAGAGATATCCATTTAAAACGGAAAAGGGGAAATATTTCTTTAGCCAGAAGCATGGCAAATTTGTGGAATTCTTTTCCACACAAGGCTGTGCAGGCCAAGTCATTGGGTATATTTAAGGTGGAGGTTAATTGGTTCTTGCTTAATCAGGGTGTCAAAGGTTACGGGGAGAAGACAGGGGAATAGGGTTGAGAGGGACAATAAAACAGCCATGATGCAATGGCAGAGCAGACTCGATGGGACAAGTGGGCTAATCCTGCTCCTAGTTATTATGGTCAAAGACCCTCCGGATGGAATACAGTATTGGGAAGTGTATGGTCAGGCACTTTTGTAGAAGAAATGAAAGGGTTGAATATTTTCTAAACGGAGAAAAAATACAAGAAGTTAAGGAGCAGAGTCCTTGTGCAGGACTCTCTAAAGGTTAATTTGTAGGTTGGTCGGTGGTAAGGAAGGCAAATGTTAGCACTTATTTCAAGAAGACGAGAATATAAAAGCAAAGGATGTGATGTTGAGACTTTATAAAGCACTGGTGAGGCCTCACTTGGATAATTGTGAGCAGGTTTGGGCCCCTTATCTAAGAAAGGATGTGCTAAGACTGGAGAGGGTTCAAAGGAGATTCATGAAAATGATTCTAGAATTGAATGGCTTGTCATACGAAGAACATTTGATGCCTCTGGCTCTGAATTCACTAGAATTCAGAAGAATAAGGAGTGGCCTCATTAAAACCTGGATAGAGTGGACATGGAGAGGCTGTTTCCTCTGGTGGGAGAGTTTAAGACCAGAGGACACAGCCTCAGAATAGAGGGGTGTCCTTTTAGAATCGAGATGAGGAGAAATTTCTTTAACCAGAGAGTGGTGAATCTGTGGAATTCTTTGTTACAGGCAGCTGTGGAGGCCAAGTCTTTATGTATATTTAAGGCAGAGGTTGATAGATTTATGATTGGTCAGGGTATGAAGGGATAGGGGGAGAAGGCAGGAGATTGGGGTGAGAGGAAAAATAGATCAACCATGTTGATATGGCGGATAGGACTCGAAAGGCGAAATGGCCTAATTCTGCTCCTATATCTTATGGTCTCATCAGAATTGAGAAAGTTGATTTTAATTAGTGGGGTGGGGGGGTGATGGATGGACTGGGTAGACAAGGATGGACATGGCCTAACTGGAGGATTTCGAGTACGCTCATACTCAAGACACTGTTCTCATCATATCCTGAAACACAAGCTTAATGCCACGTATTAGCACAAGCATGTCCTTGCCACTCTCTGGAAGACATCAGCTGACTTTATCCTAAAATTATTGTGGTCTGTATTTACACTTTATTCAGCATGTATGGCAACACATTTCAGATGTATGGTGTGGAGCATTCTGACTGGTTGCAATACCGCCTGCTACGGAGGCTCCAATCAGGTTCAAATGAAGCTGCAAAGGGTTATAAACCTAGCCAAATTCATCATGGGCACAATATCCCCCTCCAACTAGGACATCTTCAAAAGGTGATGCCTTAAGAAGTTGGTATCCAATATTAAAGGGCCGAACCATCTGGGACATGCCCTCTACTCTTTCCTACCATCGGGGAGAAGACCCACTCTCAATTTTTTAGTAACAGTTTCTCCCCCCGCCATCAGATTTATGGATCATCCATGAACACTACCTCACTACAGTATTCCTCTTTAGCACTATGTATTTATTTATGATGACACAGTAATTTTTACGTCTTGTGCTGCACTGCTGCCACAAAACAGCAGATTTCACGACATACACTCAATGGTGACTTTATTTGCAAACATGCTTGTTAATACAAATATCTAATCAAACAATCATGTGGGCAGCACCTCATGAGCACAAAAGCATGTAGACATAATCAAGAGGTTCAGTTGCTGTTCAGATCAAACTTCAGAATGGGGAAGAAATGTGATCTAAGTGACTTTGACCATTGACTGATTGTTGGTGCCAGACAGAGTGGTTTGAGTATCTCAGAAACTGCTGATCTCCTGGGATTTTCGTGAACCACAGTGTTTAGACTTTACAGAGAATGGTGCAAAAACAAAGAAAAGCATCCAGTGGGCGGCAGTTCTGTGGGTGAAAATGCCTCGTTAATGAGAGAGGTCAGAGGAGAATGGTCAAACTGTTTCTAATTGACAGGAAGGAGACAGTAACTAAAATAACCATGTCTTGTAACAGTGGTGTGCAGAACAGCAACTCTGAATGCACAACACATCGAACCTTGAAGTGGATGGGCTACAGCAGCAGAAGGCCATGTCAGGTTCCACTCTTGTAACTAATAAAGTGGCCACTGTGTGTACGTCAGAGAGATGATAAGCCTGATTGTGATTCCTATATTCACCCTATAGGAGATGCTCCTCTCGTCCTATCTATTCCTCCCTCATCCACTTAGAAATGTAAAACTAACTTGTTTCCTCCCTGTCCTACTTCTGATAAAAGGTCCTTGACTGTTCTTCTTTCCGCAGGTGCTGCCTGTCCCATTGAGTACTTACAACATCTTATTTCCTGGCATCTGCAGTTCCTTTGATGTTTGGATTTGGTTGAGATTGCTCCACAGTCACAAGGGTGTTGATGCATATAAGGGAGATGCTCCAGTATATGGGGGAGCTCTCTGACGATTTACTGTATGCCTTGACTAATTGCTTATTACACATGTGATGCATGGGTGATGGTCAGCTTGATGTTCAACTATAAGAATCCAGTCAGTGCATACACACTTTCTGGCAAGTTTCACGATAAGAAGATTATAAAATTTAGTATGCACAATTATGCAATTTTTCGTGTTCAGAGAAAGAATGTGCAAGGGGAACAAACTAAATTTAAAGATGGTGCCGAAGCAGATACTTGCGAGCCTATTCACTCAGATCTTTGAATGTAACAGGAACCAGTGTAAAGACTAATAATTAAGTATGGGAGGTTCTGCTAACCTTTATGGATAGTGTAACTGCAGATGCCAGGAAGTAAGATGCTGTGTGTTACAGCATCAGCCAGCGGGTTCAATTCCACTGCAGTCTGTAAGGAGTTTGCACATTCTCCATGAGATTGTGTGGGTTTCCTCTGGGTGCTCTGGTTTCCTCCCACATTCCAAAGGAGGTTGCTAGGTGAATTGGTCACATGGGTATAATTGGGCAGCGTGGGGTCGTTGGGCCGGAAGGCTCTGCTACTGTGCTGTATCTCTAAATGGATCAATAAATAAATGAATCAGTTTGTAAACATGATCTAGCAGTTATACTGAGAACACATTTGCCACCATATTGGGAAGGACGTAAAGGCTTTATGAGGGGTACGCAGGCAATATGCTAAAATGCTACTAGGGTGCCAGACTTGGTGAGACCTGGAAAGCTGGAAATATTTTCCTGTGTCCAGTGGCAGAAGGGCTCGTAATCAGAACCCAATTTTGAAAGTAATTGACAAAAGTACCAGTAGGATCAAGAAAGGAAACTATACATGAAGTTGTGAGTCAATCTCTAATACCGATGTTGAATGGAATGTTCCAAGTAAGTTATAAATGGAAACGAGGAATGGGAGTTACAGGGCTATGAAAAAGAACAGACAAATGAGATTAATTGGATATATTTTTCAATGAGCCAGGTCTATTATTCCACAATTGGGAGTAGAAAAGCTTGAGCTTAGTACACTGGATCTAGAGTGGCTGCATGAAAGTATGAATTTATTTGTTGAGTAGAGTGTGCTAAAGAACAATCAGAATTACAGACAAGGGTGGGATAGAATGTAGCACAGTGCAACATGGTTGACATTTAGGAAGAGTGGGAGGAGTGAATGGTGCTTAATAAACAGTGTTGGGTAGTGATCAGGGTAGGTAAAAAGGTATCTATAAGACAGAAGATGTCAGGGATTGATCGGAAACAGCTAGAGAGTACATCGGATGGATCAGAACAGTGTATGGACAACACTGGAGAATGGGAAATGGTGACAGGTCGTTCCATGGATTTTGTGTCAGGAAGGATTATCAGGCTCACAGATGCTCTGGGCTAGATAAGAAGATCAGGCTTTGAACAAATCATCCCACTGACTCATTGGGTGAACAGAGATAATCTCTTACCAAGCAGCAGGCGGAAGCACTGCCTGTACTTTTGCAACTCCTCCATCGACAGGAATGAGAAACTGGACATTGTTGAGAGCTACAGGTGTAATCATTGCCTCCGCATTATACTTGTAATCTACTCGAAGATCAGTGCAGGTAGGTTCACAGCGCCAGCTCACTGCTAGGTTCAGTGGTGTGGACTGAATGCCCAGGGATGACACCTTCCAAAACAAAACTGGGGATTAATGCTGTATGTTTTCAATGTTTTTATACGAATATATGTCTCTTTCAAAAGTTCATCTCTTTAAGACCATAAGGCATAGAAGCAGAATTAGGCCATTTGGCCCATTAAGTCTGCTCTACCATTTGATTTATTTTCCCTCTCAAAGCAATTTTACTGTCTTCTCCCCATAACCTATGATGCCCTTACTAATCAAGAAGGTATTCACCTGAAACCCCGTGAAATAGGCACAGGTTTTCTCAGGCTATAGTACCTGTCCAAGTAATTGTTTGGTACCAGAGTCTTGGCAGTCAGTGTCACTGGGCTATCTGACTGAAGGCGACATTATCTGAATTCCAAGCAGGTTCAATTTTGGGAGGATTCACTTGGTTAAAGGGTCAGATTAAATCTTGGGTCAAATCAAACTCCTTAAAGGATTGCCTTTTAGTCCAAGATAGAATGTATTTCCTGCAACTAATCGGCCCCCAACTTTGTCAAAGGGACTTAATATCAGGTACTGTATAAGGCTTATTCTCTCCAAGTGCAAAGCACCTAGAATCTGCTTCAGCTAAAGGTCTGAGGCAACTTTTATACTGCTATTCTGATATGGTAAATTGTGCAACTGTTGTGTTTATTCAATGCATACGGATTAACTTCCTTGCTAAGTGTTCTGACCCTGTTTAGTACTGCAAAAGATGGTGACAGAGCTCAAAATTTCTAGGCTGATGTGTTACTTTTGTGCATATGAGATATGTAGGGGTACTTTGACTGAGATATTATTCAATTCAAATTCTGGTCAACTATGTCTCTGATTTTCTTTTAGATACCCCCATTATTAATAGAACAGATATTTATTGAATATGACCTCACTGGTTGTTGGTGCATAATCAACTTATTCACCAAATTCCACAAGACATTGTAGCATCAGTAACACCATTCAGCAAGTCATCTATCTACATTTCTACAATTGGTGTACTATGGGAAACATAAGGAACTTTAGTTGCTGGTAATTTTATGTGAATTTTCTGTGGTATAGAGCCTGACAGAAGGAGAAAATTTGACTGCCTTATTTCCAGATCTGTCACATTTTTTTGGAAAATGATACCACACTACTAGTATATATGTTCCATTTAAATACTACTTCTCATTGAATTAATCATTATGGGCCAAAGACTGCCTTGCTGCTTTGACCATTAACATGGGCTTTCTGACATTGCCCAATGAAGGAGATCTCTTAAAGATACTGTATTTCAATCTTCTAGTCTATGGAAAGCTAGAACTCAAGATGTTAAGGCCCTGCCCATTGCTACACCAGTACCTGCGCTTCATATCCTGCAGGATATCACCAGCATAACTCCATTGAACACCACCAGAGGATAGATTAATTCTACCTTCCACACCTCCAAATCTCAAGGGACAAATGCTTCAGCTGGCAGTTTACTCTCTGCATTATACCAAACAAGCTTATTCTCTGTGGAAAATGATCATAGAATGAATAACGTAGTGCAGATGGCAAGATGGAAATACTGGGTCATCATTTTAACTGACAAGTAAATCTGATAAATGCAGAAGTCTAATCTGACAAAATGTATGTCTATAGATCATTGGTTTGTATCGAGAAAGTCAGGAGTCTATTCACCTGATACTTTAGCATATCCACATTGTAATAAGTAGCCTGTGGTTTCTGCTCAGCCACCTTTTTTAAATGAGTCATTAGATTCGGCATGTTTACCCAGAATTCTCTTGTTTTGGCATCAGCTTGAGAAGTGTTACTAGACAAGAGAAAAAAAATAGTTAGCTAAAAAAGTTAAAGAAGAAAGAGACAGAAAATGTTAGGCTGCAGTCATGAGTTAGTTCACAGTTTGCTCATGCCTCTGAAATTAGGAAAGGTCAATATATACAACAGCTCAAAACTCTTAAACACATTGATATTTTAGTACTTGTTTTTATACAATGTACAATTTCTAGCTCATATCTCACTTTTAGGGAATAATGTCTACAATCAAGATGATTTTGGATACCTCCATTCCATATGCTATTTCTTACTCCAGAGACCTAGATAATGATTGACAACTTAATTCTGTCTTCAGAGATACAATAGACAGCAGATACTGGAATTTGGAGCAAACTAAATGCTGGAGGGAGTCAAGAGGTCAGGTGGCATCTGTGGAGGGAAGTGAACAGTTGACGTTTCAGGTGGAAATCATTCAGTTAAACTACTGATCAATCTAGCCTTTTGAGGAGATCTCACAGACCATTTGTGCATTGGCAATTTACCTTGTACAGATAGTTGTAGTGTACTGATGTATACAAATGAGCTGCTTTTCATCTTGGATAGCGAAAGATGTTGTACTGAAATTACCTGCAGAGAAGCTGGGGGTTCGGCAGGATATGCTCTAATCGGCTGCAGTTTGTAATGCAGAATGTGAGAACAGCAGGGCACTGGTTATTGGCAAAGTGCCTTGTGATACCTGCTGGAAATGATAGAACCATTTCTCCTGTAATCTTCACAATACACCTGTTCATTAAAACAAATAGCTAGATGTCAAAATGAAGCAAAAAATAAAACAGCTGTGTCAAAAATATCCACCAATGGAATTGAGATAGAGAATATGAGAGAAAGATCCAATCACTAAGTAACAAGAAGTGCAAACACAAGTGACAATCATGAGTTCTTGAGTAAAAACCATCACTTGAGACTAATTGATTGAAAACTTACTAAAGCACAGAATGACATAGAACATCAAAATTATCATTAGTTGTACTAAATTGGAATCACTTCTTCAGGACAAAAGAAGGTCATTCAGTACATTAAGCCCACTACTGAAGACCAATAAATAAGTTCAGCATGCACATCACTTAGCTGCTCAGTTATTGTAGGAAAACCAAGTACTAAGTAACTCAAGCTTTAGAATCAGAATCAGGTTTATTATCACCGGCATGCGATGTAAAATCTGTTGACTTAGCAGCAGCAGTTCAACGCAATACATAATATAGAAGAAAAAAACACAATAATATAATAATAATAATAATAAATAAACAAGTAAATCAAATATAGTATACATGTATTGAACAGATTAAAAATCATGCAAAGAAGAGAAATACTATATATTAAAAAAAGTGAGGTGGTGTTTAAGGGTTCAATGGAATCAGATGGCAGAGGGGAAGAAGCTGTACCTCCTACCTGATGGTAACAGTGAGAAAAGGGCATGCCCTGGCTGCTGGAAGCCCTTAATAATGGACGCTGCCGTTCTGAGACACCGCTCCCTGAAGATGTCCAGGGTACTTTGTAGGCTAGTACCCAAGATGGAGCTGACTAAATTTACATCCCTCTGCAGCTTCTTTTGGTCCTGTGCAGTAGCCACTCACCCCACCCCCATACCAGGCAGTGATGCAGCCTGTCAAAATATTCGCCATAGTACATCTATAGAAGTTTTTGAGTGTATTTGTTGACATACCAAATCTCTTCAAACTCCTAATGAAGTATAGCCACTGTCTTGCCTTCTTTATGACTGCATCAATATATTGGGACCAGGTTAGATCCTCAGAGATCTTAACACCCAAGAACTTGAAACTGTTCACTCTCTCCACTTCTGATCCCTCTGTGAGGAGTGGTATGTGTTCTTTCCTCTTACCCTTCCTGAAGTCCACAATCAGCTCTTTCACTTACTGACGTTGAGTGCAAGGTTGTTGCTGTGGCACCATTCCACTAGTTGGCATATCTCACTCTCATCTCCATCTGAGATTCTACAAAGAATGGTTGTATCATCAGCAAATTTATAGATGGTTTTTGAGCTATGCCTAGTCACAGTCATGGGTATAGAGAGAGTAGAGCAGTGGGCTAAGCATAAGCCCCTAAGGTGCACCAGTGTTGATCGTCAGTGAGGGGGAGATCTTATCGCCAATCCGCACAGATTGTGGTCTTCTGGTTAGGAAGTCGAGGATCCAATTGCAGAGGGAGGTACAGAGGCCCAGGCTCTGCAACTTCTCAATCACGATTGCAGGAATGATGGTATTAAATGCTGAGCTATAGTCGATGAACAGCATCCTGACATAGGTGTTGGTGTTGTTCAGGTGGTCTAAAGCCACGTGAAGAGCCATTGAGATTGCATCTGCCATTGACCTATTGTGGCGATAGGCAAATTGCAATGGGTTCAGGTCTTTGCTGAGGCAGGAGTTCAGTCTAGTCATGACCAACCTCTCAAAGCATTTCATCACTGTAGATGTGAGTGCAACGGGGTGGTAGTCATTAAAGATTCAGCCTGAATCCTAAGGAATGGACATCAAAAGTTTGCTGGTTCCAGTAAATCTGATTGGTTAGTGTTAAATGCTTCCTATCCTTCTATCCATCAGAGGACTTGAATAACATATCCACTCTCTGGTAATCACTTTCTTTGATAGAACTCAGAAGAGAACTTCTGTTTTGAGTCTAGCGTGGGACAGGTGAAGGATGTGGCTATGATAAAGAAATGACTGTAACCATGCCTCAGTATTGAAGATGCTGGCTATGAGAGGAAATGGACACTGACTTATTTACCCTTCCAGTAGACTTGAAGGATTTTGAGCAACAACAGCTTTGGTGGTATTTATAAAAGCAAGGATGTAATGCTGGGGGTTTATAAAGCATTGGCCAGACCACATTTGGAGTTTTGTGAGCAGTTTTGGGCTGCATATCTAAGAAAGGATGTGCTGGCATTGGAGATGGTCCAGAGGAGGTTCATAAGAATGATCCCAGGAATGAAAGGGTTAGGGTATGTGCATTTGATGGCTATGAGTCTGTACTCACTGGAGTTTAGAAGAATGGGGTGGGGGGTGGGTGTCTCAATGAAACCTGCTGCGTATTGAAAGGCCTAGACAGGATGGAAATGGAGAGGATGTTTCCATTAATGTTAGGGTCTAGGACTAGAGTGCACAGCCTCAGAATAAAAGATGTACTGTACCTGTAGAACAGGGATGAGGAGGAACTTCTTTAGCCAGAGGATGATGAATCTGTGGAATTCATCTCCACAGATGGCTGTGGATACCAAGTCGGTAAGTATATTTAAATACTCCTTTTAAATCTATTTAAATATATTTTAAATAGGTCTTGATTAGTAAGGGTATCAACAGTTACATGGAGAAGGTAGGAGAATTAGGTTGAGAAGGAGAATAAATCATCCACGATGGAAAGGCAGAGCTGACTCTATAGGATGAATGAGCTAACTCTCCACTTATGCCTATGCTATTATGGTATCTATCCAGAGACTTGGTAATCCAAGTCTAAGAAGCAGATAGAAGAGCAGTGAACATTGCTGCCCTATAGACTATGAGATTTATGTTGGCTTGAGGGTGTTGGTCCTCTATACCCTTTTCCTCCTGCACTGAAGACAACAGTGAATTTTATCATCCTCGTTATTGAAAGGTAGCTCTAGAAGTGCAGAAGGTGAACCACATCTTCCAGGTCTCACTGTGAACCTTTATTTTCAAAATGGTATTGAACCTTTCTTTTATGGCATTCAGTGTAAAGGAATCTTCTCGTGTGTATTAGTGGGGGAATCAATGATGTTCTGAACATGAGCAAATGCAAGAATCATGCTGTGGCTTATCTGCTGGTTCTGGGGTGCAGGTGATGTAGACTGAATGGTTAAGCAGATCAGTTTCACTCCAGCAGGAAGCTAGCAGCTGGAGCGCTCCACTGAGTGTGAACGTGTGGAACAATAAGTATGACTGAAATTAGTGGATCTGTTGGTAATGCTCCCTGCATTTCTCCTGGATTGATGACATTGTGAGGATCAAGTCAACAGTGCCTGTAGATGGACAGAATCCACATTGTGATTTGGGAAGCAGCTCTTTGTCACTGGGAGATTCTTCTAACACCATCTTCCACTTCTGATTCTGCTCCATGAAGCAGGATGGGATGTGTTCCAGAATGTTTACAAACGCTGTCAACAAATGCAAATTCATCTCCTTTTACATATTAGCAAGGTCAGCAAACATGTTGGCGGCCTTTTAATATTGTACATTCTTTTAATTTTGTTGACGATAACTCTTGTGCATCATTCAGTTAAAGATTATCAAGATCTTTAATAAGATCAATCAGTTTTAGATATTATGTCAATTAAAATCGATCGTTCGCAGTGTCCTCTCAGGTTTTCCACCCTGAGGGAGGATACTCAACTAGAACAATTAATATTAATCAGCAAAGGTTGCTCTCAGACATTATTGCCTACATAGCTATTACTGACAACTAAAAGTAGATTGAGTATCAACAGGATACCCTAAGTTGATTGGCATCATAGCTGATTTCTGCCTATCACTCTGACTAACCTGCAGAAGTTATTGTTGGGCAATTGGAAGGGTTTGTCTTTGCTGACATTTATCACCCGCCCGCCACCGCCCCCCCCCCCCCGGCATTCAGGAGTACTAAAAAAAAAACAAAAGGAATTCTGCAGATGCTGGAAATTCAAGCAACACACATCAAAGTTGCTGGTGAACGCAGCAGGCCAAGGAAGAGTGAGTAAGGGATTTGAAAGTTGGAGGGGGAGGGGGAGATCCAAAATGATAGGAGAAGACAGGAGGGGGAGGGATGGAGCCGAGAGCTGGACAGGTGATAGGCAAAAGGGGATACGAGGGGATCATGGGACAGGAGGTCCAGGAAGAAAGACGGGGGGGGGGAGGACCCAGAGGATGGGCAAGAGGTATATTCAGAGGGACAGAGGGAGAAAAAGGAGAGTGAGAGAAAGAATGTGTGCATAAAAATAAGTAACAGATGGGGTACGAGGGGGAGGTGGGGCCTTAGCAGAAGTTAGAGAAGTCGATGTTCATGCCATCAGGTTGGAGGCTACCCAGACGGAATATAAGGTGTTGTTCCTCCAACCTGAGTGTGGCTTCATCTTTACAGTAGAGGAGGCCATGGATAGACATGTCAGAATGGGAATGGGATGTGGAATTAAAATGTGTGGCCACTGGGAGATCCTGCTTTCTCTGGCGGACGGAGCGCAGATGTTCAGCAAAGTGGTCTCCCAGTCTGCGTCGGATCTCGCCAATATATAAAAGGCCACATCGGGAGCACCGGACGCAGTATATCACCCCAGTCGACTCACAGGTGAAGTGTTGCCTCACCTGGAAGGACTGTTTGGGGCCCTGAATGGTGCTAAGGGAAGAAGTGTAAGGGCATGTGTAGCACTTGCTCCGCTTACACGGATAAGTGCCAGGAGGGAGATCAGTGGGGAGGGATGGGGGGGACGAATGGACAAGGGAGTTGTGTAGGGAGCGATCCCTGTGGAATGCGGGGGGGGGCAGGGAAAGATGTGCTTAGTGGTGGGATCCCGTTCTGCTCTTAAACGCATCTCCCCCATTTCACGTACATCTGCTCTCACTCCATCCTCCCGCCACCCCACTAGGAATAGGGTTCCCCTGGTCCTCACCTACCACCCCACCAGCCTCCGGGTCCAACATATTATTCTCCGTAACTTCGGCCACCTCCAACGGGATCCCACCACTAAGCACATCTTTCCCGCCCCCCCACCCTGCATTCCGCAGGGATTGCTCCCTACACAACTCCCTTGTCCATTCGTTCCCCCCATCCCTCCCCACTGATCTCCCTCCTGGCACTTATCCGTGTAAGCGGAACAAGTGCTACACGTGCCCTTACACTTCCTCCCTTACCACCATTCAGGGCCCCAAACAGTCCTTCCAGGTGAGGCAACACTTCACCTGTGAGTCGACTGGGGTGATATACTGCGTCCGGTGCTCCCGATGTGGCCTTTTATATATTGGCAAGACCCGATGCAGACTGGGAGACCGCTTTGCTGAACATCTACGCTCTGTCCGCCAGAGAAAGCAGGATCTCCCAGTGGCCACACATTTTAATTCCACATCCCATTCCCATTCTGACATGTCTATCCACGGCCTCCTCTACTGTAAAGATGAAGCCACACTCAGGTTGGAGGAACAACACCTTATATTCCGTCTGGGTAGCCTCCAACCTGATGGCATGAACATCGACTTCTCTAACTTCCGCTAAGGCCCCACCTCCCCCTCCTACCCCATCTGTTATTTATTTTTATGCACACATTCTTTCTCTCACTCTCCTTTTTCTCCCTCTGTCCCTCTGAATATACCTCTTGCCCATCCTCTGGGTCCCCCCCCCTTTGTCTTTCTTCCCGAACCTCCTGTCCCATGATCCTCTCGTATCCCCTTTTGCCTATCACCTGTCCAGCTCTTGGCTCTATCCCTCCCCCTCCTGTCTTCTCCTATCATTTTGGATCTCCCCCTCCCCCTCCAACTTTCAAATCCCTTACTCACTCTTCCTTCAGTTAGTCCTGACGAAGGGTCTCGGCCTGAAACATCGACTGCACCCTCTTCTTTCAGGAGTACTAAAACTGTTTAGAAAATGTTTACTATTGAATTGACTGAAATCAGATTATTGAGCATATATTTTGTACATATGACATTTGATGCTTTAACTGAAGGTTGATTACTGACCTTACTGTATAAGTTAGTCTTGAACTGCTTACTCACTTGCTTGGATCTGCTCCTTTGAAGTAGGCATTGACAGTTTCTGTGAAGGCTGCAGCAACCGGAAGTGTATCCTGTGCACCCATGGTCAAAGGACTGGGCCCTCGGGAAGCACCTGCAATGTATGTCAATACATTTAACTCTTTGGTTTCACTTAGTTCATTTCAACAACAATCCACTTGTATTGCGCAGTAGAACTTAAAGAGAGCAACAACAGAAGAGCAACACACAGGTGAAAAAATTTGATGTAGCTTTAATCATGCAGGTGGTTTAAAAAAAAGCAAACAGAAAATTAGTGAAGATATATGAAAAAGAAAGTGAATTATTCCTTTGAATACTCCTTCTGTAAAACCTTAAAAATCTTGGGATGTAAGCAAATGGTTTTAAAACTTTCTAAACATAAACTAGAGTAAATTCCAGGTATGAGTTCCCACTAGTATTTTTTAAAGTTAATTTTTGTTATGATTTCCCATCTACAGATTTGGACAAATCTCCTCAGGCATTTTGAACAAACCCTTTGATGATGTCATTGAATAAGAGAAAATTTCATACAAAAAATGAATCTTTACTTTCTTGCTTCACTTTCATAAACGCACTGATTCACAGTGGATAAAGTTGAGGTATATCATCTAATACCTGGTGTCTAATGACAGTTGTAACTCAGGATCTGTGAGCCTGCATATAATACATATCAATCCATTTTCACCAATTCTTATGCTTGTATTCACTTCCTTAGGAGTCTCTGGATACCCCTAAGGAGTTTTCCCTTCCTGAACTCTAAGACGACTGTAACTAAATGTAGCGCCCTTACTGGTCCAGATGATTAGCTTACACAGGACAGACCAAAACAAAAACCTTGAACCTATGGCTGGCTTCTATGTCAAGCAATTATCTACTAAGAGAGCTAATAAAGATTGTTGAATTTCTAATCTTAGAAACACATTCTGGAACTCCAAAAGCTTAGGAATGGAATAGTGAGATAAGGGAGGTAGAAGAGGGATGTGGAGTTTGGAGCATGAAGGACTGACTGAGCTAACTGATGGAGGATTTGACTGAAGCTGCTTGTATCTGAAAACTGGGGTACTGTTTTATTTTCAATGGCCTTTTCCCAGTGGAAACTCATCCTTCTTAGAAGTCCTAACACATTGGAGAAAGGTAACTCTAAATTGAAGAAATCCAGTTTTATAGTGTGCATTTGCCTGTTTCGGATGAGAACTTTGGTGTGACAACTCCTGAGGTTGAGTACTTGCTCATGATGATTTTATAAACTCAGAGCTAATAAATTGCTGTCAAACTGATGGAAAGGTGCTGGTGTTCAAAAAGCACCCTCATGGCAGTCACAATCTTTAATGATCACAGAAGAAAAATAACTACACATTTTAGACATGGCTTCCAGACATCTACAGACACATTACATTTCTAGTTTAGAATTATTGTTTTTCTCATATGATTTCTTAAATCCTTTGCACAGGTTAATGTTACAAACTCTCCAGACAGAACTCCTGGCATCACTAAGATTATGTCTACTAGAACCATTCATGCTATATAATATTTCTTGATTAGCTCACTATAATTTCCATTTTTTCTGTTAGCATATGAATACAATAGAGTTTTAAGTACATAAGACATACAATGCTTTTTTTCATTTAATAATTAGGTCGGTTTTGATTTTACTGGACAAATGGTAACCTAAAATGAAGTAAATTATCATGAAATTTAAAATTTTGCATTTTAATGTATTAGCTTCCAGAATATTCATTTGTAGGTCTTCAAAATTTTGTTTATTTCATGCATTTATTTTACCACCTATATTCTATATTTAAACATTTCATAATTTTATAAAGAAAATTCCATTTAGGGAAACAATCTATAAATTATCTAATTACAATTCTTTCCATGATAATTAAAACTTGTTGCTTTTCCTCCATTAATCAAAATTAAAATCCAGCAGGAAGTATCATAAAATTGTATGTGTTGACCAGACAAATATTTTATCTGACATTGAAGGGAAAAGAAGTCTGAAAAATGGAATGGATACTCTGAGCAAAATAAGAATTGTTTTATGAGCCATGCTGGTAGTTGACCAGTAAAATACTGAATTACATTAACCATCACAATGAAGGCCCAATTTTTATAACCTGTGCTGAGTTGTCTAATCTCGGACAGAGCAGAGAGTGAAGGAAGGATTTCCATAAAATAACATTGCTGAGATTATTTCTCCTGATCATTACTGTCCATCCAAAAACACGAGATCTCACTGTGAGGTATTGACAACAGAATTCCTCTTGGTCTCAGATTCAATGGGATGGGAGAAAGCAAGGTAAAATAAGACACAGTAGATCTTAAATAATCCTTGCATAAAATTCCATGGTTAAAAAATATCATTAGAGCAGGGGTTCCCAACCTGGGGCCCCCGGAACCCTTTGCTAAAGCGTATTGGTCAATGGCATGGTAAAGGTTTGGAACCCCTGAATTAGTGTAATATTGACCCTGAAACATTCTCCAATATACACAGACAATTTTGTGAGATCTGTCTGGTGTGCATATTAGAAAACCATGGAGTGAACCTGTTGCTTTACTGTCTTTCATGAGCACGCTTACAGTTTCCTGACACTTCTGGTTGCTGAGGCTCCGGGTTAGTTAAAAAATTAGCCTATTATGAAATGACATCATCTCTGGGCTGAATCAGGTTAATTTCAATAATAATATATTAACTAATAACTAGAGATGAAAAGAAAGGGAAATATATTTGTAAATATTAATTAAGTTTATGTACAGCCAGATGGATATAAGCTTTAGAACAGGCAAACTAGTCTACCAGTCCTATTGATATAAGTATTGGCAGAACAACTATATAATTAACTTTTATCATGATTTATTTGTTGAATATGTTTAAGTATTTCACAGAAGAATATTGAAAATTCCAAGCATTCAATACAACGCATGAAAGAATAGTCATGATTAAGCACTGTTAGCAGAAATGAAAGGGTGATTAGTTTACGAATGACACTCAAGAATGGTCAATGTACAGGAACAGGTACGCCGCTTGCCCAGAAAAAGGGGAACCAAAAAGGAAATGCAAATTTACAAAAATTGTACATTACTTACCATCAAAAGTCAAATAAAACTTTCCTCTATCAAACCATACCAAGGAGGGTTGATCATTCTCTGAGTGGTTAGGAGATGAAGTGGGAGGGGAGGATTGAAGGCAAGGGAGAGAGAAGGGCACAGGGTGAGTCACACAGAAAGTCCGTTACTCTTAACGTATGGAGAAACCAGAATGGGGCAATCAAAGCACCATCATTGTACAAGGAGGAGAGAGTCTAAAAAGTTATTGCATTGATAAGATCGTCTTTAATTTCTTTGTGAGTATCTCAGCTCAATTCTGTTCTAAGAGTCACCATAGGCTTATTTTGATCATTTGGACTGCCTTTACTATTGGAAACCTATAATCTGCAAAACAGGCTGTAAGGAGTTCCTTAACCTAGGTAATGATGGTGAATATTTTGTGATTGCCTAATGTTATAGTTTGCTTGATCAGTGAGAAAGTGTGTAGAATACCAAACCTTTCCACTTAAATATATGCTTTCACAAAATTTTAAGTCTTTTCAGATTCAAAAGATACTACATTACAATATTTTTGAAGATTTTCTTAGTTCTTAATACTTAATGGATTAAATAATATATTTCAGGCTTTGTTACTTTTTATTGTAGATAAACTTTTTGATAAATCACTGTAATTATAAAATATATAATATTTCCATTACTTAAATCCCTTAAGAAACTTGAGGTGATCCTGGAAAAGTGTTACAATGCCAAGTATGTAATAAGTATTTGATAAATAATACAAATGAAACTAACTAAGGTGTGATAATGATGATATTTAGAGTATCTCAAGTTAAATATTATAAAATAATACAAAATCATTATTGTGGTTACAGATTTGACCAGTTTGTTAATGGTATGTAGGGGATTTCAATAGGCAAGTACATTGGGAAAATCAGGTTTGTGCTGGATCCCAAGGGATGGAATTTGTAGAGTGCCTATGAGATGGCTTTTTAGAGTGGCTTGTAGTTGAGTGTAATATGGGAAAGACAATTCTGGATTGTGAGATATGTAATCAGCTTAAACAAATTTCACGTCACAAGCTGGTGACGATAAGCCTGATTCTGATTCTGAGCTTGATTTGATTAGGGAGCTTAAAGTAAAGAAACCCTTAGGAGACAGTGATCGTAATATGAGCAAATTCACCCTGCAGCTTGAGAGGGAAAAGCTAATATCAGACGTATCAGTATTACAGTGGAGTAGAAGGAATTACAGAGGCATGAGAGAGGAGTTAACCAACGGTGATTGGAAGGGGACACTAGCAGGGATAACGGCAGGACAGCAATGGGTGGAATTTCTGGGAGCAAATCGGAAGGTGCAGGAAGAGACATCGGAAAGATGAGGAAGTACTCTAAAAGGAGGATAGGGCAACCGTGCCTGACAAGGGAAGTCAAAAGCACAAGAAAGTCTGCAGATGCCAGAAATCCAAAGTAAAACACATAGAATGCTGGAAGAACTCAGCAGGTCAAGTAGTATCTATGAAAAAGAGTGAACTATCGATGTTTCAGGCCAAGACCTTTCTTCAGGATTGAGAAAGTCAAAGACAGCATAAAAGCAAAAGAGAGGTCATATAATATAGCAAAAAATAGTTGGAATCTAGTGGATTGGGAAGCTTTTAAAATCAACAGAAGGCAATTAAAAAGCCATAAGGAGAGAAAAGATGAAATATGAAGGTAAGCTAGACAATAACATAAAAGAAGATACTAAAAGTATTTTCAGATATATAAAGAGTAAAAGAGATGCAAAAGTGGATGTCAGACCGCTGGAAAATGATGCTGGAGAGGTAGAAATGGGGGAAAAGAAATGGCAGATGAACTTAATTAGTATTTTGTATCAGTCTTCACTGTGGACGACACTAGCAGTATGCCAGAAATTCTAGAGTGTCAGGGGGAAGAAGTGAGTGTGGTTGCTATTATTAAGGAGAAGGTGCTTGGGAAGCTGAAAGATGTGAAGGTAGATAAGTCATCTGGACCAGATGGACTACACTCCAGGGTTCTGAAGGTGGTAGCTGAAGAGATTGTGGAGGCATTAGTAAGGATCTTTCAAGAATCGCTAAATTCTGGAATGGTTCCAGAGGACTAGAAAATTGCAAATGTCACCCCACTTTTTATGGAGGGAGAGAGGCAGAAGAAAAGAAATTATAGGCCAGTTAGCCTGACTTCAGTGGGTTGGAAAGATGTTGGAGTCCGTTGTTAAGTAAGAAGTTTCGGAGTACATAGAGGCTTCTAATAACCTAGACCAAAGTCAGCATGGCTTTCGTAACGGGAAGTATTGCTTGGGAAATCTGTTGGAATTCTTTGAAGAAGCAACAAAGCAGGATAGACAAAGAAGAGTCAGTGGATGCTGTATATTTTGATATTCAGAAATGAAAAAGTGTTGCACATGAAGCTGCTTAACAAGATAATAGCCCATGGTATTATAGGAAAGTTACTAGCATGGATAGAAGATTGGCTGACTGGAAAGAGGCAAAAGAGGGAATAATAAAGTTGACCTTTTCTAGCTGGTTGTCAGTGAGTTGTGGTGTTCTGCAGGGATTGGGGTTGGGACTGCTTTTCTCATGTTATATTTCAATGACTTGGATGATGGAATTGATGGCTTTGTGGCCAAGTTTGCAGATGATATGAAGATAGGTGGAGGTATAGGTAGTGCAGAGGAAGCAGGGAGTCTGCGGAAGTACAAAGACAGATTGGGAGAATGGGCAAGGAAGTGTCAGATGGAATATAGTGTAGGGAAGTAAATGGCTACACACATTGGTAAAAGGAATAAAGGCAAAGACTGTTTTCTAAATGGGGAGAAAATTCAGAATTCAGAGGTGCAAAGGGACTCTGAGGAGTGCAGGAGTCCGTAAAAGTTACCTTGCAGGTTGAGTTATTGGTAAGAAAGTCAAACACAATGGTAGCATTCATTTTCAGAGGACTAGAATATAAAAGCAAGGCATTGGTCAGACTGCAGTTGTGGAATGGTAAGCAGTTTTGGGCTCATTATCTAAGAAAACCTGTGCTGGCATTAGAGAGGGTCAGAGGAGATTCAGGAAGATGATTCCAGAAATCAAAGGATTAATATATGAGGAGTGTTTGATGGCTCTGGGGCTGTACTCATTGGAGTTTAGAAGAATGGGGGGGGGGTGAAAATCTCAATGAAACCTATCAAATATTGAAAGGCCTAGCTGGAGTAGATGTAGAGAAAATGTTTCCAAGAGTGGGCGAGTCTAGAACCAGAGGGCTTAGTCTCAGAATAGAGAGACATCCATTTAGAACAGAGTTGAGGAGGAATTTCTTTCGCCAGACGGTAGTGAGTTTGTGGAATTCATTACTACAAACAGTTGTGGAGGCCAAGTCATTAGGTATATTTGAAGCAGAGTTTCTTGATTAATCAGAGTATCAAGGTTACAGGGAGAAGGGAGAAGAAGGGGTTGAGAGGGATAATGAATCAGCCAAAATGGAATGGTAGAACAGACTCGATGTGCTAAATGGTGTAATTCTGCTCTTATCCCTGATGGTCATGTAACTGTGAATAGAATCCTGATGCTCCAATTTGACTCAGTGCAGATAATTTAAAGAACTTAACCTAACTGTTATTCTAATGAACCCTATTTTCTACTCCATTGCATACTCTTGACTACAAGGGCAATTCTCACCAAATTAACCACTAGAAAGCTGATGGGATCACGTGCATTGCATATTTCTCTGTCCATCCAATATTATGCTGCACTGACTTTAACAGAGAGAACAACATTGCCTGGAACTTTAAACCCACTCTACATCAGTTACTGGTCAAGCTGGCTGCAGGCAATTCTGTTTACTTTTAATTCTGTGAAATCAGTCTAAAAATATCTCAAAAAAAAACAACAGGAATCCTGCAGATGCTGGAAATTCAAGCAACATACATCAAAGTTGCTGGTGAACGCAGCAGGCCAAGCAGCATCTATAGGAAGAGGCGCAGTCGACGTTTCAGGCCGAGACCCTTCGTCAGGACTAACTGAAGGAAGAGTGAGTAAGGGATTTGAAAGCTGGAGGGGGAGGGGGAGATGCAAAATGATAGGAGAAGACAGGAGGGGGAGGGATAGAGCCGAGAGCTGGACAGGTGATAGGCAAAAGGGGATACGAGAGGATCATGGGACAGGAGGCCTAGGGAGAAAGACGGGGGGGGGGGTGACACAGAGGATGGGCAAGAGGTATATTCAGAGGGACAGAGGGAGAAAAAGGAGAGTGAGAGAAAGAATGTGTGCATAAAAAGGAGTAACAGCTGGGGTATGAGGGGGAGGTGGGGCCTAACGGAAGTTAGAGGAGTCAATGTTCATGCCATCAGGTTGGAGGCTACCCAGACGGAATATAAGGTGTTGTTCCTCCAACCTGAGTGTGGCTTCATCTTTACAGTAGAGGAGGCCGTGGATAGACATGTCAGAATGGGAATGGGATGTGGAATTAAAATGTGTGGCCACTGGGAGATCCTGCTTTCTCTGGCGGACAGAGCGTAGATGTTCAGCAAAGCGGTCTCCCAGTCTGCGTCGGGTCTCACCAATATATAAAAGGCCACATCGGGAGCACCGGACGCAGTATATCACCCCAGTCGACTCACAGGTGAAGTGATGCCTCACCTGGAAGGACTGTTTGGGGCCCTGAATGGTGGTAAGGGAGGAAGTGTAAGGGCATGTGTAGCACTTGTTCCGCTTACACGGATAAGTGCCAGGAGGGAGATCAGTGGGGAGGGATGGGGGGGACGAATGGACAAGGGAGTTGTGTAGGGAGCGATCCCTGCGGAATGCAGAGAGAGGGGGGGAGGGAAAGATGTGCTTAGTGGTGGGATCCCGTTGGAGGTGGCGGAAGTTACGGAGAATAATATGTTGGACCCGGAGGCTGGTGGGGTGGTAGGTGAGGACCAGGGGAACCCTATTCCTATCCTAGTGGGGTGGTGGGAGGATGGAGTGAGAGCAGATGTACGTGAAATGGAGGAGATGCGTTTAAGAGCAGAGTTGATAGTGGAGGAAGGGAAGCCCCTTTCTTTAAAAAATGAAGACATCTCCCTCGTCCTAGAACGAAAAGCCTCATCCTGAGAGCAGATGCGGCGGAGACGGAGGAATTGCGAGAAGGGGATGGCGTTTTTGCAAGAGACAGGGTGAGAAGAGGAATAGTCCAGATAGCTGTGAGAGTCAGTAGGCTTATAGTAGATATCAGTGGATAAGCTGTCTCCAGAGACAGAGACAGAAAGATCTAGAGAGGGGAGGGAGGTGTCGGAAATAGACCAGGTAAACGAGGGCAGGGTGAAAGTTGGAGGCAAAGTTAATAAAGTCAACGAGTTCTGCATGCGTGCAGGAAGCAGCGCCAATGCAGTCGTCGATATAGCGAAGGAAAAGTGGGGGACAGATACCAGAATAGGCACGGAACATAGATTGTTCCACAAACCCAACAAAAAGGCAGGCATAGCTAGGACCCATACGGGTGCCCATAGCTACACCTTTAGTTTGGAGGAAATGGGAGGAGCAAAAGGAGAAATTATTAAGAGTAAGGACTAATTCCGCTAGACGGAGCAGAGTGGTGGTAGAGGGGAACTGATTAGGTCTGGAATCCAAAAAGAAGCGTAGAGCTTTGAGACCTTCCTGATGGGGGATGGAAGTATATAAGGACTGGACATCCATGGTGAAAATAAAGCGGTGGGGGCCAGGGAACTTAAAATCATCGAAAAGTTTAAGAGCGTGAGAAGTGTCACGAACATAGGTCGGAAGGGATTGAACAAGGGGTGATAAAACAGTGTCGAGGTATGCAGAAACGAGTTCGGTGGGGCAGGAGCAAGCTGAGACAATAGGTCAGCCAGGACAGGCAGGTTTGTGGATCTTGGGTAGGAGGTAGAAACGGGAAGTGCGGGATGTGGGAACTATAAGGTTGGTAGCAGTGGATGGGAGATCCCCTGAGCGGATAAAGTCGTTGATAGTGTGGGAGACAATGGCCTGGTGCTCCTTAGTGGGGTCACGATCGAGGGGTAAATAAGAGGAGGTATCCGCGAGTTGTCGCTGTGCCTCGGCAAGGTAGTGGTCAGTACGCCAGACTACAACAGCACCCCCTTTATCAGCGGGTTTAATAATAAGGTTAGGATTAGTGCGGAGGGAGTGGAGAGCAGAGCGTTCCGAAGGAGTGAGGTTGGAATGGGGACAAGGTGCGGTGAAGTCGAGACGGTTGATGTCCCGTCGGCAGTTAGCGATAAAGAGATCCAGAGCAGGCAGAAGACCAGAGCGGGGTGTCCATGAAGAGGAGGAGGGTTGAAGACGGGAGAAGGGGTCATCGGTGGGGGTGGAAGAGTCCTTGCCGAAGAAGTAGGCTCGGAGACGGAGACGGCGGAAGAAAAGTTCCGCATCGTGGCGAACACGGAACTCGCTGAGGTGTGGGCGAAGGGGGACAAACGTGAGGCCCTTACTGAGAACAGAGCGTTCTGCCTCCGACAGTTGAAGGTCGGAGGGGATGGTAAAGACCCGGCACGGATGAGAGCTGGGATCAGAGGGGGAAGGGGGGAGGCTGGGGGTGTCAATGGAGAGGGGAGGGTTGGGGTGAGAGGAAGATGGAGCCTCTGAGGACCTAGGAGCTGATGATGGGATCTGAAGGAGATGGGATTGCAGAGTATTGGTGGGGGAAGGAGAGACGGGAGTCACAACAGCAGCACATAAAGACCCGGCCTGGAGTTCAAGGCTGGAGTCGCAGTTGGTGGTTGCGCAATTGCTGTGAAGGTGTCCATTGTCGTTGCTGGAGTCCGGGTTTTGAATATGTCCTGAGGTGTTGGAGCCGCCGAGATCAATGGCAGGCGCCGCAATTGAAAGTTCATGCCTGCTAGCGTCGGGGCCAGCAGGCTCTGGAGTCCGTAGATGTAAGATCTTACGATCTTTGCCTAACATGACAAAGTCAAAAAAACGGCGATTGCAGGTGAATCATTCCAGTTCTTCTCTAACCTGAAGTCATGGATGAACCATTAGATCCACAAGCTGCTAAAGGCCAGATCAGTGTTGTTCAGGTCTGGTGTCCCAGTAAAATACGAAAGGCTCTGGTACGACCTCCGGAAAGCCATTACACATGTGAAGTGACAATTCTGGACCAAGCTATTATTTATTTACTGAGATTCAGCGTGCAATAGGATCTTCTGGCCCTTAGAGCTCCACCACCCTGACTAACCCTAGCCTCATCACAGGTCAATTTACAATGGTCAATTAACCTACTAACCGGTACGTCTTTGGACTGTGAGAGAAAACCAGAGCATCCAGAGAAAACCCATGCTTTCCACGGGGAGGACATACAGACTCCTTACAGATGACATTGGAATTGAACTCTGAACTCTGCTGCCCTGAGCTGTAATAGTGTCATGCTAGCTGGTAGGCTACTGTGGTGCCCTAACTTGAATCACTGAAACATGCTCGACAGCCGTGGCAGGACTTGAGTATTATCACCTTCTACAAAGTGAAACCAGGTGACATAGGTTTTGCTCCCAGCTCAGCTCAATGCCTTTTATGCTCGCTTTGGCCATCAGAACATGGGGGAACCTTCCTGAACACCCACAGCCCCAATGACGCTATGATTTCAGTCTGTGAGGCTGACGTGAGTGCATCCTTCAGGAGAGTGAACCTTTCATCTGGCCCTGTTGAGGTAAAATAAAGGCATCCGTTAGTCTTGCGAGACCATGGATCTGCACCTGGAAAGTCTTCGCTCTCCAGGGCACAGGCCTGGGCAAGGTTGCATGGAAGACCAGCAGTTGCCCATGCTGCAAGTCTCCCCTCTCCACGCCACCAATGTTGTCTAAGGGAAGGGCATTAGGACCCATACATCTTGACACCAGTGTCGTCGCAGAGCAATGTGTGATTAAGTGCCTTGCTCAAGGACACGACACGTTGCCTCGGCTGGGGCTCGAACTCACGACCTTCAGGTCGCTAGTCCAATGCCTTAACCACTTGGCCACGTGCCCACCCTGTTGAGGTACCTGGCTGAATACTAAAGACCTGCGATGATCAACTGCCTGATATCTTTAACCTCTTGCTTCAGCAGTCTGTGGTACCCACCTGCTTCAAACAGGTTTCAATTATAGGGGTACCTAAGAAGAATGTGGTTACCTGCCTCGATGACTGTCATCCAGTAGCACTTACACCCACTGTGATGGAGTGTTTGAGAGGTAGGTGATGAAAAATATCGAATTCTGCCTGAGGAGTGACTACCATCACCAAAGGTCAACAGCAGATGTCATTTCATTTGTTGTTTGCTCAATCATGGAACATCTGGACAGCAAAGATGCATACATAAGGTTGCCTTTCATTGACTACAGCTTGGCATTCAATACTATCATCTTCTGTAAACAGATCAATAAGCTTCAAGACCTAGGCCTCAGTATTTCCTTGTGTAAAAGGATCATTGACGTCCTCATTTGCAGACCCCAGTCAGTTCAGATTGGCAATGACACAATCCTCCACAATCACAGGTGCACCACAAAGCTGCATCCTTAGCGCCCTACTCTACTCACGTTATATTTATGACCGTAAAGCTAAGCTCAGCTCCAATGCCATGTTTATCACAAACATGAGAAAATCCTCACATGTTGCAGATCCAAGCAACACGCACAAAATGCTGGAGCAACTCGGCAGGCCAGGCATGACGCCTCCCTCAACAGTATCCAAAACAGTATACTTACTAATGAAGGATTGGACACTGGGGTACTCCGTATTGGCTGCTCATTTCCCTTCCCTCTCCTGACCCACTTATCTGCCTCCTGCAACCTAGGGGTGACTACCTCCCTATAACTCCTAAGCAACACACACAAAATGCTGGAGGAACTCAGAAGGCTAGGGAACATCTATGGAAAAGAGTAAACAGTCGGCGTTTCAAGACGAGACTCTTCCTCAGGACTGGAAAGGAAGAGGAGAAATCTGAGTAAGAAGGTGGGAGGAGGGGAACTACAAGGTGGTAGGTGATGGGTGAAACCAGGAGGGGAGGGGGGAGGGGTGAAATAAAGAGCTGGGAAGTTGATTGGTGAAAGAGATACAGGGCTGGAGAAGGGGGAATCTGATAGGAAAGGATAGAAAACCATGGAAGAAAGGGAAGGAGGAGGAGCACCAGAGGGAGGTGATGGGCACGTAAGGAGATAAGGTGAGAGAGGGAAACAGGAATTGGGGGAGAGTTATTCATGCAATTAGGTTGGAGGCTATCCAGATAGAATATAAGGAGTTGCCGCTCCAACCTGAGTGTGGTCTGATCACGGCAGTAGAGGAAGCCATGGACCGACATGTCAGAATAGGAATGGGAAGTGGAATTGAAATTGGTGGAGATGGGGAGATCCTGCTTTATCCGGCAGATACAACGTAGGTACTCATAGAACTGGTCTCCTATTCTACGCTGGGTCTCACTGATATACAGGAGGCCACACCGGGAGCACCGAAATTGGTAGGTAACCCCAACTGACTCACAGGTGAACTGTCAACTCAGCTGGAAGAACTGTTTAGGGCCCTGAATGGTAGTGAGGGAGGAGGTGTAGGGGTAGGTGTAGCACTTGTTCTGCTCGCAAGGATAAGTGCAGGAGGGAGATCAGTGGGGAGGGACAAATGGACAAGAGAGCTACGTAGGGAGTGATCTCTGCGTAAAATGTAGGGGAAGGAAAGATGTGCATTGTGTAGGATCCCATTGGAGATGGCAGAAGTTACGGAGGCTGGTGGGGTGGTAGTTTAGGACAAGGAACTTTATTCCTGGCAGGGTGGTGGGAGGATCGGGTGACGGCAGACATGCACAAAATGGAAGGGATGTGGGTGAGGGCAGCGTTGATGGTGGAGGAAGGAAAGGCCCCTTCTTTGAAGAAGGAGGACATCTCATTTGTTCTCGAATGAAAAGTCTCATCCTCTGAGCAGATGCAGCGGAGACGGAGGAACAAAGAAAAGGGGTTGGCATTTTTACATGTGACTGGGTGAGCAGAGTTATGGTCCAGGTGCCTGTAAGAATAAGTGGGTTTATAAAACATATCAGTAGATAGACTGTCTCCAGAGATTGGAGAAGAGAGATTGAGAAATAGGAGGGAGGTTTAGGAAATGGACCAAGTAATTCTGAGGGCAGAGTAGAAGTTGGAAGCAAAGTTGATGAAGTTGACGAGTTCAGCATGGGTGCAGGAAGCAGCACCAATGCGGTCATCGATGTAGTGAAGGAAGATTTTGGGAGAGATACCGGGGTAGGCTTGGACCAGGGACTGTTCCACGTAGCCGACAAAAAGGCAAGCATAGCTGGGACCCATGTGAGAGCCCATGGCTACACCTTTGGTTTGGTGGAAGTGGGAGGAGCTGAAGGAGAAATTATTGAGAATGAGGACCTGTTCCACCAGAAGGAAGAGAGTGGTGGTGGAGGGGAACTGGTTGGATCTGTTGTCCAGAAAGAAGTGGAGAGCTTTAAGGCCCTCCTGATGGGAGTTGGGGGTGTACAGGGACTGGACATTCATAGTGAAAATAAGATGATTAGGGTAGAGAATTTGAAGTATTTGAAAAGATCAAGAGTGTGTGAAGTATTGCAGATGTAGGTAGGAAGGGACAGAACTAGGGGAATAAAACAGAGTTGAGGTATGCAGGTATATGTTCAGTGGGGCAGGAAGGAGCAGAAACAGTGGGTCTACCTTGGACAGGCAGGTTTATGGATCTTGGGTAGGAGGTAGAAGTGGGAGATGCGAGGGAACTGTGAGGTTGGTGGCAGTGGATGGGAAAACTCCAGTTTATAAGGTTGGTGATGTCGTGGGAGCCAATGGCCTGGTCCTGTTCGAGGATAAGTAAGAGAAGGTGTCCAAGACTAGTGGTCAGATGACTATAGAACCCTCCTTATATGCAGGTGAGGTTAGGATTGATGCAGAGAGAGTGGAGAACAGTGCGTTTAGAAGGAGTGAGGTTAGAATTGGAGAGAGCACTGGTAAAGTTGAGATAGTTGATGTCTCATTGGCAAATAGCAATAAAAAGTTTCAGAGCAGGCAGAAGACCAGAGCAGGAAGAAGAGCTCAGCATCATGGCGGGCACAGGGTGACAAAGGTGCGGCCCTTACTGAGGACAGAACAGTCTGTCTCAGAGAGGGGAAAGTCAGTGGGAACAGTGAAGACCCAGCATGGATGGGAGCTGGGCTCAGAGGGGAGGAAGAAGAGGGCTGGTATTGTCTGAGGGTTGGGGTGTTCAGGATAGATGGGGTGGGAGGAAGATGGAAGCTCTGAGAGAGCAGGATGGTGGTGAGGTAAAGGGAGGCTAGTGTTTAAACAGCAGTGTAAAGGCTCGACCTGGAGGTGCTGTCGGTCCAGGCTGGAGTTGGAGTTAGCGGCTGAGCAACCAGCAAGTTGAAGGTTACCAGGGTTGTTGGAACCTGCATTGATGGCGGTGGAATCAGGGTTCTAAATCTGCTCGGGATTTTTGGAACCAGTGTTGGCGATGTTAGAGTCACCAGTATAGAGGTGTCCAGAGCTGTCGGGGTGGGGATTGATTTGGAGAAATTCGTAATCTGGGGGCACTTGATGGTAACGAGGTCAGCTGCAGGGACCGTGGTCTAGGGATGTCCTTGGCTGCCGGCGTTGGAGATGGTCGCTTCTGCAGTCTTCAGATGGGTGATCTTCTGATCCTTGCTGGACATGAAAAAGGTGAAGAACTGAAAGTATGGATCCAGCAGATGATACAGTATCAGACAGGTCTATTGCAAACAGCAGAGGGAGAATCAACGACTGGGACAGAGAGTGCAGGTACCTCCTCATGGCAGAAAGCTTGGCATGTAGTACTTGGTGGGAGAACTAGCCAATTGAATGTGAGTACCTAGGGTCCTCAGAGGGTCCAAATCGAAAAGCCTGAACCAGATCTGGAAGCCATGTGGCACAAGAGGGTGGAGAAGACATGTTCCCAGGAAGGATACGTGGCTGTAGTAGTGGGTCTGGATGACCATATGATCGAAGAGTCGAAGGGCTGCAGAGATCACAGAGGGGGAGCAGTGAGAGGGACTATCACTGAACTCCTATGGAAGGGAAGATTTAAACTTCTTCAGGGTTGGCATCCCTTGAAGAGACTTTGCAGTGTAGTAGTAGAGCCACAAACAAGAGAAAATCTGCAGATGCTGCAGATCCAAAGCAACACACACAAAATTCTGGAGGAACTCAGTAGGGCCAGGCAACCTCTATGGAAAAAAGTAAACAGTTGACGTTTCGGGCCAAGATCCTTCATCAGGATAGGAAAGGAAGGGATGAAGTCAGAGTAAGAAGGTGGAGGGAGGGCAGGAAGAAGTAGCATATGCCATATTTACGTTTGCTGATGACACCACTGTCATTGGCCGAAACAAAGAGGTGATGAATCAGCGTATAGGCAGGAGATTGAAAATCTGGCTGAGTGGTACCACAACGACAACCTCTCACTCAATGTCAGTAAGACCAAGGAGCTGATTATTGACTGCAGGAAGTGTAAACCGCAGGTCTGTGAGCCAGTTCTCATTGGGGATCAGAGGTGGAGTGGGTCAGAACCTTTAAATTCTTTGGTGTAATCATTTGGGAGGTTCTGTCCTGGGTCCAGCATGTAAGTGCCATTACAAGGAACGCACGGCAGCACCTCTACTTTCTCAGAAATTTGCATAGATTCAGTATGACACCTAAAACTTAGTCAAACTTCTAAAGATGTGTGGTGGTGAGTATATTGACTAGTAGCGACACAGCTGGTATGGAAACACCAATGCCCTTGAACGGATAAGCTTACGAAAAGTAATGGATACAGCCCAGTATAAAGCCTTCTCCACCACTGAGCACATCTGCATGGAGTGCTGTCACAGGAAAACAGCATCCATCATCAAGGACCCCACCATCCAGCCCATGCTCTCTGCTCACTGCTGCTATCAGGAACGAGGTACAGGTGCCCTAAGACTCACACTACCAGGTTCAGGAAGTTATTACTCATGAGTCATCAGGATCTTGAACTGGAGGAGATAATTTCACTCAAGTTCACTCACCCCATCTCTGAACTGTTTCCACAACCTATGAGCTCACTCTCAAGGACCCTTAATCTCATATTCTTGATAATAATTGCTCATTTATTTATTTATTTATTCTCTTTTTGTATTTGCAAAGTTGGTTATCTTTTACATATTGGTGTTTGTCCGGTTCATTGGGTGCAGTCTTTTATTGATTATTTATTTATTGGGATAGTGTGGAATAGGCTCTTCCAGCCTTTCAAGCCACGCTGCTCAGCATTCGCCCAATTTAATCCTAGCTTAATCACGGGATAATGTCCAATTAACCTACCAACCGGTACATCTTTGGAACGTGGGAGGAAACCAGAGCACCTCGAAGACACCTATACATTCAAAATGTACAAACTCCTTACAGACAGGATCGGGAATTGAACCTGCATCTATACTGTAAAGCATTGTGCTAACCACTACGCCACCACGCTGCCTCATTATATTGTGCTTCTTTGTATTTACTGTGAATGCCAGCAAGGAAATTAATCTCAGGGTTGTATATGGTGATATGTATGTATTTTGATTATAAACTTCCTTTGAACTTTGTACAACTAACTGATGAATCTTTTTAGAAGGTCCACAGGATTTTCTGGAGAACTGAAGAAGAAATTACACCAGTGGATTAGAATTGAAAGAGCTATATTCTCTCTTAACACAAGTCAATTGTGACCTGGGTTTGATGATCAGAAACAGTAAACAATCCTATTTCTCAAAAATAATATCATGAAGTTTGCAAGTATAAAATTAATTTACCGTAGATTTTAACATGGATTTCTACCCCTGGGTTATCCTTGTTAGTGGTAGAAGATGAAAAGATAAGAGGGAATGACCCAAATTTATATTACTGCAGAAGGGGACATTTTACAACTGGAATGATATCAGACAGAACAGAAAAGAATGTGGAATGGTCACAGTAAAGTACAATGAAGCAATGGAGCAAGCAAAATGTTAATGTCTCTTTTGTACGGACTCAAAGAATGGCTAATACGAAGATTATTCTTGTTCAATGAGTTGTACATTTTCATGACAGTTTGTTGGCTATAAATCACATTCTCCTCATCTTGATCTCAACGTGTCAACAGCAAAGTGAATGCAGACATCACTATTGTATCATTGCCCTCGGAAACTCCGGGGAGGAAATATTGACCCCCGTGTGCCGATATTTTTGAAAACGAGGGTGGAGAGGTGGGTGTGGGGATTGCGTTAAATTGATCAGGTGCTGTTATTTTCAAGCTGAGCCTTGACTTCCATATTTTACATAAAAAGTCAGACCTTGCATAACATCTCCTCATGAGCGTGGGTTCAGAAATATGAACATAGTTTTTACTGATAAAGTGTGATAGAGTCCAGATTCGCCCTGCCAATGAGAAAATTGGTGACACAGAGGTGTTGGACGTAGGTCAAAAAGCTAACTGGCATTATAATTCTGGCAAAATTACTGCAGCCTCTCAGCTGTGTTTTTGTGTGACTCTGTCAAAAGGGAGATTGTGAAACTTGGGAGCAAAGTTTACTGGAACGTAAGCTTCATTTGTAAACTCTGTTGATCACTTCTCAAAACTTTGAAAGTGTCCCCTTGTTCAATGCACTTTTCAGTTCTGCACTTCCACAAGAGCATGTGTGACCAATGCTATAATATTATGAGACTCAAGGACAGTTTCGGACAACAGAAAAAATCCATGGAAACCAGCAGAATGTGTGTCACTTGCCTACCATTGTACGAAGTGTAGGGATCACAAAAGAGGTCTGGCTTACAAACAGGATTTACAGTCAGACACTGATTTCCTTGAGCAGAGGACTTGTCCTTGGCCCAGCACGTAAGTGCAATTACAAAGACAGCACACCTCTACTTCCTTAGGAGTTTGCGAAGATTCAGCATGACATCTAAAACTTTGACAAACTTTTATAAATGTGTTGTGGAGAGTATATTGACAGCCTGGTATGGAAACACTGATGCCCTTGAATGGAAAATCCTACAAAAAGTAGTGGATCACCAGTCCATTATGGGTAAAGCCCTCCTTACCACTGAGTACATCTACACGGAGTGTTGTTGCCAGAAAGCAGCATCCATCATCAGGAAGTCCCACCACCCAGGCCATGCTCTCTTCTCACCTCTGCCATCAGGTAGAAGGTACAGGAGCCTCAGGACTCACACCAACAGGTGCATGAACAGTTATTACCCCTCAACCATCAGGCTCCTGAACCTAAGGGGATAACTTCACTCGTCTTCATTTGTCTCATCAATGGACAACCTATAGACTCACTTTCAAGGACGCTTCATCTCATGTTCTCGATATTGCTTTGCTTATTGATTATTATTATTATTATTATTATGCCTTTTGCTTTCTTTTTATATTTGAACTGATTGCTGTCTTTTGCATATTGGTTGCCCACCCTGTTGGTGCGGTCTTTCATTGCTTCTATTACGGTTATTGGATTTATTGATTATGTCCACAAGAAAACGAATCTCAGGGTTGTATATGAGATTCAGCATGACATCTAAAAGTACATACATCATATATGTACTTTCATGATAAATTTAATTTGAACTTTGAACCATTTAAACACTAGTGTCTGATGATCTCCACACAGGAGATTAGTGTGCAAACTTAAAGCACACGGTATTGGGGGTAAGGTATTGGTGTGGGTGGAGAATTGGTTAGCAGACAGGAAGCAAAGAGTGGGAATAAACGGGACCTTTTCAGAATGGCAGGCGGTGACTAGTGGGGTACCGCAAGGCTCAGTGCTGGGACCCCAGTTGTTTACAATATATATTAATGACTTGGATGAGGGAATTAAATGCAGCATCTCCAAGTTTGCGGATGACACGAAGCTGGGCGGCAGTGTTAGCTGTGAGGAGGATGCTAAGAGGATGCAGGGTGACTTGGATAGGTTAGGTGAGTGGGCAAATTCATGGCAGATGCAATTTAATGTGGATAAATGTGAAGTTATCCACTTTGGTGGCAAAAATAGGAAAACAGATTATTATCTGAATGGTGGCCGATTAGGAAAAGGGGAGGTGCAACGAGACCTGGGTGTCATTATACACCAGTCATTGAAAGTGGGCATGCAGGTACAGCAGGCGGTGAAAAAGGCGAATGGTATGCTGGCATTTATAGCGAGAGGATTCGAGTACAGGAGCAGGGAGGTACTACTGCAGTTGTACAAGGCCTTGGTGAGACCACACCTGGAGTATTGTGTGCAGTTTTGGTCCCCTAATCTGAGGAAAGACATCTTTGCCATAGGAGTACAAAGAAGGTTCACCAGATTGATTCCTGGGATGGCAGGACTTTCATATGAAGAAAGACTGGATGAACTGGGCTTGTACTCGTTGGAATTTAGAAGATTGAGGGGGGATCTGATTGAAACATATAAGATCCTAAAGGGATTGGACAGGCTAGATGCAGGAAGATTGTTCCCGATGTTGGGGAAGTCGAGAATGAGGGGTCACAGTTTGAGGATAGAGGGGAAGCCTTTTAGGACCGAGATTAGGAAAAACTTCTTCACACAGAGAGTGGTGAATCTGTGGAATTCTCTGCCACAGCAAACTGTTGAGGCCAGTTCATTGGCTATGTTTAAGAGGGAGTTAGATATGGCCCTTGTGGCTACAGGGGTCAGGGGGTATGGAGGGAAGGCTGGGGCGGGGTTCTGAGTTGGATGATCAGCCATGATCATAATAAATGGCGGTGCAGGCTCGAAGGGCCGAATGGCCTACTCCTGCACCTATTTTCTATGTTTCTATGATACTCAGGATAGCATATTAGATGGTTAAGTCTTTATAGAGCATTGGAACAAAATCTTCAGAACACTGAACCTGAGACTTGTGTTTTACCAGTAGTTGTATTGATAAATATTAACCTCAACCTCTTTGTTTAGGGATCCTACTGGGAGTTACTGAAGAAGTTCTCCAGAGCAGCCATCACATTGACTCTGTAACAAATGTGACCACTGAGCATACATGTGTCCTCAGGTTTGGAGCCTGGCTTCCCACAGTTGCAAGGTATCATTGACTGCACACATCTGTCCTCAAGGTATCTCCAGGTTATCCTGAACTAACCATCAACAAGAAGGAATTTTGCTCCCTTAACATTCACTGCAGAGTATTTCTAGTGTGCTTTCATAATTCTCTGTCTTATGTCAGTCTATTTCCTGGATCTTGTCAGATCTCTAAGCGGGTTTGTCTAGCTTCTCAGAGATTCTCTTAAGTCCTGGCTGATAGCCATTGCGGTGCAGCAAGACCATGAAGCTAAGCAACCAAAACAACCTGGCAACCAAAAGACCCAGAGAGGAAGCTATCACCATGCTGAAGTGATTCAGGTGCCTTAAGTGATCTGAAGGCACCCTTAAACAGAATGGTTCTCTTAAAGCTGCTACTTTTGGCAGGACAAGACAGAGAAGATAGCAGCTCTTTTAATGAAGAGGAAAAGGAGCAGGAGGAAGAATGTACAGGAACATACAGTATATATTGTTTCTCAGGATGCCATCTCATTGAGGTTCACTTCCTCTCCATCATTCTACCCTCCAACACAGTCTTGCTTGAGCTCTTCCATCAACACGAATTGGACTTGTAAGTAGCCATGCATGCCCTGCCCAACTGTTCGGTACCGACGTATTTCTTACCATTCCACACAATAGGTCTTTTGTCAGTCAGAGTGCCATATGTGGAATGGGGAATTGAGACATGGACTGATGAACGATGCCCACGTCAGTCCAAAGTGAATAAACTTAACACTCCAGCTATCCTGCAGATGGTGGAAAATTGAAATAAAGATGGAAGGCACTGGAAATTCCCAGGGAAAAAAAACATTCAGAAAGAATTTCTTGAACTCAAACAATGCCATTTATTGCAGCCTTTATTGCTCTACTGACTTAATAAAAGACTAAAAATAGTACTTTACCGACTGTAGGGGTGGTAGCAGCACTCAGAGAGTTAGTTGAAGATATGGAGGAAGTGCTTTCTGCTCGAGCTAAAGGAGCTATTGGTGGAGGACTAGAGGAATGAATGGGAGGGCTGAAGGACCTGGCCTGTAAAACACAAAACAAAATAAAACTACTTAGAAATGAAATCAGGTAAAAGATCATTTCAAGTTTCAAAAGTAGCAACTTACTTATCTTACTTGCTTTAAATGTAAGGTAAAAACATTGAAGTACTCAGTTTGAAACTGTTTTGAATTATTTTCTCTCCTGTTTCCTATCTTGAAGGTGATAACTTCTGTACTCTGATTGTTGCATGTCTCCCAAGACTTGATTGAGGCCATTCTTTTTAATGTAAGCAAGGAAGTGAGAGATTGCGTGACACAAGAAACAAATCCATTCTTGTCTTTGTCTATTATCTTCTATTTGAGCAAGGAATCACTGAAGAGGAATCTGCTGCAAAGTTTTTGGCAGTAATTTCTTCCACGAATTGAGGAAAACTTGGGCTGCTGGTAACCTGCCACAAGTGAATATATTGATATATGATACACATGGTTATTTATTCAATATCAACAACCCATTTTATTTGTTTGCTGTCTTTAGCATTGTAAGAAGTCCCAAGAGTACTCTTCATGGGTATAAACAAAATTGAATACCAAAACACAGATGAAGTATTAGAATGGGTAAAAAAACAATTTGGTGGAAGAACTTGGTTCTGAGGAAAATCCGAAAGAGGGGTAAGAGTTAAAGAAAGTGAAAAAACTAGGAATTAAATACTTGAGCTTAGGACAACTACTATTGATTATTTATTAATATATTTATTTATTCAAACTCCTGATTTAACCCTGGCCTACTTATAGGACGATTTACAATGACCAATTAAACTACCAACCAGTATGACTATAGACTGTGCGAGGAAACCAGAGCACCTGGAGGAAACCCATACAGTCACAGGGAGAATAGGCAAACTCCTTACAGGCAGTGGTGGGAGAGCAATTTGAATTGGAAATGGTCTAGAGATCATGACAGCAGGAGAGAATGTTTCCAGGGTTGGAAGAGATTACAGTGATAGAGCCTGAGACAATGGAGGTCTCATAGGTTATTGTCCTGTTGTCCTACAAAGTTAATTTTACCTAAAAAAAAAGAGATGGATTTGTGACACATAAAAAATGATGGATTTTGTGAAAAAAAAGGTTTACCCTTAGTGCCGAATAAAGTGTGTTCAATGTTCTGATATTCATCAAGTTCTGAGTGCCAGAAATTAAGAAATACTCCCTGGCCTCTTCAAGTTATTCATCCTTACCTGATATTCAATTCTATATATTAATGAAACAGAATGTTATAGTAATAGATGTGATAATGCTCAATCTACACTTGAGAGGAATTTTCCCCCTCAGTTGATATAATTTTGTTTTGATCTCGGAGGGCAGGTAGTAGTTTTCTGGGTCATAAGTGTATTGATCATGAACTTTGCTACTTGAGGGTGAATGTTTTATGTTGTAAGTAGAAAATGCAAAAGAAATTACAGTGGATTCCGGTTATTTGGGCCATCGGTTAATCCGGTCAGCCACTTATTTGAGGGACAACTCTTAAAGAACAAGAACTAATTGAGAAAATAACTGGGTTTCTCTTCATTCATTTGGTACAGTGTACCGCTTAATTGAGAATTAATTGCCAAACAGTTTCAAACTAGCGTCAGTCACATGCACTTGTGTGATCGTTAGACACTACACCATAGTTAGAACAAACAGTTTTTAAATAGCGTCAGTTGACTGTTTGTGTTCAAAAAGCAGTGAGTTTTGTCACTGATAGTTGGCAAGAATTAAGCAGTAAGACAATCTGGAGCTGTTTTGCTCACCATAGTTTCAAGCATTCAGGCTTGGAAATTCCAGAAACAGCTGTGAGTGAAAATGAAAGTATTTCACTACTTCAGCAAGTTAGGAACTATGAAGAATTTGAAGGTATCGACAATCATCTTGAATGTTACAATGAAAATGAAGATTTGGAGGATGCAATCATTGAAAGCATTGTATGAAGGCAGTCCATTACATGCACTAGGTGTCTGCTCAGAATTTCTTCATTTACAGTCAATCAAAAGAACAGAGCAGCATACACTGGATGAATTTATCCATGAATAACTATCAGGAATTAATACACAGTTTTATAATACAGTAGCGGTATTGGTACTGTTCTAATTTGCCTGTATCTCATTTAAATGCATAAATTGCTGCTCCATTAAATAGTAGTTTGAGTTTTTTTTATACCTTTTTAACTATTTCTACAAAACCAGCTAATTGGGACAGTCACATAATTGGGCCAAGATGTACTTGTCCCTAAGTGCCCCAATTAACTGGAATCCGCTGTACTACTCTGGGTAAATTGGCAATTATAATGAATTTGTTCACCTTATTCAAGGAAAGAAACTTCCTTGCACTTGCACAGTTTTAGTGACTGACCTCATCCTAGCTTGACTGGAAATTATACCAAAGATAGACTTATGCTCGAAAGCATGATCTCATGGTCTAACTCAATCCACAGGTGATAACATAACTGGACTCTCATCAGTATTCTTGTGAGAAGTAGATAGTACAAATTATTTTGTTGAATGTTAAATAAGATTTCTTGTTGGTCATAGCATTATTCTACAGACCTAGGCATTATTCTTCAGACCTAGGCCTCCCTAGGCCTCCTGTCCCATGATCCTCTCATATCCCTTTTGCCAATCAACTGTCCAGCTCTTGGCTCCATCCCTCCCCCTCCTGTCTTCTCCTATCATTTCGGATCTCCCTCTCCGCCTCCCACTTTCAAATCTCTTACTATCTCTTCTTTCAGTTAGTCCTGACGAAGGGTCTCGGCCCAAAACATCGACTGTACCTCTTCCTAGAGATGCTGCCTGGCCTGCTGCGATCACCAGCAACTTTTATATCTCATGGTCTAACTCAATCCACAGGTGATAACACAACTGGACTTTCATCAGCATTTCTTGTGAGAAGTAGATAGTACAAATTATTTTGTTGGATGTTAAATAAGATTTCTTGTTGGTCATAGCATTATTCTACAGACCTATATAGCTGTGAGTTTCATGGGGACCAGTTGAAAGAGCTATGTTTTTCTCTGTGGCTTTGTGACACACTCCAGTAATATCTTTCCGCAATAAATACCACAGTGACATATAAAAACGTACCATATCAGTTACTCCAGGCTTTCCAGGAGGCAGTTTCGGCCGTGATGGTGGACGAGGTGGTGGAGGAGGAGGAGTGTTACTGGTTAAGCCCGATGGCGTTGCTGGACGGGCAGGAGATGACGAACCTAAAAATAAGGAGACATGATTTTAAATTTTACAAATCAAGGAACTAGAAACCGTTAGCAAAGTTCCATGGAGTGTGGTCAGCACTGCACAGAGGTCTGGGTGTAGGAAGGAAGAGGCTTGATATAGATGTGGCAGGTGACACAAAGGTTGGGTCATCTGCCACGTCTATGGTCCAGATGGGTTGTAGAAGGGGTGGTTGTATAATGGCAGTGAGTAATTCCTATCCCTCCTGGCCCACAAGAATTCCAGATAATTTCTCTTTGCTCTTTCTGACCATTTAGAACCTCCCATCTTGATTTGGCAGTTGATGTTGGTCCATAGTCTGGAACCTGACATGCTGGGCTGGATTTCGTCAAAGAAAAGCTAACCCGAAGGACAGGAGTATGACTGTGCCTGGATATAGATTATATTGCGGTGGCCTGCGATTGTGCCAGGAACGTGTGCAACCATTACCACCTTTCCCTTCTCCAACTGTCAACTTACCCCCGATATTCCAGTTGGGAATTAAAATCTACCTGATGGGCTCATGTTGTGTTCCCACAGCTAATGACACCAATCTCATCGATAGTAAAACTGGCCATTCTGCATGTGAGCAAAGTCTTCAACCGTAGTATTATTTTAATATTACATTAATTTTATGGGAAATAATGAGAGTCACTAACAATTTGAATGTTGCGGTTTTTCGTATTCCTGTTTGAAAATTTTAAAAATATCTTCTATGGTTGTTACACATAAATCAAAATTTAAATTTGCTAAACTGTTAAGAACAATTAATTTCCCCCCATTTTGCACCCTAATTTTTAAGCTGGCTGCAATCTAAGCCCCAGTTTCTTCTGGTAGAGCTGACTCTGACTGTTCTGCTCATGTAAGGCAAATAGCAAATATGGACGGACTGTGAGGGTATCACAGTTAAACCCATTGTCTATATATGACACACACAAAATGCTGGAGGAACTCAGCAGGCTAGGCAGCACCTATGGATAAGAGTACAGTCAATGTCTTGGCTCGAAACGTCAACTGTACTCTTTTCCATAGATGCTGCCTGGCCTGCTGAGTTCCTCCAGCATTTTGTGTGTGTTGCTTGGATTTGCAGTGTCTGCAGATTTTCTCTTTGTTTGTGTCTGTAAGTGACTGTATGTGATTTTAAGTTTGAATGTCAGTGTTGAGTTAGCTACCTGAGATATGATTCTGCCTGATAGGTTTCCCAGGTCACATGGTACAGCCTGCAGTAAACTCAATGTCACTCGTTTTATGCCTCCAAATTAAAATTAGCACATTAAGTTCTGGATAGCAAACAGGAGGGGAACCTGCGTCTAAAACTTCCTTTTCATTCAAAGGAAACCAAAATCAACTGTAAAACAGTTCAAACAGCTATCTCAACCCAAAACAATCTTAAATTTCCTAGCTCCAGATATCATAATTTCTCACTAAGGGAGTAAGCATTTGCAGTTCCCTGCCCTTCAGCGTTGTTTGAAGAATATTGATACTACGGGCTTGATACAAGCAAATACAGGCAAAATGGAAGCAGCAACATTGGGACATAAAGCCTTATAACCATAATCTCTTATTATGGCTATAAACTAATGATCAAAATGTGCACTCAGCTGCATACTGATGTGATCTAACTACATAACAGGAAGGATTTGGGAGGGGTGGTGGAAATTGGCTGACAGGGCGTTGAGCATGAAGGATGAGATAATAGCATCATCAGCAAAGCCCATGTTTCATTGGAAAATTGTCCAAAAGAATTTGCACTTAAAAAATGTTCACCAGATCACTTAATCTCTTGAATGAAATGACAATGCTGCGAATGCTGAGACTGTGGTACCCAACCCTTCACTGCAATCCACAAATCCAAATCCAGCATATTTCAGTGCTGCACCAGATATCTGCCAGATAGCAAACAGGATGGGAACCTATTAGAGAAGCTTAGCTTTACTCTTGTATTCCACCTAACTTGATGGTGATCCATTGACAACAACTGGGTGCGACGTAACCCCAGCATTTCAGTTTAATTGATAAAGCAGAAGTCTTTGCACCTCCAATGATTCTCAGATGACACCACAGTCCAGTGAACTGTGACTGGAGGCAGCAAATTAATAATCTGTATTTTATTCTGAGTTTCCTGGGGCAAACATCAGCCCTGCTTTCCTGATGACATCCCAGCAATATGCTGCCCAATTGGACAGTTTGAATAGGGATGTGCTACTGCACTGAGATACATTTTCCCCTTTGTGCTGTTTGTCAATATCGTTCAGAGATGAACCTTGGAGAAAAGGGCTGGTATTCATGCTTCAGCAGAGGGGGACTATAAGTGGAGAAGTACTGCATCTGTGCCAATTGCCTCCATGGTTTGTTGGACAATGGGGTGGCGGGCAGTGATGATCGCTGGATAAAAACCTGAAGCTGGAATCTTTGATCAATAAATCCCATCCAGACTGAGGGTGTGAAGAGGGGAATACAGCCAATTGTAACACTTATCCAGTCTAACAGTGACTCATTTACAGATCTGATCTAAGGAAGTGATGTCTAAAAGGAAATGTTTTACATAATGATGTAGTTTGTACTGTTTCTCTTTTCTCTTTGGATGGGAACACCTTGCAGACTCAGTGTTCTCTGGTAAACAACATGAGAACCTGTCGGCCAGTTTCAAGACAAGGGAAGAGCTTGTTGAGGAGGTAGGATAGGGTGCTGGGGGTTGTTGTGAGAATGTCACCACAGATGCACACTTCCAAAGAACACAAATTAGCAGCGCTTAGCACAGAATGAAACAGCACAAATACCACAGGACAGAAGCAGGAAGAAGCCATTTAATGTTGCTACTACTGAGGCTTCTTGCTGGAGACAGGCTAGTGCAGTGTTTAGGCAAACACCACGTACCACTGCTACTGGATACTCCACTGCCTGAATTGGGTCCTGGAGAAGATACCACTGTCCTGTAGGTAGGAGGTGGCGGGGGAGGGGGCGTGTTCTTTTGCCCCATAGCGAGCTCTTTCAGGGAGGAGGACGACTCGCTCTTTCCGCTCTTGATCAATGCCTGCTCAGAATTCTTTATCTCACTTCCATCATGGTCGAGAGGCACAGAAATAACTGGAGGGGCATCAGTGGACTGTAGGTCGCTATGAATGTCCTCTAGCTGCAGGGCTGAGGTGGACCTCTTCTCACTCAGAGCTGCAGCTGAAACATCATCTCTGGGAGGTCGATCAGAAAAGTCAATCCACTTGCTCTTCGACAGGACTGCTCCGGATCTGGGAGACACAACTGGGCCAAAAATATCATCCAGGTCATTGATAGACAACAGTTTGTTAGGCTGGGGCTCTGCTTCACCCTGGTCATTCCCTACAGTCCCATGGGATAAGTTCGGCAAAGGTTGCTGCATTGCTGTATCAAGGTCTGACTTGGTGCCTTTCAGAGCAATGTGGTCTTAATTTCAAATTTCAAGAGTAAAAAAAAGCAGGAATCAAAAGATTATACACAAAAATAAAACTGAAGAACGTACATTCAGTGTTAAAAGACTAAAGAAAAATATTACCAATGAGACAGATCTCAAATATCAAAAGAAGGAAATAGTTTCCTTGTACACCCCCACCCATGCCCCCTTTACACATTGGATCTGCTAGTAGCCCCCTGGTATTGTACTCGTATCTGAGGCAAGAAAGTGAGTATCAGTAAGTTATTCTACCGTGTACTGTCTGTTCTTAAGCAACAGTCACTCACATCCGTTGCATCCTCGGTGCCTTGGCTGAGATGGGTTTCACAGCACATCAGAGACGTGGTGAGCTGCAAAACTCAGTTCTAAACTAAGCTACACATCTTTGAACTGAAAACTTGGGAGCAGAGCAAACATATCCTTCCTTAAAAAGCAACTTTAATGCAGATGGTTTAAGATACAAAGAATCTGCACTTGATTAAGTTTATGAAATTTGGGAAAAAAGCTTGTGTGAAAGACATAAAATGGTTGAATATAAAAGGAGAAGATCCAGTCAGTATTTCTCTACATTAATTGTGTGTTACTTTATAGCTATTTAGAGATACCTCAGGCCTACAAAACAGAAACAATTATTCAAACTAATTTGCTCTTGCTGATGTTGATGTTCCACATACCTATTCTACTGAAGTGGCAACATGTAGGTAAATGAGAAGCTGCCCAGTACAGCTGAATATTAAACTACAAAACCCTACCTGAACCCTCTGCTGAGGGTGATCCTGTGCGAGGTGGTGTGGCTGGAACATTTTTCGGAGGCAGAGGAGGAGGGGCTAGAAGGGGAATTACAAAATGCAACTTATGGAATGAAAATGATAATTTTTGCAATTTTACACCATCTGAAATTTAAAGGATAATGATATTTGTAATCAGCATATTAATAAAAACTCACTTTCTCAGAAAAACAAGGCAGCCCCGATCTCTTTGATAGAGAGAAACAGAGTCTTTCCACCCACTGCAGAGGTAACTGAATGGTACTGCATGATCCACAAGGTGACAATATACCAATCTTTTAAAATCCACACAAAATGCTCTGACCAAATTTAGGTACTCAAGCCTGGAGGTGTGGCTCTAACTCCACCTCCTGACTTTGAAGAATTAGTATGAATAGAAACTGATATTTAAACGTGGATTTCATTTGCTAATGGTGAGCTAAAACCAGAGGTAAAAAAAAGTACATCACCTAATGTACAGATTCAGATACACTTACTGAAGAGCTGATAACTATCAAAGACCAGCTCTTTCTGAGGATTCAAATTTGGATCAGAAGGCAAAGAGGTAGTGGAGCATAGCAAAGAACACAAGCTTCTTCTAAGGTTGATACTACTTAGCATTTAGTCAGTTTTCTATCCTATTAAATGAATGATGCCCAACAACTGTTGCACTGTGGTAGTAGAATATACACATCCTGTGAATGTCAGTCAGTACTCATTAGGTTAAAGATTTTGTCCTTCCACAAACCTCTGAAATTTCCCGGACTATTTCATGTTATGGTGCCACTGAAAACACAATGTATAGCATCATCCCCCACTTTCCTATCTGTGGAAGAGAAGAAATTCCATTTTCAAGGCTGCTTAAAGTAGCTGCCATTGCGTATGGTGGCTGACCCCTCCTCAAACCCGAAGAGTCCGATTGCAAAACACTAAAATCATAAACTTATGTTTCTAGCCTCCACATGAGTGTTCTGGATATTTTGCCACAATTCCACAAGTAATACAGGCTTTATAGATTTGTCACTCTGCCTGTTTCTGGGGCAAAATCCTTCTAGGAGGAAGGTCTTCTCCAGTAACATGATCAGATATTGCTCATGCACCAGTTAGATCTCCAAAGCCTGTGAAGCAAAATGCAATTCAGATGCAAAGCACATATCTGGCAGCTACATAAAAGGAAATTATGGGAAGTAGGGCCATTATATTTTCTTGTTTTCTTATTATGTTTAATTTCACAATTTTAATGATTAATGTAGTTGCTGTGAACTTACCTCCAGAAGGAAATGGTCGTGATGGCAAAGGAGATTGTCTTTTGAAATCACTGGCTTGAAATGGACCCCAGATTTCAGGCTGATCAATTGTAGCTTTAAGATGTGGTTAAAGTCAGCCAAAAAATAAATTAACACATGGCATAAATACACAGTATGAGCAATTCGATTTTTAAACATTAGATTGTAGGAACAATATTTCTGGTCTGTTGCCTTCAGAAATTCCTTGAGTTGTGATTCCGGCAGTTCAACCAGCATTGTGCCAGTGTACACCTTGTGGAATATGAAGCAGTTAATCTTAATCACCCATCTCTTACCTGCTGTAATATCTGCTATCTTTCCATATGTAGGTGGCTGGCCTGGAACTACCTGATCTCCACCACACTTCCTCCAAATATGACCAATTTCTCTTCTACCTCCCCCCCCCCCACCCCCTGAGCAAGGAACCCATCTACAAATTTCTAAATAACTCCCAAGTGTTGGCCGTCTGCCTTGACCATATCCTTGCAAAGATGGTAACATTTTCCAACCCACTCACTGGTATTGTTATCTTGTAGTCACTGGGCCACAATACTCCCATTCAAACGCTGATAACCTTGTTCTACATGTTTTGTTAACAGCACCATTTTATTTTGCGAAGGAACATTGATTCTAATCTCAGATTAGCACATCAAAAATGATAGGATGGAGAGAACAGATAAAATTGCTTCTCTTTAGTCCCATTTACTTCCTTGCACTGCATGCCAATTCTGCTTAAAACTGTAGAATGTCAGGGATCGTCACCTTCTCTTCGAATTGCTGTTCCTATTGATCAAATATATTTATTCCCTCAGCAGCAACCAGTTGAGAAAAAAAACCAAACACTTATTAGGCCAAGAATGCCAGATGTGTTCCTATTTGAAAACTTGCTTAAGAGACATACTGCACATCACGCAGGCTGTAACAAGTAGACCCTTGGAACTACTTAAGTAAGGAAGCAGTCCATCCAGCCCATCAGGTCTAGTCAGCGGGTTCTGTAGTGTAATCCAACACATTTCATTATTATGCTCTTTTCCTGTAACCCTGCACATTACTTGCTTTCAGTTATCTGCCCAATTCCCCTGGAAAAGCCCTGACCGCAGACTCAAAGGAGATTGGGTGAACTAGGTGGAGTTTTACAACAATTCAATAGTTTCACATTTATCAATACCAATATTAACATTTTATTCCAGGTTTTTGAATGATTTCTTGAATTTAAATGAAGCACCTGTGGGATGGGATTCAAACTCAGTTAAGTCTTTGGTTCTGTGATACTGCAGTAACATTATCACTGCGTTCTTTACTGTTATGTATTTGTGAGGTCAATGTTTTTCAGACATGTGTGCAAAGTACCTTCTGGTTTTATGCCTTCAAATGCTGACTCCAGTGGTGGGCCAAAGAGTGGAATCAGAGCTGCTGTATCCTCTGGGACCTTCTTACTACTGCGAAAGAAAAGTGAAGAGAATACAAGCGGAATGAAATTAGGAATTTAATAGTAAGTAAAAACAAGTACAGCAGAGAATCACTAAACCTTGCTCAGTCTGGATAAATACATCTTATTAGTCTTATGCTGAAAAATCACAGTTCCAAATAGGATCTGTCTATTCTCAGTGAGTATTTAGATACACTGTAACAAAGAATGATGGTCGTGGAGATGTAATTATAGTTTTCATTGTTTTTTCATGAGGTAAGTCTTGGTATCATAATATGCACCCAATAGCTGAAGGCTATATCCCTCCCCAAAGAAAAGAAGAAATCCAAAACTCAAGGGAAATTATTTAGTTAAAACACTGAATACATCAGCCTCAATGGAAGCCTTTCTTTCACTTGTTGCTCAGGTATGCTTGTAACATTCTGTGCCTTTCTCAAATTAGAAATGAGAAAGAAGAAAATTAAATCCCAGCAATGAAAGGTATCATGATCACAAATAGAGAAGGGAAGAATAAAGAAGAACTTATTGAAAAGGTGTTAAAGCAGGTATAAAGGGTTAATGGAACAAGAACCCCAGGCAGTTTATGAATACAGTAGACAAACACTAAAGGTAACAAATAATTAAATAAAATGGGTTTCTCAGGTCATTCTGTAATACTTCAATGATGTTATATTCATCACAAGAATATTAGCTTACAAAATAATTAGATAAAATATCTGGTATTTTCAAAATATCTCTTTTTGAATTACAGTATTATCAAATATGTAATTTAGACACAATAAGATTATCAAATTAAATAATTTCACAGAGCATAGAACATAGAAATCTACGGCATATTACAGGCCCCCCAACCCACAGTGTAGTGCCAACCACGTAACCTACTCTAGAAATTGTCTGGAATTTCCCTACGGCATAGCCCTTTATTTTCTAAGCTCCGTGTACCTATTGAAGAGTCTCTTAAAAGACCCCATTGAATCCATCTCCACCACTGTTGCTGGCAGTGCATTCCACACACCCACATGTTTGTAAGGACTTCAGGAAGTGAATTGTGAGAACAATAAACACCTTTTTCATGAATGAAAGGCAATGAAAATTAAAATTACATAGAGTGAAGAGAACAGTCAACATTTTGGGTTAAGACCTTTTATCAGAATTGCAAATAAAGGGGAAATATAGCCAACACAAAATAGTGGGGAAGAGTTAGAGCAAGAACTAATGGGTAACAGATGGATCCAGGTGAGGGGTGTGATAAGCAGTGAAGGAGAATAGAAATAACCTAAGAAGTTGGGAATTGATTGGTGGAAGTAACCAGGGGTTGAAGAAAATGTAGTCTGGTAGGAAAGGACAGTGGACCATTGTGTAGGAGGTGGAGAGGGAAATGTAAATGTGTGGGTGGTGGGCAGATGGAGAGGGAGGGGAGGAGAAGGAGATCAGGTGATGAGGGCTAGTGGGATCAGGTAAAAAATGGAAGGGACAGGGAGGAAAGATTACTAGGAGTTACAGAATTCAATTTTCAAGCCATTTAAAAGTAGTGTTAGAATAATTCACTCAAGGCAGTTTACTGCTGTTAGAGAGTATTCTGGAGTTATATGAATACAGCAGTTACTAATTCAAACTAGGACCAGCCTTCAGTTCTTAGTGTAAATGTAAATAAATTCAGGACACTTGCAATTAGCCTTCAAGATTAAGAGGTGGCATTTAGACAATGGGGTTGTGTTAATGGGCTTGCATCAAACCAGGCGATGTGGTTAAGTTACTTGTACCATTGTGACTTAAATTCAACCTGGCAAACCAGACTGATGTTGGCACTTAGCATATCAAACATGGTCACAGGTATAGGCAATCAATAGTTTTTGTGTACTTACCAGAGTTGTGTGCCCAGAGACAGCCCTGACAATATTAATTTTGGGTAACACACACAAAATGCTGGTGGAACGCAGCAGGCCAGGCAGCATCTACAAGAAGAGATACAGTCGATGTTTCGGTCCGAGACCCTTTGTCGGGACTAACTGAAAGAAGAGATAGTCAAAGATTTGAAAGTGGGAGGGGAAGGGGGTGATCTGAAATGACAGGAGAAGGCAGGAGGGGGAGGCATGGAGCTAAGAGCTGGAAAGTTGATTGGCAAAAGGGATACAAGGCTGGAGAAGGGAGAGGATCATGGGACGGGAGGCCTAGGGGGAAAGAAAGAAAGAAACAATCAACTTTCCAGCTCTTAGCTCCATCCCTCCCCTTCCTGTCTTCTCCTATCATTTTGGATCTCCCCCTCCCCCTCCCACTTTCAAATCTCTTACTAGCTCTTCTTTCAGTTAGTCCTGACGAAGGATCTTGGCCCAAAAAGTCGACTGTACCTCTTCCTATAGATGCTGCCTGGCCTGCTGCGTTCCACCAGCATTTTGTGTGTGTCGCATTAATTTTGGGTACCTGGCTCTCTGTCATCAGATGTTTTTAGAATATTTGTGTAATTAGTTTCTCCCAAAGGTGTCTGGACCTTCAGGGTTGTCGTATGAATTACAATGTGTTTCCACAATGTACCTCAAAGGAACCATTTGTCAACCCAAAATATTGAAGTAAACAATGTTATTGTAATAATTGAAATTGTATTGAATCACCTACTGTTACCTTTGATCTTAAAGGTATAAAAATATGATGTATTTTTGGGTTTGTGAGCCTCGATATTCTGTCCGTTTCCAGAATGATGCCTACATGTCGTGATGAATAAAACCTTCTATATCATCTACTTCAATGTCTCTCCAGTGACTTTGATCCCAGTTACAACTGCCAGGTCTTATAATGTGCAGTGACTCTTGATGTTTGAAGGCCAGCCATGACTTAATATGAGAAAATGAGTTAAGCTGTTCCAAGAATGAAACAGATTCATAAACAGCAAAATGGCATATCTTGGGAAGTTGGTTAATGGTTTTGCTGACATTGAACCTACTCAGTTTGTCTTGCAGATGTTTAACAATTAAGAATAATTCTGGGTTTGATAGGATTGATCCAAAATTGAAAATTCAATTATCAAATGTAGAATTGAAGATAAGCTAATTAGATTTGAGAATTTTTGCTCAATCTAAAACTTCCCTCGAGAAACTTAGGATGCAACATGTACATATTGGATTGAACCTGCCAAGAAGATTATGACAACAAAGTTGACACTGCATACTTCACGATTGAAAGATTTTTGTTTTTAACCCGGCATGTGTCCTACTCTCTGCCATAATTGGAAAATGCATAAAGGTCTTTTAGCAGATGCAAAGGATGCTTAACATGATGCCAAAAGATTTATTTTATTCAACAGGAGACTTTTATTTTCATTGAAAGGATTGTCTGGAAAGGAAAAGAATGGGTTTTGTTACCAGTTCATAAACCTTCACACTGGATCTACTTTTCATTTTTAATGCTCCACACAGCCTAAAACTTGGCTCATGTTTAGTACATGTTGATGATTACTGCTTACTACTCAGTGGAAGAAGCAATTGGCTACAAGTACCTGACAACTTCTGATGTAGGCGTTGACCGTCTTGGGCGAGCTATTTCCTCACCTGAACAAAACAAAACAATAATTTATTTTCCTCTTGAAAAGTAGAAACAGTAATAGTACCTATATATTGAAATGTGATTTTACATCTTTCTTAATTTATTTAGATATCCTGGCTGCAACAAGTATCTTCAGCAGAGCTGGGACCATATACAAAACTGGCTTTTATGCAGTAGTACTTACTCAACAAACATAGTAACTCAAGAAAATGTAAGGGTATTATTTAATAAAAGATCCTGCGCTTTGCCCCTAAGTTCCAAGCTTATTTTAAAACATTTATACAAGGGTGTAATGAGACCACCTTTTACGTGGTTTCTCCTCTTAATATTCTTGATTTTTTTTGCCAGAACCACTAACTCCCTGATAATTCCATTGTTTTTCAAATCAAAGGTTTCAGTAAGGTATCTTCTTGCCACTGTGCAGCGATTGCAGCATTTTGGTTTTTGCCTTCTTGGCATATCTTTTTCTACTTGAAAGCCCTTGATGGGTCGTTATTAAAAATAAACATGGATACTTACAAGATAAGTTTCTTTTGATAATTGCCTGGAAAAAAAATAGAAAAGGTATTGACATGGATGACTTCCTATATAAAAGATAGACTGACCTGCCAAATACCATTTGGTACTAAATGATGGTGTAACCATGAACAAAACTTACAGTAAGTAGAGGTTCATCCAACAGGATGGAAACATGGGAGATTATCTACATTTTACCATGGGGAGTTTGCTTTTTGTACTGAGATGAGATTCTTTCATTTCAGGTTCTTCTTCCTTTGCAGGATTTTCGTTCCTGTTGCCTAAATGGTAGCACTCTTGGCTGAGTCAGAAAGGTGTTATATTTTAGTTAAGTATAGAATATGGGGAACATTGAAAGTCCACTATTTATCATCTATCCCTAGATGCTATTGAGAACGTCACAGTCCGCTGCCATCCTGAACCACCGCAACCATTATGGTGGAGGAGGATGCATCATGTGTTAGGAAAGAAGTTCTAGAATTTGGACTCGGGTGAAGAAACAGCAAAGTACAGTACTGTTTTTTTTTCCAAGTCAGTATCAGTTTCAACTTGGATGGAATTTGCTACGAGATGAATTCTGTTTTACCTATCGTTTCTATCTTTCTGGGAGGCTGTGGATGAGGGGAATTTTTGAAGAAGCGTTGTGTAGTTCATATTTGATGCAGCCAATAGTGGAGAAAATAAATGTTTTATGTGTTCTAGGGGCAGGAAGAAAGGACTCCAAAAAAGCAGACTTTTTTTTTTCTGACTGAGTCCAGCTTCTCAAGTATTGCAGATAGTTAAAAGGTTCTGAGGAGTAAGCCATGAGTTACACACTGCTGGATGCCCAAATTCTGATCTCTTCTGTAGGCATCTGGCCTATCCAGTTTAGTTTCTCATTAATAGAGACCATTCCTCCTCACCCCCTGGTTATTTGCAAGTTGCAATGCTGTTCGAATATTCAAGATAGGTGGTTCAACTTGATCTTCATGGAGGAAATCATTGTCTGGAATTTGATCGAAGGGAATGTCACTTTATCAGCACATGCCTGAATGTTGACTTTATGTATGTGGACATTGGCTGTTTATATACTTCTTGTATTTCTCATAACCTATGTGATAAACGTTAGAAGACAGGACCAACTAAAATAGACATCCTGGTTGGCATAGACAAGATGAGATGAAAGGTCTGTTTCTGTACCATGTGAAAACATTCAATCCATTAAATCTAAGCTAGGCCTCAGATCAATTCCATTACCCCATTTATTTCCTATCAACATCTCTCTTCCACATGCCCATCAACTCCCCTTGATTTTCCTACCACCTACCTATATTAGAGGCAATTAGCAGTAGCCAATTAACCAGCATGTCTTAGGGAGGTGGAATCTACGCTGTCATGGGGAGAATGTGTAGTCTCTATATTGATAGCACCCAAGGATTGAATCTGAGGATTTTCAAATGGAACAGAGTCTGTGCAATTGTCAGTAAAAGCATCAGACCATCTAGTCTTTGTCTTGAGAAAATCATCGGGACAACTCTGACTGAGCTGGTTGGCTTTCACAAACACATTGATCTTCTCTCCTGTTTCGTATAGCTCCAGCCAGTGAAAAATTTCCCCAAAGAACCTGTAGTGCCTTGATGTCAAAAACAATTACTCTCACCCCAGGAAGTCAGCTCCATTTCAACTTAGGATCTAATGAAATATGGAGTCAGTTGCTCTTGGAGGCACTTAACTCAAACATCACTGCCCAGGTTATTAGTGACAATAATATTTATGACACTTTCCTTCTCTTTATTAGTGATTTGGGAAGTAACTGGCCAGACTGGATTTGTCCTGCTCAAGAAAGGAGGAAGAGAGAAAGTAGAAAATTATGGGCCAGTTAAATCTGTCACTGGGATATTCTGGAAACCCTTTATTAAGGAGATAACAGCAGAATATTAAAAAAATCACACAGCAGAGCCAATATGGTTTTACGAAAAAGAAACTGTATTTAACATATTTGCAAGTCTTTTGAGGATGCAATACAAAGGGTAGATAACTCCATAAGATATAGGAGCTGAATTAGGCCATTTGGCCTATCAAGTCTGTTCCACCATTCCATCATGGCTGATTTATTATCCCTCTCAACCTCATTGAGACGTGGAACATTTGAATTGCGAGAAGATGTTAGATTAGATGCTACATAAAGGCTTACACCATAGAGTAAGAACACACAGGATGGTGGGGGAGGGGAGTGTCATTAGAAACCGGGATGGTGTTGGAGGATTGGCGTATTGCTCATGTTGTTCCATTGTTTAAAAAGGGTTCTAAGAGTAAAGCCAGCAAATATCGGCCTGTGAGTTTGACGTCAGTGGTGAGTAAATTGATAGAAAGTATTCTTAGAGATGGTATATATAATTATCTGGATAGACAGGGTCTGATTAGGAACAGTCAACATGGATTTGTGCATGGAAGGTCATGTTTGACAAATCTTACTGAATTTTTTGAAGAGGTTACTTGGAAAGTTGACAAGGGTAAAGTGGTGGATGTTATCTATATGGACTTCAGTAAGGCCTTTGACAAGGTTCCACACGGAAGGTTAATTAGGAAGGTTCAATCGTTAGGTATCAATATTGAAGTAGTAAAATAGATTCAGCAGTGGCTGGACGGGAGACGCCAGAGAGTAGTGGTGGATAACTGTTTGTCAGATTGGAGGTTGGTGTCTAATGGTGTGCCTCAGAGATCTGTACTGGGTCCAATGTTGTTTGTCATATATATTAATGATCTGGATGATGGGGTGGTAAATTGGATTACTAAGTATGCAGATGATACTAAGATAGGTGGAGTTGTGGATAATGAAGTTGGTTTTCAAAGCTTGCAGAGAGATTTAGGCCAGTTAGAAGAGTGGGTTGTTTTTTTTACTTATTTTTTTACTGTTTTACAATTAGCTGATCCTTTTCATATTTATACCTTTTTTTTAGGGAGCGTATACCGGAAGTCATGGGGGTAGTTTTAGCGCTTGCTTCTTTCTGGCGGGTCTGCTTTAGATTTTGCCTTGGGGTCTTGGGCTGGGGGGTGGGCGGGTGGGGCTTCACGTTTTAGTTTGTTTTTCTTTGGGCTATATACATTATTGAAGTACTGGTTGCGTCCTTTTCCCCGGTATCTTTTGTATGTTCTGTTTCCTCTCCGGGTTTGTGGGTCGCGCCTATTGTCAATCCTCCTTGTTGTGGGTTGACTTTAGGATTTATGGAGTCTATTATTAATTTTGTCTCCTGGAATACTAATGGTCTTAATCATCCTATTAAAAGAAAAAAAGTTTTTAAAGTGTTCCGGAGACTTAAAGCACAAATTTTATTTTTACAAGAGACCCATGTACGGAGGGGGGACAGACTACGTTTTTTCAAATTCTGGAAGGGACAACAATTTCATTCGAACTCCAATGCTAAGATTCGAGGCGTCTCTATTTTTATAGATTCCTCAGTTACTTTTATACAACAGGATATTATCTCTGATCCGAATGGTAGATTTTTATTGGTTAGTGGTTTACTATTTAATAAAAAAGTAGTTTTGGTTAATGTTTATGCTCCTAATATGGATTGTCCGGAATTTTATAAATCATTGTTTGATCAGTTTCCTAATTTGAACGAGTTTTCATTGATTTGGGGCGGAGATCTTAATACCTGTTTATCTCCAGCTTTGGACCGTTCGGCTCCTTTACGGACTTTACCTAATAAATCTGCAAATTTGATTAATTTTTTCCTTTCTGATTCTGGGTCGACGGACATTTGGCGTTTTCTGCATCCTCAGGAAAAAGATTTTTCCTTTTTTTCACATGTTCATCATTCCTATTCAAGAATTGATTATTTTTTTATTGATTCTCGTCTCATTCCTTCAGTGATTAAATGTGATTATGATTCTATAACCATTTCGGATCATGCTCCACTTAAGTTTTCTATTAAAATTATGGCCAATATACCAAACAATAGACAATGGCGTTTTAATTCGCTGTTGCTTCAGGACTCGGACTTTGTTAATTTTATGAATGAACAGATTGAGCTTTTTTTTACAATTAACCATACAGAAGATATTTCGGTTAACACTCTTTGGGACACTTTTAAAGCCTATATTCGGGGTCAGATTATTTCGTATTCCGTTGCTTTGAGGAAGAAACAGAAGCAGGAGGAGATGGCAATTGTGGACAAGATTAAAGAAATTGATAAGAAATATGTTATGGCTCCTTCTGAGGAGCTATACAAACAAAGAACTGAACTTCAAATGGAACACAGTTTACTACCCTCGTCCTCGATTGTAAACCAATTAAAGAAAACAAGAAGTGATTTTTATGTTCACAGTGATAAAATTGGCAAGCTGCTGGCTAATCAATTGAAATCTAATTATGTTAAATCTCAAATCAATCAGATTTATAACCAAAATGATCGATTGATATTGGATCATGTGGGGATTAATCAAACCTTTTGTGATTTTTATTCTTCTTTATATCAATCAGAGTCTCCTCGAGATTCTAAATATATGAATGATTTTTTAGATAAGTTAGACTTTCCTCAGATTTCACAGGATATGTCTTCTTTATTAGATACTTCCATTACAATGGATGAGATTAAGAATGTTATTTTTTCTATGAATCTGGGGAAAGCTCCTGGCCCTGATGGGTTTACCGTTGAATTTTATAAATGTTTTGCTTCTTTATTGATTCCTTGGCTCTATAAGGTTTTTGAGGCTTCTTTGAAACTTGGTAAACTTCCGGAATCTTTTAATAGAGCATCAATTTCTTTAATACTAAAGAAGGATAAAGACCCTGCTCAATGTGCATCTTATAGACCAATATCTTTATTAAATGTTGATTCTAAAGTTTTTTCTAAGTTATTAGCAAATAGACTAGAAAAAGTACTTCCTTCTATTATTTCGGAAGACCAAACGGGTTTTATTAAAGGTCGTTACTCTTTTTATAATATTCGTACATTGTTAAATATCGTTTATACTCCCTCACAAAATGTTCCTGAGTGTGTTATTTCTTTAGATGCCGAGAAAGCTTTTGATAGAGTAGAATGGCCTTATTTATTTAAGGTGCTTGAAATGTTTAATTTTAGCTTGAAATTTATATCCTGGATTAAACTGTTATATCACTCCCCTGTAGCCTCGGTTCGTACTAACTCTTTAAACTCACCTTTTTTTCCTCTCTTTCGTGGTACTCGACAAGGCTGTCCTCTTAGTCCCCTATTATTTGATATTGCATTAGAACCTCTTGCAATTGCTATTCGAGAATCTTCAAATATTACTGGGATAACTCGGGGATTAAAGTCCCATAAATTATCACTCTATGCTGATGATTTACTTTTATATATTTCTAATCCTGAGAGATCTATTCCTGTTGTTTTAGAGTTATTAGCACAATTTGGTCTTTTCTCAGGTTATAAATTAAATCTTAGTAAGAGTGAACTTTTTCCGATTAATAAACATCTTTCCTTATATTATAAATTTCCATTTAAATTGATTAATAATTACCTTTCATATCTTGGGATTAAAATTACTTGTAAACATAAAGATTTATTTAAGACTAACTTTTTACCATTAATAGACCATATTACTCAACTTTCATCTAAATGGTTTCCCTTATATTTAACTTTGATTGGTCGTATTAATGCAGTTAAGATGTTTTTTTTGCCAAAATTTTTATATGTGTTTCAGGTATTACCAATTTTCGTTCCTAAATCTTTTTTTGATAAAGTCGACTCTAAAATTTCTTCATTTATTTGGCAGAATAAGAATCCGAGACTGGGTAAAATACATTTACAGAAAGCTAAGAGAGATGGAGGTTTAGCATTACCTAACTTTAGATTTTATTATTGGGCTATTAATATTCGACATATGAAATTTTGGTTACTTGACCGGGATATACTATCTATTCCTAAATGGGTAGCATTGGAATTACAATCTGTTCAGGGTTATACACTTGGTTCTATTTTAGGTTCATCTCTTCCTTTTGATTCGAAACGCTTTAAGCAGGTCTCTAACCCGATCGTTAAATATGCTTTGCGTATTTGGTTTCAATTCAGAAAATTTTTTGATCTTAATCAATTCGGGTTAGCGATTCCTATTTTAGGTAACATATTTTTTCCTCCCTCTTTTACGGATCGCGCTTTTCAAACTTGGAAGACTAAGGGTATTTTACGGTTTTTGGATTTATTTTTAGATGGTTCCCTTATGTCTTTTGAACAATTATCTAATAAATATAACTTATCAAGAATACATTTTTTTAGATATTTACAAGTTAGAAATTTCCTAAGTACTATACTTTCTTCCTTTCCAATGCTTCCTCCTATATATATTTTAGATTCGATAATTAACCTTAATCCATGTCAGAAAGGTGCATCGGCTATGATTTATAATATTATTATGAAACTTAGGAAAGCTCCATTTGATAAGATTAGGGTAGATTGGGAACAGGAATTGGGGCTTACCATTTCTGTGGATGATTGGGGGCAGATTTTACAATTAGTTAATACTTCCTCTATTTGTGCTAAACATTCCCTAATTCAATTTAAAGTGGTGCATAGAGCACATATGTCCAAAGATAAGTTAGCGCGTTTTTACTCGCATATTAATCCTTTCTGTGATAGATGTTCGGGGCAGATAGCCTCTTTAACTCATATGTTTTGGTCTTGCCCTACTTTGGAAACTTTTTGGAGAGATATTTTCAATATTATTTCTAAGGTATTAAATATAGATATCTCTCCTCACCCTATTACTGCTATCTTTGGACTACCTAAAATTTCTAGTAATCTTTCCCCTTCAGCCCGTAGAATGATTGCATTTCTTACTTTAATGGCGAAAAGATGTATTTTACAACATTGGAAAGAGCTTAATGCTCCAACTACCTTTTTTTGGTTTTCTCAGACGATTTTATGTTTGAATCTGGAGAAAATTAGAAGTAACCTTTATGATTTTTCATTTAAATTTGAACAGATTTGGGGACCTTTTATTCGATATTTTCATTTAATGTAATATTTACCCTTCTTGTTTTTTTTCACTGTTTTAATGGAGGTCGGGATTGAGGACGTGATTTTAAGTTTAACTCTGTTTGGTTTCAAGTTAGCCCATTGCTTTGCTTTGCTTTTAGTTAGTTGCACGGTGGGTTTTTTTTGGGGTTTTTTTTTTCTTTTTTTCCATTGATATATATAAAATCTAGTATACTATTATGTTATCTTGGTTTCTTATGCTTAAATTACATTGTTTGTAGTATTTTCTTTTTGGTATTGTTATCTTTTGGAATTTTATTATACTTTAACATTGTATTAATGTTTATATGGCTTACCTTTTTTGTATACTTACTCAATAAAAAGATTTAAAGAGAGAAAGAAGAGTGGGTTGAAAGACGGCAGATGGCGTTTAATGCTGAAAAATGTGAGGTGCTACATTTTGGTAGGACTAATCAAAATAGGACATACATAGTAAGTGGTAGGGCATTGAAGAATGCAGTAGAACAGAGGGATCTAGGAATAATGGTGCATAGTTCCCTGAAAGTGGAATCTCATGTGGATAGGGTGGTGAAGAAAGTTTTTGGTATGCTGGCCTTTATAAATCAGAGCATTGAGTATAGAAATTGGGATGTAATGTTGAAATTGCTCAAGGCATTGGTAAGGCCAAATTTGGTGTATTGTGTACAGTTCTGGTCATCGAATTATAGGAAAGATGTCAACAAAATTGAGAGAGTACAGAGAAGATTTACTAGAATGTTGCCTGGGTTTCATCTCCTAAATTACAGAGAAAGGTTGAACAAGTTGGGTCTTTATTCTTTGGAGCGTAGAAGGTTGAGGGAGAACTTGATAGAAGTATTTAAAATTATGAGGGGGATAGATAGAGTTGACATGGATAGGCTTTTTCCATTGAGAGTGGGGGAGATTCAAACAAGAGGACATGAGTTGAGAGTTAAAGGGCAAAAGTTTAGGGGTAACATGAGGGGGAACTTCTTTACGCAGAGAGTGGTAGCTGTGTGGATCAAGCTTCCAGGAGAAGTGGTTGAGGCAAGTTCTATGTTGTCATTTAAAGTTAAATTGGATAGCTATATGGAGAGGAAAGGAATGGAGGGTTATGTGCTGAGTGCAGGTTGGTGGGACTAGGTGAGAGTAAGAGTTCGGCATGGACTAGAAGGGCCGAGAGGGCCTGTTTCCATGCTGTAATTGTTATATGGTTATATGGTTATAATATGTCATGGAAATGGGATTTGCTAAGTAATAGAAAATAAGGAGTTGAGATACGTGCATCATTTTGGATTGTCTATCATTATCCAGATGTGTGTCACAACAATCCATTCTGAAACCTTAACTGTTACTAAACTATGTTAATGACTCTAATGAAGAGGCTGAGCATAAACAGAAGGGATTCTACTGATGCTGGGAAACCAGAGCAACACACACAAAATGTTGAAGGAACTCAGTAGGTTAGACAGCATCAATGGAAAGGAATAAACAGTCGATGTTGACCTGTAATGTTGACTGTTTATTCCTTTCCATAGATGCTGCCTGACCTGCTGAGTTTCTTCAGCAATTTATGTGAGGGGCTGAGTGTACTGTGGTCAGATTCACTGATGACACATAGGCACATGAGTTAGCAAATAGTGATAAGTATAGAGATAGATTAACTGAGTGGGCACCAGGTTAGGATAAATGTGAGGTTATCTGCTGGAAGAAGGAATAAAGCAACAAATTATTACTTAAACTAAGACCTCAAAATTCCGTTTTTACAAAGAAATTTGGAGACCTGGTATCTAGAACCAGGAAGCAGAATTATAGAATAAGGAGTCACCAACTTCAGATGGAGTTGAGAGAAATGATCTATCCCAGAGAGTTTTGGAGGTGGAGATAAATATATTGAAGGCTGAGAATGACCACAAAAGAGTGACGTGGTGCTAGGAAAAAAGTGAGGGCAAAATTGGATCATTCATGATCTAATTAATTGGCCAATTCACTCAAAGGAAAGGTAGCCCACTGTTTAAGTTCTTATTGAAAACCTACCTAAGTAATATAGCCAGATAATCTTTCACATCATTACTTAGTTATCATCTCACATTTATTACAGCATCGAGGGAGGTTGTTAGGGCCATTGGGCCTTTGTCAGCTCTCAGCATCATCCTTCTGCAATTCCATTCCTATATTTATTTGCCCGTCACCCATTCTCTACAACATGCTTAGTAACTCCAGCCTGATTCTCAAATTAACCATCAACTAGCTTGCCTTAGGAATACAGTCCAGTTGTTGTATTAGCTCCGGTTGCTGCTGACTCTTTGTCACGGCACCTGGGATGTCAGAGCACACAGCCACTAATATCTCCAATGTATTCAGCTTTTACTTGCCATTTCATGGTGTAAATTAAATTAGCTGAAGGCTGGCTTCTCTGATGGTGGCCAGGACCTCAGCAATGGCTGGTGAGTGGTGGGTGTTGTGGAATGCCCACCCAGCGAAGGCAGTAGAGGCGGATACAATAGGGTCTTTTAAGAGAGATAGGTACATGGAGCTTAGAAAAATAGGGGGCTAAGTGGTAGGGAAATTCTGGGCAGCTTCTAGAGTAGGTCACATGGTCGGCATAGCACTGTGGGCCGAAAGGCCTGTAATGTGCTGTAGATTTTCTATGTTCTATGTGAGTGTTTCAGTCAGGCTTCATGCACTCACTTACTGAACTCTCTTTGGCTGTAGGTGGAGACCTTCATGGAACCTCCTCCTTGCCTTGGTCTTGTAACAGCCCACCAACATCTAGAGCTGGGCTCTGATCTGGGATTACTTAGATCTGCAGTCTGTGATTTGTGATGCATCTCCAGAATGGGGTCCTGCCATTTTTCTTTGTTATACTCTTCAACATTCTTACTGAACAAAGGCAGAGCCACCTGTTTGATAGCAATAGTAAGTTGAGGAATGTGGTCTGTTTCAAGTTACTTCATCTGTTCTGAATCTATCCAATTTATCTGCAAGGACTGAGCAGTAGTTACTCCTACCGCTTCTGAAATGAACAGATGCTACTGTGATAGGTGGTTTGTTGAAGGTGACATTAAGCAGATTTTAACTTCCTGTTGTTTCCCTTATCTTAAATTTTATTTGATCTTTAGCATTACAGTATATATTACTCCTGGCTCTATCAGTAAGCAATACAACACCTTTAGTGCATGAAGACTTAAATAAATAGGTTTAATTCTTGTTCAAATTAGATCTAAACAAGTCAACTTCTTCAGCCTCAACATCTCTTTTCCTTAATGAACTGAATAATGAACAAAGCTTTAAAAAATTTGTGGTTACTGAAATACAAATAAAGAATACTCACTGGACTGCGCCTCTGTGTTCGGCAAAAAGGAAGAAAGAACAGATACCTGGTCAGAGAGTGACAGATTTGTGAACAAAGCATTTATTATCAAAGATTTGTCAAAAATGAACAGGCATGAGCTCAGTCATCAGAGTACAGGAAAGGTCTCTCATTCTTGATGAGCTAATTGGTAATAAACCACAATCTCTGCAACCTTGTTCTGGGGGGTGGGGGGAATTAGCCCTGATTGTTCATCGGCCGAGTCTGGGTAAACACACAATCTCGGATTTATCATATGCCTTCCTAGTTTTGGATTTCTCTGAGGTTCTCACAGATGCAGAAGCAAGATAGAGGACAGAAAACAGGTGGGGAACATCCTGTGTTCTGACAGTTTCTTCACTGACAACATTAAAGAAAAATCAAAGACATCAATAAAAGTTAACTTTTGATATGCGCAACTGAATTTTTAATGACCATGATCATCTATTCTAATAAAATATATAACAGGGAAAATAGATGTTCTTCAGGTACCAAAGTGAAGATCATGGTCATGTTCTTGCAAACTTGCCACTGCTTGTTCCTCATGTGGATAGAGAGATCCACATATATTAAGATCCGCCCTCAGAGTAGTACATGGCAAATTTATCTGTTTGACTTCCTATTTACAAATTCCAGATGACTTATGTAAATTCTGCATTACTTGGTCCAAATCTTACAAGTGCTACCCTATCTTCATATGGAAGTTATGTTGATCTGGTCTTTCACGGGGTGTGGGACCATCTTGAATTACAATATGATGATAACATGTAAATTCTGTGACAGGATGTTAATTTGCAGAATGAAAATCAAATCACCAGACAAAAAATGATCATGTGTTGGAAAATATCTACCCTGCATAGCTCATTGTATCCTGAAATGGATTGCAATTACAAAACAAATGTTTAAAATGTATAAAATTATAGATGTGACCTATTACCTTATTTTCATAAGCACTAATTTTATTGTCTTGCTTCTGCTATTCTGAAGTTACTATTTTAGATTCAGCTTTTTAAATATAGCATATTTACAGGCAGTTATCATTACAGTTTTTTTTTACTACACACACAGAATGCTGGAGGAACTCAACAGGTCAAACAGTATTTAAGGAGGGAAATAAACAGTCAATGCTTCAGCTCGAGACCCTTCATCAGGACTGTTTTTCTTACATGCAGCTTCCTTCAGTGTTTTTCCTTGTCCCTCATTGTACAGGAAGCAATGGTTTGTGCATTAGAGTTAGCCAGAGACACGGTCCCGCTTGAGGAACCATTCTTCATCTAAAATCTCTCTAAAAATGGTAGGTTACCAATCTTACCATTGTACCAGTGCCCTTTACAAAAGAAACCCTTTCTGAAGATTCGTTCCCAGAGTCCTCCACAAGAAACTCTAAACTTTCTCAGAGGTCCTCACTTCTATAATTCCACTGCAGAACCTTCGCTGGACTCCTCATGTCCTCATGGACATTGGCCCTCTGACTTGCAGCAAAGTTGCAATTGCCCTACGTTCAGCAACTCTCTTCATTTCAGCAGAGAGGAACAGGGAGATAGGGAGATGTTCATGCACAGTATTTGAAATATGTACATAGACAGATAGATATAGATAAATTATATTTGATAAGTTATATTATTTATTAAATTTTATATATTTAATTAATTAAGTTGATTTGAGTTAAATTTTTAATCTATTTAAATGTTGGAGGTTAGCCAGTTGAGAGTATTCCTTTTGCTATGAATGGAAAGGAAAATCTGAAGATACAGGCAGCTGGAAGAGTGATGGTAGGAAAGGGCAGCTGCAGCTTCATTACCCCCAGGACCTGGATTCAATGTAGGAAATGGTTCTACACTACAGGAAGGTTACGTCTTATGCTGCATTTTGTCTGTCAGAGACCTTCCCTCTTTTCACCCAACACACTCAAATAAGGCACCTGTTATCAACACAATAGACACTAACACCACACCCCTTTCATGCACAGGACAAAAAATCCACTATGATTCATTCCTCAAACTCTAGCCACTGTCTTTTTTGGCTGAATTGTGAAATTATGAAAAAGTATTATTTACTCTGAATTAATTGGGCAGTTCTGAGAGGGTGACTTGCGTCCTTGGGATTAGGACATGGGTCGAAGGCTTGGAAGATGTGACCCACTGCGGTAGCAGCCTGAAATGGCAGGTTGTGCAGTTGCTTCAATGTCACAATTTAGGTGACGTAAAACGTTTCAGGGCAGGTTCTCTGGGATCGACTGCCTGGACTGCAAAGAGTGCAGCTTTATGGCAACTATTACAATGTGGCATTGTCAACCTGTTCAGATAAGCTTATAAAATAGGCCTTTTCATTTTGGAGAAATATTATCTTCAGAGGGATTTTATGGATAAATAATAAAACAAACATTAAAAGAATTGATTATGTTTTTGTTAATAAATCATTTTAGTTTGATAGATTGGGGAAAACAAGATTATATTTGAAGGTCAAAGTTTTCTCCATTCCCAGAGGACAGTAGCTAAAAGTTGCCTGCTTACATGACATGTGCTGAGTTTCTGCAAAGCATCAAAACAGCAACACAAGTCCTTTTGCTGGGATGGATCAAAGGATGCAATAAAAGTTGCTTCCCTATTTTAGTCATTGGGCTAGATTGTGCTTACCTTTTGCTCAACCATTGTATGGCTTCTGCTGGTAACTCAGCTTGCATTGGACATACCCCACTACTCTTGGCTATGTGCCTATCTGAGACAAGCTGGAGATCAGATCCCGATACATCTGACCTCCAGCTCCACACTGGGCTCACCATCATCCAGATGCAAAGCATGGACCTGCTGAGGCATTTGGTTCTGTTACTTCATGCCAGTCATGGCCGGTGTACAATTCACAAACCCATAGTAACAGGGTCACAGGCCTTGTTCCTTTAAATATTTGCCATTTTTTAAATTACTCAAATCGATCTGGGCTGATTTTAAGTGACTTTGACTGTCAGAAATATTTAAAATGAAACAGTTCAAAGGATTTTGATAATGACAGCTGCCTAATTATTCTGGGACAGGGAATTGATAATTGATATTTGTAACCGATACAGAAGCCACTCTGTCTCACCACTGTGAAGCAGGACAAGGTGGGTGCAGCGGAACAGCTCCAGAACAAACTGCCCCAATATTTTAAAATGCCTAAAATAGCTATTCTCAACATTTCTTGCAGGAAATTAAATGTGTCAAAAAAAAAATCAGTAGATGTCAAGTGAAAATGCCAGTTACAGGATAAACACTATAATGTGAGAACTTGTTAATTAATGCATATAGAAGGAGAGGTGGCTCATTGTAGCAGCCGGGGAGCAAATACAGAAAGTTCAGGGTTTCGGATTCATTGAACATTTAACTCCTTTAGACCCCCTCGATCTGTCCTGGGTCTGGTGTCTATCAAGTGGACAGGTGCCTGAAACATCATGGAATACGTGCAACTGTTGGTTGCGGGATAGCAAATGCAGGATGCAGACCAACATAAGCTGGTGGTGACCCCATACGTTTTCAAAACAGTTATTGCAAGAGAGTACCCAACGATCATAATGATTTTTGTCCAGGAAACAAAAAGGCGAAATCTAGGTGAGTTCAGATTCTACATAAGGGTAGTACTTACTTTGTAACATTGTCACATGGTTTTGGTGAGAATCCATCCATCAGTTACTGGGAACTTCCAGACGAGGGGGCAAGATGGAATGGGGGGGGAGAGTCAGAAGACAGTGGCTGATGGGTGACAGGTTAGAGACAGATAAGGAAAGAAAACAAAGAGGGTGCAGATGGAACCAGGGGTGGAGGTTGGGACGGAGGCTACAAGGTGATTATTAGAAACAAGAGACTATAGCTGTTGGATCCGGCATCTGTAGCTTCTTGATTCGATTCGTTTTCTCTTTCCACACTAGAGTCAACATATCATCTGCCACACCCCTCCCTCTCACCCCCTTTATACTCGCCATCTCGCCTCCATATCCTCAGTCTTGATGCAGAGTCTTGACCCGAAACATTGACTATCCTTCTGCCCTCCACAGATGCTGCCTGACCGGTTGAGTTCCTCCGGCAGTTTGATTTTTAATACTCACTCACAGCATTATAATATACCAGTGTAATGTGCATTGATTCTTTGGTACATGATCATGAGGGAACTTGGTAATGAATATTCAAGGAACCGTTAAGAATCTCTATTCATATCATTATTTCATCAAGAACTCTGAAAATTATCCATAAAAGAGAATGGATATGAAGTTAAAGAGCATCTATCCTGCATTTTACTTAGAAATGAGGAAAATTGCTCTTACCGGACTTCTCCTCTAAAAATTGAAGCATTTATTAGAAAAATAAAATAATTATGGCAGATTTTGTCTTACAAATTGTTTTTACATTGGAGCAATGAAAAAACACAAATAACAGGTTGTGCTTTCTCAAGAAAGATCTGACAATCTATTTGCAAATATGATGAAAACCATGAAAGATTGCATCAATGTACGTGACATAATTGTGAAGTAATATTTTGTCAAACATAATAAGGTTAATTTATATTTGTTTATTTAAAAGGTTCACGAAAGAAAAGTTTTCTGGAATCTTAGAGATATGTCCATTCTGCACCTTGGTCTAAGCCCTTTGTTAATCCACTTATAGTTAATACATCTCAATACATTACTTTAAACATGACAAATGAAACACTCCTTTGTATGTCATCCATCTATTCAAAACAAGTTTGAAAAATATCATTTCCAGCAAAATGATTTAATTAGTGGACCATTATCATTTGGCTATATGTCTGGATTTAATCATTTATCTGATATTCCGTATGAGTAAACATTGTCAAATTAAGAAGGCACTGATATACATTCCTTATTCAGACCTGGGCTTATACCTGTCTTAATACTAAATAATCATTATCATTGCTTGTAAATTATAATCCCTTTAGCAAATGAAAAATACAAATTAAGATGGTTTAAGATCTCAAATAACTAGTTAACTCAGTCAAAGAATGATAAAGACGACTTATACTGAATGTTCTGAAGATTTGTATAAAATATATTTGCAGCTGTACATTGCTCTCTGGTAGATATAGAGTATATATCTTTTTCTGGGAATCAGGTAGTTAAGTAAGTCCTTGTCTGCCTTCTCATTATTCCAGGTAATGAAACAATTTCTGAGGTACTCAAAAACTTAATCACAGAGCTGCATCAATGTATTAGTTCTTTGAAATGAATAAATTGTATATACAGATTTATTTTTAAATTAGTTTCCATTTAAAATTCTTTATTAGTTTTCCTTTTACAATAAAATTATGCGATTTGAAGCTAACTTTGAGATCCACCTCAGCCATTGTGTTTGCTTTTTAAATATGATAGAGAAAGATAATTTTGAATAACCAAGGGAAACACAAGTCATCCAACATATGGGCAAATCAATTTCTGATCCTTACTCAAGGAATCAGTGTACGAATTTATGAGGAATATAAATGACAAGCTTTGTCACAAGCACCATTTTCTCTATGATTTTGCAGATAAACAAAGAGTGGAAAATTGTAACATGAATCCTCTAACTTAAAAGGAACAGATCTGATTGCAGCTATATAATGCGATATAAATATGCCAGCATAAAGTTATATTGTATCTATAACTCTTTCCAGAAACCTGTATTTACCCCATATCCACATCATGTAACATGTCTTCTGAAGACAATAATGGGTACTTATGTTACTGGGAAACTTTGTTCAAAGCAACAGGCTTTTTTTATCTAATACTATACCCAGGGCAGGCTATAATACTTCCTTTGAGAAAAGCTGTTCTATAAACAAAACAATACAATGGGAATCATGTTGCCACTGCAACACTTAGCAGAAAGAAATGTTACACAATAGAGTGCTTGAGGATAGATGCAGATCTACAGGTTCAATAGAGAAGAGAGGACATGAATACTTACATGCAGAGTATGAAAATCTTCGCTATTTTCAACCTGTGTATGTTCAGTTACTGGGTGAATTCCAGGGTGAAATCTACAGTTTTTGGGCAAAGAATTTTTGGAAGTAGAGGATTGGTTGGTGCAAAGGATTAGTCAGGATTTTACTGAAAGGTGGAGCAGGCTTGTGTCTAGACTTTAACACTCCTCTCTCCTATTCCAACCTCACTCATTCCGAACGCTTGGCTCTCCACTCTCTCTGCACTAATCCTAACCTCACCATCAAACCCACAGTTAAGGGAGGTGCTGTAGTAGGCTGGCCTCTACCTTTCTGAGGCCCAGTGCCAACTCTCAGACACCTCCTCTTACTTACCCCTTGAACAGGACCCCACTAAGGAACACCAGGCCATTGTTTCCCACACCATCACCAACCTTATTGACTCTGGGGATCTCCCATCCACCAGCACCAACCTCACAGTTCCCGCATCCTGCACCTTCCGTTTCTATCTCCTACCCAAGATCCACAAACCCGCTTGTCCAGGCAGACCCAACTTGTTCAGCTTGTTCCTGCTCCAGTGAACTCAGATCTGCATACCTCGACTCTGTTTTATCTCCCCGGTTCAGTCTTTTCCTATCTACATCCGTGACACCTCACACACTCTTGATCCTTTCAAGGATTTCAGATTCCCTGGCATCATCTTATTTTTACAATGGATATCCAGTCCCTATACACCTCCATCTCCCACAAGGAAGGCCTCAAAGCTCTCCGTTTCTTTTGGGACACCAGACCCAACCATTTTCCCTCCGTCACCCTCTCCTTTGCTTAGCAGAACTTGTCCTCACTCTAAATAATTTATTCTTTGGCTCCTCCCACTTCCTTCAAACAAAATGGGTAGCCATGGGCACTTGCATGGGTCCCATATATGCCTGCCTATTTGTCAGCTACGTGGAAGAGCTTATGTCCTAAGCCTACACTGGCGACTGCATTTTTCCTATGCTACATCGACGACTGTATTGGTCTGCTTCCTGAACCCATGCTGAACTCATCGATTTCATCCACTTTGCCTCCAACTTCCACCCTCCCCTCAAATTCACCTGGTCCATTTCTGACACTTCCCTTCCCTTTCTCAATCTCACTGTCTCTATCTCCAGAGACAGCTTATCCACCGATATCTATTATAAACCACCAGACTCTCAAGGCTACTGGATTATACCTTGTCCCACCCTGACACTTGTAAAAACGCTGCTTCCTTTCTCAAATCCTCTGCCTCTGCCGCATCTGCTCTCAGAATGAGGTTTTTCATTTTAGAATGTAGCAGATAACCTCCTTTTTCAAAGAAAGGGGCTTCCCTTCCTCCACCATCAACGCTGCCCTCAACTGCATCTCTTCCGTTTTATGCACGTCTGCTCTTATACCATCCTCCTGCCACCCTACCAGGGATAGGGTTCCTCTTGTCCTCACTTACCACCCCACCAGCCTCCACGTCCAGCACATAATTCTCTGAAATTTCAGCCAATTGTCCATTCGTCCCTCCCCACTGATTTCCTTCCTTCCTGGCACTTATCCTTGTAAGCGGAACAAGTGCTACACATGCCCCTACACTTCCTCCATCACTACCATTCAGGGCCCCAATCAATCCTTGCAGGTGAGGCAACTCTTCACCTGTGAGTCTGTTGGGGTCATAGACTGTGTTTGGTGCTCCCAATGTGGCGTCTTGTACATTGGTGAAACCCAACGTAGATTGGGAGACCACTTCATCAAGCATCTACGCTCTGTCTGCCAGAACAAGTGGGATCTCCCAGTGGCTACCTATTTTAGGTCCACTTCCCATTCCCATTCTGATATATCTATCCATAGCCTCCTCCACTGTTGTGCTAAGGCCACACTTAAGTTGGAGGAACAACACCTTATATTCCGTTTTTATAGTCTCCAACCTGGTGGCATGAACAAAGATTTCTCAAACTTCCAGTAATGCCTTTCACCCCTTCACCATTTCCTATCTCCTTTTCCCTCTCTTGTGTTGTCTCCTTGCCCGCCATTGCCTCCCTCTGGTTCTCCTCCTCTTCCCCCACTTCCTTCATTTTCTTTTCTTCCATGGCCTTCTATCTCTTTCACCAATCAACTTCCTAACTCTTTCCTTCACCCCTCCCCGTCCAAGTTTCACCGATCGCCTGGTGTTTCTGTCTCCCCTCCCCCCACCTTTCAAAGGGTCTCAGCCTGAAACATTGACTGTGCTTTTTTCCATGGATGCTGCTGGGCCTGCTCAGTTCCTCCAGCATTTTGTGCATGACTCTGTTTTGCCTTTTAATGCCTTACTCTACAATGTCACTTATTTTTCATCTGAGTCTCTATTTTGTCACATGCTGTTGTTATCTTCTCAGCAGGTTTGATTGTAACTTTCTGTAATGATGGGGATTAGAAGCAGGTAGCTGAATGTTTCATACATAATTGACCCTGCTATTGACTGCTCATGGTATTCTCTCACTTCCATAAACTTTAGGAAGGAATGTTAAATCCATATCATTTGTAAGATCCAAATTGTCATTTTTATGCAGATAGCTTGTGCAGTAAGAATTGAACTTAGTGGGTCTCTGTGGTATCATTAGAGGTTCATTCATTGTGAATAGCAAAGCTAAAGCTTTCCATGCCAGCTCCCAACCAAGGTCAACATCCTCCCAACCAAGGTCAACATCCTCTCATTTGATGCAGCCAGCTTTTTGTTTAAATCCAGATGAGAGCTCTCCCTTTAAAATAATGGCAACATCAAACAGGTTCTTTGGACTGGCTGTCTCAAATGCATTGCTAACTTTTAAAGATTAACTCCAAACTATAATGTGAAACAATCTAAGAAACACTCTTCCTTAGCATTATCACAAAGATAATATCATAAAGTTACAGAAAGAAAGACAGGTGTAAAAATTGTTTGTAGCTGTTGCTAAAGAACAATTTTTTTTGTTGGTTTTTTTGGGGTTTTTTTTCTTTCCTTATTGACATATGAAAAATAGTATACTATTATATTACCTTGTTATTTTATATCTAAACTGCACTGTTAGTATTAACTTCTTTTTGTGTATTAATATCTCTTGTAAAGTTATATTGCAACAGTGTATCAGTGCCTATATGGTTTACCTTTTGTGTACTAATTCAATAAAAAGATTTAAAACGAAAGAAAGAAAGAACAATTTCACCTCCACTACTCCAATTTTGTTCAAGGCAGAATACCGTGGAGTTAACTGCATGAGATCTCAATGTAAACTTTCCACTAAAATATTTTACAGAATTTGAATAGAAATGTTGCTACCATTTATATGAGATGAAAAAAAGTGCATAACTTTCCAGTCTGCATATGACAGAGAAGGCGTCATGTAAGGAGAATGGCAGGAAGGGAGGAAAGCCCATTGGATTAAGTTGCATCTGTTTCAATGCAAGAGAACTGACAGGTAATATGGATGAAACTAGGGCTTGGACAGCTGTGTGGGACTAAGATGTTGTAGCCATTACTGAAACATGACTAAGGGAGCAATGGGACTAGCAGCTTAGTGTTCCAGTGTACAGATGCATTATGAGGAAAATGAGGAAAGAGAATTGCACTTTTGATTAAAGAGAATGTCATAACAGTAGTCAGAAAAGAAATTACTGAAGGAGCATCCAGTGAGGCTTTATGGGTGGACTGGGGAAATACGAAAGGGATGATCACATTATTGAGATTGCACTATTGACCCCCAAATAGCCGATAGGAATTGGAAGAGCAAAAATACAAGAGGATTGTGCAGAATTAGAAGAATAGTATGGTTATCATAGTAGGGGTTTTTACCTTTTCTAATATGGACAGGGACTGCCATAAGACTATAAGGTATAGGAGAAGAATTAGACCATTTGGTTCCATCGAGTCTGCTCTGCCATTTGATCATAACTGATTTACTTTTCATCTCAACCCGATTCTCTTGCCTACCGCCCATAACTTTTGATGCCCTGACTAAGCAAAAACTTATCAACCTCCACTTTAAATATACCCAAAGACTTGGCCTCCATAGCCAGCTGTGGCAATGAAGATCAGAGATTTACTACGCTCTGGCAAAAGAATTTCCTCCTAATCTCAGTTCTAAAGGATGTCTTTGTATTTTCTGAGGTTGGGTCCTCTGGTCCTAGACTCTCATACAGTCATACTGTTAAGGGCTTGGATGGCGGGGAGGGTGGAATTTGAGTACATCATGAAAGTTTCCTTTGGCAATAAGCAGAGGATCCCTATTGTAGAGAAGGTAAAGCTCAACTACTCTTAGGTGATAGGGTATGGTAAGTGACTGAAATGACAGTGGGAAGCATTTGACACTAGTGCTCACAGTTCTGTGGGGTTGAGAGGGAAAATAAATCAGCATCATTGAATGGCAGAGAAAATTGTTGGGCTGAATGGCCTTGTTCTGCTCCTATGTCTTATGGTCTTATTCAGTTTCCAATTAGAGCAAGACTAATGTTGCTATTATGATACAACAGATTTCAAAGGTTGATTGGAGGAGGTTGTTTGTGGGCAAATAGGAGTATTTTAAAGAAGAGAGAGTGAGAGCCGAAGGTCTGCATGTTCCTGCTGGAGTGAAAGACAGGCTGGTAGGAGTAGGGAAACCTGGATCTTGAGGGTTATCGAGGAAAAAGGATGCATCGGTCAGTTACAGGCTATTGGGATCAAGCTGGAGAAGTATAGGAAATTCAAGGGTGGACTCAGGAAGGAAAAGGGATATAACTTTGGCAGAGGAGAATAAGGCCAAACCAAAGATTTTATAGGTACTTTAAGGGAAGGAGAGTAACTAGAGAGAGAAGAGGGACCCTCAAAAGCCAAAGGGACATATTTGTGGAGCTTCAGGAAATGGGCAAGGTTCTATTTTTACCATGAAGAAAGATATGAAGACTTCAGAACTAAGAAAAGTAAATGGGGAAGTCTTGGGATTAGTCTGCATATCGTGCTGGATATTGTAGAAAGTATCAGTTTATCCATGAAAAGTGGGAGGTTAGAGAAGAAATCACGGAATCCCTGGCTGAAATATTTGCATCATTATTAGCCACATGTGAGGTGCTGGAAGACTGGAAGGTAATGAATGTTGTGCCTTTATTTAAGAAGCGTGACAAAGAAAAACCATGGAACTACAGATCAGTAAGTCTAACATCTATACTCGATAATTTTCTGGAGAAGACTCTGCGGGATAAGGCATATGTACATTTGGAAAGACAGGAGTTAGATCATATCTTTTGAAATTGATTGTGTTTTTTGATGATGTGACCAAGAAGGTTGATGAGGACAAGGTGGTTAACATGGTTTATATGGAGATCAGCAAGACCTTTGATAAAGTTCCACATGGTATGCTGGTATCGAAGGTTGGATCACACAGAATCCAAGGAGAGCTGGCTAATTGGATGCACAATTGAATTGATGGCAGAAGACAGAGTGTGATGGTGAAAAGTTATTTCTTGGACTGGAGACCAAGACAAGAGATGTGCCTCTGGGGTCAGAGCTGAGCCTATTGTTGTTTGTCAACTATATCAACAGTTTGGATAGGAATGTACTGTATATGGCATGGTCATGAAGATATCACCAGATATAGTGGACAATGAGGGGCATTATCAATAATTACAGGGGGATCTTGATCAGCTGAGTAAGTGGGCTCAGGAATGGTAAATGGAGTTCAATTTAGCTAAGTGCAAAGTTCTGCATCTTGGAAAGTCAAATCCAGGTTCACAGTGAATGGCAGGGCACTGGGAAGTATTGTGGAGAAATGGACCTTGAAGTATAAGTATATATTTCACTGAAAGTGGAATCATGGGTAGACAGGGTGGTGAAGGGGGTTTTGTCAGGGCAATGAGTAGGAAAGTTGGGAGGTGATGATATGGCTGTACAGGATGTTGCTGAAGCCACACTTGGATTATTGAGTTCAGGTTGGTCGCCTGCTAAAGGAAAGATTTTATTAAACTGGAATGTTTGCAGGGAAGATTTACAAGGATGTTGCCTGTACTTGAGGGACTGGGTTATAGGGAGGGATTGGATGGACAAAATCTTTAGTCCTTAGAGTGTAGGAGATTGAGAGGTGATCTTATAGAGGCGTACAAAAACACGAGGGGCATAAATAGAGTGGATGCACTCAATCTTTTACCCAGAGTTGGGGAATCAAGAACTAGAGGGCATAGGTTTAAGATGAGAGGGGAAAGATTTAATGAGAATTTGAGGGGCAACTTTGATTAAACAAAAGGTAGCATCTGTGTGGAATGAGCTGCCAGGAAGAAGTGGTTGAATCACATACAACAACAACTTTTAAAAGACGATTAGACAGATAGACAGATTGGAAAGGCTTCGAAGGTGATTGGCCAAACACTGGAAAATGGGACTAGCTTGGATGGGGATTCTTGATCAGCAGGGGTCATTTGGGCTGAAGGGCCTGGTTCAATACTGTATGACTCTGACTGAATGAAATTAATAGTTTTCCTATCCTTAACACTTCCAATTCATTTCTAGTGGTAGGACGATGCAGGTAGTACAACAGAAATAATTTCTGCCCTGATCTGAGGGCAGCTTGTAGCTGCAAAAAAAATCCATGGCTCTGTTAAAGTGATTCCTTGGTACATTTGTTGCACAACAGTCTCAGATAATCTGTTTTAAATGGATTTGGTCAAGAAAACTGGCAGTAATAATATTGAAACACTGCAGATACTGGAAGACGAAAATAGAAACAAAAAAAAGGCCAAAAAAAAGGCCAAAAACAAATTACAGTAATGAAAATGCTGTTCCTGGACTTAATTAACACATATATACAGAGAATGAATTCTTAGATTCCCAATAGGCTGACTGACAGAAACAAATTGAAGTACTTACCATTGGAGAAGGAGAGAGAGAAATGTTTCCCACGGAGGCTTTAAGCTCATCCACTGATGCTGCCATACATGTAGTAACATCCTTAGCTGGGAGGGGCCGAATTTTAATGTTAAATTTTCGACGTGTGTCTTCTTCTGACTCAGACTCACTTGATGAGTAAAAGTGTTTCTCTTTGGTTGGTGAAATGTCATTAAGGATTATTTTTGTAAATGACACATAACAGATTAGCTAAACAGTCAAATATGAATTTTAATTCAGTCCTGCTGCTTTCCTCTCCTCAATAACACATGCTGCGTCCCTTTTCTACATGCCTTCAGGTTGTTTGACTTGTGTCAGGGTCCTGTACTATGACTGTGACCACTTTAGAAGATCTTGGAAGATAACTAATGACTGCACTGGTGACACTGCCCAGATTTAGCCCAGAGAAAAAAAATGTTGGAGTCCAAATCTCAATGTGGTTGGCAGCTTACCAACTTCAATGGACAGTGAAAGGCTGGCTAGGCATTGTGTCTGCCTGGGTCTGGAGATTATCTACTGCCTCTCAAGCCAAGCAGGTGACAGGAAGAAGTGGATGTGCTGCATTTTGAGAAGCTTTTCCACCATTCTTGCTGCCTGCTACTGTTAATTGTTTCCCCGCCACGATCAGTGAATACCAGGCTGATTGTATTTTGGGACTGGGCATGGCTCAGCCAAGATATGTAGCCTGCAGAATGCTGTCAAATAAGTTAAGAAGCCTGAGTAAGCAGGCTGCTTTTGGAAGTGATATCAGGTGAAGAGACATAATGCCTCAAGCTGGGACTTGGACAAGCATCTTTTGCCTTCTCCAGTTCCAATTGCTTCTCTACGATACATTTTGTTCTCCCTCGTTTAATAAGCAGAACAAACTGTTGAGTGAGTAAGGAAAAGCTTTTGTGTGAGCCAAAGAAGAAAGCAGGAGGGCATAACAAAACAGTAATTGATAAGTATTCTTACATCAGAGTTGGAGCTGGAAATACTGTATATAGATAAGGCATTTCAAATCATGGGGCACATGCACATGAGGGATGGACAATAATTGCCTGGAAGCAGTTTAGATAAAGATTACTTGATTAATAATTTAGTTTAGCAGGGTGCTTTCTAAGGAAAGATGGGACAGATAAGACATGCATCTGGAGTTTAAAAGAGTGTGAGAGCAGGTTTGATTGAGATCTATAAGATCCTGAGGGGAATTGAATCAGTGGATGTGGAGATGATTCTTCCTCTCATGAGAGAATGTAAAACCAAAGGTCACCGTTTAAAAATAAAAGGTCCCCTTGTGAGATAGGGATGAAGTAAAGTTTGGACCTCTCATTCTCAATGAGGAATATAAACAGAATCTTTGAATAGGTAGACAGATTCTAGCTAAGCAAAGGGATGAAAGATACTGCCAATACGCCAGCAAGCAGCTACAACCAGATCAATTACACTCTTATTCAGCTTTAGAGGCCAAATGGTCCATTCCTATTTCTGATTTGTCTGCCCGTGTGTTTGTACAAAGACACAGCTGACCTTGGTGGAGTAAGGAATACTTCAATGGATCGGTGAGAGGAATGGATGTGGTGATGGTGACAGGGTAGGAGAGTGACATCATGAATTTTAAACGCAAACAACAGGAATTCTGCAGATGCTGGAAATTCAAGCAACTAACTTCCGCTAGGCCCCACCTCCCCCTCGTACCCCAGCTGTTACTCATTTTTATGCACACATTCTTTCTCTCACTCTCCTTTTTCTCCCTCTGTCCCTCTGAATATACCTCTTGCCCATCCTCTGGGTCACCCCACCCCCCCCGTCTTTCTCCCTAGGCCTCCTGTCCCATGATCCTCTCGTATCCCCTTTTGCCTATCACCTGTCCAGCTCTCGGCTCTATCCCTCCCCCTCCTGTCTTCTCCTATCATTTTGCATCTCCCCCTCCCCCTCCAGCTTTCAAATCCCTTACTCACTCTTCCTTCAGTTAGTCCTGACGAAGGGTCTCGGCCTGAAACGTCGACTGCGCCTCTTCCTATAGATGCTGCTTGGCCTGCTGCGTTCACCAGCAACTTTGATGTATGTTTCATGAATTTTAAATATTTGGGGATTGAAACCTAACTACTTTCAGCAGGAATGACAGGTGAGAGTCTTGATTGGAGATATAATTTGTGGTAGGATATAGTAAGAATTGAAATTTCCACAGAATGGTGTTAAAAACTGGCAAGGTAGCACAATTTGGAGAAGTCAAAGGAACAAACAAGGTTTTCAGCTGTGGAGGGATGTTTATAGCAGAGGAGGAAACAATGAGATTGAAAGTAAACAGTGTTTGTCATGGTGTGTGCTTACACATAGAGCTCATCTCAGGATTGAGTCGGATCTGAAGTCTTTAACAGTCCAATTCAACCTGAAGCATAGCAAGGAGAATGGAACTAACAGAAAGGATATTCTGTTTGAGTATTCCATCCTTCTCTTAATTTAAAGTAAATATCTTTAATCCTACCACTGTTTTGCTGCAGAAGACTTTAGTTTATTAAAGAATGGTTAACATCAAGTCATCTGAAGTTAGAGTAGAAGAGGCCTTAAGGATTTAGGTAGAACTAGTTATCATCCATGATGATTCTGCATAAAGGGAATGCATAAGTCATAGAAGGAAGGAGAGTACAAATGCATTCTAAAGGGATTCATTGCATAATGTTACTCAGTAGAGAGTACGCTACTTTATATGTTCTGGGAAAAACTGGGAAGATTAAAGTGTAGTGTACGTTAAAACATGGACATGCTGTTCCTTGTGAACTTATTCATATTCTCATACCTGATTGCACAGTGGAGTCAAGGTAGTGTGCCTTCCTTACAGCAATGTAATATCGTCACGGTCATTCAGTCTGGCAGTTTGAAGGCTCAACATGCAAATGGTTTAAGTAACTTGCAGATATATTACTGTTGATGGCTATTGGACTAAACTGAACAAAGGAGAGGTGATACAGGAACAGAATGGTTTTGGTCAACCATGCAAAATAATGCAGATTGATATTGTAGTCATATATCATGTTCAGAAGCACAAGTGGGTTTCTTGTGAAGATGTTGAAATCTGAGTGGCAGGGCAGAAGGTGAATGTTGCCTGAGAGGAGGCAACAACAGAAAACTATAAATCCATGTTCCAAGCTTCCCTGGTTATGCTCCCCAAATCTTTCTGTTCTACATGATAACTGCATTGGTGCTGCTTCATGCACCCAAGCTGAGCTTGTCAGTTTCATCAACTTTGCCTCCAAATTGCACCCTGCTCCTAAATTCAATTGATCCATTTCTGACATCTTTCTCTTCCTGTCTCCATCTCTGGACATAACTTGTCTATCAATATCTTTTATAAGCCTACCGATTCCCATGGCTATCTTGACTATACCCCCTCCCACCCTGTGTCCTGTAAAAATGCTATTCCCTTTTCTCAGTTCCTTCGTATCCGCTGCATCTATTCTCAGGATGCAGCTTCCCTTTCCTATACATCAGAGGTGTTCTCCTTCTTCAAACTCCTGGCATTCGCTTCCTCCATTACTGAAACTTTCCGCATCGCCTCCATTTCCCGCACATCTGCGTTCACCCCATTTTCTTGCTGCCTTAACAGGGACAGAGTTCCTCTTGCCCTCACCTACCACCCCATGAGCTTCTGCATCCAACACCTCATTCTCCGCAACTTCCACCGTCTTCAGTGGGATTCTACCACCAAACACCTATTTTCCACAGTGTTCAGTCCCTCCAGGATTTCCTTGTCCATTCGTCCCTCCTCACTAATCTTCCTCCTGGCACATGTCCTTGCCAGCAACAGAAATGCTACACCTGCCCATTCACCTCATCTATTCAGGGCTCCAAAGGGTCCTTCCCCGTGAGGTAACACTTTGCCTGCAAATCTCTTGGGGTCCTCTACTGTATCCAGTGCTCTGGATGCAGCCTCTCACACTGGTGAGACCTGATGTAGGGTGGGGGACTGCTTAGTCAAGCATCTTCGCTCAGGCTGCAAAAAGCAGAACTTCCCGGTGAGCAAGCATTTTAATTCCTATCATCATTCTCATTCCAACATGTTGGTCCATGGCTTCCTGTCCTGCCACAAAGAGGCCACTCTCAGGGTGGAGGTAGCCTCCTACCTGATGGCATGAACATTGATTTCTCCTTCTGGTAATTTCTCCTTTCCGTCCCTCTTCTCTCTTCTTCTATTCCCCACTCTGGACTCCTAACTTTTCTCCTCACCTGCCTATCACCTCCTGCTGGAAACCCTCCTCCTTCCCTTTCTCTCACAGTCTCCTCTTCTCTCCTATCAGTTTCCTCCTTCTCCTGCACTTTGCTTTTTTCACATATCATCTCCCATCCTCTTACTTCATCCCCTCCCCCACCCACCTGGCTGCACCTATCACCCTCTAGTTTGTCCTCCTTCACTTTCCCTCAACCTTTTATTCTGGCATGTTCTATTTTCCTTTTCAGTCCTGATGAAGGGTCTTGGCCTGAAACGTCGACTGTTTATTCATTTCCATAGATGCTGCCTGACCTGCTGAGTTCCTCCAGCACTTTGTGTGTGTTGCTCTGGATTTCCAGCATGTGCAGAATCCTTTGTGTTTAACGCTATAAGATATAGGAACAAAACAAGGGCATTCAGCCCATCAAGTGTACTCCTCCATTTGACCACGGCTGATTTATTATTCCCTCTTAACCCCATTCTCCTGCCTTCTCCCCGTAATCTTTGGCATCCTTACTGAAAAACATCTTTCAACCTCTACTTTAAATGTAACCAATGACTTGGCCTCTGCAGCCATCTGTAGCAGTGAATTTCATAGATCCACCACCCTCTGGCTAAACAAGTCCTTCCTCATCTCTATTCAAAAGGGATGTCCTTTTATTCTGAGGATGTGGCTTCTAGACCTAAATTCCCCCACTACTAGAAAAATCCTCTACACCCACTCTATCCCTGCCTTTCAATATTCAGTAGGCTTCAATGAAATCTTGCCCTCCCCCCAACCTCATCTCCTAAATGCCATGTCATTAACTGTCCTCATGCATTAACCCTTTCATTTTCGGGATCATTCTCGTGAATCTCCTCTGGACCCTCTGCAGTGCTAGCGGGTCCTTAGCTGTTCGCAATACTCTAAATGTGGTCTGACTAATGCCTTGTAATGCTGAGATTTTATATCTTTGCTTTTATGTTCTAGTCCTCTTTAAATGAATGCTATAATTGCATTTACATTCTGCCTATTGACTGAGTCTGCAAGTTAGCTTTTAAGGAATCTTTACACCTCCAATTCCTGAATTCTCTCCCCATTTAGAGAATAGTCTATGCCTTTATTCCTTCTACCAAAGTGCATGACCAAACACTTCTCTACACTATATTCCATCTGCTCATTCTCTCAACCTATCCAAGTCCTTTCTCAGCCTCCCTGTTTTATCAGTACAACCTGTCCTTCCACCTGTCATTATATCATCTTCAAACTTGGCCACAAAGTGCGGTATCTTGAAGACAGGGATTGGGGGTGGGGACAGTATCTGTAAAGCATTTACAATGCCAATTAACATGAACAGATGGAGGGGTTAGTAATCAGTACTGTGTAGAAAATATGGTTGAAGAATTTGCTGCAAATCATAATAAAGTGGCAGTCTCATTTCTCTCACAATCTTCTTACCATGGCATCCTAAACTTCTAGGTTCCTTTCTCATTAAGTGATAAGGACGTTGATCAGGAATCACACTAATTCGAGTACTGTAAACAAACAGAAATAGACAGGCCACTTCTGGTGACTGATAATAAAGGGGTAATCTGACAAATATATTCTCCCTCCTTAATTCCTACCTTGTCAACTACAATGGTCAAAAGCAAACTTATTTGATCCAGTGAGCACACAGCATGCAACTGCTTTGCAGTAGATACTTTGCCATATGCTGTGGAATACTCAGCTCATACGCGGTGGTTTTGTACATTCTAAAGTTAAAGCAGAATTGCAAGAGTGCTACATGTTCACTGCTCTGCTCCCCTGATTTTTATGAGGGAGCTCTAGACAGACCTAATTCAGCCGACTACTGCTGGCGTTAAACTATTCCAAAAGCCCCTTAGAAAGTTTTGGCTGCCTGTGATAAGCCACCACTTTTCTTCATTCTTTTTAAGTATCTGCAGCTGCAACTCATGTTTAGCTAGACAACTGGGACCACGGTGTGGTAGGATTGAGTAAATGGTGGTAGACAGGGGATACACATCTCATGGTACCTCTGATTAATAAACATGAATCTCAAATGTGAGTTTCTGCTGAGAAATAATAATTTTCATATTTCTTCAATACTTCAGGATATCACAGTTTTAGAATGTACAATAAGAATCAGACCCTTGCTGGAAAATGTAAGTGCTGGACAGGCAAATGATATACGAAGGAATCTCAGTGTACAGATTCATGTAAGCCGCATGTTTGGAAAGCAAACACATGTTGGTCTTTATGGCAAAGTGGTTGGAGTAGAAAAGTAATGATGTCTTGCTGTGATTGAACAACAGCTTCGTGGCAATTGGTGACTGCAGTTTTGATCTCCGTATCTAGAAAAGTGAGTGTTTGTGTGGAATCAGTTCAGCACACATTGGTTGCAGAAGTGCATGGTCTTTCCGTTAAGGAAAGACAGACTACAACTGCCCTTTACCCATTAGAATTCAGCTGATCTGAACAAAATACACCACATTAATAGAGGGACTGACAAGGTAATTAGCAAGTGGCAATTTCTTCTGGTTGAGACTAAAAGCAGAGGGTGTGGGCTCAGGATTAAGGGACCTCTGCATTATAAACAGATGTTTTTATGCAGAAGCTTGTAAAACTTTTAGGAAGAAGGCTGAGAATATTAAATCTGGATGTTAAGTAAATAAGAGGATGTGACCCACAGAACAGGATTAACCGTGAATTTACCGAATGAAAGAGCAGGCCCAAGGTGCCATCCAGTATCTACTTCTGTTTCTATTTCCCAAGATGTTCCTTTTGTGTGCGTAAGAGTTACTGGATAGGAAATTGTGCCTGTGAAATTTTCTTCTAGCATGAGTCAGTATCACCAGTCAGAAGGGAAAAATAAAGTGGAGTGTAAAAATAACCAACATTAATAAGGTGCTAATGGAGTTTTCAAATAATGTTTACAAGAAAACTGGTGCTGCATTTAATATTTTGAAATCCTACATCTCATTAAAAGGCCGAACATTGAAAAATGGTGACAATCTCCTAAATGGAAATGCTTTCACCAATCGTACACCTGTAATGGAATGTCACCCACCTTATAGCAGTTCATCAAAACTACAATATCCTCAGTGCATTTTTGACAATGACAACAAATGAAAAGAAAACAGGATACAGGAAATCTATGATGGAAAACAGAAAATGATAAACCAAGCACTAGAGCAGGCAGCATCTGTGCCAACTGATATCAAAAGGATATAACCTGATTTGTCATCTGGCCTGATACTGTATCCTTCATCATCAACTTCGGGGGAATTCTGAAAATCAGACAAGTAACAGAATGAAAAGTTAGGAAGCTATTTAACCGTTAGTGATTTCCTACAGCTTCATCCACGGACACATTTTGTTCATTATTTAAAATAGGAAAGCAAAGCAGCTGCTACACTGCCATGCCTGGTTCATAAATAGAGGACAGTAGAGCAGATTCTCAGGCCCTTCCTTGATACTCTCACAGGATGTGGGCATTGCTGCTGATGTCAACAGAGAAGGCCCTTTACTAATTTTCCTTGAGAGGGTGTGATGAGACGCCTTCTTGGATTGCTGTACTGCTTGAAATGAACGGTCTCCCACGATGCATCGGGAGGGAGATAAATGATGGTGGTAAAGAAGGACTCATGCATTTCCAGGTCAGTGAGTTATGTAATGTGAAGGGAGTTTGCTGATAATGCTATGCCTGGTGTCCTTAGCAGCGTAAGTCACACACTGGGAAGATTCCTAGATTCCCTACCCAGCCCTATCACCCCCTCAATATGTTCAATTTAATTGAAATTCTAATTGAGACTACACTTCCAAAACTTTTGCAATTATTTCAAGCCGTAGAGTTAGGTTATCAGTTACAACTTGTAATTCACAAAATAATTTACCAGTACTGTTTATGAGATGTTAAGAAATGGCTAAGTGTACTGGAAAGATCACTGGGCAGGATAATACTTAAGCTGAAGATTTGTATTCCAGAATGAGCCTTGTTTCAATATGAATTTTCTATCTGAGTGTGTGAAATATTACACAGGTATATCTAGTTGACAAAACCAGAACAAATCTAAGCTACACTCACAACACGCTGGAGGAACTCAGCAGGTCAGGCAGCATTCGTGGAAAAGATCGGTCGACGTTTCGGGCCGGAACCCTTTGTCAGGACTGCAGGGGGAAGGGGCAGAAGCCCTATAAAGAAGGTGGGGGGAGGGTGGGAAGGAGAAGGCTGGTAGGTTCCAGGAGAAAAACCAGTAAGGGGAAAGATAAAGGGGTGGGGGAAGGGAGGTGATAGGCAGGGAAGGTGAAGAAAGGATAGGGGAAAACACAGTGGGTAGTAGAAGGAGGCGGAACCAAGAGGGAGGTGGTAGGCAGCTGGGGGAGGGGGCAGAGTGACATAGGGATAGGGGAAGGGAGGGGGCGGGAATTACCGGAAGTTGGAGAATTCTATGTTCATACAAAGGGGCTGGAGACTACCTAGATGGTATATGAGGTGTTGCCTTGGTATGAACATAGAATTCTCCAACTTCCGGTAATTCCCTCCCCCTCCCTTCCCCTATCCCTATGTCACTCTGCCCCCTCCCCCAGCTGCCTACCACCTCCCTCTTGGTTCCGCCTCCTTCTACTACCCACTGTGTTTTCCCCTATCCTTTCTTCACCTTTCCTGCCTATCACCTCCCTGCCTCCCTTCCCCCACCCCTTTATCTTTCCCCTTACTGGTTCTTCACTGGGAACCTACCAGCCTTCTCCTTCCCACCCTCCCCCCACCTTCTTTATAGGGCCTCTGCCTCTTCCTTCTGCAGTCCTGACGAAGGGTTCCGGCCCGAAATGTCGACTGATCTTTTCCACAGATGCTGCCCAATCTGCTGAGTTCCTCTAGCGTGTTGTGAGTGTTGCTTTGACCCCAGCATCTGCGGATTATTTTGTGTTTACGAATCTAAACTAGGTAATTGCTGCCCCATCTATCAATTTAGATTGTTCTCTTCTCCTTTTGTGTTGGCCCAGCCTCTCCCTATATACATCTTCTTAACAGTATCCTGTGGTAGCCAGCTGCACACCCTCACCACTCATTCAATCAAGACACTTCCTTTGAATTCCCTACTGGATACTTCCTTAGATTAATGGCTTCTCCTTACAACCATTCCATGAACAGGGAACAAAAACCCTCTCTATCTACATTCTATCAATTTTTTTCACAATTTTAAAGATGTTGATTTGTCACCCCTGAGGCTCCCCATTTCCTGAGAAAAGAGAGCTCATCTATTCATCCTTTCTTGATATGCATTTCCTCCTATTCTTTGCAATATCCTTGTAAATCTTCTCTGTACCTCCCCTGTGTCTCTACCCTTTCAATTATTTGCCAACCAGAACTCAGTACAGTAGTCCTAGTGTGGTTTAATCAATGTTAAATCCAGGTTTTGTGTCTCCTATACTTTGTAAATCTATCCTTCTTTATATAAATTCTTTGATTTGGTCTAAGTTTATAATTGTCTTGTTAACCTGTGGTGCAACTTACAGTGATTGGTTTATACTCAGAAATCCCTTTGTTTCTCCAACCCAACTGGAGTTGTACTTTCCAACTGATGTGATTTCTCTATTCCTCCCACTAAGAGTACTACCTGGCTTTTATCTTTCTCTCTTTTTAAATCTTTTTATTAGTTTTCAAGTTCATAAACATAATAACAGCAGTGATATAAAGAGATTGGAATTACATTATTGATAATAAACATATACAAGAGAAATTACAAATAATACAGGTGTAATAAACTTCCAAACTCTAGCTATAATTGATCACGAAGAGAAAAAAAATAAAAAGAAAAAAAATCACAAGGAACCCCTCCCCAAAAAACAAAAAAAAACAAACAGAACAAAACAGGGCTGAACCAATATATTAAATCGAATACATTCATTAATGTTGTCAACTCCGCTCCTCTATTCATATATTCTAAGTTAATAAAGGGATTACCTGGCATTTATCTGTGTTAAACATTAATTGCTAATTACTTGAAACATTTTGAACACTTTTCTGTATTTCCTTGCAATTTCCTAGGTATCTATTCTTTCCCCACAATTTAGTATTATCTGCAATTTAGAAAATATATCTTTTATTCCAAAGTTTAAGTTGCAAATTGTAGATTATAAACAGCAGAGGACCCAGCAAAATGTCTTGTGGAATCTCACTAACTATAGTTTTCCACTGTGGTTGCTACCCATTACTCCCGCTCTCAGTTTTCTATCTTTAAACCAGATGGAAATCCATCAGACATTAAGCAGGCTGATCTTATAATAACCTCAACATGTTTTAACCTCCTTCCTAACCATGTTAACAGCCAGCCAGTCCTCCAGGTCAACACCTTTTACAAACAATTGATTAAATTTGTACAGTAATGATCTTCTTTTTCCCCTTTCCTGGATTCTTTTAAAATATGTGGTTGCAATCCATCTGGGCTGGGAGTTTTATCTTATTTCATTTTAATTAGTCAGCTTAACATATCCGCTTATCTTTTTTATATGCAATTATCCCATCATAATTTCTAAACATGAAAAATGAAATAACCTTAGTTTAAATGTCTGAAGAAAAAAAATGTACCACAACAACTTTTCCTGTATAAATTATCTGGTGACTTCTCTGTTACCCTTGTTAAATAACAGGTCTAAATTCTACTGCAAAACAGAATTAAGGCTACACAGCTCCATTCGAAGCAGCAAGATCACTGCCAGGAAAAAAAAATGGAAAGAAAAAGAGAAATTTGTTTTATTAGTGGGTAATGGAGGCAAATCTATGCACTGGTGTTAAAAATCTGTATCTTACCCCATAAGCCATTTCTTCCTGGATATTACATTTTTATAACACTTTTTAATATAAGTTGCCAAGAACTCAATGTATTATAAATTGTAAACTTTTGGCATTGAGCTTTCTCTCGGCAGTTTTTATTTCAGTCAGGTTTGATATTTTATTTCATAATTATTCTGGCCATGTCTCTGAAAGTTCTATTTTAAAAAAAGACTTGAATACTGCCTTCTCTAATGCTGCACTCCTAGGGGAATCATAACCAGACATTTTTGCTGAAGACAAACATCCTTTCCTTCTGCTTCAGCACTCTCTGCAGGATTCACAGTCTGGAGATCCCCACTACATCTTTGCCCTAACAGAACAATGTAAATCAACAGTAACTAACTTGCAAATATCGGATTGCCCTAATACAGATGGAGACTTCCTTCCTGCTGCTAAATATGGGAACCTCTATTTGTGTTAAACACATGTTTTGAACTGCATGTTGAAACATCACTCATGACATTAATGAATGCAGTTTAATTTTGATTCATTTGTTTAGAACAGATTATAAAAATGTGAAGGAGATTCTCATTTTATTTTGATGATGATTTTGAGGCCTTCTACTAATATGTATTTTTGGCTTACAGCTGAAATACTGAATTTCTTTATTCATTTTTTTATTTAACTTACAGTAGTTTTTACATCTTGCATTGCACTGCTGCCATGAAACAACAAATTCTACAAAATGTCAGTGGTAATAAACCTGATTCAGATTTTTTTCTATTGCTCCATGTTTGAACTCTCTTATTCGATTTGACTTCCTGAATGCTGACAGCTATTCATGTCAACATATTTTAAAACGATTCCCTTTTACTATTGACCTACAAAATCAAAATTAATGGCTACAAGCTCTTTTCAAAGGTAATTACATATTTGTTTGAGAAAGAATCACATTAATGGATATGGAGGCTGAGCAGGAGAGTAGAATTAGATCAATTGATTTATATCAGTGAAAAACAGTATAACAGATTTGTATTAATTGCTGGTTTCAATGATAATAATATTGAATTATTCTATCAGAAGGAAATGAAGAAAATAGAGAAAAATTTGTTTTCCTTCTATCAAGCTTGGGACACAAATATGAAATTCATGTGATAATTACAGAGCTTTCTATCTACTACTGCAAGAGCTTTTAATGTGTACCTACCACTTATCTGAGAAATTTCCTGGTATAAGCATTGTTGCTTACGTATGCAGTTGTACATCAGGAAAAGAATATGATTGCTCTATTTTTTCAGTTTCTATCTGTTAGAATCATTCAATATTATAGCACATAATAGGCAGTTTATACCCTCAGCTGACTAATTTTACTCTCCTGCATGCTTAGCACGAGAGCGGACAGTTTTAAGGTGCTTGGACGTAGGCGCAGAGGAGATGTCAGTGTTACGTTTTTTACACAGAGAGTGGTGAGTGTGTGGAATGGGCTGCCGGCGACAGTGGTGGAGACGGATATGATAGCGTCTTTTAAGAGACTCCTGGACAGGTACATGGAGCTCAGAAAAATAGAGGGCTACGGGTAACCCTAGGTAATTTTTAGGTAGGGACATGTTAGGCACAGCTTTGTGGGCCGAAGGGCCTGTATCGTGCTGTAGGTTTTCTATGTTTCTATGCACATTTTGGAATCTATAAATGTGAAAACCTTAAATGGGACAGATAAGTTGGAGACATGCCTTTGCATACAATTATTCTTAAATATTTGGCTGTCTCTCTGAAATGCACTGGCTCTACCAGTTTAATAATTTAAATGCACTCTTTATATCTTTGCTTTCCCGTACATGGTGACATCATCCCTATGTCCCCATCCTCAATCAATCCATCCCCTTCACTCAATTTACAGGAAATTTATTCTGAATTCTTATTTGACGTCCCACACTGCACCATAAAAGTTGTTCTTTTCAAGAAATGCTGATATGAACAAGCTCTTTCCCACTCTTTACAGTGTTTTTGGTAATGAGATAGTTAATCAGATTAGTTGAAAGTATAATATTTACATAGTGCTTTTGGTTTGGTTTGTTTCAGTATGTTGCCAGGTTTTAACCTTTAAGCAAGGAAGCATGATTCTTAAATAGTAATAACTTAATTTAGTTGCAAGTGGATATATTGTACATAGGTAATGACTATTAACACTTTGAACTGAATCCAGCACCTTAGCACAAGTATGAATGTAAAATGACCAACTGCACAATGAGAAATGTTAACTGGAAGCATGTCATTGCAAACCCATTCACAGGTTTCAGAGAAATTGTGGCCAATGATATTCATAGAAACTTCTGGGTGAGACATATTGAGGTAGAAATTAATTGCTTACTTTATCTATGTTGTAGATATAAATGAGTGACACTGAAATCCACCTCCTTCAACTTCAAATGCTGTAGGTTAAAAAATCGGCACTTTACGACCCAAAGGGCCTGCACTGTGCTGAACTGTTCTATGTTCTATAAGAAATGGATCCAATTCCCTGAAATGTAGTTCATCCCATTTATATTATCATTTCAATTTCTCAATATCCTGTTGATTGGAGTTGGTTTGAAATGTTTAATTTAGTTTTGAGTGGTACAGATGAAAGAGAAAAATTAAACTCAATGGAATAGAAATTATCATGTCATAGAACGTTACATTACAGAAAAAAAATATTTGATGCACTCTGCATAGCTCTTTGGAAGAGCCACACAATTAGTTCTACTTTGTTCTTTCCTTATGATCCCATAAAAATTATGTTTAAATATTATTAAATTCTTTTTGAAAGTTGTAATTAAAATTCTTTTCACCAATCTGCCAGACTAGAAGCACTTTCAGAAAGGCCAGCATTTCAGATCACAGCAATTCTTCTAACTTTATCTCTGGTTCTCTTGATAATCTGCTTAACTTTAAGATTGTTGATTACCAATCATTGTGCTATTGAAGTGGCTTTTTCTTATTTCATCAAATGGTACAAAGCCTCTTCCAACCATTCCTGCTCTGAGAACAACCTCAGTATTCTGCTATCCATCCAACTGCAGTTCTTCTTCCCTGGTGTTGTCCTCAATAAACCTCTCCTGCATCAAGGTAATGTGTTGTCCTGATCTAAATACTCTTTTGGATGGCACTGAGACCTAAGCAGAGTTTTGTATTCTATTAATAAAATTCTAATCACTTTTATTTTCTTGAACAGCCTTTGTAACTTGTCCTGACAACTTCAGAAATTTACAGATGCAAATCCCTGTTCTCTCTATTCCAGCGACACCTTTAAAAGCATTGTTTTATTAATTTAAAGCTGTAACTGTGGAATCTGTGTTTGTAATTTAATTGTTTGAGTCACATTTTCAATCTAGAAAAACAAATCCATCACGTTAAGCAATACACAAAAAAGTTGCTGGTGAACGTGGCAGGTCAGGCAGCATCTCTAGGAAGAGGTACAGTCGACATTTCGGGCTGAGACCCTTCGTCAGGACGAATGATATCCTGACGAAGGGTCTCGGCCCGAAACGTTGACTGTACCTTTTCCTAGAGATGCTGTCTGACCTGCTGCGTTCATCAGCAACGTTTTTGTGTGTTGCTTGAAATTCCACAATCTGCAGATTTCCTCGTGTTTCCATCATGTTAAATTGCTTTTAGCCTCTTAACTAATCATATTTATTATAAAACCATAAGATACAGGAGCAGAATTAAGCCATTGGGCCCTTTGAGACTGCTCCGCCATTTCATCATGGCTGATCCAATTTTCCTCTCAGCCCCAATCTCCTGCCTTCTTCCCATATCCATTCATGCCCTGACCAATCAAGAATCTATCAACTTCTACCTTTTAATATACATAAAGACTTGGCTTCCTCAGCTGCCTGTGGCAAACAATTCCATAGATTCACCACTCTCTGTCTAAAGAACTTCCTTCTCATCTCCATTCTAAAAGGACACCCCTCTATTCTGAGGCTGTGTCCTCAGGTCTTAGACTGTCCTACCATAGAAAACATCCTCTCCACATCCACTCTTTCAAGGCCTTTCACCATTCGATAGGTTTCAATGAATTGTTCTGAATTCTAGTTAGTACAGGCCTTAATGATGTCCCTGTCCATAACTTTAATTTTGTAAACAAGTTTATTGTGGCATTTTCTTGGAAGCCTTTTACAAGTCCAAGCTGATATCTATCATACACTGGAATGGGATGAAGTGATCAGGCTTTTTGATTGAGCAGCAAGTCGTGATCATTACTGAAGCAATAAAGTCAATCGGCCATCAGCACTGGATAGAATTTAGGGACTTTGGAGAGGAACTTGAGGTGGCACTAACTGTAAACTTTCACTATGTTTTGTATCCTCAGAGCTTGGGAGATAGGGAGAGGGGTGCAGAGAATTGGATAGTAGCTAATATTCAAAAAAGGGAGAAAAGATAAGTCTAGCAACTGTAGGCAAAGCAGTTAAACACAATGTTGGGAAATATTTAGAAGCATTGATCCAGGACAGGGTCAATAGTCACCTGGGGTAAAATGGCTGAATTAGAGCAAGTAAGCATGGGTTTAAGTACGCTTTTAAAAAAACAACTTAATATTTTTTTGATGAGGTAATAAAATTGATGAGTGAGTGTAACACAGATAATGAGATGTATGTGCACTTCTAGAGGGTTCTTTCAAAGCGTTTGCGTTTAGTATATTGGTATGTGTACCCTATTAAAATAATAGATGAAATTGCTTTGATATCATGCATGATATGGAATAACCACTGATTTAATTAATTGAGCCTCAGTTGATACTTCTGCCCATATCCACTAATACAATAGTTAATCAAGTTCTAATGTAACCAATTACATGTAAATATTATCTATTGGCTGGAAATCTAAGGAAACACAATAATCAGCTTCATAATAAATAAATATCTTAGTATGCCTCAAGTTGCAGTAAGCCTGGCTGTGGGATTACATCGTGCTCCTCTGCACCTCCTCCCTACCTCCCAGCCACTCAGTACGCAAAAAGTTTTGCAAGTTTACAGTGGTGCCATCTGATCCTGTAGGATTATGGTAATTGTTACAGTAGCTCATTTCTGATAAAACGAAGCTTGTCTAAATGTTGTTAAAAATTAATACTTGCCAGTATTTCCTTAACAATGAGATTCTTGTGAAAAGATTACTGAAAAACTTCAAGTAAAATAAGGTATTCAACAAAAGTATTCTGTACTTAAAATAGAAGAATATTTACACTTACATATCGCTCCCAGTCGATTTCTGCATAAAATCCATTTGGAGCACCATTAGTCTTCTTCTGTTGAAGATTAGAAATAAAAGGATGTTATTGGTGTTTTCTATGCTCCAAAACCTAAACTATTAAAATGGGCAAGAGTGGCAAATCTGTACACTTACAGTGATGATACAGTCTTCCTACACAGCATTTTATATACATATATAAATAACCACAACTTATTTAATGATCATTGGAAGAGTGCCCCAAGCAAGCAAGTGTTCTATCATCCAGTGGTGTAAGACATTGTCCTTTATGGAGATGGGATCAGTTTATGTCTTTGGAGCAAGTTGGCATGCATTAGCTTATCAAAATAAAATCTTCAGTCTGCCTTTTTATTTCTTGGCTTCGATGCATATGCTGCTCTTTCGTGAATGATAAATGTTTCAGACTGCTTGTTGACAAAAGTATTGTGATTCATAGACCATAGGCATATACATACTAGTACACTAACAATGACCAAGTCAACTGCTTTAAGCAACGTACTATAAACCATTTTAATGAACTAGCAAATTCACAATCTTCTGAAGGACTCAGCAGACATAACTCTCAAACATGCAAGTACAGCATCTTTAAGTGGACAAAGGTACATTCCCATTGCCAGAAGAGAGGGAGGAGGAGGACTCCGAGCTAGACTGAGGTGTCAAACAACTAAAGTTCCTTTACTCAGCATCATTTTAGCAAATGTACAGTCACTGGAGAACAAAACTGAGGGCCTAAGGGCAAGATTACTGTATTGGAGGGAAATGAGGAATTGTTGTGTTCTGTGTTTCACAGGGATGTGGCTCACTCTGGACACATCAGATAGGTCAGTAAGAACCAAAGGCTTCTCAATACACAGGATGGACCAGACTGCTGATTTGGGCAAGACAAAAGGTCTGTGTTTCATAATAAACCCTTTGTGGTGCTCAGACGTGGCGGTCTTGTCAAACTCTTGTTCCCCTGACCTGGAACATTTAACAATTAAGTGCTGACCATTCTATTTACCAAGAGTTTTCTTCCATGATACTGACCACAGTTTACATACTGCCTAAAGCCAACATTCATCAAGCAATTGAGATTTTGAATGTTGCCATCACGAAACAAGAAACAGTCCACTCCAATGCATTTCGAATCATAGTCAAGGAATTCAGTAAGACTTGTTTGATGAAGAGCCAGATCAGAGGCTTTCAGGTTTGACAACTAAGTAAGATGAGGTACAATCTCCAGAAAGCTATCTAATGTGTAAACTGGCAATTTCAGACCAAACTTGAATCACTGAAGGATGTCCGACAGCTGTGGCAGGGCTTGAATGCTATCAGCTCTTACAAAGTGAAATCAAGCAACATAGGTGACAACAAGGCTTCGCTCCCAGGTGAGCTCATTTCCTTCTATGCTCGCTTTGACCATCAAAACATGGAAGCACCTTCATGAACTCCCACAGGCCTCGATGACATTGTGATTTCAGTCTCTAAGGCTGATGTGGGAGCATCTTCAGGAAGGAGAACCCAGGGAAAGCATCGGTCCAGACGGGACACCTGGCTGAGTACTAAAGACCAATGCTAATCAACTGGCTGGAGTGTTCACAGATATCTTTACCCTCTCACTTTCGCATTCTGAGGTACCTACCTGCTGCAAGCAGGCTTCAGTTTACTGGTGCCTAAGACGAACATGGTAATCTGCCTCCATGACTATCATCCAGTAACACCTGCATTTACTGAGGTGAAGTGTTTTGAGAGTTGGCAGTGAAACATATCAATTCCTGCCTGAGAAGCAGCTTTGATCTGCTCCAGTTTGCCCACCGGCACAACAGAGCCACAACAGATGCCATTTCATTGGCCCTTCACTCAACTCTCGAACATTTGGACAGTAAAGGTGCATTCATCATTTTGCTCTTTATCACTACAGGTTGGCATACAATAATATGATCTCCTCAAAACTAATCAATAAACTTCAAGACCTTGGCTGCAATGCTCCCTTGTGCAATTGGATCCTTAATTTCCTCACTTGCAGATCCCAGTCAGTTTGGATAGGCAACAACATTTCCTCCACAATCTCCATCAGCATAGGTGCACCATAAGGCTGTGTGCTTAGCCCCTTTATACTTGCTTTATACTTATGACTGTGAGGCTAAGCACAGTTCCAATGCATAATCAAGTTTGCTGATGACAGCATTGTCATAGCTGAATCAAAGGAGGGGACAAATCAGCATATGGGAGAGAGATTCAAAATCTGGCTGAGTGGTGCCATGACAACAACCTCTCATTCAGTGACAGCAAGAACCAAGGAGCTGATTATTGACTTCAGGAGCAGGAAACAGAGATCCATGAGCCAGTTGTCATTAGGCTTCAGAGGCGGAGAGTTGTCAGCAACTTTAAATTCCTCAGTGTTATCATTTCAGAGAATCTATCCTATATCCAGCATGTAAGGGCCATAAAAAAAGAAAGCATGACAGTACCTCTACTTTCTTAAAAGTTTTCAAAGATTTGGCATGGCATCTAAAACTCTGACAAACTTCTATAGATGTGTGGTGGAGAGTATATTGATTGGTTGTGTTACAGCCTGGTATGGAAACATCAATGCTCTTGATATAAATTCCTACAAAAAGTTGTGGATATGTCCCAATTCATCATGGATAAAGTTCTCCCCGCCATTAGACATATCTGCACAGAACTGGGCAGGCAAGCAGCACCCATCATCAAAGACCCCCTCCAACCAGCCCATGCTATCTTCTCACTGCTGCCATTAGGAAAAATGTGCAGGAGCCACAGGACCATACGACCAGGTTCAGGAATAGTAAGTACCCCTCAACTATACTGAATTTCACTTGCCCCATCACTGAACTGTTCCCACAACCTGAAGTGTGTGTTAATTGATATGAGTCTATAAGATTCTTCATTAACTAGTCTGTATGTATGTATGCAATTGTATGTCTTTCTGGACACTGCCCTTCCAGCAATGATCCTCCAGAGAAGACTGAAATTAGAAGATATGTATGAGGTATCACATATCTGATATGCTTCTTTATATTTTGTGTTCTAGATGGTAATTATGAACCTGTTCTTCTTTTGCAGTGTGTTCCTTATTAATATTTAAACAATATTTTTCAAGTTCAGCATCATTATAAGGTACAGCATATTTCCAGCTCAGTTTGTCCCCTAGTCAAACAGAATTTGCAATTTAGAGGATGAACAAGTCATGCCAGAGATATAATGAACATTGCAAACATGTCAACGATTTAGTTAAGTACAATAGTTTATCTTCAGTGCGTAGAACTGGTAATAGTAATCTTTTCACATGTCTGGTAATAGTAATCTTTTCACATTAAAATACCATAGAAATAGCAGCAGTCCCAAAGCAAGTGGTATTTTTTGTTTCCTTACTCATTAATAATTGTGCATTTTTGGTTCACTAATGCCTTCCTTTTCTTTTACAAGCATCCTATATATTTCTACAAGCATCCTAAGCATTTTTATAAATATCCTGTACATTTTTACAAGTTGGTGTCTTTTGCCATGGTTCCTGCTGCTCCCTGCCAATAGAAGCAGGTGCTGAGAAAAAGAAGAGTCAAGATCTTCAGTACAGGACACTAGGTTCTGTCTTAAATCAGCAGAGGAGTGTGCAGATAAGGCTCTCTTTGAAATAACATTCCGCTATCTTCACATCCAATGCCTTTGCTGATCAGTTAACCCTAAGAGTATTGCAGATGATGGAAGTGTTAAATAAAACCAGCAAAGCCTGAGCAGATCAGAAGGGAACAGAACCAATATTTCAGGTGGAAGACCTTTCAATGATTGTTCTTAAATGTTAACTTGCTCTGTTCTCTTTCCAAAGATGTTGCTGTATTTTTAATGTAAAGTTCATATTGCAGAACATTTGTGATGGAAGTCTATAATCTAGGAGCCAACTGGTGCTAAGACCTTGGACTAGATTTTAAGCAGAGCAACATTCTACCAAAGACAGCCACATTATTAACATTATATTTGTTACAAATATTGGGGGTTGATTATTTAAACAGCACAATAACCAATAATGAAACTGCATACTTACACTTCCATCTCTGTCTGGTGAACCCCTGTATGGAAACAGAGAACATTGTCTTTTAAACAAGAGTTGTCATATTTAAATTCAAATTAATGATGTTTAATATTAATAAAAACTAAGTCATGAATCAGTACCTTTTTAATACATATTAGCATATATCACCACATGCAGCAGTGGATACAAACAATTGCTGACTTCAAGATTGTCGGCTTAGTAATCAACTAGATTTTTGGGCATATATCGTATAAAAAAAAAGCTGGTGTAGTGACCATTCCATGTCGTCATCTTGAACAACATGTTATTGTAATTAGACCGTAAAAGACTGGAGCAGAATTAGGCCACATAGCCCATCCAGTCAACTCTGTCATCATGGCTGATTTATTATCCATTTCAACCCCATTCTCCTGCCTTCTCCCCACAAACTTTGACACCCTATCTAATCAAGAACCTATCAACCTCTGCTTTAAATATACCCAATAAATTGGCCTCCACAACTGTCCGTAGCAATGAATTCCACAGATTCACTACCCTCTGGCTAAAGAAATTTCTTGTCATCTTTGATTTAAATGAATGTCCATCTGTCCTGAGGCTCTCTGGTTCTACACTCACTCACTATTGGAAAAATCCTCTCCACATCCTCTCTATTTAAGCCTTCCAATAGTTGATAGGTTTCAATGAGAGTCTTCCCCTCATTCTTCTAAACTCCAGTGAGCATAGGCCCAGAGCCATCAAAAGTTCCTCAGATGTTAACCCATTCATTTCCAGAATAATTCTCTTTAATCTCTCGTCCTCTCAAAATGCTAACATTGCTTTCCTTACCACCAACTCAACCTGAAAGTTATCATTGTCTGCACAAGGACTCACAAGTCCATTTGCACCTCTGAATTTTGAATTTTCTCCCTGTCTACTCCTTTATCCCCTCTACCAAAGTGCATGACTGAACACTTTCCTACACTATATTCCATCTGCCACTTCTTTGCCCAGCCCACTCCCCCATTCTGTCTATGTCCTTCTGCAGACACTGTGTTCCTCCACACTACCTGCCCCTTCACTTATCTTTGCATCGTCTGCAGACTTGGCCACAAAATTAGCAATTCTATCATCCAAATCGTTGACATATAGCATGAAAAGAAGCTGTCCCAATACCAACCCCTGTGGAACACCAGCAGCCAATCAGAATAGGTCCTTTTACTCTGACTCTTTGCCTCCTGCCAGTTAGCCAATCCTCTATCCATGCTAATGTTTTTCCTGTAATACCACATGCTCTTATCTTGTTAAGCAGTCTCATACATGACACCTTGTCAAAGGCCTTCTGAAAATCGAAGTAAGCAACCTTCACTGACTCTCCTTTGTCTATCCTGCCTGTTATTTCCTCAATGAATTGTCACTCAAGATTTCCCAGCTTCAAATCCCACCACTGCCTGTAAGGAGTTTGTACGTTCTCCCTGTGATCACATGGGTTTCCTCCAGGTGCTCCTGGTTGGTAGGTTAGTTGGTCATTGGAAATTGTCCCATGACTAGGCTTGGATTAAATCAGGGGATTCCTGGGTGATGTGGCTGGAAGGACCAGAAGGGCCTATTCTATGCTGTATCTTAATAAATATAAATAAAAACCATGCCGACTTTGGTCTACATTATCATGTGACTCCAAATACCTCGAAACCTCATCCTTGATTATGGACTCTAACATTCTCCCAATTACCTATAATTTCCTTTCTTCTTCCTCCCTTCTTAAAGAGTAGAATGACATTTGCAATTTTTCAGTCCTTTGGAAACATTCCAGAATCTTGTGATTCTTGAAAGATCATTACTAATGCCTCCACAATCTCTCAGCTATCTCTTCCAGAACCCTGGAGTGTAGTCCATCTGGTCCAGGCGACTTATCTACCTTCAGACTTTTCAGCTTCCCAAACACCTTCTCCTCAATAATAGCAACTACACTCACTGCTGCACCTGGGCACTCTTGAATTTCAAACATACTGCAAGTGTCTTCCACAGTGAGGATAGATGAAAAATACTTATTAAATTCATTCACTATTTATTGGTCCCTTATTCCTCCTTCTCTAGCATCATTTTCCAGTGGTCCAATATCCACTCTCATCTCTTTTTATATATCTGACAACCCCCATGGCTATTGTAACATTGCCCTTATTGCATTCCTTTTCTACTTCCTTTTGAAATTTATATCCCACATACTGGCTACTGTTCGGGGGCCTGTATACAACTCCCAGCAGGGTCTTTTTACCCTTGAAGTTTTGTAACTCTACCCATACGGATTCTACATCTTCTGATACTATGTCACCTATTTCTAAGGATTTGTTTCACTTTCTATCAACAAAGCCACCACAGGCTCTCTGCCTACCCGCCTGTCCTTTTGACACAATGTGTATCCTTGGATGTTAACCTCCCAACTATGATCTTCTTTCAGCCACTAGTCATCGATGTCCACAATGTTCTACTTCCCAATTTCTAACTGCGCTACAAGATCATCTACCTTATTCTGTATACTGCGTGCATTGAAATGTACTACCTTTAGTTCTGTACTAATCGCCCTTTTTGATTTTGTCCCCATGTTACACTGACTGCAATTTTGCCCTATCGTCTGCCAGTCTTTCCTTACAGTTTCACTACACAATGCATCGACTTGTATACCAATTGCATGCATTTGGTGTTTGAGCAACGAGGTGATGGAACTTTACTCTGATTTTGGTGGCTGTGGTTTCCACCCACAGGAAGTCTATCTGTACAGTATCTCACAGGACTTCACATGGCATTACTGAACAGAGAAAAGGTTGATCAAAGAGATGGTTTCAAGGAACAACCTGGGATAAGAAAGGTATATGGGAAATGTATGAACAGAATTCCAAAGAGGTTTTGCAGTTGAAAGCATAGCTGATAATTACTTGTGATCCTCTTTAGTGGGTAAGACCAGAGACAGCTAGTGTGGTCTCAACAAGCAAAATGATAGTGGACAGGCAGTGGAATAGGGTGGTGTGTTCATGTGAAAATTTATTGTTGTGGTAGGCATACATAATCCCATTTTATGCCATGAAAATTAGTTGTTTTGTAGCAGCAGCACTGCACACTATAAACATGCCAAACTTACTGTAAGTCAACATAGACTTAACACAAGTTATTCATAACTTATATATGGACAAAAATAACTAACAAATTAACATAAAGGCACTAATACATGAGTGTAGTCGACCATCAGTGGTTAACCATGTCAGAGACTGAAAGCGGATGGATGGTAAAGAGGGACAGAATGCCTCTTTTGTAATCATTATTAATGTGAATCAAACCATGGAAGGGATAGAAACCTAAGTTAAAACAAGAAGTGTGGGCAAATTGCACATTAATTTGGGAGTTTGCAGTATAATTAACTCTGGCCTGGAAAGAAAGAATGAAGATGAGGTGATAGTTCGGATGAGGAAGGAGATCAAGTCCTAATACCTTCTAACAAACACGAGTAGAACTGAAAAGAATCATTCTCAATTTTAGCAAATCCTATTATGTAAGTTAACTGTGAACTACTTTATGAAATCTATGTCAGTTAGCAGGTACAAAGAGACAGCCATCATCACTGTTTTGTGACAGTGCTCCTTTCACACCTCTCTGATAAACAACCATTAAATAAGTGAAACAGATGAAAAGCTCTCTTGTTTTGCCTGTGCAACACTTGTGTTCAATGATCCCACCCACATAACTGGAGAAAATATTGAATAACCTACATATTAATTCTTCACAGAAACCAAGTACCAACCCGAGAGTTTTCTCAGTTTAAGGAGATGTTGCTCGCCAGACAGTACAGCACAAGCTATTTGCTATTCACACAGACTGGTTAACAATTCACACCCTGCTCCTCTCAGCCCATCTTTAGTTTAATTTTCTCAGCTGAATGCAAAGCGACCTGATTACTTTAGTACTGGAAACAAAGCAACATCAGTGCAACCAGTAGGAAGATTGCTCTGCGTAATGGCAGTCCATCACCTCTCTGAAATAACCTTCCTTTGATAATAAGGTTTTCTCTTTCTCTTTGCACTTGCAGAGTTTTTTGAGGGTTTGTTTTGCATATATTGGTTGTTGCCTGCTCTGTTGGGTGTGGTCTTTCATTGATTCAGCTATGTTTCTTGTATTTACTGTGATTGCTCACAAGAAAAGGTACCTCAAGGTTGTATCTGGTTGCATAAATGTACTTTGATAATAAATTTACTTTGAATTTAACAGGGCACAATGGCCATGATTCAATACTCTTTCAATCATGTGCAGCTGGAGACAGGTGACAGCTGATTCTTAGGTTTAATATGGATGAACGCTGTCCCTTCTGAACTTACTGCACAGATTACTCTTCAACAAAGCAAAACCACTTTCCACTCTCCTCCTGCAACCAGATTTTGGTTAACTTTTATGAACAGATTTTAAAATGAGAACAGGATTTAGAGTCAAATTTAACTGAAGAAAACCTATTCCTGAATTTACTTGGTATTGCTGTATACATCCGACTATATTTTCATGAAGTATAACCACCAGAATAATGTTGTCCTAAAAATAGAATTGCTCTTGGAGAAATCTGTGTAATTAAAACAAGAAATGCTGCACCTGAAAGCAGCCTAGTTTATTAAGGACCCCCTCACCCAATACATGCCCTCTTCTCATTGATACTAGTGTTTAAACAAATGTTGCCATGGCCCAGATTGTGCCCCACAGAGATTGCTGTGGTCTGTGTCTTGTCCTGCATGAAGTTGACGTGGTTCACAAAGCACAGAAAAACTATAGACATAGACATAGCCATACTTCATTGATCCCGAGGGAAATTGAGTTTCGTTACAGCTGTACCAACTAAGAATGGAGCATAAATATAGCAATACAAAAACCACAAACAATCAAATAACAATATGCAAACTATGCCAGATGGAAATAAGTCCAGGACCAGCCCATTGGCTCAGGGTGTCTGACCCTCCACGGGAGGAGCTGCAAAGTTTGATGGCCACAGGCAGGAACAACCTCCCATGACGGCCAGTGTTGTATCTTGGTGGAATATGGTTGGAGTCCAACAGCAAAAAGTTCAATAACCAGGCTACAAACACATTCCTCAATCATAATATGAGCAGGATTGCACCATCCGTTGTTAACCAGAACAGCAAGTCCCCAACTCCTTTACGCTTACTGCTCTCAGGTAAGTGTGTTGGTAAAAAAAAATGATTCCACAATGTGTGTTGCTATGTTTTGAAACTCCAAGATCTAAAAATTATTTGGAAAGAAAACAAGGGAGCCGGGAGACAACTCGTGTATTAGAAGTTTTACTTTAATTGAGGTGCGCATCCCTTACATGGTAGCATTATGACATATGCAATTCATGTGTTTTTACATATAAGCTGTAATGAATTATTTAAACAAACAAGATGCTCAATTAAACAATATGATTACAATATTACTCAAATATTACTGAAATATTAAATGCACAACACTCCTCACTCCTTCGCCTTAAACTCCAACTCAATATAGAATGCATCTCAACTTAAGTATATAGTATACTATAAAGTACAATTATTATACAGACATCCATAGCATAGGAAATTTTAAATTGTCTCATTCAGGCCTAAAGATATAATTGTTGTGGAAGATTTCTTACTCTTGTGGGATAATGTCTTTCCAGATAAGCGGGATCAATCTGCTTGGCAGGTGAGACCTATGGATGTGAAACAACCTCGGGCCCTGGGGCCTCCTCTGTGGTGATTGCAGGGGTTAACTTTCATGGCAGTGATTCTGACAGCTCTGGACATCTTTCTTCTGGATGTATTGGCATCTTGAACCGTGCATGGCAAGCTTCAAAGGACGATGTGCATCACACTGTGTGAGAACCGTGTCTGACATCACTATTTCCTTTAACTTTTGGTAAGGACACCTCACACTGCTTTGTTCATTGCCATTTCTTCCCAGTCTGTCGTAATGAGTTCAAGGGTTAGAGAACAGTGGCCAGGTTTGGCAGGAATCTGTTATAATAATTGACAAAACCTAAAAAGGATCGCAACTGTGATATGTCCTTTGGCTTTGGGGCATCCGACACTGCTTCAATTTTCTCAAAACTTCTCAAAACTTGTGCAATCCTTGTGCATCAATAACGTGATGTTTGGTTTAAATAATTCAAACTTGTCACATCATGCTCTGAGCACATAATCTTCTAATCTTTTTAACACTCTCTTGAGAGTTTGGAGATGTTCTTTGTCATCCTCACCAGTAACAATGATATCATCCAGGTAATACTGCGTGCCTGGACAGCCTTGCAGCCACTTTGTCCACAGCTTTCTGCCAGAGTGTAGGTGCAGGTGCTCCTCAAAAAAATAAGCCTGTTATCGTGACAAATCCCTTTATGCATGTTTATGGTGAGGAACGCTTTGGACTCTTCTTCCATCTCCATCTGTAGATAGGCCTCAGCTAAGTCAACTTTGATGAAGTGTTTTCCTCCTGAAAGGTTTCAAAGGTATCTTCTATCCTGGGTAGAGGGTATTGATCTACTTCCAGTAGTGGGTTGATGGTGATCTTAAAATCACCACAGATCCTGACAGACCCATTCTTCTTGGCTACTGGGACACTGGCATTACCCATGGGCTCCACTGAACTTCGGAAAGAATTCCTTCAGCCTCTATGCGATCTAGCTCATTGGCTACTTTCCCGCAGATGATATAAGGAACAAGACGGGTTTTGTAAAACTTGGGTGTGGCATTTTCATTTAACACTATTTTACCCTTGATATGATTGTGATTTCCAATGCCATCACTGAACACTGCTGAGGCATCATCCTATACCTTTCTTAAAATGCTCTCAGTTGACTCTTTTATAGGAGTTGTGGCATGTAAATGGTAGATGCATCAAGTTGTAGTTGTCTCAGCCAATCATATCCCCACAATGATGGTCCTCCTGTTTTTACTACATAGAAGTCCAATGTGGGTTGTTGATTTTGGTTGTTGTATTTCACTGTGGGAAATGTCATTCCCGCAGGAGTTATCTTTTCTCCATTATAGGTTCTTGGTTGTATATCTGCAGGTTTCAGTTTAGTATTTTTGAAATGCTGCTCAAATTCATTTTGTGGAATGACTGAAACAGCAGAGCCAGTGTGCAATTCGATTTTAATTTGTTCACTTTTGCTGTAAGCCATATAGCTGGTCTATTCTTAGTCTTCGCGTAGTAAATCTCAAGGCTATGCAGTCCTGCATCACCAATAGCGTGCAGATTAGTGTTCTTTTTGAAATTACAACTTGATTTATTATCTTTCTCTCTTCCCTTTGCAGTCCATTTACTTTTGTCTGGCTGACATACTCTTTGCATGTGTCCTACTTTGTTGCACTTTCTGCAAGTTTTGCTTTTAAGTCTACATTGGTCTGGTGTATACGAGCCCTTGCCACAACGCTAACATAATTTGTTCGGCCAGACCAGTCTCTGTTTAGACATTGCAATTTTGTTCATGATCACTTTCATTCCTGACTGCAACTCAGTTGTATCTCTGTCTATTGTTTCCATTGAAACAGTGATTTCAACTGCTCCTTTCAATGTAAGTTGTGCTTCAGTTAAGAGCCATTTTTGAATGCTTTCATATAAGATTCCACAAACTAAACAATCTCTCAGTGAATTATTAAGCCCATTACTGAACTAACAATGCTCAATCTCTTCAATTCATCCATGTAGGTTAGAATGGACACCCTTCCTTTTGATTGCACTTACAAAATCTAAAACATTCTGCAATTAACAATGGTTTCACTTCTAAAATATTCCAACATTACTTCCATGATATCAGAAAATCTCATTTCTGCTGGTTTGAATTGGAGAAGTTAAGACATCTAAGCAAACTGTATTCTGTTAAATCCAATGCACTCAGCAAAACTGCACTTGCTTCTCATTTGCTTTAAAACAATCTTGATTCAGTTAGTATACAATATGCAGTTATCTGTTGCATAATCAAATGTGTCAATCTTTCTAATGTAGTCAGCCATTCTGCTCTTTTTTAAATAGAAACACAGAAACATAGAAAACCTACAGCACAATAAAGGCCCTTCGGCCCACAAAACTGTGCCGAACATGTCCCTACCTTGGGACTACCTAGGCTTTACCCATAGCCCTCTATTTTTCTCAGCTCCATGTATCCATCCAGGAATCTCTTAAAAGACCCTATCATTTCCGCCTCCACCACTGGCACAGGCAGCCCATTCTGCACACTCACCACTCTCTGCGTAAAAAACTTACCCCTGACATCTCCTCTGTACCTACTCCCAAGCACCTTAAAACTACGCCCTCTTCTGCTAGCCATTTCATCCCTGGGGAAAAAAGCCTCTGACTATCCACACGATCAATGCCTCTCATTATCTTATACACCTCTATCCGGTCACCTCTCATCTTCCGTCACTCCAAGGAGAAAAGGCCGAGTTCACTCAACCTATTATCATAAGGCATGCTCCCCAATCCAGGCAACATCCTTGTAAATTTCGTCTGCACCCTTTCTATGGTTTCCATGTCCTTCTTGTAGTGAGGCAACCAGAACTGAGCACAGTTCTCTAAGTGGGGTCTGACCAGGGTCTTATATAGCTGCAACATTAACTCTCGGCTCTCAAACTCAATCCCACAATTGATGAATGCCGATGTACCGTACGCCTTCTTAACCATAGAGTCAACCTATGTAGCAGCTTTGAGTGTCCTATGGACTCGGACCCCAAGATCCCTCTGATCCTCCACACTACCAAGAGTCTTGCTATTAATACTATATTCTGCCATCATATTTGACCTACCAAAATGAACCGCCTCACACTAATCTGGATTGAACTCCATCTGCCACTTCTTAGCCCAGCTTTGCATCCTATCAATGTCCCTCTGTAACCTCTGACAGCCCTCCACACGATCCACAACACCCCAAAACTTTGTGTCATCAGCAAATTTACTAACCCATCCCTCCACTTCCTCATCCAGGTCATTTATAAAAATCACAAAGAGAAGGGGGTCTCAGAACAGATCCCTGAGGCACACCACTGGTCACCGGCCTCCATGCAGAATATGACCCATCTACAACCACTCTTTGCCTTCTGTGGGCGAGCCAGTTCTGGATCCACAAAGTAATGTCCCCTTGAATCCCATGACTCCTTACTTTCTCAATAAGCCTTGCATGGGGTACCTTATCAAATGCCTTGCTGAAATCCATATATACTACATCTATGGCTCTACCTTCATCAATGTGCTTAGTCACATCCTCAAAAAATTCAATCAGGTTCGTAAGGCACGACCTGTCTTTGACAAAGCCATGCTGACTATTCGTAATCATATTATGCCTCTCCAAAATGATTATGATTATTATCACCCATGACTGTTCATTTTCTGCCTTTTTTTAAAAAACTCGATCATTTCTATGCCTTCATGTGTGTCCCTTTATGTTGCCCTGTTTTTTTCACTCAACTATTCCTTGCTTTTTTTTTAACTTGAACATCTCTCTGCACTTTAGTTAGTAAGTAGCTGTCTCAGGTTTGTTTTAAATGTCCTAGTTGCCATTGTAATGTTTTGTAACTCCAAAACTTAAAAAAACACTAATTGAAAAGAAGACAAGAGAGCCAGGATTGCAAGTCTAACTTTCTTTTAAGCAAGGTGCGTGCATGTCATGTAACAGCATTATGATGTATGCAATTCACATATTTTTATATATAACCCATTAATGAATAATTTAAATGAAAAAGACTGCTTAATTAAACAACATATTTACAATATTACTCAAATTTTACTGAAATATTAAATACACAACATGTGTGTCTGTGTGCATGTCTGCATAAATGGTCATGTGAATGTCCCCTGACCCAGCCCTCTAAAGGACTCCAGTTGGGTGCATGTTTGCACATTATGGACCAGAAAGCATTCAGCATGTTGAGGAGTATATTGTATTGGAGGAATGGACTAAGTGAGTGTCTGCAAGTGTGTTGTTAGAGAAAGGAAAATGTGAGAAGACTGTAGGGAGGCCTGTGATTGTACAATGTAGAAGTGAAATGCAAAAATGGTGAGATGAATCCTGTAAAAATGCAGAGAATGTGAGGAAAATTTAGGGAAGAAAAAGACACAGAAAGAACAGGTAAAGGATAATAGCATCTACCTCAGTGTCTGAAAATAAACAATTGGCACTGGAGACTGAGGATGAACTAGATGACTATAACTTGCCTTCCCCAGGCACGGTTTCAACAAGGCCCGTGCCGCTCAGCAAGGTCGGAGTCAGCCAGTGCACTGCCACAGGTTGTGGTTTCCATTAGCACGATAGTAGATGGGAGACGGAGGAGTACAGAGGGGCAATGAGAGAAATGTTGATTTAAATAAACCTTGAGCTGATTTGGTAGAAGACCTAGTAAAAAGTTTCCCTCGCGCTGTAGATTGGCATGAATAAAAGTGTCAGAGAGGAGGCAATGATATTAATGAATATGTAGAAAGCATGCGTAGACTTTTTCAAAAGTATCTTGGATTAAATTGACAAGCTGTGACACCTGTCTTAACAAATGTTATTGTAAATAAGTTGCAACCTAGATTAAAGGAAAACGTATACTGTTACTTATATGAGATGATCAGAGTCAGAATGGGAATCAGGTTTATTATCATTGGCATGTGTTGTGAAATTTTTTAATTTAGCAGCAGCAGTCCAATGCAATACATAATAATAAAAACAAACAAATCAATCAATCAATTACAGTATGTGTATATTGAATAGATTAAAAATCATGCAAAACAGAAATAATATATATTAAACAAGTGAGTTAGTGTTCACGGGTTCCATGTCCATTTAGGAATCGGATGGCAGAGGGGAAGAAGCTGTTCCTGAATCGCTGAGTGAGTGTGTGCCTTCAGGCTTCTGTACCTCCTACCTGATGGTAACAGTGAGAAAAGGGCATGCCCTGGGTGCAGGGGGTCCTTCAGTTAAGTAAAATTTCCAGTGTTTTACAAGATTGTCAAAAGCAATTACAACATCAAAGGATTAAAACTGTTCAGGAGAATGAGGACAACACTTGCGTGAGACTTCCCGGGCTGCTCCACCATAGCCTCTGGGTAATATCATAAGTTGCTCACAATTATTGCAATGTTGGAACTATACAATTTGAATGTTATTTTAACTCACAGCTTTGTTTTATACTTAACCAAATTGACAGTGACCAATATTAACTTCTCCATAAAATTTCACCATAAACTTCATTTTTAAACTTACCTGCTTTATACAGATATGGCTCATACGACCCAATTGTAACAGGTAATTGTTGTTTTGAACAGCATAGTTGATTAGATAATACTATTCTAAGGGTATGGGTTTTACAGTTTTAGATTCAATAATCACGAACATGGGACAGTGGACATGGTGGTGTCCAGAAGTGCTAAGCTTTTGTTTGTGGACAGCCTGGCCACTAATCTCGAAGATGCCCTCAGGCCAAGGAAATTGTGATAACAGTTTCTGTCGCTACCTCCACCAGCACCATAGACTACGCAGTTTAAATCATCTGTTTCCGAACTGTACTTCAGAGCTTACATGAATCTAATTCTGCCTGTTTTAAAATTCCACCTGATGGAAGCCCTCAGTAATTTTTCTTTGACAAGCTTTCCTCCTGCTCTGACACCAGGAAAAATTTTAATGCAAAGGTGATGTGTACACCTCGTGTAGTAGCTGGTGTGGTGCAACTGCCTTCCCTTCTGTTCTACTCAAGCAACTGAACCTTTTTACCTTAACAAAAGCCTACATCCTCGCAGCTAGTGCTACTGTAAATAATTATATTGAATCTTGGTATGCCTGGGTAGTAGCACATGACAATGGACTACATGGGTTGCTCACCCCTTCGGGACTCTGATAAAATACAGTGGACTGAGTATGAATCTTTTCGTGCTTTTAAATTACTGACCTTAATTGATATTATAAACTTTATGGCTCATATTTACAGGAAGGATGAAATAACCAGAGGGAACAAACCAGCTGACTCCTTTGCTAAGCCAGCAACTGCAGATCTTTACGGCCACCTAGCACTCCAGTGTGATCAGGCTGCCAATACATTCCAAATTCTTTTAATGAACTAGTACAATTACAGCGTGATATGTCAGTGATTGAACAGATGTTATGGACTAAAGCACACTACGTGCAAGACTATAAAGGATGATAGGTATAATCAAAAATGAGAGATTGTTGATCATAGCAAGAAAAGTAGCAGCAAATGTATGATTTGCTAGAGACAATCCTGAATGACACTGGTGGTATCTGCCCCTGCTGGGTCCTCCCCTGGGAATCATTTGTACATCTCCAAATGGACTTTATGCAATTCTTATTTTGTTTTTTCATCACTATGGATTAAAGCTTATCCAACTCCAAGACATGATTCCATAACTATTGATAATTTTTTATTATGATAATGTATTCCTAGGTTTGGGATTCCTGAGAAAATCTCATGATAACGTCCTCACTTTATCGGCAAAGTTATTTAGGAGTGACAAAAGCCTTGTAGTGTAACTATTGTTTCACCTGCTCTTACCACCCCCAGTCCTACGCAACAGCAGAAAGACAAAATGGGACCCTGAAATGCAGGTCAGCACTTTGCAAGACAAGACCAAGCTAGTGGCCAGAAGTGCTTCCACTGGCCCTTATGACAATGTGTTGTGCTCCGAACTGCATAACAGGCCTATCTCCACATGAGATAGTTTTTGGACGTCCCAAGCATTTGCCAGTCACCCCTCACTTTTTAATTAAGCAGATGGACATCTATATTATGAGTGGATGCGTGTTGCATTATTATATAGCACTAACATAAGCTCTTAAAGATTTCCATCAACAAGTACTGTGACAAAAGACCAAGTTATCAGAAGATTGATGCTGATAACAGAGACAAAGAGAGAAACATTCCAAATGTTAATGAGAGACGAGAGAGATTAACGAAAAGAGACACAGTTCCAAGTATTGTCAGACCGGTTGCTTTGAACCTGAACTGTTTGAAGTTTGATGGACAGGCGATACCCCAGCAGGGGGATTAAAGGAACAGGTTCACTAAGGCAAGACAGACACCACGAGATCACGAGATAACAAGACCCTGGAAGTGCAGTGTGCCCCCACAAGTTGGTGGGAGTTTTGGAGGTCTGGTCGCGGGACCGACCATAGACGCACAGGGTGAAAAGGTACGATCGGCGGGAACCTGGTGTGTGTGTCCGCCCTTGCCTGGGTGCCGGGTTCACCGTGGAAGGACGATCGTATCTGGAACGGAGGGGTCACAGTCGGTGACCTCAGAAGACAGCAAAAGGGCTTGCCCGGAAGCTTACTGCGAGGAACATCAAAGGTCTGTTTTGATTCAGGAAATTTGCATATTCGCTCTCTCTCTCTCTCCAACGGCACAACAATTACTGCGAACTGTACTGAGCTGAACTGAACTCTGCGTCACTTGAGACTGATCATTTTACCCCTAGACTGCAATAGAGCTTGATTGATTCCTATTATCCTAGTTCTGTGTACATGTATGTTTTACCATTGCTAACCTGTTGCACTTATATCCTTACTATTAGAGTACTGTGTTACTTATTTCTTTAATAAAACTTTCTTAGTTCCAGTAATCCAGACTCCAACTAAGTGGACCATTTCTGCTGGTTTGGCAACCCAGTTATGGGGTACGTAACAGTACATAAAGCCCAGAAGGTTGTGCCACACCTACCAGCCAGGACATTGGGTACTGGTGAGAGCCTACCAACGAAAGAGCTGCCCGGAGCTCAGCTGGAAAGATCCATTCCAAATGTCACTGACCACGTAAACTACTTTAAAGGTCCAAGGAAAGCCAACGTGGACACACGTTGAGCCAGGAGTGTCACTGGACCAGGGAACAGGTAACCAGAAGAACGTTGATGATAAGGACTTACTTTTTCCCTTCTATATTATGTATTGCATTGAACAGCTGCTGCTAAGTTAACAAATTTCACGAGACATGCCGATGATAATAAACCTGATTCTGATTCTGATTCTGAAATCGTGATCTTTGCTATTTGCCACCATAAGTAATCACTGCATTATATGTTTTGGATAATCTGGACATCTCTTTTCTGCCTAAATGCAGAATTAACTCAAGACAGTAATACTCTTAGCACTTTTCTTCTTCTTAGTTATGAATATGCGTCGTGGACCTGCTGGTCAGGTTGCTGGGTGTGCTCTAGAGAGCATCTATGCATCCAGAAGGTGACTTGCCAATACAGCTAGTACTCCTGAATCGTTGAGATTTTGATTTTGTGTTTCACTTTGATAACAAAACTAGTACTGTACAGGGAGTAGGGGACAGCACTGCCTATCGGAACAGCTCTCGCTAATGCGACTGCTTTGAGGGTTGGGATCAACCTACTTACAATGATTGCATAAATCCCCTATGCTGAAACTGCTTCATGGTGATAGGGGTGAAGTACGTTACTGTAACAATCAAGGGTTGGGACTAGGCTTAGGTAACAGTACATGCAATGCCTGGTGACCCTCCAAACCCATTAATGTTACTTACTGGGTATGTGGTTGACAAGCCTATCACTGGCTGCCAGGAGTACCCATTCTAACATAGGATCTTTGGCCTAAACCAAGGCCATGGAAGAGTTGTTGTTATCTGGATTACATGGTACCATCTGCTCACTCTCTCTCTATATTCCATTGGGTGTTTCTGAAGTGTAATGCTCCTACAACTGTGGAATCTGCCAGGCTGGCTCATAAAAGCCTTAACATGGCCTCAGCACCGCTGGAGAAACTGGCCACTAACACAGCCTTAGCGATACATGACATGAGCCAGGCCTTCAATGACATGACTGCCAAAGTGCTGGCAATTCACGTTGTGCCCCAAAATTGGCTAGCACTAGACTTTCTGTTGTCAAAGAGAGGTGCTACTTGTGCCATTATTCACCAGGAATGTTGTAAGTACGTCCTTGGCATTAACGGCCAACTGTCTGGGATGAAACTGTCATGGAGCTTCAGAGACTGCTCTGTTGAAATTCAGTAAGATTTATGTTGTCCTCTACAGGACAAAGAAGAGAGGGTGTGGAAGTTCTGGTAAGGCAGGGGTTAAAGAAAATGGCCAGGAGAGGAGGACTGCGCCAGTGTGTTGTCAAACCCAGAAAAGGGAAAGGTTGGAAGTGAGACCATTGGCGTTAATCTTGCCCATTGCATACAGATGGGTTAGATAACAGGGGTCCCCCAACCTTCTCTGCACCGTGGACCGGTTTAATATTAAAATTCTTGCGGACCAGCCGATCGGCGGGTGGGTGTTAATCCGGACCGGAATATAGTTGATAAATCAACAATAAGTCACTTATAAGTGGCTAAAACACTCAATTTCATTTCTAAAAGGGTTTTTCTAACAAATTTAATATTAAACACAGCGCATATTTTCCTCGCATGAATATTGATAAGTCAATTATAAGTCAATAGCATCATAACATTTTAAGTAATGTTTGGATATTAAACACACAGCACATATTTTCCTTGTATGAACATATAAAATCATTGCAACACACCAATATCACTGAATCAGTGGGAGCCCTGGGCTTGTTTCCCTGCAACAAGACAGTCCTATCGAGGGGTGATGGGAGACAGCGATACTCGAAGGGGGTTCCTTATGTCCAGTCTATTCGGCAATTTAGGTTTGTTGCATTCATTGGAGAAAACTCCGCTTCACAGTGATGTGATGTTGGAAATGGAAGCAACGTTTTCAGTGCTTTTGTGGCTATCTCAGGATATTCAGCCTTGACTTTGATCCAGAATGCCGGCAGAGATGTTATGTCAAACATACTTTTCAGCCCACCGTCATTTGCAAGCTCGAGGAGTTGATCTTTTTCCTGTGCTGATGTGGATGATTCAGCGGGGACATTCACAAATGGGTCACGGACCATTCCTTTGCACGTCTTAGGTCATTTGCGTCTTGGGTCACTGATGACCTCTCGTGCGTTCAAATTCAACAGTGCGTGACAGGGAATGAGGAAAGGTGCAGCTGACTCATATCATTTCATATCGCCAAATCATATCGTTTCCTCGTGGCCCGGTAGCACATGCCTTGTGGCCCGGTGGTTGGGGACCACTGGGTTAGAATGACTGTGGCACTGTTTCACCAACTGAGAAGAACATAGCTTCCCTTTAAACAGCAGGGGCTGCCGGAGATAGCGAGATAGGAATAGCGGAAGGGTGAGCAACACACCCAACAACTAAAGGACAATTGCTTTACTGACTTCAAAGTGTCATCAGTTGTCAGCTTGAAGCTTCGATTGACTTTTAACATCTCTATTGTGAATGGTGATTGATCTTGCAAGTAAGCAATTTAAACAATGGTCAAAATCCATAACTGAAAAGCCAATACTACTTAGAAAGTAGTTTTCTCTCCTGCCTTTGGAACGGCTATGCTGTTCTACTTGTGCACAAATAAAATAAAACTATGTTTGAGTCATAAGAGCGTGTGTGTTCTGGGCCCAGTTATTATTTTATTTTAAATTCGGCAATAGGAATTGCCCTATGCGTGCATATAACAGGACATGCTTCACTTGAAAGCAACATATTTTATTAAGGAGCCTCATCACCCAGGACATGCTCTCTTCTCATTGATACCATCAGGGAGGAGGTACAAGTGCCTAAAGACATTTTACAAACAGCTTCTTCTCCTTCACCATCAGATTTTTGAACAAACTATGAACAAAGCCATGAATACTACCTTACTATTTTTGCACTACGTATTTAATTATATACATGTATAAATAATATACGTACACACTCAGTGGTCACTTTATTAGGCACACGTGTACACCTGCTCATTGATGCAAATAACTAATCAGCCAATCATGTGACAGCAATTCAATGCATGAACGCATGCAGATATAGTTAAGAAGTTCAGTTGTTGTTCAGACCAAACATCAAAAGGGGGAAGAAATGTGATCTACAGTAATTGGCTTTGACTGGGAATGTTTGTTGGTACCAGATGAGGTGGTTTAGTATCTCAAAACTGTTGATCTCCTGGGATTTTCACACACAGCAGACTCCAGAGATTACAGGGGATGGTGTGAAAAACAAAAAAAAACATCAGGTGAGTTGCAGTTCTTTGGGAAAAACTGTCTTGTTGATGAGAGAGGGCAGAATGCCCAAACTGGTTCAAGCTGACAGGAAGGCGATGGTAACTCACATTGCACGTTACAACAGGAGTGTGCAGAAGAGCATCTCTGAGTGCACAACAGATTGAATCTTGAAGTGAATGGGCTACACTTCTACCATGTCCCACCCCACATGACAAATTACTGTAACCCACAACATACGCAACACAAAAAACAACACAAACAGAAAATAGACACCTGGCTCCTACTATAGTTTCACTACTGGCTGGAAATTGATGTAATTTGTATTGCCTTTGATAGAGGCTGTGTACAAGAGAAAGGATGTCTGAATTCCATCTCAGTGAGCTAGGCCGGGAATGAAAACTCAAAAGTATTTGGACTGAAGTGTGGCTTAGATTTTTGAGTTCAAGCCTCTGGATTCCAGCTTTAATCCACACTGTTGCATTTCTGGAGTATTTGCTGTTAGCTGACATTGATCGGGCATACATGCTGCGGATTCTAACCCGTGACATGCATAGGCTTGGGTCTGAGCACAGTCCTTTCTGTTTGCAGGGGTGTGGAATTTGCTCTGAAGTCCTTGAAGCCAGTAATTATTATATGTTATTTAAGATTCCAGATTAACTAGGTGATTTCCCAGGCATGCTTCTGATTTAAAGGTCAGAATACTTCCACGGAGAAAGAACTTAATACAGTGCAGACAAAGCTGGTAAAATTACAGCTAATTGGCGAGAGGTAGCTTAAATTCAGACTATGGTTCCTGGCACAGGTAACTGCTTTGGGTTGGGGCATGATATCCCAACATTTATGTTTGGATTTTACAGGCCCTCTTCTACCCTGGGTGCTGCCTCTGGGTAGTTTTGGCTGGCAAGGAAAGGGCCCTGCCTTCCTGATGTAACAGAGTGTAATGGCTAACCAAAGTCAAGGTCAAGTTTATTGTCATAGGCCCAAGTACATGCATGCACAGGTGCAATGACAAACATGCAGCAGCATTGCAGGCACTGCAATCAGATGCATAACACCTGCAAAAGAAACACAAACTAAACTTAAATTATATAATCTTATACAAGAAAGTACACAATTAGTACAAAAACCAGCCTATTGTAGTGCAAGATGTTAATAGTGGTCACAAGTGTTGCTATTCAGAGATGGTGATGAGAGTTATGAAGACTGGTTGGATGAAGGAAAGTAGCTGCTCTTGAACTTGTGGTGTGCAGCTTCAGGCTTCTACATCTTCTGCCTGATAATTGCTGAGAGAAGATGGCATGGCTTTCGTGCTGGGGATCTTTAATGATCGTTGCCTTCTTGAGGCAGCACCTCATGTGAACATTTTTGATGATGGCGAGGGATGGGCCCACAATGAACTGGGCTGAGTCTATACTCTTTGCAGCCTGTTACGTTCCTGTGCATTTGAATTGTTGTACCCGACCTGTTACTCGCAAGCTGCTGGAGGAACTCATCGAGGGTCGAGCAGCATCAGTGTGGGAAGAAAGGAATTGTTGACGTTGCAACCAGTTAGTGTACTTTCAACAGGATTAGTAGAAGTTTGTTAGTGACATGTCAATCTTTCTTAACTTCTAAGTCAAGACACTGTCTTTGTGACAGCATCAACCGGGCTCAGGACAGGTCATCTGATATGTTAATACCCCGGAATTTATAGCTGCTGACTCTCTCAACTAGTGATCCACCAATGTAGACCGGCACATATTTGTTTCACTTCACAAGGATGTTGCCAGGAATTTACAAGGAAGTTGCCTGGATTGGGGAGCGTGCGTTATCAGAATAGGTTGAGTGAACTCTGCCTTTTTTCCTTGGAGCGACAGAGGATGAGATGTGACCTAATAGAGGTGTACAAGATGATGAGAGGCATTGATTGTGTGGATAGTCAGAGGCTTTTTCCCAGGGCTGAAATGGCTAGCACGAGAGGGCACAGTTTTAAGGTGCTTGGAAGTAGATAAAGAGGAGATGTCAGAGGTAAATTTTTTATGTAGAGAGTGTTGAGTGTGTGGAATGGGCTGCTGACAATGGTAGTGGAAGTGGATACAATAGGGTCTTTTAAGAGACTCCTGGATAGGTACATGGAGCTTAGAAAAATAGAGAGCTATGGGTAAACCGAGGTAATTTCTAAAGTAAAGCACATGTTCGGCACAGCTTTGTGTGCCGAAGGACCTGTATTGTGCTGTAGGTTTTCTATGTTTCTATGTTTCCCCCTTTCCTGAAGATAACAATCAATTCTTTAGTTTTACTGACATTGAGTGAAAGGTTGTTGCTGTGGAACAACTGAACCAGCTTTGCTACGTTTCTATATGCTGACTCATCACCACCCTAGATTTGTATCTGGCATTGGATCTGTAATTAGTCATGCAATCATATGTAAGCATGCAGACTTGAGGGCATCTGTGTTGCTGGTCAGTGAGGGGGAGATGTTCCCAATCCTCACTGACTGAGGTCTGCAATGAAGAACTCAAGTATCTATTTTCAGAGGGAGGTGCAGAGGCCCAAGTTTTTTTAGTTGTTCAGCCTCAAAGACTCAGATTACGGGTCATACAGAGATGTGGTGGCTCATGTGTCATAGCTCTCCCTATGAAAGTGTATATAAAAGATACTGAGTTCATCTGGGAATGATGTGTCTTGCTGCTTATATTACCTAATCTTGCTTTGTAGGAAGTTATATTGTCCAAGCCCTGTCTTAGCTGTCAAGCATCAATAGTAATTCCAGTTCAGTCCAGTTTAGCCCTCAACAGATTATAGGTCTCTTGGTTCATCCCAGTTTCAGGTTGGAGAAGACTCGGAATGTCTTTGTGGTCACACACTAGTTGCATATCCTTAAGAAGTTGGTGACAATTGCAACATATTCATTTAGTTTAGGTTCGCTAATGAATCGTTGACTATTGTCCAGTCCACTGACACAAAGAAGTCTTGAATTCACTCCTCCTCCTCCTCCTCTGCCGCACAGCTCTTCATAATCCTCTTCGCAAGCTGAGGAAGCAGAGCCAGGTGACCAGATTTACCCAGATGCAGGTGAGAGATAGAGCAGTGGGCGTGCTTGATGTTGCTAGAGCAGCAGTCAAATCTGTTGGGTCCTCTGGTTATGCAGGTGATGTGATCATAATTAGACAGAGACTTCTACAAGCTAGCCTGATTTAAGTCTGCAACTACAATGTGACCGACATCAGGATATGCTGTTTCATTGTTACTGATTATGGCACTCAGTTCCTCAAGTGCTCATCGTCACTTGCCTGTTTGTTGGTTGAATGCTTGAGTGCCATAATCATCTGAGGACCTCCACTGGTTGGGTTCGACTATGGATGTTGCCTCCTAGCCGTCGACATGATACGCAAGCCAGGGCAGGATGATATGGAGAACAAGCCCATGCAGCAGGCTCCCCCTCTCCGTGCAGCTGATGTCATAATCATAGTTATAGTCATAGTCATACTTTATTGATCCCGGGGGAAATTGATTTTCGTTACAGTTGCACCATAAGTAATAAATAGTAATAGAACCATAAATAGTTAAATAGTAATATGTAAATTATGCCAGTAAATTATGAAATAAGTCCAGGACCAGCCTATTGGCTCAGGGTGTCTGACCCTCCAAGGGAGGAATTGTAAAGTTTGATGGCCACAGGCAGGAATGACTTCCTATGACGCTCTGTGTTGCATCTCGGTGGAATGAGTCTCTGGCTGAATGTACTCCTGTGCCCACCCAGTACATTATGTAGTGGATGGGAGACATTGACCAAGATGGCACGCAACTTAGACAGCATCCTCTTTTCAGACATCACCGTGAGAGAGTCTAGTTCCATCCCCACAACATCACTGGCCTTACGAATGAGTTTGTTGATTCCATTGGTGTCTGCTACCCTCAGCCTGCTGCCCCAGCACACAACAGCAAACACGACTGCACTGGCCACCACAGACTCGTAGAACATCCTCAGCATCGTCCGGCAGATGTTAAAGGACCTCAGTCTCCTCAGGAAATAGAGATGGCTCTGACCCTTCTTGTAGACAGCCTCAGTGTTCTTTGACCAGTCCAGTTTATTGTCAATTCATATCCCCAGGTATTTGTAATCCTCCACTATGTCCACACTGACGCCCTGGATGGAAACAGGGGTCACCGGTACCTTAGCTCTCCTCAGGTCTACCACCAGCTCCTTAGTCTTTTTCACGTTAAGCTGCAGATAATTCTGCTCACACCATGTGATAAAGTTTCCTACCATAGCCCTGTACTCAGCCTCATCTCCCTTGCGGATGTATCCAACTATGGCACAGTCATCCGAAAACTTCTGAAGATGACAAGACTCTGTGTAGTAGTTGAAGTCCAAGGTGTAAATGCTGAAGAGAAAGGGAGAGGGTTTTCAGTTTTGCATGCTAAGGTCTAAGCATGCTTAAGTTTAGCACTTTAACCGGAACCTTAACTGGTTCCTTAATGTTGTCATAGCTGGGAAGGATAGTGGGATAAGCTCCTACTACCTGTGAAATGCCCCATATAGTACCCAAAGGAACGGCGGAGACGGATACAGTTTGCACCAGCAGCATTGCAGGCCTCCGGCTTCCAAAGCCATCTCCATGAGCGGGTATAGCCACAAGGCAGCAGAGGTTTGAGATCAGAATTTTCCTTCTGCTAGGTCAACTGCTGACCATGGCTGCTGAGCCCTATCCGCCTGAGGCAATTAATTTTAAGATCTCAGTAACCTGCATTTGCCCCTTCTCCTGTCAGTAGAAATGGTTCCACTGGACTTAGTAGCTAAGCCACGTGTGAAGGCTAAGAGCTGATCTTGGTTGTCAGAGACTATATGGGGCATTTCATAGGTAGTAGGAGCTTATCCCACTATCCTTCTCAGCTATAGCAACATTAAGGAACCAGTTAAGGTTCCAGTTAAAGTTCTAAACTTAAGCATGCTTAGATCTTAGCATGTAAAATCGAAAACACAAGTTGCTGGTTCAATCTTCACACCAATAAGTATCTAAATGCCATGAGCCTCTGGACAGAGTGAAACCAACCACTGTCAAGCATTTGTGCCAAAATGTTCCTCAGGCCTGGGGAAGGATCTCATCCATCTGCAAGATAAAATTGCTGGAAGACTGGTGGTAGCAGAAGAGGAGCAGGCAAGTCCTTTACTCTTTTTAAATGCCCCATCTTTCATCTGGGCAGCTATCTAAAATTACGTTGCCTACTTAATTAGGAGATATTGTTTTCTTTTGTCACATTAATTTGGTTATTGCTTCCTGATTCAAAGGGTGATTTTGAAGTTCAACACATAAAGCTCGTAAGATTTGAGTTTAAATATTTTCAGGGAATGGCAATCCCGGAACCATTGTTGATCTTAATCGGTGATCTCTCCTGGAAGCAGAATGTTGTGCTTGAACATTAAAAAGGATTTATAGGGAAATCTGTCACAGAAGGAGAGCTTTCAAACATCCATTATCCAGATTATTACTCCTCGAATAAAGTGCTGGCAAGCTGCCAGCAGTTCTCATCTGTAACCTTGTATGAGTCACTGATCACGCTGCCGGGGAGATAATAAGGAACCCTTTCTGCACTGTCTTGATATAGTCACGTCATCTGTAACAAAGACACCAACCATGAATTATCTGCAGCTCTCCACAACCCTCTGTGCCAATGACTAGGCACAGCTTAAAAATCTTACCGCAAAATGTACTTCAGTGCAAGATCTAGGAAAGATCAGAAAAGGGAGGGGAGCCCCTGCCAGTCTGTTCTACACACAGAAAATGCTGGAGGAACTCAGCAGGCCAGGCAGCGTCTATGGAAAAGAGTACAGTTGACATTTCTTGGGTTTCCAGCATCTGCAGATTTTCTCTTGTTTGTGATTGGGTTGCCAGTCTGTTGTTGTTTCTTGATATTCATGAATCAGTTAAACCCTTTTTCTGTGGATTGCCACATTGGCAGAACTGTTTGAATTATAACTCTCAAAATATTTATTATTTTCCAAATATTGAGAAATGCACAAACAGCATTGGTCAAAAGATCATTCCAAATTTGATATCAACAAGATTTTGTTATTTACTTTTTAATATAAAGAAAACAGTTAATGCTAGAAATTTGTTCCAAATTTTCCCCCTATGCCTCTTGATTACTGAGAAGGATGTGTTACTTCTTAATAGAAACATCCTATCAATAATTCACTTGCTGCAATATAATTATGAATTATAAAATGATACTATTTCAACAAAGCCACTTAATTGGGCCAAAATATACTGGTTCCGGTGTGTCCCAATTAATCAGAATCCACTGTACTGAATTTCTTTTCACAGAGGGTGATAAATCTTTGGAATTCTCTGTCCTAGAGAGTTGTGCAGGCTGGATCATTAGAAATATTTAAAACAGAGTTAGATAACCTGATTCTCTTACAACAACAGGTAGAAGTCATGTCACTAAAATATAGCTAAACATGAGTCATATATATTTCTGAACAGAAAAGTACATCAAGGCATACAAGGGAGGAGACAGCGGGAACTGATGTTATTGAGGCAGAGGATCAGCCTTGATTGTATTAAACGGCCAAGCAATCTCAGAAGACCACATGGCATATTCCTATGACTGTTTTCTTGGTTTCTATCTTAAAACCTTATTACATTCATAAATTAAAGTAGTCCTATAAAATAGTTTCTTTCGCAGTTACTAGGGTTAATTAAATTTGCTGATATTGCCCAATGTAATGAAGCCAGCCGCCAGCATTCAAAGGTATGTATTGTTTGACTTCCTAAGTAGTAAATGCAATATTGCACAAATTGCTCTCACTTGATCAGCAGCAGGAAAAAAATCAAATTCAGCTTTTTGCAGATGGTTTGGGGACGTCCAAATGATCTTGCACACAAGTGCTTCATCTGTTGCAGTTGAATAGCAATTGTTAGTGTATTGACGTCAATCTTTCTGACTAAACCCACTACGAATCTCACTTTTGTTGCTCGCAGATACTGACACAGTTGACTTTCGGCTAGTCAGAACCATGGGACTCCTGCTACATTTTGGCTCAATGTATTCGGAATGAGAGGAATATGAAATTACTTAGAGATGCAAACTTAGCCGAAGTTTCATGGAAATTGTTAAAAAGGTACAAAAAACCTACCATTTAACTGAACAACAAATCATATATTTAAATGAAATATAGAACAAATTGGAACAATAAAATACTACTACAGTACTATAAAACTGTATTAGTTCCTAACAGTCATCAACAGTACGCTGCTGTGTTCTTTTAATTGATTGTAAATGAATAAAAACAGCACAAACACCTAGTGCGGATAATGGACTGCCTTTGTAAAATGCTTTCAATTACTGCATCTTCCAATTCTTCATTTTCATTGTAACATTCAATATGACTGTTGATACCTTCAAATTCTCTGCAGTTACTAACATTAAAGTACTGAAATTGTTTCATTTTTATTCCTGGCTGTTTCTGGCCTCAACGATTGAAATCACAGTGAGCAAAACCGTTCTGAAATGTCTTACTGCTTATTTAACGCCAACTACTGTATCAGTGACAAAAAGCACTGCATTTTGGAAATGAACACACAACTGACGCTATTTAAAAACTGTTTTCTCTACACATGATGTGGTGTCTAACGGCCACACAAGTGCATGCAACTGATGCTAGTGAAACACTCTTCAGCAACAGTCTCCCATCCCAATTAAGTGTCATAGTGTCCCAAATAAATGAAGGGAATTCTGGGAATTTTTTTGATTCGTCTTTGTTCTTTAAGTTTTGTCCCAAATAAGTGGCTGCCCCAATTGAATGATGGCCCAGTTAACTGGATTCCACTGCATTCCTCAATTTTAACTGACCAGCTCTTTATCTCATAGTTATGGTCCTTTGTACATAACTCTCCCACAAGTGAAAACTGTTGCGCATTTAATATTTAGTAACATTTGAGTAATATTGTAAATATAGTCACAAACAAGAGAAAATCTGCATATGCTGGAAATCCAAGCAACACATACAAAATGCTGGAGGAACTTAGTAGGCCAGGCAGCATCTATGGAAAAAAGTACAGTCGATGTTTTGGGCCGAGACCCTTCAGCAGGACCTGAGTATATCGTCAATATATTGTTTGATTAAGTATCCTTTGTTGTTTACACAATGCATCATGGGTTTTACAGTATCTGAGAGCGTACGAATTGCATGTGCCATCATGCCACCACATATGTACGCGCCTTGATTAAAGTAAAAACCAAACTAAAATAAGTTTCCTGAACTCCCAGCAACACACATACAAGTTGCTGGTGAACGCAGCAGGCCAGGCAGCATCTCTAGGAAGAGGTACAGTCGACGTTTCGGGCCGAGACCCTTCGTCAGGACTAACTGAAAGAAGAGATAGTAAGAGGTTTGAAAGTGGGAGGGGGAGGGGGCGATCCAAAATGATAGGAGAAGACAGGAGGGACTCCCATTTTCAAATCTCTTACTATCTCTTCTTTCAGTTAGTCCTGACAAAGGGTCTCGGCCCAAAACATCAACTGTATCTCTTCCTAGAGATGCTGCCTGGCCTGCTGCGTTCACCAGCAACTTTTATGTGTGTTACTTGAAATTCCAGCATCTGCAGATTTCCTCGCGTTTGTGTCCTAAACTCCCACCTTTTTTTTCCCTCACAATTAGCTTTATGTTTTGGAGTTACAAAACATAATCAAAAACATTCCACACTCTACCATGTTAAGCTCCCTTAGGATGTTGTATGTTTTGACAAGTTCACCCGTCATTCTTCCACATTTTAACGAATACAGACTCAAACAATTTAATCTCCCTTGATTGAACAATCCTCTCATCCCAGGAATTAGCAGGTAAATCTCTTTTGTACTGCCTCCAATGTTATTAATTTATTTTTAGGTAAGGGTACTAGGACTATACTCCAGATGAGGTCTCAACACAATCTATATAAATGCAATAAAACCCCTTTATGCCCTCCTGGAGTTTAGTAAGTTATGAAATTTTACAATCAATTGTCAACTATCTCTGCAGCCACTTCCATTAAAATCCTAGCATGCAATCCACTGGGGCAACATAGAACATGGAACAGAACAGCACAAGAAACGGACCTTCGGACCACAATGAGGTTTTGCCGAACTAACTAAGTTAATAATCAAATGCTCAACTAAGCTGAGACAATGTCCACATCCTTTCATTGTCTGCACATTCATGTGTCTGTCTCAGAGCCTTTTGAGCATCTCTCCTATATTTGCTTCCACCACCAGACCAAGCAGCACACTCCAGCCACCCACCACTCTATGAAAAATACTTGTCCTGCATATCTTTTCTGAATTTATCCCTTTCACCTTAAAAGTGCGGCCTTTGGTACTGGTCACATCATACTGGAGAAAAATAAACTGGGCATCTGTACTATCTATGCCTCTCACAATTGTATAAACTTCTATTACATCCCCGTCTACCTCTGCCGCTCCAGAGAAAACAACACAAGTTGTACAATCTCTCCTTACAGTAATCACCCTCTAATCCAGATATCGTCCTGGTAATCTTCTTCTGTGCCTTCTCCAAAGCCTCTACATCCTTCCTATAATGGAGCAACTGATACTCCAGATACCGCCTGACTAGAGTTTTTAGTGGCAACATAACCTCCTGATTCTTGAACTCAGTTCTTTGACTAATAAAGCCAAACATGCGATTTGGCTTCTTAATCGCCCTTTCAACTTGTGCAGCTTCTTTCAGGGAGCCATGAACTTGGATCCCAGGATCCCTCTGTACTTCAACACTGTTAAAAGTCCTGCCATTAATATTGTATTCTTTCTTTACATTTGATTTCCCCAAGTGCAATGCTTCACATTTGCCAGGTTTAACTCCATCTGCAATTTTTCTCCCAATATCTGCAACTGATCTACATCCCGCTGTATCCTTTTGCAGACTTGTAAAGTACCCATAACACTACCAATCTTCATGTAGCCTGAAAACTTACTAACCTACCCATTTACATTTTCATCCAGGTCTTTCCCTCTTACTGGAACTCTACTCTGTGCAGCTGACCTTTAAGTGCCCTCCATTTGGGTCTTGCCAAAAAACAACTCTTCCTAATTAAGTCTTCCTAGTTCCTGTCTAATATACTTGCAATTTTCCCTGCTCCAAATTAATACACTCCCTTAAAATTGATATTTCTCTTTATATATAGCTATCTTAAAAATTAAGGAGTTGTAATTACTATTCCTTAACCATTCTCCCATTGAAAGATCAATCACCTGGCTTGGCTAATGACCCAACAAAGTAAGGTCATTTCTCTCCCAGTACTATATACATATTGATTTAAGAAACCCTCCTGGATACCCCTTGCAAATTTTGCCCCAACTACACTCTTAGCATTGAGGAGGTACATAGGGAAGTTATTTTGTTTTTACATCTTTTTACACCTTTCCCTACCTGTCTGCATATCTGTTCTTCAAAGCCCCAATGACTATTGGGAGTTCTGTAATATAATCGTGTCAGAGTTATTGCTTCTTTCTTATCTTTGAGTTTTACCCTCAGTGAATAAACCCTTTCTGGCCGTCATATAAAACCTATAAAGAATGTTGATTTATGATGCACAGTGGAAAAAAAACAGGAACTCCAATTTCAAAGCAGTGACAAGTAATTGCAAAAAATATTCAAATATATTTAAAGCTAGAAATAAAATTATTTATTTAATTACAGTAAAAGCAATTTCCATCAATAATTTTAGAGCATTCATTAATAGTCCAACTATTCACTACTTCGTTGCGTTTTCACCTTTCAATGAGATGGATGGGCTTGGTGCAGTGATATCAGCTTCTCAACATCAGGCTGAATGTCACTCAGGAGCAGTCTCAGATGTAATCCCAGTCGGCTCCATCATGGGCATTAGCCTCCCCAGCATCCTGGACACCGTCAAAAGGCAATGTCTTAAACTAGCAGTATCCATCATTAAGGGGCCCCATCATCCAGGACATACCCTCTTCTCATTAATACCACCAAGGTAGAGATACAAGAGCCTGAAGACATGCACTCAACATTTCAGGAACAACTTCTTCCCCTTCGACATCAGACTTCTGAACCCACGGATGCTACCTCAGTAATTTTTTTTCTCTTTTTCCACTACTTATCTAATTTAATTTTTTTAATATTAAATTACGAGGACACTCAGTCCTCATTTATAGTCATTTAGAAATGCATGCATTGAGAAATGATACAATGTTCCTCCAGTATGATATCACAGAAACACAGGACAGACTAAGACTAAAACTGACAAAAACCACATAATTATAACATATAGTTACAACAGTGCAAAGCAATACCGTAATTTGATAAAGAAAAGACCATGGGCACAGTAAAAAAAGTCTCAAAGTCCCGATAGCCCAACATCTCACGCAGACGGTAGAAGGGAGAAACTCTCCCGCCATGAACCTTCAGCGCTGCAAACTTGCCGATGCAGCACCCTGGAAGCACCCGACCACAGCCGACTCTGAGTCCGTCCGAAAACTTTGAGCCTCTGACCAGCCCTCCGAGACAGAGCACTGAGCACCATCTCTGCCGAGCGTTTCGATCCTGCCCCGGCCGCCGAGCAACAAGCAAAGCCAAGGACTCGGGGCCTTCCCCTCCAGAGATTCAGGATCACACAGTAGCAGCAGCAGTGAAACAGGCATTTCAGAAGTTTCACCAGATGTTCCTCCGTACTCTCACGTCCGTCTCCATCAAATCAGGATTGTGCACGGCACCCTACTTGACAGATATTCATTCTGGAGTGGCCGCTGCATGCTGCATCGTGCCACCATCTTCTCCTTCTCCTATGTGTTTGTTATTGTAATTTGTAGTTTTTAATTATTATGCATTACTGCTGCAAAACAACAGATTTCAGGACGCATGTCAGATTCTGATTCTGATCCCCATGTTTAATAATTGCTGTGGAATAAGTGACCACATTGAAACCATGCTCTATTAAATATGATGTTGAAAGGGCAATAAAAAAATACCTTGAGCCTTTTGTACAGTGCAGGATAATGTTCAGAGATTTCCTTCTGCAACTAAAAGTTCAGATAATGATTTTTTGAATCTCAGCGTCAGCTCAAATCATTTTGTAGAGAGGTTCTTCCTCCATCTTTCCTGTTAATTCATCATTAAAAGTATTCAGGAATGAATTTATTACCCAATCTGGAATTTCGATAGAGAGAAGATCCTGGAATATTTCTGACATGTCTTTATGCAGCTCACTCAGTTGGTTACTATAGACTTGAAGACCACCATCTGGTATTCTTTCTTTTTCTGCCAAATCAGTGAGGCTTGGAAATTGGAAAAATAATTGTGAAGGCCACTGTTGCACTTAAACAGGGATAGCTGGCTTTGATAAAATTGACGTCATTTCTTTGTAATTGAAGACTGATTTCATTAAACTTTGTGAATAAATCTGACAAATATGTTAGGTCATGCTCTTGGGTTGATTACTGAATGAAACACTTGAGTCTTCAGTGAATTTCTTCACACTTTCAAATAGTGCATAAAAAGTGTCTCAGGTAGTTTCCTTTTGAGAGCCACCTGACTTGTGTGTGCAACAACTAGTGTTCGAACTGTTTATCATTCTCAATACAAAGTTCTCAAAATAGTTGAGAATTGAGAGCATGGGACATGATTTTATTTACTGCTGTGATAACAGTATTTAATGACTTGTGCAGCCAATCACTTAGGGGTTTTATGACAAGTTGTCTGTGAATTACACAGTGAATGGTAAATATATTAGGTACAGCATTTTTCAAGGACATAATAACCCCATAGTGGTGTCCTGTCATTGATGATGCCCTGCCAATTTGTTGCACAAGCAAGAATGTTCATGAGTGCGATGTTCTTCTCTTTAAAAATTGTTCAACAACCTAAAATATTGACTCCCCCTTCATAACATCCTCTTGCAAGTAACATCTCTTGAACCATGCTTTCATCTTTTACTAAGCAAACTTAACCAAGAAGTAAAGATTCGTTGCCTGGCAAAGTCGACTCATTCAACTGCAGAACAAATTCTGTTGTCCTAAGTATGTTGCACAACGTGCATTTTTAGATACTTGACCTATTCATCTTTGAACAGAGTTGTCACTGAGTGGAATCACTTCAATTATTTGGTCTGGTGACTAATGAAAAATTGTACTTAGAACCTCCCTTACTGCTGGCAGAATTATTTCTTCTCTAATAGTATGGGGCTTTCCAGATTTATCAGTGAGCACTTAAATATATGAAGTATGCATACCACCACTCCTTAGTTGTGAACTATTGCCTAACATGTTTTGAAGTACTTTCCATTTCCGGATACTTTCACAAAATAACTTAAGATAAAACAAAGGGTCTCAGCCTGAAACGTTGACTGTGCTTCTTCCTATGGATGCTGTCTGGCCTGCTGCGTTCCACCAGCATTTTGTGTGTGTTACTTGAATTTCCAGCATCTGCAGATTTCCTCATATTTGCGAAGATTCTTGTCTGTTTTATGAGAGTGTATTCTCTTGAAATGTTCAAGGATCCTGGATGACTTCATTGCCTCATTTGAAAAACCTTTTTCACACTATGAACATATTGGCTGTGGTTGATTGCTTGGTGTTGGTATAACTCCATATTTCAGGTACTCCACACTATACTGTCTACACTTCTTTTTCATTGGTCTGCTTCTGCTATTTTCATTATGGATTAAAAACAACCATCAATTACCACCTATTGTATAAGTCCAAACTCAAACACTGCGATCAATAAGGGGCAAAGTTCTGATGTCACAATAGCTCAGGCAAAACCTGACTCTCTGCCCTGAAGGTACATAAAGTGGGGTAGCAATATCTTGGTTGGGCTGTGGGCTAGAGGAGAGCAGTCAAGACCATTCAACAGGGCAGATTTTGAAAATTACCTCATTGAATTCAACCAAATTCTCCCCAATTCACAGGAATTGTGTCACTGCATGATTGGAGTATGGGAATCATACAAGTTAACACTGTTCTACAGCAGTAAAGGCAATAATGTGTGTACTGGGCTCAGAAATAACACATTTTTTTCAGTCCAGATTTCTCATGATTTGCCAAATACAGAAGTGTCACATTGCTTTTCAACAACTATAATGAACTTCGAGCAAAGTCTAAGAGTTGGTGGGTTAGCAAAAAATGAGGTGACTATGTGATAATTGTAATTAATTATGAGTGCTTGGATTAAGTAAGTCATTTCTTAAATTAAGCCTGTAATCCCTCAGCTACTCCCCTTGCTACCGAGCGCCTCCCCACTGCACCCTTCATCTTTATCACCCCTTAGAAAGTCCCACTGCTCTGGGGGGGGGGGGCGGAGTGATACTGCCACTTTGGGAACCACTGTGTTACACCCTGTGACATTTATCTATCTGTAACTCCACTTTGAGTGAACCATGTACTTGTACTTCTCAGCCCTGTTCTGCAACACTCCCCAGGACCCTACCATTTCCTCTAAACTATAAACGACCCAAGACAACTTCATTAGTGAAGGTTCTAGAAATAATGACCATTGAGAAATTTACCAGACATTTGGATAACGTGGGTTAATTAGAGAAAGCCTGACCAGAGTTGTTGAAGGCAAATCCTGTCTAACTAACTAATGACAGCATTTTGAGGAACTATTTGAGGGCCAATGAGAGAAATGTAATTGTATAGGACTCCAAACAGCAGATGATAAGATGTCATCTAAATCTCTTATCACCAAGAACAAAACCTATGAAGCACAGGAGACAATCATGGCATGGATAAAAAACATTGGTTAAATGAGTTTCTTTTTGGTTTGGAAAAAGGTGTATGGTGAGCTTCCCCGGAGATGACGAATGATGTCCTGGACTTGGGTGGATGGAGCACAATTTCCACATTTGCAGATGACACCAAACTTAGAGGAATAGAGAGCTGAAAAATGGCTATTAATTGACTTCAAGGAGATACAGGTAGGCTAAAACTAAATTTAGATGAATTTAAATGCTGAACAATGTCCAGTGTTACATTTTGATAAAAATTAGAATAAAAAATGTTGGTATAAATGCACAGGATCAACTAAAATGAGTGCAAGAATAGAGAAATATGAGGAAATTTGTTGATGGTAGTAATGCACATTGAGAAAGTGGTCAGTAGAGTACTGATACTGAACTTTATAAATCAACATATAAAACATATGAGTAAGAAATAATTTGCAAGAGTGGTCTGGCCACAACTGGAGTAATGAAAAGCTATTGTGAGAAACTACCAATAGTCTATCCCACTGTTAGAAGACTATTCAACCATTCCCTACTTGGTTAATATGGACTCTCGACCTCACAATCTACCTCTTGTTCAAAGTTCGAAGTAAATTTTATTATCAAAGTACATGTATGTCACCATATACAACCTAAGATTCATTTTCCTGCAGGCATACTCAGCAAATCTATAGAACAGTAACTATAACAGGATAAGTGGAAGATTAGTCAGAGTGCAGAAGACAACAAACTGTGTAAATACAAATACAAATAAATAGCTATAAATAATGAGAACATGACATAATGAAATAAAGAGTCCTTGAAGTGAGATTATTAATTGTGGGGACATTTCAATGACAAGCATATGTAGTTATTCCCTTTTATTCAGAGCACGATGGTTGAGGGGTGGTAATTATTCTTGGATCCAGTGATGTGAGTCCTGAGGCTCCTGTACCTTCTACCTGATGCAGCAGCGAGAAGAGAACTTGGCCTGGGTAGTCACACTCCTGCACCTACATCTCCTCCCTCACCATGATTCAGAGCCCCAAACAGGTGAGGTGTGTTGGATCCAACTGTTAAATGTTAATTATCATTTTGTTGCAGTTTAACAACTGATTATCCCCATGTATTTTAAGTAGCTCTTATATGCATGTCAGTTTAATATGTATAGCAATTTAATATGCCTCTAGTGGCTAAGCAAAGTATAATTCTGAAAGGTTCTCTGTACTTCAGTAAGTGAATAAGTGTACTCTCATTGGTTAATTTAACTGCGGTATTGAATAAATCATTTCTAATTGGTTTACTCTTATCTATAGATTTGAATGGAATTTTTATACCCAAAGATTAGGAAAATAACTGTTTTATGCTATGTGCCATCGTTAGTTTCTCTCTTCTTCAAGTAGCAGTGACCCTCTGTCACTGTTCTGTTCCTATTCTCTTTGTTCTATCAACTCTTAACAAAATGATCATGAAGCAACATGTTTATGCCTTGATCTTGATTTCTAAAAGAACCTTGGATTAAAATACCAGAATTCAACAGGTGACACTTCATTTGCAAGTCTATTGGAGTTGTCCATTGTATCCGATGCTCCTGGTGTAGCCTCTCCTACATCAGAGAGACCTGACATAGATTTGGGGACTGGTTTGTCAATCACCTTTGCTCTATCTGCCACAAAACGTAAGATCTTTTGATGGCCACTATATCAATTCAGCTTCATATTCCCATTCCAAAATGTCTGTCCATGGCCTCCCCTACTGCCCATTGAGGCCAAGTTGGAGGAACAAAACCTCATATTCTGTCTGAGTAGCCCCCAACTTGATGACATGAACACCGGTTGCTCTAACTTCTGGTAAATACCCCCTTCCCCATCTTTCTTTTTCCATTCCCCTTTCTGGTTATCCTCTTGATGCTTCCCTTTTCTTCTCCTGCCCATCACCTCCCTGCTCCTTTCCTTTCTTCCATGGTCCATTGTCTTCTCCTGTTAGATTTCTTATTTTTAGTCCTTTACCCTTTCACCTATCATCGTCTAACTTCTTCCTTCATCCCCTCACCTCATCTCACATATCACTTACCAGCTCGTACTCCTTCCCTTCCCTCACCTCCGCATTCTGTCTTCTGCCCCTTCTCTTTCCAATCCTGTTGGAGGATCTTGGGCAAAAACATTGACTCTTTGTTCCCTTCCATACCTGCTGCTGCTGCTGCCTGATTTGCTGAGTTCCCCCAACACTTCGTATGTACTGCCAAAGGGAAATAAATTTCAGATTCCCACACAGTGAAATAAGAGGAAGGAGGACATGCTAGGACTAGTTAAAATAAAAGAAAACTTGAAATTAAGGAACAGGAATAAGAGCTTCTACTCTGAAAGTTACGTGACAACTTTTTATTCATGCTAACAAACAAACCATAGCAAAAATTCTATTGAAGTAAAACCAGCAAGGAACATTGTTAATGCGTCACATCTGTCCTTGATCTGTAATGAACTAACAAAAAAAATTCTGGTACGATCACTGTTAGCTTCTGGAAAATCTCACATTGTATTTGTTTATTATAATAGGGTTTTCATGGGCATTCCACCTGATGGGAATGAAGGAAAGCATCTTATTCTAAGCTAAATTTCTCAGTATTACGATTTAATTGAAGGATATAAAAGAAATAATTAAATCCATGACCACTTACAAAATTGTGCAGTTTGAATTCCTAAGGTAGGTAATGCTAACTCTTAAATCAGGATTGTAGTTGCTGTGAAGCTATAGAAGTGGGAAGCTACCTCATTCATGAGGAGCCACTAGATGCCTGGACTTCAGTTATAAAGATTAGAGCCAAATGACCTCCCCCTGCACTGGTATCCCCTAGCCTTGTTTAACGTGTTTGTACGCACCTTCATTAGGGAGGAGATAAATCACTGTGCAAGGAAAGGCAACACTAAACCAGGACTTCAAAATCTTGAGGCAGGCAAGTGTTACATTTTGTTCTTAAGATTTATTTTTAATAAATGTGCATTTAGAGTCACATTGCTATTTAGATAATATTGCACCTAATGAAACAGTGCTACTGTGCTAGGTGATTATAATTAGTATATGATGATATACCCTAAGGTGTACTGTGCATGATTTGCCATTTCTGGTGATATAATACAGTAGCTATGTATTATTTGTTTATTAGGTCTGGCAATTGGAATAAAAAGGCTGATTGCAACTTCTGGCAATCTGTGATCATAATTAATCAGTCATTCATTCCACGTTCTGCTGAATTTTTCCACTGAAACATGGAAGGCAACCAATCTCTTATCACTTTTTTTTCTGCAGCTGCCAACACTTAGTCACGGCCTGACTGTATTTTTAAACTGAATAACCAAAGTGAATAGCGTCACCGAAATTGAAAAGAGTAAACAAATTATGAACCAAACAATTCAATTATTATTGAACGATTAATACTAATGAATGGTTTTACAGATGATCAAATTCTGTTAAAAATCTGATTATAACTTATTCATTGTTTTTTATTTGCCTTATTTTTATTTTATTTTCACATGTAACAGTGTCTTGGATTTAGTCCTTCTTCAAATTGGGTTCCAAAGATTGAAGAAATATTTTTCCACTAAAAATAAAATGTGGTTAATATATTCAAGGAATATTGATTACAAATGGTACAATAGATGTGTGGTCATGAGCCAAAAGTATATTTCTACAGTCTCCTGTACTTCAATAATTATTTTTATTAATTATAAATTTATTATAATTATTAATCAATTTCCTGTATCGTGGGGTTGCTTTGTCTGGTGGTACAGGGTTTGAGTGATGTTCAGGGAACATAAATTGGTGGGACATCTGTCAAACTGCACACAGATCTGTCACTGTCTATTGTGTTCTTGGAAGCTGATCTAAGATGCTTTGATTCAGGTTCAGATTCAGATTTGGTTCAAAATGAGAGTTGCTTGCAAATATAAAAGTATATCAATTAAGAACAGATTCTTTCACATTTTGCAAAGATGCTCTACTTGACAAACTTGTTCAGTATTGTGCTACCTGTTGGAATCTGAACTACAAGCAACTGTTATCTCTGGCAATCTTCTAACCATTGTAATGAATATTATCCCAAACTTTCAATCTTATTGATACCTACCTACCAGAAGGTATATCAGCAGTATCAGTTACTCTGCAGTTCACAGGAGTCGCACTGGCGACTGGTAAGTTATGCACTGGCCTGCATAACATCAGAAAAAGCTGCAGAGACTTGTAAGCCAGGTATATCGTTGGTACTAGGCTCCCCACCATTGAGGACATTTTCACAAGGCAATGCCTCAAGAAGGTGGCATTCATCATTAAGGTCTCACATCACCCAGGAACAGGAGCCTGTAGAACCATACTCAAAGTTTTAGGAACACTTTCTTCCCCTCTGCCGTCAGATTACTGAACAGTCAATGAACACTAACTCACTATTTTGCTATCTTTTTGGATGGCTTATTATTTTTTATAGTATTTCTTATGGTAACTTGTAATAAGCTGTATCGGCCCTTGTACCCTTCCCTTGGATAACATCGGTGGCATGGAGAGGGAGGGGCAACTGCCGGTCTTCCATACAACCTTGCCCAGGCCTGCGCCCTGGAAACCTTCCAAGGCACAAATCCATAGTCTCACGAGACTAACAGATGCCTACTAACTCGTAATAACTCTGTAATATATTGCACTGTACTGCTGCCACAAAACAAATCTCACAACATTCTGTATGTCAGTGATAATAAGCCTGATTCTGATTCTATTATGCTGTACTGGATTTTGCAAAGCACAAAATATTTTGGATAGCATTCATCAAGTGATTAGTGAACACCAAAACAAAACCATGTAGATTAGGCATGATTTATGGCTGGTAACCAGAATGCCCTTTATTCAGAGATTGAGGAAGATCCAGCTTACAGTCTTCACCTTTGTTTTATAATACCTCCAAACAACAGCTAACCTAAAATACAATTGGCCCATGCATCCAAAAGAATGATGATTCATTTCAAATAATTTGTAGTAGTATTTTCTATCCCCTGTTAGATGAAAGTTCATCTAAAAGAGATGACAGTCTTAGCTATGCCGTGGAGAACCCTCTACCCAGAGCCAGGTGCAGAATTATGTAATGCCCGCAGGACTCTGAGAAGGCTCACACCCTCCTCCAATCAGAGAAACAAGAAAGTCTGCAAATGCTGGAAACCTGGAGCAACACACAAAATGCTTGAGAAAATTAGGGGGTCGGGCAGCATCTATATATAGAGGGAAATGGTTAATTGACCTTCTGGGCAGAGATCATTCATCAGACCAGGGTACAATGCATCTCAGCAGACCCTAAGAATCTATCCACCATTAAACCTGTTAAGGCAGCTAATCCCTTTTTTTAGTGATAACATGTTCCGGAATTTCACCTTCTCCCTGCCGGAGTTCTCGAACTATAGATTCTCTCCAGGTTAAGGGCAGCCCATACATACAAGCAGGTGTCTGGTAGACTGGCAGGATGGATTTGCCAGCCGCTACACGGCTGAAGCTATTTTCCACCATTGGTTCTTTGCCATGTTTCTGACTTGTGAAATGTTCGGGCCACAGGTATAGCACCCTGCCGCAACCTGGGGAGGAGTTTTACAATGTCTCTCCTTATCCCTCAATTTCCTTAATAGCCAAAAATCTATTGATCTCTTTCTCTTACTTCTCAGGTCTCTTCTATTGGAACAGTGTCTGTTTTAATGAGATCACCTTTTATCTTTCCCGACTCTGAATGTTACCCCCTTGTTCAAAAAAAGGGCTTAATGTTAAATTCAGTAAAACCTGTCATTGTGAAGTGTGAGGAGAATAGAGGTAGATTCAGAGGGTTGTTGACAGGCTGGATAGTTGAGCAGGCGTGTGCATATAATAGACAATTGAGGGAAATGTGAGGTGATGCATTTTGGTGGGAAGAATGAGGAGAGGCAATATAGTGGCTGAAGGGCTTGTTACTGTCCTGTATTACTCTAAGTAGTAACTATTACTTCTTCCATGACCAAAGGTGAATTTCGCTCTCATGGTGTCAGCCACACCTTAGGTGGGAGCAGAATAATAAGTTTGACATTACCCTTGCCAGGGTAGTAAAGTCTTGACCCTGCTGACGAGAAGGATTGAAAATTTCTGCCAGTGTGGGAGAGCTAAAGACTCTGGGAGTCAATGCTCCTCAGAAGAATGCATTTCCCTTTCTAACCTATAACTTTAATGTCTCCAAACCTCTGATCCCTAAATGCACACTTGATGATGGAGAACAGGTAGTGTAGTTAGTGTGAAGCTTTACAGTGCTAGTGATCAGTGATCGGAGTTCAATTCCCACCATTGTTAGTACGTCCTCCCTATGACTGCTTGGGTTTCCTCTGGGTGCTATGTATTCCTCTCACATTCCAAAGGCATGAGTTAGGGTTAGAGTTAGTAAGTTGTGGGCTTGCTTCGTCAGTATCAGAAGCATGGAGACTCTTGTGGACTGCCCCAGCTCACCCTCATACTGTGCTGGTTGTTGACGCAAATGACACACTTCACTGTATGTTTCAATATTTTGATGTACGTGTGACAAATAAAACTAATCTTTAATCTTTATCATAGGAAATATCTATGACTGTTATCTTGATTAAATTGCATAGCAAAGTCTGATAATTAAAAGTGATACCATGAGACATTTACATACTTTGAACTTCTGATCATTTGCAGTTTGAAAACACATGTAAATAAGACTGAACCTACTGTACCTCAGCTCTAGTTGGTGAACTATTAACAGCACAGCTTCAATTTTTATAACTGCTTTGAAGTAGAAAAATAAGGCCAACTACAAAACCATCACCTCTAATTACAATGTCAATAATAAACTTAATATTGATAGTGCATTAAGATACCAACGAGGCTTCTCTGGTTACTTTGTATTTAGATGAGAGTGATGAGTACAGGTAAATGTCTTTATAATACTTCCCCTTAATATGTCAGGAATAATTTTTCACTGACAGACAACCCCAGAAGGGGCACTTTGTTTATCACACAAGAGAATGATAAATCTGACAGAAGTTGTTATTTAGACCAAACACTTACGTTGAATCAGTGTCTTTTTCTTTCTTCCGTATACCAAAAGCTTTCCTTGTACGTTTTCTCAATCCTGTTAAGTAAAACACAAAGTACGTGAGCCTGTCTTTAAACAGAATTTCAAAAGATCAATAGAAATACGTATTTCAGGTAAATAACAATTCATAGTTTCCTGATGCAAGAAACTAAGTAGAATTTACTCTTCCTATGCTATGTTTTATTCTGGTCCTATTTTGTCTTTTTCCAAATAACCATTCTTCTTCTAGACAATATGTGATGCAAGCCATCATCACAAATTTTAATCTGTCCTCATGAGATCTCAACAGGCTTGCAATGGACAGTGATTAAGAGTGTGAAACCTGGCAAATTCCTTCTATGCCTTGTCCAGGCAATTAAGGCAAATGGCTGACATTTTGAATAAAATCAGATGAGTTAGTTCTTCCACATTTCTGGATCTACAATGAATAAATGGACCAATGGGTGGCCAAATAATTTGTTCTTAAAATAAAACACTAAATAAAATTTAGCTTTTATAAGCTACATTTTTCCTTGTGCTCATAATGATCACTTTTTACAAAGAAAAAATACCTAAATAGTGCCTTGCAATTTTGCTGCTAACAGCATGCAATCAAAATCTACAGTATTGAGAGAACTTTGGTTCATAGAGAGTTCTCTGAGAAAATCTTGAAGGGGGTGTGTGAGGAAGAATCAGAAAGCTTATGCTGGGAAGAGGAGTTCATGTTTCTGAAGGGAACATATGGATAATATGTAAAAAGGAGTGCATATTAATTAAAATTCTATACTCTTGTGCCTCTGTCTTCAGAAGTTACTGAGACTGAGGTAGCTTTTATGTATTTCCTCCTTGTTTGTTCTGTGCTTAACACTTTCTATTTGATCAAGATAAAGAACTGACGGGCAAGAAGAACTGATGGACAGGAGAAAAGGAGCTAATGCAAATAAAGCCTAGAGAAAAAGAAAAACAAATGATGCAAACTTAATGAATGAGTTAAGGAGAAATAAATGGAGGGAGAATAGTAGACAGCAATGAAAGGCAGAGATAAACAGGAAAATAGATTGCAAGTGTGAAATTGGAGAGGATAATAAAGTAATTATTTAAAAGTAGTTACAATTATATTTTGGATGCTTAAGTACTCTGAGTTAGTTTGCTGTCACCCATTTCACCATGCAACACAATAAACGTACACTTCCCCACCACCCTGCCTCAGCCCCCCACCTGATCCCAAAGACGACAGCTGGGAATGAAGTTGGGATCTAACTGCAATTTTAAAAAAAATGTATTTTAAAGTTATGTATATTGAATGAAAAATTGCCAGCTAAATAAAAAAAACACATTGCCACAGCTTATAATGAAGAAAATTCTCTTGAAGCTTATTATCTTTTTGACGTAACAGATGGAAACAATTTGGAAATCCAGCTCCCTGGGTCTATCTCTGGTGCAGTTTCTCAGGACAGTAGGAAACTGCCCTGAGGATATTCACTTCTTAAAGATAAAAATAAATTTATTACTTTATTATTTTAAAGCATCTGCAATCTATTACTATAAAATACTTAATGCTTCTCAACAACAAAGAAGATAACAGAATACTTCTTTAAGAAAAAGACGAATGCAGATTTAAGATAAAGATCTCTCTATAACTCATGCTTTTTACTTGAATGAGGGCATGAATTATTACACATTCTCTCTTATGATTCTAGTCTTCACATACTAGTGATAATTCAGATTGTGTGAGATGATCATTCTGGTGCCATGTTTATAATATTTCCTAAGTACTTCAAAACAGCCATGCAAATCCTGAGGAAGGTCAATCTTATACTGCCTCAGTTAATTTAGAAACAAACTGGTAGGAGTTTAATTCGATTTTGGAATCTATAAAATGGAATATAGACATGAATTATTCTACAGATGTTATCTACATTCTGACTTAGAGAAATGATGTTGTACATAATCTAACTTTTGTTTCCCCAGCCCATCATTATAAGTTTTTTTCTAAAGAAATCTAGCTCTGGTTTCTGGAACAGGAATGAAAGCTCATTGAACACACTGATGGAAGTTTAATCATGTGATTAGACATAATTATCAACAATAATTTGTCAACATAATTACTGTATTTATCACATAAAGTTATGCCAGTTGGCTCATTGTGTTTCTTTAACAACCGTAGCAAAAGAGAATACTTAAAACAGAATGAAAGAACAGGAGGCCATTCAGGTTATGGGAAAACGATTGTGAAAAGGAATGTCACAGAGGACAGTAACACTAAGCAACCATGTTCAGGAGTCCTGAAGATTGTGTTACCCGGCTAGTGACAGAGTTAAAATGGTAACTCCTAGCAGATGAAGAATTTGAGCAAGTAGGGACAGATCCAGTTGCTGTATTTCTGTAGAAAACAGCAAAATAAGATGAATTAAAAATGGTCTTGATGAAAGAGTTTGAGGAGCCAGAGAAAAAGATTTTTAAAAAACACAACATCAAAGGTAACAATTCTTGGGTTACATTCTATGCCAAACACAGACTGCCTAGAAGAGAAAGGAGGAGACATGTAAAAAAAAAATCTGAAAAAAGAGGAGGAATTTCTATTCATGGGACACTGGCACCATTCCTAGGGAAAGTAGATCTATCCCTTTGCAGTGCACTGATCCTAGTAGATCCTCTAAGGCAATCAGACCAGGGCTATGAACTAATGAGGGGGTAGAGGGAGCTCTGGCAAAAGTAGTTTTTTAATCTGGGAAAGAAAATTTAAGGTTGTACACTATCCAGGTCAGACAGGCCCATCAGGAAATGAAAGAATTTATTAATATTGATAAGGTACTGGCAGCAATGTCACAGCTGGAGAAATATTAGGGATAAAATTAAATGTGCTATATCTGCAAGAATGGATCATTTATAACAAGATAGTTGCATTAGTTGCACCAAACAGCAAAGATAACGAAAGAAACAGCCTTTCATAATGAGGACTAGCACTAAAGTGCACAACTGTGTAGAAGCTCTCCAAACCTGTTTGATGTTCCAGAATGATCAAGGTTAGGAATACAATGTTTTTGCAACTTTTAGCAAAATGAAACGGAACAGGAAGTGGGTTAGTCTTGATTAACAATAGACAGTGTGGAACAGATCTTGGCTAGTAAAATCAAACCAAGCTACAAAATAATGAAGAAAAGAAAACACATTGAGTTGAACTGGATCCACGTTCCCAATCCCTGGATCAGGCCTTACACCTTAGTATTCAAAGGGTAGCCATCAGGTCACATGTGTTGCAACAAATTCAATCAATAAACAACTTTATGAAACACAATGGGGCAGGTGGGTGGAATTCCTAGGTCCTATCCCAGTTTGACGATGTGAAACTTTGCTTTGTACACACCTTTCATTTACTACATCTACACATTTCTGGATCACATCCTAACACATTTTGACCACAGCCAGCAATAAGGCCCGCTGTTCAATCACTTCTTTTATTTTAAAAGCTCACGCTTCCTAACTCAGTTCTTTGTTTTCAGAATCAGTCTGGTGGATCCCCTGCATTATCTCCCATATCTCACTTACCTTCCTGGTGTCAAGAAATACTGAGAGAGGAACATATGACTAAAACCCTTCATAGGGATGTTGTTGGACATATAGGGAAGAATAAACTACAGGGTACAGACAGATAACGAGGGAGGAGCAAACAGATTGGGATGGTGCACAGGAGTTGGCACTGACCTGATAGATCCAATGGCCTCCTTTTCTGTTTTTATTTTCTTTAAATGAAGCAAGTTGTTTCCAGTTTCATGCCTCAAGAAAGAGTAGCTGGCAAGAACATTATTATTGCCTGGAAGTGATCTGGCTTCTTCTTTTCATCATTTTAACGCAGAGCACCAACACAATGGTCTCAGTTTTAGAGTTGTGTGGTGACTGAAAAACTGGTGGCATTTGGCTGTGGTTGGCTCTGAAATATGACAGCACCTTCTAGAAGAAGCACATACAATCTTTGCTGCTGTTCATGATTCCCTGCTCTTCCACAGGAAGTGGTGACCTGCATCATTCTCCAGCTTAATCTCATGAGCCCAGAATTCTGATGGGAACATCAGACATTTACATACTTGTATCAAGATATAAAGTTACAAATGACCTTGCTGCTTGAAATGCACTCGAATTATTGTTATGTCTTTCTGAGGCATTAATTACTGTTTAGCAGTCTCGATAACCCACAAGTTCATTGAAATATTTGACTGTAGTTTCCTACATAGACAAAAATAATTAACTTCCTTTGTTTTTCTGATGAGTTGTTGATGTTATTTCAGTTTGTATCTTAAACCCGAGTTTGTTCCCGTCCTCTTATTTCACAATCTGTGAGAATTTTAAATTGCAGGCTAAAAATTGTAATTTTTGCTTTCTCTTTTGCAGAAAAGGAGATTTTTACCTAATTCAGTTGGCTGTTTCACTAATGATTTTGTTGAAAGCAGCATCTGTGTGCAGCAAAGGAAATTTTCACATCACTGTGATAACTAGACTCTAGTGGGTACCTCTTGGCAAGGGAGACACATTTTTACCACTATTCATAAAATAACAAGCTGGCATTCTTTAAAAAGCTGAATTGCAAAGATTGAAAGGCAGAGAAAGGATTAAAAGCGGAGAGAGATCAAAAGAGAAAGAGGTGAGAACCAAATGTAAGAAAAGGATCAGAACAAGAGGCAAGAGTGAAACAGACAGGAAAATACAAGGGAAAATAGACATGACAAGGATAAAGCAAATAAATGGTTAAAAAACTGGAGTGCAAAGTGGCAAAGGAAAAAAAGAGGAAAAGAAGGAAAAGAAAAGAGGAAACGATGCAGATATGTCAACAGGAAAGAAAAATCAGAAAACAGAGAACAGTTTGAATTTATCTTCCAGGGGTCATACTGGAATGGAAAATACAAGCCATCTAGAGAGTTATAAAAGCTAAGCCTGGATGAGTATCAAGAGTTTTGCACAATTGTGACAATTTATATCCAACCATGGGAAAATACTTTCAAATAACTAAATCTGGAGTTTGGAAGGATTTATTAACGGTGAACAAAGGGGAAATAAATTCTCCAGAGAGAAAATTCTGACTGAGACTAGACCATGAGGTACTACAGCTCCTCAACAATGTAATTGCTTCTAAAATAGCAAGCCACTTTCTGGGGCAAAACTGAGATATGGCCATTCTGTACTCCCGCTGCCAGTGACGTCCAAATCCATGTTTTAAAAACAATATGAAAACAAGCTGTCACAATTCTGCTGTTATTGGAAAGGGAGAAGAGATGTAGACATCCAGTTCATTGGCTCTTTATGCTTAACCACCTTTTCATTTTTAAATGCAAGTGGCCTGGGGATAATTACACCTGGCTCTGGGAGAAACCTAACAGCTGAAATCAAGCTAGAAGTGTTGAAGTAACCAAGTGAATATATTTACTTGACTGCTTGCAGGCAAGATCCTACTGGAGTGTTTCCATGTAGCGCGCAACTCTGCCAAGAAAGTATCAACAATTTCAACCACCCCTCTACTCAATCAGTCTGTTCTCCTCCTACAAACCCCTCACTGACTATCTATGTTCTCTACTACTCCTCTCCACCAATCTCCACACTCCCCCTCTCCACCAACCTGCTCTTGTAGACTTCAGCCCTGTGGAGCACACTGGCTACTGGAAAGGACTTCTGTCTCACCGTGGGTAGGGTGCTCAATAATAACAACCCAGCAGTCAGATTCAACAGGACATCCATTAACACCTTCTTCCATCACAACAGCATCCATGCATGGAACACTCCTCCAGAACAGCATTTTGCAGCTTCAATTCACATCTTAATATCATTTATTACTGATTTATTATTATTATTTGTTTTTCCTCTTTGTATTTGCACAGTTTGTCATCTTTTGCGCATTGGTTGTTTGTTTGCCTCTGTTTGTGTGCATTTGTCTATTGATTCCATTGTGTTTCTTTGTATCTATTGTGAATGCCTGCAAGAAAACCTCAGAGCAATATATGGTAACATATACGCACTTTGAATTTGAACTTTTCTTGCTTTTTACGTGCCTCCTTGCCTCAAAGTGCCTTTATCAGAAAGTTGCAGAATGAATTCCTTTCTTCAGCAAACTGATCTGCTTTGAGCCTCCTGATCTGAGTTAGTCTCCTGGATGAGCCTCACTGAGCAGGCAAACAAACCTCACTCACAGGAATATAGTGAGTATAAGATGGCAAAACCCAATGTTGGGGTAACACACACAAAACCCAGTCGCGACTTTTCTTTGTCTTTATCATGGAATCAAAGATTATACAGCAAGGAAAGAGATCACTTGGCCTACATTGTCCACACTGACCACAGGCACCCACTTGTATTAGCCTGATTTCACAGCACTTGGTCCATTGTCCTAAGTCAATTTCTCACTTAGACGTAGACATAGACATAGGCACACTTTACTGATCCCGAGGGAAATTGAGTTTCGTTACAGCTGCACCAACCAAGAATAGAACATAAATATAGCAATACAAAAACCACAAACGATCAGACAACAGTATGCAAAACTATGCCAGATGGAAATAAGTCCAGGACCAGCCTATTGGCTCAGGGTGTCTGACCCTTCACGGGAGGAGCTGCAAAGTTCAATGGCCACAGGCAGCAACAACCTCCCGTGACACCCAGTGTTGTATCTCGGTGGAATATGGCTGGAGTCCAACAGCAATATCTGGACTACAAACACGTTCCTCGATCGTAATATGACCAGGATCGCACCATCCGTTGTTAACCAGAACAGCAAGCCCCCAACTCCTTTACGCTTACCGCTCTCAGTGCACTTCCGGTTTAATTACTTCTTAAATAGGTCAGTAGCCCAGCTTCAATCTTTCTGCAAGACAGTTCATTCCAGACTCTTAACCCCCTCAAGGTGAAGAAGATTGAGATATAGGAAGGATGGCTTTTGAGCAGTTTTGGGCCTCTTATCTTAGAAAGGAAGTGCTGAAACTGGAGAGGGTTCAAAGGAGGTTCACAAAAATGATTCCAGAATTGAATGACTTGTCATATAGAAACATAGAAACATAGAAAATAGGTGCAGGAGTAGGCCATTCGGCCCTTCGAGCCTGCACCGCCGTTTATTATGATCATGGCTGATCATCCAATTCAGAACCCCACCCCAGCCTTCCCTCCATACTCCCTGACCCCGGTAGCCACAAGGGCCATAGCTAACTCCCTCTTAAATATAGCCAATGAACTGGCCTCAACTGTTTCCTGTGGCAGAGAATTCCACAGATTCACCAGTCTCTGTGTGAAGAAGTTTTTCCTAATCTCGGTCCTAAAAGGCTTCCCCTCTATCCTCAAACTGTGGCCCCTCGTTCTGGACTTCCCCAACATCGGGAACAATCTTCCTGCATCTAGCCTGTCCAATCCCTTTAGGATTTTATACGTTTCAATCAGATCCCCCCTCAATCTTCTAAATTCCAACGAGTACAAACCCAGTTCATCCAGTCTTTCTTCATATGAAAGTCCTGCCATCCAAGGAATCAATCTGGTGAACCTTCTTTGTACTCCCTCTATGGCAAGGATGTCTTTCCTCAGATTAGGGGACCAAAACTGCACACAATACTCCAGGTGTGGTCTCACCAAGGCCTTGTACAACTGCAGTAGTACCTCCCTGCTCCCGTACTCGAATCCTCTCGCTATAAATGCCAGCATACCATTCGCCTTTTTCACCGCCTGCTGTACCTGCATGCCCACTTTCAATGACTGGTGTATAATGACACCCAGGTCTCGTTGCACCTCCCCTTTTCCTAATCGGCCACCATTCAGATAATAATCTGTTTTCCTATTTTTGCCACCAAAGTGGATAACTTCACATTTATCCACATTAAATTGCATCTGCCATGAATTTGCCCACTCACCCAACCTATCCAAGTCACCCTGCATCCTCTTAGCATCCTCCTCACAGCTAACACTGCCACCCAGCTTCGTGTCATCCGCAAACTTGGAGATGCTGCATTCAATTCCGTCATCCAAGTCATTAATATATATTGTAAACGACTGGGGTCCCAGCACTGAGCCTTGCGGTACCCCACTAGTCACCGCCTGCCATTCTGAAAAGGTCCCGTTTATTCCCACTCTTTGCTTCCTGTCTGCTAACCAATTCTCCACCCACACCAATACCTTACCCCCAATACCGTGTGCTTTAAGTTTGCACACTAATCTCCTGTGTGGGACCTTGTCAAAAGCCTGTTGAAAATCCAAATATACCACATCCACTGGTTCTCCCCTATCCACTCTACTAGTTACATCCTCAAAAAATTCTATGAGATTCGTCAGACATGATTTTCCTTTCACAAATCCATGCTGACTTTGTCCGATCATTTCACCGCTTTCCAAATGTGCTGTTATCACATCCTTGATAACTGACTCCAGCAGTTTCCCCACCACCGACGTTAGGCTAACCGGTCTATAATTCCCCGGTTTCTCTCTCCCTCCTTTTTTAAAAAGTGGGGTTACATTAGCCACCCTCCAATCCTCAGGAACTAGTCCAGAATCTAACGAGTTTTGAAAAATTATCACTAATGCATCCACTATTTCTTGGGCTACTTCCTTCAGCACTCTAGGATGCAGACCATCTGGCCCTGGGGATTTATCTGCCTTCTATCCCTTCAATTTACCTAACACCACTTCCCTACTAACATGTATTTCGCTCAGTTCCTCCATCTCACTGGACCCTCTGTCCCCTACTATTTCTGGACGATTATTTATGTCCTCCTTAGTGAAGACAGAACCAAAGTAATTATTCAATTGGTCTGCCATGTCCTTGCTCCCCATAATCAATTCACCTGTTTCTGTCTGTAGGGGACCTACATTTGTTTTAACCAATCTTTTTCTTTTCACATATCTATAAAAGCTTTTACAGTCAGTTTTTATGTTCCCTGCCAGTTTTCTCTCATAATCTTTTTTCCCCTTCCTAATTAAGCCCTTTGTCCTCCTCTGCTGAACTCTGAATTTCTCCCAGTCCTCAGGTGAGCCACTTTCTCTGGCTAATTTGTATGCTTCTTCTTTGGAATTGATACTATCCCTAATTTCTCTTGTCAGCCACGGGTGCACTACCTTCCTTGATTTATTCTTTTGCCAAACTGGGATGAACAATTGTTGTAGTTCATCCATGCAACCTTTAAATGCTTGCCATTGCATATCCACCATCAATCCTTTAAGTGTCATTTGCCAGTCTATTTTAGCTAATTCACATCTCATACCTTCAAAGTTACCCCTCTTTAAGTTCAGAATCTTTGTTTCTGAATTAACTATGTCACTCTCCATCTTAATGAAGAATTCCAGCATATTATGGTCACTCTTACCCAAGGGGCTTCTCACGACAAGTTCGCTAATTAACCCTTCCTCACTGCTCAAAACCCAGTCCAGAATAGCCTGCTCTCTAGTTGGTTCCTCGACATGTTGGTTCAAAAAACCATCCCGCATACATTCCAAGAAAAACTCTTCCTCAGCACCTTTACCAATTTGGTTCACCCAATCTACATGTAGATTGAAGTCACCCATTATAACTGCTGTTCCTTTATTGCACACATTTGACCATTTGATGGCTCTGGGCCTGTATTCGCTGGAATTCAGAAAAATTAGGGGTGACCTCATTGAAAACTTATCAAATGGTGAAAGGCCTTGATAGAGTGGATGTGGAGAGGATGTTTCCTATGGTTGGAGAGTCCAAGACCAGAGGACCCAGCCTCAGAATAGAGGGGTGTCCTTTTAGAAAGGAGATGGGGAAGAATTTCTTTAGCCAGAGAGTGAAGAATCTGTGGAACTCTTTGCCACAGGCAGCTGAGGAGGCCAAACCTTTATGTATATTTAAGGCAGAGGTTGATAGATCCTTGTTTGGTCAGGGCCTGAAGGGATATGGGAGAAGGCAGGCGATTGGGTCTGAGAGGGAAATTGGAGATCAGCCAAGATGGAATGCCAGAGCAGACTTGATGAGCCAAATGGCCTAATTCTGCTCCTATATTTGATGGTCTAAGATCCCTAACATACACCCTCTGAATCACGTACTCCTTAGCATAAACATATTTCCTTAGTTTCATCTGCTTCTGATGTGTTAAAGTTTCCTGCAGCGTACCTGATCTATAACCCTCATAATTTTATATACCTCAACCATGATCCCTCTTCCCCTCCTCCACTGTAGGGAGAACAGACTAGCTTCTCCAGTCTCTCCCATCATTGAACTCCTCCATCTTAAGCAATATCCTGGAGCCTCTCTAGCATTGTCGCATAGGTTTAAAGAGAGGTGGAAACTATTTAAAGGGAATGTGAGGAGTAATTTATTTCTGCACAGGGAGTGTAAGGAAGGAGGTACCAGAGAACGTGGTAAAGGTGGATACAATTGCCATGTTTAAAAGATATTTGGACAATTATATTCATAATGAACGATTCCCATTTGCTGGTCAATTTGGTTGGCATGGATGAGTTAGACTGAAAGGCTTTCCTGAGAGCTGTGTAGTTCCATGACTGTGTCATTCTTCCTATACCTTAATGAACAGAACAGCGCACAGCTGAGTTCTGAGTTGGAGCTGGAGCATAAACCCAACACGTCTAAGCTAGCTAATGAGGCCAGCGTCCCTTAATGCTTTCTCACTGTCTTCCTGCATTGCAACTTCCAAGGATCCATGGTCTTGAACTCTGAGATCCCCCTGTTCCTCAATATTCCCCAAGACCCTACCTCTCGTGGTGAATGCTTTAGCCTCATTAGTGCTCTCAGAACGCATCACCTCACTTTTGTTTGAAATAAACCTCTGCTATTTTGTAGCACAAAGACAAGAAATTCCGCAGATGCTGGAAATCCGAGCAACATGCACAGAATGCTGGAGGGCCTCAGCCGGCCAGGCAGCATCCATGGAAAAGAGTAAACCGTTGATGTCTCTGGCTCAGACCCTTTTTCAGGACTGAAAAAAGTAGATAAGTTAGAGCAAGAAGGCTTATTTCCATAGATGTTGCCTGGCCTGAAATCCTCTGGCATCTTGTGCGTGTTGCTCTGCTACTTTGTGTTCATTTCATCAATGAATCTACATTTTGCTGCAGCCTAAGGCTATCTTCAAGACTACCTACAGTAGCACGAAATCTTCATAGCATCCACAGACTTATTGATCATGCCTTTCATATCCTCATCAGGTCATTCATGTATTTTTTTTTAACAAGGGTCCCAGCACCAACCCTTGTAGTATACCACTCCGATCCCTTGTAGTGTGCCACTCCGATCCCTTGTAGTATACCACTCCGATCCCTTGTAGTGTGCCACTCCGATCCCTTGTAGTATACCACTCCGATCCCTTGTAGTGTGCCACTCCGACCCCTTGTGGTGTGCCACTCCGACCCCTTGTAGTGTGCCACTCCGATCCCTTGTAGTGTGCCACTCCGATCCCTTGTAGTGTGCCACTCCGACCCCTTGTAGTATACCACTCCGATCCCTTGTAGTGTGCCACTCCGATCCCTTGTAGTGTGCCACTCCGACCCCTTGTAGTGTGCCACTCCGACCCCTTGTAGTGTGCCACTCCGATCCCTTGTAGTGTGCCACTCCGACCCCTTGTGGTGTGCCACTCCGTTCTTATAGTATATCAATAAGTCACAGGCATCCAATCACAAAAGCTCTCTGCCACCTCCCTCTGTCAAGAAAAATTTGGATCCATTGTAACAGTTCGTCTTGGATCCCATGGGCCCTAATCTTTTGAACTAATCTCTCTGTGCGACCTTGTAAAGGGTTTTACTGAAGCCTGCATAAATTACAAATATTGTCCTGCAGAATATCAATATATCTTGTTACCTCTTCAAAGAATTTAATGAAATTCATCAAGGAGGATTTGCCCTTGACAAAGACATGTTGTCTCTCTCTGACTCATCCATTCCTTTCCAAGTGATCATTAATCCTCTACTTGAGAATGTTTTCCAAAATCTCCTCTACCAGTGATGTTATGCTCATAGATCTATAGTTACCAAGTATTTCCCTAATGCCTTACTTGGCAGGAATCACATTTGCAGTCCTCTAGTCATCTGTTACCTCACCTATACCCAAGGTAGATTTAAAAATCTTGGCCAGACCTGCAGTAATCTCCTTCCTTGCCTCTAGTCACAGCTTTCAAGAAATCACATCTGGTCTTGAGGACTGATCCATCTTTAAGCCTGACAGAGAGCATCTCCTGTGTATTTATGAGGGCCAGTAATGCTCCTTCCCTCTTTGGATAATACTTTTTCCATTTCTAATATCTATCTATCCAGATAGTCTTGTTTGAGAAGCCTTCTATGATATTGAGTTACCAATCTTGCCCATCCTTCAACCATGTCCCAGTGAGGGCAACAATATCATAGATTCCCATTTTAGTTATAGGTTTGAGATCATCGACTTTACTCGTTATGCACCATGTATTAAAATAGGTACAATTTAGCTTTGGATTCCTCTGATTGTTCTCACTTGTTCTTCCTAATACACTTAATAATTTTTCCTTAAGGTGATTGTATCTTGTATCTCTTCATTAGTACAACTGCTCTGAACCCCCATTCCATAGTCAATGTATCATAAGCATTACCAGCCAGAGTAAGCACACTTCACACTGTGGATCCTGATCTGGTTCCCTGAGATGCAACCTGTCACTTGTACAGGTTCCGCTTCACCCAGAAACAATCTCAATGATCCAGAAACCTAAAGCCTACCCCTCCGCAACATCCCATCAGTCACACATTTATCCAACCTGTCCTTTTATTCCAGCACTATGAGGTGGCATGGTAGTGTAACGGTTAATATAACGCTTCAGAGCACCAGCGATCTGGGTTTAGTACCCACTGCTGTCTGCAAGGAGTTTGTACACTATTACTATGACTGTGTTTGCATTCCTCCCATATTCCAAAGATGTACAGGTTAGTGAGTTGCAGGCTACGTTGGCACTGGAAGCATGGCGACACTTATGGGCTGTCCCAGCACATCCTCAGACTGTGTTAGTCAATGTCTGAAATGGTACATTTCCCTGCATGTTTTGATATTTCGATGTAAACAAATAAAGCTAATATTTATCTTTATACTTGCTCGTGGCACCAGAAGAAACCCAAGGATGTCAAACTATGAATTCCTGCTCTTTAGATGACTACCTAGCACCCTAAACCAATGTTACAGGACTCCTTTTCATTGTCACTGGTATCTACATGTATTGCAAGCTTGGGTTACCAGAATTGGCCACTTTTACTTTTACCATTTAGGCTCTATTTTTGTTATTCTATTTGCAGACCTGAAATATTAAACCAGTTTCTCTTTCCAGAGCTGCTGCCAGACCTACTGAGTGATATAAGAATTCTCTATTTTATTTCAGATTTCCAGCATCTGCAGTTTTTTATGTCCATGGTTACTGTATTTTACAGTAGAGCATTTAAAAATCTTTGATGCTGTTTGTCAAAGATGGAATATTACAAAATTAATCTCTTCTCACTGCTTACTGCACAGAAACTATACATTCGAACTGTGCCAATCTTAATAATAACTGCATCACCAAAAACTGTACCCACCAAAGCAAAGCTCTGCACTGCAGCAGTTTAAATGACAGAAAGCATATTTGCCCATCCAGAAACTTATAATCCAATCAACTGTATGGGTAATTAACAACTAAATATTAAAGTTAGTAACTAAATTTAACTTTAATAATATACAGTTCATAACACCTACCCAGGCTTTATAAAAAGTTACGTAATGCAAGTTCTGGATGTAGGTTATAGCCAAGTAATGCAACACTACTGCATAATATTTTTACTCATTGCACATTACTTCTACTTTGGAAAACTATTCATTGTGTGTTCCAATTTCTTTCCAGTTCCTCTATGTATTTGATACAGTAGCAATATGAAGGTGGTTCCAGATGTGCAGTGACTACCAGTGATATGCAATGTTTCTCCATTCCTCCTGCTTCATATTGCTGAGCAGCACAGGCCAACCATGCAGTAAAAGCTTTGCAGGGAAGTACTCAGGCTCCCTTTCACAATTTAAAAGGAAACTATTAGAGCAAATCATATCCCATGGAACCTGTGGCTGAGAACCAACTTTAGTAAATTCCCCTTTTAATAAAAACTCCTGACTATGGGTGGCTCTTTTTTCAGCCCATTTAGCCCCTACCCTCGTGCCAATTGTGCATGTTATTGTAGTCGTGACCTTGACCACAACCAATGCTTACATAGAGTGAAAGAGCACTACAGCAAAGAAACAGGCCCTTCAGCCCATCTAGCCCATGCTGAAATGTTATTTGTCCTAGTTCCATCGACTTCCACCTGGACCGTAGTCCTCCACAACCACTCCACTAGTTCTTTAAGAGATCCAGCACTACCTTCTTCTGAAAATATATTAACAGCCTCCACTCTGAACTTCCTATCCTCTCAGTCATTCACTTTGGTAAATACTGATGCAAGACACACACTTAGGAGCTCATCCACATCCTCTGTCTTCAAGCATATGTTCCTCCTTTATCCTTGACTGATCCTGCTCACTCCCTAGTTATCCTCTTGCTCTTTTCCTCGACTGAATTCACCATTTCTATCAACATCCAAGGTTCCCTTACCTTACCATCCTTGTCTTCCCTTCTCAGTAGAACATATCTGTCCTGTGCTCTGTGCAGGTGGTCTTTAACCACCTTCCACATGATAGATGTGGACTGCCCTGAAAAACAGCTGTTCTCAATTAACTCTTCCTTGTTCCTGCCTAATTCCCCTGTAATCTGTCTTGCTCCAATTTAATACTTTCGTGCAAGGGCCATTCTTACCAATATCTTTAGCTATCTTAAATTTTAAGGAGTTGTAATTACCGTTCCCAGCCATTTGCTCTGTACTCCACATTTGCTGTTCCACTGAAAGGTCAATCATCTGGCCAGGCTCATTTCCCAACAACAGATCCAGTATGGCCTCTCATCTTCTTGGACTATCTACATATTTATTTAAGAAACCCTCCTGGATATACTTAACACATTCTGCCCTCTCTAAACCTCTTGCACAGATTGCAGTCTATATCAGGGAAGTTGAAGTCACCCACTACCACAACCCTATTGTTTTCACAGCTTTCCTTAATGGGTCTGCATACCTCTTCCTCAATGTCCCAGTGACTATTGGAACATTTGTATTACAATCCCATCAGAGTGATTGAACCTTTCTTATTCTTGAGTCCTACTCATATACACTCAGTGGATATGCCCTCCATTATTTAACCTCTGAGATATTGTTCCTGAATAATAGCACACCTCCCTCCACAACTTCCCCTGACGTTCACCTCCTCTCTATTTTTCTTAACTTCAAAACCTAGAATATTAAGCATCCATTCCTGTCCCTTTCTCAACCAAATCTCTGTTATGGCCATATCATAGTGCCATGTACTGATACTTGCTTTAAGTTCATCCCCTTACCCATAATAGTCCAAATATCAAAATACACACACTTCAAAACCCCCCTTAGCAACCCCCAACACTTGGAGAGAAAGCATTCGAAGTCTGTTCAACCTTTCCTTACAGCTCATAGTCTCCCACACATGGAATATCCTGGTGAGCCTCCTCCACACCCTCTCCAGAGCTTCCTCATCTTTCTGTATTATGGCAAGCAGAACTGAACACAATGCTCCAAATGTGGTCCAATCAAAATTTTCTACAGTTGCAATATGACATCCTGATGCTTATACTCAATGCCCTGACCAATAAAGGCAAGTATGCCATGTGTCTTCTTAACACCTTATCTATTTGTATTGTCATTTTCAGAGATCTGTGGATGTACTCCCTAGGATCTCTATTTACATCAATGCTTCCAAGGGTCCTGCCATTTGCTATATACTCTTGCTGTAAAGTATAATATCTTAAGACTGTCAGGATTAAAACCCTTCTGTCATTTCTCTGCCATTATTTCCAACTGATCTATATCTATAAGATTGATATTCCTCTCTGTCTGGGAAAACTGGTCCTCACTCTCAATAATTTCTCCTTCGGCTTCTCCCACTTCCTTCAAACAAAAGTTGTAGCCATGGGCACTTACATGGTCCCAGCTATGTCTGCCTTTCTGTCAGCTAGATGGAACAGTCAATGTTCCAAGCCTAAACTGGTATCACTCCCCACTTTTCCTACGCCACATCAACAACTGCATTGGTGCTGCTTCCTGCATCCATGCAGAGCTCGTCAATTTCATTAACTTTGCCTCCAACTTCCACCCTACCCACATATTTACCTGGTCCATTTCTGACACCTCACTTCCCTTTCTCGATTTTCTGCCTCTATCTCTGGAGGCAGTTTATCCACTGATGCCTTTTATAAACCCACTGATTCTCACAGCTACCTGGACTATACTTCTTTCTACCCTGTCACTTGTAAAAATGCCATCCCCTTCTCTCAATTCCTCCGTACCCATCACATCTGCTCCCAGGATGAAGCTTTTCATTCCAGTATGAAAGAGAAATCATTTTTCTTCAAAGAAAAGGGCTTCCCTTCCTCCACCATGAATGCCGCCCTCAGCCGCGTCTCTTCCATTTCATGCACGTCCCTATCCACCCACCACCCCACCAGTGATAGGGTTCCTTTTGTCTTCACCTACCTCCCCACCAGCCTCTGCATCCAGCACATAATTCTCTGTAACTTCCACCATCTCCAAGCAACACACATCAAAGTTGCTGGTGAACGCAGCAGGCCAGGCAGCATCTGTAGGAAGAGGTGCAGTCGATGTTTCAGGCCGAGACCCTTCGTCCTGACGAAGGGTCTCGGCCTGAAACGTCGACTGCACCTCTTCCTACAGATGCTGCCTGGCCTGCTGCGTTCACCAGCAACTTTGATGTGTGTTGCTTGAATTTCCAGCATCTGCAGAATTCCTGTTGTCCACCATCTCCAAGTGGATCCCACCATCAAGCACATCTTTCCCTGTCCCCCACTTTCCACTTTCCACAAGGATCACTCCCTACGCGACTCCATTGTCCATTCGTCTCTCCCCACTGATTTCCCTCCTGGCACTTACCCCTGCAAGTGGAACAAATGCCACACCTTCCCCTGTACCTCCTCCTTCACTATCATTCAGGGCCCCAAATGGTCCTTCCAGGTGAGGCAACACTTCACCAGCAAGACTGTTGGATCATTTACTGTATCTGTTGCTCTCGGTGCAACCTCCTGTATATCGGTGAGACCCAATGGGGATTGGGAGACTGCTTTGCCGAGCACCTACGCTCAGTCCACCAGAAAAAGCAGGATCTCCTGGTGGCCACCCACTTCAATTCTACTTCCCTTTCCCATTCTGACACGTCAGTCCATAGCTTCCTCTACTGTCATAATGAGGCCTCACTCAGGTTGAAGGAGCAACACTTTATCTTCCATCTGGTTAGCCTCCAACCTGATGGCATGAACATTGATTTCTCAAACCTCCGGTAATTGCTCCCACACCCCCCTTCTCCTTCACCATTCCCCATTTCCATTTCCCACTCTCACCTTATCTTGTTACCTGTCCATCACTTTCCTCTGGTGCTCCTCCCCTCTTCCCTTTCTTCCATGGCTTTCTGTCCTCTCCTATTAGATTCTCTCTTCTCCAGCCCTTTATCTCTTTCAACAATCAACTGAATTCACTGCTTCCCGTCTCCTGGTTTCACTCATCACCTACCACTTTGTACTTCTTTCTCCCCTCCCCCCACCTTCTTACTCTGACTCCTCATCTTTATTCCAACAATCCGGATGAAGGGTTTCGGCCCAAAACAATGACAGTTTACTCTTTTCCATGGATGCTGCCTGGCCATGCTATGTTCCTCCAGCATTTTGTGCATGTTGCTTTGATTCCCAGCACCTGCAGATTTGTTCTTGTTTGCAATCTCTATCCTGCTGCATCCCTTTGCAATCTTCTTTACTCTCCACAACTCGAGGCTTACTTATAGTAATATTTTCATTCAAATCACTTACCCATGTCATAAGCATAAGTGGTCCCAGCTCAGAGCAACATGGAATACCACTGGTCGAAGATCTCCCACCAGAATAACACCTGTCAACCACAACACTTCATCGTCCGTGGCCAAGCCAATTTTAAATACAGTCTACCAATGTTTCAACTGAATGTGTTAAATGATCCTTTTTAAAAAGTATATACATCTTGATAAACTTTTGGAATTACAGTAGATTCCAGTTAATTGGGACACATTGAGACCAGTACATTTTTGCCCAATTAAGCAGCTGCCTTAATTAGCCAAAGTTTCATGGAAAGAGTTAAAAATATTTAAAAAAAACAAACTGAGTAACAAATTACATGTTAAAATGAAATGCAGAACAAATTAGAACACTACAGTACTATAAAACTGTGTATTAGTCCCTAATAGTTATCGATGTATCCAGTGTATGTATGTAATGAACAAAATCAGCACAGATGCCTAGAGTAGATTACACTGGACAACAAAGATTTTGCATCCTGTATATCTTTTGGTGTACCTTGTGAATCTTGGGTGACTGATCATGAAAATCACCATGAAATTTCCCTATCATGCACCATTTTTTAAAATAAACTTATGTTTATTATTTCAATTCATAATTCAAGTCAATTAAAATGTTGCCTACAATGTAAGCTGGAAAGTTTCCTATCTTGTCCGGGCATGCTTGGGCATGCTTAGGCGGCGCGGCAGGCAGGTTTTAGTAATAATTATTGGGTTCAGGACTGCAAGGATGGAATTTGCTATCACCAGGCACAAAAATTTCTATGAAGGATTTTGATATTTGAGACAGATGCTTCCCGGAATAATTGATACCAAGATTAAGGAAAGCATTTTTGTTGGTCCACAAATCAAACAGGTCATCAATGACAGGCAAGTTGAAGAATTTCTAGTGGGACTGGAGAAAATCACATGGAAGGCATTCAAGGAAGTTGTTGAAATTTTTCCCGGCATCTACAGAGCACCAAACTACATGCAGCTGGTTGAAAGCATGCTTCAAGCATATAAAACCATGAAATGCAACATGTCACTAAAGACTCATTTTCTGTATACCCATCTAGACTTCTCCCCTGCAAATCTTGGTGCTGTTAGTGACAAGCATGGTAAAGGTTTTCACCAGGACATTGCAGTCATGGAGAAAAGATACCAGGGCAACTGGACTCTGTAAATGCTGGCAAATTATTGTTGGACACTTAAGCGAGAAGCCTCAGGAACTGAGTACAAATGAAAATCATTAACAAAATATTTTTAACTTAATTGAACTATTGTAAAGCATCAGTACCATTATGCAATTAAACACATTATATTCAATAAAAGTTAATTTGTTGTTTCTCCAAATTCCCATGTGATACAAGTAGTCTGAAATTATATTTGCGTTCATCTTCAAGCAGTCTATTATAAACAAAAAAAATTCTGAGGAAGCAGCACTTTTGATAAAATTTGTTGTCCAGTGTAATGGACAGCCTTCATACAATACTAATGACGATTGCAAATCTACAAATTTTCATTTTTACTGTAATATTCCAGTTGATTGTCGATACTTTCAAATTCTCCATAGTTCCTAACTTGCTGAAGTAGTGACATTATTCCATTTTCACTCCCGACCATTCCAAGCATCTCCAAACCTGAAAGCTTGAAACCGCCATGAGTAGAACACTTCCAAAGAGCTTTACTGCTTATTTCTCTCCAACTATCAATGACAAAAATCACTGCTTTTGAACAAAAACACACACAACTGGTGCTGTTTAAAAACTGTTTGATCCAAACACAGTGTAGTGTTTAACCGCCACACAAGTGTACGCATCTGATGATAGTTGGAAACTGTTTGGCAGCAGTCTCCTGTCCCAATTAAGTGACATAGTGTCTCAAATAAACAAAGGGAATTCCCGCAATTTTCTTGATTCGATTTTGTTCTTTAAGAGTTGTCCCTAATAAGCAGCTGATCCGATTAATCGATGGCCCAATTAACTGGAATCCATTGTAACCTGTACTCTCATTATAGGAGTGACTGTCTTAGAAGAATCATAACTTCTCCAATTCAACTCCTATAAACTTTCAGTGCAATATTTGCATTGGTGCCTGTGGAGAATTCAGAGATTTCTCTCTGGGAGACTACTGAGGCCTGTAGAGCTTGCCTTAGTTAAACTAATGACTCACTAGGGGTGCTCTGATCATACATGATTGTGCAGCAGTGGCCCGATATTAATAGCAGGATATCAGGTATAACTGACATCAGTCTTAGCAGTGTCTGCATTGACAGGTAAATCACATCTGTTAGAGGGATTACTTTTAAGGACATGCATATTCTGCACTTGGGATTCATGCTGATACTGAGACATCCCAGTCTAATTTTGCTCCAGTTTCATTTACAATCTAATTTGGAAGAAAATGTGTCATCAAATATAAACATTCTTCTTTTGCTTACACTCTTCTAAAACTACAGACACAATCAACTTTTCTATTAAATTTAGCCTCTGACTAATCCACTGCTCTAAAATAAGTATTACATATTGGAGATATAAAATCTGAATCATTTTACTGCTTGAACTCAAAGTCAAAATTATTCCAGATTTGTTTTCAGTTTCTTAACTAACGCTTGAGTATGCTTGAGAGGGAAAATGGGTCAGCCATGATGAAATGACGGAGCAGACTCGATGGGCCAAATGGCCTAATTCTGTTCCTGTATCTTATGGCCTTTATGGACTATGATTCAACAAGTATATTTTCTTCCCAGCTTTCATAATATAAGAATCCCATTATCCTTTGAAATAATGTGCCAAACCTACTTTCTATTCAACTTGGCTTGAAAACGAATGAGAAAATATATATTTACATTAGTGCCAAGTTTCGACCATAAGACCAAAAGCTATAGGAGCAGAATTAGGCTATTTGGCCCATTCAGTTTGCATCATTTCATCATGGCTGATCCAATTTTCCTCTCAGCCTCAATCTCCTGCCTTCTCCACGTATCCTTTCTTGCCCTGACCAATCAAGAATCTATCAACCACTACCTTAAATATACATAAAGACTTGGCCTTCACAGCTGCTTGTGGCAAAAAAATTCCACAGATTCAAGCAGCATCTATAGGAAGAAGCGCAGTCGACGTTTCAGGCCGAGACCCTTCGTCAGGACTAACTGAAGGAAGAGTGAGTAAGGGATTTGAAAGCTGGAGGGGGAGGGGGAGATGCAAAATGATAGGAGAAGACAGGAGGGGGAGGGATGGAGCCGAGAGCTGGACAGGTGATAGGCAGAAGGGGATACGAGAGGATCATGGGACAGGAGGTCCGGGAAGAAAGACGGGGGGGGGTGACCCAGAGGATGGGCAAGAGGTATATTCAGAGGGACAGAAGGAGAAAAAGGAGAGTGAGAGAAAGAATGTGTGCATTAAAAAGAGTAACAGATGGGGTACGAGGGGGAGGTGGGGCCTAGCGGAAGTTAGAGAAGTCAATGTTCATGCCATCAGGTTGGAGGCTACCCAGACGGAATATAAGGTGTTGTTCCTCCAACCTGAGTGTGGCTTCATCTTTACAGTAGAGGAGGCCGTGGATAGACATGTCAGAATGGGAATGGGATGTGGAATTAAAATGTGTGGCCACTGGGAGATCCTGCTTTCTCTGGCGGACAGAGCGTAGATGTTCAGCAAAGCGGTCTCCCAGTCTGCGTCGGGTCTCACCAATATATAAAAGGCCACATCGGGAGCACCGGACGCAGTATATCACCCCAGTCGACTCACAGGTGAAGTGATGCCTCACCTGGAAGGACTGTTTGGGATTAAGCCTACTGACTCTCACAACTATCTGGACTATTCCTCTTCTCACCCTGTCTCTTGCAAAAACGCCATCCCCTTCTCGCAATTCCTCCGTCTCCGCCGCATCTGCTCTCAGGATGAGGCTTTTCATTCTAGAACGAGGGAGATGTCTTCATTTTTTAAAGAAAGGGGCTTCCCTTCCTCCACTATCAACTCTGCTCTTAAACGCATCTCCCCCATTTCACGTACATCTGCTCTCACTCCATCCTCCCACCACCCCACTAGGAATAGGGTTCCCCTGGTCCTCACCTACCACCCCACCAGCCTCCGGGTCCAACATATTATTCTCCGTAACTTCCGCCACCTCCAACGGGATCCCACCACTAAGCATATCTTTCCCTCCCTGCCTCTCTCTGCATTCCGCAGGGATCGCTCCCTACACAACTCCCTTGTCCATTCGTCCCCCCATCCCTCCCCACTGATCTCCCTCCTGGCACTTATCCGTGTAAGCGGAACAAGTGCTACACATGCCCTTACACTTCCTCCCTTACCACCATTCAGGGCCCCAAACAGTCCTTCCAGGTGAGGCATCACTTCACCTGTGAGTCGACTGGGGTGATATACTGCGTCCGGTGCTCCCGATGTGGCCTTTTATATATTGGTGAGACCCGACGCAGACTGGGAGACCGCTTTGCTGAACATCTACGCTCTGTCCGCCAGAGAAAGCAGGATCTCCCAGTGGCCACACATTTTAATTCCACATCCCATTCCCATTCTGACATGTCTATCCACGGCCTCCTCTACTGTAAAGATGAAGCCACACTCAGGTTGGAGGAACAACACCTTATATTCCGTCTGGGTAGCCTCCAACCTGATGGCATGAACATTGACTTCTCTAACTTCCGCTAGGCCCCACCTCCCCCTCGTACCCCATCTGTTACTCTTTTTAATGCACACATTCTTTCTCTCACTCTCCTTTTTCTCCTTCTGTCCCTCTGAATATACCTCTTGCCCATCCTCTGGGTCACCCCCCCCCGTCTTTCTTCCCGGACCTCCTGTCCCATGATCCTCTCGTATCCCCTTCTGCCTATCACCTGTCCAGCTCTCGGCTCCATCCCTCCCCCTCCTGTCTTCTCCTATCATTTTGCATCTCCCCCTCCCCCTCCAGCTTTCAAATCCCTTACTCACTCTTCCTTCAGTTAGTCCTGACGAAGGGTGTCGGCCTGAAACGTCGACTGCGCTTCTTCCTATAGATGCTGCTTAGCCTGCTGCGTTCACCAGCAACTTTGATGTATGTTGCTTGAATTTCCAGCATCTGCAGAATTCCTGTTGTCCACAGATTCAACATTGTCTGGCTAAAGAAATTCCTCCTTATTTCTGTTCTAAAAGGACGCCCCCCCCTATTCTGAGGCTGTCCTCTGGTCTTAGACTCTCCCACCACAGGAAATATCATCTCCACATCTACTCTATCAAGGCCTTTCACCATTTGATAAGGTCACCCCTCATTCTTACATATTCCAGTGAATACAAGCCCAGAGCTATCAAACACTCTTCATACGAAAAACATTCAATCCTATAATCATTTTAGTGAAACTCCTTTGAACCCTCTCCAGTTTCAGCACATCCTTTCTAAGATAAGGGGTACAAAACTGATCACAATACTCTGAATGAGACCTCACCATTGCTTTATAGAGTCTCAACATTACATCCTTGTTTTTATATTCTAGTCATCTTGAAATTAATGCTAACATTGCATTTCACTTCCTCACCACAGACTCAACCTACAAATTCTGCACAAGGACTCCCAAGTCCCCTAGCACCTCAGTTTTTGTATTTTCTCTCCATTTATAAAATAGTCAACCATTTCATTTCTTCTACCAAAGTGCATGACCATACACTTCCTGACACTGTGTGCATTTCTTTGTCCATTCTCCTAATCTAAGTCCTCTGTAGCCTCTCTATGTCCTTAAAACTACCTGCCCCTCCACCTGCCTTCACATTGTATACAAACTTTGAAATAAACCCATCAATTCTTTCATCCAAATCATTGATATATAGCATAAAAAGAATCGGTCCTAAAACAGATCCCTGTGGAATACCACTAGTCACCGACAGCCGACCACAGCAGGCTCCCTTTATTCCTACTCTTTGCCTCCTGCCACTCAGCCACTGCTTTATCCAAGCTACAATCTCTACTGTAATACCATGGGCTCATAGCTTGTTAAGCATCCTCAATGTGGCACCTTGTCAAAGGCCTTCTGAAAATCCAAGTATAGAGCCCATAAAAAGTGTTCACCCATTTGGAAGTTTTCATGTTTTATTGTTTTACAACATTGAATCACAGTGGATTTAATGTGGCTTTTTTTGACACTGATCAACAGAAAAAGACTCATTCGTGTCAAAGTGAAAACAGATCTCTACAAAGTGATCTAAAGTAATTATAAAGATAAAACACAAAATAATTGATTGCGTAAATATTCACCCCTTTACTATGACACACCAAATCATCACTGGTACAGGCAATTGGTTTTAGATGTTACATAATTAGTTAAATGGAGATCTGTTTTTGGAGACCTGTGTGCAGTTAAGGTGTTTCAATTTACTGGTAAAAATACACCTGTATCTGGAAGAGTCCAACTGCTAATGAGTCAGTATCCTGCCAAAAACTACACCATGAAGACAAAAGAACACTCCAAACAACTCCACAAAAAGTTATTGAAAAGCACAATTCAGGAGGTGGATGAGAAAATTTCTAAGTCACTTGGAGTATAGTTAAGTCATCAAGAATACAACAAAGCTGTAAGTCTGCCTAGAGCAGGCCATCCTCAAAAACCAAGTGACCGTGCAAGAAAGGGACTAGTGAGGGTTGTCACCAAGAGACCTATGACAACTCTGGAGTAGTTACAAGCTTCAGTGGCTGAGAGGCTGAGATGGGAGAGACTGTGCATACAATAACTGTTGCCTGGATGCTTCACCAGTTGCAGCTTTATGGGAGAGTGGCGAAGAGAAAGCCACTGTTGGAAAACACTCACATGAAATCTTGGGTAGAGTTGGCAGAAAGCATGAGGGAGACTTTGACGTCAGCTGGAAGAAGATTCTATGGCCTGAGGAAACCAAAATTGAGCTTTTTGGTCATCAGACTAACGCTATGTTTGATGTAAGCTAAACACCACACATAATCAAAAACACACCATCCCTAACATGAAGCATGGTACTGCAGCAGGCCCTGGAATGCTTGTGAAGATAGAGGGTAAAATGAATGCAGCAAACTACTGGGAAATCCTGGAGGAAAACCTGATGCAGTCTGTAAGAGAACTGCGGCTTCGGAGTAAAACAATGACCCCAAGCATAAAGCCAAAGCTATACAGGAGTGGCTTAAAAACAAAAAAAAGTTAATGTCCTGGAGTGGCCAAGTCAGAGTCCAGACCTCAATCCAATTGAGAATTTGTGGCTGGACTTGAAAAGAACTGTTCACTCACAATCCCCATGCAATCTGACAGAGTTTGAGCAGTTTTATAAAGAAGAATGGAGAAAAATTGCAGTGTCCAGATATGCAAAGCTGATAGAGACCTATCTCTCCTTTCTGACACCTCCCTCCCCTTTCTTGATCCGTCTGTCTCTATCTCTTCAGACAGTTTATCTACTGATGTCTACTATAAGCCTACAGACTCTCACAGCTACCTGGACTATTCCTCTTCCCACCGTCTCTTGTAAAAATGCCAACCCCTTCTTGCAATTCCTCCGTCTCCACCGCATCTGCTCTCAGAATGAGGTTTTTCATTCCAGGATGAAGGAGATGTCTTCCTTTTTTAAAGAAAGGGGCTTTCCTTCCTCCACCATCAACTCTGCTCTCAAATGCATCTCTCCTATTTCACGCACATTGGCTCTCACCCTATCCTCCCGCCTCCCCACTAGGAATAGGGCTCCCCTTGTCCTTACCTACCACCCCACCAGCCTCCGGGTCCAACATATAATTCTCCGTAACTTCCGCCACCTCCAAAGGGATCTCACCAATAAGCACATCTTTCTCTCACCACCTCTTTCTGCTTTCCACAGGGATCGCTTCCTACGTGACTCCCTTGTCCATTCGTCCCCCCCATCCCTTCCCACCGATCTCCCTCCCAGCACTTATCCTTGTAAGCGGAACAAGTGCTACACATGCCCTTACACTTCCTCCCTTGCCACCATTCAGGGCCCCAGACAGTCCTTCCAGGTGAGGCAACACTTCACATGTGAGTCGACTGGGTGATATACCGCGTCTGGTGCTCCCGGTGTGGCCTTCTATATATTGGCGAGACCTGACGCAGGCTGGGAGACCGTTTCCCTGAACACCTACGCTCTGTCCGCCAGAGAAAGCAAGATCTCCCAGTGGCCACACATTTTAATTCCACGTCCCATTCCCATTCTGATACGTCTATCCTCGGCCTCCTCTACTGTCAAGATGAAGCCACACTCAGGTTGGAGAAACAACACCTGATATTCCGTCTGGGTAGCCTCCAACCTGATGGCATGAACATTGACTTCTCAAACTTCCGTTAACGCCCCTCCTTCCCTTCACACCCCATCCCTTAATTATTTATTTTATATATTTTTTATTTTTTTCTCCCCGTTTTTTTTCTCTCTCTGTCCCTCTCACTATAACTCCTTGCCTGCTCTCCACCCTCCAGGCTCCCCTCCCCGCTTCTCTTTCTCCCCAGGCTTCCCGTCCCATGATCCTCTCCCTTCTCCAGCTCTTAGATCCACCCCTCCCCTCCTGTCTTCTCCTATCATTTCGGATCTCCCCCTCCCCCTCCCACTTTCAAATCTCTTACTATCTCTTCTTTCAGTTAGTCCTGATGAAGGGTCCCAGCCTGAATCACCGACTGTACCTCTTCCTATGGATGCTGCCTGGCCTGCTGTGTTCACCAGCATTTTTCGTGAGAGACCAATCCACACAGACTCAAGACTATAATTGCTGCCAAAGGTGCATCTACTAAATACTGACCTAAAGGGGGTGAATACTTAATCAATTATTTTGTGTTTTATATTTGAAATTAATTTAGATCACTTTGTAGAGATCTGTTTTCACTTTGATACGAAGGAATATTTTTCTGTTGATCAGAATCAAAAAAGCCAAATTAAATCTATTGTGATTCAATGTTGTAAAACAATAAAACATGAAAACTTCCGGGGGTGGGGGGGGGGATGAATACTTTTTATAGGCACTGTACACAACATCAACCGATTCTCCTTTGTCTATCCTGCTTGCTATTTCTTCAATGAATTCCAACAGATTTGTCAGAGAAAATTTTCTCTTGAGGAAACTATGCTGACTATTTTATCATTAGCTTCCAAGTACCCTGAGACCTCATCATTATTAATAATTAACTCCAACATCTTCCCAAACACTATGGTCAGACTAACTGGCCTTCTGCCTCTCTCCCTTCTTGAAGAGTGGAGTGACATTTGCAATTTTCCAGTCTTCCGGAGCCATTCCAGAATCTAATCATTCTTGAAGGATCACTACTAATGCCTCCACGATCTCTTCAGCCTCCTCTTTCAGAACTCTGGGGTGTAGACCATTGGTCCAGGTGACTTACCTTCCTTCAGACCTTTCAGTTTCCCAAGAACCTTCTCTCTAGTTATGGTAACTTCACACACTTCGTGACCCCTGACACCTGGAACTTCCACCATACTGCTAGTGTCTTCCACAGTGAAGACTGATGCAAAATACTTACTCGGTTTAGACTATTGAGTTTCATTTTCAACAACTTACAATAAGACTGTACCTTCAACTTTATAAAATGGGTCCTACTTTACATCACAGGATCATAATGAGATAAAATTTACATTGAAAGAGCAGGGTTCAAAATAAGTGACAAAACATTTGATTATAACTTAAAATAAAGAGGAAGAACTTCTAGCATTTTGTATATACCACTGAGGTATTCAAAATGTGGGCATTATACTCAATAGAGCTAACTTTTAGAACTTCCCTGTTCTGACATCAGCTGCTGAAAGGCAGAAGTTAAAAGAGTTCCTTACTGTCTGCAGCTGTGATGTTATCATGCAGCTTTTTATGCAACTTTTTAAACATTTTACTGAATAGCAAATAAAGATTGAAATACACACATATGATTGAGGAATAAGCCAATTTGTCCTAAACCTATTAAAACTGTAATGTTTTTTACTTTACATGAAGTAAAATTAATGTACCTTATAATGTCATTTGAAATATTTGCCTGAGGGTATTACAATACATATTTCTTTTTTACAACTAGCGAACTTGTTAAGCAGTAATTATAGCTTGATATTAAAACTTAGATCTCATGCAACAACAGATATGACTTCTGGGGTATTTTACAATGAGATAAACTTGTTCATGTCATTGACTGCCTTTCCTTGCTTTTGTTGGAGAAAACCATAAGCAGTGTATCTATGTAGGAGAATTGAACTTCTCATAGTAACTTTGTGATTGACACTTTATACCATGCAAGTGTAGAAAATCCTAAAGCTGCTGCCAGTTTCATCCGTCAGTTCTCCTCCAAAGTCTGAACCAATAATGCAACCAATGCGACCCTAAGAAATCAGCTCTTTTCATTGCTCTACCTTCGGGATTGCTGTAATTCAAGTTTATGGTTTAAGAGTTCCAGTCAGGTACTCCAGTTCCTTTAAATGGCAATGGCATTGGGATTGGTTTATTATTGTCATATGTACCGAAGTACAGAGAAAAACTTTGTTTGGAATGCCATCCATACAGATCATTCCATCACGTCAGTAAATTTATAAGAGAAAAGGAATAACAGAATGCAGAATAGAGTGTCACAATTGCAGAGAGGGTTCAGCACAGGCAGACAATAATGTGCAAGGCCATGATGAGGTAGGATGTGAAATTTTCATTTCTTAATGTTGCCAGTGGCCCATACACATTCATACTGCCTTGAAGAGGCGCAGGCACACTGAGTTCTACAGATCCTATCTGAGATGGCGTGGTGCCTAAACCTCAGCGTTCAGCAAGACAGGGACACCAAGTGTCAATGTTTAGAGTTCAAAGTAAATTTATTATCAAAGTACATATACACCATCATATACGACTATGAGAATAATTTTCTTGTGGGCATTCACAGTAAATACAAAGAAACACGGTAGACCAAATGAAAGATCGCCTATAACAAGACAGACACATAACCAAGGTGCAATAGATAACAAAGTGCAAATACAAGCAGAAAACAAAATAATAAATAAATAATCAATAAATATTAAGAACATGAGATGAAGAGTCCTTGAAGTGAGTCCATAGGCTGTGAGAACAGGTCAGTTTTATGATGAGTGATGTTGAATGAAGTTACTCCTTCTGGTTCAAGAGCCTGATGGTTGAGGGGTAATAATTGCTCCTGAACCTGGTGGCCAGCATTTCAAGTTCGGTCATTACACAATTGGCCAATTATACCTATAATGTAAGTCTTACTTCAGTTTAAAATCACTAGAAACGGTCTTAACCAACTTTCATAATACCATTATATTTTCCTTTTGCTCAAACCTGAACCATTTTGTAAACTGTAAGGAGACACTGGTTCCATCTGTTGCAGTGAGATCCTGCTGTGACTCAAATACTTCACGTGGGTGGGGAACTTGCAAGATAAGCTTCATCACAAAGCTGAAAGAATATTGGCAGCCTTCTCAGCCGAAACCTTCCTTGTTTAGTAAATTGCTAATACATTTTTATAAACAAAAGCTACTAGTCTGAAATTTTTAGGAAATGCCAGCTATTTCCAATTTACATGTCAACATTCCCCCTTTTAATTGTTTGTAACTTTGTGATTTTACATCAGTGGTGGCAGGAATACCCCACCAATTACCATGGGGAATCCACTCTAATCACCTGCTGCAGTACCCCTACCATAAGAATAAATTCTCAATTTTAACGAAATAGAACTGTTGTTTAAGACTAAGTATTATTACTTGTAGATTCATTCCTTTTTACTTATTTAAATGCTCAAAAGTTCACAAAAATTCAAAAGTAAATTTATTATTAAAGCATATATATGTCACTATATACAACCAACCTTGCGATTAATTTTCTTGTGGACATATTCAATAAATCCATAATAGAATAATAACCATAACAGAATCAATGTGCAAAAGACAACAAATAGCAAATAAAAAGAAAGAAAGGGTAATAATAAATAAATAAATAAATAAATAGAAATATCGAAAACATGAGATGAAGAATCTAAAGGTTGTGGGAACGGTTTAATGATGGAGCAAGTGAAATTGAGTGAAGTTATCTCTTGTGGTTCAAGAGCCTGATGGTTGAGGGATAATAACTGTTCCTGAACCTGGTGGTGTGAGTCCTGAGATTACTGTACCTTCTTCCTGAAGGCAGCAGTGAGAAGAGAGCCTGTCTAGGGTGGCAGGGGTCCCTGCTGGAGGATGCTGCTTTACTGCGATACCGTTTTATGTAGATGTGCTCAATGCTGGGGAGGGTTTTACCTGTGATGGACTGTGCCATATCCACTACTTTTTGAAAGATTTTCTATTCAAGGGGAATGATGTTTCCATACCAGGCTGTGATGCAGCTAGTCAATATACTCTCCACCACACATCTATAGAAGTTAGTCAACACTTACAATGTCTCAAAAGAAACAAAAACATTGTTTTAAAGATTGAATTTTAGATAATAACAATAAAAAGATTTGAAAGGAAGAGAAAAGAGAAGTTAGTCAAAGTTTCAGATATAATGCCAGATTTCCTAATTGATTAAACTCCTAATGTTTTAAGTGATTAAAATATAAATATTTTAAAATTTTAAATAACTTTTTAAAATGTCTAATAATTTGGAAAGCATGTTTAAAACTAACTTCCTTTTTATATTTAATTATTGGAAGCATTAATATGCAAGAAAATATGGGCAGAATTGGGAGAGCCCCATGTTGCATCTACATTGATCAGTTAGTTGCCAGTTTACATGATGTAGATTCTAAGTAAAGCTCTGTATAATTTTGCATTGTAAATACCTAAATATTGTAAAAAGGAATGAAAAGCAAAGGAAGATTTTAAGCTCCAAAGTGAAGTTAGGTTAAGAAGGAGAAATTATATTCACGGATGATTTATCTGAATTTAGGAAAGAGGAAGGAACTTGACAACTATTCATAAAAGACAAATGAAAAAAAGGGGTATGATTAAAGTTTGTGGAATGGAATTGTCATCCACTAGTATGCAAATCAGAAATGGTCTTACTTGTTAAAAACCTAACACAGAGATATAACGCTATTTGCATCAGAAATCTCTTTTATCTTGATATAGGAAGAACCAAAGACATATCAGCTGAGAGATATATGCAGGAATTTGGTAATACTGGGAAAAGGTGACAATGATTACAAAGGATTCACATGACAATACTCTGTTGGCTTGGTAGAGTAGCTAATATATGCATTCTGAGCAACACACACAGAATGCTGGAGGAACTCAGCAGGTCAGGCAGCCGCTATGGAAAAGAGTACGGTTGACGTTTCGGGCCAAGTCCTGGTGAAGGGACTTGCTCCGAAATGTCGACTGTACTCTTTTCCATAGATGCAGCCTGGCCCGCTGAGTTCCTCCAGCATTCTGTGTGTGTTGCTTGGATTTCCAGCATCTGCAGATTTTCTCTTGTTTGTGATATGCATGCTGATAAAGCTATTTAAATGAAATATTTAAACTGTTGCCTTGAGCTCCCAAGAGAAAATTGTACTGTAAAGTTATTTTCTTTCTCTTTCCTGCAATCTGCTCACCAAAGCCTGGCCAGATTTAGCTTTCTCCTCTGTTTGCTCTGGAGGAGTACAAGGAATAAACTGGGTGATCATTCTGTGCAAAACCTGTGTTCAATCAGTGTGCTCTGAGCTTCCCAAGGTCTTGTACTTGAATTGGCCTTCCCACTCCACCCTATTGGTCTGTGGCCTCCCGCACTGTTCCAATGAGCTCAATACAAGCTTGAGGAACAGCACCTCATCTTCTGTATCGGCATGTTGTAACTTAACTTCTCAACTTAGTATTGAATTTTACAGTTTGATTTCTGTCATAATCAATTGTCACTCTGAAATACCATCTGAGCTGTTTGTTGTCGTATTTCATTTTTCTGTTATCTTCTGAGAGTAGAGGGAATGCGCATCCTCATCTGCTGGGCATGTTTTCTTGCTCTTGCTCTACATTTCATAATTCCTATATCATTTTGTGTATGATTCACTTTCTGACAGCTCACAATTACTCATTGACTGTGTAACCCTGTTTACAGTTTATTCCCTGGTTTTATCTTATCAGAGACATTCCATTTCCCCAGCTCTCTCTGCATTTTTGTCCCTTTCTCTGTTTTGACAAAGGGTCTTTGACCCAAAATGTCCATCGTGTTTCTCTTCCCACAAATGCAGCCTGACCTGCTGAGTATTTTCAGTATTTTGTACTTGCGCACAAGAAGCACTTGGCTATCACATACACTACAATGACGGTCAAGCTCCTGAATCTTAAAGTGTGTGTGTGAATGATTCAAATGTGAACATTAGCTTTGACATCCTCATATATCTGTGTTCCAAAGAGTTATACAATCAAAATATCTTGCAAAAATTATTGTAATGCAACTAGTTAACATTTTTCATTTTAAAACAGCTGCCTGTTATTTGTTTTTGCCCCTCAGCATCTGGTTTCTGTGATGTATTGCAGTTATCTTTAAGGTGTTTTAGGTGAACATTTTATGTTTAATAGGTTCTGTACTGAAGCACAAACTGGAAAGTCTTTACAGTAATTCCAATTGTATTTCAAAAGAATTAGTTTGCAAGAGTGGTTGGTAAGCTCTTTAGTTTTGTTTTCTGACACAAAATGGAGTGGTATATCATACAGCAGTCAGCAGAGAATTATTAGCATGCAACAAAGAAGATGCTTGGCTCTTCTGTTCTTCCTAACCTCAACTAATAAAAAGCTTCACTAAACTAATTCCTCGTCTAAAAATACTCCTAACCAAATAAATTCTAGATCCAATTAGCATAACAAATAACTGCATTGAGAGCAGAAACCTTTCAGCAATTCCATCTATCCCCATAAACCTAACTGCTTTCCGGTAATGCAACATATCAGGAAGTCTTGATGATCAGAAAGCGGAAAGTCATGAAATAGTCTGTTAAAGGTGTTTCGGATTATGAATGAATGGGACATGCTAAAAAATATGAAATTCTGCCTGCGGGTGAAAGATTTTAGAATGGTGGAATGTAGAAGATTAAATGCAGGATACGTAGTACAGAGGTGAGAGGGACATGAGATGTGAACTGCTCTGCTGGAGTTAGTGATTGATATAGACAGCTATGTAAACTTAAATGAGTGTTTGGCAGAAAGGAGGAATGATGAACTATGTAAACAATAAAGGTAGTTAAGGGTTGTTCCATCACTTATGCAGAGTATCTCATTTTTATGTTCAAATTTCTACATAGCAATGTAGAATCTTGATTAGATGAACACGTTGCATTTTTGTTGTACCTTTAACACTGCAAAATGTTTCAAGGTTCATCACAGGAGCGTAATCTAGCATAAACTGACACAATCCACTCGGAAAGCTAGCTAAACGCTTGTCTAAATGGGAGGATTTTAAGGACCATCATCCAAGGAAGGAGAGACAAGTGAAAGGTTTAGGTTGCTGATTCTTGGGAGCCAGACAAGTGAATGCACAATCACCACTGGCAATACAGTTTGGCAGGTGAAATTATGATAGGACATATAAAGTAAATGGCAGGGACCTTATGAGTATTGATGTCACAGATAACTTAGAGTACAAGTCCATAACTCCTTGAAAGTGGTGGAAGGGGCATTTGGTGTCCTTGCCTTCATGGGTTAAAGCACAATGTATAAGAGTTTGGACATCAAGTTGCAGTGTACAAAACATTGGTTAGATGGCACGTGGAGTATTTTGTACAATTCTGGTCACCACTTTACAAAAAGGAAATGGTGTGCTGGTCTTATGATCCAATGCACAGGATCACAAGAGGCTGCAGAGGGTTGAAGAGTAAACCAGTTCTGTCATGGGAACAAGTCCCCCCATCACTGAGGAAATCTGCAAAAGATTGTGCCTCAAGAATGCAGCATCCATCATTATGTGTTCTCACCACCCAGGACATGCCCTCTCGTCATTACTACCTCTAGGAGTAGGTACAGAAGTCTGCAGATAGACACTCAACAATTTAGGGACAGCTTCTTCCCCTCCACCATCAGATTTCTGAATGGTCAATGAATCCATGAACACTACCTCACTATTACTCTTTAGCACTATTTATTTATTTTATATCGTATCGTAATTTACAGTCATCTTTTTATTTTAAATTTCTTGTACTGTACTGCTGCCATGATATATGTAAGTAAGAATAAATCTGATTCTGATTCTGGTAGCTGAGGAGATTCACTAGGACGTAGCACGCCAAGGTTTAAAAGCAGACCACCATATACAGCGGCCATCGTCGGAGTGGATTGAGTCAGAGTGGGATGGCTTTGGCTCAACAGGCTTCGGCGAGAACAGGCAGAGGCCAGGGTAGGTTTCGGTAAGTTTTTTGTTCAGATTGTCTAGTGTAGAGAGAATGCCAGGCAGGATGTTGGAATGCTCCTCTTACAGGATGTGGGAAGTCAGGGAGCCCTCCGATGTCCCTGACAACGACACCTGCAAGAAGTGCATCCAGCTGCAGCTCCTAACAAACCACGTCAGGGAACTGGAGCAGGAGCTGGATGACCTGCGGATCATTCAGGAGAATGAGGAGATTATAGATAGTAGCTACAGGGAGGTAGTTACGCCAAAGGAGCAGAGGACAGGAAATTGGGTCACTGTCAGGCGAGGGAAGAGGAAAGGGCAGACAGAGTAGGGTTCCCCTGTGGCCATTCCCCTCAACAACAAGTATACCGCATTGGATACTGTTGGGGGGGATGACGTACCTGGGACAAGCTGCAGTAGCTGGATCTCTGGCACTGAGTCTGGCTCTGCAGTGCAGTAGGGAGGGTGGAAAAAGAGGAGAGCGGTAGTGATAGGGGACTCAATTGTTAGAGGTACAGATAGGAGGTTCTGTGGTCGTGACAGAGAAACCAGGATGGTTTGTTGCCTCCCGGGTGCCAGGGTCAAGGATGTCTCTGATCGATTGCATGACATTCTGAAGTGGGAGTGTGATCAGCCAGATGTCGTGGTGCACATCGGTACCAATGACATAGCAAGGAAGAGTGAGGGGGTCCTGGACAGTGAGTATAGAGAGCTTGGTAGGAAGTTGAAAAGCAGATCCTCGAGGGTGGTAATCTCAGGATTGCTACCTGTGCTATGTGCCAATGAGGGTAGGAATAGGATACTCTGGAGGATGAACAAGGCTGAGGAACTGGTGTAGGGGGCAGGGTTTCAGATTTCAGGATCATTGGGACCTCTTTTGGGGCAGGTGGGACCTGTACAAGAGAGTCGGGTTACACTTGAACTACAGGGGGACCAATATCCTTTCAGGGAGGTTTGTTAGTGCTATTGGGGAGGCTTTAAACTAGATTTGCAGGGGGATGGGAGCCAGAGTGCCAGAGCTGACAGTGTGGCTGGGGTGAAAATAAATGATGTTAAAAGTTCAAGCAAATCCGCTAATAGAAAGGTTGTGAGTGGTGGTAAAAATCTTCTAAGGTGTATATATTTCAATGCTAGGAGTATTGCGGGGAAGGCGGATGAGTTGACGGCGTGGATTGACACGTGGAATTATGACGTTATAGCAATAAGTGAAACTTGGCTACAGGAGGGGCAGGACTGGCAGCTTAATATTCCAGGGTTCCGATGTTTCAGATGTGATCGAGGCAGAGGAATGAAAGGTGGGGGAGAAGTATTGCTTGTTAGGGAAAATGTTACAGCAGTGCTCAGGCAGGACAGATTAGAGGGCTTGTCTACTGAGTCCTTATGGGTGGAGCTGAGAAACAGGAAAGGTATGGCCACATTAGTGGGATTGTATTACAGACCACCCAACAGTCAACGACAATTGGAAGAGCAAATCTGCAGAGAGATAGCAGGCAACTGCAGGAAACATAAAGTTGTGGTGGTAGGGGATTTTAATTTTCCATATATTGATTGGGACTCCCATACTGTTAAAGGTCTAGATGGTTTAGAGTTTGTAAAATGTGTTCTGGAAAGTTTTCTAAATCAATATATAGAGGGACCAACTAGAGGAGATGTAATATTGGATCTCCTGTTAGGAAATGAGTTAGGACAAGTGACAGAAGTCTGTGTAGGGGAGCACTTTGGTTCCAGTGATCATAACACCATTAGTTTCAACTTGATCATGGACAAGGATAGATCTGGTCCTAGGGTTGAGGTTCTTAACTGGAAGAAGGCCAAATTTGAAGAAATGAGAGAAAGGATCTAAAAAGCATGGATTGGGATAGGTTGTTCTCTGGCAAGGATGTGATTGATAGGTGGGAAGCCTTCAAAGGAGAAATTCTGAGAGTGCAGAATTTGTATGTTCCTGTCAGGATTAAAGGCAAAGTGAATAGGAATAAGGAACCTTGGTTCTCAAGGGATATTGCAACTCTGATAAAGAAGAAGAGGGAGTTGTATGACATGTATAGGAAGCAGGGAGTAAATAAGGTGCTTGAGGAGTATAAGAAGTGCAAGAAAATACTTAAGAAAGAAATCAGGAGGGCTAAAAGAAGACATGAGGTTGCTTTGGCAGTCAAAGTGAAGGATAATCCAAAGAGCTTTTACAGGTATATTAAGAGCAAGAGGATTGTAAGGGATAAAATTGGTCCTCTTGAAGATCAGAGTGGTCGGCTATGTGCGGAACCAAAGGAAATGGGGGAGATCTTAAATAGGTTTTTTGCGTCTGTATTTACTAAGGAAACTGGCATGAAGTCTATGGAATTAAGGGAAACAAGTAGTGAGATCATGGAAACTGTACAGATCAAAAAGGAGGAGGTCCTTGCTGTCTTGAGGAAAACTAAAGTGGATCAATCCCCGGGACCTGACAGGGTGTTCCCTCGGACCTTGAAGGAGACTAGTGTTGAAATTGCAGGGGCCCTGGCAGATATATTTAAAATGTCACTGTCTACAGGTGAGATGCCGGAGGATTGGAGAGTGGCTCATGTTGTTCCGTTGTTTAAAAAAGGATCGAAAAGTAATCCGGGAAATTATAGGCCAGTAAGTTTAACGTCGGTAGTAGGTAAGTTATTGGAGGGAGTACTAAGAGACAGAATCTACAAGCATTTGGATAGACAGGGACTTATTAGGGAGAGTCAACATGGCTTTGTGTGTGGTAGGTCATGTTTGACCAATCTATTGGAGTTTTTCGAGGAGGTTAGCGGGAAAGTGGATGAAGGGAAGGCAGTGGATATTGCCTACATGGACTTCAGTAAGGCCTTTGACAAGGTCCCGCATGGGAGGTTAGTTAGGAAAATTCAGTCGCTAGGTATACATGGAGAGGTGGTAAATTGCATTAGACATTGGCTCAATGGAAGTAGCCAAAGAGTGGTAGTAGAGAATTGCTTCTCCGAGTGGAGGCCTGTGACTAGTGGTGTGCCACAGGGATCAGTGCTGGGTCCATTGTTATTTGTCATCTATATCAATGATCTGGATGATAATGTGGTAAATTGGATCAGCAAATTTGCTGATGATACAAAGATTGGAGGTGTAGTAGACAGTGAGGAAGGTTTTCAGAGCCTGCAGAGGGACTTGGACCAGCTGGAAAAATGGGCTGAAAAATGGCAGATGGAGTTTAATACAGACAAGTGTGAGGTATTGCACATTGGAAGGACAAACCAAGGTAGAACATACAGGGTTAATGGTAAGGCACTGAAGAGTGCAGTGGAACAGAGGGATCTGGGAATACAGATACAAAATTCCCTAAAAGTGGCGTCACAGGTAGATAGGGTTATAAAGAGAGCTTTTGGTACATTGGCCTTTATTAATCAAAGTATTGAGTATAAGAGCTGAAATGTTATGATAAGGTTGTATAAGGCATTGGTGAGGCCGAATCTGGAGTATTGTGTTCAGTTTTGGTCACCAAATTACAGGAAGGATATAAATAAGGTTGAAAGAGTGCAGAGAAGGTGTACAAGGATGTTGCCGGGACTTGAGAAACTCAGTTACAGAGAAAGGTTGAATAGGTTAGGACTTTATTCCCTGGAGCGTAGAAGAATGAGGGGAGATTTGATAGAGGTATATAAAATTATGATGGGTATAGATAGAGTAAATGCAAGCAGGCTTTATCCACTGAGGCAAGGGGAGAAAAAACCAGAGGACATGGGGTAAGGGTGAGGGGGGAAATGTTTAAAGGCAACATTGGAGGGGCTTCTTCACACAGAGAGTGGTGGGAGTATGGAATGAGCTGCCAGACGAGGTGGTAAATGCGGGTTCTTCTTTAACATTTAATAATAAATTGGACAGATACATGGATGGGAGGTGTATGGAGGGATATGGTCCGTGTGCAGGTCAGTGGGACTAGGCAGAAAATGGTTTGGCACAGCCAAGAAGGGCCAAAAGGCCTGTTTCTGTGCTGTAGTTTCTATGGTTCTATGGTTCTATGGTACCTAAAATGGAGGATAACAGTTAAAAGGGGCGTTTGGATAGGCTGAGTTTACTCCCCAAGAATGTAGAAGGCTCAGAAGTCACTTTGTAAAGGTTTAAACAGTTAGAAGGTGCATAGATAGGACAGAGGCTCAGAGTGTTTTTCCAAGGGAAGGGAAGCCTGGAACAAGAAGATACAAGTTTAAGGTGGAAAGGGAGAATCTTAAGGAGATCTGAGGGGTACATTTTACACACAAAGTGTGCTGTGCATTTGGAACGTGCTGTATGTCTGGGATGAGCAGTCAGAGAAGATGGTGGAGACAGGCATAAATACATTGTCTACAAAGAATTGAAAGGAATGGCAGACAGAAGGCAAATAAGATTAGCATAGAAAAGCATCACGTTTTGCATGAATGAGGCAGACCCAAAGAGCCAGTTCATATGCGGTAAGATTCTAATACTCCAAGATTCTCTGAAATCAGAGGTGTGCAGATATGCAGAATGGAGGAGAAAAAGTTTGCAGGTGGGTCGGCAGATGATTTATAGAGCTGGAAGAAGTTAGTCATTGGGAGGAGTGAAGCTATTTAAAAGTAAAACTTATTTAAGTTCAAGAAATGTTTCAATTCCACAAGCCTTCATAGCATCTTGATCAATGATGTTTCAATATTTTGCAAAACTAAAAATTAGAATTAGCCCTTTGTGATGTTAAGTAATGTCAGTAAAAGATTTAAAGAATTCTTTGCTAACTTGAAAAACTTTAGCTGAACTAACACACTTAAACCATATGACAAAACTAATTGACAAATTTCTCAGACTTGTTCCAATTATTTATAATAATTTTGAAGTTAGATAACCATGTTTAATATTTACCCTAACTTTTTTTTTGCCTTGAAACTTATTCTGAGTAAATATTTTTGTCCAGAACCTGGACCTATTTATGCTTGCTTTTTAAAGGTGAAACGTGCATAATAATCATTTACACAAACCTTAATAGGATTGCACCTATTTCTGATCCCAACATTGGGAAATTAGATTGAGAAATTCTGATTCATCTCGGTGTTCATGTAATTCCCTCAGCATAATCCATGCATGAGATGACTTTCTCAAGGCATATAAAATAAATTGCTCAATAATGACTGAAACTGGTGCAAAAATGTAACTTCTAATTCGTACTTTTCACTCATTGTTTAAAAAATGAGCAAAGCACACTCTAGCTTGCCCACTACCTGAAAATTGAAGTGTCCCTGATAGAACCAAGATGTTCTGCCCTTCCTTTGTGACTGTGTCATGACAACAGATCTGCTTCAGTGGCAGATCAGTTGTTTGTGTGTGTGAGTTTGCAGCATCTTTAAACTGCACAGGTCAGTGCTTCTTCTCTCTGTCTATGTCTAGTAGTGACTTTGGCAATGCTTAGGGCAGAGAAAGAAACATGTGGGAAGAATCATAGTGGGAGAGATCTGGCTGTGGTCAGGCAGTCTGGAGACATGAGTCCTGCCCTCTAGTCACCCTGTTTTCCCTTACCTACAGTACATAGCTGCCCTGTGGCTGCCTTAAAGAGTGTACTTCATGGCATGGATTTATAGTGCAGGAATGATATGGTTGCTACATGCAGTGGCTGCCAGCTTTGCACATTGCTGCCATCAGCAAGTGTGCAGACACAGTTATCATCAAAAGGTGCAAGCCATCTTAATGATTCTGTAAAGGTGAATTGCATCAGTGTTGTGTTTTATTGCAGAATAGAATCCTAAATGGCCATTACTTAGTGTGAAATGCATTCAGTGCATCATAAAAGAATGAAATCCAATTTTTAGGCACATTTCTTTAAAATGAAAGTATCAGAATGATTTTGTCTTTAATCTCCTTCATGAATCAGGAGAGCAGATTGCCCATCCTTAGAAGACTCCTCATCGAACGGTTGAGTGGTGACTCCATTTGCCAGATGGAACACGTTTCCCTGTTGATTCCATGCTCTGGCATCTTTCAATCCAGAACCAATCTGCAGTAAACTGCCACAAAACACCAAAGCCATTCAGTGCTCGCACTAAATGACAATTCTGCTTTATTGTCTGTTGTGTAAAGGCATGAGAAACTCTGCATCAAACTCATCGACAGGCTTTGGAAAACGTGCAGCAATGTTGCAACAAAATGTTATCAGGGCTCCAAGAAAGGATATGTAAACTAGGCAACACACATAAAAGTTGCTGGTGAACGCAGCAGGCCAGGCAGCATCTCTAGGAAGAGGTGCAGTCAATGTTTCAGGCCGAGGAACATGTAAACTAGGATTGTGTTCCAGGAAATAAAGTGTATGAGGTGATTTAAGAAGATTTTCATCCAAAGAATGGATTTCTGTCTCCTTCTATTGGTGAAGATTCAAATGGACATAATCACAAACTTAGTACTTCCCAATATGAGAAAGATCATGGAAGCATGGCACTTTTTCTCTACAAATAGGTGCTGTTGTCCAGCCTAATTAATAACTTCAAGTACGATGATTGTATTTTCTTTTGGAACACAATGATATTAAGGACCTGGAGATAAGGCAGGCAAATGGAGGTAGCTACAGACACAATTTCATCTCTAGGGTCTCAGTGGCCTCCTCTTCTTCCTGTTATTAGTGTGTATCTGTTGTGGAGATGCTGCTTTATCACAGCAATGGATAATACAGCTTACTCTCCATATCGTACTGCCCAGGCTTACGTATCTAGACAGTTAAGACGCAATATCCATGGTTAACTCTGACCGACGGAGGCCTCAGACTCAGGCTCAGGATAAAAAGGTACATTCAGCACTTATCTGATGAAGTGCTTCAATGTGTTATACTTTACTGAAAAGATGGTAGAGGAGTGGAAATCTTCTCACAAAAGCTGTAGATGCTGCCTCAATTAATAAATCTAAATCTGCAGTTGACAAATTTTTACAAGCATTGGTATGAAAGGATTATAGTGACAAATGTAATGGCAAAATCATAATACATCAAATGGTAGAAGAGACGTGTTGATGAATGGCCTGTCCCTTTAGTCATATCAGATATACCCTACAGGACCAATGACCTGGTTGCCTTGACATAATGGATATACCTGTATGTTCATTCCACCAAGATATCCAACAAAAAGTTCATAAAAAGAAGAAATGCAATTTTAAGTGTAGACCTATTCAATAAATGCTTCACATTCCAAGTGAAATCCCTGAGAAGCTTAGAGTTCATAAACAAGCATAGATCATGAACACATTGAAAATGGCTGATTTTAAATTGAATGTCTTGGCATATCACTGCAGTATATCAGAGAATGTGCCTTTCTGCAGTTTTACCAGCTGGATGGTGATCTTTTAAAGCTGATCACTCATGTGCAGCAGAATCCTGTGAAAATAGGTGAGTGACTGATTCATTCGACCATAATACTGTCCAGGAAATGGACAAAAGTTATATGCAAATGCTTTAACTATTTTTTGTTTAATTGAAAAAAATTATAGAATGCTTTTTTATACAAAACAGGCACCTACCCTTGCTGTAAATTAAGACTTGATATAAAAGACTCTAACCATGCAGTGGTTCACCTTATGGGGAGTTACAGGAAACATGGCCCTGCAACCTAGATCCCACTCTATAAGAACAGCTATCAATCTCAGCTAGTTAAATAACCATCTATTGAAAGCTCAGATTTTCCCTCCCACAACTCTTCCTTTAAAAGTTATTTTGAGTTTAATTTTATGCAGAGAAAGTAAAGCTGTGGCATGAATCCATTTTCCTCACCAAACCATTGATAGTGGGTATTGATACTTTTCAACCATTTGAATGAAAAGCACATAATACAGTAATGAATGGGTTACATAGAGTGCAGATAGTAAATGTAACACAGAACTCTTCAAATAAACCAGCACTTTGCAACTGATGCCTTATGCCAAATGAGATACCACCTGGTCTGACATGCTACAGGATATTTTCTTCAGGGCTCCTTAGAAGTTCAATTTCCAAAAAGACCAGAATGTTTTGTCAGATTAATAATATTTCATTTCAAAATGTGGCGAGCAATCTCAGTCCATATTTTCCAGTGCTCTATTAATCAACTTCACTTAAACATGCTTATTCTTCCAGTAATATGTTTGATATTTTTACCAATGATGAAATTTAAAATTCATGTTTAAAAATCCATGTAAAATGTTGAATATTTGCCTGCATAAAACGAAAGACTGGACAGAAAATCAAACTGCAGCTTCTATTGATATCAGAAGCTACTTTATATTGAATCTGAACAAAATGAACGAAGCTAGTTACCAAGAGCTGCAGAAGATATTCATTTCCTGTTTATAACATACCACAGCACCAATCCACAAATAAAACTCCCCAACCCTCAATGCATCGCACAGACATGGCCACTAAATTTCCAATAATCAAACAGTCCTAACGAAAGGTTTGGAGAACCTTCATTTCTGTTAATTCACTGTTGCCATGGTTAACAGAAATCAGGCTGAAAATGAGCATGACTGATGAAAAAGTAATCATATTGGTTGCATCATTCAAATTAATATAGTCAGAGAGTTCAGATTAATATAAAAAGTATAATTTTGGACAGTAGGCAGACTAAATATAGTGGTTGCAGATAATTCATTTTATGCAATGAATTATATCATTGCCACACAAGGCTGATTTTCTCCACTCCTAATATACAAATGTTCTATGCCTTAATGCAAGTATCACTACATTAAGTGCTTACACAACTTCTAATGCATTGCAAGATGTACTTAAATTTGGAACTACTGTGCTCTTTGTTTAAATCAGAGGTACATTTTGTAATTAATCATAATTCATCAGTTATTTTCATCCAGAGGTGTATTTGTCCACAATAATCTCGATAATCTTGAAGCTTTAATGATGTCACTGCTAAAGCAACCTTGTTAAATTTCCTTATAGGCAATAAAAATCCCTCAGAAATGGGTACATAAAAGATAACTGGAGGACATCAAGTGTTTCAAGGACCCATAAGGGTCATTTGCTTTTAGTTGCTGCCTAAAGCACAATAGAAAGCAATGGATAGCCACAGAATGAATTAGAAATATGAATGCATGATCTCTCGTGGCATTGTCTGTTTGAATGAAAGCCCTTCGTTTGCTTACTTCTGCTCAGCTAATTCACAAGGCAGGCTTAAAATATTACATAGGATTGAAGCTTACCTTCCATCATGGTGGCAGAATTGCATTCCTTAATCTCCAAAGGTCCTGAAAGACACAGGAAAGCAGCGGCCAGTTATCACATATGAACTCAACAGGAATGGATGAAGATCAGCATCAACTCCTAGTTATTGCGGATGCCAAGATGGAACTGAAATGGTGCGTGTACAGGCCATGGATGCCACAAATGCTGTCAGCAGCAGGTTCACAGAATGATGCTGATAAAAGACAGGGAGAGGAAGCTTGCTGTGCTCTACACAACTGCTAGGTTCAGCCAATTGCTGTTGCTCTGTTGCTAATCACATGGTTGCCATCAACTGACACAATACCTTTTGGGAACACAGGAAAAAGCCACCTCCCCACCTTTCTCTGATTTGCACACACCGACACAAACATCCAGCAGACAGACAGATGTGCACGCGCACACACAGACACACACAGAGAAACAGACATACTCACACACACGCGCACATGCACACACACACACACACACACACACACACACACACACACACACACACACACACACACACACACACACACACACACACACTACACACAGTCCATATACCTTGTGACACAATTCACCGTTTTATAATCCTACTTGGGTAGCCAGGCAGATCAGATCAGATTAACAATCAGCACTGTCGAACGCATGTAGAAGCCTTCACTATCAGCTGAGCATCCAAAAATATGCAAGTAAAAAGCCTCTTCCCTTCAGCATTTATATCATTCCCAAAGCTGAATATCAATAATTAAGCTATAGTGTTGTTCTCGTGTTAATCAGCCAGTTAATGCTTGTGTCCTTTTGTCAGAAAGCTGCTGCACATTTCTGCTTGTTCCTCCCCTTCTCTCTCTCCCTCCCTCCCTCTCTCTCTCGCTCTCTGTGCCATTGAAAAGAGATCAATCCCACTGACGTCACATCATAAACAATTATCCCCAGAAGGATCATGGAGAAAAAAAACCCTCCCAAACTGCTTAGCGAAAAACTTGAAAATAATGTGCCATGAAGGAACCCGATATAAGGGGCAAAGGAATCAGCATAAGCACAAGAAGCAGCAGGAATGTGTGTGGGAAAATTCATAATGGTAGGACACAGTGGGAAACTGAATTAATTAGAGTGTATGCATGAACGTACATAAAGAGGGAATATTGGCAGCTGACTGACACATATGTCTCCTACTGAATAAACACAGACAGATCTTTTGGAGCATTCCATCTTCCATTTTTCCATAATAATTCAGTTTGCATTGCCACCTAACCTTTGAAAACATTTGTTCAAATTTGTGTTGAAATTGATAATGTTTTTCTCTAAAATGCACTTATCTGAAACCTTGCAAATTTTTAAGCTTGTGCAATGGCAAAAACTCTTTTCAATTAAGGAAATGCAGGTATAAATAATATATTTAATTTACAAATTAGATCAGCAAGGTAGGTGCTGAATGCAGTCAACCTCCCCTCTACCTGGCTTTCTCAGTACAAATATTTCACTAGGCTTTGTATCTTCATTTGCATCATGTTTTCCTGTGGTCACTGGACCAAATTTATCCTCAGTACTGCTCTCAACTCTTTGTAACACACACAAAGTGCTGGAGGAGCTCAGCAAGTCAGACAGCAGCCATAGAGGGGAACAACCTATCGGCATTTCAGGCTGAGACCCTTCATCAGAACTGGAATGCAAGGGGGAAATTGCCAGAATAAGAAGGTGGGGGGGGGGAGGAGGAGAAGTTGCACAAGTTGGTGAGGCTATGTGAGGGGAAAGGTGGGTGGGTGGGGAGAGGACATGAAGTAATAAGCTGGGAGGTGATAGGAGAAAGAGATAAAGGGCTAAAGAAGGAACCTGATAGGTGAGAACAGTAGACCATGAAAGAAAAAGAAGGAGGAGGGGCACCAAGATGAGGTGATGGGCAGATAAGGAGATGAGAAAGGATGAGAGAGGAACCAGAATTGAGGATGGAAAAAAAAAGTGGGGGGGGGGGGAAATTACTAGAAGTTTAAAGAAACACACTCAAAATGCTGCAGGAACTCAGCAGGCCAGGCAGCATCTATGGAAAAGAGTACAGTCGACTTTTTGGGCCGAGACCCTTCGGCAGGACTGGAGAAAAAATGTGAAGAGTAGATTTAAAAGGTGGGAAAGGGAGAGAGAAACACAAGGTGATAGGTGAAAGTGGGAGGGGCGGGATGAAGTCAAGAGCTGGGAAGTTGATTGGTGAAAGAGATACAGGGCTGGAGAAGGGGGAGTCCGATAGGAGAACAGAAGGCCATGGAAGAAAGGAAAGGGGGGAGGAGCTCCAGAGGGAGGCGATGGGCAGACAGAAAAAAGGTGAGAGAGGGAAAAGGGGATGGGGAATGGTGAAGGGGAGTGGGGAAGGCCATTACTGGAAGTTGAAGAAATCGATGTTCATGCCATCAGATTGCAGGCTACCCAGACAGAATGCAAAGTGTTTTAAGAGTTTAAGGAAGGTAGAATTATCCCAGTAATCACAAGGTGGATGAAAAGGGTTTAAAACAGTTGAGTATAATACTTTATCTTCCCCTGTAGGAATGTTTGTCTAATTGTTGATCATAAAACTCAATAGCATAGAGTGAGACCCACTCACCTACAATATATATTATTTGGTCTTTGGTATCTGGGACAACGTTGTGCCATACACCATTATAAAAATTATGGAGTGTAGTTAATAGTGACATGATTAGATATGACTTCAGGAGAATATAGTCTATTTAATAAATTGGCCAAATGCAAGCTGATATAAACTAATTGCAGAAAAATACATTATTAAATTTTATGGGTTGAAGGACAAGGTAAGGATTTATCAAAATAAAAGAGCAGAGACTTAGAAGATCACAGAACAAACTTCTGTGCAGTTGTTGGTTAATAGTAACTATTAAATCCCCCGGATCACTAGAGAGAGAGAGAGAGAGAGAGGGAGGGAGGGAGGGAGAGAGAGAGAGAGTGAGAGATGTATTCTATGAGGCCATAAGATCATCTACTGTTACTAGTGTTACAATATTTTCAATGTACTGTGTGAATCTGATATTGAGAAATATTTAAAAACTATTACAAATGAAATATAAACTAAAGCCAAAGTTATGTAAAATGTCTTTAAAATAATTAATCACTTAAAGTGCTTAACAATAAATTATAAAAGCATTAAATAAAACACAGATAATTTTTAAAAACACAAACATGAGGAAATCTGCAGATGCTGGAAATTCAAGCAACACACACAAAATGCTGGTGAACGCAGCAGGCTAAGCAGCATCTATAGGAAGAGGTACAGTCGGCATTTTGGGCGGAGCCTGACGAAGGGTCTCGGCCCGAAACGGCGACCGTACCTCTTCCTATAGATGCTGCCTGGCCTGCTGTGTTCACCAGCATTTTGTGTGTGTTGCATAGATAATTTTTGTTAAGTTACTCTAGTTATTTTTCCCTGCAGCACCACATTTCCAGTTTAACTGTACATCTTGGTGCAGAATTTGAGAATAGATTCCTCAGCATAGGTGCTGGGGTATCTCAATCTAATTCTGCTCCTTTCCTGGACTCCAGTAGCTGAGTTCAAGAGGGTAATTGTCAGCAAAGCTCACCCATATCAAGACTGCCCTGTTTTTGTGAGAGTTCTAAAATGTGCTGCCACTTACACAAGACAAATACTGTACTGACATTTCTGTGTGGAACTGCTGGCAAGACACAGCATAAAACATCATACTGCTATTCAGAAGTAAGTACAATTCAGTGTAATCATCCTAGAATCCCCTCGTACCCCTGCTGTAATGATTTTTATGTTTCACCTTATCACATTGCCAGACATCACAATTCCAAATTTAACCTAACCTACCATATGGGAGAGTAGGTGGATTTGCTAGTGATTATATTTTAACCCCACGCCCCTGCCCTTCATCGATTTTACTTTGATCTCTTCACAGTGCAGTAAAATCAGGCTGTATGTAACGTGGTAGAAGCTAGGTTACTGAACCCTCATGAGGAGAGTGATAGCATTTCCGGAGAAATGGAGGAGAGTTAACATATTACTTCTCTATCTGGGATAGATGAAAGTGACCTGTTACATCTCGAAGAATTGATCTGAGTTTGAGAAAGATGGATGAAGAACCGAAGCCCACAGAATGATGGGCTAAAAAAAATTGAGAAATTGAGATCATTCAGGCATTGTCACTGGGAAGAAACAGCCTTGAAGTTTTGAATAAAAACAACTAGTGATAGCACAGGAAAGGAAAACAAGAAGAATAAAGGACTGCAGTTCTGACCTTCTAAGAATGAATGATAACAGAGCAGATTTGATATGTCCAAGTTTATGTTCTGAGAATGGAGAGTGGAGAAGCTTGTTGATGAAAACCATTCAAATTTGATGCTGGCACTTAGAATGTTGGAACCATATTTTCTTGTATCAAAATGAATGACATCTACACTCAGTGACATCCACCTCATTAGGTACCTCCTGTCCATAATAAAGTGACCACTCAGTGTATGTCTGTGCTCTTCTGCTGCTGTAGCCCATCCACTTCAAGGTTCAATACCTTGTGCATTCAGAGATACTCTTCTGCACACCACTGTTGTAACATGTGGTTATCTGAGTTACTATTGCCTTCCTGTCAGCTTGAACTAGTCTGGCCATTCTCTTCTGACCTTGCTCATTAACAAAGCATTTTCGCCCATAGAACCGTCATTCACTGGTGGTTTTTTTTTGTTCTTCGCACTATTATCTGTAAATTCAAGTCTATTGTGCATGAAAATCCCAAGAGATCATCAGTTTTTGAGATACTGAAACCACCCTGTCTGGCACCAACAAGTCACTTAGATCACATTTCTTCCCTGTTCTGATATTTGGTCTGAACAACAACTGAACCTCTTGACCATGTCTGCATGCTTTTATGCATTGAGTTGCTGCCACATGAATCGATATTTACATTAACAAGCAGATGTATGGTGTGCCTAATAAAATGGCCACTAAGTGTACGTCAGTGCTTTAAAGCAGTTGTTCCCAAACATTTTTTGGGTTATCGCCCTCTTGACTCCTAAACCACATCCCCAGTGTTTCCCTCTCCCTTTCCGGTGAGTACATAACAAGTATAAAGAATTTTGATTTACGATACACAGCAAAAGAAAACAGGAACTACAAATTCAAAGCAGTGAATTTGCAACAATTATTCAAATCTATTCATATCTACAAATAAAAATATTTATTTAATTATAGTAAAAGCAATTTTCATCAACAATTTTCAAGCGTACATTAGCATTCACTACTTCGTTGCTTTTTCACTTCAATGAGAGGGATGGGCTTTGTGCAGTGATATCAACTTCTTAACATCAGGCTGAATATCACACAGAAGGAGGATCAGATCCCCATGTTCAGTAATTTATGGTTTGCTTTATTGCTTTGAAAGAAGTTGGGTGACTACACTGAAACTGCGTTCCACTAAATATGATATTGGCAAGGCAATAAAGAACATCGTGACCTTTTTCCACAGTGCAGAGTAGCTTTCAGGGATTTCTATCAGCAACCAAAAATCTTAATATGATTTTTTGAACCTCAGCTTCAGTGTTCAGGAATCAATTTATTACCTTCTCTGGAGTTTGGACTGACAGAAGATCCTGAAATCCCTTTGACTTGTCGTTATGCAGCTCACTTAAGTGGGCGCAGTAGACTTGAAGGTCATCATCTAGTATTCTTTCTTTCTCTTCCAACTCAAAGGCTCCGTAATTGGAAAAGATTGCGACAGCCAATGCTGCACTTAAATAGGGTTAACATGGACAGAAATGCAGAGACGACTGATTTGACTTTGGTAAGTTTCAAATCATTTCCTTGCAGAAGATTGATTTCATTAAACTTCGTCAATAAGTCTGACAAAGAAACAATGTCATACCTAACATTCTTGAGTTGATTACTGAATGAAGCATTTGAGTTTTCAAAGATTTTATCATGGGTTCAAAAGGCACATAAATTTCCTCACCATTTTCATTTTGAGAGCCACCTGACTTCTATGTGCAACAGCAAGTGCTCAAACTGTTTATCATTCACAATACAAAACTCTCAAAACAGTCAGGAATTGAGAGCATGGGACTTGATTTTATCTACCGCTGTAATAACAGTATTTAATGATTTGTGCAGCTAATCACTTAGGTTTTTGGTAACAAAATGTTGTCTATGAATTACACATTGGATAGTAAATATTTTAGGTACGCAAACACGAGAAAATCTGCAGATGCTGGAAATTCAAGCAACACATACAAAATGCTGGTAGAACACAGCAGGCCAGGCAGCATCTATAGGAAGAGGTACAGTCGACGTTTTGGGCCGAGACCCTTCGTCAAGACTAATTGAAAGAAGAAATAGTAAGAGATTTGAAAGAGGGAGGGGGAGGGGGTGATCCAAAATGATAGGAGAAGACAGTAGGGGGAGGGATGGAGCTAAGAGCTAGGAAGTAGATTGGCTAAAGGGAAACAAAGCTGGAGACGTGGGAGAAAGTAAGGGGGAGGGGAGCACCAGAGGAAGATGGACAGCAGGCAAGGCGTGATTGTGAGGGAAAGAGAGAGAGACAAACAGTAGGGACAGTGTTTTTTCAAGAAAGTAATAATTCTACGGTGGTGTCATGTCATTGATGATGCCCTGTCGGTTGCACAAGCAAGAATGTTGGTGAGTGGAATGTCCTCCTCTTTGAAAGATTGCTCAACAATCTAAAATTTTGATTCCCCCTTTGCATCTGTTTCTACTTCCCTTGCAAATAACATCTCTTGAATAATGCTTTCATCTTTTATGAAGAGAGCATAACCAAGAAGCAAAGATTTGTTAACTGGCAAAATTGACTCATCCAACTGCAGAACAAATTCTGTTGTCCACATTTTCAGACATTTCATCTATTTGTCTTTGAACAGAGCTATCTCTGAGCAAAATCACTTTAATTATTTGGTCTGATGACTGATGCAAAGCTGTACCCAGAACCTCCCTTACTGCTGGCAGAATCAGTTCTTCTCCAATTGTATGGGGCTTTCCAAATTCAGCAATGAGCAATGAAATGTTGGATGAAGCACACAAATAATCACTGTTTTGTTGTGAAGTGCTGGCAAACAGGTTTGGAAGTGTTTTGCATTTCTGAACATTTTCACAAAGTAACTGAAGATAAATCAAGTTCTTGCTTGTTTTTCTCAAAGTGTATTCTCTCCAAGTGTTCAAGGAGCCTGGATGGTTTCATTGCCTCATTTGAGAAACCCTTTTCACACAACAAACACATTGGCTGCTGTTGGTTGCTTGATGCTGGTATAAATCCGTATTTCTGATACTGCACACCAGAATGTCTTCACTTTGTTTTCATTTGGTCTGCTTTTACCAGATTTGTTATGGATTAACAACCAGGAACAATTACCTGTAGATTAAGTTCAATTTCAAACAGTGTGATCAATAAAGGTGAAAGTTTTGATGTCATAATCATCATCAGGTGCCAGGCCCAGCCTGAGCTGTGACTGCCGTGGCCCACACACTCCTGTTTCGGGTCAAGTCGATCAAATCATTGGTATTCATTTCCAGTTCTCTGACTGCTGTCTCCATCATCATTTGTCTTTGCCTTCCTTTTGCTTTCTTCCCTTCAATCTTTCCCATAATTACTGTGCATTCTAACTCCTCTTTCCTAATCACATGTCCAATGAAGTTACGTTGCTTTTTCATGATCTCATACATTATTTCTCTTTTTGTGTTTGCTCTGTTCATGACATCCTCATTAGATATTCATTTCATCCATGATATTCTTTGCATCCTCCTCAAAAACCACATCTCCGTTGCTTCAATTTGTTTCCTCATGTTACTAGATATTGTCCAACATTCTGATCCATATAACATAACTGGATAAATGTAACACTTCAGTACTCTGAGGTGGGTTGTCGTGCCTAGTTTAGTATTGGTCAGTATATTCTTCATTCTCGTAAGGGTGTCTTTTGCCATCCCTATTCCTCTTTTGATGTCCATGTCGCACCTGCCAACTGATGTCACCCAGCTTCCTAAGTAGCAAAAGTTCTGTACTTATTTTATGTCTTTCCTGTTTATTTTCAGCCTGCAGATAGGATTCTCCTTCTTTTTGGATATCACCATACATTCCGTCTTTTTGTGATTGATAGATAGACCCATTTTTGCACTTTTTTCAACAACTATATTAATTAAGTTTTGTAGTTCTTCCTCCGTACTTGCAATTAACACCATGTCATCTGCATATCTGAAATTATTAATGTTTTCACCGCCAACTTTGATTCCCAAGATGTCTCTTATTTTTTGTAATATTGTAATACTAATCTAAAAAGGGTACATCAACAAATCAAGAATATCAGTGGTAAAAAGCTCCTCTGTTCTTCAGGTGGATGTTTGAAAGCAAAGGATGGTACTATTATCATGGAAAAAGATGAGATTATGAACAGATGGACTGATTATATTCAGGAATTGTTTGAAGACGATCGAAGCGAAAAACCAGAAATTAAGAAGAACATTGAAGGTCCAAGTATTTTAAAATCTGAAGTTTGTAATGCAATAAATAAGATGAAGAAAGGAAATGCAGCAGGTCCTGATGAATTAGTAACTTTATTTCTACATGATTGTTATCATCTTCTACAGATTCTATTTCTAGACTTTGAAATCTATTCCTTACTTCAATTGTAAATTTTTGTCTTAAGTTTTCTTCTTTAACTAATTGCGAGTAGTCGAGGGATTGTTCAGGTTTTTGCTTCTTTAGTTTTTTAAGTATTACTTTATTACTGACATATTACTGAGTTATGGTCACTATTACAGTCTGCACCTGGATATGCTTTGCATTAAGTCATTGAGTTTCTAAATCTTTGGTTTATAGTAAGAAAGTCAATTTGATTTCTGGGCTATCACCGGGACTTTTTGGAGATCTAAACGTGAAAGTAGGACAAGGTGCTGATGGAAATACTATAGGAAAATTCAGACTGGAGCAAGAAATGAAAGAGGTGAGAAATGGGTAGAATGGTGCAAGATGAATAATCAGATCATTATGAATACCTACTTTAAAAACCATCCACGACGTCATAATAGCTCAAGCAAAACCTGATCCTCTGCCTAAAGTACATAAAGTGGGGCACTGATATCTCAGTTGGGCCATGGGCTAGAGAAATGATTTCAAGACTATTCAACAAAGCAGATTCTGAACTTTGCCCCCATTGAATGCCATACCCTATTTCAGAACAATTGTGTCTCTACGTGGTTAGAGTATGTGAATCATACTAGCTAACACTGTACTACAGTGGTAAATGGCAATAATGAGCTGACCGTGCCCAGAAATAACATGATTTCTCCAATCTTGATTTCTCATGATGTGCTACATACAGGAGTGTCAATTTTCTTTTCAACAGCTATAATGCGCATCGAGCAAAGTCTAAAAGAATGGTAGGTTAGCAAGAGATGAGATGTTTACATGATCATTGTAATCAATTATGAGTCACATTGGATCAAATGCTTATGATAAGCAATTAATTTCTTAAATTAAACCTGTAATCTCCCATTTTTCCCGCTTTGCTACCGAGCACCCCGCACCACTGCCCCCTTTACGGTTATTGCTCCTTAGAAACTTTCACCACCCCCAGGGGCTGATATTGGCCACTTTGGAAACCACAGCTTTAAAGGCTTTTAGCTTGTGTTGTAACTCCTGCAAATTTCAAGATGGTTACAGACTGAAGACAGGACAGTCAAGGCTTTAAAGACGTGGGAAGTTAGAACTGAGATTACATTAATGATGTTGACGTGTTAGATGAGGAGTGTGGGAACATTAACTGTACACATCCAGGAAACTACCTACACCCAGAAAATGCGAGTGGCTTCTTCCAAATGAGAGTAGCAACACTGTTGGCTAATTTAAAGGTAATCACTGTTAAGGCTGTTGGTCCCATGAAAACTCCGCCATTATATCATACTATTCAAATGAAATATGAGGTATAAGAAGAAAAGACTGTACATTACCACTTGGATGAAGGTACAAGAAGAAGGTCATCTGTTCAGTTGATCCATTTTGAATATGAGACATGTTTGGGTATCCACAGAAGGAAAATAATATGGTCAAGATGTTATTTTGTCCGTTTTGGTGAGGGCATTTTTGATTTACTGTATTGGTTTGCAAATATAGAGCTGAGCAAGTTGGCACAAAACACAAGTGAAACGTCTCTCCATCATTTCCGTAACGTTCTGTTTCTCCTCTGTTTACTTTATTGGATAATACTTGCGAGTTGGGCTCTGAGAATTGTAATATTTTCTTCACATTATTTTGTAACCCATTGCTTCCCTTGCTTGCCTCTGTCAGGTTTGACTGTGTTAGACAACTTCAGAAAGAGACATTAATATATTCATATTAATGAAGGAGGTACAGAAGCCTGAAGGCACACACTCAGCGATTCAGAAATGGCTTCTTCCCCTCTGCCATGCGATTCCTAATTGGACATTGAACCCATAAACATTACCCCACTTTTTAAATAATATTTCTGTTAGCACTATTTTTAATCAAGCTATTTAATGTACATATATGTACTTACTCTAATTAATTTACTTCCTTATTTTTTTATATTATCATATATTGCATTGAACTGCTGCTGCTAAATTAACAAATTTCCTGACACATGCCTGTGATAATAAACCTGATTCTGATTCTGATAAGACTTGCTACATTCATCTAGATAGGCCCAGTAACATAGAAAGCCCATAGCACAATACATGCCCTTTGGTAAACAATGCTGTGCCAAACATATCCTTACTTTCAAAATTACCTAGGGTTACCCATAGCCCTCTATTTTTCTAAGCTCTATGTACCTATCCAGGAGTCTCGTAAAAGACCCTACTGTATCCGCCTCCACCACCGTTGCTAGCAGCCCATGCCACGCACTCACCACTCTCTGCATAAAAAACTTACTCCTGACATCCCCTCTGTACCTACTTCCAAGCACCTTAAAACTGTGCCCTCTTATGTTAGCCATTTCAGTTCTGGGAAAAAGCCTCTGACTATCCACACAATCAATGCCTCTCATCACCTCATACACCTCTACCAGGTCACCTCTCATCCTCCGTCGCTCCAAGGAAAAAAGGCCGAGTTCACTCAACCTATTCTCATAGGACATGCTCCCCAATCCAGGCAATATCCTTGTAAATCTCCTCTGCACCCTTTCTATGGTTTCCACATCCTTCCCTTAGTGAAGCGACCAGAACTGAGCACAGTGCTCCAAGTGGGGTCTGACCAGGGTCCTATATAGCTGAAACATTACCTCTCAGCTCCTAAACTCAATCCTACATTTGGTGAGGGCCAATGAATTGTGTGCCTTCTTAACCACAGTCAACCACGTAGCAGCTTTGAATGTCTTGCTTTTCTGCCATTTCCAGCTACAACTGGCTTTATAGATGTTCCAGCGGACTTGCATATTACTCCAATATTTTCTGCCGATTTTCCATCAGCAACTGGTTCAGTGGGCCTGCAAATGGACCATCTGATGAATATGAATGCCTCTGCAAACGACCATTTTTTCTCAATGGTTCTTGGACCAAATGTTAAGACATATACTTTCTACTGACCCTAAATACAGTAGATACCTCTGTCTAACTATCCGAACGAACACACACACACACACACACACATGACTTCTGCATTGTTTCCTTTTCAGTCATGGTGCCTTTTCTCCAGTGCAACCACATCAATATCTGTACACCTACAATTTAGTAGACTGTTACAGGCTTGTGCTGTGATTGTATTTCACATATGTTAATTCTTTTTTAGTTTTGCCAGCTCTGTATTGGGGTGATGATATTTCATTTCAAATATGTAAAAAGAAGCAGGAAATCCTTGATAATTTTATGTTTTGTTGAGCCTAGGTATGGACAACATACTTGGATAGTTTGGAAAAAGGAGTAGTGGTACAGTATAAACACAACAAAAAATAAATGAGGTGCAAGGATGGTGAGGACATTGGAAACCAGAAGTGACAAAATAAATTGGCAATTGGATTATAAACTTCTTATATCCTGTGTAACTTACAAGGGAAATGCTATAATGCTGCTACAAATATGAAGCAAGGAATTGCTCATGCTGTCAGAAAGTTAGAATGGGAATCTAGGTTTTCATACAAAGTACCTCAGAACTACATTCTTCTTTTTTGTTTTATATACAGATGTGCTTTCGCACAGAATTAGTTAGACATTCAGACCAACTGATCTACAGCTCAAGAGCTTTTTCCTATCCCTCATATATTAATGCTTATGCTAATTTTAATGGAACCTTGTGATAGAAATTCTGTTGCATAGCTCACAGGGTTGTAATGCATTGCACAATAGTATTTTACAGTATATGCAAACCAATTGCTTCAGATACTTGGAACTGTAACATGGATCTTACACTTATGTACGGAAGCTGCTGCCATATAGTGGATGTGCAATACTCAATTAATATTACAGTTGCATTATTTTAGCTTGAAAACATGTTGTGGGCCTCAACTTTCAGAGAAGGATGAAGAATGTTGTTAGAGTTGTCCCTTTTCACCACCAACTCTGCTAACATCCCATTTCCTCTCCTCTTCCATCACGATTTGAAAGAGCAGTTGCCAAAGGGAAGCATTGTTCCTGATCTTTTTCCAGTGACAAGAGGTGTGCTTCATATGCAACATTGCACATAATGTGCGTTGTATGTACAAAATCAGACTTTTGCATCTGTGATTTGAAATAAGCAGCACATTACATGCAAATATGTGTTAGGAACTTGCTCCTGGTAGGCTTTACAGAAATGTATGTATTCCACATGCAGCATGTTAAAACAAAACATACTTTTAAGCCTTCAACTGGAAAACGTGCACATTTCTCCTTTGTCCATCATTTGATTCTTATACACGCAACTTACACACAGATGCCCATCCCTTGCCATCATCCGTATCCATCTAACATCTTTTTCCAGACATAGTGTGCAAAGCCACTGATAGATCAGGCACCATTCTGCCCAAATAACTGACATTTTGAGAAGAGAAATTCTCCAAAATTCTTGCCTGAATCTAATCTACCTCTATTAGCAAATTTACAAGTTTATTCATGATTATTTTTCTTTAATTTAATTTTCATGTTTCACAACGTACATTTTACTTTTAAAATCCTGAACTCCACACCTTTAGTAATGAATGTTCAACATGGATTTGAAACTTACTTTGTAGGCGATGTCATTTGATTTGCCAAACATTTAAGGTATCATTCATCTTAACAGGAGGTTTCATTTTCTTTTGAAGCATCTTCACATTTTCAAAATTTTACTGAGGTGCCCAGGGAGGAAAATAAGTATTCTGAGTTTTAGGTATTGTTCTGAAAGCCTGAGCCAACCAACTGGCGGCAGTAATTAAGAACATTTTTAACCTCTCACTGCTACAGGCGGAAGTTCCCACTATCTTCAAAAAGGCAACAGTTTTACCAGTGCCTAAGAAGAATAATGTGAGCTGTCTCAATGACTGTCGCCCGGTAGCACTCACATCGACAGCGATGAAATAGTTTGAGAGGTTGGTCATGACTAGACTGAACTCCTGCCTCAGCAAGGACCTGGACCCATTGAAATTTACCTATTGCCACAATAGGTCAACAGCAGACGCAATCTCCATGGCTCTCCACACGGCTTTAGACCACCTGGACAATGCAAATACCTATGTCAGGATGCTGTTCATCGGTTATAGCTCAGCATTTAATGCCGTCATTCCCACAATCCTGATTGAGAAGTTGCAGAACCTGGGCCTTTGTACCTCCCTCTGCAATTGGATCCTCGACTTCCTAACTGGAAGACCACAATCTGTGTGGATTGGTGATAACATCTCCTCTTCGCTGATGATCAACACTGGCACACCTCAGGGGTGTGTGCTTAGCCCTCTGCTCTACTTTCTATATACGCATGACTGTGTCGCTAGGCATAGCTCAAATGCCATCTATAAATTTGCTGACGATACAACCATTGTTGGTAGAATCTCAGGTGGTGACGAGATGGCGTACAGGAGTGAGATAAGCCAACTAGTGGAATGGTGCCGTAGCAACAGCCTGGCACTCAACGTCAGTACGACGAAAGAGCTGATTTTGGGCTTCAGGAAAGGTAAGACGAAGGAACACATGCCAATCCTCAAAGAAGGATCAGAAGTGGAGAGAGTGAGGAGCTTCATGTTCCTGGGTGTCAAGATCTCTGAGGATCTAACCTGATCCCAACATATCGATGTAGTTATAAAGAAGGCAAGACAGTGGCTATACTTTATTAGGAGTTTGAAGAGATTTTGCATGTTAACAAACACACTCAAAAACTTCTACAGTTGTACCATGGAGAGCATTCTGACAGGCTGCATCACTGTCTAGTATGGAGGGTCTACTGCACAGGACCAAAAGAAGCTGCAGAAGGTTGTAAATCTAGTCAGCTCCATCTTGGGCACTAGCCTACAAGGTACCCAGGACATCTTTAGTGAGCAGTGTCTCAGGAAGGTAGCGTCCATTATTAAGGACCTCCAGCACCCAGGGCATGCCCTTTTCTCACTGTTACCATCAGGTAGGAGGTGCAGAAGCCTGAAGGCACACACTCAGCAATTCAGGAACAGCTTCTTTCCCTCCGCCATCCAATTCCTAAATGACATTGAAGCTTTGGACTCTACCTCACTTTTTAAAAAATATACAGTATTTCTGTTTTTGCATGTCTTTTTTTAATCTATTCAATCTACGTAATTGATTTACTTGTTTATTTAATATTATGTTTTATTTTATTTATTATTTTTTCTCTCTAGTAGATTATATATTGCATTGAACTGCTGCTGCTAAGTTAACGAATTTCACGTCACATGCCGGTGATAATAAATCTGATTCTGATCCATGAAAAGAGTGCGATTTCTTCCCTTTTATAAATTCATTCAAACTGTATAACCTTAACTAAATGAACTTCTACCACTTGGTTTTCACAAATAATCCATTGCAAAAATTTTTGTTCAGCTGTGTACATACATCTACTGATGAAAAATTACAATATGAAATATATATATATTTAATAAGTAGTGCAAAAAGAGACCAAAAGAAAGATGAGGTAGCATACTGCACATGGGTTCATTGCCCATTCAGAAACCTGAAGGCTTAGGGAAGAAGCTGTTCCTAAAACATTGAGTGTGTGTCTTCAGGCTCCTGTACCTTCTCCTTGATGGTAGTAATTAGAAGAGGGAGGGCATGTCCTGAGTGAAGGGTGCCCTTGATGGATGCCACCTTTTGAGGTACCTCCTTTTGAAGATGTCCTCCAGGCCGAGGAGGCTGAGTTTGCACATTTCAGCAGCTTTACACGACCCTGTACAGTGCCCTCTCCAAACCAGACTGTGATACAACCAGTTAGAATGCCCTCCAAGATATAGAAATTTGTTTGTGGCTTTAGTGGTATACCATCTCTCCTCAAACAGCTTAATGAAGTACAGTCATTGTTGTGCTTTCTTTGAAATTACATAAATATGCTGGGCCCAGAATAGATATTCAGAGATGTTGATGTTGATACCCAGGAAGTTGAAACAGCTTACTTTTCTACTGCTGATCCCTCGATGAGGACTTATTCATATCTTGAAACCTTACTCCAAAATTGTTAGAGATGGCACTGAAATATCAATGTTTTTGGTTTGTGCTTCTGAAACCAGTGCTAAGTTTGTCTCTTTATAAAATATTTTGCATGGTGTTCCCTCTGTAATCAGCAACTAAATCACTACCAAAGTCCAAAAACTTCTAAGTAAATTTATTAATAAAATACATATATGTCACCATATCCAACCCTGAGATTTAACTTCCTGTGGGCATACACAGTAAACCCATAATAGAATAATAACCACAATAAAATCAACGAAAGACCACACCAGCTTGGATATTCAATCAGTGTGCAATAGTCAATAAACTATGCAAATACAAAAAAAAAGAAAGAATAATAATAAATAAATAAACAACAAATATTGAGGACCTGAGATGGAGAGTCCTTGAAAGTGAGCTCACTGGGTGCTAGAACATTTCGCTGATGGAGCAAGTGAAGCTGGGTGAAGTTATCCCTTTTGGTTCAAGAGGCTGATGGTTGAGGGCTAATAACTGCTCCCGAACCTGGTCGTGTGAGTCCTGAGGCTCCTGTACCTTCTTCTTGATGGCAGCAGCAAGAAGGGAGCATGGCCTTGGTGGTGTGGGTCCAGAATTTACACCATGTATTGCTCTCACTTCAGAGAATATACAAGACTGGTGAACATCATCTAGCCTACATTCTCATTAGTATTATACCTTGCATTTCACTTTCAGTCTTAGACTGTGGAGAACATTTCATAATTCTAACAAGGACATTGTAGGCTCCATGAATTATGCAATAAAGAACAGTAATATATCAACTACAAAATTTGCAGCAGTGTCATCTATATTTGCAAATCTTGCTTTGATTTGTTGGCATCAACATCAGACAGAATGACTAAGGCAGCTTGATTCTTGGTTGAATGACATTGGTTGGATAAATTATTATTTTGATTTTATAAACTGTTATTCTTTTGTATCTTTGAACAAATTGGTGGGAGAAGTTTCAGTCCAGGAGTGTCAAACACATTATCTGTGAGCTATACCCATTTTTAATGAGCAGAGCCTTACCCTTATTTGAATTCTGTCTGTTTACCCAAAATATATCAATACTCTTAAGTGAACTGTTCTGACCCTTGCATTTTTTAAAGTTAGTTATGAATAAATAACTAACCAAGACCATTAGGGTTAATCAATTAAATCAGTTTTATTTAAGTGGCCAAGCTCTGTCAGCAACGTCAATTATCAAAAATTGGTGAAGCTGCTTATATGGCATTACAAGTTCTATTAGATATGATAGAACCAACAGATCAGATCAAAGCTCTGCAGTTCTATTACGTCCAGTTGGCAGTGGTGGTGGACAAGTAAAAAGCAACACTTTCAGCCAGAAGCACCAAATGAATGATCCATCTTGCTTTTCTTCTGACAGCTCCACCATCTCAGGAGCCACTTTCAGTCGATTTGATGCATCCCACCTCAGTCAAGCAATGGTTGTGAGTGCTGAGCATAGCAAAATCTATGAGACCAGACAACATCCCTGATGTAGTGGTTAAAGTCCTGCTTTATAGAACTAGCCATGCCTCCAGTGAAGCTGCTAGCATTTGGTTACAACAGCAGGGGAGGCTTTGGTACGAAAGGATGAGTAAGTGACCCAGGAGCTTGGAGTAAGAGCAGGAACATTAAAAAGGAAAGTCTCATTGATTGGTTATTTGGGTGACGGGAACTTCACCCAATAGATGGAAGGTTAAGTTAAGCGGAGTGCCTTTTGCAATGTCATTTCTGAGATTTGGGAGTTGAGACCTTTGTTCAAGAGGTTTTGGTATGAACAGGTAAGATTTCTTTCTGCAGTTTATCCTCACTACTTGAGTCAATGTAAGCAGGCTGGCAGTTAGGACAGTGGAATGCTTCTCCTGCAAGATGTAGGAACTTAGAGAAATTCACAGTCTCCTTAATGCTTACATCCAAGGAAAGTACAGCTCTGGTTAAACTAGGTCAAGGAACTGGAGCCAGATTTGGATGTACTTGGGATGGGGAGACAGAGAACCTCGTGGTTAAGGTTTTTAATGAGGTAGTAAATGAGCTATAGGCTTTGGATAAATGGAAAAATAAGGGGAGTAGGCTGTCAGAATCAGATTTAATATCTCTGGCATATGTTGTGAAATTTATTAACTTTACAGCAGCAGTACAAAGTTCTGCAGTCAGAGCAGATTTCCCTTGTGGACATTCTCCTCACCGACCCAACTGGATCTGTTGTGGGATTGCTTTTTTTTGGGGCTAGCAGTAATAGTCAGGTCTCTGGCATTGTGACTGGCTCTGAGGCTCAGAGGAAAAGTGTGCAGTCAGATAGGACAATAGCAATGAGAAATTTAATCGTGAGAGAAATGGACAAGAGATTCTGTCCCTGAGGAAGAGAAACCAGGTTGGGGTAAGCAAGAGACAGGGAAAGCAATTCTTGGATAAGCTGTATCTAATTCAATACTAGAGGTTTAACAGGTAAGAAAGATGAACTCTGTGTGTATTGGCTCTGTGTACAGGGATGTTATAGCTACAACAGAAACATGGCTGAGAGAAAGGCAGGACAGGCAGCTTAATATTCCAGGATACAGATACTACAGGAATGACAGAGTTATAGATTAGCGAAGAGCAGATGTTGCCCTTTTGTTAAGGTGGGATGTAGCAGAAGTACTTAGAGTAGGAGATTGTCCAGTGAGGCCAGATAGGTAGAACTTAAAAACAAGGAGAGGGTCACTCTACTGTAGTTATATTAGAGATGGGAACATATAGGCAGTGGGAACATGAGGAGCAGATGTGTAGAGAGGTTGGTCAGTTGTAAGAATAATTTGATTGTATTAGTGGGAGATCTTAATCTCACTGATATTGACTGGGCCACCCATAGTGTTAAGGACTCGGATGGGGTGTAATTTGAATAATATGTCCAGGAAAGTTTCTTCAATCAACATATAGAAGGCCCTGTTCAGGAGGGCGCAATACTGGATCTTCCTTAGGAGATGAAATTATCTTAGGCAGATAACTGAATTGGCAGACAGGCAGTGAGCACATTGGCTCTCATGGTCATCAGGGCTTGACCAAGTGCATCCTTAGAATTTATGGGAGGCTAGAGAGAAAATTGCAGGGGTCCTCAGAGATAATTGATTCATCATTTGACACTGGTGAAGTTCCTGAAGACTGGAAGGTGGCTAATGTCATTCCGTTGTTTAAGAATAGCAAGGACAAACCTGAAACTACAGTTTGGTCAGGCAGACATTAGTAGCAGAGAAGTTTTTGGAGGGCTTTCTGAAGGACAGAATCTTACCAGCATTTGGATAGACTATCTGATTAGAAGGAGACAGCAACACTTTGTATGTAGAAAGTCATGCTTGATTAACATTCTAGAGCTGTTTGAAGTATCAAAGATGTAGATGAGGGTAGGGCAGTGGATGTAATCAGTTTGGACTTTAAGAAGGCATTCAGTGTCCTTTTTATTACTATTTATTATTTATGGTGCAACTGTAACGGAAACCAATTTCCCCCGGAATCAATAAAGTATGACTATGACTATGACATGATAGACTAGTCTGGAAGTTTTGTCCCACAGAAGCCAGGAAGAGTTAGTTTGATGAATTAAAAAAGTAGATTGAGTTAAGGAGCAGAGGGCAGTGGTTTAAGGTTATTTCTCTGAAAGGAGGCCAGTGGCTAGTGGTGTACCATGGGTGTCAGTTTTGTCACCCTTGCTACTCATTGTTTATGTAAATGATTTTAATATGAATCCATAGAACTTGATCAAGTTTGTGGATGACACAATATTAAGAGTTGATAGAGAAGGATGTTACCGTAGATTATAGAAGAATGTAGATCAGTTAGGGAAGTAGGCTGGTGAATGCCAAATGGATTTCAGTAGATAAGCGTGAGGTGATGCTTTTTGAAAAGGCAAACCAGCACAGGATGTGTACTATGAATGGTAGTGCACTAGGGAGTGTAATGGAACAGAGGGACCAAATAGGACAAGAACATAGTTTGTTGAAATTGGCATCATAGGTGGTGAAAAAGACACTTACCACACTGGCCTTCTGTTAGTGCACTGAATTTAGGAGTCTGGATATTATGTTGTAGTTCTAAATTATTGGTAAGACTACACTTGTAGTATTGTGTACAGTTTTGTTCACCCTGTTGTAGGAAAGTTGTAGTTAAACTGAAATGAGGGCAAAGTAGATTTGAGGGTTAATACCAGAATGGAGGACCTGAATTGAAGGGTGGTTGGCCAGGCTAGGTGTCTGTTCTTGGAATTGAGGAGAAAGAGGGGTGTCTTTGTAGAATCCTTAAAATTGAGAGGCATAATTCTTTATCAGTGTATGGATGACCAAATCTAGGGGGGAAGAGATTTAATGACTAACAGCCAGACTGGTTCTGTCTCAATTTTTAATTATTGTACACTAACATTCACATGCTACACATACTTCAAGAACATTCCTGCATTATACAGCAACAGATTTAAAAAAAATTCTTCTTCCTCAAATATGAAAGCTTCAATAATCAAGAAAGCTACTTCTGTTTTCACTTGCCTTTTGGAACTTTATTCCAATTCTAAAACATACAAGTTCATTGCTTCCACTCAGTCAGATGGAGTGTAGCACAGCAGTTGGTCAGTCTGTATCCAGTCTCATTGACGTAAACGTCACCACATTAGGAGCGCTGGATGCAATGCATAAAGCCAGAGGGTATGCATGCAAATTCACTGATAATTGCTGCACAAAATTTCCTTCTACTTCAAGGCCTTTTCATAAGTATTTTCAGTTACATCACCTGCTGCACTCCTCTAAAAGCATAGGACACATTATATAAAAAAATAGTTACATAGAAACATAGAAAAATAGGTGCAGGAGTAGGCCATTCGGCCCTTCGAGCCTGCACCGCCATTTATTATGATCATGGCTGATCATCCAACTCAGAACCCCGCCCCAGCCTTCCCTCCATACCCCCTGACCCCCATAGCCACAAGGGCCATATCTAACTCCCTCTTAAATATAGCCAATGAACTGGCCTCAACTGTTTCCTGTGGCAGAATTCCGTCTAGGCATGAACATCGATTTCTCCAGATTCCAGTAAATTTTTTTCCTTCCCTCTTCTCCCTTTCTTCATTTCCCACTCACACATCTTACCTTTTCTCCTCACCTGCCTATCACCTCCGAGTGATGACACCCCTCCTTCCCTTCCTCCCATAATCCACTCTCCTCTCCTATTAGATTCCTTCCCCAATCCTTCACCTTTTCTACATATCTCCCAGCTTTTTACTTCATTTCCCCCTCCCCACCCACCTGACTTCACCTATCACCTTCCAGCTTCTCCTCCTCCTTCTCCTCCCACCTTCTTACTCTGGCATCTTCCCCCTTCCTTTCCCGTCCAGATGAAAAGTCTTGGCCCAAAATGCATTCATTTTCATAGATGCTGCCTGACCTGCTGAGTTCGTCCAGCATTTTGTTCAAAGGAATCTCTCTTTCATTCTCGACTGCAGTATCCTGCTCACCAGAATGCATGGTACACTTCCTGTATGTTTTCAGTAGATGAGTTAATATTCATTATCAACCATCAAATTGATATAACTGTTTTTACATAATTTATTTAAATCTGTTTGTTACAAATAAAAACTTTACAATGTATTTATTGAGAAGTACTGACCTTTGAGCTGCACCACCCATTAATCCCCGATTTAATCCTAGCCTAATCATGGGCCAATTTACAATGACTACTTAACCTACCAACCGGTACGTCTTTGGACTGTGGGAGGAAACCAGATCACCCTGAGGAAACACATGCAGTCATGGGGGAGAATATGCAAACTCCTTACAGGCAGTGGAAATAAGAAAATATTGAAAAAGGCTAGAAAGCTGCATTATAGTCACAGTTGTACCCCACAGGCTCAGGCCCTTTAGCCAACATCACCCATGTTGAGTGTGTTGCTCTTCAGTACTGATCTATTCGCCTGTGTTAGGTCCACCTCCTTTTATGCCTTGCTTGTTTACATGACTGTCTAAAAGTCTCTTAAGTATAGTGCTTGCATTTCGTTCCACAAACCCCTATGGCAGCACATTCTATACAAGCAGGCAAAAGACAGGAAAGACAGGCCTGACTTCAGTGTTTGGTAAGATGTTAGAGTGCATTGTTAAGGATGAGGTTTTGGGGTACTTGGAGGCACATGATAAAATAGAAGGAATTCAGTATGTATCCTTCAGGGGAAATTTTGCCTGATAAATCTGTGAATTATTTGAGGAAATAACAGGGAGGAAAGACACAGGAGACTTGGTTGATATACAAACAAGAGAAAATCTGCAGATGCTGGAAATCCAAGCAACACACACAAAATGCTGGAGGAACTCGGCAGGCCAGGCAGCATCTATGGGAAACAGTACAGTTGATGTTTCAGGCTGAGACCCTTCAGCATTTTGTGTCCATCCATTGATATAGCTTACTTGGATTTTCAGAAGGCCCTCAACAAAGTGCTACATATGAGGCTGTAAACATGAGCCCATGGTATTACAGGAAAGATAATAACATGGATAGAAGATTGTATGACTGGAAAGAGGATAAGAGTGGGAATAAAGGGGACCTTTTCAGGTTGGCTGCTGATAAGTAGTTTTATGATTTTCAGAATGGTTTGAACTTTGAATTCTGGTAAGGAAAAGGTGGTGGTGTCAATTCTCTCACTCAATGTCAATAAGACCAAGGAACTGATTGTACAATTCAGGACAGAGAAATCAGAGGTCCATGAGTCAGTACTCAGAGAAGGATCAGAGACAGAGAGAAGTATTTAGAGCAGCTTTATGGCTAGTATCTAAGAAAGGATGTATACTCGCGTTGGAGAGAATGCAGAGGTGGTTTATGAGAATGATCCTAGGAATAAAAGGGTTAACATATGAGGAACATTTGACTGCCTAGATAGTGGACTTGGAGAGGATGATTCCAGAAGCCGCAGCCCCAGAATACAAAGATATTCCTTTAGAAAAGGGATGAGGAGAAGCGTGGTGAATCTGTGGAATTCACTGAGTACATTTAAAGACATTGGGTATATTTAAATTGGAGGTTGATGGGTTCTTGACTGGTAAGAGTGTCAATGGTTACAGAAAGGATGCAGTAGAATGGGGGTGAAAGGCAAAATAAATCAGCCATGATGGAATGACAGAGCAGACTTGATGTGCCAAATGGCTAAATTCTGCTCCTATGTCTTGTAATAAACCAATTTAATTTTATAATCTATAGACTAGGGTGTTATTAAAGCTGTTAAATCTTATATACCAAGCTTCACATACAATTGATCAAAGAGGAATGGAAAATCTGGCATAGTTTTGGAAGCAATGTAACATTTCAGATTGCATCAATATTATCCAGTCAGTCATTTAGTGTTTAATACCTGTTAGCAGGGACTCTTGATTCCAGATTGTAGCTGACTTCAGAAACTCCCCTAACTTCAAAAATGATGTCATTGACATGGCGAAGCTTCCCATATGGCAGGGAGGTGGGGAATCTGAATATATTAAGATTGGGAAGGTGGTCAATTCACACCAACTGGAACCAATAAGGAAGAGGATGAGACTAAGCTTGTTAAGCCATTGTTTATTGAGGTTCCTGTATAAAACAACGATTTGAGTGTACTCAACACCTCCCTTTGTGACTGGATTCTAACTTCCTGACCAACAGATCACAATCAGTCTAAACAGGCAGTAACACCTCAGCCATTATTATTCTCTACACTGGTGCCCCACTAAACTGCATCCCCATTCGCTGTACATTCACATCTGCATGGCCAGTTCTGGCTTTAACTTCATCTACAAGTATGCAGATAACACTACAGTAAAGCACCAATTCATAAACAATGATTGAGTTAGAATTCAGCAAGGAGATAAAAAGCCTAGTGACATGGTGCCATAACAACAAGGTTTCCCTCATTGTCAGCAAAACAATGGAGCTGGTCATTGGCTTCAGAAAGCCGGAAGAGCACATGCTCCTGTTTACATCAATAGTGTTAGGAGCTTCAGGTTTCTAGGAGTGAACATCTCCAATAGCCTGTCATGGACACCACAGTCAAGAAAGTGCAGCAGTACCTCTATATTCCTCAGGAAGCTAAAGCTGACATGTCCCCTTTTTCCCTCACCAGTTTTTATTGGTACACTTTGTGGTTGTATCACAGCTTGGTGTGTCAACTGCTTTGCCTAGACAGTGAGAAACTACAGAGAGATATGGACACAGCTGGGTAAACCAAAGAAACCAACTGCTCTCCAGGGACTCTGTCTCTACATCTCACTGCCTCAGTAAAACAGCCAGGATAATCAAAGATGTCGGACAATCTCTCTTCTCTCCTCCTCCATTAGGCAGAAATAAAATCCTGAAAGTATGGACCACCAGGCTAACAGAGATTTTCTATCCCACTGCAGTAAGACTATTGAAAAATATCTTAGTATGATAAAATCAACTCTTGGCTCACGATCTACCTCATTATGGCTTTGTAGCTTATTAATACAGAATAGCAATGGTGAAAGAAGCTTTCCAGAAAATGAAGACCATATTAACAAACAGAAAGATGAGCACGTACACCAAAAACAGAATACTGCAGTGTTATGTTTATTCTATCCTATAGTGGATGCTGGACCATTTCTCCAGCAATGGAAAAGAGACTAGAAGCAGCTGAATTATGGTTCTACAGGAGAATGTTAAAAATATCATGGACCACACACACATCAAATGAAGAAGTTCTCAGAACAGCCCAAGCAGTTTGATCACTCATACCAACAATAAGAGGAAGACAAATCAGATTCCTAGGACATAACATGTGGAAAGATGAACTAGAAAAACTCATACTCTCTGGGAAGATCGAGGGGAGCAAACCTAGAGGAAGACCTCGGCTTATGTACATCAAAAGCTTAGCCAGGTGGTTACACATCGAGGAAATGGAAGTCATCCAAAGAACGAGGGATAGGTCTACATGGAAGACCATGGTCACCAATGTCCGCATTGGATATGGTACCTAGACAGACAGACAGACCTTATTGTTTAACCACACTGCATTCTGTAACAGTAACACTTAAATCTGCACTGTTATTGTTTTACCTTGCAGTTCTTCATTGCACTGTTGCAATGGATGATATGGAAGACAGGTTTTTCTAGCCTACCTTAGTACATATGACAACAATAAACCAACTTACTAATGCATATGGAGCCCAAACAATTGTCAATATCATCTTCAAAACCTGTGAACATTGTAATCTTGATCTAGTTTCATATCTTTATCAAGAGTTTATAATTCACGATTTACTGTAGTTGAGCTACAGCAAGCAGGAACATTCTCAGGCACCACATAAATGAAATTCTTCATATTACCATCATACAAACACAAAAAAAAATCTGGCATGGACCTGCTTTGTAAAGTCGTGCCTTTGAATTCATCAACAAGCTACAGTAGTCATGCTTTAAGACCATGTGAGGGACCTATTCTGTGACAGATGCATCATTTACTCCTCCCACTCATACGGCTTCAATCTGCCTTTCCATCTGGAGCTGAGCACTTGATGCCTTCTGGACTATGACTGTCGGCAGCCTCAGAGAATTGGATATTGAATTTGTGGGGAAGTGTAGTAGTGACTAGGATTTGCTAGATAAATCTTAATTGTCTAGGCTTCATTGTGAGTAAAAATAAAGATGCAAAATTTTTATAAAGTTTTACTTATGAAAACTAGATATATCAGCAAAACTGCAGTAAATAAATACCAGAAAATACCATTATTTCATCAAATTTCTCGTTTAATGAGAAAGAAATAAGGCAAAAAGTCACTCTTGCAAGTGCAGCAGAATAAAAACCAACCACCACCAATCACTGCGTGAATTCATGTAATGGCATGATCACAACAAACCTGGTATGTCACACAAAATGCTGGAGTGATTGCTTTCCTTTACTGTTCAATGGCAAAATAAATTACATGAATACTGTATGTAAATAACAAAAAAATTAGAATCTCTTTGTTATCAATGCTTTGTTTCAACTGTTGTGTGAATTTTCCCCTCTTCACTCTGATGTTAAAAATACCAATTCAATTGGCCATTTAACATGACTCTCTAAAGTAACATACTGACTATCAACAGAAGATAAAAAAAACTTGTGCTACTAATGAGGGATGGAATACTATTATAAATGGTCATGTGCTTTTGAGAGATTTGTGACTGAGAATGAGAGAAAGCAGAAAAATCCAGAAATTCATTATGTAATATCCAGGAAACTGCTTCCTGAGATGACAGATTAAGAAACAGGATATAATAGGGGCAAGTAAATACGACCTCCCAAATCATATCAGCATTCCAGATGTACTCGCAGGATCGGAGGTGGAGCGGGTCAGAGCTTTAAATTCTGAGGACCTGTCCTGGGCCCAGCACACAAGTCCAATTACAAAGGAAACATGGCAGTGCCTTTACTTCCTTAGGAGTTTGCAAAGATTTGGCATGACATCTAACACTCTGACAAACTTCTATAGATGTGTAGTGAAGAGTATATTGACTGGCTGCATCACAGCCTGGTATGGAAGCACTTACGCCCTTGAATGGAAAATCCTATAAAAAGTAGTGGATGCAGATCAGTCCATCATGGGTAAAGCCCTCCCCACCACTGAGCGCATCTGCACAAGACATTGTCACAAGAAAGCAACATCCATCATCAGGGACCCCCACCATCCAGGACATGCTCTCTTCTCGCTCCTGCCATCAGGAAGAAGGCACAGGAGTCTCAGTACCCACACCACCAGGTTCAGGAACAGGTATTACCCCTCCATCATCAGGTTCTTGAGCCAAAGGAGATAACTTCACCAAACTTCACTTCATCAACGAAATGTCCCCACAACCTGTGGACTCACTTTCAAGGACTCTTCATCGCATGTTCTCAATATTTATTTCTTATTTATTATTATTATTTCTTTCCTTTTGGATTTGCACAGTTTTGCACAGTGGCTGAATGCCCAAGTTGGTGTGGTCTTTCATTGATTCTATTATAGTTATTATTCTATTCTGGATTTACTGAGTATGCCCACAAAAAATGAATCTCAGGGCAGTATATGATGACGTATAAGTACCTTGATAGTAAATTTACTTTGAACTTTCTTGTAGCAGCACTCTGCACACTCGATGCTGTGATGGACTGGACTGTATGCTCCACTTTCTGTAGCCATTTCCTTTCCTGGGCATTGGCATTTCCATACCAGGCCATGATAGAACCAGCTAGAATACTCTCCACTGTCCATCTATAGAAGTTGGTCAAAGTTTTTGGCGATGTGCCAAATCTACATAAACTTCCAAGAAAGTAGAGGTGCTGTTATGCCTTCTTTGTGATGACACTGTGCTGGTCGCAGGAAAGGTCGTCTGATTATATTGACGTTGAGGAATTTAGAGCTACTGATCTTCTCCATCTCTGTTCCTCTAATTCCTCCATTGTCTCAAGTTCTCTCATTCCTCTTAAACTCAAGAGATTCTGCAGCTGCTGGAAATCCAGATAAAACACATAAAATGCTGAAGAGACTCAGCAGGTCAGGCAGCATCTATGTAAATAAATAAACACAACATTTTGGGCTGAGACCCTTCATCAGGACTGGAAAGGAAGGGAGAAGAAGCCAGAATAAGAAGGCGAGGGAGGGCTGGAGTTCAAGCTAGAAGGTGATAGGTGAAACCAGGTAGGTGGGGGATGGGGGATGAAGTGAGAAGCTGGGAGATAAGTGGAAGAGGTAAAGGGCTGGAAAAGAAGGAATGTGATAGGAGAGAAGAATGGATCATGAGAGAAAGAGAAGGGGCATTGGCATCAGAGGGACATGATCGACTGGTGAGAAGAAATAAGAAGGGGGCCAGAGTGGGGAATTGAAGAAGAATGAAGGGGGGGGGGAATGTTATTGGAAGCTGGAGAAATCGAGGTTCATGTCATCAGGTTGGAGGCTACCCTAATGGAATGTAAGGTGTTTGTCTCCTCCTTTTGTAAAGGGGAGAAGTGCTAACTTGTTCCCTGAGGATGGGTATGTCCTTGCCATCATCCATCAAAGCTGAACAACTTCTTTTTTTTGGGTCCAAAGCTTCCAGTGGAGCACAGGCCTTCGACAGCCTACGGTTTCCATTATCCTCTGTCTGAGCCAGTTTCTGAGGGTGGACCAGAGTGTCCCCATTGTCTAATTTCAGCCTTAATGTCTCTCCTGCATGTGTTCTTTTGTCATCCCTTTTTCCCCTTTCCTTGGTGATTCCATTTGAATTCCTGCCTAGTGAAGTTGGTTGACTTCTTCTAGGCATTGACAATCCACCTCCATTTCAGTTTGCATATTTATATCTCTGTGGATTCCTTGTTGGTGCTTTTCACAGTGTCTGGTTGGTTACTTTGTCAGTCCTCTGATGTTTAGGATCCTTCTCAGGCACTGATTGATGAAAGCCTACAGTTTTTGTCGTGTCTTCTTTGTTGTTTTCTAGGTTTCAGAGCCGTACAGGAGCACTGTTTAAAATTTGGAGATTCTGATTTTGGTTTTTCTTGATATGGCTCTGGATGCCCAGACTTCTTTCAAGATGTTGAATATTAGTCTGCCCTTGTTGATCCTGGATTTTACATCCTTATCCGCATATACTCACAATGCTTCCAAGATAGACAAAGGAAGTCACTTCTTCCAGGGTGGTATCTCTCATCACTATGGGTTTATTGCTGGTGCAGTTTACCTTCATCACTTTCATTTTATCTACCTTTGGTCTTAGACCCAGCATTGTAGAGTTAGCAGTTGTTGGTTAAACTAGACAGTAGGGTGATGTCATCTGCAAACCTTAGGTCATTAATTTGCTGCCACATAGGCCACTGGATTCAATTTCATTTTTCACCTGTCCATTTTATAATCCAATCTATTGCCAACAGGAACAGGAAAGGAGCCATCAAACATCCCGGCTTCACCCCAGTGTTGATGTTGAAGCTTTCTGACAGTTTTCCCACATGTATGACTTTGTAGGACATGTTGTTGTAGGAGTCCTGATGATATTGATAAATTTCTGCACTATTCCATAACGTTTCATAAGTTTCCATAAGGTGTTTCTGTCTAAGCTATCGAAGGCTTTCTTGTTGACAATGAAGTTGACGTAGGGTGAAGTATTCCATTCGATTGACTATTCCATGGTTATTCTTAAGGTAACTATCAGGTCTGTGCTGGAGAAATCGTTCTTAAAGCCTGTTGTGCCAACAATTTGTTGAAAGTGCTGCAGAATAATTCTGTTTAGCACCTTTCCAACTACAAACATTAAGGATATACCTCTGTAGTTTTTACAGTCTCATAGGTTACCTTTCTTTGGAAGCCTGAATTTATGACTTTCTTTTCACTCTTGTGGCATCTCTTCTTTGTCCCAGATCTTGTGGAACAAAGTGCATTGGATATCTTCCAGAAGTGTAGAGTCTGCCTTCAACGCCTCTGGTAGAATCCTGTCTGGCCAAGTGCTTTTCTTGACCTTAGCCTCTTGATTGCCTGCTTGATTTCCTTCTTTGATAACTTGGCATAGTTGACATCGAAGTCTGATTGTGCTTCTGGAATTAAAGGAGATTTTGGAGGAGGTGGTCTGCTCAGAATCTCTTTGAAGTAATGCTTGTCTTCTTTAGTTAGGACATTTCCATCTTTATCCTTCACTTGGATGTTGATCTGGTTGAATTTGCAAGCTAGTTTCTTGGTAGTATTGTGTAGTTCTTTCATATCCCCATTTGCTGAGGCTTCTTCTGCTTGGGACACTCTCTCCTGTCCCTCTTGATGTTTCTCCTCTCTTCCTTGTGCACTCTGTCATATTCCCTCTGTGCCTCTGTTTTTAGTGTTCTCCTCTTGTTGATTGTTTCCATCGTTCCTGGTGTAATCCACTACTTATGCTCAAATATCCTTTTACCCAGCACTTCCTCACAAGCTTCTTTTATTGCCTCTTTGACGGCAATCCATTCGTCTTTGATATCAAGGTCCTCAAGCGCCTGGAACCTGTTGGAAAGTGTGAAGGCAAATCTCTGAGCTGTTTCTTTGTCTTTCAGGTAGTTCACATTGTACTCAGTCTCTGATTGGGTAGTGCGTAGTTTCTTTTTAGCTTCATCTGTTCTTTGGTGATCAGAAGATGGTGGTCTGACCCTGGATCTACACCACGTTTCACTCTGACATTATGGAGAGATCTTCAAAACTTCTTTGAGATACAGGCGTGGTTGATCTGGTTCTCTGTGACCTTGTTTGGTGACATCCATGTTAGCTTGTGTATTTGCTTGTGTGGGAAAAACTTCCTCCAATAACTAGCTGGAAGATAGCACAGGTTTCAGCAGATCATTCCCCATTTTCATTCGTTTCTCCAAGACCATGTTTCCCATTACCTGTTCATATCCTGCATTATCCCTGCCTATTTTGGCATTAAATCTCCCATGCCGATGGTCAGGTCTTTTTCCTTCCCTCTGCCGATGACTCCACTGAGTGTGTTGTAGAACTCATCTTTGTCTCCTTCATTGGCATCGTTTGTTGGTGGGTAACATTGGATAACTTGAGCTGTTATCTTCTGCTGCTTGGTTTTAAAGCCAGCAGTGATAATTCTGGAACTGGTGGCTTCCCATGCAGCCATGGCTCTACGTGCTTCTGGTGTCATCATGAAGGTTACACCCTTTGTTTGTGGTGCATCATTGCTTTGATGGCCGAGTAGATGATACGTACTCTCACTGTCAGTCGGGTCTCTCCAGATGACGTCCATCTTGTCTTACTCAGCCCAAGAGTTAACTGTTTGTAACTTTTCATCTCACTTGCTATGATGGTGTATCTTCCTGCCTGGTACATGGTTCTCACATTGAAAAGTTCAAAGTTCAAAGTAAAATTTATTATCAGAGTACATATATGTCACCATATACAACCCTGAGTAACTGTAAACAGGATCAATGAACAACAAACTGTGCATATGCAAATATTAATAAATAACAAGATAAAGAGTCCTTAAAGTGAGACCATTGGTTGGAGTAACACCATAAATAGAATGAACGAAATTATCCTCCTTTGTTCAAGAGTCTGATGGTTGAGCAGTATTAACTGTTCTTGAATTTGGTGATGCGAGTCCTGAGGCACTTTGCTATGGTAACATTCCATGTAGATGTGCTCAATGGTTGGGAGGACGCTACCTGTGAGGTACTGGGACAAATCCACTACTTTTTGTAGGATTTTCCATTCAGAAACATTGGTGTTCCCATACCAGGCCATAAGGCAGCCAATTCAATACGTTTCCCACCACACTTCTATAGAAGTTTGTCAAGGTCTTTGACGACAAGCCAAATCACCACAGACTCCTAAGGAAGTAGAGGCGTTGTCATATTTTCTTTGCAATTTCATATATATGATGTGTCCAGGACAGGCCATCTGAGATAGTGACACCCAGGAACTTAAAGTTACTAACCCTCTCCACCTCTGAGTACTGGTTCATGGACCTCTGGATTCCCTCGCCTGAAGTCTGCAATACTTTCCTAGGCCTTGCTGACATTGAGTGAAAGGTAATTGTTATTACAACACTTAGCCAAGTTTTCAATTTCCTTCCCATATGCTGATTCATCACCATCTTTGATACAACCCACAACAGTGGTATCATCAGCGAACTTGTACATGGTGTTGGCCACAGAGACTTAGGTGTAAAGTGAGTAGAGCAGAGAGCTAAGCACACATCCCTGTTGTGCTCCTGTGCTGATTGAGATTGTGGATGAGATGTCTTTGCCAATCCAGACTGGCTAGGGTCTGCAAGTGAGGAAATCTGAGATCCAATTGCACAAAGGTGCATTGAGGCTCAGGTCTAGAAGCTTACTGATTAGTTTTGAGGGGTTGATGGTATTAAATGCTGAGCTGTAATCAATAAAGAGCATCCTAATGAATTCATCTTTCCTGTCCAGATGTTCCAGGATTGTGTGAAGAGCCAACGAGATGTCATTTGCTGTGGAACTTTGGCTTTGGTAGACAAATTGGAGCGGATCCAAGTAACCACTCTTACAGGAGCTGATATGTTTCAACACCAGCCTCTCAAAACACTTCATCACTGTGGGTGTAAATGCCACTGGGTGATGTCATAGAAGTAGGTTACCACATTCTTCTTGGGCACTGGTATGATTGAAGCCTGCCTGAAGAAGGTGGGTATCATGCACTTCCAAAGTGAGAGGTTTAAGATATCCGTGAACACATAGCCAGTTGGTCACCACAGGTCTTCTGTATTTGGCCAGGTACTCCATCCAGACTGGATGCTTTCCTTAGATTCACTCTATTGAAGATGACCTGCACATCATCTTCAGATGCTGAGACCAAAGGATCATTGAGACATGGGGGTGCATGATGGTTTCTCCCTGTTCTGGTGGTCAAAGCCAGCATAGATAGCATTGAGTTCATCTGCAAGCAAAAGCCTGCTGTCCTCCATGTCTCTAGATTTAACTTTGTAGGAGGTGATTTCATTCAAACCCTGCCACAGCTGTTGGGCATCCCTTGTTGATTCCAGTCTAGTCCAGAATCTCCACTTTGTTCATGAGATGGCTTTCCAGAGATCATTACTGCACCTCGTAGCATTCTTGATCTCTAGATCTGAAAGCCTCTCATCTGGGTCTCAGCAAATTCCAGTTTCATGTTTCATCAGGGCTTCTGATTGGGGTAAACCCTGAATGATTTTGTGGGGACACACTCATCTGCAGCTGCTTTAACAAAGTCTGTTACAATTCTGGTGTAGTCATTCAGATCCTCAGATGAGTGCTGGAACAGGACCCAGTCCACTCACTCAAGGCAATCCTGTAACCTTTTCTGTGTCTCCTGTGACCATCTCTTAGTTGTCTTGATCTCTGGAGCCTTGCTTTTTAGGCTTTGTCTGTATGTAGGTAGTAGGAGTACTTGCCAAAACGTGGTCTTGGAAAGGAACAATAGGCAATCCTTATCATAGTGTAGCAGTAGTCTCGTCTGTTAGGACCTGGTGCAACAGGTTATGTGTTGGTGATAATTGGGCAGGGTTTTCTTCAAACAGGCCTGGTTAAAGTCACCAACTATAATTTGAAGTATATCAAGATGGACTATTTCTTGCCTGCAGACAACATTGTGGAGATTTGCGAGTGCTTGTTTATAATTGGCCACTGGTGGTATATAAACTGAGGTCGGGATACAGATAACAACTCCCGAGGAAAATGTAATGGTCTACATTTGATCGGTAGATGTTCTCAGTCAGGGGAACAAGAAATTGACAAAACCCTCACATCTGAACACCAATTGACTGAAAAGAACACACTGCCACCTTTTTCCTTACCAGAGTTCGCGGTTCGATCCATTCTGAAAATTGTATAACCTTCTGGTCGGATTGCTGCATCCGATGTGTTCACTGATACCCAAGTCTCGGTGCAACAAACAATTGAGATCTGCCTCATCTGCTCTGAGGCAGCAGCGTTGCCCCGATACCCAAGGTAGATATGGACTTTGATGAGAAAAGAGATGGCAGCTGCGCAGGATTCTGATGACTTTCCCTGTGCTGCATCATCCGCTCACTCAGTGATGAGCCTCTTCTCACAAAGTCGAAGCTATTGTTGGAGTTCATCAATGTTTCTGTCATCTATTGTATCCACTGTACAGGGGATTGGCCTTAGCAGCTCCACCAGAGCCCTGTTGGCCAGCCTTACCTGCTGACACTTCTCATGCTGGGAACCTTGGGTTAGACCATTCCCGAGGATATTTTATCATTCCTTTTAACATAATATTCTAACTATACGTCAAAGTGAAACTACCCCATCCATTCCTAACACAAACACACTTCACTTGTTTCCAAATCGAGAATTGTTACCCCTTTGCTCTGCAAACCTGTCTGGAAAATAATTGGGCCTCCACACTATTGGCAGGAAAAAATGTACCTCACAGGGAAAGAGCATCCGTTTTTCAGTTCATCCAGAATCAATTCAGGAATCAGACTGCTCTCTGATCTAAACACCTACTTCTGTACCAGACATGGCTAGAGAAGAAAAATCTATCTTGGGTGCTGGCCGAGTGAAGCACTCATGTTCCTCTGAGAGCAATGAGTGTCCTCAACCTGGCTCTGAACCATTTGCCAACCACCTGTTGTACACTGGCTCATCTGCACAGTGCTCTTAAAATGAACGTCACGTCAATAAACTATCAAAGCTTTAATGGTCGAGTCTTCAAAAAATTCCCTTGTGCAAAATGCAATAGAATTTCTGGGCTTGCCTTCTAGGTGGCTGAGCTGGCAAAGTCCATGTAGGGTTTGTTACCGTGCTCTGTGAAGGCTTTCATGACAATTATTGGACCTGAAGATAATTTTGTGGTTTGAGCTAATCTAAAGCCTTTGACAATTTTGTCTCAGTATGAAAGAAAGTTGTGATCTCAATTCATCAATGAGTTTAAAATACCTAAGTGCTTAATAAAATGTATTTTCCAATCTCATCATTACGTGTTATGCAGTGTGGGTGGTGACAAAACTAGCTCATCTATTTTATCTCATAAAAGCATTTAATAATAATATAGGAAACCTAAATACTCTTTATAATTATTTAGGCACAGGTTAAACATTCTGCCACACAGTTTCCAGAGAAATTAAAATCAATAAAAATGTTACCATCCACAGCAGACCCCTGTGCCACCGTACAGCAGGCAAAATTCAGCAGCCGTCAATCTAATGCAAAGCAGGTGAGCATCGCTTTTTCTGTCAACTGAGGATTATCACAATGCTTCTCTGGTGTTGGAGGTTGTTGCTCTCCTCAGTGCACAACTAAAAGATTAGAATCAGCATCTTTTGCAGCACCACAGTCAGAGTTGCTTTCTGTTCTTCAATTTCTGGATAACTGTGGTGTTTGAATCCTTCATGGCCATCCTTGATTCACAGGCAGGGAGTTGAATTCCTCTCTCTTGCTAACAAAGGCAGATCACTCCAGAATTTTCTCTCTGTAATGCAAAAACAAACCCCCAACTAACAAGCTGCGCTGGACAACCTCCCTCTGGTGACAGTAAAAGTGCATTTCAATTGCTTTGCAGTCCAATGTACATCACATTAAAACTGCCCCTCCATTTCTAGTATAATACACTGTCAAATGAATAGATTTATTTTTATGTTAGCTCCAAGGAAATTTGTCTCCTTTGTGTCACCCACAAGGAAAAGTGCCTGCGGTGAAGCTGAATTAATGCTCTTTACTTCCCTTATTTTCTCATAACCTAACTCGCTCTCACTTAGTCTGCAAACACAAAGATCATTTTCTTTATCGTGTCACCTACTCAATATATTGGCACTGTGAAATTGCACAAGTTTCAATTTAGCTTTCCTAAAACTGATTCAAAACACATTACTGTAGACTCACAGGGATTCTCATCTGGAAGAGATATTGTGCCATCTAGTTCCATCCCAATGTAAAACCACTCTAAGCAGCAAGAACTTCCAAGTTAGATGGTGTAGCCGAAAAACACACTATAACTCACTAAGAACCATATCACATGAAAAGACATTCTTTATTTGAAGAATGAATAGCTATTCAAGACATGGTAGTAAGAAGCAGTTTGAGAATATCGGGCAAGCATTCAGTCCATGATGACAGACGAGAGGATCTAATTTATCTCAACTGCTGGTTTTATTGTGACAAGCACAATAGCACTCAGAACACCATCACTAGGTGAGAACTCACTCAGTCATGTACAGATAGAGAAGTGATTATTACACACGCCAGTTTCGTGAGGGTGACCCACAAACACACAAGCGAACAGCTGTATAACCCAAGCTAAAATGTAAAAATAAATTAACTTGTACAATTCACCATAATTCCCTAGACACATTTGAAAACAAGAACAATAAGTAGCGCTGGTCACCAGGAATGCTGGGGTCAGCTGTTGACCACACCCCAGGAGCGCTACACTTCCCCACCGGATGGCTCAGCCATCCTCGGCAACTGCAGTGTCCACAACAAAGTCCCAAAATCCCAGTGGTGGTTGACACCACTGCCTTGGGGCGCTGGGGGATGTCTGTGCCCCACCCCAGGGGAGGCACTGTTTGGTGAGGCAATTGGCAGGACATCTGGAGTGTCACTTCCTCCCTTCAGCCTTGCTGGGTTGGGGGTGGCCAAGGGTCAATATGGTGCCTGCGGGTCTCAGTGCAGCCTGACTGCCTTCTGCCGCTCGGGCAACCGCATCCATGAGACCACCTTGGAGATGCGACTGAGCACTTCTTCTGGCCCCTTGCAGACAGTCCCTTCTGCTGGTAGGGCAGTAGACCCATACTGCTGCATTGGTGCCCTGGCCCCCTCCGTGCAAGCGTCACAAGCAGTGCATGAATAGCTCCACATCCTGCCTGTACCCAGGCCGATAGAAGCGTTTGCCCAGCTTGCCCAACGTCTTTGCGACCCCGAAATGGCTGGCCCCCACCAGCCCTTTCACTGACCGCAGCTACGCAGCGTAGAGCCTCTGGGGCCGACCAGCTCCAGGAGATGCCTGTCACTGTCAGGAGACTGTCACCACTGGAACAACCACCCGTTGCGCACCTCCAGTGCACCCCACTGGATCCAGGGCGGAGACCTCTGCGCACTTTGGCCCGCCATCCCACACTCAGCCATCCCCTCATCCAAGCCAGCAGGGGATCAGTCTCCTGCTTGCTGCGCAGCTGCTGGTGGTCAATGGTGGGGAGGTTTACCTCACCACTGGCTGCCACCTGAGGTACCACCACCCACCGCTTGCCCCTGCTCCCACAGTGTTGCACTGGGCCACTGCGCAGCGTGCTGCACCGCGGTGGGCCGCTGTAGGACCGGTGATAGTCGTTGCCGTGCCCGCCTAGTCCACTTCCTGGAGCCGCCCCGCCAGAGAGCCACAGTTTCAGCGCCGAGGTAGAATGTTGCCACCAGCACATCCACATGGGCCCCCAACAGGCCAATGATGCAGGACTCCTGGATGTCGGCCAGCCACAGCTCGTGCTCCACTGTGCTTCTCCCCACTGTGATGTGCCGCCTCATCTTCCCTCTCATTGCCGCACAGTCGCCGGTGACAGTAGCCAGCTGGATTGCCATTGTTGTCCACCCAGGTGGGGGGTGGCTGGTCCGTGTTGGGGAGGACACCCAGATGGATGGCGGTGATTGTTGACCCCACCAACACACAGCATCTGTGCTCTCCTCCATGCAGTCCATGTATAAACCTTGCTCTCCATCCAAATGCCCCACCTGGAGAGTTGACAATGAAGGGACTCTGCTAGAGGTTTCAGCCAGTGCCACCCTCTTGGCGTTTCCCGATGGTTGCGCTGGGTTGTGGTGTGGTGCTGGTGTGGGGCAGTCCTAGGCCACATGGCCTGCCTTGCCACACTGGTAGTAGGGGCCCGTCACGGAGCTGGTCGGACCTGTCTCATTGGCTTCTCCACCTCTGACTCAGTGACACAAGCCCAGCCAGGTGGCGTGGGGTGGCGATGCTGGAACGCCTTGGCGGGTTAAAATTGCTTCTGCCCTCTCTGCCTCAGCCAGCACCTTAGCCAGCAATGACAGCAATGATGGTGATGTCAGGTGAGGGTGCTCTGGCATCAGTGCCTTTAGTGTTGGGGGAGGGCGGGTAGCCATACTGAGCATAATGGCAGAGATCTTCCGAAAATGCATTATGTCGAGGAGGGCCCACAGGGCATCAGCCTCCAGTGCCAGGGAAAGATTCACCACCGTCTCCGTAGGGCTCCATCCGTTGTGCCATGTGGCAAGTTTGACTTACGCCTGGTAAGGCTCCAGGCAGCTGGTACGATTGTGTGTTCTGGGAGCTTCAGGGAGGACTTTGCGATGTTAATTGCTGGGGCTCGTTGGTCCTTCTCTGGCGGCATGGGTGGTGCCTGCCGCTTTGTCCGTCCTCCCATGGCTATGGCGTCTTGGGTTCCCTGGTGCAGGCCGCAAGGGTAGCAGGTGATGCGTTCCGCGCTGTACCCTGGGTACGCCTGTCGCATTGGGAAGGCACAAAGCTCGGTTCCCAAGTTCTCCCTCCGGGTCGGCACCCCGTCTTCGGGAGCCTAGCCTCGGGGTGTGGGGGAAGCAAACTGCTTGACATTCCCTGGATTTGAGGCGCTTCATCCAACATTGTAGCTCTTCAACCTTGCTGTCAATTTCTAATCCCACTCCCGACACCAATGTGGTGAGCTTTCAGACCATGATGACAGAAGAGTAGAGCTCGTTTATCTCAATTGCTGGTTTTATTGCGACAAGCACAATAACAGACAGAGCGCCATCGCTCAGTGAGAACCAGCCCAGTCACATACAGACCGGAGAGGTGATTATCACACACCCCACTTACAGTCAGGGTGACCCACAAACACACAAGTTGGCCACCAGGAATGCTGGGGAAGCTGTCGACGCCTTCAGAATGCCACAATATTATAACATCTTTTAAGTGGTTTTACATGGCTCACTGACCTGCTTTTCAGGAAAGACGATGTATGGTTGCACTCACCCTCTGGCCAGAATATCAATCGCCGTGTAACTTGGTACTGGATAGGAATAGCCTGGTTGAACTATTACCTGATCCATGAGTGGCTGTTTAATTGGAATTGCCAGACTTGGCTTGCTTCCATTTGATGGTACACCACTGACAGACTAGAGCAATTCTGCTCGAGGCTAGCAAACCGCCAATCTATGGAAGCAAATTCTCTCCTATACATAAAGCTGAAAATGACTAATAAAGTGAAAGGAAAATGAAGATGCTGTTGTAACAGGTTGGTCACTGAGACTGAGCTCTCTAATAAGTATTCATGCCTACTACTAAGTTGCTCTCAGTTGTTTTAAAGGACTTTGAAAAATCATTTCAACCCTCCAATGCTATAAGATGGTGGGCAGATTCAAACATTTTAAAAATGTCGGGTGAATGGGTAGACCGACATTGCTGGTTGGAAATTTGATTTCAGATGCCCAGAGTTCCACTTATAATTCTGTTTGGAAAGAACAAGGCAATCAGACGCTTGAGTGAGAAGCATCTGTTGAGAGAAACAAACTTACTCCTGGCAAAGTGTGTTCAATACTGCAGACCCGTCCAAAGGCAGAATCGATGAGCTGGATGGCACAAAGCCTAGCTCTTTCCATGCAATCACAGAGAGAAAGAGCAGTACGGGTTTGAGATATGCCAGTGTTATGGCAAACAGTATCAGTTGTGAAAGAAAAGAAATGGCAGAAGACAAATTGCTAGCTATTAGGAAGAAATGTCACAACTACAAAAGGTAGAGTGAAGATTTGTTGCAAGAGGAGTAACAATAAAGGGGCAAGGCTAGTTAACAGGGTCAAACAAGCTGATAAAACTTTATATAAGATTTCTGAAGGAGACCACAACTACACCGAACTCACTAAAGAAATAGAACACTGAGTAGAATAGAGCAGGCCAGATACTCAACCCAGAGATCTTGGAAACACAATGGGAAATATAAGAAGGAAGAAAAGCAAAGTTCTAGGTAGATAATGGAGCTATAAGTAACATTGTGACATCAGTAAGCAAGTGTGCAGACAAAACAAGAGCTACAAGGGCCCGAAACGTCGACTGTACTTTTCTCCATCGATGCCGCCTGGCCTGCTGAGTTCCTCCAGCATTTTGTGTGTGTTGCTGTAATATATAATGTGGCATTGCCAGGCAAATGCATGATTAAAATGAAAAAAACTCAAAGAAAGAAATGTATAAAGCAGAATTTGCTGCTCTTGAAGAGAACTGTCCTCCTATCCAAAGGATTTACTGTATAGTTGTCATCAGTATTTAATTTGTTGAAGCACTAGGAGCATGGACTCTGTATACATTGAATACTGAAATCCCTAAAAAAAAGGGAATGTTCTCATGAAAATACAATTGTAAGCACCAAGCATACCATAGAATATAGAACATAGAAATCTACAGCACATTACAGGCCCTTTGGCCCATAATGTTGTGCCGACCATGTAACCTACTCTAGAAACTGCCTAGGATTACCCTACAGCATAGCCCTCCGTTTTTCTAAGCTCCATGTACTTATCGAAGAGTCTCTTAAAAGACCCTATTGTATCCGCCTCTACCATTGTTGCTGGCAGTGCATTCCACACACCCTCCAATCTCTGTGTGAAAAAAGTCATCCGTTCTGTACCTACTTCCAAGCACCTTAAAACTATGTCCCCTTGTGTTATCCATTTCAGTCCTGGGAAAAAGCTTCTGGCTAGCCACACAATCAATGCCTCTCATCATCTTATACACCTCTATCAGGTTACCTCTCATCCTCCGTCGCTCTAAGGAGAAAAGGGCAAGTTCACTCAACCAATCCAGGCAACATCCTTGTAAATCTCCTCTTCACTCTTTCCATAGTATCCACATCCTTCCCGTATTGTGGTGACCAGCAGTGAACACAGTACTCCAAGTGGGATCTGACCAATTTCCCATTCAGACAATGTTGCTAGGATCAAGGACAACCATATTGCAAGGAGCTCAAAATTATTTTATAACATGCATCACCAAAAGCCCACAAAAAGGAATAGAGAGTATTTTGTTTGAAGCAAGCAGAGCTACTAGAACATGTCTTAGTAGCTGTACTTATGTACTATAAGTACTTCCGATAAAAAGAAGTTTGAATAGCTACTGCACATAGATTACTTACTATGGTAAACATCCTGAGGTGGCAAGTTTTAATTTAGATTATGATTTAATTTTGATCTGCAGATTGTTCTAATTACTAGTCTCCCTAGGGCTGCTCACCATGTTTCTTATATTTAGGAAAGGAAACAATATTTCCCCAGGAGTTAACTGGTGACCTCTGGTGGAAGTCTGGATGCCTGGGTACAAGAAATCAAGCTAAAACAAAGCCTTCCACATTTCATGAACAGAAACAATACTGTGCATTGCCTTTCTGGGGAAAAAGGAACTGATTTCCAATTGCCATCCCCCTTATGCTGAATGACTTCAAAACGGTGAACACCTCAATGAGAATGAGTAACAATCATTGTGAACAAGGTAGACAAGAGAGAAGGTTAATAATGAGTTATATTGATGGTATTCCGCACGGTTCCAGCAGACTGAAGGCACGGAAGTACAATTCTAAAATTAGAGAAAACCAACAAAATCACTAGTCTAACCTTAATTATTGGAAATCAATCTAGAAACCAGTTGGGAGGACTGGCACCTGCACGCAGTAAATAACAACCAACACATCTAGAGCAATATCTACAATCTGGCTCTCAAAATTAAATGATTAACTGAAAATGAATAGCCCCCCCCCACCCCATTTTCACATTGCCCAATTCACAATGTCTAAGGCAGTTTTACATATGGTGTCTAATCAGGGATGGAGAGTCAGTCAATTCCCACTGGAAGACCTTCTCAACTGTGACTCTGTCCTTGATGTCAGCCCCCCCAGACTACATGTACAGCAGCCCGTTCAGGCCAGTCTTGCTGTCACTCCTGACAAGCAAAAAGTCGAGAGAGCAGATAGTCTTCCCACTGAAATCAGGATGAAAATCTTCTGTCTCAAATCTCATCCTCAATAACTGGGAAGAGGAGGCCATGCCAGGGTACTTCTGGGATGCTCTAAACATGACCATCTTCAAGAAAGAAGTCAACTTCAACTGGATTAAATAAATGGTATCTCTCTGTTGTCTGACACAGTTATCTCTGGGGTTAAACAGATTGTATAATGCCTGAATATTTTCCTCAATTTTTAAAATTGCAATATTACAACCCACTACCAACAGACACTCCAGGACTGAACTCCAGAAACTAATTCACCTGAATGCCACTAGTCAAAGTGCAATATATCTATAATGCTTTCTTTATTTACATTCAGAGGCTGAGCTCAAAAACAATGTTAACTCACTTGGCAAACAATAAGTCAAAATATGCATTTCACACAGCATCTACAACCTTCTACATTATCCCCTGACAGTAAAGGTTCATGTCCAGATCACTGAAAACATGAACGACTTTCTCTGCTTCAGGAGTCACCTCTTGGTGAAGACAGACATGGAGGAGGAAATAAGTGTTGGTTCTCGTTAAATATAGGCACTTTTCGCAGCTCTAGAAAAAAAAAATAGCTTAAATACGAATCAGCCATAGTGAACTTAAGCCAATTTTACATTCAAATTGCTCTATTTTCTCAAATCAAGTAGTCTAAGAAAAAAAAATACTTTTATTGTTCTGCTGTTTGGTTACCAGTGCCCTAAAAATGTTATGGATACTTTGATCATTGATAACATCCTAATGTCTGGAGATGAAGAACAGCCAGAATGATATTATGTACTTTGACCCAAGGTGAATCAATTTTACTTGGCAAAGCCGTAAAATAAATTGATTTGTCAAAGACATGTCCTTTTAAAGTATGGTTTTAGTAAACAGTTCTATTTATCTCTTGTTCATAACTTTCCAATTTCTTTAAACCTTTACTTATATTAAAGATTATACATGGGTTACATTTCATTCCCAGCTATCGACCCCCATTGAGTGAAATTCCATGATTATTGTCAGGTCATCCATATCTCTCCTGAGGTAATACTTTATGTATAAACAATGACAGCAATTGCCAGCAATGCTACAGTACAGCTGTCCCAACTATGCCCAGCATGGAGACAAAAGGGGCTGCAGGTGCGGACATATGGAGCAACAAACAAAGTGCTAGAGAAGCTCAGAAGGCCAGGCAGCATCCGTGGAGGGAAATGGATAGTTCACGTTTTGGACTGAGACTCTTTATCAGGGCTAATGAAGGGTCTCAATCCAAAACGTCAGCTGTCCATTACTCTCCACAGATGCTGCCTGACTCACTGAATTCCCCTAGTCTCTTGTTTATCTGGAATCCAGTCACATTTCTTGGGTAACTGCAAGCCAAGACAGTATTCAGGATTAAAATCTCCACCTGCCCCCTAGTCAGTGCACCTTATTCCTTCCTCGGTGTGCTAAAACTGCCTCGACTTTGATCTGTTTATATAACATAGTATTTGTAATGTTTTGTAACTTCAAAACTTTAAATTAATTCAAAGGATGACTTTGAAGTCTGGGAACGTGGATCTAACTTTGTGTTTACTTTAAGCGAAGTGTGCACAGATCATGATGTAGTGTCATGACATATCTGACATGTATTTACACATATAACTCGTAATGAATTATTTAAATGAATAAGAATGCATAATTAACATACATATATATACACACACACACACAAGATTATTCAAATATTACTGAAATATTAAATACACAACAGTGTTGATATAATGCCATGTTGAATGAACAGATCAAAGTCTAGATCTTCCATACACAAATTTGCATATTCACATATGTAATCCTCATGCTCAGGCAGCACATGTTAATCTAGGGGAAAACAACTTCTGGCCCCGCCAAACTGAGAAATCTCATTTGTGTGGATGCTGCATGATGTGTTACCCGGTTACAAATCCGCACCGCAAAATATCAGACAGTGCACCATACGCAATTAAGTGACTGAAATTTATGAACCTTAATCTGAATAGAGGGTTAGTAAAGAAAATAAAAAGTAAAAGGGACCATTTTAAGGAAAAAGTCAGAAGTGCACGTTGGAGCTCACTGCTATGGCTATGCATCAACCATTGACCTCCTCCGAGCATCGCCAACCTTCGGACCCTCACTCCCGGACCACTCCATCCGGTGGTCTACCAGTTCTCTCCACACGCATCTTCCTTTTCCTCGAGCTGACAAAAGACCGCAAAAATCTCGTTTCCAGACTCACAAGAAAGAACAACATTTCTCCCATTCGATAACATATATTCCAAAGCTCTGTTATCTCTAGTCATAGCCCAAATATTGCTGCTACAGAGAAACCATTACATTAGCAGTGAAACATTGCAGAGGGGCCATTACACATACATTGAAAGAATATTTATATGTTGGAGGTAAAAGGAAGGTGTTGTGTATACATATAATTTCAGGGTTCATTAGTGAAAATACATTATATTCTGATCCTAGCAGAAGAGTGTAAGTGATAAGCAATGTATGGGACTGACAAGGTTCTGACTGTTAAAGGTCATTCATCTGAAATGATAGCTTGGCTTATCTTTCCACAGATGCTGCCTGACATGCCGAGAGTTGCCTGCATTTTCTGTGTTTATTTCAGATTTACAGCATCTGTATTTTTGTTGCCTTTTGTAGAATCAGAATCAGGTTTATTATTGACGCATGTTCTCTAATTTGTTGTTTTGCGGCAGCAGCACCTGCAGTACATTCTTTAAAAATACGATACATTACTGCAAGAAATATATATAAATAAATAATGCAAAAAGAGTGCAGCATAGTGGGGTAATATTCATGGATGCATGGACCATCCAGGAATCTAAAACATTGAGTGTGCACCTTCAGGCTTTTGTACTTCATCCCTGATGGTAGAAATTAGAAGGGTGCATGTCCTGGATGGTGAGGCTCTTTAATGAAGGATGCTGTCTTTTACAGATGTCATCTATGGTGGGGAAGTTAGTGCCTATGATAGAGCTGGCAAGGTCTACAACCCTCGCAGCTTTTTCTGATTCTGTGCATTGGAACCTCCATACCAGTCAGAATGCTCTCTATGGTACCTCTAGAAATTTGCTAGAATTTCTGATATAACAGGGTTATCACAGCAGAAACCACCCTACATCGCCTTCATCAACCTTCTAAGGCATTCGACCTTGTGAGCAGAAATGGCCTCTTTGAGATCCTTGCCAAGATTAGCTGCCTCTCAATCCTACTCAGTATCATCTGGTCATTTCATGACGACATGAAGGGGACCATAGTATTCGACTGCTCCACATCAGAGTCCTTTAACATCCTCAGCGGGTAAAACAGGGGCATGTCCTCGTTCTGATGCTGTTCGGCATCTTCTTTGCAGTCCTGCTCAAGTCCACCTTTGGGGAGGCCACTGAGGGCGTTTATCTTTGTTCCTGATCAGATGGAAACCTGCTCAGACTGTCGAGACTCAGAGCGTGGACCAAAGCAGAGAAGGCTCCTCAGAGACTTCCTGCTTGTCGATGATGCTGCTGTTGCAACTCACTCACAACGGGAGCTACAACATCTTATGACCTGTTTTGGGGAAGCCTGCAGAGAGTTTGGCCTGACTATTAGCCTGAAGAAGGTACAGGTGATGGGGCAAAACATTAACAACAAGCCATCCGTTACCATTGTAGACTCTGAGCTGGAAGTTGTCCATGAATTCACATACTTGGGCTCCACGATCTCGGATAACCAGTCACTCGAAAGTGAGATCAACAAACACATCGGAAAAGCAGCCACAACCTTTTCAAGGTTGACTAAGAGAATCTGGGCCATGAATACCAAAGTCCAGGAGTACACAGTCTGTGTGCTGAGCACCTTGCTCTACACCAGTGAAACTTGGACCCTGCGCACAAAACAAGAGCAGCAACTCAATGCTTTCCACATGCGCTGCCTCAGACGCATGCTTGGTATCACCTGGGAAGACAAAGTTACCAACAACACAATGCTCGAGAGAGCAGGCACCACCTCCACGTTCACCTTCCTCAAACAGAGGCGTACGCGCTGGCCAGGCCACATCTTGCGAGTGGCAGATGGGCACATACCAAAGGACCTTCTCTTTGGGGAGCTGGAGTCTGGAAAGAGGCAACAGCAAGACCCCAGCTGCGCTACAAGGACACCTGTAAGCGCGACCTCACGGCCCGTGGTATTAGCGCCAACACATGGCGGTGACTCGCCTCAGGCAGGTGTGCCTGGAAGCAGGAGGTGGAAAAGGATCTCTTGAGGTATGAGACCACTCTGATGCAGCAAGCAGAGGAAAAGAGAGCCCACCGAAAGCTAGGTGCCCAAACTGTCCAAGACATCAGAACTGCCTCAGCGGCCTGCTGTGCACAGTGTGACAAGGACTGTCACTCCTGCACTGGACTCCACAGTCACAGCAGATGCTGCTTATCCCAGTCCAGCAGAGGCGCAAACCCATGCTCCCCTCAAATTGACAGCTGCCTATCACTGTGCGTAATTTCAAATTCCGCGATAAATGGGGCAGAATTTGTTTGCTGTGTCCAAGAGGATTTGTGGATAGTCCAGCTGAGGGAAGGTTAGACTGGATCTTCTACTGGCGTTTAAGCATGGCCAGGTGACTGATCTTACAGTTGGTGAACACTTGGGAAACAATTATCACAACTCTAAACTTTAAGATGGCTATGAATAAGGATAAGAGTGGACCTTGCAGGAAAGAATTAAACTGGGGGAGGGCAAATAGTGAGGGGATCAGATGGGAGCCAGGGCGAGTTAACTGGGAAGACTTGTTTTCAGGCAATTCCATATCTGACCTATGGAGGTTGTTTCAAGACCAGCTGTGCAGAGTTCAGAACCAGTTTGTTCCAGTGAAAAGGAAAGACAGGGATGGGAAGGTGCATGGACCTTGGATGATGAAGGAGGCAGTTAATTCAGTCAAGAAAGAGGAAGCATATGTAAGCCTTAAGAAGCTTGAATTGAACAGGCTGCTTGAGATCTATAAAGGAGCCAGATGCAAACTTGAGAAGGAATTTTAGGATCTAGACGGGTTGATGAAAAGTTCTTACTGCGTAAGATTTAAGAGAATCAGAAGACATTTTACACATATGTCATGATCAAGAGGATAACCAGGAAGGGGGTAGGATTGCTCAAAGATAAAGGAAGGAACTTGTGTTTAGTGATGAGGTGATTGACGAAGTTTGGGCAGTAGATGTTGCATACCTGGATATTATTAAGGTACTTGACAAGGTTCTGCTCTTCCAGAAAATTAGGATGCATGGGATACATGGTGACTTGGTGAACTAGATCAAGAGTTGGCTTGGCCATGGAAGTCAAAGGGTAGTAATCGATGGGTCTTATTCTGGATGGAGATCTGTGATGAGTGGTGTTCCACGTGAATCTGGGAACGCTGTTGTTTGGCATATATATTGTATGAAAATGTGGTAAGGTAGGTGAGAAGGTTTGCAGATGACAAATATTTGTTGCTTTGTCGATTGCATAGCGGTTTGCCCAAGGACACAGCAGGATATAGACTAGTTGCAGACATGGCTGTAAAAGTGGCAAATGCATTTAATCTGGACTAGATTACTGCAATGCATTTTTAATTGGCCTTCCAAAGCAATCTATTGGCAATCTTCAACTCATTTAGAATGCTGCTGCTAGATTCTTAACTAAAACCAGGATGAGGAAGCATTACACTCCCATCCCAACTACTCTGTATTGGCTTCCTGTATCTTTTAGAATTGATTTTAAAGTTCTCATGGTTGTTTTTTAAGCTCTGAATGGTCTGGGACCAGAGTACATCACAGAATTGTTTTTATTTAATAACCCTGCTCAAGCTCTCAGATCTTCTCTGCCAGTTTCTTAAATTTAAACAATTTTCCTGAAAAGAGAATTGACAAGTCAGCTTTTTAGAACTATGCTCCTAAACTGTGGAACTCAATATCTAAAGCTATAAGGGATGCAGACTCAGTTGACACTTACAAATGGCAATTCAAAGCCTATTCATTTAACATTGTTTTTAACTAACATCATTTTGTCTTTTATTTTTATGTTTACATTTTATCCCATTGTAAAGCACTTTGAACTACATTGTTTGCTTGAAAAGTGCTTTATAAATAAGTTATTCTTATTACTATAATTATTATTAAATGTGAGGGGCTTCACTTTTGGAGAGCTAGCATAAAGAGAAAGTACACGGTTTATGGCAGGATCATTACCAGCACTGATGAACAGAATGATCTTGGAGTCCAGGTAAGTAGCTCCTTAAAAGTGGTCATGCAGGTTGATAGGTTGGCATGCTTGTTGTTATTAGTTGAGGCACTGCGTTCACGAGCCAAGAGGTTGTTACAGCTTTGTAAGGCTCTGATTAGGTTACAATTAGACTAGTGCATTCATTGCTGGTTGCCACATTATAGGGAGGATGTGGAGGAGGTTTATCAGGGTGCTGTCTAGTCTGGAGGACACATGCTATGAGAAGTTGGGCGAGTTGAGGCTGTTTTCTCCTGAGCAGCAGAAGCCGAGGGAAGATTTGATAGAAGGCAAGACAGCCAGTATCTTTTTCTCCGTGTATTTAATGTGAGAGAGGAAAGTGTAAAGAAGATGTGTGAGGCAAGTTATTTTTATTACAGAGTGCTGTGAGCCTGTAATGAACTGCTGGGGAGGTGATAGTCACAGATAGCAAAGGAGGGCTGAAAAATTCCTACAGACACGTGAAAATGTAGAGAAGGGAGGGGTAAAGTCAATGTATGGGAAGGTGGGGGGGGGGTCAGATTAATTAAGAGTCACTGGTCAAATTAGTTCAGAATATCATCATGGGCAGAAGCTCCTCCCCTGTGCTATACTGTTCTATGTTCTACGCATGGTAGGATGTTTCAAGTGTATCTGGGCAATAGTGAAGGCCATTGCTCTTTGCAGAAAATGCAGGGTAAAGCAGAAAGAGTCTAACTTTGGAGACAGTAGTTTTGAAGATTAAAGTTTACTGGAGACGACATGGATATTAGTGTGGCTACCAGATGAATGTAGTGCATTTGAGTAATTTAAATTGAATTTCCAGAAATATTTCATTCTACAATAAAAAGAGCAGTCAGTAATGTATCAGAGATGTTACAGGAAAAGATTACCATGAACTGGAGACCTAAAATACTCCAAGAATATGCAAAACAGAAGCACTTAGCTCAGAAAAACGTTGTATTTTGAAAAGACCAAAGGAAAATGTTCATATTGTGCAAAGGACAAAGCATTTTACGTTAAATGTACAGGTTAGATCCATCTGTCACATTTATCTTCACAGCATCCAGCTTATGATAAGTGGTTGGCTGGGCCAGGTCTGAAGACAATGTTAGTCCAAAAGGCCATAAGATATAGGTGTAGAATTAGGACATTTTGCCCATCAAATTTTCTCCACGAGAGCTTTTGAAGAGAGATTAACTTTACTTGTCACGTGAAACATACAGTGAAATGTGTCATTTGCGTCAAAGACTAACACAGTCCAACGTTGAGCTAGGGCAGTCTGCAAGCGTCACCATGCTTCTGGCACCAGCATAACAAAACCACAACTTACTAAGCATAACCTGCATGACTTTGGAACGTGTGCAGAAACTGGAGCACCGGGACAAAATCCAGACAATCATGGGGAGGATGTATAAACTCGTTACAGAAAGGGGTAGGAATTGAATCTGGATCACTGGTACTGTATGGTATTACACTAACCATTACACCACTCTGCTGCCCCATCATGACTAATTTATCTTCCCTTTCCATTCCATTCTTTTGTCTTCTCTCTAAGTTCTTACACCCTTACTAACCAAGGACCCATCAATCTCCATTTTAAATATACGCCATGACTTGGCCTCCACAGCCGTCTGTGACAATGAATTCTACAGATTCGCTACCCTCTGGCTAAAGAAATTCCTTCTCATCTCCATTCTAAAGGTATTCTGATGCTGTGCTCTCTGGTCATAGACTTTCCCACTATTCTCTCCACGTCCACTCTGTCTAGACCTTTCAATAATCAGTAGATTTCAATGAGATCCCCCCACCCACCTTCCTTCTCATGACCTGCTGTTGTTAATAAACTCAATTGCACCAAGTGCATCAACACGTTCTCTTTGAAAATGCAGAACATAGGACAGCACAGCACAGTGCAGGCCCATCAGCCCATGATGTTGTGCCAACCTTTAACCTACTCCAAGATCAAATCTAGCCCTTCCCTCTCACTTTCTCCTCCATTTTTCTTTCATCCATTTGCCTATGTAAGAGTCCCTTAAATATCCCAAATATATCTGTCTCTACCACCAGTCCCGGCAAGCGTATTCCAGGCACCAATTTGTATTTAAAAAAAACTTCTACTGACAGTCTCCCTTTCCTATCCTCCAAACTTCTTAAACCATTTCCACTCTGAGAAAAAGTCTCTGGTTGTCTATCTCTGCGTCTTAGTATCTTATATATTTCAAACAGGTCACCTCTCATACTTGTTCTCTCCGACTAGAAAAGGCCTAGCTTGCTCAACCTAACCCCGTAATCTAGGCAGCATCCTGGTAAATCTCCTCTGAAGCTTCCCCATCCTTCCTATAATAAGGCAACCAGACCATAACCTGGTGACCCATCATGTGCACAGATTATGGCTTAAAGCTTTTCCACATGATTGTGCAAAAAGGGACTGACAATGGGTCTGGAATTACCGAAACAAATTACCAAGGCCAAACTATCTCTACTGGAGCTGGAGACACGTGAGACTGCAGGTGCTGGCGATCTGAGCAATAAGAAAACTGCTGGAGAAATACAATGGGTCATGCAGTATCTGTGAAGACAGAGAGATATCTGATGCTTTGAGTTGTGCCCTTACTTTGCCTCCACAAATGCTGCTTCACTTGCTGAGATCCCCCAGCTGTTTGTCATTCACTCCTATTGGAGTTGGACAAATGATGTATCTGAATTATCATAACATGTGTCTGAAAGTTCATTAGAACAAAATTATTGGAGATTCAAGTGGATAGACCTGGATGTCCCCAAGCACAAGAAAAGCAAAGACATATCTATAGCATATATGCAAATTCAGGTGCACAGATTATGGCAAAAAGTTTTGGGACAACAGAAGAAGATCCCACAAAAGCTCTTGAAACTGGAACTGTAAGAAGCACAGGATCCTGAGCAGACAGATGGAAAACATGCAGCAATGTCTGAAAAATTATACACTTCGCAGTGGAAGGAAATTACTCAGGCCAACAGACAGCGCACAATGAACACAGAGAACGTAAGAAATCAAAACAAGTACAGACCATCTGGCTTTTAGTGCCTCTGGGCTGTGAAATCAACTAAAAAACATGCCTCTTTCTTTGATAAAAGCACACCAGGAGTAATGTTAAATTTAGCTTCTGTGAGAAAAGCTTACTCCAAGCTTATTTTGGCTTTTGAAGAAAAGCTTTCAGATCTGTACTTTTGAAGACAAGTTCTCAGAATGTACCTATTCAGAATCAAAATCAAATTTATTATCACTGACTTACGTCACGAATTATGTTGTTTTGGTGTAGCGGTAGAATGTAATACATAAAATATACTATAAATTATATAGAATATACACAAACAACTATATAAGTATATGTAGGGCTCTCAGTAATACTAGACGGACTGTTAACTGTTAATTGCTTAATACCATAATGGCTTCTCTGAGGTGTTATATTAAAATTGCTTCTTGTGCTGTTAACTGCTGAGCAAGGGGTTCTCTGTAACAGCAATGTTTGGGTTATACAATGTGATAATGGAAACTGTATTCATTTGTTAGCCAGTGGAAGTCATGCTCTGTTATCTTGTATATATGTGCTGAGTTGAGGAGCGCGGGCTTTTTCTGGAGGCGAGCAGAGAGGACGGACGTGTGAGGAACGGCCAGCGGTTCCAGGGTGGTGGATATCAGACCTCGGGGGTTCGGAAGGTGGCCGGAGTCTCAGAAGGCCGTTACATATATACACTGTATACACAGATTCCTGATACACAGGATGGACAGAACTGCAGATTCGGAAAAGACAAAAGGTGAGTGTGTGTGTTTTATGATAAACTCTTTGTGGTGGTTTTGTCATTCTCTGGTTGCCTTGACATGGAACACCTAACGATCAAGTCCTGATCCTTCTATTAACCAAGAGAGTTCTCCTCCATGATCCTGAGCCCAGTTTACATTACACCATCAGCTAACTCTAATAAGGCACTTGAGATACTGCATGCTGCAATCAGCAAACAAATTATAAACGGGGACTTCAATCAGGTTTGTTTGAAGAAATCTCTGCCCAATTACCATCAGCATATAGTCTGTAACACCAGTGGTCCCAACACATTAGACCACTTCTATACTATGATCAGGAATGCTTACTGTTCCATGTCCAGACTGTATTTCAGGAAATCTGATCACTTGGCTGTCTTTCTACCTGCATACAGGCAGAGGCTAAAGACCAAGGCTCCAGAGATAGGATTGCTTTGAGTTGGTGGGCTGGACCGTGTTCGAGTTCTCATCAGTGCACTTAAGAAAGGAGGAAGGCAGCAGAAAGGAAATTATAGACCAGTTAGCCTGACCTCAGTGTTTGGGACGATGTTGGAGTCAATTGTTAAGGATGAAGTTATGGAGTACTTGGTGACACAGGATAAAATAGTACAAAGTCAGCATGGTTTCCTTAAGGGAAAATCTTACCTGACAAGCCTTTTGGAATTCTTTGAGGAGATTACAAGTAGGATAGATAAAGGGGATGTAGTGGATGTTGTATATATGGACTTTCAGAAGGCCATTGACAAAGTGCCAAACATGAGGCTGCTTACCAAGCTAAGAGCCCATGGTATTACAGTAAAGTTATTAACATGGTTAGAGCATTAGCTGATCGGTAGGAGGCAGTGAGTAGGAATAAAAGGATCCTTTTCTGGTTAGCTGCCAGTGACTAGTGGTGTTCCGCAGGAGCCGGTATTGGGACCACTTCTTTTTATGCTGTATATCAACGATTTAGATGATGGAATAGATGGTTTTATTGCCAAGTTGCAGATGATACGGCAATTGGCGGAAGGGCAGGTAGTGTTGAGGAAACAGGTAGGCTGCAGAAGGACAGACAGATTAGGAGAATGGGCAAGAAAGTGGCAAGTAAAATACAATGTTGGAGAATGCATGGTCATGCACTTTGGTAGTAGAAATAAATGTGCAGACTATTTTCTAAACAGGGAGAAAATCCAAAACTCTGAGATGCAAAGGGACTTGGGAGTCCTTGTGCAGAACACTCTATAGGTTAACCTGCAAGTTGAGTTAGTAGTGAGGAAGGCAAATGCAATGTTAGCATTCATTTCAAGAGGTCTAGAAATACAAGATCAGGGATGTGATGCTGAGGCTTTATAAGGCACTGGTGAGGCCTTACCTTGAGTTTTGTAAACAGTTTTGGGCTCCTCATCTAAGAAAAGATGTGCTGACACTGAAGAGGGTTCTGAGGAGGTTTACGTGAATGAAAAGGTTATCATATGAAGAACATTTGATAGCTCTGGGTCTGTACTCCCTGGAATTTAGAAGGATGAGGGGGTATCTCATTGAAACCTTTCGAATGTTGAAAGGCCTAGACAGAGTAGATGAGGAAAGAATGTTTCTCATGATGGGGGAGTCTAGGACAAGAGGGCACAGCCTCAGGATAAAGGGATGTCCATTTCTAACAGAGATGTGGAGAAATTTCTTTAACCAGAGGGTGGTGAAATTGTGGAATTTACTACCATAAGCAGCAGGTCATTAGGTGTATTTAAGGCAGAATTTAATAGGTTCGTGATTGGACACAGCATTAAAGGTTACGGGGAGAAGGCTGGAGAGTGGGGCTGAGGAAGCGAGAAAAGGATCAGCCATTGTTGAATGATGTAATAGACACAATGGGCCACGTGGCTTAATTCTGCTCCTATGTCTTACGGTCTTATGGCCTCTGTTGAACGAGTACACCAGAGTTGTCACAGATTTTATAAAAACAGTCGTAGATGAGTGTGTTCTAACAAAATCATTCAGAGTCTTCCCCAACCAGAATCTCTGGATGAATCATGAGATCTGCAGTTCAGAGGTATTCAGGTTTGGTGACCAAATAAGATACAGGAGGTCCAGGTACGATCTCCAGAAAGCCACCTTGCGGGCAAAGTGGCAATTCCAGACTAAACCTGAATCAATGAAGGATGCTTGATATCTGTGGCAAAACATGGAGGAACCTTCATGAACTCCCACAGCCCCTGATGACCCTGTGATTTCAGTTCCTAAAACCAACATCCTTCAGGAGGATAAACCCACAGAAAGCATCTGGCCCGGATGGGGTACCTGGTCAAATACGAAAGACCTGTTCTGATCAACTGGCTGGAGTGTTCGCTGATATCTTTAGCCTCTCACTTCAGCAATCTGTGGTACCCTCCTGTTTCAAGCAGGCTTCAATCATACCTGTACCTAAGAAGAACATGGTAACCAGCCTCAATAACTATCGTCCAGTTGCACTTACATCCACTGTGATGAAGTGTTTTGAGAGGCTGGTGATGAAACATATCAACCCCTGCCTGAGAAGTGACTTGGATCTGCTCCAGTTTTCCCACTGGCACAACAGGTCCACAGCAGATGCCATCTCACTGACTCTTCACTCAACCCTGGAACATCTGGACAGCAAAGATGCATACATCAGGATGATCTTTATTGACTACAGCTTGGCACTCAACACTATCATCTTCTCAAAACTAATCTATAAGCTTCAAGATCTTGGCCGCAATACCTCAAAATTCAAGTTCAAAGTACATTCATTATCAAAATATGTATACATTTTACAACATTGAGATTCGTCTGCTTACAGGCAGTCACAAAACATAAAAACCCAAAAGAACCATTAATAAAAGATTGTCAAACACCAGATGTGCAGAGAAGAAAAAAAAACAAAAATCAAATCATGCAAACAATTAAAGTAAGCAAATAGCGTTCAGAATGGAAGAGAGACCACAGACATGAAGCCAGGCATCACTGCAGTCAGAGCAGGCCGCAGCCTCATTTGCAGTGTAGAGCCAAGTATACATTGCCAGCAGCAAGCACAACTAGCCCAGCCCTTGCCTCTGGTCCCAACACTCTGCCTTTCCAAGCTTCCCTGGCATTTAAATGATCCAAATATTGGGTCATTCCTCATTCTTGGACTCGGGCCCTGTCACTTCGGTATGCTCTGAGCCTGCACCCCACAGCCACGTTTTGGCCTATACTCAACCTTTCCAAATCAGCCTGGTGCTTAGATCGATCAAACTTCGGATCTTCCTTCGCTCTCACTCTGCCTCGCACCCACTTGCCTTGACCCTTGAATCTGCATTGCTTCTCCATCATTTGCTGTGATAGCTTACCAGAAAGTGTTATTAATGAAGTATATAGTTGTATTCTTTGGTTTATTTGCCACTGAGAAATAATTGCTGGGCTTCACCAGCACCTCCTTGTGCAATTGGATCCCCAATTGCCCCACTTGTAGATCTCAAGCAACATACATCAAAGTTGCTGGTGAACGCAGCAGGCCAAGCAGCATCTATAGGAAGAGGTGCAGTCGATGTTTCAGGCCGAGACCCTTCGTCAGGTCCTGACGAAGGGTCTCGGCCTGAAATGTCGACTGCACCTCTTCCTATAGATGCTGCTTGGCCTGCTGCGTTCACCAGCAACTTTGATGTATGTTGCTTGAATTTCCAGCATCTGCAGAATTCCTGTTGTAGATCTCAGTCAGTTTGGATTGGCAACATCTCCTCCACAATCTCCATCAGCACAGGTGCACCACAGGGCTGTGTGCTTAGCCCCCTGTACTACTCGCTTTATACTTAAGATGGTGTAGCTGAGTACAGCTCCAATAATATATTTAAGTTTGCTGATGACACTACTGTCATTGCCTGAATCAAACCTAGTAATGAATAGCATATAGGAAGAAGTTTGAAAATCTGGCTGGGTGGTGCCACAACAACAACAACTCTTACTCAATGTCAGCAAGACCAAGGAGCTGATTATTGACTTCAGGAGGAGGAAACCAGAGGCCCATGAACCAGTCCTTATTGGGGGACCAGAGGTGGAGAGGGTCAGCAATGTTAAATTCCTCACAGTTATCATTTTAGAGAATTGTCCTGGGCCCACCTCATAAGTGCAATTATGAAGAAAGCACGGCAGTGCCTCTACTTCCTTAGTAATTTGTGAAGATTCAGCATGACATCTAAAACTTTCACAAACTTCTATAGAGACACCATTGAGCACATCTACACGGAACGCTGTTGCAGGAAAGCAGCATCCATCAACATGGACCAACACCACCTAGGCCATACTCTCTTCTCGCTGTTGCCATCAGGAAGGAAGTACAGAAGTCTCATGACTCATACCACCAGGTTCAGGAACAGTTGTTACCCCTGAAGCGTCAGGCCCTTGAATCAGTGGGGATAACTTCACTCGCCCCATCACTGAACTGTTCCGCAACCTATGGACTCACTTTCAAGGATTCATCATTCATGTTCTCAATATCACCAGACAACAAATATTTTTGGAAGTGTAATTTTCTCAGATTTTTTTTGTTTATGATAGACTTGAAGCTGAACACAAATATAATTTCAGTCCACTTTTATCACACAGAAATTTGGAGAAACAGGGAATTAACTTTTATTAAACATAATGCATTTAATAGTTGAGGCTTTGCAATAGTTCAACTAAGCTAAATTGTTGATGATTTTCATTTGTACTCAGTGTCTGAGGCTTCTCGCTTAGGTGACCAACAATAATCAGCCAGCGTTGATAGATTCCAGTTGCCCTGATACCATTTCTCCATCACCATAATGCCCCACTGACATCTTTCACCATGCTTGTCACCGACAGCGCCAAGACTTGCAGGGAAGAATTCTAAATGGGAATGCAGAAAATGAACCTTCCATGAAAACTTCTTGGTTTTGTATGCTTGAAGCATGTTGTCAACCAGCTGCATGTAGTTTGGTGCTGTGTACTTACTAGAAAAATTTACAACATCCTTGAATATCTTCCACGTGATTTTCTCTGGTTCTACAAGAAGTTTGACTTGTGTACCAACAAAAATGCCATCCTTAATCTTGGCATCAGTAATTCTGAATTAAATTATGAATTGAAATAACAAATATAGGCATTCTTTAAAAACAAATGGTGTGTGATAGGGAAATGTTATGATGTTGTTCGTGATCAGCAGCTTAAATCAATAATTATACATCCAGAAGTATTCAGGAAGCAAAATCTTTGTTGTCCAGTGTATTTATTGCTTATTTATTTATTATTATTATTATTTATTTTTCCTCTTTTGAATTTGCACAGTTGTCTTTTGCACATTGGTTATATCTCTGCCCTTTTGAGACTGGTGTTTCATTAATTCTAAGTATGCCCACAAGAAACCAAGTCTCAAGGTAACATATATGTACTTTGATAACAATGATGTTACAAAACATAACAGTGAGAGCAAGAAAGTTTCAAATGAAACTGAGATAACTACCTACTTGATGAAGCTCAGCAAGACATTTGAAATTTTAAAAAATATAGTACGCCTTCACCAGAGGAGAGGAATGGTCAAGTAAAAAACAAAAGTGCAGCACATGCTTCTTCGAGAAAGTCGAGTTAAAAGAAGGCAGAAGATGGATGAAATTCATGGGTGCATAATGAGTGAGTACTGGGCCATCATAATAATTATAATAAACAGAAATAACTGGCCATTTTGGAAAGATAGATGAGTTTGATTCCACAGAAGATAACTGGGTGATTTATACTTAGTGAATTGAGCAGTATTTTAAAGCAAACAGAATAGCTGATGAGAAATGAGTGCCAGTTTAGTTGAGTGCAATTGGTGGACAAGCATACAGATAGAGGTCTGAATGCTCCAACCAAACCAACTGAAATGAACTTTGCCAATATTGTGAAAGTAATGCAGGAACATTTAGAACCAAAACCATTGTTGATTCCAGAATGCTTAGGTTTCATAATTTCCAGGATCAATTTGGAAGGTGCAGGATAGATACATCCCAAAGAAGAAGTATTCTAAAGAGAAGATGGTGCTCCTGAGGCTGACAAGGGAAGTCAAAGCCAACATAAAAGCCACAGAAAAGGCATATAATAGAGCAAAACTTTGTGGAAATATAGAGGATTGGGAAGCTTCTAAAAACCAACAAAATGCAACTAAAAAGTTATAAAGATGGTAAAGATGGAATATGAAGGTAAGCTAGCCATAATATTAAAGAGGATACCCAAATATTCTTCAGATATATCAAAAGTAAAAGACAGGCAAAAGTAGATATTAGACTGCTAGAAAATTATGCTGGAGAGGTAGTAATGGGGGACAAGGAAATGGAGGATGAACTGAATAAGTATTTTGCATCAGTCTTCCCTGTGGAAGACACTACAGTATGCCGGAATTCCAAGTGTGTCAGGGGCAGAAATGAGTGAAGTTGCCATGATCAGGGAGAAGGTGCTTGGGAAAGCAAAAGGTTTGATGGTGGATAAATCACCTGGATCAGATGGACTACACCCCAGGGTTCTGAAAGAAGTGGCTGAAGTGCTTGTGGAGGTATTAGTAATGATTTTTCAGAATGGCATGGTTCCAGAGGACTGGAAAATTGCAAATGTCACTCCACTCTTCAAGAAGAAAGAGAGGCAAGAGAAAGTAAATAATAGTCAGACCTCAGTGGTTGGGAAAATGTTGGAGTTTATTCTCAAGGATGTGGTTTCAGGGTACTTGGAAGCACATGATAAAGTAGGCCATTGTCAGCATAGTTTCCTCAAGGGAAAATCTTGCCTGACAAATCTATTGGAATTCTTTGAAGAAATAACAATCAGGATAGACAAAGAAGAATCAGTAGATGTTGTGTACTTGGATTTCAGAAGGCCTTTGACAAGGTGTCACACATGAGGCTGCTTAACAAGCTATGAGCTTATGGTATTACAGGAAAGATACTAGCATGGATAGAGCACTGGCTGATTGGCAGGAAGCAAAGAGTGGGAATAAAGGGAGCCTTTTCTGGTTGGCTGCTGATGATTAGTGGTATTCCACGGAGGTTTGTGTTGGGACTGATTCTTTTTACATTATACGTCAATCATTTGGATGATGGAATTGATGGCTTTGTAGTGAAGTTTGCGGACGATATGAAGATAGTTGGGGGTCAAGCAGGAAACAGAGAGACTTAGATAGATTATGGGAATGATCAAAGACATAGCAGGTGGAATACAGTGTCAGGAAGTGTATGGTCATGAACTTTGACAGAAGAAATAAAAGTGTAGACAATTTTCTAAATGGAGAGAAAATTCAAAAATCAGATGTGCAAAGGGATTTGGGAGTCCCCATACAGGATTCCCTGAAAGTTAATTGCAGGTTGAGTCAGTGGCAAGGAAGAACATTCATTTCGAGAGGACTAGAATATAACAGGAAGACTGTAATATTGAGGCTTTATAAGGCACTGGTAAGGCCTCACTTGGAGTACTGTGAGCAATTTTGGACCTCTTATCTAAGAAAGGATGTGCTGGCATTAGAGAGTGTTCAGGGGAGGTTTATGAGAATGATTCTGGGAAAGAAAGGGTTCCCATATGAGGACTGACTGATGGCTCTGGGCCTGTACTCACTGGAATTCAGAAGAATGAGGGAGGATCTCATTGAAACCTATCTGATGTTGAAAGGCCACGATACAGTGGATGTAGAGAGGATGTTTCCCATTGTGGGGGAGTCTAGGACCAAGGGCACAGCCTCAGAATACAGGAATGTCCATTTAGAATGGAGATGAGGATGAATTTCTTTAGCCAGAAAGTGGTGAATCTGTGAAATTCATTGCCACAGATGGCTATGGAGGCCATGTCATTGGATATGTTTAAGGCAGTAGTTGATAAATTCTTGATTATTTAGGGCATTAAGGGTTATGTGGGAGAAGGTATGAGATTGGGGCTGAGAAATGGATAAGCTATGATGAAATGGTGGACCAGATTCAAAGAGCCAAATGGCCTAATTCTTCTCCTATATCTTATGGTCTTATAATTAGACACAAAAAAAGTGGAGTCCATTTCAGCTCACGTGGCTGAATTGAAGAGACTGTCTGAGCATTGTCAATTCATTGATGGGCTTCATGATGCACTGGGAGATCGTTTAGTTTCGGGAATCTTACAAGAAAACATTCAAAGGACCAATGGACAAAGCAGTGTGAGATGGTCTTTCAAAAGGCAAAGGAAGTGGTGACATCGGACACTGTACTCACACATTATGATCCACATTGTCCAGTGAACCTTGCCTGTGAACTCTCACCTTAAGGTAGAGGTACGGCCATGTCACATAATATGAATGATGGAAGTGAACGTCCCATAGCCCTTGCATCACATACTCTTACTGCTGCAGGGAAAAATTACACACAGATCGACAGGGAGGCCTTGAGTCTGGCTTAGGGTGTAAAACGTTTCCGCCAGTACTTGTATGGGAGAGAATTTACCCTCATTACTGATCATCAACCACTCGTGTCCATTTCCAATCCACAGAAGGGTGACTCACTAACAGCAGCAGCACAAATGTAGAGGTGGGCTCTGTTTCTTGGAGGATACAATTACAAGATATAAATCATGAGGATGACTAATCATGGAAATATTGATGGATTGTCCTGTTTACCCTTGAAAAAGGAAATAACTGAACATTTACAAAAAAGGACACTCCTCTTGGCATATTCTCTCTATTATGGCAGAGGTGACCCAAAGGTAAACCAGAAAAGATCCCACACTGTCTCCGGTCTACATGTCAACCCAAAATGTCTGGAACGTGCAGCAGAAATCCCATTCCCCCATTTTTACCAGTGCCTGGATGAATTTGTCCTTGGACTAGAAGTTGCCTTATGTGGGGATGGAGAGTTGTACCATCCAAGTTGAGAGCTAAATGCCCCTCATCTAGGTGTGATTAAAAATGAAAGCATTGACTCAAAGTATTGTCTGGTGGCATGGAACAGATCAGCAGATTGAGCTGCTTGCCATGCACTCTTCGGGATGCCAACTCGACTTTCTGCAGTCCCAGATTTGACTCCTACAACCACCACAGAGGAGGTCCCAGAACCTGAGATTGTTTTGTAGCCACAAGTCTCAAAGGCCAAGCAGAGTGACCCACAAGAGCAAGAAATTCTCCACAGTGATTACATTTTTAGGACTAAGAGGGACAAAATGGCACATGTCATTATGCCACCACGTCATAAATGCGTGCCTTAAAAGTAAAAATGAAATAGACACACATATCATCTGCTGGCTGTACCAGGCTTTTCTTTCGATTAGTTTTTGGAGTTACAAATATAATAAGCGGGAGTTCATGTTCATGAGTCTTCACTGCAAATCCAACCCCAGCCTCATGTTGGTCTTGATTTCCTCTTCCACTCTAAAAGGTGCTTCCTGTACCCCTTTCACAAAGTTTGCCCTCTCCTGCAAACTGGCTCTCACTCAGTGCTGTGATATCGACGTTATATCAGGTTCTCTCTCTCCCTATTAAAGCAGTTCTCCTCTGGGAAGTGTGTCAGCATCGATTCTGTCCACCAGTGTGTGCACATTCCATGCACCAGGAGTGAGAGGAATAGTCTTTAACTTTCTCTTTGCTGCATTTTGACCACTGTGACAGTTTCCCCACCAGCTGCAGTAAACTGGCCTGGGAAAGAATGGAGCAGGTAACATTTATGCCACTCTTTCTAGCCCCGTTGTGCAGCTCCCTGTAAGGAGTTTGTACTTTCTCCCTGTGACCGCATGGGATTCCTCCAGGTGCTCCAGTTTTCTCCCACAGTCCAAACACATACCAGTTGGTAGATTAATTGGTCATTGTAAATTGTCCTGTGATTAGGCTAGGATTAAATCGAGTATTGCCCGGTGGTGTGGCTCAGAGGGTGAAAGGGCCTATTCCATGCTGTATCCTAATAAATAAATACATAAATAAAAAGGAGGAGGTGCACAGCAGGTATAGGCAGGCTGGAATAAATGTGGTACATGGACTAGATGGGTTTGGAGGGCTATGGTCTGGGTGCAGGTCAATGGGACTAGGGAGATTGATGGATTGGCACCGACCAGGTGGATCGAAGTGCCGGTTTCCTGTTTCTGCAAGTGATTCTTTGTATCTATGTTCATTTTGTCTGCAATACAGTCAGAGTGAGTGTTTAGACGGACGGGAAAAATCACTTTGCCAGAGGCAAGAATTAGGTGTTCCAGTGTATTAGTTCCCATATGACCCAGGGGTAAGGGCCATTTGGTAATATTTAAATTAAAATCAATATTGTTCGCAGAGCTTCTTAATCTAATATTTTCTGAGTCATTAAATTTGGGGGTGACCCTGCCAGATGAGACAAGTTCCATAGTACATGCGACTTCCATCTGCTCAAAGGTGAAAAGCAAGTAAGGCAGTGCTGAATAATATTGTTATAAACACAAATATTAAAAGTAAAGTATAGCAAGAGCAAATTTTCTTCCTGGAGTTTGAATTTTCCTTACTCTGAAAACAACACCATATTTTGGGCATTGAGATCTTCCTCAAGTGAATAGGAATTTTTAGATCTAAACTTGTGTTTCATCTTTTCAATACATCTCTTCCCCCCACCTATGGGTGCTATGAAGGGTGAAGGGTGAATATTTCACTCAGTATTACCAAGATGGAGATTTATCTGCCAACCTGTCCCTGCTGCACTTGTTTGTCTGTTTTCTGACAATAGTGGTGCAGAGCAAAATTTTGATAAAAATCATCACTTTCTTCAGTGTGTTAGCACAGCCCATGGTCAGTTGAGGAACATTATTCTCAAGTTACTTATTTTTATTTATTTACTTTTTAATTTTTGAATAATTTTTTCAAAATGTTATTTTTATTTAATGATACAGCATGGAACAGACCCTTCTAAGCCAATAAGCTACACAACTAGCAACCCACCTATTTAACTTTAACCTAATCACAGGACAATTTACAATGACCAAGTAAACCTATTGGAATGTAGGAGGAAACCAAAGCACCTGGAGGAAACCCATGTGCTCACATGAAGGATGTACGGACTTCTTACAGACTGCTTTGGAATTGAACTCTGAACTCTGACATCCCAAGCTGTAATAGCGTCATGGTAACTGCTATGCTACCGTGGCACCCTTGTGAAGACATGGCACAAAAGATATAGTCATTGAACGGCATTGATACCCGCTCTCCTATTTGTTTTTGAAACTGTGACTAACCACAGTAGGCATATCAAGGTGCTGGAAAAATATCACCAAAGTTTTACATTCACAAAATTCTTCAAATTTACTTTAATGATAAGTGAACCAATACTAATGTTCTGGACAGACTAATAAACTAATTATTGAGGTCCTTTTTGCAGTTTGGCTACAATGGGCAGGCCATATCACTCACATGTCCAACGCCAGAACCCTGAGCAGACACTGTATCCTGAACTTGTCATGGGAGGGTATCACCAGGTAAAGAAAAACTACTTAATGAGGGGTGGCTTAAACAAAGAACATGAAAAGATGACATTCAAAAATAACAAAATAACACTCAAGATCTTTAGCATTTGCAGAATCTCGTGTCAAGAATAACAAAATGTTTTTTTAAAATAATAATACTTGCCTGCAATGAGGAAAATATTTGAAATACTTAAAATATTCCTTGCTTAGGCCATAAACAGCCTTTTGAGAAGCAAATGTCTGACATCCCACAGGACAAATCCAGAAAGTCAACCTGAAGGAAGGTGCTTGCTATTAAGTTTTTTTTTAAATGGACAGCAGAGGGCAGACTTTGATAAACTTTCAGCTTTTAATAAACTGACCTCAACCACTGGAATGAGTCAGCAAGGCCCTGGCAGCATCATGGTTCTATCAATAACAAACTAAAAGCCTCTTTACATTTGTACACACTTAGAATAAAAGTAAAAACAAATTCTAAGTTACATAGAGCCAAAAGAATAAGCATATTGGAACTGCAATATTCTGGACATGTAAAAACTAATTTCAATTTTTAAATGTTTTAAATCAATTAATATTGATAAAGCTATACCTAAAAAATAAAATTTTAGAAAATTATAAAAATGTTAAACTTATTAAATTTATAAGAGCCTATGCCAATAAATATATTACTTGGCCCCTTGCAACAAACCCCTGCATTGTAATAGGCACAGAGGCACTCTCTGCACCAGCCCCAATGTTTGCACCAGTGTAGGTGGTGGAGAGATGTTACTATTATGGGGTTTAACTCTGAACTCCATGAAAAAATATCCCAAACTGCTGACAGTGACATGGGGAGTTACACAGATAGATGTTGACTTATCTCCACAAATGCAAGCTTAGTTTTGAAGAGCTACACCTTACGTCTGTTTGCAATATTTCTAAAAGGCTCTTTAAATATGGCAATGTGCTCATCACCTGCACAGTCTGGGTTTTGGCTATCACAACATCCACCCTCTTCAGTTTCAGACTTGAAATAGTTTATTATTGAAAATAATTTTCTACATTTCAACAATTTCGCATTCCACCAAATCATGAAGCGAGGGTTGTACAATAAGATCCCAGGTATGCACAGATTGCTTCAGATTACAGTCCAGGACCCTACCTTTTCAACAATTCCTCTTTTGTTGCAATTTAGTTGACATTTTTCATGTTTCCATTCAAATTTCACTTGTTTGTACTGTAATTCTCTCCCTTTCATTAGGCACAGTAAATTAACACAAAAAGCAGAAATGAATCTTGGCACTGGCTGATTGGACAACATTCATTCCAAGTATTTTTCAGTATGGTTTCACCACGAACATGCACAGAGATCCAGTAAGTGTGTAAAAAAAAAAGCTGCAATCTATACACTAATTGTATCTTTTGCAGTCATAGAGAAATACAACATGGAAACCACCCATTTGGTCCATCAAGCCAACACAAACCATCAACCACCTATTTTACACTAACTGCATCTTAATCCCAATTTTTACCCTTCCCACCTTATCTTGTGGCTTTGGTATTTGTGTTTTCTTGCATTATGGGACTTGCCCCAAATGCAAGATAGCCTCTCAGCTTCAGATTCATTTCAGTCTTCCTAGAGGCGTGATGGGATCTCATGTTTCCGTACAACATAAAAGTCCACTTGCTCCACTAAGTGCATTCCCATCTGTTCCATTCACCCAATTATATTCCTGTATCCTATTCTCTCTATATGTCTTTCAAGTTGGCCATTAATAAAGGCTAATGTTGTAGCATTACTTCATCATATGGAAAAGTTTCCAAAACCTTCGGGTTAACAGTTGATAGAAAATCAGGGAGAGAAGGCAGAAATAGTGAAGAATTATGTACCAGTTGAGGTGAAGGTTAAGACCAATAGAACTCTGTTCTTGTTCCTGGTTAATAGTATTGTACCATCACCCACTAGCCTACAAGCTGAGCCTGAGCTCTGTTAAAATGTACAACATGAATTTTCTATTCAACGATTTTAATAAAAGGGTTCCATTCTGATGAGCTCTCACTGTTACTTCCGCTTAGACCATCAGTTAGTCTCTTAACTCAGGATAAGCCCAACTGTGTACCCTACTGGGTTTGTATAACTTTTCCCTCAATGTCAGCAAAACAGAGACTTCAAAAAGGGGTGCGGTACAAACTTTCATACTTACAACATCAGTGCTGAGGTCAAGAGGATTGAGAGTTTCAAGTTCCAAGGATATAGATACCAGGACCAAGAAAGCTCACCAATGCCTGTTTCCTTAGTATGCTAAAAAAATTTGGCCTAGCTCTTTTGACACTCACCAAATTTTAATCAATGCATCGTGAAAACTATTCTATCCAAATACAGGTACATCACAGCTTGGTACGGCAACTGCTGTGTCTAAGACCACAAGGAACTGCAGAGAGTTGTGGACACAGCTCAGCACATCACAAAAACCAGCCTCCTCTCTGGAGAGGCTGTCTATGTGTCTCACTGACTCAGTAAAGCAGCCAACATGAACATAGACCCATTCCCAGCCTGGACATTCTCTCTTCTCCTTCCTTCCGTCAGGCAGAAGATAACCAAGCCTGAAAACATACCATCAGGCTCTAGAACAGTTTTACTCTTGCTATCATAAGACAATTGAATTGTCCCCTAGTCTGATAAAATGGACTCAAGATCTACCCTGTTAAAGCCTTGTAGCTTATTGCTTGCCTGCACTGCACTTTATCTGTAGCAGTAACACTTTAGTATTGTTTTTCCTTGTACCACCTCAATGCATTATTGTGATGAAATAATCTGTATGGATGGGTTGCAAAAATAAAGCTTTTCACGGTATCCCAGTACATGTGATAATAATAAATAATTTTCAAAAGAGTCTCAACTATGTATTTGAATCCAGTATCATAGACAGCCATAGACTATCATTCTGTTCCAGTGTCTTGTGTTCATATAGTAGTACAGCACAGAAACAAGCCCTTTGACCCATCTAGTCCACGCCAAGCTACTTTGCTGCCTAGTTGCATCAACCTGCACCTGGAACATAGTTCTTCATAACCCTCCCATCCAAGTACCTATCCAAATTTATCTTAAATGTTGAAATCAAACCTGCATTCACCACTTCTGCTGGCAGCCATTCCACTCTTGCGCCACCTTCTGAGTGAAGAAGTCGCGCCCTCCCCCCATGTTCCCCTTACATATTACACCTTTCACCCCTAACCCATGACCTCTAGTTCTAGTCTTCCAAACTTCAGAGAAAAGGCCTGCTTGCATTTACCCTATCTATACCTCTCAATTTCATAGACTATCAAATCGCCTCTCAATCTTCTACTCTCTATGGAACAAAGTCAAAATCTATTCAACCTTTCTCTATAAATCACGTCCTCATGTCCCAGCAACGTCCTTGTAAATTCCTTTCTGCATTCTTATAATCTTATTGATATCTTTTCTATAGTTAGTTGACCAGAACTACAAGAAATACTCCAAATTAGGTCTAGGTTCATGGTATTTGGGAAACTTTCTCCTGCACCACCTCCACACTGTTCATCTGGATTACTTCATGCGCTTCTTCCACTGACTTCAAATTACTATTTGTCCCAGTGCTTTCTCTTCTTGACATCACTGTAGTTATCTCCTGACTTTGCCCCATCATCTTCATTAATAATATTTACCAAGTATTGCTGTGACTTCTAGTCATCAGACACATTGAATGCAAAATCAAGGGATAGAGCAATTCAAAACTTTCTGATGAATACGTCCTGTACTCTGGGATCTGAGGAACAAGGAATGACTAGGTGTCACAGGCAAGGGACATAATTGGCTTCTGTTGATATAATATAGAGACTTGGAAATACAAAATAATTGGGCACAAGGATACTGAGTTAGTAACGTGCTCAATTTTGTCTTCAGTGTCTGTAGTGAAAGGGTGATGTACAGTTAATGAGGCAAAAATTTGTTGAAATTCCCAGTTTTCTTATTAATCCATTATATCCAATATTAATAAAGTCAGTGATTATACAATATCTGACCACAATTCAATTAAGGGCTCTGAAATTCCTGGGACTTTTGGAGTCTAGGCAATTTCCATTAGTCTCAGGGTATGGTTTAGAATTTGGCGTTCAATCCATTTCCAATGAAATGAGTCATTTAACTAATATTGAGAGAACAGGAAGGGCAACTAGCACACAATTAGGTCCTCAGTCAAACTGCATCAATCTTCACCCACCCTCCCCACATTACACAGATATTAAGAAAGGACGGGATTTCTGGATTTCCTGGGAAATCTGCCCTTTGATTCTCTGAAAATGGAGTCATAGAGTCAGATTAGTACAGCACAGAAACAGACCCTTTGGCCCATCTAGTCCATGCCAAAATTATTTAAACTGCCTACTCCCAACAAACTGCACTGGGACCATAGCCCTCCATATCCCTACTGTCCATATACCTCTCCAAACTTTTCTTAAACCTTCAAATTGAGCACGGATGGACCACTTGTGCTGGCAGTTCGTTCCGCACTCTCACGACCCTCTGAGTAAAGAAGTTTCCCTTCATGTTCCCCTTAAGCTTTTCACCTTTCACTCTTGAGCCCTAAACTCTAGTTGTAGTCCCACCCAACCTCAGTGGACAAAGCCTGCTTGCATTTACCACATCTAAACCCCTCATTATTTTGTAAAGCTCTATCAAATCTTTCAATCCTCTAATTTCTAAAGAATACAGCTCTAACCTATTCTATCTTTCCTGATAGCTCAGGTCCACCAGACCTGACAACATCCTTGTAAATTTTCTCTGTACTCTTTCAACCTTATTTGCATCTATCCTGTAAGTAGGTAACCAAAACTGCACACAATACTCGCCAATGTCTCACCTATGAATTCCTTCTTCTGTACTCAGTACATTGGTTTATGAAGACCAATGTGCCAAGAGCTTTCTTTATGACCCTATGTACATGTGACGCCACTTTCAACGAATTATGGACCTGTATTCCCAGATCCCTTTGTTTTACCACACTCCTCAGTGCCCTACCACCAACTGTGTAAGACCTACCCTGGTTGGTCCTATTGAAATACAAAACTGCACACTTGTCTGCATTAAATTCCATCTGACATTTTTCAGCCCATTTTCCAGCTTATGCTGATCCCTCTGCAAGCCACGATAGCCCTCTTCACTGTCCATTACACCCCCAATCTCGGTGTCATCTGCAAATTTGCTGATCCAGTTAACCACATTATCATCCAGATCATTGATATAGATAACAAACAACCAAGGACCCTGCACCATTCCCTGCAGCACCCCAATAGTCATAAGCCTCCGGTCAGAAAGGCAATCTTCTACTACCATTGTCTGGCATCTCCCACAAAGCCAATGTCTAATCCAATTTACTAACTCATCCTGAATGCCAAGCAACTGAATCTTTTTGACCAGCCTCCCATGCCGGATCTTGTCAAAGGCCTTACTAAAGTCCATGTAGACAACATCCACTGCCTTCCCTTCATCCACTTTCCTGGTAACTCCATTGAAAAACTCTAAGATTGGTTAGACATGACCTACCATGCATGAATCAATGTTAACTATCCTTAATCAGTCAATGTCTATCCAAATACTTACGTATCAGGTCCCTTTGAATACATTCCAATAACTTCCCCACATCTGATGTCAGACTCACTGGTCTATAATTTCCCGGTTTCTGTTTAGAGCTTTTTTTAAAATGCCGGAACAACATTGTCTATGCTGCAATTCTCAGGTACCTCTCCTGCTGCTAAGGATGCTTTAAATATCTCTGTTAGAACCCTGAAAATTTCTGCATTTGCCTCCCGTAGGGTCCAAGGGAACACCTTGACAGGCCCTGGGGATTTACCCACCCTGATATGCCTCAGGGTAGCAAAAACCTCCTCCTCTGTATTCTGTACAGGGTCCATGAAGTTGATGCCATTTTGCCTCACTTCTATATACTCTATATCCGTGTCGTGAGTTAATACAGATACCAAGAATGCATTTTAAGATCTCCACCATCTGTTTTGGCCTCACACGTGTACTACCATTCTGGTCTTCCACAGGACAAATTTTGTCCCTACCAATCCTTTTGCTCTTAACATACCCACAGAATCCTTGAGGATTTTCCTTCACCTTGTTTGCCAGAGCATCTTCATGCCTTCTTTTAGCCTTCCTGACTAAATTCTCAAGTGTTCTCTTGGGCGGGGGGGAGGAGAAGTTAGCGGCACAATGCAGTACGTGCGGCCACTCTGAAATGATATCGTATTTGTAAGTAGGTACCGTGCACAATCCTGATTTGATGGAGACAGACGTGAGAAGCACGGAGGAACATCTGGAGAAACTTCTGAAATGCCTGCTTTGCTGCCGCTGCTACTGTGCGATCGAAAATCTCTGAAGGGGAAGGCCCCAAATCCTCGGCTTTGCCCATTGCCGGGGCCGGGGTCAAAGCGCTCGGCAGAGATGGTGCTCGGTGCTCGGTTGTCGGAGGGCTGGTCGGAGGCGTAAAGCTTTCGGACGGGCTCAAGAGTCGGCTGTGGTCGGGTGCTTCCGGGGTGCTGCATCGGCAAGTTTGCGGCGCTGGAGGTTCATGGCAGGGAGAGTTTCTCCCTTCTACCATCTGCGTGAGATGATGGGACTTTCGAGAGACTTTGAGCCTTTTTTTTACCATGCCCATAGTCTGTTCTTTATCAAATTACGGTATTGCTTTGCATTGTTGTAACTATATGTTATCATTATGTGGTTTTTGTCAGTTTTTTTAGTCTTGGTTTGTTTTGTGTTTCTGTGATATCATACTGGAGGAATATTGTATCATTTCTTAATGGAGACATTACTAAGTGGCAATAAAAGAGGACTGTGAGTCCTCATAATCTAACCTAGTCTAATCTTGCATTTCTTGTATTCCGTAAACACCTCATGTATTCCTACTTGGCTGTACCTGCTGTGGACCTCCTTTTTTCTCTTAACCAGGGCCTCAATATCTCTTGAAAACCAAGGTTCCCTCACTTGTTATCTTTACCTTTTATTCTGAGAGGCACACACAAGTTTTGTACTCTCAACATTTCATTTTTGAAGGCCTTCCACTTCCCAAGTACACCTTTGCCAGAAAGCAGCCTGCCCCAATGCACACTTGCCAGATCATTTCTGATAAGATCAAAATTGGCCTTTCTCCAATTTTGAACCTCAACCCACAGACAGACCTTTCTCATTGCATACTTACTTTGAAACTAATGGCATTGTGGTCACTGGATGCAAAATATTCATGTGAACAAACTTCTGTCACCTGCTTGTCTCATTCCTTATTAACATTTCCAGTATTGCATATTGTCTCAATGGGACTTTTACATACTGATGAAGGAAACACATTTAACAAACTATATCTATCTAGTCTATTTAGAGTATGGGATTCCCAGTGGAAGATTAAAATCACCTATATTTCTTGCAACAGTCTGCGATCTCTTTACAAATTTGTTCCTCTAAATCCCTCGGACTGTTGGGTCGTCTGTCATGTAGCCCCATTAATGTAGTCATAACCTATCTTATTTCTCAGTTCCACCCATAATGTTTCATCAGATGAGTTTTCCAGTCTGTCCTGCCCGAACACTGCCATGACATTTTTCCTAGTAACACCACCCCTCCTCTATTAACTCTCCCTCTCTGTCATGTCTAAAACAACGGAACCCCAGAATATTGAGCTGCCAGTCCTGCCCCTGCTGCAACCAAGTTTCACTAATGGGTACAATGTCATAATTCCAGGTGTTGTTCTGTGCCCTGAGCTCATCCGCCTTTCCTATGATACTTCGTGCATTGCAACGTACACAACTCAGGACACTAGTAGCACCATACTCAACTTTTTAATTCCTTACATTTCCTGAGGTCTTACCAACATCTGCCTCCACAACCTCTCCACTAACTGTTCTGGCATTCTGGTTCCCATCCCCTGCAGCTCTAGTTTAACCCCACCATGCAACATTAACAAACCTTCCCACGAGAATATTAGTTCCCCCCGCCATTTCAGATGCAAACTGTCTTTTCTGTATAGATCCTTCCTTCCCTGGAAGAAAATCTAAGGATCCAAAAATCTTATGCCCTCCCTCCTACACTAACTCCTTAGCCACATATTAAACTGTATAATCTTCCTAGTTCTGGCCTCACTAACACGTGGCATGCTAGCAATCCTGAGATCACAACCTTGGAAGTCCTAACCTTTAACTTAGCACCTAACTCCCTGAATTCCCTTTACAGAACCTCATCACTTGTCCTACCCATGTCATTGGCACCTACTTGGACCACGACCTCTGGCTGTTCACCCTCCCACTTCAGACGAGTTGAACAGGTACTTTGGATCTGTCTTCACTAGGGAAGACACAAACAATCTCCCAGATGTAATAGTGGCCAAAGGACCTAGGGTAATGGATGAATTGAAGGAAATTTATATTAGGCAGGAAATGGTGTTGGATAGGCTGTTGGGTCTGACGGCTGACAAGTCCCCGAGACCTGATGGTCTGCATCCCAGGGTACTTAAGGAGGTGGCTTCAGAAATCGTGGACGCATTGGTAATCATTTTCCAATGTTCTATAGATTCAGGATCAGTTCCTGTGGATTGGCGGGTGGCTAATGTCGTCCCTCTCTTCAAGAAGGGAGGAAGAGAGAAAACAGGGAATTATAGACCGGTTAGTCTGACGACAGTGGTGGGAAAGATGCTGGAGTCAATTATAAAAGATGAAATTACGACACATCTGGATAGCAGTAACAGGATCGGTCTGAATCAGCATGGATTTACGAAGGGGAAATCGTGCTTGACTAATCTTCTGGAATTTTTTGAGGATGTAGCTATGAAAATGGACAAGGGAGAGCCAGTGGATGTAGTGTACCTGGACTTTCAGAAAGCCTTTGAAAAAGTCCCACATAGGAAATTAGTGGGCAAAATTAGGGCACATGGTATTGGGGACAGGGTACTGACATGGATTGAGAATTGGCTAGCTGACAGAAAACAAAGAGTAGCGATTAACGGCTCCCTTTTGGAATGGCAGGTGGTGACCAGTGGGGTACCGCAGGGTTCAGTGCTGGGACTGCAGCTGTTTACAATATGTATAATGATTTAGATGAGGGAATTAAAAGTAACATTAGCAAATTTGCCGATGACACAAAGCTGGGTGGCAGCGTGAAATGTGAGGAGGATGTTATGAGAATGCAGCGTGACTTGGACAGGCTGGGTGAGTGGGCAGATGCATGGCAGATGCAGTTTAATGTGGATAAATGTGAGGTTATCCACTTTGGTGGTAAGAACAGGAAGGCAGATTATTATCTAAATGGAGTCAAGTTGGGAAAAGGGGAAGCACAATGAGATCTAGGTGTTCTTGTACATCAGTCACTGAAAGCAAGCACGCAAGTACAGCAGGCAGTGAAGCAAGCTAATGGCAAAAACAAGCTAAAAACAAGGGGAATTGAGTATAAGAGCAAAGAGGTCCTTCTGCAGCTGTACAGGGCCCTGGTGAGACCTCACCTGGAGTACTGTGTGCAGTTTTGGTCTCCAAATTTGAGGAAGGATATTCTTGCTATTGAGGGAGTGCAGCATAGGTTCACAAGGTTAATTCCCGGGATGGCAGGACTGTTATATGTTGAAAGATTGGAGCGACTGGGCTTGTATACTCTGGAATTTAGAAGGCTGAGAGGGGATCTTATTGAAACATATAAGATTATTAAGGGATTAGACACACTGGAGGCAGGAAGCATGTTCCCGCCGATGGGTGAGTCCAGAACCAGAGGCCACAGTTTAAGAATAAGGGGTAGGCCATTTAGAACGGAGTTGAGGAAAAACCTTTTCACCCAGAGAGTGGTGGATATATGGAATGCTCTGCCCCAGAAGGCTGTGGAGGCCAAGAGTCTGGATGCTTTCAAGAAAGAGATGGATAGAGCTCTTAAAGATAGCAGAATCAAAGGTTATGGGGATAAGGCAGGAATTGGATACTGATTGTGGATGATCAGCCATGATCACAGTGAATGGCAGCGCTGGCTCGAAGGGCCAAATGGCCTACTCCTGCACCTATTGTCTATTGTCAATTGTCACTTAAGAATGCTGGGGACTCTATCTGCCTGGCATCTCAACTATCCTGGCTGAGCAGATATAAAGAAGGGAAGGATCTGAGTGAACCCGAGTGAAATCCCCTCCTCTCAAACTTCTGATGTCCAGATTGGTCACTGGTCTAAGCTCTATTACACTGCCACGACCCACTGCTCCCTTCTTCTACTCGGGTAGTGGGCCTAAGTGAAATCCCTTCCTCCCAAACTTCCAATGTTCAGATTAGCTACTGGTCAAATGACACATAAGTTGAGCTAAACTAGCATAAGTTCCTCCAAGTCACAAACTTTCATATGGCTCACTCAATTTAATTCCAAAATAATCTGTTTCAGAATGGAAGTAGAGAATTGTTAGCCCAGCTGGGAGGACTTCAAGTGGTGTCCTCATATGAGGAGACAGATTTGAGTCTGTCAAGGACATTCACACTGGTAGAGGCCCATCTTGGCAGGACAAACTACCCTATCCTTGGGGTTTAAGCCCAGATCATCACCCTGGTGATAGAGTCACATTACTATCAGCAGAGAGGACCATCAGTGATGCTGGACTGTGAGCTAGAGTGAGCAAATAGGCAATAGCAGCTAACTGGAACAGACTCATGTTAAATGCCAGCAGCATTACTTTGACATAAGTTTGAGAAAGGGAGCTTACAAAGGCAGACCGTTGCCAACTGTTTTGTGGTGCAACAAAATTACTCCATTTCTCAACCAAGTATCTTACCCATTTAGATCAGCAATCCAAATACTGTGCTGAAATTAATGATAAAGGTTACATATATTAGAAGATAAAGAACATTTGAAAATGAATGATAAGAAGTTGGCAGTGGAGTCATCAAATTGGTGTGGCAGCCATTGGCACAAAATTCTCATAATAGCAAATGCCCAGACAGAACATTTGTTTCTTTGATATTTAAGACAAAAGCCTAGAAGGGAGACTAAAATGCACTGTCAGCAGCTAAATAGCAGCATCACACTGGAGTTAATCAATTCAAATAGACTGTTTCATTACATTCCTACAAGGTGATCTCAGGGGATTGAAGAAAATGTTATCCTCACCTGTTACTATTTTTAACCATCCAGCGCAGAGCTGCTACATCATTTAGCTTGGTAGATTCAGCCTTCAATTCCCAGTGTGCCAGAGATATTTTAAACAACCAGATAATCCACCCTTATACAGACACACACATTTAGCAATAAAGGTTGCAGAATTAAATTGAATTATCAACAATACAACTGGAGTGAGATAGTAGAAACACAGGTCACTGAATTGCATTTCTATTTTTGAACATTGGCTGCAATCAAAGGGCCTCTTGCCATGGTGACTCCTCTGGTCTCCATTGAGGGAAAGGTTTTAAGAAATGAGAGAAATAAAGGTTAACAATCCACTGGGATGAGATGCAAATAGGCAGGAATCCTTTGACAGGTGACCCCATTGATTTATGTAGTCGATCTGTCCAGTTAGCCAGTTTAGAGTCAGAATACTTGCAGAGAGCTTTACGTTACAGCCCAGCTGAAGAAAATAAGAACTCAATGACCAAATTCACAGGAAGGTTGCATAAATTAGTAATCAATTTCTTTCTGCTGTAAATAGCATTGTTCGGACTCCAATGAAAAACTGCAGTCGTACAGCTAAGAGGTCATACAATATAAAGATAGTCTCTTCATCCCTGTCTAGGCCAACCATTGAGTATACATCTCTAGTTATTCCTTTAACCAGCACCTGGCTCATAGCCTTCCATGCCTCGTTAACTTAAGTGCTCATCTAGGTACCTCTTAAGTGGTATCTAGTAGCTGTCTCCACAGGCTCCTGAACTAGCATGGATAACTTAATTCACCTCAACATTGAACTGATCACTGAACACAACCTATGGACTCTTTTTCAAGAACTCTACAACTCATGTTCTCAATGATTAACATTTTAATATTTACATATTTATTTATTATTTGTATTTGTACAGTTTGTCTTTTTTTGCACATTGGTTGCTTGCCAGTCTTTGTGTGTAGTTTTTCATTGATTCTGTTGTGTTTCTTTGTTCCACTGTGAATGCCTGCAAGAAAATGAATCTCAGGGTAGTATATGATGACATATACATACTTTAATAATAAATTTACCTTGAACTATGAACTTTTGAACAACCCACTTATACCGAACCTTCCAGATACCATCCATTAGGTGAATAAATTCCTTAGATTCCCTCTAAACGTTCTACAACTTACCTCAAACCACTCATTCTGACACCTCTATTATGGGGAACAGTTTTTTTTTAAACCTTTTATTCTAAGTGTGCCACACTTAATTATGTACATCTCTATTGGGGTGTATGGGGTGTCAGGGAGGGGTAGCACCTCTGGTGGGGGAACATGTCGCGTCCTTTTCAGGGTGTGGAGTCCACCTTTGGTCCCCACCTGGCACTCAGTTCTCACCTGTGGCTTCTCGTAGCTGTTTGCATGCGACAGCAGCCACACCCCGGGCAACGGCTTCGACAAGCCGGCTAAACCAGGTGAGGGTAGCCGACGGGTCTTAAACCCTCGGTGAGATAGGGAGTTGTCTATCCCAGCATGTGAAGACAGACTCCGGCGGATTGAGCGGACGAGACCAATGGAAGGTCCAACGGTCAAGAAGGCGGTCTCTGCAAGCATTGTGGAACGTGTAGAGCAGGACAAGACACAGAAGACGTCCTGGTCATCCACTGCGCCTAGTCCCATCTCCAGCCGTCTAGACTCTGTCTTGCCACTGGATCCAGGTGGGAATTGGGAAGAGAGAGTGAGGCTGACGCTGCGCAACTCTCCCTCACTTAAGTCCAAATCACGCGCTAGTCTCGACACCATCATAATGGTGTCGAGGTCCTCATCGACGTCAATGATGGACGAACAACACATCTCTATTGGTTCTCCCACACATTCCACTGCTCCAGGGAAAATTAACCCAACCTATCTTCAAAGTTCCACGTAAAATTTATTATCAAAGTACATATATATCACCATATATAATCCTGAGATTCATTTTCTTGCAGGCATACTCAATAAATCCATAATAGAAAATAACCATAACAGAATCAATGGAAAACTGCGCCAGTTTAGGCAGTGAACCAGAGTGCAAAAGACAACAAGGTGTGCAAATCTAAAAAGAAAGCATAATAATAAATAAATAAGCAATAAATATCGAGAACATGAGATGAAGAGTCCTTGAAAGTGAGTCCATAGGTTTGGGAACATTTCAAAGATGGTGCAAGTGAATTTGAGTGAAGTTATCCCCCCTGGTTCAAGAGCCTGATGGTTGAGGGGTAATAACTGTTCCTGAACCTGGTGGTGTGAGTCCTGAGATTCCTGTACCTTCTTCCTGACAGCAGCAGCGAGAAGAGAGTGATGGCCTGGGTGGGGGTTCCGGATGATGTTGGCTGCTTTCCTGTGACAATGCTCCTTGCAGAGGTGCTCAGTGGTGGGAGAGACTTTACCTGTGTTGGAATGGGCTTTATCCACTACTTTTTGTAGGATTTTCCTTTCAAGGGCATTGCTTTTTCCATACCAGGCTGTGATGCAGCCAGTCAATTCTGTCTCCACATCACATCTATAGAAGTTTGTCAAGGTCATGCCGTGCCTTCACAAACTTCAAAGGAACTAGAGGCACTGCTGTGCTTTCTTCATAATTACACTTACATGCTGGGCCCAGGGCAGGTTGTCTGAAATAATAACACAGAGGAATTTAAAGTTGCTGACCCTCTCCACCTCTCATCCTCTGATGAGGACTGGTTCATGGACCTCTAGTTTCATTCTCCTGGTCAATAATGAGCTCCTTGATCTTGCTGATATTGAGTAAGAGGTTGATAAGCTGGCATCACTAAGCAGATTTTCAATCTGCATCCTATATGCTGATTCATCACCACCTTTGATTTGACCTTCAACAGTTATATCATTAGCAAACTTGAATATAGCATTAGAGCTGTGCTTAGCCACAGTGTAAAGTAGTACAGCAGGGGGCTAAGCACACAGCCTTGTGGTGCAATTGTACTGATGGAGATTGTTGAGGAGATATTGTTTCCAAACCAAAATGAGTGGGGTCTGCAAGTGAAGAAATAGAGGATCCAATTGCACAAGGAAGTGTTGAGGCGAGGGTGTTAGAACTTATTGATTAGTTTTGAGGGGATGATGGTGTTGAATACTGAGCTGTAGTCGATAAAGAGCAGACTAATGTATGCACTTTTGCTGTCCAGATGTGTCAGGGTTGAGTAAAGAGCCGATGAGACGGTATCTGGGGTGGATATGTTGCTCTGGTAGGCAAATTAGAGTGGATCCATGATGCTTCTTAAGCAGGAGTTGATATGTTTCATCACCAACTCTCAAAACACTTAATCACAGTGGATGTAAGTGCTACTGGATGATAGTCATTGAGGCAGGTCACCATGCTCTTCTTAGTCACCGGTATACTTGAAGCAGGTGGATACCTCAGCCTGCCAAAGTGAGAGGTTAAAGATCTCAGTGAACATTCCAGCCAGTTGATCCGTATTTGGTCAGGTACCCCATCTAGGCTGGATGGTCTTCTTGGGTTCATACTTCTTAAGGCTGCTGGCTTGTTGGCTTCAGAGTCTGAAATGACAGGATCATCGGGGACTATGGGATTTTGTGATGGTTCCTTCATGTCTTCGCAGTCAAACTGAGCATAGAAGGCATTGAGCTCATCTGGAAGTGAAGCCCTGCTGTCACTTGGTTTAACTTTATAAGAAGTGATAGCATTCAAGCCCTGCCAAAACTATTGAGCATCCTTTGTTAATTCAAGTTTAGTCTGGAATTGCCCCTTTGCCTTTGAGATGGCTTTCCAGAGATTGCACCTGGACCTCTTAGTCACCAAACATGAATGCCTCTGATCTTGCCTCTCTTCATACCTCTTCATACTCTCTTCATGCATTCCATCCCAGGAAATGTGCTGGGGAATCTCCTCTGCTCCCTCTCAGTGCAAATAGGGCTTTCACTTCATGCAGCAACCAGAACAGTACATGTCCTCTAGCTGTGGCTTAGCCAATCTTTTATGAACTTTTACTATAACCTCCCTGATCATATATTTTAAGCTTTGGCCGATGAAGGCAAGTATCCATTTTACCTGCTTCACCATCTTAACCATCTGTGTTGAGACTTTCAAGAATCTTTGGATTTGTATACCAGGGCCTCTCTATCCCTCAAAACTCATGAGAGCATTACCATTCATTGTGTATATCCTAGCACCGCTGGACCTCTGAAAATGCATTACATTATATTGATCAACATGACAGAATTTGTTCAATATCTAAAGATTTAACAAATCGCCTTTTAATTAATGTTCTCAAGAGGTTACTACACAGGACCTATTAAAAGAGCATCACTGGGAAGCTGCGGGCTAATGGTTTGATAAAGCTGTCAACAACCCCCTCACCCCACAATACTGAGGATTTCATTTCACTTCATTTTCCATACTGCTAATAATTTAAACCTCATAGAGAAAAGGAGAAACTGTCCTCTCCCTATCATTGTATTTTCCACAATGAAAAGAACAACAACTTGCATTTATATAGCATCTATTTACATGTCTCAAGGCCCTTCATAATACCATTATCAAACAAAATTCTGAGTCACAATTGCACAAGAAAGCAGGAACAGATGTAGCTCAAGCCTGCCCCACCTTTCATTATCCCATGTCTCAGCACTTGCTGTGTGTCCTCAAGCCACCAAGCCTTCAGTAATTTATCTACTATAAACTCTACTATTATCTACTATAATCTACTATAAACTGGACTATATACACACACACATATTCTGTGTCATTGTACTTTTTACTGATATACTATATGGGTTTGTTGACTTTTATACATCAAACCACGGTGTCGCGGGGGGCAGAGGGGGGAGCTGGGCCCCAGGGCTCGTATTACGCGATTGTGACCGTGTGTGTGTACTGTGTGTGACTGTTGGTAATGTGTCTTTGCACCTTGACCCCATAGTTACGCTGTCTCATTTAGTTGTATTCATGAATATTTATGTATGGTTAAATGACAATTAAACACTGAATTGAATTGAATTTCAGAGATAAAGCCTGGCAGTCGATTGCCATTGAAGGTTATAATCAAGAAAGTTGGAAATAGAGAAGGAAAAATATCGCAGGACGATTAGGGAATATATAGTCAGGTGATGAGAGAAAAATAAAGGATTTATATTGGAAACAAATTTGAGAAAATTGTACTGAAGAAAAGCTGCACAACAGAGCAAAAACTGCATCTCTCCTGATAAATGGCAATGGAAATGTTAAGTGCTGCTAGTTAGTTACATCTATATACAAGGTAATTTTGATTGTTGAAATACATTTTTCACAGACATGGAAACTTCTGATCATTAAAATCAAAATAGCAGACAATTTGCAGATAAAAGGATCCCATAAGCGGAACAGAAGGAAATGCAAGCTTCACTCTGGTTGTCAAAATCCAGTAATCGCTATGCCAGGGTGATGGGTATTGAGACCTCAATTTTGCACAATTTATATACTGTATATTGGATGAAAGCACTAAAGATATGGTTGCTGAAGACACAATATATAGGTTGAGAAGTAAAGTGGAAATAAGCCGCAAGGAGGCTGCAAAGGGTAAAAACAAGCTAAGTGAGTGGGCAAAGGTCTGGCAAATGCAGAATAATGTGGGAAAATAGTGCATCCCAGCAGGAAAAATAAAAATCACGTTTTCCAGACGGTGAGACATCTGGGATGCATGGTGGACAAAAAGGGAAGTATTCAGGTTTTTGTAAACGACAATACAGATACTCAGAATGTTACTATTTATTGCCTGGAGGATTGAACACAAATTATGGAATTATTCTTCAGTTATGTTATTTTATTCTCCTTAGGCAGTCTCTTGCAATCAAGGATGATGTGATTCCATACCGGTTAAGTGGGTTTTGAGGAGGCCAGTGAGGTCAATGTGAAAACAACAGACACTTTGGAGGTGGCTGACAAGACAGGTGGATGAGCAGTTTGTGGGGTGGTGCTCTCCTTCTTTCACATATACAGAGCTTCTCTGTGCTCCAATGCATCGTCTCAGGCTTTCAATATTATCCCAGCTCCATTTGGTGAAACTAAATTCCAGAATGGGCAGGATCCAGGAAAGGTGGGACAGCTAGGCCTGTGTCTGATGAAGTTTATGAAAGAGGGAGGGGATGTTTGAACTATATAAGATTCTGAGAGGCCTTCAGAGGGTGGAGTGGCAGAAGTTTCATCTTGTGAAAGGAGAAGGAGAGGAAGAGACAGAGTCAGCGGCAGGAAGAGACAGAAACACAAAATAATCTGCAGATGCTGGGGTCAAAGCAACACTCACAACATGCTGGAGGAACTCAGCAGGTCGGGCAGTATCCGTGGAAGAGACAGAGTCAGCGGCAGGAAAAGGGGAAGAGCAGGGGCTGAGGCAGAGGCAATAAGAAAAGCAGAGAGAGAAGAGACAGAAGGAGAGTGCATTAATGTCAGATTGATCATTACCTTCCAAGCCTGTAGGGGTCATTGTGCATTAAAGGCTTCCTAACGTTTGGAAGCCATTTGGGATGTAGCTGCTAGACTTGAGCTAGCTCAGCAAGCCATGGATAAAGCTGTCTAATTGATGTATCTGTCTCCCATTTTTGTTCAAGGTGATGACTTTGGTGATGAGGAAAATTGTTCCTGAAGTGAGGTGACTGAAGAACACTCATTTTAGCAAAAACCCAGGGGGAATGATGACAAACTAACAACTACGTGCATAAGAAAATAGAAAAATTATGAAAAGAGTAATGATTACAACAATAGGCTCAGTTGCTACATTTGATGTGTGGAGCATCGGCACATTTCTTTCCTGAAATTGATAATGGAAATAAATGTAAGTCTACTTTAATCAGTGTCATGGGAGCTCCTAAATATACTTTACTGAAAAATCTGCTGAGCTCGAGATAACCTGATCTTAAAATCCTTCAGGCATCTGGGAATTTGTTAAACAATCACCTGAACCTAAAGCCAAGCAAGATCATGGAAAAGCAGGGAATCGGCAAGTAAAAATACTCAAAACATCCAAGTTGGGCCTGCTATTCCATGTAACAGCATGCACAGAGGACATGCTGTAAAAGACTCTGCGCTGAAGCAAATTAAACCACTTTCAGAAGCTAAATCAAGGTTATTATGGAGGGAATAATACATCTTCTTAATACTAGTTCAAAGATGAAGTGTCACACCTATGCTTTGAAGGGCCATAATGCCGGGGCTTGTGGAACAATAATAAAGTTGAGAAAACAGAATGGAAAGAAATCAAGTGAAGTTGCTACAAATTTCCTAAGTGTCCACCAATGTCAGTGTAAGAAGAAAGCAAATGAAGATTGCAACACAGTGTAGCCTCTCCATGTTCCACATAAAGAGGGTTGACTGAACAAGAGAAGAAGCATTGACTGATGTAATGAAGATAAAAGACATAATTGTGACAGTTCATCTTGACAATGGGTGTGGTGTTACACTGATAAACCAGAAAGATAAGGAGCTGAATGGCTAACAAACACTACACCTCAACTTTCTCTGTTCCACATGAAAGGACTGGAATAGGTGGATTTGCTGCTATGACAGCGAAATGCCAAAGACATGTTAAAACCATAACATTGGTAGTTGCTGTAGGCTCTGGACTGGACCTGTTGGAAAAGGCTGTTGAAAACAAATACCTCCAGAATGGAGTTACATTCATTATGTTGTGAAGGATGAGACTTTATTACAAGACGTTTTCAAAAAAGGAGCAGAGTACATTGAAGTGCGCCCAAAACAAAATCCAAATTTCACGGTTGCGTAGTGGTTAGCGCAATGCTATTGCAGTTCAGGGTGTCAGAGTTCAGAGTTTAATTCCAGCATCTTCTGTACAGAGTCTGTACGTTCTCCTCACGAGTGTGTGAATTTCCTCGGAGTGCTCCAGTTTCCTCTCAAAATCTAATGATGTGCCAGTTAGTACGTTTATTGGTTATTGTAAATTTTCCCATGATTGGGCTAGATCTCCAAATAAATAAATAAATAAATAAATAAATAGTTCTCAGTAAGTTTATTATCAAAGGACATATAGAATATATCACCATATACTACCTTGTGATATATTTTCTTGCTGGGATTCACAGCAGAACAGAGATATACAATAGAATCAATGAAAACCTACACACAAACAAAGACTGCAAACAACCAACGTGCAGAAGAAGACAAAACACAAAAATAAATGAATAAATAAATAGTACTGAGAACAACATTTTAGAGTCATTGAAAGTGAGTCCATAGGTTGTGGAATCAGTTCAGAGTTGAAGTGGGTGAAATTATCCATGTTGGTTCAGGAGCCTGATGGTTAAAGGGTAATAACTGTTCCTGAACCTGGTGCATGGGATCGAAGACTCTTGTACATACTTCCCGATGGCGGAAGTGAGAATCAAGCGTAGCCTGGATGGTGTGGTTCTTTGATCATGGTTGCAGGCTTCATGTGGCAGTGCTCCTTGTGGATGTGCACAATGGTGGAGGGAGCACTCCCTGAGATAGAGTGGGTTGTATCTGTACTTTTTGTAATGCTGTCCAGATGATCCAGTATGGTTTTTAAAGCCAAGGTCGGTGTCAGATGAAACAAAACACAACAAAACCAAAATTGGAAGCATTGATCGGCAGGCTTCTCAGAGAGAAGATGATTAACCAGTTAAGTACTCCAGATCAGGTCACATCCACAGTGCCAGTGTTTGAGGATCCATCAGGAATTGTGAATATTGCTAGCTATCATTAATCAAGTCTTGACCCTATTCCATTCATCAAACTGAAGAGTTATTTGTAGTTTTGTTGGGTGAGAAGTTCATCAACTTCAATACAACTCATATGGATCAATGAATAGAACCAGAGGATCAGACAAAGATATTTTTGGATGCCAATAGAAACAAGAGCTTATTCACCGACTACCTTTAAGTTTTGTTTGTAGCTGCTGTCTTTCAGAGGAACATGGAAGGGTTGTTTCAGGGCATTCCTAGGGTTGCTGTATACTTGACTGATATAAGTAGGGGGGTAGAATTGATGAAATCATGCTGGCAGTCTGCAAAGTTTCAATAGACCAAATGACCTCCATCATTGTTGATAGGAAATACAAGAATATCCAGGTTACAGAGACATGGGGGAAGAATTCCTGATATGTGCAATATGTGTTCACCAGACTGGAAAACACAGGGCAACATGTACCTTCTTTGACAAATGAAGTACAGTACTTTGTATAATGTGTGGGTGCAAAGGGTTATCTACAGTTTGAAAAGGTTAAATCCAGTTCTATTTCTTTGGACCCAGCTAAATGCGATTTTTGAATTATTATGATAAATTCTTGTCAACACTACTTGCCAAATATCACAAAGTTCTTAACTTTACTGCATCAGTAACTGTGAAAGGAGGTGGATATGGCCTGAAGCTCTTGGAAAAGCTTTAGTGCATTCCAAAGAAATATATAGGCTGTTGATAGCTCATCTACTACACTACTGATCAAAAGTTAATCCTATCTTGTGAGGTATTACCATAAGGCATTTGTGCTGTGATTCCCATTGAATGGAAGATTACCTGAAAGGTCACCAGGGTGTATGCCAAAACACAGGCAGCTGTAGAGAATAATTGATCTCAACTGCATTGAACAAGAAGTGTAGTCTTGAGCAAAAACAGAAAAATACCTGATTCTTCTTCCTTGCATACTTTTGAATTGTCCGAGTACCTACAGTCGAGACTTTTTGTAGGTCAGCTATTCTTGATGCTGTATGCCCAATGAATGCTTTAGTGTCAAGTGTCAAAACTGAAGGATGAGACAAATTTTCAGTGCCGTGATTATCTCATATGTTTGTATCAGACAATGGAAGTTGCTTCACAAGCATGGTTGAAGTTGTTAAGAAGCACACCGAAGAAACAAAATGGCAAAATTTATGCAACATCTGTCCAGTTCATCTTTTCTCTAATGATTTAAGTGAGGAGAGCCGTTTAGACTTTCAAAGAAGGAACCAAGAAAGTGCAAGGAAGCAGCATTGAAAACTAAGTGTCTCAGTTCCTGTTCATAATACTATAGTCTATAGCTACACCATCTCCTGTAGAGTTACTTACGGGCAAAGAAATTGAAGCCACCTTTAAATCTTACCTTCCCAAAGTGAAAACCAAAATATAGAACAAACTATTAAAAATGAAAAAAAGTACCATGACAGAAGTGCAGAGGTAAGGAGTCTCTTACCTGCAGAAGAAGAATTTGCATAGTACTTCAGATTTTTGGCCAAAGTCTGTACAGGCTGTAGTTAGGAGAGTACAGAACCATTGTCATAACTGATCATCCTGGAAAACGGGCAGCTGTAGAGAAAAATGCCAGCATGTATTTCAACAAAATATGAGCACAGATCACTCGATCATCACTGTTGAACATGACTGTCCTGAAATCCTTTAGATAATTGTGCACCGGCAGGAAGTTGTTCTAAGGAATTACTACAAACATCTTGTGAGATGGCCAAGATTTCCACTACAAGTGAATGATCTATGAAGCTTCTCAAGTGAGTCCAGATGATCCACTAAAAAGAAATCTTCAGCATAGATAAAAGTGTTGTCAGATGATGTGAGATCTTTGTTTTTTTTTTAAAGCCACTTGGAGGTTGAGGAACGTTAAATTAGCTTTGCAATTATGGGAAAGCAGCAAAACTCGCATGGGCCCCAGCTATGCCTGCCTCTTCGTTGGTTATGTGGAACAGTCTGTGCTCCAAACCTATTCTGGTACTTCTCCCCAACTTTTCCTTCACTACATTGACGACTACATTGGTTGCTGCTTCCTGCACCCATGCTGAGCTCGTCAATTTCATCAATTTTACTTCAAACTTCCCCCCAGCCCTGAAATTCACTTGGTCTATCTCGGACACTTCTCTCTCCTTTCTCGATCTCTCGGTCTCCATCTCTGGAGACAGACTGTCCACTGACATCTTCTACAAGCCCACTGACTCTCATAACTACCTCGACTATACCTCTTCCCACCTCGCCACATGCAAAAATGTCATTCCCTATTCCCAGTTCCTCCGTCTCCGCCACATCTGCTCCCAGGATGGGGCTTTCTGTTCCAGGGCATCTCAAATGTCCTCTTTCTTTAAGGATTGTGGTTTCCCTTCTGCTGTCATCAATGATGCTCTCACTCGCATCTCCTCCATTTCCCACACTTCGGCCCTCACCCCATCCTCTCGCCACCACAACAGGGACAGAGTTCCCCTTGTCCTCACCTACCACCCCACCAGCCTCTGGATCCGGCACATTATCCTCTGCAACTTCTGCCACCTTCAACAGGACCCCACCACTAAGCACATCTTTCCCTCTCCACCCCTCTCTGCTTTCCGCAGGGATTGGTCCCTCCGCGGCTCCCTGATCCACACGTCCCTCCCCACGGATCTCCCACCCGGCACTTATCCCTGTAAGCGTAAGTGCTACACCTGTCCTCCTCTCTTGCCACCATTCAGGGCCCCAAACAGTCCTTCCAGGTGAGGCAACACTTCACTTGTAAGTCTGTTGGGGTCATCTATTGCATCCGGTGCTCCCAGTGTGGCCTCCTTTGCATCGGCGAAACCCAACGCAGATTGGGGGACCGCTTCATCGAGCACCTCCGCTCTGTCCGCCACAGCAGATAGGATCTCCCGGTAGCCACCTACTTCAACTCTGCTTCCCATTCCCATTCGGATATGTCCATACATGGCCTCCTCTGCTGCCATGATGAGGCTAAACTCAGGTTGGAGGAGCAACAACTCATATACCGTCTAGGTAGTCTCCAGCCCCTTGGTATGAACATGGAATTCTCCAACTTCCGGGAATTCCCTCCCCCTCTCTTCCCCTGTCCCTATTTCACTCTGCCCCCTCCCCCAGCTGCCTATCACCTCCCTCATGGTTCTGCCTCCTTCTACTACCCATTGTGTTTTTCCCTGTTCCTTCTTCACCCCTTCCTGCCTATCACCTCCCTGCTTCCCCTCCCCCACCCCTTTATCTTTCTCCTTACTGGTTTTTCACCTGGAACCTACCAGCCTTCTCCTTCCCACCCTCCCCCCCCACCTTCTTTATAGGGCCTCTGCCCCTTCCCTCTTCAGTCCTGACGAAGGGTTCCGGCCCGAAATGTTGACTGATCGTTTCCACGGATGCTGCTCGACCTGCTGAGTTCCTCCAGCGTGTTGTGAGTGTTGCTTTGACCCCAGCATCTACAGAGTATTTTGTGTTAGCAAAATCTAATGATTGTTTTGTATTCAAGACAACAGAGACTATAGATGCCATTTTACTCTCGTAAGGTTGTAGTTGGTGGGACATAACTGTACAACAAAGAGAGCTATGACTTCACCATTTAGTTGATGCACCACAGTTGGTATAGCAAGTATTTATAAGGAGAATGAGTATTCAGTTACAAGCAGAAAGAGTGTGAATAGTATTGTTGCTGCAAGGCTGCTGCTGTAATATGTGGCTTACTTTTCTGTGAGCTGTGGCACGATTTGTAGAAACTTCCAGACCCTCACAGAACTAAATGTCTGAGATAGTGAGTTTTGATGAGATGGTTTATCTCTTCATTCAACTGCCAATCAGAGAACCCAGATAATACATCGGCAAGGCTGCAAAGACAGACTACAGAAAGTTAGACTGATCGAACTTGGGAACTTCATATGAAAAGAACGTCTATGCAAAAGATGAACCTCAGCTTAATCAAAAGGGAAATGGTAATTATAACCATAATTAAATTAAAGAATTTATTAAGGCATTATAACTTTGCAATGTTGTAAGACCAGGTTTGTAAGTGGACTCATGGATGAGTATGTTCAAGCAAGGCTGTTTTCACATACCAAAGCTAACCTGTAACTAGCTCTCAAGACTGTTAATGCCATGACAATGGTGTGGAAGATATGAGGAAGTTTCAGTTGGTACCAAAGCCTTGTGCAAGCCTTAAGATTTTCATTGCATTTTTTCTAACAATTTGCTGTCTTGTTTGTGCATGATATAAAATGAATAATGTATTTGTAGCAGAATAGGAGTTTGTCATTCCAAGAAATAACTCCATCGTCTACATATATCATTCACTAAAAGAATGGAGGAGATAGGGGACTGACTTCCCTTCACACAACCAAAAAATAGCAATAGCTGAAAATTAATTATTTAAAGAGTTTCTAAACAACGTCCATTTGCATGAGTTGACATTATGAATAGCTTGTATTCTGGGATAATTATAACATATTATGAAAAGCGCCCAATCAGAGATTGGGATTCATTAGCAAGGGCAAAAAAAAAATAACGTAGGGGCAAGTGGAGCAATATTTGTTGGAGTGGACAGTGTTAAAGTGGGAATTTGAGGTTTCAGCAAGGAGAAGCATCAGTGAGACAAGGTGAAAAGCTGTAGATAGATTTTTTTCCAGTTTATTTATTGTTTCCTTCTTTATAATTGCACAGTTAGAGCAGTAGGGATGCCAAGCAGGAGAGTTGAATGCTCCTTTAGCAGGATTTGGGAAGGCAGAGAGACCTGCAGTGTCCCTGATGTCTTCTCCTGCAAGAAGTGCATCCAGCTGCAACACTTCACGTTAAGAAGTTGGAGATGGAACTGGCTGAACTCTGGATCATTCAGGAGGCTGAGGGGGTGATAGACTGGGCATATATACGAGGGGTGATTGATAAGTTCGTAGCCTAAGGTAGAAGGAGATTAGTTATTAACTTCAAACTTTCTGCATAATCACTCAAAGTGTTGACCTGCATGTGCATGTAACGGGAGCTGTATAACTCATCTGTTTCTGCCTTAGACCACAAACTTATCAATCGCCCATCTGTGGACACTTTCTGGAGGTCCAAGATCCATATGCTCCATGACTGCTGGACTAAGTGTGTAAATGTAGGAGGGGACTATGTTGAAAAATAAATGTGCTAGGTTTTCTAAAATTGACTCCTTCTACTGTAGGCCACAAACTTGTCAATCATCCCTCATAGAGGTAATTACACCCAAGATACAGGGCACAGGAAAACTGGGTGACACTCAGACAGTCAGGAGAGTGAAGGGGTTAAAATTAATTATATGTCGAAATTGGTTATATGGGATACATTTAAAGCATATTTGCGAGGTCAGATAATCTCCTATTTAGCTAAGCTTAAGAAACAGACGAAACTAGAGTTAGATAAGATTTCAAAACAAATTAAAGACTTGGATAATATTTATGCAATCTCTCCTAACATTCATTTATTTAAACAAAGGGTTGAACTTCAATCACAATATAATTTACAATTAACTTATCCTATTGAACGAAATTTGCCTACATTGAAAAGTCAATTTTATGTGTTTGGAGATAAAAATAATAAGCTGTTAGCATCCCAATTAAAGGCGGCTAGAGCTAAAAGACAATTTTTAAAAATTCGTAAGGGAGACGGTAGTTTAGCTTGTAATTATGAAGACATTAATAAAAATTTTCAAGACTGTTACAGTGAACTTTATAAATCTGTTTCCAGCTGATCCTTCTAAAATGATTGCTTTTTTACAAAAGATTGATTTTCCTAGAATATCTGTTGAAAATCAACAAAATCTTGATACTCCTATTACTGAAAAAGAAATTCAGAAAGCTATTCTTTCAATGCAATCTGGTAAAGCACCTGGATTGGATGGTTTTTCTGTAGGATTTTATAAAACATTTGAAAGATTGCTTTCTCCATATATGTTGGAAACACTTAAAGATTCTTTTTTGTTAGGAGAGTTACCTCCCATATTTTATGAAGCTTCTATTTCTTTAATTTTTAAGAAAGATAAAGACCCTACTGACTGCGCTTCATACAGACCTATTTCATTATTAAAGGTGGATGCTAAAATTCTTTCAAAAATTATGGCTAATCAACTGGAGAATATTCTAGCTAAGATTATTTCTCAGGACCAAACAGGTTTTATAAAAGGCCGTTATTCCTTCTCTAATACTTGGAGACTGTTAAATGTTATATACCCATCCTTTTCTAAGACTCCCCAATGTGTTGTTTCTCTTGATGCTGAAAAGGCATTTGATAGAGTTGAATGGAAATACATATTTAATGTTTCAGAGAAATTCAACTTTGGTACTAACTTTAATAAGTGGATTAGAATGATATATAAAAGCCCTATTGCTACTGTTATTACTAATAATTGCAAATCTCCTTTTTATCGACTTTCGCGGGGTACGAGGCAAGGATGTCCACTAAGTCCCGTTATTTAATTTGGTGTTGGAACCCTTGGCCATTGCACTTCGTGAAGCTAAAGACATCCACGGAATTTTCATAAATGGGACTATTCATAAGATCTCCCTTTATGCTGATGATCTCTTAGTTTATGTTTCGAATCCTGAAGAATCCATTCTTAGTTTATTGAAATTATTAAATGAATTTGGAAAGTTTTTGGGATATAATCTAAACTTTTATAAAAGTGAATTATTTCCTCTAAATGATTCTGCTTCTATATATGATGACATTCCTTTTAAAGTTACGGACTCTTTTAAATATTTAGGTATTATCATCACTAAAAATTACTGAGATCTTTATAGAGCTAATTTGGTTCCTTTAGTGGATTTTATGAAGCAATTATTTTGTAGATGGAATCCACTTACACTTTCGTTAGCTGGCCAAATTCATGCAGTTGAAATGATGATTTTATCAAAATTTTTATATGTATTCAAAATATTCCTATTTTTTTAACTAAGAAGTTTTTTGATCAGGTTGATTCTATTATTTCATCTTTTGTTTGGAATAATAAAAGACCAAGAATTGGAAAATATCATTTACAAAAATTAAAAAAAGATGGAGGTCTTGCTCTGCCTAATTTAAGAATGTATTATTGGGCTGTTAATGTACGTTATGTGTGTTCTTGGTTATATTGGACTGATAAAAATGAACGACCACCTTGGGTGGATTTGGAATTGAAAGCTGTGAAACAATTTTACTTAACTTTGTTATTGGAAGCTTCTTTACCTGTACAACTGGCCAAAATTTCTAATCTAAATTTATATCTCATGATTAAACCGTCATTACCAATTTGGTACCAGTTTCGTAATTTTTTTAATCCCCAAAAAATTAACCTTCTTAGTTTAATTTATTGAAATTATTTATTTAAACCATCACTAAGTGATCCTACCTTTTTTCTTTGGAGAAATAAAGGAGTCTATTCCTTCATGGATCTGTTCCAAGAAGGCCGATTGATGTCTTTTGAGAAATTAGTAACTAAATACTCTCTCTCATACTCACATTTCTTGCAATATCTTCAGGTCAGACATTTCTTACAAGAATATTTAAGTAATTTTCCATATATACAAGGTTCTGACCTGTTATACATTATTTTAAAAATGAATCCTTTAGTGAAAGGTTTTATTGGGAAAATTTATAAATTACTATTACAACAGTACAATAATGCTTTACTTAAGATTAAGCAAGATTGGGAAAGAGACCTTAACATGACCTTGATAACAGAGGATTAGTTGCAAATTTTGAAGTTGGTTAACTCTTCCTTGATTTGTGCCAGTCACTCTTTAATTCAATTTAAAATTGTACATCGTTACTATTTGACAAAGGAGAGACTGTGTAAAATATTTCCTATTGTTGATAGTGAGTGTGATAGATGTAAACCTGAGACAGCTACATTGACACATATGTTTTGGTCATGTTCTGTATTCTACAATTCCTAAAGCTTTAAAAATTAATTTACAACCTAATAAATTGACAGTTTTGTTCAGTATAATCCCTCAATATATTCATGGTATTTCTATATTAGACCAACATGTAATTGCATTTGTCACATTATTGGCCAGAAGGGCTATTTTATTGAAATGGAAAGATGCCTCTGCTCCCACTTTGATACAGTGGTTCTCTTAGGTGATGCTATGTCTTAGTTTGGAGAAAATCAGAAGTCGAACTTTTGATCCTCGATTTGACTTTGAGAAAAGGTGGGGTTCTTTTGCCCGCTACTATCATTTGATTTGAATTCGTTAAGATGGTTCCCTTCTGATTCTTATTTAAATGGACTTGAGTTGGCAGATTGATGTTTTTCTTTTATGGAAGCTTGTACGGCATATAGCTCCGGGGTTGTGCTCCCAATGGTTTTTTTCTTTTCTTTTTGTTAGTAGGGTTTTTCTTGTTTTAGTTAGTAGGGGTTCTTTTTACCTTCTTTCTTTTTTCCAAAGAAAAGTTTTAACATTTTACTTTTTCTTATTATCATTGATATGTTGTTTAGCTTTGTTAATCAGTTATTTGATAATTTAATTTCTCATTGTACATATTGACATGTTGACTTGATTACTTTAATGTATTTTTTGTTGATCTTCAATAATAATTAATAAAAAAGATTTAAAAATGAAAATGAAAATGTATCTAGGTATTCCACAAACATGTGTAAATCAGAAGCAAAACTATCTTATGCCTAAAGAGGAGATATGTGGAAAGATGACGATCAAATTTGATGATGGTCGTGCATTTTAAGGGGGAACCTAAAAGAAGATGGAGATGAAGAATTGGAGAGAGTTTGGAAGACTATTACAGAGTCTGAAATACAGCACCTGAAATACAGTTTGCAGTGATGAGATGGAGGTGAACAAGAGACAGCTGAAACAGTCATGGTCGAGTGGGAAACTATAAGGCTGAGAAAAGGGGAAGAATGAGAGCACAAAGAATGGAATATGTTTTAAATAGGAAACATGGGAGCTTTGAGGTCAGTAAGAAGAGTGGCGATAGAGGAACCGATTGTAATGAAGGAAGTAACATCAAGACACTGGTCTTGAATGAGTTAGAGCCTTTGTCTGGGGAGCCAGTTTGGGCAATACTCAACAACTAATTCAAGAGGTAATATGGGCATGGAAGTAGACTTTGACAAGCATGGTGGGAAGAGCAGGGGAGGGGAGAGGGAATTTGTTGGAAGTAATGCAGGATCACAAACTCACTGGCAAGTCAGACAGCAGGTCAGAGTTGGAAATTGTCTGGCTTAACCCAAAGCTTGGTGTCCAAAGAGGAAAAGAACTAGTGCTGGGGTATACTGCTTTTTTGTGTGGAGCCAAGTCTATCAATGCTCATCTTACTAATACACCAAGGGAACAAACTGCAGTCATCTGTCTCTGACAGATAGCTAATTAAACTAATCATAACCAATACCGGTGTTGATAAGAGGTGACGGCATGGTGGAGCTGGACAGCCTAAGCAAGGGTCAACAGATCGCTCTGTACATTGAAGTTTCAGCCAAAGCTATGATGTTAACGCAATCATGAATGGCAGGCCTTATCTGTAAGTGGACGAGAATGGTTTAATGCTCCTACTTGGTCAAGTTGGACCAGTCCTAACCTACCAAAGTCAATCATGGTCCTGTAGTTTCAGAGTTATCTTTACTTTAAACTACCCAGCTGCATTCCTGCAGCTGTAGATAGTGGAAATCTGAAACACAAGCAAATTATAAACAGGAACCATGGTCTGAACATTAACTGTTTATTTTTCCACAAATGTTCCCTGACCTGTGGTGTGTTTCCAGTGTTTTCTGTTTTAACATGATCATCGTGGCTTACTCCAATAATAGAGGCTGTGTTGAAAAGATAATATGATTAGTCTGAAAGAGTTTGTGAAGAGATTAGGGCCAGCAAAACAAAAATTGATATTAGTTCTGTGAGATACTGAAAGACTTAAAGACAAAAGAAGTCAAAAAGCATTTCCTTTTCTGCACTTCAACCGACCAAAACACTTCAGACCTATTCATTTGATGCTCATAACCAAATACAGTGGAGGCAATTAAGGATTACCTTGTCAATTTGAGGTACCAGCAAGGAAACTTTGGTATGTCCTTGGAGCATCAAGTGACAGATTAGTGTATAGCCATGAAAAAATAACAAAACAAACCTTACTTTTGATAAGGTAATGAGAGTTGTGGCTTTTCTGGAAATGGTATTGAGATATTAAGGAGTTTCGCAGAGTTGCAGATGAGTTTATTGAGATAAGCTGCAGGGACAACAGTGTTGGCATTAGTCTGAATGTCTCTGAAATGTCATAATTATACCTGCTTCCTCCATATCCTCAGGCAGCTCTTTCCATATATTCACCACCTTCTATGTAAAAAAACGAACACCTCTCAGCCCCTTTTTTATTAATTTAGAGATAGAGCACAGTGACAGGCCCTTCCAGCCCAATGAGCCCACAGCACCCGGTTACACCAAAGTGACCAATTAACCTACTCACCTGTACATCTTTGGAATGTGCAAGGAAGCCACAGCACCCAGAGGAAATCGACACAGTCATGGGAAGAACGTACAAACTCCTTACAGTTAGTGGTGGAATTGAACCCAGGGCATCTCTGACTCCGAGATGCCATATGACATCTAGCAAGAGTAAGAGCAAGGACAGGCAAGAGACCAAACCAGCAAACCACTAATAGGCACTTCTTATTTTTAAGGATTTACCCACATATGCTCTGTCAAGAATCATCAGGAACTTCTGCGTTTCAATCTAGTCACTTGTCACTCTTCTGATTTTCAGTAGATACAAGCTTAGCCTGTCCAATCTTTCCTCGGTGGATAATCTGTTTATTTCAAAATGAACACTTCAAATAACAAGCTGAGTTTATGCTGGAACGTTAATATGTCTTTTCAAGATGAGTCATTTCTCCTTCACGACGTCAGTCATGGAATCATACAGCAGAGAAAGAGGCTCTTTGGCTAACAAGTCCACACTGACCATCAAATGACCAGTTTCAGTTCAGGAGCAGAAACATTTGATTCCAGCAAACCCACACAGTTACAAGTTTTAACCCTCAACAATAGTGATCAGTTAGGCACAGAGAGAATCTTTATTTACTGACAAGTCCTTTATTGTTCAATTACAAACACATGAATTTACAAACCTAAGTACATATGTGCAGATCCACCAGGTTTCACTGACCCTGCATGAGTGGTCAAAGGAGAGAGATGTAATACCCAGGAAAGGAAGTTGATGCTGACTAGGATTCTTCTTGATCCCATTGTAATCTCCATGTTTCCAGGGTGGAATCATCCATTTCTATGATGGCTGGTCTCCACAGAGTTGTCACTGTCTATGCTCCCAAGATCCTCCAGCCTTATTTATTTCCTTATCAGATCAATCTATGAAGTTTCAATTTCACTGGCTCAAGCTCATAAGATTGACCTGTGTCAACTTCTCATTGGATGTTGTAAAGAAAAAGTTTATTGTGATTACTTCTTGGTACAAGCCAGAAAAAAACATGGAAGTTCAAAGATGGAATTATGTTAGTTTGAGATGTTGTGATTATCTGGAGGTGTGCATGAGTGCACCTTCCAGAGATGAAATAATGAATGATGTTTTTCTCCTTACAGACCTGTTGTCCCTGCTTTCCTAAATTATGTGTTTGGCCTGAAAGTCACAGGTGATAAGGAAATGCAGCTGGTACGACCCAGAGATGGGAAAGTACTGAGGTGATAATTATGTTGTGCTTTGAGCAAATCTGAAAGGGTATAAAAAAGGGTCACTTACTTTGTGGAAGTGAAAGAGAGTTCTGTCTTAAGCTGGGTCAGGGTTGGTGTTGAGAGAAGGAACTATGCTGAGTCAGAGTTAGTGTACGTTAGAGTTAAAGACAGACAGACAGACAGACATAAGGGCAACAGGTTGCATGTAAGATTGTCAGATCTGTGGCCCTCTCAGATATAACAGGGATTAGGTTGTTTAATGAATGATAGGTATTATTTTGATTCCTGTACTGCTACATTTGTAGGCATTTGTTTCTCTTTCTATGTTGTATTTTGTACTAATTATAGTAAAGTGTTTTCTTGTGGTTGAATACGTGTGAAGTGCCTCCTGTGTTTGCAGATGCATATGCAAATACCCTGAGTGAATAAGGAAGTAACTCATATCTAAATTTGAAATAATGTTTTGTTACAAAATTGGTGTAGTCGGCAGGATTCTGTGTTTTGCAAACAATATGACGAACCGGAGGATGAGACTGATATTAAGGTACTGGTGTGGACAGACAAAACCTATGGTTTTACTTCAATGGCTAACATATTGTCCATTGCAAGGCATTGGTAGAATCAGAATCAGGTTTAATATCACTGGCATATGTCATGAAGTTTGTTAACTTTGCGGCAGCTGTACAAGCAATACATGATAAATATTTAAAACAACTGAATTACAATAATTACATATATATATTGAATAGTTAAGTTAAAATAGGTAGTGCAAAAACAGAAATGAAAGTATTGAGGTAGTGTTCATGGGTTCAATGTCCATTTAGACCTGGGTTTGCTGGAGGCTAGACATGGATGCAGAGCATTCAGTTATAAGCAGAAACCCTGACCAGCACCAGCAGCTGCTGGTGTGAGTGGAGTGTTAGAAGGGAATATAATAAAACCATGGAAAATGAGCAATGGTCCGATTGGCTACTGGGGAGGGAGACCAAATACTGATAGCCCTGTTATCTGAAAATACAATTGGAGTGAATGTGCTGCAGGGACAGATAATGCAAACTAAATTGGGGAAGTTCACATTGGATAGTTTAATAGCAACAATTTTAGTGGGGCTAGCGAAGTGGGAGCTTTTTACAATACCTCCACTGAGTGCCGTGGTTTGTGTGAAACAGTACCGAATACTGGGAGGATATTCGGAAATCTCAGACACTGTAACAGAGTTGTTTAAACAAGGTGTGATCAGGTATGCAACTTTAGAGCACAACAATCCTGTCTAGCCTGTGAAGAAATTGGATGGCAGCTGGAAGGTGACAGTTGATTATTGCCAGTTGAATAAGTGTGATCCTCCCTCCAAATTTCACAGGGAGACAGAAAATGGTACATTGTAATAGATTTGGCCAACACATTTTTACCTATTCCCCTGTCGCCAGAGTCACAGAACCAATTTGCCTTCACATGGGGAGGTATCAGATTGCCTCAGGGGTATATGCATAGCCCTACCTTGTGTTATAGACTGATAGTGAGAGACCGTAATACATGTACTCTCTCAGCAGGCATACAGGTATCCCACTATATCAATAACAGCATGCAAAGTGGATCCACTGAAGAGGGGGCAGCTGAAGCCCTGGATGTGCTGGTAAGCCACATGAGAGGCCAAGAATGGATGGTGAATCCACAGAAAACACAGGGCGGAGCCTGTCAGTCCAGTTTCTAGGTATCCAGTGGGTCTCAGGACATTAAGTAATCCCAAACAAAGTACAGAATAATAAAAATGAAATGCCTACCCTGCCCAACCCCAATAAGCAGGAGATCCAAAGGTTTGTGAGACTATTGGGCTACATAAGGTGGCACTTACCACACCTAATTGTCCTGTTGCGACCCTTATATGAAGTAACTTGGGAGAAAGAAACTTTTGAGTGGGGTGCAGAATAATAACAGGCATTCAAGGCTGCAAAGGAAGCCATGGCTCAGGTCCTGCCTGGGGCTTCTCGTTCACCCAGATTCCCCTTCGAGCTACAAGTGTTCGTACATCAGAACAGCACTCTATGAAATTTAAGGCAGAGACAGAATGGGGTGCGCACTCTCTAGGGTTCTGGTCCTGCACCCAGCCTGATGCTGCTGTTTGACACACACCTTCTGAAAGACAGCTACCAGCCTGCTCCCTGGGAATGGAGGCTGCCACCGAGGGAAGCGAAGTCACTATGAGATCTGACCCCCTCATTATGACGCGGGTGTTCATGGAGACCTCCACTAACTAGGTGCGGGAGGGTGCAGCAAACTTCTATTGTGAAATGGAAGTGGTGCCTTGGAGAACGGACAAACAAGGTCTGGGAGGGGGTCAGTAAGTTACACAAAAGTATTGCTCACATGCCCATGGCTAAAAATGTACTGAAACTACTAAACCCCTCACACCTGTGCCTCGCTCTCTTGTTACAAGGGGCGTATCATATGAGCAGTTGTCTGTAGCAGACAAACACCACGCCTGGTTTAGTCACAGAACAGCCAGTGTCCAGGGGTGGACAGCAGCTGCTTTGAATCCAGTCACAGAAACGGTTTTTCAGCAACAGGGAGAGAACGGTTCCAGCCAGCTAGCTGAACTGGTAGTAATCACTTTACCATTGCAGCTTGAAACGAGTCAGGTGCACACATGCACAGTCTCATGCGCAGTTGCGAATGGACTTGCTAGCGTGTGATAGGATGGCAACAAGAAAGCTGGCAGATACAGAGACAAGCACTCTGGGAAAAGATTTGATAGGGGGCCCATGGAATGATCATCACTATGTTTCATGTAGACACTCACCAGAAAGATGCCTCAGTCACAACCACAGACATGGCTGCAGGGTTTGTGCACTCCCACAATTGTGCTCGTGATGCACTATCAATTACTCCAAAAGACTGGAAATAGAGTAAATACTGAAAGGCTTTTATTAGCAGTAAAATGTGACCTCGACCATGCTGAGTATCCGCCCTGGACTGAGAGGAGGAGCAATGGCACAATCGCCTTTATTCAGGGGTCTGTGGGAGGAGCCACAGGAGCAGTCAGCAGAGGGGCGTGTCCAGACAGGTAACCCATTTACAACATATATATAGTTTACCACATTCACCCCTCCTTTTTTTTTAAAAAGAGTCCTGCGGGGTGAAGTGACTGACAATATTTAAAACAGGTATATTTACAGGTCAAGTCTATCAGGCGGTCGAGTCCGTCGCTGTGATCTACGTAACACCGGTGGTAATTGCACCGGCGATGGCGGTTGTGCTGGCTCCGGCCTGACTTCAGGTGCCAGCACGTTAGGCGTTGTTAATCCCTCGTGTGTGTGCATCGCGCCCGGTATGGGAGTGTCGTGTTGTGTCTGTGTAGGGTTTGGAGTGTGCGGTGTCTCGTGGGTACATACATCGGTGGGTACGGGGTCAATAGTCACCACAGAGTGTTCAGGGTAGGGGCCCGGTGCTCCTGCGGGCGCCAGGTCGCGGATGGAGACCGTGTCCTCCTGCCCATCAGATAAAACCACATAGGCATACTGGGAGTTCACATGAAGTAAGTGAACCCTCTCGACTATCGGGGAGTATTTATTGCTCCTCACATGTTTCCGGAGCAGCACTGGCCCCAGAGACGTCAGCCAAGTTGGTAGGGTGGTCCCAGTGGTCGACTTTCTGGGAAAAGAAAAGAGTCGCTCATGAGGGCTGGCATTGGTGGCTGTGCATAACAGGGAGCGGATGGAGTGGAGTGCCTCGGGAAGGACTTCCTGCTAGCGAGAGACTGGCAGTCCCTTTGACCTGAGGGCTAAGAGTGTGGCTTTCCACACCATGCCATTCTCCTTCTCCATCTGTCCATTCCCCCGGGGATTATAGCTCATGGTCCTACTAGTTGCAATTTCCCTAGCCAGTAGATATTGGCGCAGCTCGTCACTCATAAACGAGGACCCTCTGCAACTGTGGGTATAGCATGGGTATCCGAACAGAGTGAAGAGCTTGCGCAGGGCTTTTATAACTGACATGGTAGTGGTATCGGGGTAGGGGATGCCGAAGGGGAACCGCGAGTACTTGTCGATAACATTAAGAAAGTACACATTGCGGTCGGTGAAGGGAAGGGGGCCCTTATAGTCAACACTCAGTTGCTCAAAAGGGCGGGCGGCCTTGATGAGTTGTGCCTTTTCGGGTCGGTAGAAGTGCGGTTTGCACTCTGCGCAGACTTGGCAATCCCTGGTCATCGTCCTGATCTCCTCAAGGGAGTAAGGCAGGTTCCGGGCTTTCACGAAGTGGTAAAGCCGAGGGATCCCCGGGTGGCAAAGATCTACATGTAGGGCATATAGCCGGTCGGAGGCGTCACTCTACTTGGAAGGGAATGGCCTCGTCCACCGCATGCATTGCTGCTTTGGCAATGTCTCCTTTTATGCGGCTGAAGGCCGCGCGGGCCTCGGCTGAGAGTGGGAATGTGGTGGACTTGAGCAGGGGGTGGGCCTTGTTTGTATAGTTAGAGACCCATTGGGCGTAATATGAAAAGAAGCCCAGGCACCTTTTGAGGGCTCTGAGGGTGTTGGGAAGAGGGAGTTCCAACAGGGGGCGCATACGGTCGGGGACAGGGCCAATGACTCCGTTCTCCACGACACACCCAAGGATAGCAAGTTGGGTGGTCCCAAATACACACTTGTCCTTGTTATAGGTGAGGTTGAAAGCTTTGGCCGCTTGGAGAAATTTTTGGAGGTGTTGTCGTGATCCTGCCGGTCGTGACCACAGATGGTGATGTTATCCAGATAGGGGAGTGTGGCCTTCAGTTGGCACTGGTCCATCATCCGGTCCAGTTCCCTCTGGAAGACAGATACACCATTTGTGACACCAAAGGGGGCCCACAGGAAGTGATAAAGCCTGCCGTCCGCCTCGAAGGCGGTGTAAGGGCGATCCTCCCGGTGGATGGGGAGCTGATGGTAAGCAGATTTTAGGTCTATGGTCGAGTACACCTTGTACTGTGCTATCTGATTGACCATATCTGCGATGCGGGGTAGAGGGTACGCGTCGAGCAGCGTGAAACTATTGATGGTCTGGCTATAGTCCACGACCATCCTATTTTTCTGCCCATTCTGAACAACGATCACCTGCGCCCTCCAAGGACTTGTGCTTGCCTCAATGACCCCCTCCCTGAGCAGCCGCTGCACCTCCGACTTAATGAAGGCTCTGTCCCCCGCGCTGTACCTCCTGCTTTTAGTTGCCACAGGTTTACAGTCGGGGGTCAGGTTGGCAAACAGCGGTGGAGGAGGGATCTTGAGGGTGGAGAGGCCGCAAGTGGCGTCGGTGCTGCAGCAGTTGACATGGTGTTGGATGGGATGTGCGGGTTGGAGTGTGTGTGTGGTCAGTAGCGGGGTATGTGACGTATCCCTACAAAACTGGGAATTTATGACAGTGATTGGTGGGAGGGGCCCATCATACTTCATTGTCACGCTTTTCAGGTGGCTCTGGAAGTCGAGCCCCAATAGCACAGGGGCACACTGTTGAGGCATGACCAGTAACGTAAAGTCTCGATATTCTGTGCCCTGCACCACTAGCGTCGCTACACAAACCCCCCGGATGTCTGTTGTATGCGACCCGGAAGCCATGGTGACCCTTTGACTTACCGGCCATATCATGAGTCCGCAATGCTGCACCGTGTCCGCGTGGATAAAACTCTCCGTGCTGCCTGTGTCAAACAGGCAGCTTGTCCTGCACCCCTCCACCAGGATGTCCATCAATGACCTTGCGAGCTGGTGGGAAGCACTTTGGTCGAGGGTCACGGAGGCCAGAGTTGAGTCGTTGTCTTGGTCCGGCATGGTGGGGTGCCTCGTGAGCACCCGTGGGTCGTAGGCGGTGTGAGGTGGCGTCGACCAAGATGGCCGCCCCCATGTCTCGCACATGGTGGCGGCGTGCAGGCAAGATGACGACCCCCACGCCTCGCATGCGGCGCTGCTCGATCCCGCTCGCGGTTTGGACTTACAGGCCTTGGCGAAGTGGCCCTTCTTTCCGCAGCTGGAGCAGGTAGCTTCTCGGGCCGGAGAGCGTTTCTGGGGGTGCTTCTCGAGTCCGCAGAAGTAGCACTTCACGGACGTGCGACTGGCAGCAGCCGTGGTCGATTTGCTGGCGGGTTGTGGGGTCTGCAGTGTCCACGAGGCCGTTGGGAGATCGCGTGCCTGGAGAGCGTCAGAGATGTACAGAGCGGCCTCCAGCTTGTCAGCCAGCTCAATCACCAAACATAAGATAAGATTGGCGGGTCCCAGCTGACGCACATACACTGACTTGGTCCCCGTGACGACGGCGTCTCTTACTAGGAGCTCCGCATGCCGTTCAGATGTCAGCCCCTAGCAATTGCAGGTCTGCACATGTGTCTGTAGTGCCCAAACAAATTCAGTGCTCGACTCTCCGGGCTGCTGCTGCCACGTTGCTAAGTGATGTCGTGCATAGACGGTGTTTGCGGGTCAAGGTCTAACTTGTCGGGTCTCAGCACGTGTTCCATGCTTTAGAATTACTGCTAATAAAATTGATGCACTATCAATTACTCCAAAAGACTGGAAGTAGAGTAAATACTGAAAGGCTTTTATTAGTAGTAAAGTGTGACCTCGACCATGCTGAGTATCTGCCCTGGACTGAGAGGAGAAGCAATGGCACAATCGCCACAGGAGCAGTCAGCAGAGGGGTGTGTCCAGACAGGTAACCCAGTTACAACATATATATATGGTTTACCACAGCTCGTGAATACAAACATTTCAGCTAATTACTGTTTCATTATGGTGGTGTTTAACTCCCTTCTTTGCATTGTAGTACTTGTTGAGATTTGAGCAAAGCACAGCAATGTTACACTGCCTGCTTGCATTCAGCCTTATCCGAGGAAGTGGACAATCAGTTTGACTTACACTAGAGATGAGCAGTATCCATTTTATCTTGACCGGCTGGTGGTGCAGTGGTATCAGCGCTGGACATCGAAGTGAAGGCTCCCGAGTTCGGATCCAAGTTGGACCACCCCCCGAGCACGTTTTCCATCTGTGCCGGGTTGAGCATCGAGCTAGCCACTCGGCCTTGTAAAAAACAAGGGTCGAGTCAGGAACGTTCATATCGTGACCCAGTTAATCCGAAAGGAGACCAATCCTGACACCACGCGCCAGACCAGAATGACTGACTGTCTGGTGCAGCACGTTAGGAAGGATTTTATGTTTAGATTTTTCTTTCAGCCATAGTGCTGGCGTTTAGTTTTCCATTTGAGAGTTATGGTTAATGGCCCCACCTGCCCTAGCGTTTATTGTTTTCCTTTCCCTTAAAATCCTGTTCACATTAAAATCTATGAACTATTGACCAGCATCAGTGTCCCTCTCTTCCTCTTGGCCACATCTGAACGCGGGAACAGACTTTCACCCTTAAAAATAAAGTGGACCAGTTAATCTGGGTATGCCAGGCCAACACCCCTGAATTCCATGCACTGGGTCAATGGGCACAAAATATGACTGGTCATCTGGGAATGCCTGGTACAATTGAATGGACTAGACAACGAGGTGTACAACTGCCTGTAGTAATGACTAAAGAAGTTGTTACTGTGTGTGATATTGTGTGTGATAAATCTAAGATAGAAATAAATCTAAGATAGTGAGCAGTAAAGATGTCAGGAAAGACAGGCAGGTGATGGGGCAAATGTGTAGCCATTGGGATGAGTTGCAGTGCAATAAAGTTGCAGTGAAATCAAAGCAAAAAGTATCAAATACTGGTCTTAAGGTGTTGTACTTAAATGCACACAGCATAAGAAATAAGGTGGATGATCTAGTTGTACAGCTACAGATTGGCAGGTATGATATTGTGGCCATCACTGAGACCTGGCTAAAGGATGCATGTCTCTGGGAGCTGAACGTCCAAGGATACACGGTGTATCGGAAGGATAGGAAGGTAGACAGAGGGGGAGGCGTGGCTTTATTGGTAAGAAATGATATTAAATCATTAGAAAGAGGTGATATAGGATCGGAAGGTGCAGAATCTTTATGGGTTGAGCTAAGGAATAGGAGGGGTAAAAGGACCCTGATGGCAGTTATTTATAGGCCTCCAAACAGCTGCAGGGATGTGGACTACAAATTACAACTGGAAATAGAAAAGGCTTATCAGAAGGGCAGTGTTATGATAATTGTGGGGGATTTTAACATGCGAGTAGATTGGAAAAATCAGGTCGGCACTGGATCTCAAGAGAGAGAATTTGTAGAATGTCTGCGAGATGGCTTTTTAGAACAGCTTGTTGTTGAGCCCACTAGGGGATCGGCTGTACTGGATTGGGTATTGTGTAATGAACCGGAGGTGATTGGAGAGATTGAGGTGAAGGAACCCTTAGGAGGCAGTGATCATAACATGATTGAGTTCACTGTGAAATTAGAAAAAGAGAAGCCAAAATCTGATGTGTCAGTGTTTCAGTGGAGTAAAGGAAACTACAGTGGCATGAGAGAGGAACTGGCCAAAGTTGACTGGAAAGAGACACTGGCGGGAAAGATAGCAGAGCGGCAGTGGCTGGAGTTTATGCGAGAAATGAGGAATGTGCAAGACAGGTATATTCCAAAAAAGGAGAAATTTTCGAGTGGAAAAAGGATGCAACCGTGGTTGACAAGAGAAGTCAAAGCCAAAGTTAAAGCTAAGGAGAGGGCATACAAGGAAGCAAAAAAGTATTTTGCATCAGTCTTCACTGAGGAAGACATCAGCAGGATACCGGACACTCAAGGGTGACAGGGAAGAGAAGTGTGCGCAGTCACAATTACGACAGAGAAAGTACTCAGGAAGCTGAATAGGCTAAAGGTCGATAAATCTCCTGGACCAGATGGAATGCACCCTCGTGTTCTGAAGGAAGTAGCTGTGGAGATTGCGGAGGCATTAGCGATCATCTTTCAAAAGTCGATAGATTCTGGCATGGTTCCGGAGGACTGGAAGATTGCAAATGTCACTCCGCTATTTAAGAAGGGGGCAAAGAAGCAAAAAGGAAATTATAGACCTGTTAGCTTGACGTCGGTTGTTGGAGTCGATTGTCAAGGCTGAGGTTACAGAGTACCTGGAGGCATATGACAAGATAGGCAGAACTCAGCATGGATTCCTTCAAGGAAAATCCTGCCTGACAAACCTATTACAATTTTTTGAGGAAATTACCAGTAGGCTAGACAAGGGAGATGCAGTGGATGTTGTATATCTGGATTTTCAGAAGGCCTTTGACAAGGTGCCACATATGAGGCTGCTTAACAAGATAAGAGCCCATGGAATTACAGGAAAGTTACATATGTGGATAGAGCGTTGGCTGATTGGCAGGAAACAAAGAGTGAGAATAAAGGGATCATATTCTGGTTGGCTGCCGATACCAGCGGTGTTCCACAGGGATCAGTGTTGGGGCCGCTTCTTTTTACATTGTACATCAACGATTTGGATTATGGAATAGAAGGCTTTGTGGCTAAGTTTGCTGACGATACGAAGATAGGTGGAGGGGCCGGTAGTGCTGAGGAAACGGAGAGTCTGCAGAGAGACTTGGATAGATTGGAAGAATGGACAGAGAAGTGGCAAATGAAGTACAATGTTGGAAAGTGTATGGTTATGCACTTTGGCAGAAAAAATAAACGGGCAGACTATTATTTAAATGGGGAAAGAATTCAAAGTTCTGAGATGCAACGGGACTTGGGAGTCCTCGTACAGGATTCCCTTAAAGTTAACCTCCAGGTTGAGTCGGTAGTGAAGAAGGCGAATGCAATGTTGGCATTCATTTCTAGAGGAATAGAGTATAGGAGCAGGGATGTGATGTTGAGGCTCTATAAGGCACTGGTGAGACCTCACTTGGAGTACTGTGGGCAGTTTTGGTCTCCTTATTTAAGGAAGGATGTGCTGACGTTGGAGAGGGTACAGAGAAGATTCACTAGAATGATTCCGGGAATGAGAGGGTTAACATATGAGGAACGTTTGTCCGCTCTTGGACTGTATTCCTTGGAGTTTAGAAGAATGAGGGGAGACCTCATAGGAACATTTCGAATGTTAAAAGGCATGGACAGAGTGGATGTGGCAAAGTTGTTTCCCATGATGGGGGAGTCTAGTACGAGAGGGCATGACTTCAGGATTGAAGGGCGCCCTTTCAGAACAGAAATGCGAAAAAATTTTTTTAGTCAGAGGGTGGTGAATCTATGGAATTTGTTGCCACGGGCAGCAGTGGAGGCCAAGTCATTGGGTGTCTTAAGGCAGAGATTGATAGGTATCTGAGTAGCCAGGGCATCAAAGGTTATGGTGAGAAGGCGGGGCAGTGGGACTAAATAGGATAAAATGGATCAGCTCATGATAAAATGGCGGAGCAGACTCGATGGGCCGAATGGCCTACTCCTGCTCCTTTGTCTTATGGTCTCATGGTGATATTTGTCAGCAGGTTAAAAGGGGAGCACTCCCGAGAAGCTGACCGTTCACATTAAAATGCACAGCTGGTCCAGCTCAGATATGGCAAATTGATTACATCAGACCCCTGCCACAGCACCAATGATTTAAATATTTGCTGACCAGGGCAATTCCTTGCACCAGAGCTGACCAGATACATACATAAAAGGGATTGCAGAAGTTAATTGGTTGCTATGAAGATCCTCAAGTGATACAATCAGATAATGGGTCTCATTCCTTGGGACAGGCTATGAGAGACTGTTGCTAATAGAGGCATTTGTTGGGTGTATCATACGCACCCAAGTATCAGGGTTGATCGAAAGAATGAATAGACTATTAAAACAACAAATGTGTTTAATGACACCAATTCATACCTTTTAGGGGTGGCTGACTGTATTATCCCCTGCCTTGTACAAACTGAACAACATTACTCCAAGCATTGCCAATGGTCAGACCAGAGGAGGAAAGAGGCACTGAAGAAAGGGCTCACAGGATAGGAAAGAAAGTTTGGGGTCATATTCCAAATTCTCCAGTTTGCAAGGAAGAGATTGTAGCAAATGGAGATGGTAATATTTACTGGGGTATCAGTACAAAGGAAAGATCATCTGGTGTGTTTAAACAGGGAGATATTGACCAAATGAGAATGATATGAATTTGTGTAAGACTGATAATAACAGATACTTTGCTTTCTTCCAATATCAGTCCTAGATTTAATTTTGTCAATGGCAAGGACCTTCCCTTGAGTAGAGATCACCATGTGAACATGTGGGAAGAACACACACAAGCCAGCTATAAAAGATGTCTTCCGATAACAACACACACATTTGTGAAATTTAATCATGATTAATTGCGATTGCGATTCAGAGAACTAATTGTGTATGTGAACTAATCTGATTATATTAGTGGAGCTTATAGTGCAATTTGTTTTAGCTTCTTGCTTATATAGCATTCATATTATAATCCCTCTGCTTAAGATATTATATTGTAATAATTCTAGTTAACCTATAATTACCGTAAATTTTGTATAACGTATAGTACCAATGAGGAATCAAGGGGTGGCATGTAAGGAAAGAGTTAATTGGATTCCTCCTTGGTACATGCCAGAATAAAATGGAAGTTCAAAGACAAAATTATGTCAATTTGAAATGTTGTGATTGTCTGGAGGTGTGCAGGAATGCACTTCCCAGAGATGTGATAATGAATGATCTTTTCCTTCTTGCGGACCTGATGTCCCTGTTTTCCTAAATTATGTGTCTAGACTGAAGTGCCAGAGCAAGAGCGAGAGAGCGAGAGAGAGAGAAAGAGAGAGAGAGAGATGCGTAAGATTGTCAGATTTGTGGTCCTCTCCGATATAGTAGAGATCGACTTTCTGTACTGCTACTACTGCTGTAGATATTTGTTTTTCTTGTGCTAGTTCTAATAACGTGTTTTCTTGTGGATGAATACATGTGAAGTGTCTCCTTTGTTTGCAGATGTCTATGCAAATACCCTGAGCTGAATAAAGAAATAACCCATAATGAAATTTAAAATTTTTTTTATTACAAAATTGGTGTAGTTGGCAGGATTCAGCACACTGGATGCAATGTTTTTATTACAGATATGCCCCAAGGGTACAGCGTATTGCTTTATGGCTCTTTCCTCTAGTCTTGTGCCTTAGATAATTTCTTTTATTCTTTCCAATACAGACTGGTTGAAAATAGTTCAACCAGGTTAGCTAAGCATTGGGCAGATATAATCAGATCACAGATTTTTCCTTCTATAAGCCTGATATTTTACATAATAAACAGCTCTTTATCTGAGAGTGGCCTCAGGTTTCGCAGATCATCAGCATTATATGCCTGCTTCCACGTTCAATTGCTCTGATTAAGCTACCCCTCATCAAAAACCAATTCACCAAACAGTGCACACAATGGTGGCTGCAAGGACAGTCTTACAAGATGGCAGCCTCCATGAGAAGAACAAAAACTTTTGCTTTGTCTTTTACCACTGCCCTTGCCTCATTCCTATTTACTGCTTTGTAGATTACAGTTCTTTCTGACCAACAACCATGATGTATATACTGTATAAACACTTCATCACATGAACTACATCCACAAGGACCACAGGTGAATCTGGTCCTATGGAATCAATAAGACAAGTCAATGTCAAGCTTCCTTGTACATAGTCATGCTGCTTGAAACTAAGATTATGAGGGGCATAGAGTAGACATACGGTACTAGAGGGCATGCATTTAAGATGAAAGGAGAGAGGGAGATGTTCAGGCATGTTTTGTTTTACATAGAGGGAGAGGTCATGACTGGGATGCATTGCCAGGTGTGTTAATGGAGTAAAGCATTGAAGAGGCTCTTAGATATGTACAGGAATATACAGAGAATGAAGGGATATCGACATTGTGTAGGCAGAAGGGATTAGTTTAGTTAGGTATTTAATTACTAGTTTAATTTGTTTGGCATTACATCGTGGGCAGAAGTTCCTGTTCTTATGCTGTAAAATTATATGTATTTATTCTATGTTAAAACTTAAGTATGCTTACTTTTCCTTTTTGACTAAATTAGAAATATCTTTCATCAGCCAAGCTTCCCAAACCTTGCCAGCTTTGTCTGTCTTTCCCATGGGAAAACGTTGGGCCCTCAATTCCAACCAGCCGGTCTCTGTCAGTTGTGGGCTTACCCAACAACAGCAGCCCCTAATTTACAGAATGAAACTTAGTCTCTTAAGAGTTAAATAGCAACGAGAAATTACAGAAACTGGTATCTGTGTGACAAGAGTCCTTGATGAGGCGGGCTTGGACCCAAATGCTGGAGCATGCGAGACAAGGATCGAGACATGGTTTCAAACTGGATTCCCAAACCTGGAAGCTGGTGCGGATGGGTAGCATGTCGTAACAGGATCCCCTACCCCATGGTCAACTCCTGATGGACCTGGCTGATCAGAGGGATAATGGTTGCAGTCGTGGATGACAGCCAGATCCAGGTGCCCAGGACCTCCCCTCCGGTCCAGTCCTTCACAGTCCACGAGATACTGCCAAACACCTCGAATTGTACACGAGACCAAAAGTTTTCTCACGGTGAAAACCTGTTCCCCATCAATAAACCAGGGTGGGGCTAAAGGGCTGGTGTTCACAGGCTTAACTTGGAAACATGGAAAGTGGGAATAATCTTGAGGGTGTTGGGAAGCTGCTGGGTGACAGCCACTGGTTTTACTTTCCTGACAATCCTGAAGGATCCAATGAACTTAGAAACACAGAAAACCTACAGTACAATACAGGCCCTTCAGCCCACAATGCTGTGTCGAACTTTTGCTTACTTTAGAAATTACCAAAGGTTATCCATAGTCCTCTATTTTTCTAAGCTCCAGGAGTCTCTTAAAAGACCCTATCGTAACCGCCTCCAACACTATCATCGGCAACACATTCCATGCACTTACCTCTGTGAAAAAACTTACCCCTAACATCTCCTCTGTACCTTAAAACTGTGTCCTGTCATGTTAGCCACTTCAGCCCTGGGAAAAAGCCTCTGACTATCCACACGATCAATGCCTCTCATCATCTTATGCACCTCTATCAGGTCACCTCTCATCCTCCGTCACTCCAAGGAGGAAAGGCCAAGTTCACTCAACCTATTCTCATAAGGCATGCTCCCCAATTCAGGCAACATCCTTGTAAATCTCCTCTGCACCCTTTCTATAGTTTCCACATCCTTCCTGCAGTGAGGTGACCAGAACGGAGCACAGTGCTCCAAGTGGGGTCTGACCAGGGTCCTATATAGCTGTATATAGGGGTACATGGGGTGTCAGGGAGGGGTAGCACCTCTGGTGGGGGATCATGTTGCGTCCTTTTCAGGGCGGTTAGTCCACCTTTGGTCCCCACCTGGCACTCAGCTCTCACCTGTGGCTCCCCGTAGCTGTTTGCATGCGACAGCGGCCACATCCCAGGCAACGGCTTCGACAAGCCGGCTAAACCAGGTGAGGGTAGCCGACGGGTCTCAAACCCTCGGTGAGATAGGGAGTTGTCTATCCCAGCATGTGAAGACAGACTCCGGCGGATTGAGCGGACGAGACCAGCGGAAGGTCCAACGGTCAAGAAGGCGGTCTCTGCAAGCGTCGTGGAACATGTAGAGCAGGACAAGACACAGAAGACGTCCTGGTCATCCACTGCACCTAGTCCCATCTCCAGTCGTCTAGATTCTGTCTTGCCACTGGATCCAGATGGGAATTGGGAAGAGAGAGTGAGACCGATGCTGCGCAACTCTCCCTCACTTAAATCCACATCACGCGCTAGTCTCGACACCATCATAATGGTGTCGAGGTCCTCATCGGCGTCAATGATGGACGAACAACAACATATAGCTGTAACATTACATCTCAGCTCTTAAACTCAATCCCACGTTTGATGACGGCCAATGCACCGTGTGTTTTCTTAACCACAGAGTCAACCTACACAGCAGCTTTGAGTGTCCTGTGGACTCGGACCCCAAGATCCCTCTGATCCTCCACACTGCCATTACTCCAAGGATTGCCAGAGTCTTACCATTAATACTATATTCTGCCATCATATTTGACCTACCAAAATGAATCACCTCACACTTATCTGGGTTGAGCTCCATCTGCCACTTCTCAGCCCAGTTTTACATCCTATCGATGTCCTGCTGTAACCTCTGACAGCCCTCCACACTATCCACAACACCCCCAACCTTTGTGTCATCAGCAAATTTACTAACCCATTCCTCCACTTCTTCATCCAGGTCATTTATAAAAATCATGAAGAGAAGGTGTCCCAGAACAGATCCCTGAGGCACACCGCTGGTCAACAACCTCCATGCAGAATATGACCCATCTACAGCCACTCTTGGCCTTCTGTGGGCAAGTCAATTCTGGATTCAAAAGGCAATGTGCCCTTGGATCCCGTGCCTCCTTACTTTCTCAATAAGCCTTGCATGGGGTACCTTATCAAATGCCTCGCTAAAATCCATATATACTACGTCTACTGCTCCACTACCATCAATGTGTTTAGTCACATCCTCAAAAAATTCAATCAGGCTCGTAAGGCACGACCTGCCTTTGACAAAGCCATGCTGACTATTCCTAATCATATTATACCTCTCGAAACGTTCATAAATCCTGCCTCTCAGGATCTTCTCCATCAACTTACCAACACTGAAGTCAGACTCACTGGTCTATAATTTCCTGGCCGATCTCTACTCCCTTTTTTGAATAAGGGAACAACATCTGCAACCCTCCAATCCTCCGGAACCTCTCCTGCCCCCACTGATGATGCAAAGATCATTGCCAGAGGCTCAGCGATCTCCTCCCTCCCCTCCCACATTAGCCTGGGGTACATCTTGTCCGGTCCCAGTGACTTATCCAACTTGATGCTTTCCAAAAGCTCCAGCACACCCTCTTTCTTAATATCTATATGCTCAAGCTTTTCAGTCCACTGTAAGTCATCCCTACAATTGCCAAGACCCTTTTCAGTAGTGAATACTGAAGCAAAGTATTCATTAAGTTTCTCTGTGATCCCCTCCAGTTCCATACACACTTCTTCACTGTCATACTTGATTGGTCCTATTCTCTTACAACTTATCCTCTTGCTCTTCACATACTTGTAGAATGACTTGGGGATTTCCTTTATCCTGCCCACCATGACCTGCTCATGGCCCCTTCTGGTTCTCCTAATTTCATTTTTAAGCTCCTTCCTGCTAGCCTTAAAATCTTCTAAATCTCTGTCATTACCTAGTTTTTTGAACCTTTCATAAGTTTTTCTTTTCTCCTTGACTAGATTTTCCACAGCCTTTGTCCACCATGGTTCCTGTACCCTACCATCCTTGAAACATACCTATGCAGAACTCCACGCAAATATCTCCCGAACATTTGCCACACTTCTGCCGTACATTTCCCTGAGAACATCTGTTCCCAGCTTATGCTTCCAATTTCCTGCCTGATAGCCTCATATTTCCCCTTACTCAAATTAAATGCTTTCCTAACTTGTCTGTTCCTATCCCTCTCTAATGCTATTGTAAAGGAAATAGAATTTTGATCACTATCTCCAAAATGCTCTCCCACTGAGAGACCTGACACCTGACCAGATTCATTTCCCAATACCAAATCAAGTACAGCTCTCCTCTTGTAGGCTTATCTACATATTGTGTCAAGAAACCTTCCTAAACACACCTAACAAACTCAACCCCATCTAAACCCTTTGCTCTAGGGAGATGCCAATCAATATTTGGGAAATTAAAATCTCCCACCACAGCAACCCTGTTATTATTACACCTTTCCAGAATCTGTCTCTCTATCTGCTCCTCAATGTCCCTGTTACTATTGGGAGTTCTATAAAATACACCCAGTAGAGTTATTGACCCTTTCCTATTCCTAACTTCCATCTACAGAGATTCAGTGGACAATCGCACCATAGCTTCCTGCTTTTCTGCCGCCGTGACTCTATCTCTGAACAGCAGTGCCATGCCCCCACCTCTTTTGCCTCCCTCCCTGTCCTTTCTGAAACATCTATAGCCTGGCATTCTAAGTAACCATTCCTGCACCTGAGTCATACAAGTCTCTGTAATGGCCACAACATCATAGCTCCAAGTACTGATCCACGCTCTAAGCTCATCCACTTTGTTTATAACACTCTTTGCATTGAAATAGACACATCTCACCCATCGGTCTGAGCGTATCCCTTCTCTATTACCTGCCTATTCTCCCTCTCACACTGTCTACAAGCTTTCTATATTTGTGAGCCAACCGCCCCTTCCTCCATCTCTTCAGTTCAGTTCCCACCCCCCAGCAATTCTTGTTTAAACTCTCCCCAGTAGCCTTAGCAAACCTCTCCCAGGATATTGCCCCCCACCCCCGCATTCAAGTGCAACCCATCCTTTTTGTACAGGTCATGCCTGCCCCAAAAGAGGTCCCAATGATCCAGAAATCTGAATCCCTGCCCCCTGCTCCAATGCCTCAGCCACACATTTATCCTCCACCTCACGCTATTCCTATACTCACTGTCACGTGGCACAGGCAGGAATCCTGAAATTGCTACCATTAAGGTCCTGCTTCTCAACTTCCTTCCTAACTCCCTGTAGTCTGTTTTCAGGACCTCCTCCCTTTTCCTACCTATGTCGTTGGTACCAATATGTGCCATGACCCCTGGCTGTTCTCCTTCCCACTTCAGGATATCGTGGATGCAATCAGCAACATCCCGGACCCTGGCAGCTGGAAGGCAAACTACCATCCGTGTTTCTTTCCTGCGTCCACAGAATTGCCTGTCTGACCCCCTAACTATAGAGTCCCTTGTTACTGCTGCCATCCTCTTCCTTTCCCTACCTTTCTGAGGCACAGGGCCAGACTCTGTGCCAGAGGCGTGGCCACTGTTGCTTCCCCCAGTTAGGTCGTTCCCCCCAACAGTACTCAAACAGGAGTACTTATTGTTAAGGGGGACAGCCACAGGGGTACTCTCTAGTATCTGACTCTTGCCCTTCCCTCTCCTGATTGTTATCCACTTATCTGTCTCCCAAGGCTCTGGTGTGACCACTTGCCTATAGCTCCTCTCTATCACCTCCTCACTCTTCCTGACCAGATGAAGGTTATCGAGCTGCATCTCCAGTTCTCTAACGCAGTCTCTAAGGAGTTGCAACTTGATGCACCTAGCGCAGTTGTGGCTTTCCGAGAGGCTGGGAGTCTCCCGGACTTCCCACATCTGACATCCAGTACAGAACACTGGCCTCACAGACATACTTCCTGTTTATATTCTTCACAGGTAGCGTACCTGGCCTCGACCCGTTATCAACGAAGCCCCGTTGAACCAAAGTCCTCCTACTTCATCCACCGCTCTGTAAAGCTGTCTTCTTTCTAACTCGCTGATGACCACACGCTTGCGCAGTCGTGCCTCGATCAAACCGCTGAAGAAATAACTACCTCTTTTTAAACTCTTCTCGCAGTTCTAACTCGCTGACTTGGACGCTAATTTCCTACTCTCCACCTGGAGAGGCAAATCCTGAGTTGACAGCCAGACCTGTTGCCCAGGCTGCAAAACTGGTCCCCATCTTCTCTTGCAGTTAGCCTTTACTTCTTGCTTCCAGGTAGAAACTAACAAAATCTTACCCTTGCCCTAGTCCATCTCTCCTTGCAGCATCGGATGAGATCTTTAGCTGCGGGAACACCAACCTGTGCCTCCTGTTCAGGGAAGAGTGGCGGAGAATACCCAAATTGGCATGTGAAAGGAAACATCCAATGCACCGAATGCTGTAAAGCGTTGTGAGTGACCTCTGCCCACATCAAATGATTGCTCCACTTGTTCAGACTTTCAGAGGCCAGGCATTTTACAGTACATTCCATATCTTGGTTCTGTTCCATATGGCATTTGGACTTTGGGTGAAACCCCCAGGAAAGACTCGCTGTTGCCCCAATCAGTTTGCAAATTGCCCTCCAGAAACATGATGCGAATTGTGGACCACAATCCCACACAATGTCCACTGGAAAACCATGGATCCTGAAGGCCTGCCTCAGGACAATCTTGGCCCTCTCCACCTCAGATGGAAGTCTGTCTAAGGCAATGAATTTGCAGGCCCCTGAAAAATAATCCACAATTGCCATGATAATGGTTTTCCTCTTGGAAGGAGGAAGACACATGACCAAGTTCATGGAGTTGTGAGCCCCTGGTCTTTCCGGAACAGGCAGAGAATGAAGGAGCCCTTGAGGTTGGGTGCAAGGATCCTTGTTCTAGGCTCACACCTTGCATGCTGGCACACATTGATGGTCCTCCCTCACCATTCCAGGCCACCAATATCTTTTCTTAATGAACTCGAGGGTCTGGACAATCCCTGGGTGAGATGTCAATCTCGATACATGTCCCCACTGAAGAACCAGAAACTGTACGGGACTAGGAATGAACAGCTTCCTGGAGGGCCAATCAGAGGAATCCCTCCTTCTGCCTGAGCCCTGCAAACAAGTGTGTTGATCCCCTAATGAATTGGAGCTATCGCCTTGGCTTGGGGCAAAATGGTGGTAGGCTGCTTCTCTTGTTCGGTTTTGTCAAACTGAGGGGTCAAGGCATCTGGGTTCTGGTTGATCCCAGTCGATAAATCAGGATGAAATTAAAACAGTGAAAGAAAAGAGATCACCTGGCCTGCCTGGAATTTAGTCTCTTGGCCTCCTGAATATAAGCCAGATTCTTGTGCTCTATCCAGACGATAAAAGGGTTCTTGGCCCCCTGTGAGCCAGAGGTGCCATTCCTCCAGAGCCAACTTGACTGTGAGCAGCTCTCTACTCTGTTGTAATATACCTCTGCCGGGATAGTCACCTGGAAAAGAACGCATACGGGTGCAGTCATTGGCCAAAGGTGTCTGCTGAGACAACACTGCCCCACTTCAACAACCCAGGTGTCCATTTCCACGATGAAGGGGAGGTCTGGCGACCAAAATGGGAGCTGTCTTGAACTGCCGTTTGAGCTCTGTGAAAACAGCCTCCGCTTTGGTAGTCCAAACAAAAGGGCTCATCGATCTCTCGGTTAGTGCTGTCAGTGGAGTCACTACTGGGCTGAAGCTTCTGATAAACTTTTGAGAAAAGATGACAAATCCCAGGAATTGTTAGCCCTACTTCACACTGGATGGTGGTGGGCAAAATCTTACTAAGTCCATTTTGAGATTACCATTATTTATGATGAAGCACAAAAAAAAAGATTCGTGGTTTTGTGAAATTCAGACTTCTCCAGCTTGATGTAAACTCCATGTTCAAGACGCCACCTTTGGATATCTCTGACATGAGCAATATTCTCCTCCATCGACTTCAAGTAAATTGGGATGTCATCCAAGTAGACGAAGGCATACTTATGGAGAGCATCCCAGTTCAGGTCACTTATAAAGGCCTGTAAAACAGCTGGAGAGGTCACAAGGCTAAAGGGCATGACCAGATGCTCACTGTCCTATTGGTGTGTTGAATGCCGTCTTCCACTTGTCGGCCTCCTTTATGTGAACCATGTTGTATGCACTCCGCAAGTCTGGCTTCGAGAATACTCGTGCCCCTTGGAGAATCTTGAAATCAGTGTTCCTGATGGAAGAGGGTAACAGTTCAGCCCTCTATAATCAAAGCAAGGCCGCAGACTCCCATCCTTCTTCTGTACCAAGAAAAAGCCAGAGCCAGCTGGAGAGTTAGAGGGCCGAATGAATCCCAGGGCAAGAGCGGCAGGAGCAGGCCACAGCGATGAGGTTTCTCGCAGGTCGCAACGCTTGTTTAAAAGTACAGAAGGGACAAGCTGGGTGGCCACTGTTGGGGCAGCCATTGTTGGGAGTAGGCTAGTGGTGAGAGTAGGAGTGTTCGGCTTTGTCTCAAAAGAGGCTTTGGCTCGAAAAAGGTGTTGGTTCTGGGTAAACTTCGTTTGGGTTCCCCCTTTTTTCCTCTCTCTCTTGTTCTACCTAGTGTAGTAAATGTGTTCTTCATGCCGGATGTTGGAGTCCTGGGAGACCCAGATTCTCCCAGGGAACTACACCTGCAGGAAGAGCATCCAGCTGCAGCTCCTTGAAAACTATGTTAGGGATCTGGAGCAGCAGCTGGATGACCTTCCGCTTGTACAGGAGAGTGAGAGATAGTCACTCAGAGTTACAGGGGAGTAGTCACCCCTAAGTTGCAGGAGGTGAGCAGCTGGCTGACTGTCGGGAGAAGGAATGGAAATGTGAATAGACAGTTAGCACAGAGCACCCCTGCAGCCATTCCCTTCGAAAATGTATACTACTTTGGATACTGTTGTGGGAGATGACCTTCCAGGGGAATGCCATGGAGACTGAGTTACTGGTGCTGAGCATGCCACCATGGTGCAGAAGGGAAAGAGGGAGAAGAGTGGAGCGGTAGTGATAGGGGACTCAACAGTCAGGGGAACAGACAGGAGATTCTATGGATATGAACAGGACACCCAGATGATATGTTGCCTCCCAGGTGTCAGGGTTAGGGCAACCTTGGATCGTGTCCACAACATTTTGGAGAGCGAGGGAGCGCAGCCAACAGTCTTGTTACATATAGGTATCAATGACATAGGAAGGAAAAGTGAAGAAGTCCTGAAAGGAGAATTTAGAAAGCTGGGTATAAAGCTAAGAAGCAGGACCACCTGGTAGTAACTTCTGGATTGCTGCCTGTGCCATGCACCCATGACAGTAGAAACAGGATGATTTGGCAAATTAATATGTGGCTGAGAACCTGTGCAGGGGGCAGGGATTCAGGTTCTTGGATCATTGGGATTTCTTCTGGGGTAGGTATGACCCCTTCAAAAGTGACGGGTTGCACCTGAACCCGAGGGGAACCAATATTCTTGCAGGCGGGTTTGTTAGAAGTTTTGGGGAGGGTTTAAACTAATTTGACAAGGGGTTGGGAGCCAGAGTGAAGGGAGTCAGGATAGGAAGCAAAGATAGCATGCAGTCAGACTGTCAGGAAGGGCAGGCAGATGATAGGACATAATTACAGCCAGCAGGGTACCAGTGTATTAGGGATGCAGATTCAAAAAGGTTAGCAAATACAGCACTCAAAGTGTTATATCTCAGTGCACCAGCGTATAAAAAATAAGGTGGATGATCTTATTGCACTTTTACAGATTGTCAGGTATCATGTTGTGGCCATCACTGAATCATGGCTGAGGCATGGTTGTAGTTGGGAGCTGAATGTCCAAGGTTACACTTTGTATCGGAGGGATAGAAAGGTCAGCAGAGGGGGTGGCATGGCTCTGCTGGTAAAAGATGGCATCAAATCAGTAGAAGGATATGACAAGGATTGGAGATGTTGAATCTTCGTGGGTTGAGTTAGGAAACTATAAGGGTAAAAGGACCCTGATGGCAGTTATATACAGGCCTGCCAACAGTAGCTGGGATGTAGACCACAGATTGCAACATGAAATAGAAAAAGCATGTCAAAAGGGCAAAGGATTGTCATGGGAGATTTCAACATGCTGCTCGATTGGGAAAATCAGGTTGGAAGTGGATCCCAGGAGAGTGAGTTGATTGAATGCCTACAAGATGGCTTTTTAGAGCAGTTTTTCATTGAGCCTACTAGGGAATCAGCTATACTGGATTGGTGTTATGTAATGAACTGGAGGTGATTAGGGAGCTGAAGGTAAAAGAACCCTTAGGAGGCAGTCATCATAATATGATTGAGTTTAACTTGAAATTTGATAGGGAGGAAGTAAAGCCTGATGTAGCAGTAATTAAGTGGAGTAAAGGAAATTACAGTGGTATGAGAGAGATAAATTGGAAGGAGATGCTGGCAGGGATGACAGCAGAGCAGCAATGGTGTGAGCTACTGGGAAAAATGAGGAAGATGCAGGATAGATGTATTCCAAAAACAAAGAAATGCTCAAATGGCAAAGTAGTACAACCATGGCTGAAAGCTCATGACAAAGGAAAAGAAACAGCATACAACAAAGCAAAAATTAGTGGGAAGACAGAGGATTGGGATGCTTTTAAATCCCTACTGACAGCTACAAAGGAATTATTAGGAGGGAAAAGATGAAATATGAAAGAAAACTAGCAAAAAATATTGAAGTAGATAGTAAGAGCTTTTTCAAATATGTAAAAAATAAAAGAGAGATGAGTAGGTATAGGACCACTAGAAAATAGTAACAGGGGACATTGAGTATTTTGTATCAGGCTTCACTGTGGAAGACACTAGCAGTGTGCCAGATGTTGAAGGGTGCCAGATGTTGTTGACCTGAAGGAACATAAGTCACCCAGACCAGATGAACTGCACCCCAGGGTTCTGAAAGATGTAGTGGTAGTGATTGTGGAGGCATTAGTAATGATCTTTCAAAAATTGTTAGACTTTGGCATGCTCCCAGAGGACGGGAAAATTGCAAATGTCACTCCACTCTCTAAGGAGGAAAGCAGCTGAAAGAAATTATAGACCAGTTAGACTGACCCCAGTGGTTGGGAAGATGTTGGAATCAATTGTTAAGGATGAGGCCATGGAGTACTTGGTGACACAGGACATGATAGGACAAAGTCAGCATAGTTTTCTTAAAAGAAAATCCTGCCTGATGAACCTGTTGGAATTCTTTGAGGAGATTACAAGTAGGATAGATAAAGGGGATGTAGTTGATGTTGTATATTTGGACTTTCAGAAAGCCTTTGAGAAGGTGCCACACATGAGGCTGCTTACCAAGTTAAGTGCTCTTGGTATTACAGGAAAGTTACTAACATGGTTAGAGCAAAGGCTGATTGGTAGGAAGCAGTGAGTGTGAATAAAAGGATCCTTGTCTGCCAAAGACTAGTGGTGTTCTGCAGGGGTCAGTGTTGGGACACTTCTTTTTATGCTGTATACCTATGATTTAGATGGTGGAACAGATCAACTTTGTTGCCAAGTTTGCACATGATATGAAGATTGGTGGAGTGACAGCTAGTGTTGAGGAAACTGGTAGGAACCAGAAGGACTTAGACAGATTAGGAGAATGGGTAAAAGAGTGGCAAATGAAATACAGTATTGGAAAATGCATGGCCATTCACTTTGCTAGTAGATATAAATGTACAGACTATTTTCTAAACAGGGAGAAAATCCAAAAATTTGAGATGCAGAGGGACTTGGGAGTCCTTGTGCAGAACACCCTAAAGGTTAACTTGCAAGTAGAATCTGTAGTGAGGAAGGCAAATACAATGTGAGCAATCATTTCAAGTGGTCTAAAATACAAGAACAGGGGTGTAATATTGAGGCTTTATAAGGCACTGGTGAGGCCTCACCTTGAGTATTGTGAACAGCTTTGGGCTTCTCATCTAAGAAAAGATGGTGCTGGTATTGGAGAGGTTTCAGAGGAGGTTCACAAAAATGGTTCTGGGAATGAAAGGGTTATCATACGAGGAATGTTTGACAGCTCTGGGTCTGTACTCGCTGGAATTTAGAAGGATGGGGCGGGATCTCATTGAAACTTTTTGAATGTTGAAAGGCCTAGACAGAGTAGATATGGAAAGGGTGTTGCCCATGGTGGGAGAGTCTAGGACAAGAGGGCACAGCCTTAAGACAAAGGGATGTTCATTTAAAACAGAAATGTGGCGAAATTTCTCTAGCCAGAGGGTGGTAAATTTGTGGAATTTATTGCCACAGGCAGTTGTGGAGGTTAGGCTGTTGGGAGTATTTAAGGCAGTGCTTGATAGGCTCTGGATTGGACACGGCATCAAAGGTTATGGGGAGAAGGCCGGGGAGTGGGGCTGAGGAGGGGAGAAAATGATCGGCCATGATTAAATGGCGGAGCAGACTCAATGGACCAAATGGCCTATTTCTTTTTTTTTTAATTTTATTTTTACTTGGATAAGGAGTTCACAATTATCATGTACTTTTTTCACACATATAACCTTTTCCATTTTTTTATATGTATAAAACTACAATTATTTATACATTCTTAAGTACACATTGAGACCATAAGGCATAGCAGCAGGCCTATTTCTGCTGCTATGTCTTATGGTCTTAATATACTCCTCCACAGAGCTTCTCTCCAGGCCTGAGAGTGTGTATAATTGACCCCGCGGAGGACAAGTACCTGGCAGTAGATCTATTGCTCAGTTGTAGGCCCCTTCCAAATCCTTGTAGAGGGAAGGGATTTCTACCCACTCAGGTGCTGCAATTACCCCCAAACCTTCCTCTGAGGATGACTTCTGAGACTCTCCCGATGGCGGGGGTGCTTCGGCAGATCCCAGAGTCTCCCCCATAGGTCCACAAGAGTCTAGTGAAAACAGAAGTCAATCACAATCGAAATCCTCATCCATCTCCTCAGACATCAGCAGTGAGGTACGCCAAAAGGTCCTTTTGTTCCTGGGAATAGTTTTTCAAGGATCTTCAATTTGGAGCCTTCCCCCTTGGAGAGGACTTGTTAACTGGAGGCCATTGGCTTAGCTGCTAGAGTTCCATGGTGCTTGGGCACCTCCCTCATTTGCTCCTGAGCTAGTGATCTCGTTGTAGCGCATGCCTGACTGTAATGGATCAGGACTCGCACAGGCCTATTCACCTGAGCCAGCTTGTCTTCCCTGGAAGGTAGGACTGGGTTTTCTGAAGGCTCCAGGTTACTCTGAGCAGAAGTCATTGGCTGTTGGTCTTGGGAGAGTCTGGGGTTGAAAACAATCCCTCTTTCAATGGTTGGACCAGGTAGAGATTCTCCCCTCCCTCCTGTCCTTGGATGGGTTATGTTGGAATAGCCAAAGGCACCCAAGGATCAGGGGTATGAATGGAGAGTCAATAATGTAGGAACTAATGTCTTCCACTTGATCCTCTATCCTCATCTGCAATTCCAGTCTGTTGCAGGATCTGCCTGCTACCTAGTGGGCAGCTGTCCAAGACAGTTGCAAGCAAGGACTGACTAAACTTTCACAGTGGTATGTCAAACCAGCTAGTAGTTCCTCTATCCAGAAAATTACCCACTGCTCCGGAGTCTACAGAGTCGGAGCAGACTTGGTGGGCCGAATGGCCTACTTCTGCTCCTATACCTCATGGTCTTATAAGCCTTGACCTGCCTCAAGTTCTGACCCCAGGTAAACTGCACCTTTAGCACAAAACCAGAATCCGTGGAGTTGGGTGTAATGGCTGCTACCATCACAGCCCTTGCAGTATTTGACAGACTTAGCAGTTCCCCAGGTGGCTGCAGCTTTGAACATTTGGCCTGTAGGTGACCTGCTTCCCCACAGTAAAAGCAGCAACCTTGATTCCGGCACGGGGACCTCTCAGCGACAGAGTCCAGTGCAACCAACCTGCATGGGTTCAACAGGATCTTTACGGGCTGGTCGTGGTCCAAGGTTGGAGAGTGGATCAATGATGCATTGAGTTTGGGCTTGGGCTAGCCCTCCTTGACCTCATGATGTAGTTCCACTTACGCTTTGCCAGAGAGATCGAGACAAATGGACCGGTCGATGAAACCTTCTAATTTCTCTGCTGGCTCTCCCAAGGTGAGGGCATCTTTCAGTTTCTCAGAGCCTGTGGCAGTATTACATTTCTAAGGCCTCCCCATTCCAACCACTCACCTGGGCCATGGTCTGAAATTTGATCGTATAGTTGGCCTCTGTCCATCCCCCCGTCAAACCTTCATCAGGCAGGCCAAAGTGCAACCGGTTCCGATAGGGTGATGAAGCACCTCCCTCATGACGTCCATGAATTTCTCTGAGTGCGAGAAAATCTTCAACCTGCATTCCCAATGCACAGTGGCCCAGGCCAGGGCTCCCAGTCAGAAGAGAAATAATGAAGGCCACGACTCGGTGCACTGAAGGGAGTCGGGACAGCTGGAGCTCAAACACTAACAAGCACTGGATGAGGAAGCTGCAGCAAGAACCGAGGTCACTGTCAAATCTCTCTGGGGCTGGAAGATGTCCTGGCTCGGCAGTGGTACCGACTGATTCTCCCAGGTGACTCTGGCTTCCTCCTTGCAAAAGTTGACCTATGGCTACCTGGAGGTCATGTATCTCCAGGCTTTGATGGGAAGTATTTTCATTGTGGCTGGTCTCAGCAGATGAAAGACTCTGATACCCAGCTGGGTCCATGCTGGTTTAGTCGTACTATGACGAGAGTTCTTGACAAGAATGACTTGGACCTAAGTGCTGGAGTATCCGGGGCTAGGATCAAGACACGGTTTCAAACTGAATCGAGAATCTGAGCACAAGACAAACACTAGACAAAATCATGAATAGGTTTACAATTATACACTGAACCCTAGTTCAGGAGTTCCTTAAATGCTCAATCGTTAACCCCCAAGACGTGACTACCAATTTGCAAGAATGGCCTGAATCTTTAAAGGGCCGAGTCAGCTATCCATTCTCCGGGGAGTTAGAGCATTTGAATCTCGGAAGCTGGTGTGCGTGGATGGGTGGGTTTCATAACATTCTGAAACTTTTACAAGATTTGATTCGTGATTTTCGATATGTTAAGGAGATGTTATTACCATTTTGGATTATTTCCAGGGAGGCGAGTGGGTGCAGGGATGTGTGGGGAGAAAGAATACTTCAAAAAATAAGAGCCACACCCTTTGGAGAGAAATGCCGCGAAGCATTTTGACATGCATGGATTGTGGAATTTAAGAACTCTTTTGGAAGTGACAGTTAAAGTTTCATCATATGTTAATTTTAAATTGATAGATTTTTATTAAGCAAACATACTGAGGATTATTGAGCAAAAGCACATGGAATTAGGTTGCAGATCTCGTTGAATATCATAACAGAAATAAGAAGTTAAATGACCTACACGTGTTCTTAAACTCCATATGAATTGATAGTACAGAACTGGGTATTCTCCTCTCCACCAGAAGTAATTCACTCGCCTCTGCATCCCAGTGATTTATAGATTCTTCAACCATAAATTCTCTTATCAGCTTGCGGCTGTTTTCACTGTGTGGGTTTAAGTACAGATCACTAATGAGTAAATCTGACACCAAGGCATTCGCTTCGTGAATATTGAAATGACTGTGTGTGGTAGAACTGATCATCAGTTTTAATTCAAATTATGTATGTAGCAAGTATTCCACAAAGATTTATGGTTGGGAAATGTCACATATGAGTTAGGCAGTATAATCATAACTTATTTTGCTATCGAAAACTTTTAATTAGCAGACAATTCCTTTCAATTCTGGATCCAGTTGTAATAGGGAAACAAAATATCTCCTCGTTAGAACAGCACCACGTTTGGGTGACGGGGTGAAAGCTGCTCCAATTAATGCGGCACGTACTCCATCAGATGACTCATTTGAGTTTAATAAGTTAAATATATTTCAACAAACTATGGAGATTGCTTCTTGCAGATGGCTCTGTGTGGGGTTTAAAACTTGTGCCAATTTATTAAGTGACAAGAGAGTGCCAGTGAAATTTTATTTTTAGCACCATCTGCCCACACTGGGCTGTGTGAAATTTACTGCGAGCTTCAAATTAGCACAATGGCATTTTTTCATTGCCAACTGACAATGCCTCCTCTAAAATACAAACATTGGAAGATTAAATGTTGGAGGAGAAAAAAATTGCAAACAGCAGAAATAAAGAAAAACATTATTGATTGGACACTTTTATTCATCAAAGTACTGAGTGTAGGAAATTAAAATTTCCTTTCTGGACAGTACAAAAATAAGTTGGAAATGTGGTTAATTCCAGCAACTTTACAATGAGTTATTTGGCTTATAAGGTTTCTAGGCAATTAAACAGGCCTTCATCTAAGTTTGCAGAGTTAGACCTTGATACTAAAGTGGCGACAAAGTAAATTGTGAGGCCAACAATGGCAAGGAATTGAGGACAACTGGTAAGTGAAAACCTGATCATTGGCAGAGGCACTAGTTGTAAATGGAAAAGAAAACAAGGAATGAAGGGGCAGAGAAACCAGCAGGAAATTGAGGAGTTGCTTATGTAGACATTTGCTGTGACTAAAACCAGGTGTGGGCTGCAGTGGGTGGGGAAACATTGGCTGCAGTTAGAAATGGGTGGGGTGGAACAGAAATTGCTTATGCCTGTTCAAAGAGCTCAGTTTAGAGAAAGAAAGACACCATGAACAAGATTTTGTCACATTCAGCCATTCAGCACCAAACAGGCCTTCTAATTGTCCATGCCCATGCTAGCCATTAACTATCTCTGTACACCAATCCCATTTTCTAGCACTCAGGCTGTAGAGCAGAGAACGTAGGAACAGGAACAGGCCCTTCTGCCCACAATGTTATGCTAAACCGATTAAATTAGTAATCAAATGGCCTAGTAAACTAATCTCATCTGCCTACACAATGTTCATATCTTTCCATTGTCCTCACAAGCATGTGCTTATCTTAAAAAATCCGTAATATCTGCCTCTACCAGCACTCCAGGCAGTGCTTTCCAGGTACCCACCGCTCTGTGTAATAAACTTGCCTCTCACGTCTCCTTTGAAATTGCCCTCTCTCACCTTAAATGCATGCCCTCTGGAATTAGACATTTCAACACTGGGGAGAAAAAGATACTGTCTGTCTACTCTATCTATGCCTCTCATGTTATGTAAATCTCTTTCAGATTTCTCCTCAGCCTCTGCTAGTACAGAGACAAAAATAAATGAATTTGTCTAACCTTTCAGTATAGCACATGCCCTCTGATCCAGACAACATCCTGGTAAACCTCTTCTGCACTCTTTCCAAAGCCTCAAAATCTTTCCTACAATGGGGTGACCAGAACTGTGTTCCATACTCCAGATACAGTCTAACGAGAGTTTTATAGAACTGCATCATGACTTCCTTCCATGAAGGACTATGTCAAACATCTTATTAAAGTACATGTAGACAGCATCCACAACTGTACCTTCATCAATCACCCTCGTCACCTCATCAAAAAACTCAATCAAGTTAGTAGGATACGACTTGTCCTGCATAAAGCCATGCTGGCCCTCCCTAATTAGGTCATGGTTCCAAATGCTCATAAATCCTATCCCTACGAATATCCTGCAGTAACTTCTCTACCACTGCTCTGAGACTCGCCGGTCTGTAGTTTATCCCTAGTTTCCTTCTTGAAAAATAGGAAAACATTAGCTACTTACCAGTCCTCCAGGAGCTTGCATGTGGCTCAAGAGGGCACGAAGATATTGGGCAAGGCCCCAGAAATCTTATCTCTTGCCTTTCTCAATAACATTGGGTAAATTCCATCAGATCCCATGGACTTATCCACCTTAATGCTCTTTACAAGGCCCAGCACTACCTCCTCCTTTATATTGAAATGTCCTAGCATATCATTACACACTACCTTCTCAACGGTAAATACTGATGTAAAGTACTCATTCAAGACCTCATCCACATCCAAGCAAAAGTCCCCCCCACCTATGCTTGAGTGGTCCTACCCTCACCCTAGTTATCCTCCTGCTCTTGATATAGAATGCCTTGAGATTCTCTTTAATCCTACTTGCCAAGGACTTTTCATAGCCCCTCCTGGCTTTCTTAATTCCCTTTCTGAGCTGTTTTCTAGCTTCTTTATAATCTTCAAGGGATCTGTTTGATTCTAGCTTCCAAAACTTTATATACTTTCCCTTTTCCATCTTGACTAAATTCATCACCTCTCCCAAAATCCAATATTCCCTCACCTTGTCATCTTTATCCTTCCCTCTGACTGGAACACACCTGTCCTGTACTCTGTGCAGTTGGTCTTTAAATATCCTCCACATGCCCGTCGTGGACTTGCCCAAAAACAACCATTTCCAAGTAAATATCTCTAGTTCCTGCCTAATGCTCTTGTAATTTGCCCTGCTCCAATTTAATACTCTCCTGCAAGGTCCATAGTTAAACTCATCTATAGCTAACTTAAAGCTTAAAGACGTCACTATTCCCACTGAGGTCGGTTACCTGGCCGGGATCATTTCTGAACACCAGGTCCAGCACAGCTCTCCCTCTTGTTGGACTATCTACATATTGATTTAAGAAACCCTCTTGGATGCACCTGATAAATTCTGCTCCATCTGAACTTCTTGCACTAAGAAGGTCCCAGTTTATATTATGGAAGTTGAAGTGCCCCATGCCGACAGTCGAATTGTTTTTACAACTTTCTTTAATCAGCCTGCATGTCTGTTCCTCAATGTCCCAGTGGCTACTGGGCTGTAGCCTATAATGCAATGGCGACTCATGCTTGCCTAGATGCTTGTTAAATCATGAGTCTTTGCTTTCAGCACCCAGTATGTCCAGATTCCAACCACCCTCTGGGTGGAAGGGAAAAAAACATTCCTCCAATCCCTTTAAACTTCTTACCACTTATAGCAACCCTCTGGCCTCTGGCTTCAGATATCTCCTTTATGGAGAGAAGTTATACATGATTTACATTATCTATGCCCCTCATAATTTTGTATATCTCCATCAGGTTCCCCTTTCAGCCTCCTCCACTTCAAGCAAAACAAACCCAGTGTATCCATTTTCTCCTCATAGCTGAAATGTTCCATCCCAAGGAAATCCTAAGTTGAGTCTGCAGTAAAGAAGGCAAATGCAATGTTGGCATTTATTTCAAGGGGAATAGAATATAAAAGCAAGGAGATAATGTTGAGCCTTTATAAGACACTAGTCAGGTGGCAACTAGAGTATTGTTAACAGTTTTGGGCCCCGTATCTCAGAAAGGATGTGTTGTCATTGGAGAGAGTTCAGAGGAGGTTCATTAGGATGATTTTGGGAATGAAGGGGTTAATATATGAGAAGCGTTTGGCAGCTTTGGGCCTGTACTCACTGGAATTTAGAAGGATAAGGGAGGATCTCATTGAAACCAACCAAATGTTGAAAGGACTAGATAAGGTGGATACAGAGAGGATGTTTCCTATGGTGGGGGTATCCAGAACTTAAGGGCACATCCTCAAAGTTGAGGGGTGACCCTTTAGGAGAAAGGAAAGGAAGAATTTTTTTAGCCAAAGAGTAGTGAATCTGTGGAATGCTCTGCCACAGACTGCGGTGGAGGCCAAGTCTGTGCGTATATTTAACGTGGCAGTTACTCATTTCGTAATTGGTCAGGGCTTCAAAGGATATGGCGCAAACACGAGAAAATCTGCAGATGCTGGAATTTCAAGCAACACGCACAAAATTGCTGGTGGAATGCAGCAGGCCAAGCAGCATCAATAGGAAGAAGTACAGTCGATGTTTCGGGTCGAGACCCTTTGTCAGGACTGGTGAGAAGGATATGATGAGAAGGCAAGTGTATGAAGTTGAGTGGGATCCAGGACCAGCCAGAGTGGAATGGCAGAGCTAACTCGATGGGCTGGTGGGCCTAATTCTGCTCCTATGTCTTATGGTCTTATGGTGTGGCAACCAGAGTTGCACAGGGTACTCCGGCTGACCACCTAATCAATTGTTTATAAAGTTGTACAATAAATACCCCTACTCTTAAACTCTGTACCTTGTCTAATGAAGGTTAGTATGCCATATGCTTTCTTAACCATCTTGCCTACTTGTGCTGACATCTGCAATGATACTCAGACTTGTACACCTTGGCCCTCTATTCTCCAATACAGTTGAGGGCCGTGCCTTTCATTCTGTATATTCTGCCCTTCTTATTCTTCACTTCACTGCACCTCAGTACCTCTAAGGCTAAATGTGGTCTGTGGTATAAACCCATCAGTGTGATGGCTCCAATCTTATGTTTGAGTTCTTTACCTTACTTTATACTTTATTGTCACCAAACAATTGATATTAGAACGTACAATCATCACAGCGATATTTGATTCTGTGCTTCCCGCTCCCTGGATTACAAATCGATAATAAATATTAAAAATTCAAATTATAAATCATAAATAGAAAATAGAAAAATGGAAAGTAAGGTAGTGCAAAAAAAAATGAGATGCAGGTCCAGATATTTGGAAGGTACGGCCCAGATCCAGGTCAGGATCTGTTCAGCAGTCTTATCACAGTTGGAAAGAAACTGTTCCCAAATCTGGCCACACAAGTCTTCAAGCTCCTGAGCCTTCTCCCGGAGGGAAGAGGGACGAAAAGTGTGTTGGCTGGGTGGGTCGTGTCCTTGATTATCCTGGCAGCACTGCTCCGACAGTGTGCAGTGTAAAGTGAGTCCACCGACAGAAGATTGGTTTGTGTGATGTGCTGGGCTGTGTTCACGATCTTCTGCTGCTTCTTTCGGTCTTGGACAGGACAACTTCCATAACAGGTTGTGATGCACCCTAGAAGAATGCTTTCTACGGTGCATCTATAAAAATTAGTGAGGGTTTTAGGGGACAGGCCAAATTTCTTTAGTTTTCTCAGGAAGTAAAGGTGCTGGTGGGCCTTCTTGGCAGTGAACTCTGCTTGGTTGGACCAGGTCAGGTCATTTGTGATATTGACCCTGAGGAACTTAAAGCTTTTGACCTGTTCCACTTGAGCACCACCGATGTAAATTGGGTTGTGCGGTCCCCTACTCCTTCTGAAGTCGGCAACCAATTCCTTCATCTTGCTGACGTTGAGGGATAAGTTATTGTCTTCGCACCATGCCACCAGGTTCTTAATTTCCTCTCTGTACTCAAACTCATCATTACCTGAGATACGGCCTACAATTGTAATGTCATCAGCAAACTTAAATACAGGTTTCCCCCGCCATCCGAAGGTAGAGCATTCCTATGAAACGGTTCGTAAGCCGAAATGTTGTAAAGTGAAGAAGCTATTACCATTTATTTATATGGGAAAATTTTGTGAGCGTTCGCAGACCCAAAAATAACCTACCAAATCATGACAAATAACACATAAAACCTAAAATAACAGTAACATATAGTACAAGCAGGAATGATATGAGATCTCCGTAGCGAAAATCTCACGTGTCTCACGCAAGCGCTGTTGGCAAGAACACTCTCTCCAATAATCTTTAAACTACGAAGCTGCCGAATCTACCAAATAACACGTAAAAATGCACAGCCTATATAAAGTAGACATAATGTATATACAATGTAGTATCACTTACCGAATCGGGAAGACAGCGCGGAGCGCACTGATGATGGTGTGCTAGACTGAGTCGTCGCAGTTTGGGTGGTGCAGTGGCCCCCACCCTCCGGGCCACCGACCCGATACGTTGCCGCGAAGAACACAGCAGTAGCCGGGAGCCACACAGCACATCTTTAAGAAAAAAGCCGAAATAAACATGCTAATTAATTAGGTGCCACCGACACGTAATTGTCGGCCCAGATCAGAGGCGATGCAATCGGAAATCGGCACTGATCTGGGGCGACGATTACGTGTCGGTGGCACCTAATTAATTAGCTTGTTTATTTCGGCTTTTTTCTTAAAGATGTGCTGTGTCTCCCGGCTACTGTTGCATTCTCCGCGATTCGGTACAGTATCTGTCCGGGGCCCGGGTGTTGGGGTGGTGGGACACGGGGGTGTCATCTCATCGTCGATCAGGGCAGGCAGCTCATCTTCTCCTATGACTGCCCGCCTCGATGTCGAAGGTCGAGGTTCGTTGTCTGTTGTGGCTGATGTGGAAGGCTTGCTTGACTGCTGAGCCTCGCGCATTTTTCAGTTTGTTTGTAAGGACTCAAACCATCCTGCAAGTATCCCCTAAACCTAAGTACCCTTTCAAAATTAAAGTTGTGCTTTATCATTGCAGCGAAAATCTCACGCAGTTGTTTCACCTTCTGCATTCGGTTTCGATTGTTATCCTTTCCTCTTCCAATTGCATCAGCTCTTCATCTATCAGTTCTTGGTCATGGGATGCCAAAACCTCTTCAACATCATCTTTGTCAGTTTCCACAAGCCAAACTCACTTTGTCCTTGCTTCGTTCACCACGATCGAAACCCTTAATTATGTCTAGTTTTACACTAAGTGTAACACCCTTACGAGCTCTTTTAGGCTTCTCCGATACCTTAGAACCCATCTTGCTAACGGCTGCTCACAGGCACGTGTTTAAGCAATGCCGTTCCGAATCCGGGGGCGAGCGGCCGCTCGGGGCGCGCGCTGCCTTATATCGCGCGCTGATTTTTTCGCGCGCTGATTCTTTATCGCGCGCTGCCTTTCTTCGTAACAGTGAAGACACCGTCTGAAAGCGAAAACAGGGTACTAATGTAGTTCTTTTGTAACAGTGAGGTTTCGTAAAGTGAACGTTTGAAAAGCGGGGGACAGCTGTATTGAGTTTGATGGAAACTTGGCTACACAATCATGGGTGTACAGGGAGTACATCAGGGGGCTGAGTACACAGCCTTGTGGGGCACCGGTGCTCAGAGTGATTGTAGAGGAGAGCTTGTCCTCTATTTTTACAGCCTGGGTTCTGTCTGTGAGAAAGTTGAAGATCCAGCTGCAGATCTGAGTGCTAAGGCCCAAGTTTGGAGCTTAGATTACCCATTACCCCTTAGATCTTAGACTACCCATTTAGATTCAGTCGATGAACCCTTCATTTCTTACCCTCGGAATCCAGCTGTGATATTGCTCTTCAAAGGTAATTCAACCCCTTTACCACCTTTACCACCCTTTCTATCTCTTCTAAAACATCAAAATCCTGGAATGTTAAGCGGTTAGTCTTGTCGCTCTCTCAATCAGGTCTCTGTTATTGTCACCATGTCATTGTTCCATACACTGATTCATACTCTAAGTTTGTCGCCTTACTCTTAATAGTCTTTGCGTTAAAATCGACACATCTAAACAACAAACCAACATTTTCATCTTCTTCCTTAAAGGCTTAAAAATGCTTATGCTGGTACATTCTATACCCTGCTGTTAGGGATGATAAATTGATGTCATCCCTGCATTTCAGAAATCAGAATTTCCTGCACAAATGCACAGTACATATGTAGGGGGATGGGAACCACAGCAGGACAACAAGTGATAGGATTGAGGGCAATGAGGCAATGAAGATAAGACTGAAAAGAAGGCCAGCAAGGCACAGGCTAATAAATGTGTTGGGACTGATCGGCTGAACTGTGCTCATTTCAGTGTTAGCAGGATTATGCATAAGGAGGATGAATTTACATCCTGCATCAGTGTATGGAATCTTGTTACCATTACAGAGACCTGGTTGTGTGAGGGGCAAGACTGGCAGCTCAGTGTTCCTGCGTTTTTCTGCGTTAGACATGACAGAGAGGGGGAATAAAAGAGGTGGGGGTTGCACTGCTGATAAAGGAGAATGTCATAGCAGTACTGGAGGGCAATTTAGGTGGAATTCAGAAATAGGAGAGGTTTAATTATGCTGATGGAATTATATTATATGACCCCTCTTCCAATAGCCACTGAGAGGTGGAGGGACAGATATGTAGACAGATTATGAAGAGATGCAGGAACAATACCTCCAAGAGGACCATAGCCTTGCCGTGGTTTGAAGGCTTGTGTGCTTCAATGACCCAGAGCACGATTTTGGCTGGAGTCAGGTCTTTGGCTCTTAGTGGGGTTACCTGTGCCAAACAGGTCAAAGAGTAGATGCCAGACAAAGTGTGGACGACGGCTCCTCCAGGTCTGGGGATTCAGCTCAGAGCTAACAACCCTGACTAGTCAAACAAAACCCATAGAACAGCAATGAAGAGTTCGTCTACATCTGTGTGTGATGGAGTTCTAGAGTCTCCACCTGGAACATGCGTGGTTGACAGTAGTGAAAACCAAGAGGAAGCCTCTGGCACAATGAAGGAAGCCTTGAACACCGACAGACAGAGGTAGAGGACCTTTGTTGCTGCTGTAAATGTCAGCAGCTTAACGGGCAGTAAGCAAGAAAGCAGGAGCACCAGGGTAGTCATTGTGCAAGACTTTAATTTCCTTAGTATTAACTGAAACTTCCTTAATACAAGAGACTTGGGATTTATTCAGTGCATCCAGGAGGCTTTCTGAAATAGTATGTAGACAGTTCAACAAGAGGAGAGAATCTGCTAGGAAATGAGCCAGGCCAGGTGACAGACCTGATAGTGGATGAGCATTTTGTGATTAGTGACCACAACTAATTATGTTTTAAAATAGTTATGTGGGTAATCAAACTGGATCTTTCTGGAAGATACTAAATAAGGAAGGTCAAATTATGGCAGAATGAAATAGGAGCTAAAGGACATTGATTGGGAGCAGCCGCTGTCAGACAAGTCTACATCTGACACATGAGAGATGTTTAAAGACCAGATGATTAAAGTTCATGATCAGCATAGTCTTTGAAGAAGTAAGGACAAGGATGGTGAGATAAGGGAAACTTGACTGACCTGAGAGAGCCTAAATTTAGTCAGGAAGGAAAAAAGAAGTTTACATAGAAACTTAGAAAACCCACAGCACAATACAGGCCCTTCAGCCCACAATGCTAAGCCGAACCTGTACTTACTTTAGAAATTACCTAGGGTTACACATAGCTCTCTATTTTTCTAAGCTCCCTGTACCTATCTAAGAGTCTTTTAAATGACTCTATTGTATCCGCCTCCACCGCCGTCACCAGCAGCCCATTCCATGCACTCACCACGCTCTACGTAAAAATACTTACCCCTGATATCTCCTCTGTACCTACTTCCAAGCACCTTAAAACTGTGCCCTCTCGTGTTAGACACTTCAACCCTGGGAAAAAGCCTCTGACTATCCACATGATCAATGTCTCTGATCATCTTATACACCTCTGTCAGGTCACCTCTTATCCTCTGCCATTCCAAGGAGAAAAGGCAGAGTTCACTCAACCTATTCTCATAAGGCATGCTCCCCAATCCAGCCAACATCCTTGTAGATCACCTCTGCACCCTTTCTATGGTTTCCACATCCTTCCTGTAGTGAGGTGACCAGAACTGAGCACAGTACTCCAAGTGGGGTCTGACCAGGGTCCTACATTACTGCAACATTACTTCTCGGCTCTTAAACTCAATCCCACGGTTGATGAAGGCCAATGCACCGTTTGCCTTCTTAACCACAGAGTCAACCCACGTAGCAACTTTGAGCGTCCTATGGACTCGGACCCCAAGATCCCCCTGACCCTCCACACTGTCAAGAGTGTTACCATTAATACTATACTCTGCCATCATATTTGACCTACCAAAATGAACCACCTCACACTTATCTGGGTTGAACTCCATCTGCCACTTCTCAGCCCAGTTTTACACCCCATCGATGTCCCACTGTAACCTCTGACAGCCCTCCACACTATCCACAACACCCCCAACCTTTGTGTCACCAGCAAATTTACTAACCCATCCCTCCACTTCCTCATTATAGACTCACTAGTCTATAATTTCCGAGGCTATCTCTGCTCCCTTTCTTGAATAAGGGAACAGCATCTGCAACCCTCCTATCCTCTGGAACCTCTCCATTGATCATTGCCCAAGGCTCAGCAATCACCTCCCACAGTAGCCTGGGGTTCATCTCACCCAGTCCCGGAGACTTATCCAACTTGATACTTTCCAACAGCTCCAGCACATCCTCTTTCTTAATGTCTATCTGCTCAAGCTTTTCAAACCACCGTAAGTCATCCCTACAATCGCGAAGATCCTTTTCTGTAGTGAACACTGAAGCAAAGTATTCATAAAGTACCTCTGCTGTCTCCTCCGGTTCCATACACACTTTTCCACTGTCACAGTTGATTGGTCCTATTCTCTCATGTCTTATCCTTATACATAAGGTTTCCGAAGCTAAAATCAAACTGGGCCTTTGTGGAGCATAAAGTTAACAGCAAAGTGCTCAAACAGGCAACTAGGAAGACTGAAGGGACCATGCAATATCCTTGGGAAGCAGGATCTGGGGAATGCCTAGGAATTTCATACATACATTAAGAAAAAGAGGATAACTAAGGCGAGGGTAGGACTACTCAAGGGTGCAGGGATTTTGTGCTTGAAGACTCGGGTATTCAATGAGAACTTTGTGTCACTATTTACCAAGGAGAAGGATTTAGAAGATAGTGAAAACAGAGTGGGGTGTGCTAATGTGCTGGGACATTTTGAGATTAATGAGGAAGTAGTGGCTGGCTCTTCTGAAATGCATTAAGATGGATAAGCCCACAGGGCCTCGCTGTTCTCTTCTGACCTCTGTTGTTAACAAGGTGCTTTCATCCACAGAACTGCAGCTCATTAGATGTTTTTTGCTTCTCAAACCTTTCTCTGTAAATTCTCAATAATGTGTGAAAATCCAAGAAGTCAGCAGTTTCTGAGATGCTCAAACCAACAATCATTTCATGGTTAAAGTCACTTAAATCACATCATGTGTATGGTAACTTGCACCAAATTCTCCTTTCCATCAACCTTAGGTAACTAACACATTACTGTTACTAAACACCAATATTCTGGCTGGGAGATATTTTAGTGCTACTTAGGAACATTTAAAAAGGAGTGGTAGAGGTGTGGGACTCTGAGCTGAGCTGTTGAATAGCTGATGAGAAATCGGGATAATACTGTTGTCAATGAGAGCATGTTTAGTTGTCAGGATAGGTAGGAGCACGAAGAGAGACAAAAGCCCACTGCTTTAAACTGCATCTATTTCAATGCAAAAGGTTTGATTTAGAAGGTGGATGAACTGAGGCTTGGATTGGATCTGAGGATTCGGATATCACAGGCATAATAGAAACATGGCTGAAGGAAGGCAAGGACTGGCAGCTCAGTGATCCAGGATACCATAAGACCATAAGACATAGGAGCAGAATTTGACCATTCGGTCCATCGAGTCTACTCTGCTATTTCATCATGGCTGAGCCGTTTCCCTCCCAACCCCATTCTCCTGCCTTTTGCCTGTAACCTTTCACACCTTGACTTACCCAGAATCTATCAACCTCTACCGTAAATATCCCCAATGACCTGGCCTTCACAGCCGCCTGTGGCAACGAATTCCACCATTTCACCACCCTCTGACTAAAGAAATTCCATCTCATCTGCATTCCAAATGGATCTCCTTCTATTCTGAGGCTGGGACCTCTGGTCCTGAACTCACCCACTATAGGAAACGTCCTCTCCACATCCACTCCATCTAGGTTTTTCAACATACAATAGGTTTCAATGAGATCCCCCCGCCACCTCATTCTTCTAAGTTCAACTGAGTGCAGGCTTAGAGCCATCAAACACTCCTCATATCATAAGCCTTTCATTCCTGGAATCATTTTCATGAACCTCCTTTGAACCCTCTCCAATGTCAGCATATTCTTTCTTAGATAAGGAGCCAAAGCTGCTCACAATATGCTAAGTGAGGCCTCACCAGTGCTTTATAAAGCCTCAGCATTACATCCTTGCTTTTATTTTCTAGTTCTCTTGAAATGAATGCTAACATTACATTTGCTTTCCTCACCAATGACTCACCAGCAAGTTAACATCTAGGAAATACTGCACGAGGATTCCCAAGTCCCTTTGCACCACAGAGTTTTGAACTTTCTCCATTTAGAAAATAGTCTAGGCTTTTATTCCTTCTATCAAAGTGCGTGACCATAGGCCTCCTCATGCTGTATTCCGTCTGCCACTTCTTTGCCCACTCTCCTAAGTCCTTCTGCTGCCTCAATGCTTCCTCAACATTACCTGCCCCTCCACCAATCACTATATCGTCCACAAACTTGGCCACAAAGCCATCAGTTCCGTCATCCAAATCATTGACGTACAACGTGGATGGCGGGGTGGAGATATGTCTCTACCAAAGGAGGTTCAAGATGCTCCTTCCGTTCACTTGCCATCAAGTCACCCTTGGGCAAGTTGTAGCACCTGCTTGGCTTCCCCGCCCCCAACCAGGGTCATATGAAGCCATGGGAGCAGGTGGTTGATGGTTGTATGAGCAGCTGATGCATAAGCGACCACTGGTGCCAGCTAGATTTGATAATGGCTGGAGTCACAAGTCTTGTAAAGACACTGCTTAGAAGGCAGCAATGGTAAACCACTTCTATAGGAGAATTTTCCAAGAACAATCATGATCATGGAAAGACCATGATCGCCTACATCATACAACACGGCACATAGCAGTCAAGCAAACAACATTAAAAAAAATGGTCCCAACATTGACCCCTGCTGAACATCACTAGACACTGGCAGCCAATAAAAAAGGGCTCCCTTTATTCCCACTGTTTGTCTCCTGCCAAACAGCCAGTGGTCTATTCGTGCTAATATCTTTCCTGATATCCACGGGCTCTTATCTTGCTAGGCAGCCTCATGTGCAGCACCTTGTCAAAGGCCTTCTAAAAATACAAGTACACCACATCCACCAATTCTGCTTTGTCTATCCAGCTTATTATTTTCTCACAATAGGTAATACAGATGTTTCAGTGTGACAAATGCCCTGGTGGGAGTGGGAGGGGGGTGTGTTGGCTTCTTGATAAAGGAGGTCATAACAAATGTCCTTTGGGAGGTCATCCAGTAAGGCCAAATGGGTACAAAGTATGGAATACTGGGATTGTATTATACCCCCACCAAAAGTCAGCTGGAATTAGAGGAGCAGATATGTAGAGAGATTGCAGCTAGTTGTAATCGTAACAGGGTTGTATCAATGGGAGGTTATCACTTCCCTCATATTGGCTCATCCAACTATACTGTAAGAAGTGGAATGAATAGAATTTGTGAAACGTGTCCAGGAGGAGCTTAGGAGAGACAATGGCACCTACCAGTGACTCCTTTGCTTGCATCTTCGGAAACAACTCTATTTCTCTTTCAGGGTTCTTTTGAAGAACCTGACCTGGAGTTACATGCTGACTTCAGTTCTTTGCGGGAATGGAACCCACAAGAGCTCAGATTGCCTTTGGAGGGCCAAGATCTTGTGGCTCTGGAGACGGGCGGATAGAAGGTCAGTGTCCCAGCAGGAGACCATGGGAGTTGGAAGATTTATGGCTGTGTGCCCAGAGACCTGAGAAGTTTAGTCACAGAGCTCAGAAAAAGTGATGCAATGGACTTCTAACATCATAAACCAGCAAGTTGTTTGTTATGTCTCTCCTCTCGCTGTGAAACGGAGACATCTCTTTCTCTCTTATTAGGGAGAGAGAGAGCCTGTGGTGAACGAGCAGTCTTTGGGGTACTGCAAGTCTGTGTCTTTGCTGTTGCTTCGCTGCCCGCTTAAGTGCTCAGTGGTGGGTGCCGATGCTTTATTTTTGCTGGTTGGGGAGGGTGGATCGTTGCTTGCTGCCACTTACGTGCAGGAGAGAGGGGAGCCGGTGGGGGGGAGGTACTTTAGGGCTCTAATTTTTAACTGTTATTCATTCTTTGGGGGCACTCCTTTGTTTGCATGGATGGTTGCAAAAAGCATTTCAGGATGTATATCATACACATTTCTCTGACATTAAATGTACCTTTGAAACCTTTGAAATGTTCCTTTATCAATATAAGGAAGGACCTACTAAAGAGAGAACCACACTGGACCTCCTCCTGGGGAATGAGGTTGGACAAGTGGTGGAAGTTTGTGTTAGTGAGCATTTTGGATTCAGAGACCATAATACATTTAGTTTTAAAAGAGTTTTGGAGAAGGTTATGACCATTTCATAAGTTAGGGTGTTGAAATGGGACAGAACAAATTTTGGAGCCAATAGGCAGAATCTTGCAGAGGATGAGTGGGGGAGATTGCTTGCAGGGAAATGAACATCTGCAAAGTGGCAAGTTTTTAGACGAGTGATGTCAAGAGTGCAGGATCTGTGTGCTTCTGTTAGGGTGAACAGGAAGGCTGGCACATTTAGGGTAAAAGATATTGAGGCTCTTCTGTGTGTGGAGCCAAAAGAAATGGGAATGATTTTTAATAAATATTTCTCAACAATTTGTACTGTGGAGAAAACAATACAAGCTAAGGAAATGGCTGAGCGTGGTGCTGTGTTGGGCCATATACAAATTAGCAAGAAGAAGGTATTGGAAGCCTTAGTCTATTGAAATGGATAAACCTGGTAGATTCTCAAACCTAGTGGGAAACCAGAGAAGAAATTGCGGGGGACCGTACAGAGATTTTTGCTTCATCTCTGGCCACAAATGTGGAGGCCAATGTAGTACCATTATTTAAAAAGGGTTACAAAAACAAGATAGGAAACTACAGCCTAGTGAATCTGACATCGTGTTGGATAAATTGCTGGAAGAGATTCTGAAGGACAAGATCTACATGCATTTGGAGTGTCAGGGTTGGATTCAGGAGAGCTAGTGCAGCTTTATGCGTGGGAAATTATGTCTGACGTTAGAATTCTTTGAGGAAGTAACCGAGAGGATAGTGCAGTGGAAGTTTTTTTATACGGATTTTAGCAAGAGCTTTGACACCGTCCCTCATGGCAAGCTACACTGTAAGATTAGATCACATAGAATCTAGGGGGCATAGCTGATTGGATTCATAATTGTCTCAGTGATTGGAAGCTGAGTTGAGGCTTTTTTCTGGAATGGAAGCCTGTGTCTAATGGTATCCCACAGGTGTCAGTGTTGGGACCTTTGTCGTTTGTAATTTATATAAATGACTTGGATGTGAATATACAAGGCAAGTAAGTTTGCAGATGATTCTAAAATATGTGGTCTTGAAGACAATCTAGAAGATTATGAAGCATTAGAGTGAGATCTTTATGAGTGAGGTATGTGGGTTGAGGATTAACAAATGACTTTCAATCAGATAAATGAGCGGTAGAGTGTATTAGGAGATCAAACCAGGGTAAGACTTGCACAGTGACTGTAGGGCCAAGAGGAGCATTGTGACAGACAGACTGAGAAGTGCAAATTCATAGCTCACTGAAGATGGTGTCACAGTTAAATAAGGTGGTGAAGGAAACATTTGACACATTAGCCATCACCTATCAGGGAATTGAATACAGAAGTTGAGAAACACTCACAAAATGCTGGAGGAACTCAGCAGGTCAGGCAGCATCTAATAGAAGAGCACAGTCAACGTTTCGGGCCGAACCCCTTTGGCAGGGCTGGAGGGAAAAGCTGAGGAGTAGATTTAAAAGGTGGAGGCTTTTTGAGGCTGTGAGTGAAGTGTGCAGCTTAGAGGACAGGAAGGCAGGAGATGCAGTGCCGGCCCAGGATTGACTCCATTTCTCACCGATCTCACCGAATGAAACGCCAAGTTTGAAGTTGTCAAGGCAGGTGAAGAGGCTGAACGAGTGTTCAACACTGTCTACCTGCCTCTCGCTCACTGCTGCTTGAGAAAGATGCCTGTGTGTGATGGTCTCTCTCTCTCCCTTTTACTTGCTGCTCCCAAGGGAAGGCCCTTGTATTTGAATGATCTCTCTCTCTCTTTCTCTCCCTCGATGTTGTCAGAGGACAGTGCTGGAGCAAGGTTTAATCTATGCAGTTTTGTGGATTGGATAGTTCTCACTATGTTTATTTCTAGTTTATCTGGTCTCTCCTATTTTTTTTTGTTGATAGCTTAGGCAAATGTTAAATCAGGGCATCCTGTAGATAAGGAATACTGAGCTGAACTGAAATATGGCTTTTGATTTTGTGTTTTATATTCTGTGCTTTTTGCTCATTTTTTGTTGCCGTTTGCACGGTTTTTTTGCATGTGGGAGAAGGGAAGTTAGATGGATTTTTTTGAACGGGTTCCATGGTTCTTCTTTGTTTCGTGACTGTCTGTGGGGAAGACGAATCTCGAGGTTGCATGCTGCATACAAGTTCGATAATAAATGGACTTAGAATACTTTGACATACCCAATGGCTCTGGTCCTACATCCAATTTATCTCTGTGTTGCTCCCTAATTTTGCATCTGCCCAATAAACAGCTTCACAATTTGGCTTGCATTGTGAACTGTCTCAAAACATTTCAATCTCATTGATCAAAGATATTAAAAACCAACTGCTTGGCTGGTTAGATTTTAAGGAGGGCATCAGAGGGGAAAAGAGTTTTAAAAATTTGAAATAGGAAGAGAAAATCTTTCGGAGAAACTATCCCAACACTTGAGGCCTTGGTGCCTATAAATGTGTGACAAATGTGTGCAAACATGGCAGAATTGAAATAGCATGATCTTGAAGGTAGTGTATGAGGGCCTTTACCTCTGTTTTTCCTTGGTGTTGGATGAAAGATTCAGTTCATCGTCAAAATCATTATAGAACCACCAGATGATGTGTCAAGGCTTTAATTACCTGGAGGCCATATTTAGCTCAAATGATTAGCAATAGGTACATTCTGATTTAGCTGATATTAATTTGATCCTTTCTGTGGAAAATCAGTCAGCAGTTCCTTTTGACAATACAGCAGTAATTGTGAATAATGAAGAAAATTTAGACAGACATATATTTCAGTGATACCTCACACATCTAGAGCTAGTGTTCATTTATTTTATTTCTCTTTAAATTGGAATTCCCCAAATGCTTTTTTAATGTTCCTCTTGCTTCCCTTTTACTGTTTCAGTTAGTATTCAGTGCAGCCACTGTACTGTGATAATACTTTAGCCCCCTTGGGTACTTGAAAGATGCAAACTTTGCAGCAAAGCAGTATTTCTATGTCAACAAATCCCCTCAAAGAGATGCTGGAAAACTGTCTGGCTTCTAATAGAATTAGAGTTTATTAGGAAAATAAGAGACAATGTGGATGAAATGCTCCCTTACACAGAGTGGTTTCCAGGGCTGCTGGGACCATGACAGTGCTGAGTGGGAAACAACTAGCTAGTCTTGAATAATGGATGTGTAAATGGTCATAGAGTGGAGGTCTGTGTTGATCTTTAAAATACAACAGTTTCTGCAGAACATTCTCTGGGCAATAAAGTACATTGGGTTCAGGTTTCTGATGTGTAAGTTGGACAATATTGATAGGAGTGAGGAATTGACTACATTTTTGTATATTAACATTGTATATATCACATGTAGATGATAAGCACATTAAAGTCGACAGATTCTGGAAATCCAAAGCAACACACACACACACACAAAATGCTGGAGGAACACAGAAAGCCAGGCAGCATCTATGGAAATGAATAAACTGTCGATGCTTTGGTCTGACACCCTTCTTCGGGATTGAAAAGGAAGGGAAAGATGCCAGAATAGAAAGGTGGGGGGTGGGGGGAGGAGGGTAGCAAGAAGGTGATGGGTGAAGATAGGTGGGTAGGAAAGATAAAGAGCCAGAGAGAAGGGAATCTGATAGGAGAGGAGAGGGAACCAGAGAAAAAAGGGACAGAGGAGGGAACCAAGGGGAGGTGATAGACAGGATAGACTCAAGAAGAGTTAAGAGGCCAGAGTGGGGAATAGAAGAAAAGGAGGTGGGGGGAGAATTTTTTTTACCAGAAGGAGAAATCTATATTCATGCCATCAGTTTGGAGGCTACCCAGAAGGAATATAAGGTGTTTCTCCTTCACCTTGCAGGTGGCCTCATCTTGGAACAAGAGGAACAGGAATGGAAGTTGAAATTAAAGTGTTTGGCCACCAGGATGTTCCGCTTTTGGCACATGGAGCGGAGGTGCTTGATGAAGTGATTCCCCAATTTATGATGGATCTCATCAATATAGAGGAGGCTGCATTGGGAGCACCAGACACAATAGATGACCCCAGGAGATTCACACGTGAAGGTTTCCTAACCTGGAAGGATTGCCTGGGGCCCTGAATAGAGGTGATTGAGGTGGTGAAAGGGCAGATGTAGCACTTTAGCCATCTACAGGGATAAATGTCTGCAGGGAGATTATTGGAGAAGGATAAATTCCAAGGGAATCATGGAGGGAGCGATCCTTGTGGAAAATGGGGGGCAGGGGGTGTAAGGTAAAGATATGCCTGGTGGTAGGCATCCTAAGGAGATGGTGGAAGTTGTGGAAAATGTTGATGTTGTGTTGGATGTGGAGGCCACGGGATGGTAGGTAAGAACAAGAGACCATAAGACATAGGAGCAGAATTAGGCCATTCAGCCCATCGAGTCCATTCCACCATTTCATCATGGCTGATCCCGGATTCCATTCAACCCCATATACCTGCCCTCTCACCATATCCCTTGAGGCCCTGACCAATCAGTAATTTGTCAACCTGCGCTTTAAATATACCCACGGACTTGGCCACCACAGCAGTCTGTGGGGCATCATTCCACAGATTCACCACTCCTTCGCTAAAAAATTCCTCCTTATCTCTGTTCTAAAAGATTGCCCCTCAGTTCTGAGGCTGTGTCCTCTAGTTCTGGATATCCCCCCACCAGGGGAAACATCCTCTCCACATCCACCTTATCTAGTACTTTCAACATTCGGTAGGTTTCAATGAGATTCCCCCACATTCTTCTAAATTCCGGTGAATACAGATCCAAAGCTGTCAAGCACTCCTCGTATGTTAACCCCTTCATTCCCGGAATCATCGTGAACTTTCTCTGGACTCTCCAATGACAACACATCCTTTCTGAGATAAGGGTCCCAAAACTGTTGGCAATACTCCAAAAGTAGCCTGCTTAGTGTCTTATAAAGATTCAGCATTATCTCCTTGTTTTTATATTCTATTCCCCTTGAAATAAATGCCAACATTGAATCTGCCTTCTCTACCACAGACTCAACCTGTGAATTAACCTTCTGTAAGTCTTGCACGAGTTCCTTTGCACCTCTGATGTTTGAATTTTCTCCCCATTTATAGTCTGCACTATTGTTCCTTTTACCAATATGCATTATCATACATTTCTCACCGTATTCCATCTGCCACTTTTTTTGCCTATTCTTCCAATTTGTCTAAGCGCTGCATTGCTTCCTCACCATTTCCTACCCCTGCACCAATCTTCCTATCACCTGAAAACACCATCATCACTGTTAAGGTGGTGGGAAGATGGGGTGAGCATGGATGTTTGGGAAATGGAAGAGGGCAGCATCAATGGTGGAGGAAGGGCTACCTCGTTCTCTGATGAATGAGGACATCTCTGATGCCTGGAAGGGAAAGCCTCATCCTAGGAACAGATATGGTGGATACAAAGGATCTGAGAAAAGGAATAACATTGTTCGGAGACAGGGTGGGAAGAGGTATAGTCAAGATTATGGTGGGAATCGATCAGTTTATGAAAGGTGTCGATTGACACTTTGGCTCCAGAGATGGAGACAGAGAGATCGAAATAGTGGAGAGAGGTGAGGGAGATTAAGAAAGGGGATGCAGATGATGCTGTTTACACTGGTGATCTTGGGGTTATAGTGAGAGATTGAATAGGCTGAGTCCGTTTTCCCCGGAGCAAAGGAGACTCAGGGATAACTTGATAAATGTACATGAAATTATGGGAGGCCTTGATAGGCTAGATAGGCAGAATCTGTTTCCCATAGTAGGGTATCTAAAACTAGAAGGCATTGATTTTTATGCGGGACAATAAGGGTTTAGAAGAGATACAAGGGACAATCTTTTCACACAGAATACCTGGTACATATAACTGGAATGAGTTGTCAGAAGAGGTGATTGAGTCAGTGTTTTGAGAAGTTGGTGATGAAATATTAACTCCTGCCTGAGGAGCAACTTGGATCCGCTCCATTTTGCCTACCCTGACAACAGGTCCACAGCAGATACCATCGCATTGGCTCTTCACTCAACCCTAGAACATCTGGACAGCAAAGGTGCTTATATCAGGATGCTCTTTATTGACGACAGCTCAGCAATCAATACCATCATCCTCTCAAAACTAATCATTAAGCTTCAAGCAACACACAAACAAAATACTGATGGAACACAGCAGGCCAGGCAGCATCTATAGGAAGAAGTACAGTCGACATTTCAGGCTGAGACCCTTCGTCAGGACTAACTGAAAGAAGAGATAGTAAGAGATCTGAAAGTGGGAGGGGGAGGGGGAGGGGGAAATCCGAAATGATAGGAGAAGACAGAAGGGGGAGGGATGAAGCTAAAAGCTGGAAAGTTGATTGGCAAAAGGGATGCAGAGTTGGAGAAGGGGGAGGATCATGGGACAGGAGGCCCAGGGAGAAGGAAAGGGAGAGGGGAGCCCAGAGGAAGATGGAGAGCAGGCAAGGAGTGATTATGAGAGGGACAGAGAGAGAAAAAAAAGAAAGGGGGGGAATAAAAATAAACAAGGGATGGGGTAAGAAGGAGAGGAGAAAGACCTTGGCCTCAATACTCCTTGTGCAATTGGATCCTCGATTTCCTCACTCGCAGATCCAGTCAGTTTGGATTGGCAACAAGATTTCCTCCATGATCTCCAACAGCACAGGTGCACAACAAAGCTGTGTGCTTAGCCCTTGCTCTATTCACTTTCCACTTATGACTGTATACCTAAGCATAGCTCTGATGCCAAATTCAAATTTGCTGGTGACACCAAATCAAAGGTGGTAATGTATCAGCATGTAGGAAGGAGACTGAAAATCTGGCTGAGTGCCACGATGTCATCCTCCTACTCAAAGTCAGCACGACTAAGGAGCTGATTATTGACTTCAGGAGAAGGAAACCAGAGGTTCCTGAGCCAACCCTCACTGGAAAATCAGAGGTAGAGAGAGTCTAAACTCCTTGGTGTTATTATTTTGGAGGATCTGTCCTGGATCCAGCACATGAGTGCAATTACAAAGAAAGCATGGGAACGCCTCTACTTCCTTAGGAGTTTGCAGAGATTCAGCACTACATATAAAACCTTGGGAAACTTCTACAGATGTGTAGTAGAGAGTGTAATGACTGGTTGCATCACGGCCTGGTCTGGAAACACCAATGGCCTTGAATTGAAAACCCTGCAAAAAGTAGAGGATACAGCCCAGTCCATCATGAGTAAAGCCCTCCCCACTATTGAGCACATCTACATAAAACCTTGTTGCAGGGAAGCAGCATCCGTCATCAGGGACTCCCACCAATCAGGTTATGCTTTCTCCTCACCACTGCCATCAGGATGAAGGTACAGGAGCTTACATCACCAGTTTCAGAAAGAGTTAATACCCCTCAATAATCAGGCTGTTGTGTCAAAGGGTTCATTTCACTCAACTTCATGTGTCCCATCATTGAAATATTCCCACAACCTATGGACTTACTTTCAAGGACTCATCATCTCATGTTCTTGATATTTATTTGTTTCTTTTTGTATTTGCATTGTTTATTGTATTCTGCACACTGGTTGAATGCCCATATTGGTGCGGTCTTTCGGTGATTATATTATGGCTATTATTCTATAATGGATTTATTGAGTATGCCCACAAGAAAGTGAATTTCAGGGTTGTATATAGTGACATATATGTGCTTTGTTCATGCATTTACTTTGAACTTTGAAACAGTAACAACATCTGGACAAGTACTTGTGTGTGCAAGGCATGTGAAAAGCTATGGAATTAGTGCAGGCAAATAAGATTAATATAGATAAGCATGATAGTCAGCATTACACAATGGGCAGAAGAGCCTGATATTATGTCGTACAACTCTATATGACTCCTTATTGTGTTTGAGCACATTGCCTATTTGTGACCTCCAGAAACATAACCAGAGTTACAAATGGTTAGTGCTTTCCAGAAGTTGAGAAGAATTCCTGAGCATTCAAGTTGGTAAATCAGTCACGTAAAACTAAGCATCACAGACTAAAACTACTTTTTACAATCTGTCTTTGCTTACCCAGTTTAACAAGGCAACATACGAATTCTATTGATAACCACAGAACAAATAAAGAAAATCAACCAGTCTTCCCATTGCTGACTAGCATTCAGTAATACTCTCCATATGAACATCAGCTATGAAAGTCCAGTGGCAAACTTTGCCAACAATCCTTGTTTGGAAAGTCACAGATATACGTGGTGGCAGGAGGAAGAAGACCGATGACACCAAACTTCAGAAATGAGACTTGACTTCAAGACAGCATTTAGCTGAGACGTCCTGGCAGAACTGAAGTATTTGGGAAATGGGTAGAATTCAGTTTGCACAAAGGACAACATTTGAGTTTACTGTTGGCTGATCTGTTTCACCTGTAGTTCAACAGGTAAGGGGACATGCTGTGCCCTCACACAGCATGGCCTAATTTGCAATGAAAGCTATCAAATAACATTCGGACATGGACATGGCCAATGGACATTTCCTATAATACATCCACAAATCACCTACCATTTAAAGGTACTACCTTCAGATTTAACTCCCTCAACAGCCTGGGGTCATCACTAAGGAGAAACTTGATACTCTGCAAAAACAGGCTTAACTTTCCATTTGCCATTGCCGTTCCACCATTTACAATGCACAAACCATACTATGGGAAACTCTTTACGTGCCAGTCCCATTAGTACTTCAACATCTTAACCTTATTCAGGTATTCAAACCCCTGCCTTAAACACTTTCTCCCTTCATTTTCAGTAGTCCATGACTCCAATGTGCAACAATAATAAAATGCAGAAACTCACTGAGAAACAAAGAATGAAATCTATTGTGACGGAAGGCTAAAGGCAGTATACGGGAACAGCATCTCAATGCAACCAGCACGCTATTCTGAACTGGAAATACACTGGATCTTTCAGTTCTGCTGCAGCAAAATTCTTCCGTTCCCTGTTAAGCTGCTTCACAGCAGTAGCCTCAGTACAAGGACTGCAGTGGTTCAAGGAGGCCAAACTTCTGGAGAGCAATTAGAGTGGACAATAAAGAATAGCAACTGGAGAGATTACAATGAGTGAAGCATGCTGGGTGACCAGGATAAAAAGAGGACATGACGAGAAAAATAATTAAAATGCAGAGTATTATACTCACTGAGTTTAAAAGCACCAATCGTGCTATTTAATAACTTCCAAAATGCAATAAAATTGAAGGAACATAAAATATATCCATGCTTTTGTTTAATCACTTCATATAAAAATCTCTTAAAAGGTTTCTGAACACAATATACAATACTGTACCATACATTGTGTGAGACTCAGAAAACATTAAGGAAATCACCACCTGAAACATTGCAATGTTTAACAGACATATAAACCCATTACTCATGCAGACGTTTCAATCTGTTGAACTGTTTTTTAACACAATTTGGACCAAAAGCTTAAAACGTATTTTAAAAGGTACTGACATCAGACTGCAATTTTTTTTTTGTGTTTTGTTGCTTTATCTTTTTAACAGTTATCCCAGACATTGCTTCATAGTTGCACATTGAATAGTTTTAAACTGGAATCTATGGTGGATTACTTCAGATAACTGAAAAACTTTAATATCTGTGACCTCTGGGTTCCATATGTCTCTTTATCACCACTGTTCAGGTTATTCTATATTACACCATTATTAAAAAAAAGGTAAAAAGGGAATTTTCACCTGAAATTTTCTACACAGCAACACCACCACTTTAAAGGCAATGTTAATGTACCTGTATAAATTAATAATTTACAGCAAACATTATACAGTATGTACATGGTATAAATACAGAGCTCTAAATAGAAAATGGATGTGTTCTAAGAATATGGTTGCAATGCTATACAAAAGATGCCCAAGCTGATGAAGAATGGCAAGACACCTAAATAAATTAAAGGATAAAAGCATTCAAGTGAACAGTCTCTTAGTTCTACATGATACATGTAAAAAATCTAAATGCTCACCAAGGTCTCCTAATACAAACTCATGTTGCCAGAGTTTGTTCTAAAATTGTTGGTTAGAAGTACCTGCACATAGACAATGTTTTTCTATGACTGTTAAGATCATGAATAGGAACAATGAAAAGTGGTGCCATGGTTTCAGAGTATAAGCAAAGGAGGAAGGCATCGCCATGCTCTTCCAACGCCCTCCAACTACCCAATTATCCAGTGAAATATTACCGTTTGAAAAGACAATTTATAATTGTGGGTGATCATACCTAACATTGGTAATGTGTGTTTGAAAAATTTTGGCCTATCATGGATCAGGCAATATGTGTGCGCCAAAATACCAGTTTTTAAGAAGTGAAATTATGAAAATAGAGCTGAAACCTCTTCCTAATCAAAAGTTTCCATTTTGAAAAGTAAAAAGAGAAAAAAAGAAAAGATAATTTTTACTTGATCCTGGTGATGTCATATAATTCATTTGTTAATTAAATCAAAATTAGCCCACAATTTATTTGAACTTATTAACACTGCTGGTAATAAACATTAACTAACAATTTTCCAGCATATATCACTAATGCAGAAACCAAAAAGAAAATGTTCTAAAGGGATTAAGAGCTTTCTTTGAACTAAAAAGACTGGAATCCAAGCTGCTAAGTTACACAAGAAATCACAATTCCTAATGAAACTCGTGTCTTTCTACAAAGGTCTGAGCTTGGCACATGCATCTGCTTTGACAACCTGGAAAATGACATGACATAACTCCCAGAACATTTCCAGCAGAAAAATCCCTTACATTTCCCAATAAACAGATCCTAATTCCCAAAGGATGTGGTGTGAATGAGTTTAAAAAATGCTAACTGACATTATGGGGATGTATCATTTTTGTGTTTTTTTTTGCATGTTTGATCCAAAGAAAGTTTACTGCTTCCTTTCATCTATACAATCCTAGGATTCTTTCATTATCCTAACATATGATCCAGGTATTTTCTCAGAATTAACATCAAATTAGACCAAATCTTTGGGTGGTGAGCAACTTTTCTGAAGGGTCCATGCCAGAGTGGAGTGCCCAAATTTTCTTCATTTTTCTTTCAACACATCACTCTGAGCTGGATCCAAACTCTTGCCCTGAAGGCTCAAACTTAGTGAGCCATTCAACCTTCTCACTTGTTTTGTTAGTTTCAGGGTGAACTGTGAGTTGGAAATATTATCATTTGGTATATTTCACAGAATCAATGACTTGATATTGTGTTCAGATCTTCAAACTTGCATTACGGAGTAAAGTTAAATTGCCTTTCCTCCTTGAAAAATTGTGGTAATGTGTAACAAGTAGGTATTTAGAATATCCCAAGAACGTTTCTTAAAAAAAGGCAGATATAAAAAGAAAATGTTTCTAAACCACCAGAATAGTTGGGATACATTAAAAAATGTGTTTAAACTGTTTGTCCCCTTTTTAACTTTCAAAAGTAAAGATACACCAAAGAATACACTTTATAAACAATTTACTGATAACTGGAAGATATTGCCATTTTGTCTATGATGGGAAACGGAAGACTTAATTCTCATTTGTTCATGCCACTATTCATCATATGTAGAAAAATTCTGTTAGGATTTTAGTAAATTGTGTTCACTTAAAATAAAATACTTTTGGAAGGACAGAAACGTTTTTCAAAAGGCACACAGTCCTAAGACATCATTGACTTAACAGAGAACATTTTCCTACATGAAAAGCTATTTCATATTGTTGAGACTGGAATGCAGTTTCAGTGTCTTGCAATACAAAATCTCTCAGTGTTGTGTCATTCATTTGCATGCTCATCCCTACTTTTGGATGGCTTGTGCCCACCAGTTTCAAATAAACATTGCTTGTCAATAAGCCCCTACATCAAAACTTCTAAATGTTTCCACCACTATTGTCTTTCCAACCTTGGTGTCATGATAGTTCATCATCTGAACCATAACGGCAAGCTTTCTTCGGCAAATGTCTATCTAGGAATATAAACCCATATCATAGGCTTCTTTCCTACAGATAAATTGCAAGTGTGACAATAAGCATATGTCCACATCTTTAGAAAATTTACGTATCTACGGGTGTTGTGTCTTCCGTGAGTGGATCTGTTTGTGCTTCTTCCATCTCTGTTTCCTGGTTCTCGGACTCCAGTGCAACAAAGATTTTTGTTTCACAACTCTGACAGCTACTGTCCTCTTCTCCCTGACTTGTTTCCTCTTTCTCAGTTTCTTCAGAATCCTCATTTTCTTCTAGTGTGAGTTCAAATTGGAATTTTTCAGTGGAACACTGTCCTTCTTTCTCTTGCTCATCAGGGGAAGGGGATGGGCTCTGGGGTATCATGCTCTGATACCAATTCCTATTGTCCTCCAATGTGTCTAGAATATCCTGTGCATCAGGATGAACGAGATCTGCCCACGTTTCCCACAATGGATGTGCAATGTAATCAATGAATCCAACCTGAATTAAAACAAATTAAGAACATAGATTTAAAATGTACACATGTAAAGATGGAAATATAAGTCTGTAATTTTTGAACGAGAATGCTGTCTCAGTGCTTCATTTGGAATCTATTTGAACTGGCACCACAAGGCCAAATGCATCCCTGCTTACATAAATGACGAAAGGAGGAGTAGGGAGAACAGAAAGTAATCCAGTGCACTGATTACATAAGAATAGAGACCAAGGATCAAATAAGCCTGTTCCTTTTCCATTAATCAAAGACACTTAATCCACTCTCTCACCCTATTACAGAAAGCTCTGAAGTGATGAATGGAGTTGCGCTTCACAAGATTGTTTGCTCTTGTTCTGATGTACATTAGTGACCCAGAATAGGGCATTATTTTAATACAGGCAACAAAAAACTTTAAAATGTAGCACACAAAATGGTGACAAAAAGTAGCAGAGTTCAGGACAGCAAAGGCCCCCTATAGAAAATTGACAGACAAAAGCTGAATGAAGCATAATGAGAGAAGAGAGAAGTGTGAAGTGGTATCTTTTTGAACAAAAGTCAATATAACTTAAATGACACAAAAAGGTTGCACAAGAGTGGCAGGCTTAATAGACAAATCTTTGAAGACAGAAGATCAATCTAATAATGCTATTTTAAAATATCAAGTATTTTTCAGTTTATAAATAGAGGCACAGTGCACATAAACAAGGAAGTCAGGATAATAATAAAACTGTTCATGGACCTTTTGAACACTATTCAACAACTACAGAACTTATCACCTACCTGGGATTTTTCAACTATTGCTGTGTGTTTGTCACACATTGGGCTTATTTCCATGCCTCGCTCCCGTTCTTTGTCTCCCTGGTGAAAGAATTCATCCATGATTCGATCCGTCCATTGTCTGTACAGCTCTAGAGACTTTGTGGGATTGCTCAGATCAGCACAGTGTACCATGTTACGGAGAACCTGCAACCAAAATAACAGATGTTTAACCAGACTGCTGAAGAACAGTATTACAGAATTATTTTAATAATGGCATCAAAGGAGGCATATTATTCTACCCTGTCTTTTCTACAAAGCTCGACAGCAGTGATACACTGCAAACGCCTGTTTATTTTAATAGAAGTGAATGTGATGGTATTTTGTGACTTTTCTGACCTCTTGCTTCTGACTCACTGCTATCTGTAAGGAGTTTGAGCAGGTTGGAACTGTGTGGGCTTCCCCTGGAGCTCGGGTTTCCTCCCATATTCTAAAGACAAACAGGTTGGTGTTAATGGCTCATTGGGCTGGAAGGGCCTGTTACCATACTGTATCTCTAAATAAATTAAATTAATTATCAGTGTACTATATTGATACTAAGGATCATAAAGTCAAAAGTCAGAGTCATATAGCATGGAAACAGGTCCTTTGACTCAAGTAGTCCACTCGGACCAAGGTTATAATCTAAGGTAGTTCCATTTGCCCTTTCCTACTCAAGTACTTTTAAAATTTTGTTTATATGTCTCAACCACTTCCCCTGACAGCTCATTCTATGTACCAATGACTGTCTGGGTGCAATAGTTGTTCCTCCCATTCTGATTAAAGCTCTCCCCTCTCAGCTTGAGCCTAGCTTTTGATTCTCCAAACCTGGGAAAAAAAGATGTTCTCATAATCTGATTAAAGCTCTCCCCTCTCAGCTTGAGCCTAGCTTTTGATTCTCCAAACCTGGGAAAAAAGATGTTCTCATAATCACGCTCATTTTCCCACATTCCAGTGAATGAAGTCCCAACCTGCTCAACCTTTCAAGATAACTCAGTTCCTTGAGTCCTGGCAACATCTTTATAAAAATCCTCTGCGCTCTTTCCAGCTTAATAGAGTTTTTCATACAGCAGGATGATGAAAAAAAGAGCACAATATTCCAAATGTACCTCCTATGCAATATATATATATATTTCAATCATTCTACTCAATGCCCTGACTGAAGGTCAGTGTGCCAAAAGGTCACTTTCAGGGGTTGCTTCACTTGTACTCCTGTCTCCATTGTTCTATAACACTTCCCAGGACCCTACCGTTCAGTGTGCAAGTCCCACACCCATTTGTCTTCCCGAAATGCAACAACTTGTAATTATCAAAATTAAACTCATTTTGCATTCCTCGGTCCACTTGGCCAGTTGATCAAGATCCCTCTGTAAATCCTGATAACCATTTTTATTGTCTACAATGCCACCCATTTTAGTATAATTCAGAAACTTACTAAGCATGCTTTATACATTCCCATCCAAATCGTTGACAGAGAGTTTGGAAGCACAGTGCTTTTTAGTTTGTACCAGGCAATTACATGTTTCAGGCTTCTTAAGATAGGACACTCAATTGAATAATCACTGAAATTCCTTGCAGACAATACTTGTTTCCTTCGCTCAGCAGGAGGTGAGGTTCTGAATGGCCCATCTGCTAGCTGTTTTCTTCTTTTATTGTGCAGTGTGTAGTGGATGAATATAAAGGCACTATGGATCTTTTGTGTATGCTGCAAGGTACCCCCTGCTAATGTTGCCATATAAAGGGAGCTTTAAATAGTATAAAAACCAAGAAACCATAAGGGCATGCATCTATTCATATTAAAACAGTTCCACAGTAGTTCTAATCTCATTTATAATAGCATGTGTGGAAATGGATGTTAAGAGAATAATGATCTCATTAGGGGTGTACCAGATGCCCTGGAAAACATGAACAGCACCCTCAACAGCACTTCATGTAGGCATTGAATACTGTTGGTCAAGCTACACACCTGAATTCTATCTGTGTAATTATCAAGTTGTAAAACACCTGAACTCGTCACTTTCTTTGTTTCCACCATGGTCTTGAGATCTGCCAGCAACGTCATATGTTTTGACATGTCTGTGGCCAACACCTAGAACAAAGAAGAATATTGGATATTTGATCAATTATTTTAGGTTTTAGATCTCCACAGAAACAAAAAGATGTCTGTCAGTTTATAGCACCGAGTCCACAGGCCTGATTACTTACAATCTCAATAACCATCTTCCTTAGCATCTGCCTCTGCTTCTTGGTAAGATTCTGAAAAATGTCACAGGAGTCCTCCTGCAGCAGTTTAAAACCTACAGCCAGATGGTGGTTTTCTAACACAGACTCATCGTTGTACATCAGTGCTAACTCGGAATCTGAAAAATAAGCAGGTTCAAGAAAGTGAAGACAATGAAAAGAAAGCTGAAGACACCCATGTGATGTTGATTCTTTGTGAATTAGGTAATATGTTTTGCCAAAAAAAATCAGTGCAGCTTATTAAAGTACAAGAATGCTACAATACTTAAGGGTTGACACAAGTACATACAGGGCTTCCCTTTTAAAATAATTCAAAATAAAACAATCATGTTGGATTGGGGGAAAGGATGGGTTAAGAAAGCTAGGCGTTGTTGTTTGCTACCTAACAGCTGACTAGCAGATCATCCATGTAAATCATCCCACTTTACTCTACCAGTTTAGGTGCAGTTTTAAGTGTTCAATTGCCAAGTAAATTTGTTGGTATTATGTCTTTTGGCTCTGCTACAAACAATAGCCAATTACATAAGGCACCTAGGATGGTAGACATTCTGGACACCATTAAGAAAAAAAGTCCAGAGAAACATCCATCTGTATTGATGCAATTCATTAGGAACAAAAAATATATTGGAAATAGGCTTAAATTGTTCCATTTTAGAACTGGATTAAAACAGCAACAAAAACATAATACGTGATGAATCTTAACAGATTCCTTTAGAAACTGCAACCAATTGGAGGCTTTATACTCATTGCTCACTCCGCCTACACAAAATTAGTCACCAAGTGTTAAACAGACAAAACCAAAATAGGGAAACAGGAATACACGAGATCAATAACTGTGTTGATATGACAGATAAAATTTAGCAATTAAAGATATTCTCTCAGATATCATTATTTCTCTACTTTTAAAGGGTAGAATATATGTGATTGGCATTAATGGTTTAATAGCTTTGTCAATTTATATCCCTTCATTTTTATTAAAATTGAAGGTAAGCTTCTTAAGTCGAATGCCAGATGTTTGAAAATTTTGGGCTAAGAATTCATCCTTAATAATCAGAACTAAACACATGCCATAGTATCAGCTGCTCAAAGCGCCTCCAAGTCAATGAAACCATTTGTTTGGAGGAGAATATCAAGGGGAATGAGAGCGCACCATCCACTCAGCATTGGTGGTCACAGATAATTGAAAAGTTCCACTTGCTATTTTGGACTTGACATTGGTTAGGAAAAATCTCTTCCATTGTAAACTCTACAACAAAGCCAATAGGAAGACTACACAAAGACAACTGATGCCTGTGAAAATATTCAGGGTTTTATGGCAAGGAAACAGGCATGTTGGTCTATCTTGTCCTTGCCAATCAAGATGTCTATACCAGCTGGTCTCATTTTCCAGGATCCAACCCATATCCCTTACAATAGAAAGCCTTACGACAAAAAAGTACTACTTCAGAAAGAACTACTATAAATGGACAAAGGAAGAAAGATGAATTTTTTAGACATTTTAAATTGAATCAGAAATCATATGCTAAAGAATAGAAATAACAATGAATACAGGTACTGTGGGCCATAGTGTCTGTCCATGCTATACTATTCAATGTTCTACAGTCTATGCAATTGTTGAAGTTTGTTACAGTATCAATCATCTTCTATGCACTTACTGGTATTAATTAAGAATTGGTTTGAGACACCAGGATGATCCACATCATGGATTGCAGCGGCAAAAATTGCAGCAAGTATCTCAAGGTCTGTGAACACAGCCTGGAAAACAAAATATCAAACAAACATGAATGAATAGCAAAAGATGGCAATAACTGCATATTTAGGATCGTTAACTTTTCTTTCTAATACTGTACCAGTTAATAAAAAAAAACTGTGAAACAGAATGTGTTGGATTCACTGTAGATAAATTTAATTGTTTGCAATCTGTTCCTGTGAGAACCACACGGTAGTAATAATGTGCAAAACAAGGGCACAAAATAGTACGAATTGACTGTTGTAACACAATCACTGATCTCATATTTACTGCTATGGGAGTTTACCAACTGAATGTCAGATGTGTTCTTCCACCGACAACAATGGGGGATGAACTTTTATTCCATGTATTATGTTTGGAAACTATTTAATGTACGCAAAGACATTCACAAGCACTTGTTAATGCCAGGTTTGCCTTTTAAGTCATGGGAATTCATGTATAAAATCTGACATTTTATTGTCCTGGATAAATAAGCCCAAGTCCCAGAATATCATTGATGATTGTCTCTAATTGGTCTGGAGGAAAATAATTCCATGGGACTAGAAAGTAATCATAGAAGCATAGAAAACCTACAGCACAATACAGGCCCTTTGGCCCACAAAGCAGTGCCAAACATGTCCTTACCTTAGAAATTACCTAGAGTTATCTATAGCCCTCTATTTTTTTAAGAACCATGTACTTATCCAGGAGTCTCTTAAAAGACCCTATTGTTTCCACCTCCACCGCCATCGCCGGCAGCTCATTCCATGCACTGACCACTCTCTGCATAAAAAATTTACCCGGCACTTCCTTTGTACCTACTTCCAAGCACCTTAAAAATGTGCCCTTTCGTGCTAGCCATTTCTGCCTTGGGAAAAAGCCTCTGACTATCTACATGATCAATGCCTCTCATCATCTCGTACACCTCTATTAGGTCACCTCTCATCCTCCGTCACTCCAAGGAGAAAAGGCCAAGTTCACTCAACCTATTCTCATAAGGCACGCTCCCCAATCCAGGCAACATCCTTGTAAATCTCCTCTGCACCCTTTCTATGGTTTCCACATCCTTCCTGTAGTGAGGCAACCGGAACTGGAACTAACCGATGAAAGCATTAGAGAAAGCGAGGAACAAAACTACATATCCTACTTTTGCACAAAACGTTGAAATCCATAACTTCAAAATCTTGTTTGATAGCTTATTGAGAAAATATATTGTGTAATATATTATTGAACAATGCTGATTAGGAGGTTTACAAGTTCTATCCCATTTCCGCACTGAACTTTGCTCACTTCAACTTGGTTACTGATTATGGGATGGTAATTAGCTTTAGTATTTCTAGGCCTGGGAAAGGGAACAGAACAAACAGTAGTTGTATTTGATTGTAAACCCATGATTGAAATGGGGAAGGCTACCGATAGTCAGAATTAGATAATTCAATTTACAAATAATTGGATCAGTGATGAACTAAAACATTATATAACTAATAACGCAGTACTATAATGAAATGAAGCTTTGATTTGGCAAATCTACAACTATACACTTTCTATCATAATCACTGTGTCATGCTGATAGCTGCAGATAATAATCAGCAAGAATTGAAAGGCGATCCTGGGTTTAGGGCATAAACTTAATCATTGTAGGAACATAGAAAGATAATCTGTTTCATGCAGCAGAAAGAGTTATCAGAAAAGAGGTGCAATAGTTCTGGTTGTAATAGATTGAGAATTAGGCAAGAATGAAAATAGGTTTGGGAAACAAGATGTTTTGGTAGTGATTCTGTGCATTTCACTTCAGAAAACATTTAACTGGTTGTAAAAGACTTTAAGAGTATTCTCTGGTTATAATGAATCCAATGCAACTCCTTTTTTTACATTGTACTTACATCTAGTGCTGGTGTTAAAAGAAGAATATGCGTAGACTGAGCAACATCAGCAGCATGCAGGCTATTATGGTAGGCTACGTCACAATGGTAGTGGTCCTCCAGTGTCATGATGTATGTAACAAATGTATCCACTGGGATCCGAAATGTCTTCAGCAGATCCCTCTCCTATTGAAAATGGATTAAAAATGTAAATTACACATCAATTTAAAATGAACATAGAATCATTTTGGGCTGCATTTCATTTAACTTTTTTGTGCAGAAAATAATTACTTTTACTTTGTTAACTAGTGCATTGAAATATATTCAATAGTAGTAACAACTGAACTAGAAACATCCAGAATTCCACTGCTCACTTGACCTTACTGACCTGAAAGATGCTGTACATAATGCAGGTGAGAGGTCGATTGTTTGAAAACTCTGCCACTTTGAATATGTTAAGTCCCCATTTATTCAGGTCATCCAGTTCCTGCAAAGATAAGGACATTGGAATACAGCAATTACAATAAATTCCTCAGATATTTATGAAAACCGTATGGAAATATTGCATCCACACATATCATTTCACAGTTTTTATCTAAAATGTGCTAATACAACAGTTTCATTTCTATAAAGGACATGCTAGTCTTGATGCCCTTCTCTCACTGTTACCATCAGGTAGGAGGTACAGAAGCCTGAAGGCACTCACTCAGCGATTCAGGAACAGCTTCTTCCCCTTTGCCATCCGATCCCTAAATGGACATTGAACCCTTGGACACTACCTCACTTTTTTAATATATAGTATTTCTGTTTTTTTGTACAATTTTTAATCTATTCAATATATGTAATGTGTAATTGATTTAGTTATTTATGATTATTATTTTATTAACAACAGGAATTCTGCAGATGCTGGAAATTCAAGCAACACACATCAAAGTTGCTGGTGAACGCAGCAGGCCAGGCAGCATCTCTAGGAAGAGGTACAGTCGACGTTTCAGGCCGAGACCTTTCGTCAGGACTAACTGAAGGAAGAGCTAGTAAGAGATTTGAAAGTGGGAGGGGGAGGGGGAGATCCAAAATTTTATGGATTTTGTGTCTTTGCACTGTACTGCTACAAAATGAAGTCAAGTTCATTGTCATGTGCATGCAAACATGCAATGAAAACCTTGCAGCATCATCACAGACACATAATCTTACATCAGCAGCATTTGTGAATAAAACGTCTATAAATAATCCACTTTTTTTTTACAAGAAACACAATTAGAACAAGAAAAAAATGTCTATTTTAGCACTGTGGACATAGTGTTGCTAAGCTGTAGTGACCAGGGCTTTACCAGTTGTAGTGACCAGGGCTTTACTTTACCAGTTATAGTGACCAGGGCTTTACCAGTTGGTTCAACAACGAACTGGTTGCAGGGAAGTAACTTTTCTTGAGCCTGGTGGCAAGGAGATTCAGTACTCCTGCCCGATAGTAGCTGCAAAATGATGATGTGGTCTGGATGGTGGGAATACCTACTGCAATTGATTTACTTTTTTTCCTTTCTGCATTATCATGTATTGCATTGTGCTGCTGCTGCTAAATTAACAGATTTCATGACACATGCCGGTGATAATAAACCTGATTCTGATTCTGTACACTGTGAGCAGTCAGAGCATTACACATTGGAAGGATGTAATGATCTTTGATCATTATGATCTAGCTTGTATTTACTGGAAAACCTGAACTTGCCGGAATGTCATCCACTGAGGGACTTTACTTGTGGTAATGTCAAAGATCAGCCAAAATCCCACTGAAAAATAGAACAAGCTGGGCTGCAAAACTGTGAACTCCTTTTCTAGTATTCCATTGCTATAAAAGTTCACATGGAGGCTTGAATTGTACCTTGGAAAGGCAATCTTCCATGTCAGTTTTGACAGCAAATCGGGGGATGCTTGAATATGTGAGGCTAGAACTGTGCATCAGCTTTTTCACTCCGCTAATCTGTGTCATGAGCTGTTTCTTTTTCTTCTTGTCTCTGTCTTTCTGTGTGGGGGACGGCATCTCCACATCATTCTGCTTGTCTGTAACAAGAGAACAGAACATATGATACCTTGGGATAAATTAGAAATCCAAAAATAAAATTCTGCTTTATCTTCAAAAGAAAAATACAATAGAGAAGAATACTAAAATAGGGGACATTTTTCACTGTGAGTGTAATTATTCACTTAAAGTACATAATAATAGTCAACCTAAAATGAACATAGACCTATTGGGAAAGTTCAGAATTTTTGAAGTGGACATAATTTTATCTAGAAGGGAATGTGGGCAGTTACAGAGTGACTGCCCTTTATGCAGCCTACTCCATTTTCCTTGCAGACCATTGTCAACATTGAATTGTATCTTCATTATTACCATAGATTTCACAATGGAGTATATTGCTAATTATTTCAAAGCATTTTTTGATGAGAAGTAGTGGCATTTAAATATACTTTCAGCAGTTTCTATTTTATTTGTTCTGAATGTATAAATTTGCATGGGCACCAATAGCTCTCCTGTGCTTTGCCAAGCAGCCTCTGCGATCAGCTTGCTCTTCACAACTGGACAGCATCACAGTGTAGGCCAGTGTTTCACATGATCATTGTGTAAACTCAGACTGAGTAGTGAGAGCGTGATTAATCTGGCTTTAATGCTCCTAGGCTAAGAATCACAACTGATGAACAGTTCCCACCCTTTGTTACTTGGGGAGTCTGTTTGATAATGTGAGCAGGGTGAAGTGGGGAGGGTGTTTGGGAGAAGGTGTGGCAGACCAGACTTGCCTACATTTGCAACAAAATATCGGTATTCCTCAAAACTTGTCATCAATAAAGAGATTAACAATTACAGTTCCAGGATCATGTTGAATTGTTTTCTTTTCCTTCTCAATAGTATGACATATTCATTTCATGAACTGACACCTTTCAGGGTGCCTTTTAAATTACTAACACTGGCCTACACTATGATGCTATCCAATTGTAAATAGCAAGCTGATAGCAATCGGGCTACTTTGAAAAAAATCTCTGCCCAACTATTATCAACATATAACCTACAGCAGCAAGGGTCCCAACACACTTGACCACTGCTGTAGTAAGATTAGGAATGGCTACCATTCCACTCACAGACCACATTTTGGGAAGTCTGATCTGGCTGTTTTCTTCCTACCTGCACAAAGGCAGAGGCCTAAGAGCAGTGCTCCAGAGATGGGGACAAGAAAGAAGTAGCTGCTGGAAGCAGTGGAGCAGCTACGGGATTGCTTTTGGTCAGTAGACTAGGTTGTGTTCGAGTAGTCATTGGAGGATCTGAATGAATACACCAGGGTTGTCAAAGACATTATAAGACAGTTGTCTTCCCCAACCAGGAGGCCTGGAAGAACCAACGGATACGCAATCTGCTGACGGCCAGATCAGTGGCATTCAGGTTCGGTGACCAAGTATGATACAAGTCCAGGTACGATCTCTGTAAAGCCACCTCACATGCAAAGTGGAAGTTCTGATCCAAACTTAGATCACTGAAGGATGCTCGACAGCTGTGCCAGAGCTTCAATGCTCTTACTTCTTACAAAGTGGAACTGGGCAACAATGGAGCTTCACTCCCAGATGAGCTCAATGCTTTCTATGTCCACTTTAACCGTCAAAACATGGACGAAGCTCTTCGAGCTTCTGCAGTTCCCAATGACCCTGTGATTCCAGTCTGTGAAGTCGACATGAGAGCATCCTTCAGGAGGGTGAACCCAAGGAAAGTATCTGGGCGAGTACTAAAAGCCAGTGCTGATCACCGAAATCTTTAACCTCTCGTTTCAGAAATCTGAGGTAGCGACTTGCTTCAAGATGGTCAGTTATACCAGTACCACAGAAGAGTGTGGCAGCCTGCCTCAGCGACTATCGACGATTCAGAATGTCGGAGGGAGATTGAAAATCTGGCTGAGTGGTGCCAAAACAACAACCCTTCACTCAATGTCAGCAAGACCAGGGAGCTGATTATTGACTTCAGGAGGAGGAAACCGGAGGTCCATAAACCAGTCTTCATCGGGGCAATCAGAGGTGGATAGGGTCAGCAACTTTAAATTTTGCATTAAGATTTCAGAGGATCTGTTTTTGGTCCAGCATTTAAATGCCACAACAAAGAAAGCATGGCAGTACCTCTATTTCCTTAGAAGTTTGCAAAACCTCGGTATGACATCTAAGTCTTCGATAAAGTTCTGATATGTGCAGATTATATTAGCTGGTTACATCATGGCTGGTATGGAAACACCCAAGTCCTTGAATGGAAAATGCTATAAAAAGTAGTGGATACAGCCTAGTCCACCGTGGGTAAAACCATCCCCACCATTGAGTACATTGACAGAGTGCTGTCGCAGGAAAGCAGCATCCATCATCAAGCACCCCCACCACCCGGGTCACATTTTCTTCTTGCTGCTGCCATCAGGAAGAAGGTACAGGGGGTTCAGGAACAGTTATTAGCTCTCAAATATCAGACCCTTGAACTGGAGGGTATAACCTCACTTGCCCCATCACTAAACTGTTCCCCCAATCTATAGACTTCTAAGGTCTATTCATCTCATGTTCTCTATTTACTATTTTTTCATACTTTTTTTGTATTTGCATAGTTTATTGTCTTTTGCACACAAGCTGTTCATCCACCCTGCTGGGTGTGGTCTTTCATTGATTCTGTTGTGCTTCAATTTACTGTGTATGCCCACAAGAAAATAAACCTCGGGGTTGTATATAGTAACTTTGTTAATAAATTTACTTTGAACTTTGACACTGTGTCTTTTAGAATGTTCACTAAAATCTAAATTTGATGTACTTAACAATTAGAAGTCTGAAGCTGTGATTAAGAAAATAATCTAAAACAAATGATTACTTCCCAAACAGTAAAAGGGAATTGCAATTAATATTTATAATAGAACCTTGAAGATTAGGATCGCAGCATATTAATTATGTCATGGACTTCTCTATTTCTTTTTCCAAAATATTTTATCAGTTTCATATTAAATCCCATAATTATATTTCAATGCAGAATACATCTACTGGATCTGCGTGAATTTTGCATTCAGCACCAAAACCTCAGTTTCTCTTCAGACACATTGAATTGATGACATCCCACTGTGGTTTGTCTTCAACTATTAAGATAACAGATCGTTATATTCTTCGGAGGATAAGGGGCTTAATCAACCAGGATAATTTATACACCAGAATTCATAGGGTCTATTCCACAACTTAATTAAAGACCCTTGCAAAAGAAAGCAGTTCAGCTGAACCTGGTTGCATCAAAGCAGCACATCACAGAGGCCTTATCCACAAGCATCTTATCAAACTGATATTAATGGATGTTTTTTCACTCTGTACTATCAGTGAAGGGCTTCCTCTTCAAAGATTTCTTTGGCAAATTGGATGCTGATGGTGAGCAGCACAGAAAGGTTAATGACATTGTCTCAGCAGTGCTCCGTCATCTTCTAAATGAGCAGTCACAGATCTTCAGTCAGACTGAATTACAACAGTGCCAAGCCTGAACTATAACAACCAGTACTAGGTAGCAGACATTACACAGTCAAATTGGAAGGACGTTCCAGAACATGCCCTTCAGGAGAGATGAGGAGAAAATTAGAGGACAAAGAAGTAACCTCATATTAACAAGCTGTAGCTGAGTGATGCTTGAGATTCGACTGATGAGAACTCAAGAAAAATATACCAAATGCAAAGTTTCTTTGAAAGAAGACACAAAGGACCAGGTGTTTAAATTTCAAAGATAAATGAAACTCCATAAAGTTATTTTTTCCCATGGAAACCACAAAGTAGGTAGAAGACTTGTGTTTCATCTGTCACTTCTTTGAGAGATGAATTTGATAAAAGTAAAGTTGGGCAAGAGTGCATTAGTTTTACTGGTAGTGATTTGAAGTATAGATTGCAGATCCTAGAAATGAGAAATAAAAACAAGAAATGCTGTTAAATTTCTCTCACTTCTCTGTAAGTTAAAAACATGCCTGTTGTTTTTTTTTAACATTCCCTCCTCTGATGAGGATTTTTTTGATCTGAAACATGAACTCCTTAACTCTGTACAGCTTGCCCCAGTCTTGATGAGTAAACAGAAAGCACTTGGGACTGTTGTTGTGCCCAACATTATGACTTCCAGACACAACTGCTCTTTTGGGTACAACCATTTTTTCCCCAAAGCTCTCTTCAGCCAATCATCTCAAGTTGAAGATCTCTAGTTATTCCTTTCCCTGATCTTTCCAATTCACTCTTTCAAGGCTTCCCTCAGTTTTACACTCTTCCCTGAGACCCTAAATTAGCCAATCTCACTTTAAAATTTGTTACTACTAGAAAAGAATTGACATAGTCCCTCAACCTTTACAAAGCACTAGAAACTTCTGTAATTGAGGCATACACAGAGGAGCCACTTTATTAGGTACAGGAGTAGGACCTGATGTGGTCTTCTGCTGCTGTGCGCCATCCACTTCAAGGTTTGACGTGTTATTCATTAAGAGATGCTCTTCTGCATACCACTGTTGTAACACGTGGTTATTTAAGTTACTGTCACTTTCCTGTCCGCTTGACCCATTCTGGCCATTCTCCTCTGACCTCTCTCATCAAAAAGGCATTTTAGCCCACAGAACTGCCACTCACTGGATTTTTTTTTGTCTTTCATACCATTCTCTGTAAACTATAAAGAGTTGTGTGTGAAAATCCCAGGAGATCAGCAATTTCTGAGAAAGTAAAACCACACTGTCTGGCACCGACAATCACTCCAAAGTCAAAGTCAGTTGGATCCCATTTCTTCCCCATCCTGATATTTGGTCTAAACAATGGCTGAACCTCTTGATCATGTCTGCATGGGTTTTTTTTTTTTGCATTGAGTTGCTGCCACGTGATTGGCTGAGTAGATATTTGCATTAATAAGCAGGTGTACAGGTGTACCTAATAAAGTGATCACTGAGTGAATATGTGGGCCAGAACAGGCTCTACCCAAAAAACTCCCAAATGTCAAATTTTTCCAAAGTTGCTTATCTTCATGACATTCAGAAACAAACAAAATGATTAAAATGAGGGCAAGTAAAATAATATACATTTTTTATAAGAACTCTTAAAAAATTAAAAAATGCAGCATCGAGTCTCCATTGGGATAATAGGTCTGTGGATCTTGTGCTCAGGAACTAACCTGAGTAAATACCCCAGTTTAGATGCTGGAGTGTCACAGCAAATCTATCCCCTATTAGAATCTGTGATGGAGCAGCCATTAATTTGCCAGCAAAGCTTTGTCAATAAACTTGGGGATTCAGAATATCCTGGATATGTTTCGACATAGTGGATATGTGTTGGCAGCTCACTGCAGAACTACCAGAGAAAACAAGAAAATTCTGGGCCATGTCTTTGGCAAAAGTACATGTTTAGGAGCTGATTAGGTCAGCAAAAGAATTGAACAATAGGAAACGTTACACTCACTGAGCATTCCATCAAAAAAGTCTGGACAATTTCAAATTTTCAACTTGTTTGAATGAGAAATGATCAGATCTGGGGAGTGGTTTTGATGGACTATACGATTCAGACTTTCTGCTACATGCTAATTCAGCTTCACATTTCAAAATAAAATCTATGTTTATATTACAACTATATCTTCATAGCTTTTAAACTATCATGACCTCTTTTGAAATGTATAGTCAAAATGTTCTTTTTCCGCTACACTTCTGCTAAATATGCTGTCTTCTTTTCTTAACCTGATCACATTTTAATACCAATTAGATGAAAGAAACCTTGGTGATTCTTTACCCTAATTCTTTGTCTAATGTTTAGAAGACCATGATATTTAGATTTCCCTAGTTGTGATCCACTCCCTGGGCATTACAGTGACTGTGTCAGAATCATTAGTGATTTTTATGGCATTTATATTTGTACTGGGTAAGATGGCGGCATGCTTGGATGCAGCAACCATTGTGGATCTAATCAAAGGTATATTTGTTTTCCTGTATGTCTTTTTTAATGGTTGCTGGTCACTGCCGGATACCAAGAACATCAAGTACTGCTGGACTATCCCAGCATATTCTGTACCATTGTTGTGCTGTGGCATACCATCAAACAATCAGTGGGACTGATTGTCTTGGACATTTTTAGTGGGAACACAAGACTTTACAGAGCACTGGTAAACTAAAATACTGCAATTCTGGTTCACTGGTGAGACTGACAGTAGGGGGAGGGCTGCATTGCTACAGTTGTGGTGAGGACAAGGCCTAGGCCATGGGATCGCCTGTCGCATCTGCCCAGGAGAAGAGATACCGAGGCGAGCATCTCTGTGTGTGTACAGGAATTAGTATTGTGTTGGGGCCTGGTCCCTTCTGTTGGTGCTGCCCTCTGGTGTTCACTCTGTGCTGCTCTCAGGTGCTCGCTCGGTGGAAAAGCAAGATGATCAAGACAGACATTGGTCAGACTGCACTTGGAATATTGTGAGCAACTTTGGACCCCTAATCTAAGAAAATATGTGCTAGCAATGAAAAGGGTCACAAAAATGATCCCAGGAAGGAAAGAGTTAACATACCAGTAGTGTTTGATAGCTCTAGGCCTGTATTTGCTGGAGCTTAGAAGAATGAGGAGGGATCACAATGGAACCTATCAAAATGTCTGAATAAAGTGGATATGGTGATTTTACTTCCTTTAGTGGAGTTGCCTAGGACCAGAGGGCATAGCCTCAAAATTTATGAATGTCCATGAGGAAAAATATCCATAGCCAGAGGGTGGTGAACCTGTGAAATTCATTGCCACAGACAGCTGTGCAGTCCAAGTCATTGGGTACATTTAAGGCATAGGTTGATATGTTCTTGATTAACCAGGGTGTTAAAGATTAGGGGAGAAGGCAGGAGAATGAGCCTGAGAATGATAATAAAACAGCCATGATGGAATGATGGAGCAGGCTCTGTGGGCAGAATGGCCTAATTCTGCCGCTATTTTTTATGGTCTTATAGTCTAAGGACAACATCCCATAAATCTAGTCATGCCACTCAGATATATTGGCTATATTGTTTCTTTTCATTGTGACTATGTTTTTCTGAAACCATAACCATATGATTATATATTTACGCTATGTGCTAGGTGCTGTTGGTAATGTCGTTTGCACCTTAGCCCAGAGGAACGCTGTTTCCTTTGGCTATATTCATATATGGTTAAGTGATAATTAATTTGAATGGCTGTCCCTGGTGAGTCATCAGGAGAGGAAACTCCTTTACCAATTGAACCATAAAATTATTTATTCCACTTCTGTGAATAACTGAGTCAACGAGTGGAAAGCACACCACAGAATAAATCAGTATCAGATTTGTAGTGAAAATGGAGGCAATTAAAACCAATTAACTGATTTCACATTGGTCAGCAAATACATGAAAAAGCCTCAGGGTGTATTTTGATAGGACTCTGGAAAATAATCCAAATAATTAAAAGGAAGGCATGTGGTCAATTCAGCTGTTCATACTTTCAAAGGGATTAGATGAAAAATTAACAATTTTCCCACTAGCCTACCAAACAAATTGCTTCACAATGATAAACAATATGAAACAGCAAAATAACACATGTAGGAATTAGAAGCCAAAGCCTGCAAATTCCATGGGTGCCAATCAAATAGCTCATAGCTAAAACAAAACATGCTTGGATAAATAAAGAAAATTTGATTTCCACACAGCTTTGCCAATTTAGCAGATAGCTGATTATATAATTGCACATCAGTATATGCAGCATATGTCTAATATGCTGGCTTATATTAAATATTTGTTTCAAATTTGATTAAACTGCATGCAAGGAAAGTTCTCTTTGTAGAATTCACTCAAAAGTTATATTGGTACCGAATCAAATAGATCCAGGTGGCTCTGGATTGCTAATCTAATTGAAATGGCTTAGGTGATCTTAGAGCATTTCCCCATGTAAAAATACTATAGATGGGGAGAGTGGGGAGAGTGGGGATAAGATAATGAGAGGCATTGATTGTGTGGATAGCCAGAGGCTTTTTCTCAGGGCTGAAATGGCTAGCACGAGAGGGCACAGTTTTAAGATGCTTGGCAGTAGGTACAGAGGAGATGTCAGGGCTAAGTTTTTTTTTACAGAGTGGTGAGTGCGTGGAATGGGCTGCCGACAATGGTGGTAGAGGCAGATACGATAGGGTCTATTAAGAGACTCCTGGACAGGTACATGGAGCTCAGAAAAATAGAGGGCTATGGGTAACCCTAAGTAATTTCTAAGGTAAGGACATGTTTGGCACAGCTTTGTGGGCTGAAGGGCTTGAATTGTGCTGTAGTTTTAAGATGATTAGAGAGACCAAAGCACACAGGGTATGTGATGCACTATCAATTACTCCAAAAGACTGGAAGTAGAGTAAATACTGAAAGGCTTTTATTAACAAGTAAAATGGACCCACGTCCATGCTGAATATCTGTTCTGGACTGAGAGGAGCAGCCATGGCACAAACACCTTTATTCAGGGGTCTGTGGGAGGAGCCACAGGAGCAGTCAGCAGAGGGGCGTGTCCAGACAGGTAACCCAGTTACAACCTATACACATGGTTTACCACAGTATGGACCTCACCTAAGAGCCAGCTGAACAATTTTTATAGCGTTGAAAGTGTTTCCAGCACTGACTGTGTCATTTTGCCCCCACCATTGCTATACTTCCACAGGTAGGGCTTTCCCTACTTGAGACACAATTTCAGTAAGATGTGGTGGGCCAATTGCTGCTTGGGAACAATCTTAAAATCCTTGGTAATTCATACACGTCCGAGTTGTGCAGCTACAAGAAAATAAATTAAAACCTTTCCTTTAAGAGTCCATCAGAACCAGAGAGGCTTTGCTGAGTCTTGCAGATTTAATAAAGTCCTCCCCTTGCCCAGATGGTTCACGGGACATCCAGGTGAACAGATTCTCTGCTACTATTGGCAGACTCATTAGTCATTAGCAGACATTACCAGAAAGAAATTAAATTTCCACTTATAATTTCTAAAAAGGTAGCCTGCTTTGCAAATTGTTTTAATAGCTGCCATCAATACTATTTAAAATTCGTTAGCTAATATTTTGCTTATTTTTCCAAGGAAACCTGCTCTCAAGCCAGTCACTTTCTAACAACAAATGCTTGTGGATTGATATTTATTATATTGTCAGAAACATGGATTAATAAAGTAGAAAGAAATCACTATATTTTAGTGCAATCACTGTCAATGTACTGTCAGAGATTGAATCCAACTCCACCAGGTGGATCCTACAGTCAGCAGCTTATACATAACTGGGTAATGTGGTTTTATACTAGCTGGTGTTAACTGAAAAGGGAATGCTAATCAGGAAATCTTTCATTAATGCCATGAGATATGCTACATTTAGTTGAGTCATAGGCAGTGATTTGGCTTAACATGCTTTCCAAAAGAAGAATGAATTTGGAGAAGACAAGATAAGCAGAGTTTGTGTTATTGCAATTGATTGCGGTGAAAATCATCAACGTTGTGGGAAGCTTTCAGAGTAGATCCCACACATGGATCCCGATTTCCATCCTAGTGCTTGTACAATTCACATTGCCATGTTACCAACATTATTGAAAATTATCTTTATAATTGCCAGGAGTGGGAGGAGGTAGAAAAATATGTAACTATCTGTACACAAGTGGTTTGGAAAGATACAGAAGTTTAGAATACGTTATAGATAAAGAAATTAGTAATCTGTAGAACATATATTCATTCTAGAGAATCTTCCTGTTGATAAAACAGAATCATTCTGTTGATAAGCTCCCTAATAGGGACTTGCCAAATTTCTAATCACTGCACGCTAGATTGGATATGAAGGCTCAGTGGAGCAACATCCTGCTTCTTCTATTGTTCTTAATACTCCAAAAGCGGGACACTTCTACTCTTCTTTAGAAAAATATAATTTTCTTATAATGAATTTGAGCTGTGGACTTGGGAATGACTTACCCAAGAAATGAGTAATGGTGGGATCAACGATACAACTAAGGCTTATTCACTGGATCACAAGGCCAGTAGAAATCTGCAGTTAATATGTAAATCTCAAAAAAACATTTAAATGACAGGGATGCATAGGACAATAATGCAAAAGGTACTAAAAGTAAGTATTTTCTGAATGGTGCAGCAATGCAGAGTAATTTCAGATTGTATTAAATATTTTAAAGGAAGCTCTTAATTGTTGAAACTATCAAATAATGTCTCTGCTTTTATGCAGTGCAAATGAAAGGTGCTTTAGCAGACTCACCCAAAATAGTATTGGAAATGAACTCGGATACTTGGTTGCCTGACCGACTCATTTCTGAGAGATGGGTGAGCTCACGGTTCAGCATTCTCTTAAACTGTTGCAAAGACAAAAAGAGGAATTATCACCAACTATTTTTATCAACCATTTCAATATCACTTTTGAATCAGATATTTTCATCAATTTATACATTCCTCAAGAGTGAAAGGAAATGTAAATTTTCACATTTTTTGTCAGGTATTGTTTGTAATATTTTAACTGTGCTCTGTATAAACCTAGCTGATATTCTAAAATGCATTTTAAATAGGTTCATTGTTCTATTTTCAGTTATATAGGAATTGTTCCCAAATAATTGATGCTTCAAATTTTAAATATTAATTATGAATAAGGAAGAGCTTAGAACAGATGAAGTAGTGTTTGACTTGCATACAAAATTATTTACTTACACAATAAACAATGGTATTGTAATTATGTAGCTACATTGCTAATGAATTAGTTCTAAGACACAGCAAGTACGGGAAAAGATATGTTAATCTTACCTTTAGCATTTATTTTAAAATGGTTGATAAAAATGGGTATTTAAAATTGTATTTAATCTATAGACCATTTGGAAGCTCAGTTTTATAATTTCCCTAAACAAATAGCTGAATTTATTTTGATATGAAGTATGCAATCGTAAATTTAGTGAGATCATATATTAAGTATTTTTCTGAATATGATAGCAGCTTAATTCTCTATTACTCCATTATAAAATCTGAAATCTTATAATATATTTGTAAAGAAACTATAAATTTGTGATGACTTATAAAAGGATTGTAAACATGTACTTTGGAACTCAGAATGTTAAATATTAATAAAAGAACATACAGCATATTTGAAGATTTTTCTCATCCCCTTCACTGCACGGCTTGTTCTAATTATACATTGTTTTTAAAAATAAAAACTTTTATATTCAAAATGTGATAGTGGAAATTCCTGGTCAGTCACTTTTTGTTTCATTTATTTGTCTTTGCTCATAAAGATAACATTTTAATTCTGATGAACTTTATTGATATTCATTTGAAATTAAATTAGCAAGTGCAATAAACTGTCAATATGGAAATAAAGTCTGAGGTTCAGAGGTTTCAGCATATTAACCTAAAGCCACGTAATCTCACAAAAAAAAGCATTTTCAAAAGCATTTCATAATTAATTTACTCACCTTGATATAACCCCAAGAAACAGACAGTAAATAATTTGCTTCAGGCATTTTGGCCCAACAGAAGCAACAACAGCCGTGTACAAAATAAGTATCTAGCTGGTCAATTCCACACGCAGAGTTTCAACAGCAATGGTCACAATGTTTCATTAGCAGTTTAAATGTTTGAAGAAAATTTGTCCCAAAATTCAGTATACTCTTTCACTGACTGAGAAAATCCAGTTCATGCAATAGTATCTTTCCCAGGATCTATCTGCGCATTTGCACTGACAGAACTGAGATAATGAAATCAGGGGGTCACATGGAACTGAGACCATACAAGTGTGTGCACTTCACAGCACTTATGAATTATGAATAGCTTTGGTCTCTTCGCTAGAGGGGGTGGGGGTGTTACTTCATATTAGTCTCAGTATAAAGGGGCAAAATATATCTATTGTCTGCAAGCTTACAGAATCTAGATTGTTAAAGCACAATATAGGAAATGACAGAACATGGAGGATGCCCAATACTTATGTAAATTAGATGTCTTATTTATGTAAATCAAATGCAGATGGTGTCCCCATTTCAGTGGAGAATAGAATCTGATTTTAGCACTCTCCTACAGTACTGTCAGATACTTTTCAACATAATGACAAATGATTAGGCATATTAGCAGTCTAAGATAGAGGTATGATCTGAACCAATCTTCTCAATTGCACAAAATAAGGAGAATAAAAAAGGTATTACAATGATTTACAACAATAATTAGAGTAATTCTAAGAGGTTTAGATTTCTCTGTTGACACAAGGAATATAAAATTAAGGTTTGTTATACTGATGGATTCCATTTAGCTGTTTTTTGTTCAAGGAGTTATTAAAATTTAAAACAGATATATTTTCAGAAGCAAGTATTTTATTAAGAGGCTATTTGCTGATATTTGTACATGTGTAGGTTTTTAACTAATGTTATTTGAAATTATGGATATAGTGCCAGCAAGTAGAACCAAGTTACTGAGTGAGTGCTTAACAATGGTATCCTAATAAATCAGTTCCACCTTACTGAGATCACCCAGGCGAGACATTCCTAACTATAAACACAATGTTTTGTATGGTTTCATTAAACATTCTACAGAGAAACTAGCTTTCTCAGACAATGGAGAAAGTCCCAATATTGAAGAAACTGATACATTGATGATTATTTAAAGCTTGTACTACAACCTGCACTCCCCATAACAGTTCCCCTTTAAATTCTAGACGAAGCACAGTGCCTGCATAAAAATGCTATTCACTCTGTGTCTGATTGGCTTTCAGCTCAGCTGCAGTGACATCACCTTGGCTTTCTCTGCACTGCTGATAAAGAGCATTAAAACATGGGAGGGCAGCTACATTAAGGAGCCCCCGAGAATCTTGAGCAAGTCAAAATAGCATCACAAATTGAACATTAGAACTCCACTGGTATCATATCCTGTACTATTGCTCCAACTAGCTACCTAAAGAGTTCCTGCTATATATTACATTACCGATGAACAAAGTAGTTGCCTGGATTCTCATTTATTTTGCATAATAATTTAACTTGCATCTGCCACTGAATTCAAGGGAGCAATTGTTGTGAACACATAAACCAACACAACCTCTCCAATGATCATGGCCAGTGTACCTTATGTAATAAGGTTTAATAACTTCACTTTAATTTGTTTAAAGTTTGGTTTTAAAAAATCAATTGACAATTATTCTTATGAACTCCATAGATTTTGCCTGCTTTCTGTGATCTCAAACAATAAAATAAAAAAAAATGAGATTACGTACAGCTTCACAGGTGAAGGAGAAAGCTCATGGAGCTTCTTTTCAAGGGGTCACCAGGTATTAACCAAGAATGAAGAGAGGTATTTTTTTCCCCGCAGTGTCATTACTCTAACCAAACTGCTCACCTAGGACTACCTGTTTTAAATATGATAGTTTTCACTGAAAGGAGTCATTCAATTTGATAATACAACATTTCATTAAAGCATCTATCATTAAAAATTTGACTTGGTCCTAGCAGAAGGTTTAACAGAGGCACATTTACAACATTTAAGACTACCTTTCAACATTACAAACCAATTCTGACATGTGTACATGCTAATGTTGAGGTTCCATTATAGTACGTCAGAAAGGGCACTCATCGGAAGACTGAAATGCAAATCACAATAGTGCCTGTGAAGAATACTGATCTATTACCAGAGGCCAGTTTGCTTACATTTAGGATTAAATGGGCAGATTTAATGCTGATAGCTACAGAGTGGTTAAATTACCGAATAGCCATCTAGAGACCTCAGTTCTTGATCTAGAGACACAAATTCTAATCCCTCAAACAGTAAATGGGGTTAGAATTCAAGTAATTAAGTGAATCTGGATCAAAAAGCTATCAATAATATTTGTGGAATAATTGTTTTGCCATTTAGAACTCAGATGATTCACTGCTGTGCTTCAGGGAAGGAAATTTCCTGTCCAGACAAAAGAACTGTATGTTTTTGAAATCCACCAATGTGGTTAATTCTTTATTACCACTTGGAAATAACATGAAGGGCAGTCATGGATGGAAAATAAATGCCAGCATCATTCACATCCAATGAAACAATAGATATGGTAAATATTTTACAGCCTAGGGCTAATGTAACTGATGGGTCAATTTCACAAGAGTACAAAAAACCAGGGCATTCTTCCTGGAGTTGGAAACTCTGTTCTTCCACACAGTCAATAAGCCTCCAAAGGTGTGAATGAACTGTTTCAAATTTTTCAAAAGATCATGTCACCAGATTATGACTAGGCCATTGCATCTTTCTTCAGTAACATACAGCGATTTGTAATAGAGCAGAGGTCTAATGAAATACCAGATAAACAGTCATTCTTCACATTGAACCAAGACAATGAAGATCAACAATTCATATGACTCCAGAGGGAATCACAGAAATGCTCCATCTTGTCCTTACCCAATGACTGTAATTTCCACTCGGAATCTCTGATCAGTACTTGGGTGTAATCCTCTAATTTGGCTTAGAATTACGATGATGCATTGCTGTAAAAATTGCTTTACACAACTTCACTTTTATGAATTCCTCTCAAATGACAGAAAAATGCAGAGGATAGTTACTGTAGTAGTATTTTCCCTTCAAAGGGTTTAACAGGCCCTTGGGGTGCCATGGTAGCATGGTGGTTAGCACAATGTCATTACAGCTTGGGGCGGTGGAGAATGGGAGTTCAATTCTGACATCCTCCGTAAGGAGTCTGTACGTTCTCCCCATGGAATACGTACATTTTCTCTGGGTGCTCTGGTTTCCTCCCACAGTCCAAAGATACACCGATTAGTAAGTTAGTTGGTCATTGTAAGTTGTCTGGTGATTAGGTTAGGATTAAATTGGGGGTTAGTCAGCAGTGCAGCTTGAAGGGCCAGAAGGGGCTATTCTGCACTGTTTCTCTAAACAAAATAAAATAAAATATTCCATTTCAATGCTGTAACTTTCATCCTTGTTGTTACAAAAAGAGTAAACTCAAGCATGGCTATGGCTTGAAAACAAATTCAAATTTATGAATAAGTTGTCAAAATCATCTTTGAGTGGTTGCATGTCAGATGTAAAAGACATCGTTCTAGACTGTTACTACAAACCATGTAGAGCAGCTTTAGATTATTCCATTCTCACTCAACCATTTTGTCCTTTTTCTCTTTTTTAAAGTTTGCTTTTGCCTGTTCTACCAAACTTAGAACATAAAATTCGTGTTCTTGTAGGGTCCTTCAAATAATAGCAGCTTATCAAATAGCTGGACTGCTAATAGTCCAAAAGTCTGTGTGGTCAGAGTCAGATTCATAGCTTTAATTGTTGGAAACTGGGAACTTTGTCTCCAGAAGCTTAGACTGTTTACATAAAAAGGTACAGTATCTGAACAAATATCATATACGCATGAAGTCACCAAAGTGGCAAAAAAACAGCATAAATGTAGAGAGCAGTCAGACTTATTAAGAATGGTAAAGAAACATAAGAAGAATGATAGAAAGATAGCTAATTGGAATCCATTCCTCTGCCTTTGATTTCTGTGAGGGATGATTTCTTCATCTGTGACTCATTGGTATATCTTTTTAGTTTGTAGGAATTGTTTCAGTGCTTTGCAAATCCTTTGTACTTTAATTACTCCTTAGTAATTAGGAATCTTTTTTCCAGATATAGTGCCTTTTAAAATATTCAGCCCCCAACCCTTTGTATTGTATTGTACCCTTTGTAAATGAGTACTACAACTAGAGATGTTCATCAATTTAACTGAGAATTTTTATTTGTGAATCACATGCACCTTCCTCCCCCCCCCACCAAAGTAGAGCCCACAAAACAGGGAAAAACTGTAAAGCATGAAAAACTAAAAGTTCAAAACCTGAAGTGTCAGCAATTCAAAAGAATTCATCCCCCTTTGCTCAGTACTTAGTTGAGCCAACTCTTGCAGCTAAGACAGCCAGTAGTCTGTTTATATAGGCTGTATTAGCTTTGCACAATGTGATGAAGCAAGATTTGCCCATACCTCCTCACACAAGACCTCTTCTACATCTTTACAGCAACTTCTAAATGGTCATTTACCAAGTCCTTATGGGCAAAGATATATTTTTTTTTAAAGCCAAGGCTTCTTCCATAAATTCCTTTTTTTTGCAAGGATTTGGAGACTGTGGAGCCACTGACTTCTGCAACACACTTCCAGTGACTGTTGGTGTCACAGTAGCCTCTTTTACAAGTGCCATTCTTCTCTGATGACTAAGCTTATTGGGGCAGCCTATTCTAAACAGTATGACTGTGGTTTCATATTTTTTCTGCTTTTTCATGATGGACTGCTCTGAGTTCTGAGGTGTGTTTGGTGCCTTTGAAATGGTCTTGTACCCTTCCCCAGATTTGTGCTTCTCTATTATCATTTTCCTGACTTGCCTTGAATGCCCTTTTGGCTTGATCTGTTGAAAATCTACCATACTATTGAAGCTTACAGACAGAGGGGGTATTTATTCAGGTGCTCCTCCAATTTTCTACATAACAAATTATGTGAGTTGGTAAGGTAATATAAAGCATTCTACCTGAGGAAAGTTACTGTAGTAATTACAAAGGGGATGAATACTTTTTCAGTTTCACAATTTTGTTTTTTAATTGTAAGTAAATTTTTGGCAGATTTTGGAATTTTTCTTTTGATTTAATATGATGCTCAACGTTTTGATTAGCTCAAAAATCCTACTTTAATATATTTTAAATTTAGAAAATGAGACAGTAAAATGTGAAAATAGTTGTGGGGGCTGAATACATTTTCAAGGCACTGTAGAAAACCACTGAGTTTTAAATCTGTTTTATGAATTTTGCTGGGGTGGCAATATTCCCAAAATTAAAATCATGAAGATCGAGTAAGGAGTAACTCCATTATCTTACACTGTGACTCTTGAGAAATCAGCCCAGATGCTGTGGGCCAGCATCCTGTGTTCTATAGACTGTGTGTATGTTTGCAAAGCTGTCCTTTTAACTTCACTGATTATTGCCTGCCATTTACATTAAGTACTGAAGAGTGGCTCCCATTTACGACAAGAATCTGAACAAAGAATATTGGCTGAGCTTGGCAAAATAAAAAGATCCGATTATCAGCAAGGAGGAGATGCTAAATCCAATCTGCACAGACCGCAGTCTCCCGGTGAGAAAGTCAAGGATCCATTTGCAGAGGGAGGTACAGAGGCCAAAGCTTTTGGAACATATTGATTAAAACTGAAGGTACGATTGTGTTGAACACTGAGCTGTAACTATAAATAACAGCCTGATCTAGGTATTAGTATTGTCCAGGTGATTCAAGGCTGAGTGGAAGCCAAGGAGAATGCATCTGCTGCAGACCTATTGAGGCAACAAGCAAACTGCAGCAGGTCCAGGTCCAGGTCCCTGCTTAGGTAGGAGTTGATTCTAGGCAAGACCAACCTCTCAAAGCACTTTGTCACAGTAGATGGGAGAGCCACTGAGCGACAGCCATTGAAGCAGCTCACTCTGCTCTCCCTGGGAAGTCAGTGAGGGGAGGGTCAGATGTCCCTGGCTCAAAGTACCATTCTATGGAAAGGAAATGCCTGGAAGCACCTCCACCTGAGGAAGGGACGATGGTGCACGCAAATCCAAATAAAATTATGCTTAGAAACAATTGGAGAATTCCTGTCATTGGACATCATGACATCTCTTGTCAAATATGAAGCCTCCTGTTGATAGCCACCTTACTCTTCCTTAGTGATGAACCAGTAATTTTTTTCCATGCTCACCATCACTTGGACAGAGGAGTGCTTGGGTATGATACAAAAGCAGTTTGAGAGGACCTTAAAACATCTATCACTAAAAGAGGCTTAATATCAAAATTAACTCATTTCTAAAAGAACACATGGCAAGGTGGAAATTCAGCAGGTGCCTACACTCTTCCTGTTATGGATGTATATATTGATAATAATATTATTAAAAGTAATTATTGCATAGAACCTATGCAAGTAACTCCTATGATCATATAACGATATCTATCATCCATTCTCTTACACAGGACTGCCATTGTCCCATAAGAGACAGAATCAGGTCAGAATTAGAAAATCAAAATGGGTACCTAAAAGGAAATACTTGCCATCAGCAACCAGATATCGCCACAACTTATAAACTACTGGTCTGGTAGTTCATTCACTTTGCCAATAGACTGGGTACACTGACTCAAAGACCGTATATGAAGCTGGTTATAAAGGAGAACTAACAGGAATGTTTGTTGCCTAACCAGTGAGGTTCACATGCATAGCAGCAATTTTGATATTCATATGAGATTACTTCCTAATTAAATAAAACTGTTTTAACCTTGTGCTGTGATTTATGAACATTTATAACTTTCCATGACATGCAAAGCATGAAGCAAAATGTTGTTTTATTCATAATCAGAAAGGACTTTTCATGAGTAACAATACAATCCAACTTGGGTAACAGTATTATCCAATTTAAGCTGGGGCTATGAATGCACAGAACTGCAACCCACAATGTTAAATTATGTGAGGTCAACTGAAGCTAATCCATAGGGGGAGCTATATCCATAAACTTCAACCGTTACTTTCTTGGACTCCTGCTATATAATCTCCTATGAACGTTGTGATTGTGCCCCATTAAAATTTGAAAACGTTGAACCTATTAATGCACCCACAGACACTTATAATTTCATCTGCAACTATTTCAATGCTACTCTTGAGCGGCTGACATTATTGGTTTGATATTTTGACATTTTATTTATGCCTATCATGTACAGTACTTGGAGGTGCAAGGTGCAAATTATCATTATCTATCAAACACAATTTAAGTAACTTGACAGCACTATCTGTCTTACTGCTCCAGTTATTACAAAGCTCAAGATAGAACACACCTTGACAAATTGTTTCTGAAATGTTGTAAAGCAGCATGACTAATCTTGGGCTTCAACTTGTCGGGAAAGAATCAAGTAGCTTGGTACAACCAGCAAAGCAGACAACTAAACTAACACTATAAAAGTTATACAAAATTGTTAAGGATTTAAATCATTTTTGAATGTATTAGTTTAAGCCAAAACAGTGGAATAAAATGGAACTGGAAAGGATCAAAGTTTAAAGAGTACCTTTCATTTCCCATTCAGGATATCCATATAGTTGTTGATGACATACAGGCATCATAGAATCAAATTTATGCACAAGTTGAAACAAATAGCAATATGATAGTGATCAGATATAGTCTTTCAATAATCTTAAGTAGCCATTTACATATGGGAGCACAATTCTCTTGTTTCCTTTGAATTATACCTGAAAGGAGCTGAAACCTTAGTTTAACTCTTTATCGAAAAGATAGCACCTGCTACATGTTACATTTTAGTGGCAACATATACATGTGTACTCATATTTTTGAACTGAAACTCTAATATAAGAATATTTCAAAGAAGTAATCAGGAAATTCAACAACTTGAACAAATTTCCAGATGGAGAAGACAATTGGCATAAAATTATTTAAGAAACAATTAGACTCTGCATTTCTTTAGATGGATCAACAGAGGTAGGTCAACTGGCTTCCTCATCCAAAATAAATTAAGTTAGTTGTCACTACCTATTAGAATTTTGAGAAATTCTTTCCCCTCAATTCCCATTCTACAAACCTGTGTACCTGGACTGATTCAGCACGTTGTACATCATCTTCAATAGTCAACATATGACCTACCTGCATTCTTATTTACGCATCTGAACAATTTTCAAATGCAGTGCAAATTTCAGTTTAGAATACTTCTGAAATTGTATCTTTTCAAATCATTTTAAAGGGAGTCAATGTCCTGGCAGATAAAGTAACTTCTGTTATTTATACATCTATGTTTATATAGTTAATAGAAAAGATTAGTGTGGGAAGCTCTCAGTAGACTAGGGCACGAACCTGCCATTTGGACTAACGTACAATCATTTAAATTCATGACCTGAATTGTCATCTGTAGTTATTCCCCTATCACTCAGCACATGCTCAAAACGTTTTCTCCCAAATGTAACTCAATTTATCACTACTTCAGATAGAATTGTGACATCAGTTGAAAAGCAAATGGAAAATATAATGGTTATCAAGATTATCAGCAGGAAACCTTGCCCTTTTTAACTGGGAATCACAACATCATGGCAGCATAAAGGAACTTCAGAAATTTAACATGAAGCAGACAAAGCAGCGAGTAAACACATCATGAAAGTTAGGTTGTCCAAATTCACATAAACAAATTTAGCATCAACGGAAAGATGGTTCCATCACAGATTCTTGTGGATAAGATATCATTCCACGAATCTTTGGAAAACAATGTACTATATTTAGGAACAATCAACTGGTTTAAGGACATGTCAGAAATATTATTGCTTGTGGAAACAGATATTGTTGGTTGACAGACACTCAGATGTTATGCCAACAATGTAGCTTAATAATGAGCATCCACTTAAATTAACTCTTTAAGTAACGCCTTCGTGCAGATTGCTTAGACCGTAAGACATAGAAGCAGAACTAGGCCGTTTGGCTCAGTGAGTATGCTCCGCCATTTCATCATGGCTGATCCACCTTTCCTCTCAGCCCAGTCTCCTGCCTTCTGCCCATATCCCTTCATGTCTTGATCAATCAAGGATCAGTCAATCGCTGTCTTAAATATACATACAGACTTGGCCTCCACAGTTGCCAGTGGCAATGAATTCCACAGATTCACCATTCTTTGGTTAAAGAAATTCCTCTCATCACCATTCGAAAAGGACGCCCCTCTATTCCAAGGCTGTGTCCTCTGGTCTTAGACTCTCCCACCATAGGAAACATCCTCTCCACATCCACTCTATCAAGGCCTTTCATCATTCAATAGGTTTCAATGAAGTCACCCCTCATTCTTAAGGATTCCAGCAAATACAGGCCCAGAGCCATCAAATATTCTTCATCTGACAAACTGTTCAAACACAGAAACATTTTTGCGAATACCTTTCGAACCCTCTCCAATTCAGCACACCCTTTCTACAATAAGGGGCCTAAAACTGCTCGCAATACTACAGGTCAGGTCTCATCAGCGCTTTATAAAGTATCAACATTACAGTTTAGTGTTGGTGAATACAGTTTTAAGAATGATAATCAATAAAGCTTCTCTGATCAAGTACCTCTAATTTGTTGATGGCTTAATCTATATGTTTAGTGAAGTGTTACCAGAGAAGAATGTAGTTTTGTAGGATAGCCAGCATATTGCTGTAGAACTCAAAATCAATCTGATCATGATATGGATGGTCATTCTTCCTTATTTCTCAACTCACTCAATGATGCTCCTTGTATTCAGCCGGAAGTTCTGATTAACAACTTCCATGTTATAACTTGCCAGTCCTCTACTATTATTATGCACGTGCTTACATGATCAATGGGTCATTCAAAATGAAAATTCTACCACAACAAGAAATGCATATCCAGGATGCTTCTGGTAAGAACTGGGCTGAAATACAGTTAGTCATGAAGGTACATTTGTCGAATACTTTTATGATGATCCACAAGAAAAGTTAGTGTCTAAATTAAGGAAGAAAATTATTACAGACATGGTAAGAAAAATATGCAGGAGATATACATCAAGAAGAATCAATATTAAAAAAACTCTTCAATATCTCATTTAAGTACCTCTCTGTGAAGCAGCAGCACTAATTGCTGTACCACAATGTTGTATATCTTTGTAAGTTTTTGCTTGGAATCTACAAACTTAAAAGTTGCTGATAATCATGAGGGAGCAAAAATAGCTTTGAGGTCCTTTTAATTTTAACATTGCAAACCCACCAATTTATGATATTAGTGTTAACATAGAGCATAGACCAGTACAGCATTAACCCTTCAGCCCACAAAGCTGTGCAGAACCAATTAAACTAGTAATCATATGGTCAATAGAACCAATCCCTTCTGCCTACAGATTGACAATATCCTTCCATTTTCCTCACATTCATGTACCTACCTAAACATCTCTTAAAACCCCCTAATGTATCTGCCTCTATCACCACCTCAGACAATGCATTCCAGGCATCCACCACTCTCTGTGTAAAAGACCTGCTCCTTACACCTCCTTTGAAATTACCTCCTCTCACCTTAAATGCGTTCCCTCTGGTATTAAACATTTCAGCCCTGGGAAAAGGATATTATCTGTCTGCTCTATCTATGTCTCTCATTGTCTTATAAACCTCCATCAAATCTTCTCTCAGCCGTTGTGTACTTAATACTTCAGTAAAGTTTAAGTAATATATTGTAAAGATATTGTTTAAGCATTTTTTGTTTAAATAATTTATTATGGATTATATGTAGAAGTACGTGAATGGCGTACATCATTATGTCACCAGGTCATAAGTGCACACCTCACAAAGTAAAAATGAAGAGTACATGTTTATCCCTGTAGTTAGGTGTTTTTCTATCAATTAATTGTAAGTTTTGGAATTAGAAAATGTAACAATGATGAAAGGGAAGATTGAAACGAGCCCAAAATGACTACCCACTTGTTGAAACACAGTGAGACATACGAGTTTCTTACAAAACGCAATGAGAAACAGATAAGTAAAAAAAAAACAGCACAGCACGTGTTTCTTCAGGAAGAGACAGAGCCAGCAGAATTTTTTAAAAAGGCAGAAAATGGACAAATTCATAAGTTCGTAAACAGTGAGTACCGGAGTGAAAATAATCATACATTTAACAAAGCAGAGTTGGCTGGCGACATAGGAAAGATGGGCATGTTTGATTGCACAAAAGATAGCTGGCTGATGTATACTGAGTGAATTGAGCACTATTTTAAAGCAAATGGAATAGCTGATGAGAAACAAGTGCCAGTTTTGCACTCAATGGAAGAGTATAGAGTTTGCTTAGAAGTTTAAATAGTCCAACTAAAACGGCCAGAATGAGCTTTGTTGATATTGTGAAAGTAATTTAGGAACATTTAGAACCAAAACCATTGCTGGTTGCAGAATGCTTTAGGTTTCATAAGTGGAATCAAAAAGAAGTCCATTTTAGCGTACGTTGCTGAATTGAAGAAATTGTCTGGGCATTGTCAGTTCTGTGATGGGGTTAATGATGCACTGAGAGATTGTTTAGTTTGTGGAATCTTACAATATATTCAAAACTGGCTTCTAACTGAAGCACAACTCATATTTAAAAGAGCAGTGGAACCTGCTGTAGCAATAGAAACTGCAGACAGAAAAGCAATTGAATTGCAGTCAGAAATGAAAGTGTGCATGAACAAAATAGCAATGTTTAAACCAAGGTTTTCTAACATGGGATCCACGGACACCTTGGTTAATGGTAAGGTTCCATGGTATAAAAAGGTTTGGGAACTCCTAGTCTAAACAGAAACCTTCCTGGATTAAAAAAAAGTTTACTGTTGTGGCAGGAGCTCATATACACTAGATCAATACAGGTTTTAAGGAAAAACTTGCAGAAAATGCAACAAAATAGGACACATAATAAGATCATGTTGGGCAGACAAAAATAAACTTTCTGCACAGGGAAGTGAAAAAGATAGAAAATCAATTTGCAGCTTTAAAAAGAGTACTAATCTGCATGCTAAAAATTCTGATAATGATGTGAGTGACACAGTCTGGGTAGCCTTGAGATTTACAATGTGAGAACTAATGAGAAACAAGCAATATGGCTTATGGCAAGTGGGAATGGCAACTTAATTAAAATAAAATTGGATACTGGCTTGCCTGTTTCAGTGAATCCACAAAATGAGTTTGAAAGACATTTCAAAGATACTGAACTGAAGGCTGCAGACATCCAATTAAGAACTTGTACAGGAGAAAAGATAACTCCTGTGGGGATGACATTCATAACAGTGAAATGCAACAGCCAACAAGCCACATTGTGTTTGTATGTGGTACAAAAAAGAGGGCCAGCACTGTGGGACTGTGTTTGGTTGAGACAACTACAACTTCATTCTTTTGCGGCCACATGCGCTACAAAAGAGTTAACTGAAAGCAAATTAATAAAGGTACAGCAGTGTTCAAGGATGGTATTGGCAAATTCAAATAGTCAGATAGCTAAATGGGCAATGCTGGTGGTCCCAGTAGCCAAGAATTATGTAAGGTTCCATGGTGATTTTAAGGTCTTCATCAACCCAGTACTGAAAGCAGGTCAAAATCCTTTCTCAGGATAGAGGATATCTTTGCAAATCTTTCAGGAGGAAAACACTATAGCAAAATTGACTTAGTTGAGGTGTACCCACAGATGGAGATGGAAGAAGGGTTTCAAGTGTTCCTCACCATGAACACAGACAAAGGGATTTATCACTATAACTACCAGGCTTATTTTTTCTGAGTGGCATCATCACCTACACTTTGGCAGAAAGCTAAGGACCAAGAGCTGCAAGGCTGCCCAGGCACTCAGTGTTACCTGGAGGACATCATTGTCACCAGTGAGGATGACAAGGAACATCTCCAAAATCTCAACAGAGTGTTAAAAAAGATTAGAAGATTATGTTCTCAGAGCATGATGCAACAAGTTTAAATTATTTAAACCAAACATCACTTACTGTGGTCAACTACTGACACACAAGAATTACACAAGTGTACTGAGAAAATTCAAGCTGAGCCGGAAGCCCCAAAGCCAAAGGATATGTAACAGTTGCAACCCTTTTAAGATTTTGTCAATTATTATAAAAGATTCCTGCCAAATCTGGCCACTGTTCCCTACCCCTTGAACTCATTACGACAGACTGGGAAGAAATGGCAATGAACAAAGCAGTGTGAGGCGTCCTTACCAAAAGTTAAAGGAAATAGTGATGTCGGACACAGTTCTCACACAGTGTGATGCACATCGTCCTTTGAAGCTTGCCATGCACGGTTCAAGATGCCAATACATCCAGAAGAAAGATGTCCAGAGCTGTCAGAATCACTGCCATGAGAGTTAACCCCTGCAATCACCACAGAGGAGCCCCCAGGGCCCGAGATTGTTTCACATTCATAGGTCTCACCTGCCAAGCAGATTGATCCCGCTTGTCTGGAAAGACATTATCCCACAAGATAAGAAAGCCTCTGAGGCAATTAAATCTTTAGGCCTGAATGAGACAAATTAAAATTTCCTGTGCTGTGGTGTCTGTATAATAATTATATTTTATAGTATACTACGTACTTAAGTTGAGATCCATTCTATACTGAGTTGGAGTTCATAGCTAAGGAGGGAGGAGTGTTGTGTATTTAATATTTCAGTAATATTTGAATAATATTGCAAGCATACTGTTTAATTGAGCATCTTGTTTGCTTAAATAATTCATTACAGGTTATATGTAAAAATGTGTGAATTGCATATGTCATGATGCTACCACATGATGCATGCACACCTCAGTTAAAATAAAACTTTCAATACACGAGCTGTCTCCCAGCTCCCTTGTTTTCCTTCCAAATAGTTTTATATTTTGGAGTTACAAAACAGCAACACACATTTCTGAATCCTTTTGTTTTTACAACACAACTTACTGAACTTTCCTGTGCTTTGTGTGGGTCCTGACCCAGACCACAGCAACTTTGTGCAGGACGTAACCTGGAGCACAGCAACCTCGTGAGGGGCGCAATCTAGAGCATGGCAACATTTTATTTTAAACACTGGTATCAATGAGAAGAGGGCAGGTATTGGGTGATGGAGGTTTTTAATAAACTAGGTTGCTTTCAGGTGCAGCATTTCCTGATTTATTTACACAGATTTCTCCAAGAGCAATTCCTACTTTTAGGACAATGTTACCCGAGTTGTTATACTTTATGAAAATATAGTTGGAAGTAAACAGAGCAATATCATGCAAATTCAGGAAGGGGCTTTCTTCAGTTAAAATTGACTCTAAATCTTATCCTCAATTTTAAATCTATTCATAAAAATTACCAAAATCTGAATGGAGATCGATCCACTATTTGCATGCTACATCCCCTGTAATAGAGTCAACTGAAAGCATTTTAAGAAAGGTACCGGATGATGCCTCTACGGTGTTCAGTGATGGCACTGGAAATCTCAATCAAATCAAGGGTAAAATAGTGTCAAATGAAAATGCCACACCTAAGTTTTACAAAACCTATTTTATTCCTTATACCATCCATGAGAAAGTAGCCAGTGAGCTAGAATGCATGGAGGAATTCTTTCCAAGGTTGAGTGGAGCCCATGGGTAATGCCAGTGGTCCCAGTAGCCAAGAAGAATGGATCTGTGGTGATTTTAAGATCTCCATCAATGCAGTACTGAAAGTAGATCAATAACCTTTGCCCAGAATATTTGCAAATCTTTCTGGAGGAAAACACTTCAGTAAAGTGGACTTAGCTGAGATCTACTACAGATGGAGATGGAGAGGTGTCCAAAGTATTTCTCACCATAAACACTCATAAAGGGCATTATCGCTATAATAGGATTATTTTTGGAGTAGCATCTACACCTGCTCTCTGCATAAAGCTATGGACCAGAGGCTGCAAAGTTGCCCAGGCACTCAGTGATACATGGATGACATCACTGTTACCAGTATGGATGCTAAGAAACTTCTCCAAAACCTCAAGACTGTGTTCAAAAGATTAGAAGATTATTGGCTCAGAGAACAATGCAACGAGTGTGAGTTCTTTAAACCGAGCATCATTTGAGGTCACATGATTGACCTCAATGATTACAAATACGCTGAGAAAATTCAAGCAGTGTTGGATGCCCCAAGACCAAAGGATGTGTCATAGATGTGGTTTTTTTTTCGGGATTTTCAATTTATATTAATAGGCTCCTGCCAATCCTGGCTACTTGGCTCCATGCTTTGAACTCATTACTACAGATCAGGAAGAAATGGCAATGAACAACAAGTGTGAGATGACTTTGCGAAAAGGAAAGGAAATGGCAACGTCGGACAGTGTACTCACACATTAAGATCTATATCATTCAGTGAAACTTGCCTGTGATGCCTCGCCTTATGGTATAATGCAGGTGCAGTCATGTCACGTGTTATGATTGATGTAAGTGAACACCTCATAGCCTTTGTATCACATTCCCTTACTGTTGCAGAGAAAAATTACACACAGGTTGACAGAGAGGCCTTGAGTCTGGTTTAGGGTGTGAAACATTTCAACCAGTACTGATATGGGAGAGAGTTTCCCCTCATCACTAATCATCAACCACTAGTGTCCATTTTCAATCCACAGAAGGCTGTTCCACTAACAACAGCGGCAGCATGAATGCAAAGATGGGCTCTGTTTCTTGGATGGCATAATTACAAGATCGAATTCAAGAGGACATCTCATCATGGAAATGCTGATGATTGTCTTGTTCGCCCTTGAAAAAAGAAATAACTGAAAATGTTTCAAAAGTGGACACTCCTCTTGATATATTCTCCCTAATGCAAATCAAAAGTCTAAAAGAAAACCAGAAAAGATCCTACATTCTCTCAGGTCTACATGGCTGTGCAAAATGGCTGCAATATGCAGCAGAAACTCCTCCCCTCATTTTTACCAGTGTCGCGATGAACTTGCCCTTGATGGAGGTTTCCTTATGTGGGGCTTGAGAGTTGTTGTACCATCCAAGCTGAAAGGTAAAATGTTGGAGGAACTACACGCAAGTCATCTAGGTGTGGTCAAAATGAAAGTGTTGACTCGAAGCTTTGTCTGGTGGCTTGGGATAGATCAGCAGAATGAGCAGCTTGCCGTCCACTATTTGGGATGCTAACACATCCAGAAGATGCTAAGAGCAGCATCTCTCCATCCCTGAGAATGGCCTGCACTGTCCTGGAAAAGCATTTATGTGGATTTTGCTGGACCATTCATGCGCACAAATTTTCTGGTAGTAGTGGATGCAGCTGCAAAGTGGCCAGAAGTGTTCCCAGTAGCCTCCACTGCAGCCTCACACATTGAGAAGAGACTTCTCAACACATCAACAAAGGCTGATATTCCAGACACTTAGTTAGTGACAACAGACCACAGCTGGTGGGGGCACAGTTTCACTCATTCTGGAAAATGAATGGAGTAAGACACACTTCATCTGCACCACACCACCCAGCAACAAATGGCTCGGCGGAAATGTTTGTCCACCGTCTAAAGAACTCACTGCGAGCAAGGTCAGCAGAACACACAACACTGACACTGAATCAGAAGCTCACCAATTTCTTCCTTGCATATCAGAATGCAACACACTCCACAGCCAATAACTCACCAGTTCCTGTTCCTGGGTCATCCCTTGCATTCACGCTTGAACCTGCTCAAATCCAATCTTAGAAGTCGTATGCAGGACAAACAGCTGAGACAAATTGAGGGCCCCTCAAACAAGGAGTTTCAATGTTTCACTCTTGGACATACAATTCTCCCATGGGAATACACAGGTGACAAATGCAGATACTTCTGGAAAGATGAAGGACAGAACTGGACCACTCTCCAGCACAGCGGAGATCGAGTCTGATATCACTTGGAGACAACACCTCAATCAGTTGAGGAGAGCAGAGTCCATTGTTAGAGAAGAAAGGAGTCGTCCAGAGCTGTCAGACCCACTTCCTGAAGTCCCAGAGAAGACTCCTACAACCTTTACAGAGGAGGACCCAGAACCTGAGATTGTATCACAGCCACAAGTCTCTCCTGCCAAGCAGAGTGATCCCCCTTGTCAGGAAAGACATTATCCCACAAAAGTAAGAAATCCACCACAGCTTTAGGCCTGAATGGGACCATTTAAAATTTACTATGATGTGGATGTCTATATAGTAGTTGATTTATATAGTGGACTGTATAAAGTATATCTTCTATATTGAGTTAGAGTTTATAGCTAAGCAGGAGGAGTGTTGTGTAATTTAATATTTCAGTAGTATTAAGTAATATTGTAAGTATATTGTTTGATTAAGTATTCTTTGGTTAAATAATTCATTACGGGTTCTATGTAAAAGTACATGAATGGCATACATTATTATGCCACTACATCATAACGGCTTGTCTCACTTAAAGGAAAAATAAAGAGTACATATTTATCCTGGACTCCCTGCGTTTTTCTTTCAATTAATTTTGTGTTTTGGAGTTACAAAATATAACATCAGCCTCCTCCACTCCAGCAAAAACAACCCAAGTTTGTCTAACCCCTCGTATAGCACATGCCCTCTAATCTGGGCATCATCGTGGTAAATCTCTTCTGTACCCTCTCCAAAGCCTCAACATCTTTCCAAGAATGGGGCAACTAGAAATGTATGCAAACTCTAGATGTGGCCTAACTAGAGTTTTACAATCTGGCAACATAACTTCCTGACTTTTGAAATCAATGCCTTGATTATTAAAGCCAAGCATATGGTTCTTAACCACCCTATCAATCTGTATAGCCACGTTCAGGGAGCTATGAATTAGGACCCCAAAATCCCTCTAGTCATCACACCTGCCCATAACAGTGTACTCTCTCTCTTTACAGTATTTGTTGAAATACTGTGTGAGGTAGCTGAGTAATTAGATGCCAAGAAGAAAGCAAAAGGCAATGTATTGGCTGTGTGTTTGCTAGATAGACCACACAGCATTAATTTGCTGGATGCAGTGTGGTCCACCAAGCAAATATATTAAATAAATGGTAGAACATGTACTATTTAGACTTTCAAACTAACAGTCAAAATATGGCCTATTTTCTTTTCTGGATATTCCCATTTTCAATCCAAGCAGTACTAACATCAACAATTCAGTGATAAAGTTAGTACAGATGCCTGCAGCTGATTTTCCTGAGGAATTTAAAATTCTGCCACGATCTTGATGATAGATCCCCTTTAATTATTAGTAATCATAGTTGCCTTTAGTTTACTGTTTGCAATCAGTTTGAATAGAAAGGTTAGAAGCTGCACACGCCTACATTCCAAATACTTTAGTGCCTTTGTACTGTTAAGTAGCCAGGAACGAGACAGGAAGTACAAGTCACTCTTTAAGCAGATACCCGGTGCCTCCTGTCAGTCTTCAATGACGTCTTTTGGGTTTAGCAACACAGTCAGGAACTCAGCAATGATCTCGCCAGAAAACAGTCACAGCTTGTGCAACTGCAGTAGATGTGTTCACATTTCTATTGCAATTTCCACCCCACATTGTTCCACTGACTTCTCTTCCTTTCATAGTTATCAGGAATACAAGCATCCTGTTTTTGATAAAGCAATCATGGATAACTTTTAACCTTTATTTCAACCACAATGAAATATTATTGTGATTTCCATACTTTAGCTGCAACCTCTCTCTCTCTCGGGAAAACACTTTAAAACTTTAAGGCATTATTGTTATACATTGAACCCTGTTTTTAAAAAAATCCTTTTTCTTTTTGGGAGACATTAATTTGTTTTATGTTGGAGCTTTGATTTTCATAATGATGCATCTTATAATTAATGTGCTTGAGAACAAAAAGTATTTCAAAACAATTATTCCTCACACTTCATACTTTCTGGCTGAGAAATCAAAAATTCAACACATTCAACTAAAGCACTGTGGAGATGTTTTTATACCTCCCCAAACAGTTCCCTCAAAAACCCCATTCAGTAAAAAAAAGTTAATTCTACCTTTACAAATCATGGTTTGTAACTTAATTACAAAACATTCAAAATTTCCAATTCATTTCAATCTGTCAATATGTTGCTTGAATTTGAAGTTAAGTGATGTTAATCTGTGAAATTTTCCAGTTGAAAAGTTAATACTGGGGGCATGCATTTAAGGTGAGTGGAGGAAAGTTTAGCGGAGATGTCAGGAGTAGTTCTTTATAAAAACAAAGAGCAGTGGAACACTGCTAGGACTGATGGTAGAGGCAGTTACAATAAGGGCATTTAAAAGACTCTTAGATAGACACAGGGATATAAGAAAAATAGAGTATGGGCAGTGTAGGAGAGAAGAGTTAGGTTGATCATGGAGTAGGTTTATATATGTTGGCACAACATTGTGGGCCAAATGGTTCATATTGTGCTCTACTGTTCTATGTTCTAAATACATACATGTACAAACGTTTGTAGTTAGATTTGTGGTCTCTTTGATTCATTCAGAAATGATTTTTTGATTTGTTTCTAGGAACTTGTTCCCTCTATGTTTTGGACAGAATGTTGACCAGATCATCATCATCTTCATCATCAGGTGCCGTGCCCAGTTTGAGCTTTGACTGCCATGGTCCACACTCTCCTGTTTTGGGTCAAGTGGATCAATTCATTGGTATTCATTTCCAGTTCTCTGGCTGCTGTCCCCATCATCATTTGTCTTGCCTTCCTTTTGCTTTCTTCCCTTCAATCTTTCCCATAATTACCATGCATTCTAACTCCTCTTTCCTAATCACATGTCCAATGAAGTTACGTTGCTTTTTCATGATCTCATACATTATTTCTCTTTTCGTGTTTGCTCTGTTCATGACACCCTCATTAGATATTCATTTCATCCATGATATACTTTGCATCCTCCTTAAAAACCACATCTCTGCTGCTTCAATTTGTTTCCACATGTTACTAGATATTGTCCAACATTCTGATCCATATAGCATAACTGGATAAACCTAACATTTCAGTACTCTGAGGCAGGTTGTCATGCCTAGTTTAGTGTGGTCAGTATATTCTTCATTCTCGTAAAGGTGTCTTTTGCCATCCCTATTCTTCTTTTGATGTCCATGTCACACCTGCCATCTGATGTCACCCAGCTTCCTAAGTTGCAAAAGTTCTGTACTTGTTTTATGTCTTCCCTGTTTATTCTCAGTCTGCTGATAGGATTCTCCTTCTTTTTGGATATCACCATACATCCTGTCTTTTTACAATTAACAGATAGACCCATTTTTGCACTTTCTTCAACAACTATATCAATTAAGTTGACCAGATATCTTACCAAAAAGAAATGCACTGGGACATCTCATTTGCAGATCGAAAAGGTGCACAGCCAGAATAACAGGCAGTAACAGACATGGATGAGTGTTGCAGTTTTTACAACCCCATGCTTAGTACAACTGGACAGGCCATTGCTGAAGCAGAGGCTGGGAATGGGTTGAAACAATGGAAGAGTTTATTCTCATACATGCATTCTTCTCCCCTCTTCTTCAATTCGCCACTCTGGCGTCTTACCTCTTCTCACCTGCCTATCATCTCCCCCTGGGTCCTCTCTTCAATCCTTTCTCCTGTGGTCCAGCCTCCTCCCCTAACAGTTTCCTTCCTCTCCAGCCCTTTTATCTTCCCTACCCACCTGGCTTCACCTATCACCTTCTAGCTATCCTCCTTCCCTTCTCCCCACCTTTTTATTCTGGCATCTTCCCCTCCCCCACCCCAGTTCTTTCCAGTCCTGAAGAAAGGCCTCAGCCTGAAATGTCGACTGTTTATTCATTTCCATAGATGCTGCCTGACCTGCTGAGTTCCTCCAGCGTTTGTGTGTGTTGCTTCTCACATTCAGTTTCCCTTTGACCTACCATCTTTTCCAATTCAGCACTACACAGAACAAAAGAATTTGCTTTTATTTTTCATCCCAACCTCTTATAAAATTCAATCCTCCATGCATTTCGGGAATTCTAAAGCTGCAAATACCTAGACAGGCAATATCGTAAAGCATGATGAAAAACACATCACGCACGGTCTAACATCCTTAACCACCCGCTCATATATTGAAACTGTCCATAACTTGAGCACACAGATAATAAAGGTGCCAGCTTCACCCCCCTCCCCCACCCCGCCAAACCCAGCAGAGAGCTTGGCAAACACACACACTTTTTTGCAGAGGACTAACCAATTACATTGAAGGCTGAATGATATGCAAGTTAAAATGTTATTGTAACCCAGGTTAATTCAAACCAAATATGTAATGTTAGAAAGCTCCACCTGTGGAGGGATGAAAATGAGGTTTACCAATTTTTTTAATAAAGAGAACCTGAGGAAAAACTGTGAGAACGAGGTGCGACTGACACAGGCACAGACAAGAAAGAGAAATGCAGCAAACTTATTAGAAACTAAAGATATAAACTGTTAAAAGTGAATTAGTATTGAGTATCTCTACCCTACTTACTTGTAAACCTCAGGGTGAAACCCCTGGAGGAGAGACGATAGTGATAAAAGGGCTAACTGAAGCTATGACTATAACAAGCAGCAGCTATAATGAGCCAATATTGGCAGAGACGAGTGTCCAAGATCTCTAAAGTGTAACCAGGAATTAGTTCTGTGAAACAATATCAAGGGATTTGGTTAGTTTTTTTTCCGTGTATGTTTGTGAAGTGACCATCCACGAATGATCAACTATTTCAGACAACAAACCAAGAAACAAGATGGCGAGCCACCCAAGATCGAAGAACCAGCATGGGAATGAAATGTTTAATGAGGTAGAGGATTTAATACGGTTGGATGTCCAAGTTTATTTTCATTCGAAGGATTTAATTTGATTTTCTGCAAGAAATGATTAATTTGTAAAGACTTTGATAAGTTACAATGGGATTTACCTTGCTGAAAAGTTGTGATATTGGAGAATTGTCTTGAAAGGAGTTAAGCTGGATATATATATAATCTTGGAATTTGAATTTGAATCTGTAGGGATACTGACTTGAGCTGAATTATTATTCAACTAACTAGGGATAAATAGAAAGGCAATTGTTAGTGTGTAAACCTTTAAATAGGGGATTACACTAGATCTAATTAGTTAGTGAAAATGGAGTAACAAAGGTTATTCTAATGAATTTCACTGATTCTAACTGAAAAGGAATTTGGTTTTCGTTTGATATCCGAGATTTGGAATCTAAACAGAACATTGGAATTTTAAATTGTTCTTACTCATATCAATATTTTGTATATATTATTATATACAGTGTTTGATTTCTATTTACTGTCTCCTTCCGATACCTAGACTTTTGATGGGCTACTAGCGCCTAGTGTAGTACTATGTAATTTGATTTTCTCATAAAGAATGTGGCGACCAGTCACACGAGATAAGACAAGCCCTACACAGATGTCACATTATGGTTTTGAAGCCTGCCAGAAAACCTGTGTATTGTGGCAAGGACCAAAGTGGGGCCTTGCATCAAGCTTGGAGCTCATTCCATACAGCAGGGAAGTAGCAGCAACTCATTAGCCCAGTCGTTAACTCAGCCAATATTTCTGGCTCATATTTCAGACTGTAGTTCAGCAAAATCAACAGATTTTAACTTCTGTCATGACAATGAATACCAGAAAATCCTGATTTTTTTTTTCTCTCTTGTTCTCATCCATCAGGCACCCAACCCTGACCGAACCAGGTTCAGATTCAGAACCATTGTTTCAGGTCATCCTCCAAAGCCAAGAACATTTAGTCTGCAACTTTGCATTATTCAAGCTCGATCCATTCTGAAGGCACTGAACAAGAGAAGAAGAGAAAGGTACATGAACAATAGGCACTCTGAAAATGAAGAAAAACCTTGATTGGGGGCATTGCTTTGCAATACAGCATGCTTTGATTTATATGTTCAGAATGTTTATTTTGTGTTTGTTTCATTTTTACAATGTGGCTAAGTAGATCTCTTGACTGTGACCAGAAGTTAGCTGTGATTTGAGACTGTTCATGTGGCCACCTGGGGCTGAGTGGATTGGAAAACCCAGCTGAATGTATTGTTTGCACGAAGACAATCCGTGGAGGAAGGCGTTTATTTGTTGCCCAGTTCCTCACCACTCTGCCAGTGCCCTGGTGCTGCAGCTCATGTAGCTGTTCCATGGTTCCAGTGTGCCAGTCAGTTCTGATATGTGTGTGTGTGTGTGTGTGTGTGTGTGTGTGTGTCTGTCTGTGTCTGTGGAGTTGCCACATTTTTCCTATGACCATGTGACTTTTCCACAGGGTGTTCCAGTTTACTCCCATATCCCTAAGGTGTGCTCATTGTTAAACTGACTGCTACAATTTTTCCATTCATATAAATGGGAGGCAGGAAAATTGGAATGCAACAGAGAATAGTTTACAGGTTAATAGGTGGGGAATAGGAAATAATATAAATGCACTGAGAACTGGCATAGACTTTCTGGGCTAAATGACATCCATCCATGTCATAAAGAAAGAAATAATTGCAATATTCCTGTTGCCAAGATAATTATTATCCCTTATAATTGCAAGACTGTGGGGTATGTTGTAAAACTCATGAAATACAGAGCTCCAGGCAGTGGATTTGTTATTTCAGGACACTGTGGTCTGCTTTGTCATATTTTATGTGGTAACATAGCTTCTGATGTTCATATCGCATGAGTTGTGCGCTACCCATTTTGACAACTGTTGACCCTTGTTGCATGGAAGCCATTTTCTGCTTTGCCATGTTGAGTTAAGCAGCAATGAGCTGGTGAACTGTGGTAGCATGAGGTATAGGTGTTAAAATGAAAAAGTTAAGTGTTATAGAACTGAAACAATTAAAGTCAGTGCCTCCAGTTTGTAATACTGACTCAAACATAAAATCATTCTTACATCAATGTCTACAGATATATTAAAAATATTAAATTTTCTTTTCTGGTGCTTGGATCCAAATACAGCCCTGATTGATTAAATGAATTCCATTTCCATAATTTAACAGTCCTGCATGTGATGAATAAGGACTATTCCTATTTTGCTCATACTTCACTTATTTGTTGATTTTACTGGAAAACATGGGGAATTCCATAGAAAACAAAACAACGGAATTCTGACATGGTAGGTGAACCATACTGTTGAGGCAGAGCAAAGATCCTTTACAACTATTGATGGTATTACTCACAAGAGTGTTCGGATAAACTTCAGCACAAAACTAGAAATGAAAACTCTTTAAATTACTGATATTTTGTTAATAGATATTAGCTGTACTGTATCCTTTGCATAATATTCGACACTATACTAATGAGTAAGCATACAAGAACAGAATTAAACATGTCAATTCATGACATTTCAAATAATACCTTTAGTCATTCTGCACAAATAATAACTGGTGAATACATAGACATGTTTAAAATTATTAGAGGTCATATTTCAGATTCAGTGCAGTACTGTAATATGAGCTATTACATGATCTCTATTTAAAATATGCATATTTGTTTTTGAACTGTTAATGAATCTGTTACTATTCTATTGTTTAAGTCTACTAAATGCACTAAAATATATGAATAATTGTGATGATATTAAAAACAAAACTAGTAACATTAAGCTGTTCAAAGTATTCATTTCACTAATAATTAGGCAGCAATACAATCTATTTAAGAGCAACAGGTTAAAAAATTATATATATACACACACACATCTAAATAAGGGTTTTAGTTTTCTTTGAAGATTTTAAAGTTTTTTAAAACATGAATGCATTCTGGTGTAAAGTTGATAAAATATTTCACCATAGGTGCACATTAGCATTTAATCATAATATACTGATAATTCACAATTACATTTTATGTCAGAGATATTAGTGTTTTTCCATTTATTTTGTCAAGCATGAAAACATAATAAACAATTGTTTACCTTATTCGAAGCCATTTCGCTGACTGACCGGTATGTTTGTATTGTCTCAAGTTGATCCAAACACCAGTCTAATTCTTCCAGAGTCTCCATAGCTAACTTTTGGTAGTTTTCTTCTGTAAACAAGCACATAGGCATGTAGTCAGGGTTTAACTGCTGCATCGTGTCTATTTCAGAATTACTAGGGCAGCCCAATGCCCGACCACAATGTTCCTTCATCGTGCGAGCCTCACAGTCCTTCACAGTTAATGATCAGAGTTACGGGACAGCTATCCTTGCGTTTGTTGACAAGCTTCAGATTCAGAATATTAGCCGGGAACGCTCTTCTAAACGTGGAAGGGGAGTGGAGAAATGACACCATGAAATTTGCATAATAGCGAAGATTTCCCAAATCGGACGTCACGTTTCCAGCATAAAATTAGTCAACAGTACTGTTTACTCCTTAGCGAAACTATGACAAACTTTAATTTATATTGCATTTACGTTACGGAGCACGCTTGTAGGTTTCGTAAATTGAAAGAAAGTTCGCCTTGGAGTCTTACAGATTTAGGGAAACCCCTCAGCATCACAAGAACAGCCCGATTTTTGCCGGACACTTGTTGCCTTGTGGGCTTTCTCTAACTTAATAAAAATGTAACTCCATCAAAGCTCACACAAGGGTAGTCCCTTTTTCCTACTTTGTATCTTATGTGCTTCAGTTGTATTAAGTGTTAGCTGAATGAATAACGTTGTTACTCGTTAAAAGCCAGAAAATCTTACTGAACGGTGACACAAACCACTTGGAAAGCCTGGACTGGATTTTCCCCAATCCTAACATAAAACGCGAACTGAATAAATTAGTCAATTACTGATAATAATGATGCTCTGCACCTCATAGCCAATTATTCACTACGGGCTATCTATTCTCCTGTAAGCATTACACCGTCTTGCTGTTCCTGCTGGGAATATTTAAGACCATCCAAATGTTCAACCGTAACTCCAGCTGACACTGGATCATTTAGAGGTCAGTTAATAAAGCTTAAGTTCTTTCTGGAACTGATTATGTGGATTAGAAGGTCATTAAATCTTGCTGATGATTTTATTGATATGTGTTTAGCAAAGCTTTAGGCAATTATTTGGAAATCTTACAGTAGAATGAATTTTAAACTAAAAATATTTATTTTTTCCTTCATAGAAGCGGATTAATCTGCCAACATTTCCAACAATTTCTGTGTTTGTTCCCTTTTGGATAAAATAAATTAACTTGGTAACAGGAGGCCAAGGAGATGGTGGAAGAATAACTTTGTGAGTGGAAGTATGTGAACAGTGGCAAACTGCAGAGGTTAGTATTGGTTCCCTTGTTTCTGATATTCATTACTTCGATATAAAAGCAGAAGACAGAGTGAGTACATTTGCAGATGACATGAAAGTTGGTGGTATTATGAGTAAAAAGGGTACAGCAGGAGACAGATGAGGTGGGAAGTTGGATAGAATTTTGGCAAACAAGAGAAAATCTGCAGATGCTGGAAATCCAAGCAACAGACACAAAATGTTGGAGGAACTCAGCAGGCCAGGCAGCATCTATGGAAAATAGTAAACAGTCAACATTTTGGCACTGAGACACTTCATCAGGGCTGCAGGAAAAAGATGAGAAGTTTAAATAAGAAGATGGGAGAAGCGAGGAAGAAGTACAAGGCAGTAGGTGATAGGTGAAATTGGACGAGGCAGAGGAGTGAAGTAAAGAGCTGAGAAGTTGATTGGTGAAAGCTATAAAGGGCTGGAGAAGGGGGGATCTGATTGGAGAGGACAGAAGGCCATGGAAGAAAGGGAAGGGGGAGGAGCAACAGAAGGAGGTGATGAGCAGGTAAGGAGATACAGTGAGAGGGGAGAATGGGAATGGTGAAGGGGGAGGCATTACCAGAAGATGGGGAAATCTATGGTCATGCCATCAGGTTGGAGGCTACCTAGAAGGACGATAAGTTGCTGCTTCTTCAACCTGAGTGTGGCCTCATCGCAGCAGTAGAGGAGCCATGGACTGACATATTGAAATGGGAATGAGAAGTGGATTAAAATGGGTGGTCAGTGGGAGATCCTATTTTTTTCAGGTGGAAAGGGCATAGGTGCTTGGTGAAGCGGTCTCCCAATCTACGTCAGGTCTCTCTACCTGAAGTACCACATAGAGTAGGTGACCCCAACAGACTCACAGGTGAAGTGTTCCCTCACCTGGAAGGACTGTTTGGGGCCCTGAATGGTAGTGAGGGAGGAGGTGTGGGGGCAGGTGAGCACTTGTTCTGCTTGCAAGGATAAGTGCCAGGAGGGAGAACAAGGGAGAGAGACAAATGGACAATGAAGTCATGTGGGAGCGACTCCTGTAGAAAGTGGGGGGGGGGGTGCAGGGAAGGGTGTGCTGGGTGGTGGGTTCCCATTGGAGGAAGTTACAGAGAATTATGTGCTGGATATGGAAGCTGATCGGGTGGTAGATGAAGATGAGTGATCCAGTCCCTGGTGGGGTGGAGGGAGGATGGAGTGCGGACAGATGTGTGCAAAATGGAAGGGATGAAGGTGAGGGCAGTGTTGATGATAGAGAGAGGGAAGTCCCTTTCTTTGAAGGAGGACATCACCTTAGTTCTGGAATGAAAAGCTGCATCCTGAGAGCAGGTGTATTGGCAATGGAGATGGCATTTTCACAAGACACAGAGTTGGAAGAAGTATAGTCCAGGTAGCTATGAGAATCAATGGGTTTATCAGTAGATAAGCTGTCTCCAGTGATAGAGACAGAGATCGAAAAGGGGGAAGGAGGTGTCAGAAATGGACCAGATAAATTTGAGGGCAGGGTGGAAGTTGGAGGCCAAGCTTATGAAGTCGACGAGCTCGGCATGGGTGCAGGAAGCAGCACCAATGCAATTGTTGATGTGGCATAGGAAAAGTGTGGAGTAATAACAGTGTAGGCTTCAAACATAGACTATTCCACATAGCCAACAAAAAGGCAGGGATAGCTAGGATCCATGTGAGTGCCCATGGCTACACATTTTGTTTGAAGGAAGTGGGCAGAGGCAAAGGTGAAATTATTGAGAGTGAGAATCAGTTCCACCAGATGGAGGAGAGTGGCGGTGGAGGGGAATTGGTTATACCAGGGCTCGCACACAAAATGTTTCAGGAACTCAGGTCAGGCGGCATCTATGGAAATGATGCCAACTTTTTGGGCCGAGACCCTTCAGCCAGACTAGAAAGGAAGGGGGAAGATGCCAGAATAAGAAAGTGGGGGGGGGGGCATACGACAAGGTAGTAGGTGATAGGTGGTGGAGGGGATGAAATAAGAAGCTGGAAGCTGATAGGTGGAAAAGGCAAAGGGCTGGAGAAGAAGGAATCTGAAAGGAGGGGAAAGTAGATCATGAGAGGAAGGAGGAGCACAGGGGGAGATGGCAGGCAGGTAAAGAGAAGAGGTAAGAGGCCAGTAACCTATTCTGGTATTTGTTCCCCACTTTTCCTTTGCTACATCGATGACTGTGGCCGTGGATAGACATATCAGAATGGAAATGGGACGTGGAATTAAAATGTGTGGCCACTGGGAGATCCTGCTTTCTCTGGCGGACGGAGCATAGGTGTTCAGTGAAACGATCTCCCAGTCTGCGTCGGGTCTCGCCAATATGTAGAAGGCCACATCGGGAGCACCAGACATAGTATATCACCCCCAGCCGACTCACAGGTGAAGTGTCGCCTCACCTGGAAGGACTGTCTGGGGCCCTGAAAGCTGGTGAGGGAGGAAGTGTAAGGGCATGTGTAGCACTTGTTCTGCTTACAAGGATAAGTGCCAGGAGGGAGATTGGTGGGGAGGGATGGGGGGGGACGAATGGACAAAGAAGTCGCGTAGGGAGCAATCCCTGCAGAAAGCAGGGGTGGGGGAGGGAAAGATGTGCTTAGTGGTGGGATCCTGTTGGAGGTGGCGGAAGTTACGGAGAATTATATGTTTGGACCCGGAGGCTGGTGAGGTGGTAGGTGAGAACCAGGGGAACCCTATTCCTAGTGGGCTGGAGGGAGGATGGAGTGAGAACAGATGTGCGTGAAATGGGGGAGATGCATTTGAGAGCAGGGTTGATGGTGGAGGAAGGGAAGCCCCTTTCTTTAAAAAAGGAGGACATCTCCTTTGTCCTGGAATGAAAAGCCTCATCCTGAGAGCAGATGCGGAGGAGACGGAGGAATTGCGAGAGGGGGTGGCATTTTTGCAAGAGACAGGGTGAGAAGAGGAATAGTCCAGATAGCTGTGAGAGTCAGTAGGCTTATAGTAGACATCAGTAGATAAGCTGTCTCCAGAGATAGAGACAGGAAGATCTAGAAAGGGGAGGGAGGTGTCGGAAATGGACCAGGTAAACTTGAGGGCAGGGTGAAAGTTGGAGGCAAAGTTAATGAAGTCAACAAGCTCAGCATGTGTGCAGGAAGCAGCACCAATGCAGTCATCGATGTAGTGAAGGAAAAGTGGGGGACAGATACCAGAATATGTTAGGAACCTATTCAAATATCCAAATAATTGGTTGTCTGCTTGAAGTTTTGACTGACTCTTATCGCCTCTATTGTGAATGGTTGTTGATCTTGCAAGTAAGGAATTCAAATGTGCATAAGTTACCAAATGGTCAATATCCATAACCGATAAGCCAATTCTGCATTAAAAATAATCAAATATCTGTTCAGGATTCAGAACAGTGTGGGTGACAGGGGCCCATTCTGTTCTCCTGGTGCACAAATAAAATAAATAATGTTTGTTTCATAAAGGTGTGTGTGTTCTGGGCCCAGTTATTTTAGTTATTTTGTTTTATGATTAGTGACAATAATGGCGGAATAGGAGGCCATGAACCGAAGTGTTGGAAAGGGATTTACAGATGAAATGTTGCCTCACCTGGAAGGACTGTTTGGGGCCCTGAATGGGGCTGATGGAGGAGGAGGAGATCTCTGTCATGTTCAGAGATAAGACCGGGGCAGGGGCAGTGAAGGGGGTTAGGGGGGAGTTACGAATGGATGACAGAATCATGGAGGGAGCAATCGCAGCGGGGTGGGGGGGAGAGGTAAAGATGTGTAAGGTTCCATTGAAAATGGCAGAAGTTGTAGAGAATGATATATTGGATGCAGAGGCTCATGGGCTTAGTAGGTGAGGGCAGGGCAAGAGGAACTCTGTCCCTGTTAAGGCGGCAGGAAGATGTGGTGAGTGTGGATATCCAGGAAATGGAGATGTGGGTGAGGGCAGCATCAGTGGTGGAGGAAGGGAAATTCTGTGCTTCGAAGAAGGGGGACATCTCTGATGATCTAGAAGGGAAAACCTCATCCTGCGAGTTTATGGGACTTAATCCATAAGCATAAAATGACACACTTTGGAAGTCAGATGAGATTTCACATATCCAGTATGTCTTAGTGCACGAAGGAGTGTTAACGTACAGAGGTATCTTGGGATTTGTCTGCAATATAATTCCCTGAAAGCAGCCACATTGGTAGATGGGGTCGTAAGGAAGGATATGGCACATTTGCCTTCATAGATTGGGAAAGAAAAATAAAAGCAGGGTTGCTGTATGAAACTTTACAGATCTTTACAGAGAAAATGCTACAGGAACTCAACAGGTCAGGCAGCATCTATTGAAACGAGATATAGTTGACATTTCAGGCTGAGACCCTTCTTCAGGACTGAGAAGGAAGGGGGAAGATGCCAGAATAAAAAATGGCGGGGGGAGGGTAATGTTGACTGTTTACTCTTTTCCGTAGATGCTGCCTGGCCTGCTGAATTCCTCCAGCATTTTGTGTGTGGCACTTTGGATTTCCAGCATCTTCAGACTTTCTCATATTTATAGTTTACAAATCACTGGTTAGACTGCACTCTATGTATGCAGTTCTAGTCACCGCACCATAGGAAGGATGTGGTTGCACCACAGAGAGCAGTCACCAGGATACGGTCTGGATCTGAAGACCATAAATATGAGGAGGGATCTGAAAAGCTGGGTTTACATTCTGTGGGGTGAAGGAGGCTGACAGATGACCTGAGAGAGGTACATATCTAATTTTTAATGGATCTCATATTTTGACAGCGATGAGTGCACACATTAATATACAATAAAATTACAAAATTTGTGGATGCAAAGTGCATTCAGACAGTGTAAGCAATACAATAAAACCAATTAGACTGACTGGCACCATTGTCATGCAGCAGTGCACACTGGCAACTGACACAGGGGAGTGGCATGTTAGATGTATGGTTAAAGGAACCTGCTGAACTCCTCCAGTAGTTTGTATTTCCCTTTCTGACTAACCATTCCCGATACACAGTATTCTTTCCCCTCCAGTCCTCTCCATTTGCTCCCTTCAATTTGCCCTTTACTTAATTGAACTCCAAATCTTCTACGTAGCAAGCTCCTCTGATTTTTTTTCCCCCCAACTCTGAATCTTAGTCCTTTTCACTCTTGGATTTCTTTCTCTGCCCATATACATTTTCTTTCGTTTACATTCCAAGTCCTTTCCTTGTTCCGATTTCTGCTCCCTCCCCGTCCTTTCTCAAAATTCAAGGTTCAGGATCGTTTAATATCATTTTCCAGTGCACACATGTAAAGGAGAATGAAATTATCATTACTCCAGACCCAATGCAGCCCCCCCCCCCAAAAATTAAGATAAGAACACTAATAAAAACAATTATAAATACATAAGATGGTTGTATAGATTGATTGTCTATACATACAGTGACTCTAGGTACAGGAGTGCCTGTGCATAAGATGACTCTGACAGAAAATGAATAAAATAGTGGTGGTGGGGAATGTGGAGGGGTGGGTTAGTGGGTGGAGGTGTTGATTAGCCTTACTACTTGGGAAAAAGGAACTGTGTTTGAGTCTGGTGGTCCAAACATGGATGTTATGCAGCCTCCACCCTGATCGGAGTGGGAATACGATTGTTTCTACTCCCAGCTCACCACATTCCAGTCCCCACCCTCTTTGCCCACTCTTACAATTCCTTGCATTCTCCCCAGTTCTCTAATTTCCTACCTTCTCTCTATTCCTTCAATTTCCCCTCCTCCATTCTAATCCTCTGTGCTCTCTTCCACCTCTCCTTTCTACAGTCTTTTACCTCATGACCACCACCCACCCTCTCGCCTTCCAATTCTACAAACTGTTCCTCTCTCATTGACCTCATGTCCTTTATCTTATATAATGTTGTGGAATCACCTGTGATAACCTTCCACTGGTAATCAGCAAATATTCTGTTCAGATATTGCACTCAATTTCTTTTCTATGTGACTTATCACCTCTTACCTTTCATGAACTGGTATGTTTTTTCATTCCAGGTACTAATTAGATTTTACTGTAGGAAATTTTAATTCATTTACTGGTGGATAATATTTAAAGCATACTCATAGTTGTTCCCATGAAGATGGTGCTAAGCTGCCTTCTGAACCCTTACAGCCCCCAGCTGATGGATTTTCTGCAGAGGCATCATGGAGAGCACTCTGTATAGCTGCATCTCTGTATGGTATGGAGGAGCCACTGTACAGGATTGTAAAAAGCTGCAAAACATTGCAAACTCAGTCAGCTCCATCATGAGCAATAGCCTTCTCAGCATTGAGGACATCTTCAAAGGTTGATGCCTCACAAAGGCAACATCCACCATTATGTATCCTCATCACCATCCTCAGAACATGCCCTGTTCCCATTGCTACCATTTAAGGAGGAGGTAGAGGTGTATGGAGACAAACACTCAACATTTCAGGAACAGCTTCCTCTCCTCTGCCATCACATTTCTGAAAGGACAACTTTTGCAATACTGCAATACTTATTTAATTTATATTCTGTATATATATTATTACCGTAATTTATATTTTTATTAGGTTTTGCACTGTACTGCTATTGCAAAAGAACAAATTTCATGACATATGCCAATGTTATTAAACCTGATTCTGACTCTGAATGTTGCGTAGGAAGTTCCTGGATTTAGGCCCAATGATAATAAAGGAACAAGAATATATTTTCGGGTCACAATAGCGATCTAAAGGAAATCTTGGAAATGTCGGTGTTGTGATATATGCTTTCCCCATGTTTTTCTAGCTGGTTAAGACTGTTAGTTTAAGAGGTATTGGAATAGGTTCAAGGAACACGTATGATGCATTTTGTAGATGGATGTCTCTAGTCACTGTATGTCACAGGTGAGGGGAGCAAATGCTAAGGCAGTAGATGTAATTGCATTCGGACAGGATGGTCTATCTTGGAAGGGGTTGAAATTCATTCATTCTGACAAAAATATTCCCAATGTTTCCTGTGCAAATACAGGAATCCTTTGGGGAGTAGGTGGCGAGCCGTACTCAAGGATGTCCAGCCTCTTGTGTAATTTGCTGGCTTTGGCCTTAAGTAAAGAAAATAAATCTACAGAGAAAAGTGAAGTCAAAATCCTAGGAATTCTTTCAAAAACAACTATGTTACATTTGGGGAAAATTAAAGTACTTTTATTTAATCTTTCACAGAATGTGGCTGTAACTGAGATTTATTATCCTTCCCTCAATTTCCCGCGAATTGAGACAACAGTTATTAAAAATCACAAGGTAGGAATGACATATCTTCTGTCTTAAAGGACATTAGTGAACCAGGTGTAGGGGTGTGTGTGTGTGTTTTTAATATGACAACCTCGTAGTTTCATGGTTGCTTTTATTTTGAAAGAATTAGAACTTACTCACATTCAGCTTCCAGTTCCTGGATATCAATGTTTCTGAAGATTTATCCAACATTTTGATGCAATTATGAAGGCACACCAGTGGCCATATTTCATTAGGAGTCTGAGGAGTTTTGGTATATCCCCAAACATGTTAACAAATTCTATAGATGTACCATTAGAGCATTCTGACTGGTTGCTTCACTGTCTGATATGGAGGCACCCATGCAAAGGATTGTAAAAAGCTGCTGTAAACTCAACCAGCTCCATCATGGGTACTAGTCTCCCCACCATAGAAGACATCTTCACAAAGCAGGGCCTCAAAAAGATAGCATCCATCATTAAGGACACTCAGCTCCCAGAACATGCCCTCTTCTCATTACTATCATCAGAGAAGAAGTACAGGAACCTTAAAACACACAATCAAAGTTTTAGGAGTGGCTTGTTCCTCTCTGCCATCGGATTTCTGAGCCGATAAACAATACGTCACTAGTTGTTCAATTTTTGAACTAATTTTAATTTTGTATTCTAACTTGTAATTTTATATATTTTCACTGTACTGCTGCTGCAAAGCATAAAATTTCATAACCTTTCCAGTGATAATAAACATGAATCTGACTTGGCCTGGTATGAAAACAGTGATGCCCTTAAACAGAAAATCATATAAAAAGTAATGGATATGGGTCAGTCCGTCACGGGTAACTGAACACATTTACAAGGAGCACCATCACAGAAAAGCAGCATCCATCATCAGGGACTCCCACCACACAGGCCATGCTCTCTTCTCACAGCTGCCATCAGGAAGAAGGTACAGGAGCTTCAGGACCCACACCACCATGTTCAGGAACAATTATTACCCCTCAACCATCAGGCTTTTGAACCAGTGGGGATAACTTCACTCAACTCCAACACTAAAAGTTGAGATGGAAAATAGACCAGCCATGATCAAATGGCAAAGCAGACTTGAAGGGTTGAATGGCTTAATTCTGTTCCCATGTCCTATCTGTTCCCAGAACCTATGGACTTGACTTCAAGGGCATGTCATCTCATGTTTTTGATATTTTTATTGCTTGTTTATTTATTTTCTTTTGTAATTACAGTTTGCCTGAGATTTGACTTGGATCTGCTCCAATTACCTACTGGAGCAACACATCCACAGCAGATACCACTTCATTGGATCTTTACTCAACCCTGGAATATCTAGACAGCAAAGATGCATACATCAGGATGCTCTTTATCAGCCACAGCTTGTCATTCAATACCAACATCCCCTCAAAACTAATCAATAAGCTTCAAAACCTTGTCTGCAATACCTCCTTGTGCAATTAGATCCTTGATTTCCTGACTTGCAAAACGCAGTCAGTTCAGATTAGCAACAACATCTTCACCATCAGCACAGGTGCACCACAAAGCCATGTGCTCTCACCCCTGCCCTACCTGATTTACATGTATGACTGTGTGGCTAAGCACAGCTCCAAAGCCCCATTCAAGTTTGCTGATGTAGGCCAAATCAAAGGTGGTGACAAATCAGCATATAGGGGAGGGGCTTAAAATCCATCTGAATGCCACAGCAACAACCTCTTACTCAATACTCAACATCAGCAAGACCAAGAAGCTGATTATTGACTTCAGGAGGAGGAAACCAAAGATACTGGTGCCAGTCCTTATTGGAGGGTCAAAGGTGGAGGGAGTCAGCAATTTTAAATTCCTCAGTTATTACACTGGAGGACCTGTCCTGGGCCCAGAAAGTAAGTGCAATTACGAAGGAAGCTTGGCAGTGCCTCTACTTCCTTAGGAGTTTGCAAAGATTCATCAGGACATCTAAACTTTTGACAAACTTCTGTAGATGTGTAGTAAAGGCTATATCCATTGTCTGCATCACAGCCTAGTATGGAAACGCCAATGCCCTGAATGGAAAATCCTACAAAATTAGTGGATATGGTCCAGTCCATCGCAGGTAAAGGTCTTCCCACGATTGAGCACATCAACATAAAGCGTTGTCGCAGGAATGCAGCATCCATCATCAGGGGTCCCAAACTCCCAGGCCATGCTCTCTTCTCACTGCTGCCACCAGGAAAAAGGTACAGGGGCCTCAGGACCAACACCACCAGATTCAGGAACAATTATTGCCCCTCAACCATTATGCTTTTGAACCAAAGGGGATAACTTCACTCAACTTCACTTGCCCCACAATGCTATCATTTTATTTTGAATGAATTACGTTGTGCTGAAAAGACTTCTTAATTTAAATTTATTTTGTTTTCTTGAAATACTTGCAAGTATTCTCCACTGTAATCATTGAGTGACCACGTTAGTTTTACAGGCCTGTGAATGAATATTCTCAAATGCAATAGAAGTGTGTTGATCCACTTTTTGCTCTGTTTCCTCTCCACCATAGTTCTTTATCTCTTGTTGAGTTTTGTTTTGCATCTTATAATCACTGTAAATCTGCATCAGCTGGAAAAAAGAGCTGAAAAATAGCAGATGGAATTTAATGCAGACAAGTGCAAGGGTTTTGCACTTCAGTAGGACCAACCAGGGTAGGTCTTACACAGTGAACAGTAGGGCATTAATGGGTGTGGTCAAACAGAGATCTGGGAATACAGGTACATAATTTGTTAAAAGTGGCTTCACGGATAGATAGGGTCATAAAGCAAGCTTTTGGCATATTGGTATTCATCAATCAATGTATTGAGTACTGAAGATGGGATGTTATATACAACTTGCATGAGGTTGTATAAGACATGGGTGAAACCCAATTTGTAGAATCGTGTGGAGGTCTGGTCACTTAGCTATAGGAAAGATGGAAACAAGTTTTAAAGAATGCAGCAAAAATTTACAAGGATGTTGCTAGGTCTGGAGGACCCAAGTTACAAGGACGACTGAATAGGATAGGAGCATATTCTTTAGAAAGTAGAAGGCTGAGAGGAGATTTGAGTATACAGAATTATGAGGGGTACAGATAGTGGAAAAAGCCTGTTTGTATTTACCCTGATGTTGGGTGGGACTGCAACCAGAGGTCATGGGTTAAGGGTGAAAGGTGAGAAATTTAAGAGCAACATGAAGGAAAACGTCTTCACTCAGAGGGTTGTGAGAGTGTGGAATTAACTGCAAGCACAAGTGGTGCATACGTGTTCAGTTTCAACATTTAAGAAAAATTTGGATAGGTACATGAATAGTAGGGATATGGAGGTTTTGGTCCCCGAGCAGGTCGATGGGGGGGGGGTTGGCAGTATAAATGGTTTCAGCATGGACTAGATGGGCCAAAGAGTCTGTTTCCGTGCTGTACCTGTCTATGAATCTAAATGTGATGCTATTATCAGATGGAATTTCTATTTATCTATATACTACTAAAACTCTCATGCTCTGTTTGTCTGTTTGTGACCTCCAATTGGCACAAATGGTGCATTACAGCGGCACTATTTTTGGCTAAATCGACTTAAAATGCACAAACTTACAGAATGCAGGCAAAGTTCAGGGTTATATATTCCTATAAAATTGCTCACTCGCCAAAATCAACAGCCTGCATTCACCCGAGCCGATGTCAGCCATGATGGAAACCGCGACACATGCGCACTGCCAGCCTCAGAAGCAACTCACAATGCTCACAGCAGCGACACCAACCAGAGCAAAAGGGCAGGGCAGATCTATTTTGAGCAGTCATTTTCTGCTAATCACCATCAGCATGTGCAGGATTGGAACAGATCAAACTGAGATCCATCAGGAACGTCGACTCAGACCATGAGAGGCCTATGTCAGGCATTTTCATGCCTTACAAGGCACAGATTGGAAGTCTGTGTGGGGCGCCACTCCTCACACAGACTAGAGTAATGTGTGATTACGTGCCTTGCTCAAGGACACTAACACACTGCCACAGCTGAGGCTCAAACTAGTGACCTACAAATCACTAGACGAACGCCTTAACCACTTGGCCAGGTGCCCAACACCAATAAGAAACCCATCAATAAGAGATAAATAAATCTTATTGTAATGATGTACTTCGAGACACCCATCAAACCCTTTGCTGCAGTCAAAGGACAGCGGTAACTATATCACGTCCATTTAGGAGAGCGCCAACCACATCATCAAGAATAATCAGCATCCTGGATGCTTTGGTGTTGCTGCTTTGTATCTCTTATCCAGCATTAGGGTAAAAAAAAATATGGTCAGCCTAATTATGCTGTGTGGAAACAGAAGGGGGACAATATAGTCAAGAGATGACGCCAAGCGCCACTGGGAAGTGGCAAGGAGAGGGAGAGAACAAGAATCGGATGAGGCCAGTGCCGCACAACTCCAGGATCAAAGAGTCAGGACAAAAAAGATGAGAGAAGAAGAGACAGAGGAGAAGAGGCATGCACGTCTCCAAGATGACAACAACTGGCATAGAAGGAGGAGAGAGGAAGAGACAAAGGACCTGAGAAATGCACGTCTCCAGGATCAGAGACAAACAGCAGAAGAGACGGGGGAATGAAAGGGCTGCACATCTCCAGAATGACAAAAACAGGCACAGAAGGAGGAGAGAGGAAGAGACAAAGGAGCAGAGAAATGCACTTCTCCAAGATCAGAGATAAAGAATAAACAGCAGAAGAGATGAAGAGATGACGGATGAAAGGATCGCACATCTCCAGAATGACAAAGAGAGGCACAAGGATGGCAGATCAACCAGAAATGATGCCATCAAAAGTGTCCTTCATTAAACGAGGAGGAGCTATATTTGCCTTGCTACACGTTGTTCTTCTTTAATAAACTGAGGTTTTCTTCTTCAATTTCCAAAACAAAGTGATCAGGAAAATTTAATGTTCATTCTGGTCACATCAGACTGTACTACCCTTCTCTCAAAGGGTGCCCAACAGGTCACCCCGTTGTCTAGTCTTACATAATGCTCTTCATTGAAATTTTAACTTGGTATGACCATGAGGAAATGTAGCAGTTCTATAAAACCCTGGTTAGACACATAGGAATATTGTATTCAGTTCTGGTCACCACATTATAAGAAGGATATGGAAGCTTTAGAAAGGAGATTTGCCAGGATGTTACCTGGAACAGAGACTGTGTCTTATGAGTATAGGGATGAACAAGCTATGGTTTTTCACTTTGGAAAGTGCAGAGAGTTCTGGACACAGCTCATCAGATCACGAATCAGTCTCCCCTCCACGGATTCTGTCCTTACTGCCGCAGTAAAGCAGCCAGCATAGTCAAAGAAGTCAATAACTCTGGATATTCGTTTTTCTCCCCTGTTCGACAAGATACAAAAGCTGAAAGCATGAAAGCTCAAGAGTAGCTTCTACCCTGCCGTTATAAGACTATAAGTTTCTTTACTTCCCTAATGTGATAAGTTGGATTTTAGACCTCACGTTCTATCTCGTTCTGATCTTGTACCTTATTGTTTAGCAGAACTGCTCTTTCTTTGTAACTATAACACTTTAAAGGATAAAGATTAGCTTCATTTGTCACATGTACATCAAAACGATGAAAAATACAGTAAAGTGTGTCACTTGCGCAAGTGCCACCACAGTCTGAGGATGTGCTAGGGCAGACCGCAAATGTCACCATGTTTCTGGTACCAACAGAGCACAGCCTCGGTTTACTGACCCTAATTTGTATGTCTTTGGGATGTGGGAGGAAATTGGAGCACCTTGGGGAGAGCATACAAACTCCTTACAGATAGCAACAGGAAATTAATTCTAATCGCAGATGACATAAAGCATTTTGTTAACCACTGCGCCACCCATTCTGTTACTGTTTTACATTGTTCTGCCCCAATACACTGTGTGATTATTTAATCTGTATGAAGAGTATGCAAGACAAGCTTGTCACCGTATCTTGGTACATGTAACAATAATAAACCAATTCCAATCCCAATCCCAGTTCTACTTTTTCAAATTATGTGTAGCTCAGTGAGAGTATAAAGTTAACCTTTCATTAGAACAACGAAAGGTTTGAAAATGAGCCTGTTTTGAGCCACTGAGAGGTTGCAAAGATAGCAAAATCTTCTTCTTCTTTGCAACTTACAAGATATTTAGTCACTAATATTTTTCTAAAGTGATCTTGAATTAGGTTTGTCCACAGCTGGACCACTGTGTGACTTCAGGCAGCATATTTTAGAAAAGAACTGGTGATCTCAGAAAAGCTAAAGAAGGGAGTTACTTCACTTATCACAGGATGAGAGATTTCAGCGATAAGATCAGACTGGAAAAGGAAGGGTCCTGAGGAAGAGTCTCAGACTGAAATGTTGGCTGCTTATTCCTCTCCATAGATGCCTCCTGAGCTCATCCAGCATTTTGTGCGTGTTGTTCTGGAAAGGGCTGATGTTGTCCTCCTTGGAGTTGAGAAGGAGGAGGTTTGATGGAGGTGGACAAGGTCATGAATTGATTTAGAGTGTGTGAGTAGAGAGGAGTTGTTCCCATTAGCAAGTAACTTAAAGACCAACAGATACAATGTAGAAACAATATGGAATAGTGCAGATAAGAGGACCAAACCTCTCTTTCAGATTCATTTATTTATCACATACATTTACACATACAGAAAAATGCATTGTTGGCATTACAACCAACACAACCTAGGGATATGCTGGAGGGAGCCCATAAGTGTTGCCACACATTCCAGCACCAACGTAGCATGTCAACCATGTTTAGCAGAACAAAATAAGCAAATCAACAACAGGAAAACAATAACAAAACAACAACAGCAAATGAGTCCCTTTCCTCGCTCGCACTCACTCAGACAGACAACCCTCCTACCCCAGGACAGGATGGGCCTCCAGCTTCCATGGGACTCATGGACACTGAGATCATACCCCTGACTTCCCTATTGGACTCACAGACTTGGCTTCTACCATCGGGCATCGACCTCTGGACCTTTGATTGAACTTCAGTATCAGCCCAAAGGTCTGCTGAGGATGGGACTCCAAACTCTAGGTCCCGAACTTTGGACTCATCGATGATGATTTTTATACAAATAGGTATTGGTTTAATAAAATCACATACAGCAAGATATAGTGTAAAGCTTTGTTTGTGTGCATTCCAGATAAATCATCCTGTACATAATTATACCAAGGGAGTGAAAAGGAAAGAAGAACGCAGAACATGGTGCTATAACTACAGAGGAAGTGAAGTGCAAGCAGATAAATCCTCCAAGATGACCACAACCTTCTTGCGGTTTGGAGGTTTGCGTGTCTCAGTGACCCAGACAGCTATCCTGGCTGCAGTCAGGGCTTTATGCTTTGGCTCTTGGTAGGACAGCCCATGCCAAACAGGTCAAAGGGTGAAGGACAGACTAAGAGTGGTCCACCAGTCCTCCAAGTTCAGGGGTTCAGCTCAGGGCAAACAACCCCGACTGGTCAAACAAAACTGTTACGGAAACAGCAAGGAAGAATCCTTCTACATCTGAGTGTGATGGTATTCCTGAATCTCCACCTGCGCCTTGCAAGGCTGACAGTAGTGAAAATGGAGAAGATGATACTGGCATGATGAAGAAAGCCCTGAACACCACCAAGGATGGAGGACCTTCATTGCTGCCTTAAACACCAGCAGGCATAACAGGTAATACGTAAGTAAGTAAACAGATAATAAATACGATGAGTTAGACTGGGAGATCAAATGTCCATCTTTTATTGCTTGAGAGGCCCACTCAAAAGTCCCAATCAGTGTGATAAAAGCTGCCCTGTCCTCTGATGAACATAATCTCAAGCTTTTGTACCTTCTGTCCAGTGGGAGGGAGAGAAAAATGAATGTCTGCTGTCCTTGATTAAGTTAAATACAAGAGATTCTGAAGATGCTGGAAATCCAGAGCAACACAAAATTCTGGAGGAACTCAGCAGTTGAAGCCAGGTCTCATGAAGGGTCTTGACTGTTTATTCCCTTCCATAGATGCAGCCTGATTTGTTGAGTTCCTCCAGCATTTTGTGTGTTGTGCTTGGTTAGTTTAGTTGCTTCACTGTGGCATTGGGAAGTGTAGAGAGAGTCAGTGCAGGGGATGTTTGATTGAGTAACATTCAAAACTCTGCAACTTCTTCTGGACTTGGGGAGAGTGGTATGATCCTTGCAAACAGAGTCAAACAGGACCTTCTATCAACATACATCAAAGTTGCTGGTGAACGCAGCAGGCCAGGCAGCATCTCTAGGAAGAGGTACCTTCTATTCCCATTTTCACCATGGATCTGCAGTCCCTGGACACTTCTATCCCCCATAACAAAACCTTCAGGATTCTCTGCTTCTTTCTTCAATGCAGACAGAACCAGACAACTTATCTTCTGACTAGTTGGACTCTCTCCAAATCAAACGTTTAGCCATGGGTACTCTCATGAGACCCAGCTATGGAGTGCAGGAGGATAAGAGGTGACTTGACAGGTGTACAAGATGATAAGAGGCATCGTTTGAATGGATAAATACAGACTTTTTCCCCAGGATGGAAACAGCTAATCTGAGGGGACATAATTTTAAGTTTACTGGAGGAAAGTACAGGGAGAAAGTCAGAGGTAGATTTTTTTACACAGAGAGTCGTGAGTGCATGGAATGCCTTGCCAAGGGTGATTGTAGACGCAAATATATTAGGGGCAATTAAGAAACTCTATTAGGCTCAAGGATGAATGAGAAATGGAGGGCTATGTAGGATCTAAGGGTTAGATTGATATTGGGGCAAAATGGAAGATTGGCACAACATTGATGGGACAAAAAGCCTGTACTATGTTCTATGCTCTGTGTCCTATTTGCTTTTGGCAAATGTTCACCTTGCAAACACCTAGGCCCATTGAATTTTGAACTGGAATTGGTTTGTTATAGTCAAATATATGAGATACAGTGAAAAGCTTGTCTTGCAAACTGTTCAAACAGATCAAATCATCACACAGTGCTTTATAAACAATAACAGAATACAATAGCAACACTTACAGAGAAAATACAGTGCAGGTAGACAATTAGGTACAAGAACATAATGAGGTAGATTGTGAGGATTCCAAGTCCATTCTGTCGTACTAGGAAACCATTTAATAATCTTATATCAGCAGAGTAAAAACTGTCCTTGAGCCTGGTGGCAATTGTTTTCAGTACCTAAGTCTCTGATTCCTGAATCATCACCAGTACAGTACTTAGGTCTCTGATTCCTGAATCATCACCAACTACCCAGCTCTCTAACTCCTGGAGAGGTCAAGAACAAACCATGGAAAGACAGATACCATCAGCCATAAATTAACTTTTGCATTCTCTTGCTGATGCATCTCACTTTTTCTAAAACAATTTTTTCCTTGCCCTTTTAAAATACAATAAGAGTCCTCTGAACATTCTATCCTCCTCTGCACTGATTTTTATTCCAAATGAAACAGAGCAGGCTGCTGCAATGGAACAACAGAAAGTTCAGCCAACTGCTTCACTTCAGTCCATGCTTTCTGCCTGGCAGACAACTGCAGACTGAGATCAAACACTTCGAGTGGAGAGAGGAAGATGTAATTAATGCAAATTAAAAAAACACATTTTGACATACACTACTGGTGGGAGAGGTGATATTTGGCATATCTGATTCAAGTGTTCAAAGGTGAGCAGTCTGAGTGAGGCTGGTGAGTGGAAGGTTCAAAAGAAGTTATTGAGATCAGATCTATACCCTAAGATAAAGGCAAATTGTGAAGGGACATTAAATATTAATACAGAAGATTTGGTAGTATTAGTAACATATCGATTTCATGCTCCAGGGAATGGAATATTTTGCTATTGATAACGTTGCTTGGATTAATCTTGTAATGACACATGAATTGCAAATTATTATATTCTACACTCTGATTAAAACAGAAACTCAAGAAAACTGAGAAAACTCTGCAGTGAAATATTTTGGTTAACAAGATTGTGTTTCCAAATTCGTTGATGAGCTTGATGCATGAGTTCAAGACTGCTGAGTAATTTTGCAAAACTCCCAAAAATTTAGCCTTGTATGTCTGAACTGGATGCAAAATCAAGAGAGTGGTGACGTTGGCAGGCACTGACAATTATGGTTCCCAATGGTAACAAGTGGAAGTGGATGCTGATCAGGTTCTAGCAGGTAGCACAGCCAATTTTCTTGTTGAATTGCAGTCTCCTCGGGTGGACATTTAAAATACAAACAATAAAAACCAGGAGGAGGTTATTTATCCCTTCAGGTCTCCTCTGCTATTTTACGGATCTGCTTGTAACCAAAACTTCGCAGTCCTCTCTACCCAGGGGAAGCATCCACATTTTTTTCTTATCTACCACTACCTTAAATATATTCAAAGGCTGCTCCTATCTTACTTTGAGGAAAAGGGTTTCGGCCAGTTGGTCATGTGGTACTTGACAAAAGCATTGCTAAAACCTTTATGGATTATATTAAATGTCCTACCCCTAATTACCTTGACAAACACGTTCCAAAATAAATTCACGCTGGCTAATCTATGCCTCTCTAAATTTAATGAATGCCTTCCAGATAGCTGTTTCCAATAACTTTCCCATCACCAAGGTTACAATGACTGGCATGGTATTGCAATCTTTCAATCCCTTAGCACCACACTAATCGCCAAATAGGATAAGAAAATGATAGGCAGAACAAGTGCCTCTTGAGATAGTGACTGACTGATTCAACTGACTGACCTAAATTCCGATATCAATAAAAAGAATTTGTTCAAGTTGAAACGACGCAATTTCATTCAAAGATATCCATACAGATAGCTGATAAATGAAGTAGAAAATAAAATCAAATCATGCCCAGTGCAATAAGGACAAATGCCTCACAATCTTTTCAAATGGATGCAGACAGATTCTACAATGCTCAGCTGAATAAACAGTTACTACCCTTCAGGCTCCTGAACCAGTGTGGATAACTTCACTCATCTCAAATATGAACTGATAAGACTTGCTTTTAAGGACTCTATAATTTATGTTCTGAGTATTATTTATTCATATTAATTTGCACAGTTTGTCTTCTTTTGCACATTGGTTGCTTGCTAGTCTTCATTTGTGTGTAGTTTTTCATCGATTCTGCTGCATTCCTCTGTTCTACTATGAATACCCGCAAGAAAGTGAATCTCAAGGTAGTATATGGTGTCATATATGTACTTCGATAAGAAATTACTTCAACTTTAAGTAATAAATACTAAAAATCTGTTAAAATAAACTCAGAATCATCAAGTAAAATAGGAGAATATCAGATGCTGAGTTACTTTATAGCTGCTGGGATAAAGCATGTCACTGAGAAACTATTAATCACTTTGGAGAAAGAATGAGAGCAGTCAGGAAGTGAGGCTGAGATGGTTATAAGAAGGATGCTTTGTAATTCTGGGATATTCGAGGGCAAATTCTACCATACTGTAAGGACATAGCAGGCAACAGCTATTCATTACATTTACAAAAATAAGCTATTTTAAACTGCAAGGAGTGAAAGCATGCCTTGGGCACCCTGATTATACAGCCAATATGCTATCTCGTAGAAACTTGGTCTAACTGATGTACCTTTCTGCTGTTAGTACGACTAATACACTTAATAAGAAAGCATTCATTCACGGAGTCCATGCCAACTTGCAGCAGAGAAATCCCATGAGTCCCCCTCATCCCGGAGCTCTGCAAATTATTTTCTCCATTTGCTCACCATGTTCCCTTTTGTAAGTTACTGAGACTGAGGGACAATTTACAGTCACAATTCACCTACCAGCACTTCTTTGTGATGGACCTTGAGACATTTTTTCTTTGTTGAAGGTGCTAATTTAGTAAGTTGTTTGACTGTGTATTGGTGGCATGGTATAAACACTGCCAATAGTTGTTCGCGGGAGCATAAAATCTTAGTCAAACTTTTCAGCCTTGTTTTTTGCCATTCTCAGAACTTCTCACTTTCACCTTGTGGCACCAGAAAGTGTTTCAGATGATCTCACCTTAAGATCACTGTTGGAGTAAAAGCTGCATTGACCTTCATTCGCACTTAATGAAGTAAGTGCACTTGGAGATCAATAAGACAATAGTTGGGACTACAAGGTGCAAAGGTGCTTACTGAAAAAAAATTAAATTGCAGAAAAAATTCTGACCAATTCTCCTTCCAATGGGATTTTAGAAGATATCTAAAAGGAGGAGAGGTGCATTCAGCTTTGCATGCCTACTCCTCTATTTAAGATCATTTTCTTGCCTTGCCAGTAAAATACCAAAGTCAGTGAGAAGGTTCACCCATTTTGTTCATATGCAAGAAGGCCTCTGATTTTTGGCTTTATAAATATTGATTACAAAAGTAGACTAGGAAGAGACCTGAAGATCTTACGAAATCTTATGATTTTAAATAAGTAAAAATGAGTTTATTTGTCTCTTCTATTACCATTCCATATGTCCGTATACCATCATCCCTTTTCACATTTAAGTTACTCAATGAAATCATATACTTTCCTTATATATCTCCTCCTGGTATAGCCAGACACCTATGACTCACATGAGCTTTTTCATTCTCATCACATGCTATCTCCCCACCCCCACCACCCCACACACCCCACGATGTCATACATTCTACCCCCTGCCTCCATTAGTGGCAACTGACTAACCCACCAATGCTCCTTCCCCATTCATATACCTTGGTTCCTTAGTTCTTCATCTAAAAACTGCCAGTATTCTGCCTTTTTTGAAGTTGAATGAAAGGCAAATGTTTTAAAATATAATGGCATTCTCTTTAATGAAAATCTTATACAATTTTGACTTAAATTATTCAATAAACTGAAAATACTTAAAACTACAATGCTATTAAGAACAATTTGGTTTGATCAAAGTCACAGTAAATATATTATCAAAGTACGTATACTCGATGGCACCATATACTACCTTGAGATGCATTTTCTTGCAGGCTGACGCAACAGAATTTGTGAAAACTATACATAAACAAAGACTTGCAGACAACCAATGTGCAAAAGGTGACAAATTGTATAATACTGAGAATACGAGTTGCAGGGTCTGGAAAGTGAGTCTGTAGGCTGTAGAATCAGTTGAGAGTTGAGCTGAGTGAAGTTATCCATGCTGGTTCAAGAGATGATGGTTAGAGGGTAACTGTTCCTGAACCTGGTGATATGGAATCTAAGACTCAAGTACCTCCTATCCCACGGTAGTAGTGAGATGCGAGCAGAGCTGGGATGGCAGAGTTCCTTGCTGCCTTCTTATGGCATTGCTCATTGTAAATGTACTCAGTGGTGGTGAGGGCTTTACCAGTGCGGACTGGCTGTATCCACCACTTTTGCCTTGTGTTTTTTTATGTGACGCTATGTGGAACAGGAAAGTGTTCAATCAATAACGTGAATTTGGGCATGTACTGATAAGTGCAAGAGATGAGTCCTGTTAGTACAAGAATTTAAAAAAAGAAGATACTAGACATTTTGGAGCAGATAGGGAGACAGAGTCTGGAAACAAATAATAATAACAGGGTTGTTGTGGTGGGACATTTTAATTTCCCAAATATTGATTGGTATCTCCCTAGAGTGAGGGGTTTAGATGGGGTGGAGTTTGTTAGGTGTGTTCAGGAAGGTTTCTTGACACAATGTGTAGATAAGCCTACAAGACGAGAGGCTGTACTTGATCTGGTATTGGGAAATGAACCTGGACAGGTGTCAGGTCTCTCAAAATGAGAGAGCATATTGGAGCTAGTGATCACTATTCAATCTTCTTTACCATAGCATTGGAGGGGGATAGGAACAGACAAGTTAGGAAAACCTCTAATTGGAGTAAAGGGAAATATGAGGCTATTAGGCAGGAACTTGGAAGCATAAATTGGAAACAGATGTTCTCAGGGAAATGTACGGCGGAAATGTGGCAAATGTTCAGGGGATATTTGCATGGGGTTCTGCATAGATACATTCCAATGAGACAGGGAAAGGATGGTAGGGTACAGGAACTGTGGTGTACAAAGGCTGTTGTAAATCTAGTCAAGAAGAAAAGAAGAGCATAGGAAAGGTTCAAAAACTAGGTAATGATAGAGATCTAGAAGATTTATAAGGCTAGCAGGAAGGAGCGTAAGAATGAAATTAGGAGAGCCACAAGGGGCCATAAGAAGGCCTTGGTGAACAGGATTAAGGAAAACTCCAAGGCATTCTATGACGAGCAAGAGGATAAGATGTGAGAGAATAAGACCAATCAAGTGTGACAGTGGAAAAATGTGCATGGAACCGGAGGAGATGGGAGAGAAGATGAATACTTTGCTTCAGTATTCACTACGGAAAAGGATCTTGGTGATTGTAGGGATGACTTGCAGCGGACTGAAAAGCTTGAGCATATAGATATTAAGGAAGAGGATGTGCTGGAGCTTTTAGAAAGTATCAAGTTGGATAAGTCACCAGGACTGGACAGGATATACCCCAAGCTACTATGGGAAGCGAGGGAGAAGATTGCTGAGCCTCTAGCGATGATCTTTGCATCATCAATGAGGATGGGAGAGGTTCTGGAGGATTGGAGAGTTGCGGATGTTGTTCCCTTATTCAAGAAAGGGAGTAGGGATAGCCCCGGAAATTATAGACCAGTGAGTCTTACTTCAGTGGTTGGTAAGTTGATGGAGAAGATCCTGAGAGGCAGGATTTATGAACATTTGGAGAGGCATAATATGAATAGGAATAGTTAGCATAGCTTTGTCAAAGGCAGGTCGTGTCTTATGAGTCTGATTGAATTTTTTGAGGATGTGACTAAACACATTGATGAAGGTAGAGTAGTAGATGTAGTATATATGGATTTTAGCAAGGCATTTGATAAAGTACCCCATGCAAGGCTTATTGAGAAAGTAAGGAGGCATGGGATCCAAGGGGACATTGCTTTGTGGATCCAGAACTGGCTTGCCCACAGAAGGCAAAGAGTGGTTGTAGATGGGTCATATTCTGCATAGAGGCTAGCGACCAGGAATCTGTTCTGCGACCCCTACTCTTTGTGATTTTTATATATGATCTGGATGAGGAAGTGGAGGGATGGGTGAGTAAATCTGCTGATGACACAAAGGTTGGGGGTGTTGAGGGTGTTATGGATAGTGTGGAGGGCTGTCAGAGGTTACAGCTCGACATTGATAAAAATGCAGAACTGGGCTGAGAAGTGACAGATGGAGCTCAACCCCGATAAGTGTGAGGTGGTTCATTTTTGTAGGTCAAATATGATGGCAGGATATAGCATTAATGGTAAGACTCTTGGCAGTGTGGAAGATCAGAGGGATCTTGGGTCCCGAGTCAGTAGGACACTCAAAGCTGCTACGCAGGTTGACTCTGTGGTTAAGAAGGCATATGGTGTGTTGGCCTTCATCAATTGTGGGATTGAGTTTAAGAACCAAGAGGTAATGTTGCAGCTATATAGGACCCTGGTCAGACCCCACTTAGAGTTCTGTGCTCAATTCTGATCGCCTCACTACAGGAAGGACATGAAAACCATAGAAAGGGTGCAGAGGAGATTTACAAGGATGTTGCCTGGATTGGGGAGCATGCCTTATGAGAATAGGTTGAGTGAACTTGGCCTTTTCTCCTTGGAGTGACGGAAGATGAGAGGTGACCTGATAGAGGTGTACAAGATAATGAGAGGCGTTGATCGTGTGGATAGTCTAAGGCTTTTTCCCAAGGCTGAAATAGCTAGCACAAGAGGGCATAGTGTTAAGGTGCTTGGAAGTAGGCACAGAGGAGATGTCAGGAGTAATTTTTTTACACAGAGAGTGGTGAGTACGTGGAATGGGCTGCTGGTAGCGGTGGCGGAGGCGGAAATGATAGGGTCTTTTAAGAGACTCCTGGATGGATACATGGAGCTTAGGAAAATAGAGGGCTATGGGTAAAGCCTAGGTAGTTCCCAGGTAAGGACATGTTCGGCACAGCTTTGTGGGCCGAAGGGCCTGTATTGTGCTGTCGGCTTTCTTTGTTTCTATTATCTCATGACCTCACATTGGTGGGAAAATTACATCATGTGACCTCCACAAGACCATTACATCATGCTCATCAGATACTCAATTACATTATGGTCATAAGACAGTCACAAGATACCTATGAGGTATGTAACACCTCCCTCCAAAATAAATTGGTCTTTTTAGGAGCAAAATTTTAACAATTAACTATTTACAAAAAAAAATACAAATGTATAAAATTTACAACTTACACAATATACACAGTATTATCATACAGCATCTTGCAAACTAATATACAGTAGGAGTGTTACAATTGTTAAAATACCACTCAAAAAACATTTACATTGTACATTTAACATCTAGATAGAGAATCAGCGATCACATTATCTTTACCTTTAATATGAGTTATCAAAATATTATACTCCTGTAACATCAAACTTTGTTGCTAAATTGGAGTTTGATTTACTTCCTTAACTCTTCTCTTTAACTGAGCCCAGACCTATAATATAACCAAGGTAGATCACCGTGGCATGACCAAATTCACTTTTAGCTAAGTTAATAGTTAAGTTAGCTTTTGAAAGTCTTTCAAATAGTTTCTCCACCGCAGTAATATGTGCTTTCTAAGTATTATTTCCTGTATCTAAAACATCAATATAAGCATCTGTATCTTTTAACCCATGAATCACACTATTAATCATCCACTGGAAAGAACCTGGTGCATTCTTCATCCCAAATGGAATTAAATTATATTCATATAACCCGGATGGGGTTACAAGTGCAGAAATCTCTCTACTTCTATCCATCAATGGAACACACCAATAACCTTTTAACAAATCAATCTTTGTAAGGAAATTTGCTTGTCCAACTTTATCCACACAATCATCTACCATATGGTTTGGATATGCGTCAGTTTTTGTCACAGCATTCACCTTCCTGTAATCTGTACAAAACCGAATACTATTGTCTGGTTTAGGCACCATAACACATGGTGAACTCCACTTCGAATTAGAAGGTCTAATAATATTATTCTCTAACATATACTTAATTTCTTGATCAGCAAGTTCACACTTTCCCCTGTTTATCCGATATGGATGTTGTTTTATTGGTTTTGCATCTCCAACATTTACATCATGCGAAGCTACAGTGGTTCTTCTAGGAACGTCCGGAAATGTATCCCTATATTTAAAAATTAACTGTTTCATCCGCTCTCTCTGCTCTGGCTGTAAATGAGCTAATTTTTCATCAATATTTTCCAGAATTGTGGAGTTTGGTAATCTGGCAGAAATAATGCAAACAACAGGAATTCTGCAGATGCTGGAAATTCAAGCAACATACATCAAAGTTGCTGGTGAACGCAGCAGGCCAAGCAGCATCTATAGGAAGAGGCGCAGTCGACGTTTCAGGCCGAGACCCTTCGTCAGGACTAACTGAAGGAAGTTAGTCCTGACGAAGGGCCTCGGCCTGAAACGTCGACTGCGCCTATTCCCATAGATGCTGCTTGGCCTGCTGCGTTCACCAGCAACTTTGATTTATGTTGGCAGAAATAATGTTGGGTTTAAAATGAGATTCAGATGAATCATCCGTTAAGTTCCCAATGGGATCAGACTCATTATAATTGATGACAACAGTCATAGTAGCAGCCTGTTTCTCATAATACAGTTTTATCATACTTATATGACACAGCTGTGTTGCCTTTCTTTGATCTAGCGTTTTTATTATGTAATCCACATCATTTACTTTAGATTTAATCTCATAAAGACCATGAAATTTAACTTGTAATGGGTTCATTTCAACCAGGAAAAGAACTAACACCTTATCTCCAGGCTTAAATGACCTCATTCTAGCTTCCTTATCATAACAAGTTTTCATTTTCTCCTGAGCCAATTTTAAATTTTCCTTGGCTAAGCTACAAGCTTTATGTAATCTTTCTTTAAATTTTAAAACATAATCCAGAAAATTAGTGTTTACCTCTTTATTAATCCACAGTTCTTTCAACAAGGCCAAAGGTCCTCGAACTCTATGTCCAATCACAAGTTCAAAAGGACTAAATCCTAATGATTCCTGCACTGCCTCCCGAAAGTAGTAAATGTACGCCTTCATCCCAGTCCTTTTCATTTTCCACACAATACGTCCTAATCATAGTTTTAAGGGTGGAATGGAATCTCTCCAAGGCTCCTCGCGATTCTAGATGATATGCAGATGAGGTAATCTGTTTTGCTCCCAGTTTATAAACTATCTGCTGGAACAATCCAGAACATAAAATTACTACCTTGATCCGATTGTATTTCCTTAGGCAACCCAAAACAAGTAAAGAATTTTATAAGAGTTTTTGTCACAGTTTTGGCTGTTATATTCCTAAGGGGTATTGCCTCTGGAAACCAAGACGCTGTGCACATAATGGTCAGCAAATATTGATGTCCAGTTTTAGTTTTTGGCAATGGGCCTCCACAATCTATAATAATTTTGGAAAACGGTTCACCAAATGCTGGAATAGGTTGCAGTGGGGCCACTGGAGTAACTTGATTAGGTTTACCTACAATTTGACAAGTATGACATGTCCTGCAAAATGTCGCCACATCTTTTCTTAAACTAGGCCAGTAAAAATGTTTAAAAACCTTGTTCACAGTTTTCTTTACACCTTGATGGCCACCCAAAGGCATACTATGAGCCATAGTTAAAATCTCATTTCGATAAACTTTAGGAACTACTACCTGGTGATTAACTTCCCATTCTTCACTTGTAGGAATTGTAGGTGATCGCCACTTCCTCATTAATACTCCCTTTTCAAAATAATATCCTACTGGCACCTTCTCAATTTCACTATCTGGAAGAGCCTGTTCCTTTAATTTGATAATCTCAGAGTCTCTACTGTGCTCTACTATCATCTCCTCCCGAGATAAAGACAAGTCTTCATGGTCAGTCTTATCACAAGAATCTTGATCAAATAATGAAGGTAAGAGAGTTTCTGACACATCCTCAAAATTTGCATCCTGAGTTGAACAGTCATGGGTAACTGACCCATTCTGCACTTCAGTCTTTTTAACCGTAGCTGCGGTTACAACACAGGAAGAATCTGTGTTAGAATCCCTCTGTGATTCCTCAGAAATAGACTTTATTGTCAAATGCACTTCAGGAAAAGCTCGTCCATCTGCTAACTCATTCCCTAACAAAAGAGAAACATCATTCACGGGTAAACTGGGTTGTAGTCCTACTTTAAAAGGCCCTGTAACTAACCCTGACCTTAAATTTACTCTATGCAAATGTACCGGCATAAGGGCACTCCCAACTCCTCTTCTAGTGTTTACCTCATCAGTGTCAGATTCATCACTAAACATTAGAACACTGTCTAACATTAGTGATTGAGAAGCTCCGGTGTCTCTAAGGATTCTTATTAGCACTGGAGTGGATCCCTCTTTCAAGGATACAAATCCTTCGGTTATAAAATATTCATATCCCCTCTTAACTTGGTCAGACTCTGACAAAACTTCATTGGTATTTATCGAACTCCGTGGATTTACAGGTGATTCAATATCCTGCACACAAGCATCTGGGACTGCTTCCTTCTTCAATCGGAAACAGTTAGCTATTACATGTCCAGGTTTCTTACAATAATTACAAATAGGACCAAAATGTCTTTCCATCACAGGTTTCCCTTCATCCTTCCCTTTCTCACTTACTTCAGATTTAATTTCTGGTTTACCTTGACTCTGTGCTATTTTCCCTTTTAAAAGTTCTACCTGGAGAAAATTTACTCTTATTAATTAAAGCATACTCATCAGCTAATTTAGCAGACTCCTGCAATGTAGCAGTGTCCCTTTCACTTAAGTATGTCCTCGCTTCAACAGGAACGCACCTTTTAAATTTCTCCAATAAAATCAACTCTTTTAATTTATTATACTCCCCACTCACATTTTTAGAGGAAACCCATCTCTCAAAACGCACAGATTTCTCGTAGGCAAATTCCACATAAGTTTTTTCCACAGATTTTTTCAAATTTCTGAATCTTTCTCTATAAGCTTCTGGAACCAGTTCATACACTTTCACAATATGCTGCTTCACAATATCATAATCAAGTGCTTGCTCAGCAGTTGACGCTGTATAAACTTGTTGCACTTTACCTCGTAATTACACCTTGTAACATCACTGGCCATTTATCTTTCGGCCACTCTGAAATCAGAGCAACAATTTCAAAATGTTGGAAATATATGTCCATTTCCGTTTCACTAAATGAAGGAGCCAAAATAACCTCTTGACTAGCAACAAACTGTTTCCTAGAATCCGAGGACTGATTCTCGGACTTTCATTCCTCCATGTCTAGATCAAATTTCCTGTTTCTCTGCTTCTAACCGACTTCATTCCAAATCAGCTTCTAATTGCTTTAACTTTACTTGTTCGATATGTAACTGCATCTCTAGATTACTCAATGGAAATATATCTAACACTGCTTCATCAAAAACACCCAACTCTTTATAGTGTGCCGCAATTTTTCTCTGAATTACTGACTTTGTTGTAACCTTTATAATTCCTTTAAGGTCCAACCTTCTAGCAATCTCGGACACATCACCCTTTCTCGCCTTTGCCGAAAACTCCTGGTCTGGCGATTCCATAAAGTCGTCAATATTCACGGCTGTCAAATATCACCCATAGACCAAACAAACAAAAGAATTCGGTATTTCCCTTTTCCAAATCAGATTGATAATTAAACAAGCACTCAAGCTCAAAATTGGAACAATCCTTACGAGCCCCCAAATTATATCACGTGACCTCACATCAGCAGGAAAATTACGTCATGTGACCTCCACAAGACCATTACATCATGCTCATCAGATACTCAATTACATCATGGTCATAAGACAGTCACCAGATACCCATGAGGTATGTAACACTATATTCATCAGATAAATAGAAATTGAAACCATATGAAAATGTTTTATCCATTTCTCCTACACAAATGCTACCTGAGCAACTAGATATTTCTAGCAATTTCTGTTTTCATTGGATGATAGAGTTGTGGAATTATACAGAGTGGAAACAGGCCCATTGGCCCACGTTGTTCATGCCAACCAAGTTGCTCGTATCTCCCTAACCATTTCCCATCCACATTCTTCAGAATCAGAATCAGGTTTATTATCACAGGCATGTGTCGTGAAATTTGTCAACTTGTATAAATGTAGTTCAAAAGTTGTAATTGTACTTGTCTCTAGCTGCTTATTCCATATACCCACCAACCTCCGCGTCAAAATCTTAAATTCACTTTAAATCTATCCCCTCTCACCGTAAATCTATGCTCTCTAGTTTTACTTTCCCCTATGCTGGGAAAGAGCTGTGATCTCTAATAAAGCCACCCCTCAGCCTCTGATGCACCAGGGCAAAATCCCCAGCCTATCCAGTCTCTCCTTATGACTCAAGTTCTCCAGTCCTGACAACAGCCTTGTGAATCTGCTCTGCTTTCCTTTCCTCACTCTAGATATTGACAAAGGAGTTAAAAAAGTAATAAGCAGATCTAGATTAACTATCCCAGCCAAATCAGCATGGCGGTTGTTGTCAGATCTGGGCCTGGACGAAAGGAGCAAAAAACAAGCAGCTCGTAGGATGGGGTAAGAGGCAGAACAAGCCTCTTGTTGGATTTGGAGTAGGCGAGAGGAGGGAAGCTGGAAGCCAAGAGCAGATGGGCAGAGATTTGGCCACCACTGCTGGCCACCAACTGGATAGTGTCGTGGTTAAGGGTCGAAACACTTTGTGAAGGTTGGGAACCATCTGATGATATCTGCTCCTGGCTGAAAGCTACGGTTACCTTATAAGGTAACGGGAAAATGCACCCTAACAGGTGTATGTAACAAGTCAGGATTAATTGATGATCATGACCCTGATATTATTTCAGGGTGGAAAACAAAGGCAAAATGGGTTACTTTCCCTGGTGCAAGAAGGCCTGAAACAATGGACCGGTAACATCGCGGCATCCAATATGTCAGCTGTAGATTAAAATATAATTTTTAAAAAATCAAAGTAAACTAGATAGTAACTGCTGTCTATCTCCTGAACTTTCCATGAAATCTGAGTAGTCCGTAATGGGATCAAAGCCAGTTTGTACTCCTTCCCCTTCACACACCTTCTTATTCTGAGCCCTACCCCTTTCTTTTTTAGTACTGATGAAGGGTTTTGGCCCAAAACATTGACTGTTTATTCCCCTCCATAGATGCTGCTCGACTTTCCGAATTCCTCCAAATTTTTGTGTATTACTCAAGATTTACAGTATCTACAAGATCTCTTGTCTTGTGAATAGAGTTGGTACACTGCTTTCATGCTTTTCTCATTGAAGTTAAACTATTTTATGGTTATTTATTTAGTTACCAGGGTGTAGGCATCAGATTTACTGGCCATTCCTAACTGTAGTTGAAAAGGTGATCCCAGCCACATTCCCAAACTACTACAGTCCTTCAAGTGAAAATACTCACACTGTGCTATTGGTGGACTGCTCCAGAATTTAAACTCAACAAGGAAATTTTAGTAAGTCCCAAATCAAAATGGTGGGAAAATTGGAGAAGAACCTATAGATGGTGGTATTCCCATGCCTTTGCTTCTGTTGTCCTTTCTCTTGGCAGAGAACTTGGGTTAGGGGTCCTGCCAGAGTAGCCTGGTTGACGAACCACAGTGTATTTTTAGATGGGAAACACTGTGTGTGTGGTGCTTTGGTCTTGGGAGCAGTGAAGGATTCAGGGGATGATATAGTGTCCTGGGGGTTCTTAAATATACATGAAGATGCATTCACTGAGATAAGTGGAAAATATTTTCATTTGCTCTTGACTAGTGTTTTATAGCTAGAGGAAAAGGTTAACAAGGATAAAGTTGCCAAAGAAAATTCAAAGAGAGGATTGACCATCAACTTGCAAGAAGACTGAATGTATGGTTGTAACAAAGAAAGAAATACAGAAATGGGAACCAAAAGTGGGAAACAAAACAATTAAACAAACTTGGAAGTCTAATTACTTAGGGATTACGATACCATCTGATGGTACGGCTGATGATGAAATTAGAAGGAAGATTGGGATTGCTAAATGCATGTTCAAGTGTTTGAGCAAGATACTAAAGAATAATATAATTTCTATGAGTACAAACCTCAAAGTGTTGCAGTGCTATTTTAATTCTACGTGAACATTAGGAAGTGAACAATGGACAAAATCAACGCAAAATGATGGAAGACTCGAAGCTGCAGAAATGTGATTTTTGAGAAGGATGATGAAAATATCACGGAAGGACAGAGTAAAAAATAGACAATAGGTGCAGGAGTAGGCCATTCAGCCCTTCGAGCCAGCACCGCCATTCACTGTGATCATGGCTGATCATCCACAATCAGTATCCAGTTCCTGCCTTATCCCCATAACCTTTGATTCTGCTATCTTTAAGAGCTCAATCCATCTCTTTCTTGAAAGCATCCAGAGACTTGGCCTCCACAGTCTTCAGGGGAAGAGCATTCCATATATCCACCACTCTCTGGGTGAAAAAGTTTTTCCTCAACTCCGTTCTAAATGGCCTACCCCTAATTCTTAAACTGTGAACCTTGTGAACCTATGCTGCACTCCTTCAATAGCAAGAATGTCCTTCCTCAAATTTGGAGACCAAAACTGCACACAGTACTCCAGGTGTGGGCCCACCACGGCCCTGTACAGCTGCAGAAGGACCTCTTTGCTGTTATACTCAATTCCCCTTGTTGTGAAGGCCAGCATGCCATTAGCTTTCTTCACTGCCTGCTGTACTTGCATGCTTGCTTTCAGTGACTGATGTACAAGAACACCTAGTTCTCGTTGAGCTTCCCCTTTTCCTAACTTGACTCCATTTAGACAATAATCTGCCTTCCCGTTCTTAGCACCAAAATGGATAACCTCACATGTATCCACATTAAACTGCATCTGCCATGCATCTGCCCACTCACCCAGCCTGTCCAAGTCACCCTGCATTCTCATAACATCCTCCTCACATTTCACACTGCCACCCAACTTTGTGTCATCGGCAAATTTGCTAATGTTACTTTTAATTCCCTCATCTAAATCATTAATATATATTGTAAACAGCTGCGGTCCCAGCACTGAACCCTGCGGTACCCCACTGGTCACCACCTGCCATTCTGAAAGGGAGCCGTCAATCGCCACTCTTTGTTTTCTGTCAGCCAGCCAATTTTCAATCCATGTGCCCTAATTTTGCCCACTAATCTCCTATGTGGGACTTTATCAAAGGCTTTCTGAAAGTCCAGGTACACTACATCCACTGGCTCTCCCTTGTCCATTTTCATAGTTACATCCTCAAAAAATTCCAGAAGATTAGTCAAGCATGATTTCCCCTTCGTAAACCCATGCTGACTCGGACCAATCCTGTTACTGCTATCCAGATGTGTCATAATTTCATCTTTTATAATTGACTCCAGCATCTTTCCCACCACCGACGTCAGGCTAACTGGTCTATTATTCCCTGTTTTCTCTCTTCCTCCCTTCTTGAAGAGAGGGACAACATTAGCCACCCGCCAATCCACAGGAACTGATCCTGAATCTATAGAACATTGGAAAATTATTACCAATGCATCCACAATTTCTAAAGCCACCTCCTTAAGTACCCTGGGATGCAGACCATCAGGTCCCGGGGACTTATCAGCCTTCAGACCCAACAGCCTATCCAACACCATTTCCTGCCTAATATAAATTTCCTTCAATTCATCCATTACCCTAGGTCCTTTGGCCACTATTACATCTGGGAGATTGTTTGTGTCTTCCCTAGTGAAGACAGATCCAAAGTACCTGTTCAACTCGTCTGCCATTTCCTTGTTCCCCATAATAAATTCACCCGCTTCTGTCTTCAAGGGCCCAATTTTGGTCTTAACTATTTTTTTTCCTTTTCACATACCTAAAGAAGCTTTTACTATCCTCCTTTATATTCTTGGCTAGTTTACCTTCGTACCTCATTTTTTCTCTGCATATTGCCTTTTTAGTTACCTTCTGATGCTCTTTAAAAGTTTCCCAATCCTCTGGCTTCCCACTCGTCTTTGCTATGTTATACTTCTTCTATTTTTATACTGTCCATTACTTCCCTTGTCAGCCACAGGCTCCCCTTACTCCCCTTAGGATCTTTCTTCCAAAGTCCAGGTACACTACATCCACTGGCTCTCCCTTGTCCATTTTCATAGTTACATCCTCAAAAAATTCCAGAAGATTAGTCAAGCATGATTTCCCCTTCGTAAACCCATGCTGACTCGGACCAATCCTGTTACTGCTATCCAGATGTGTCGTAATTTCATCTTTTATAATTGACTCCAGCATCTTCCTCTTTGGAATGAACTGATCCTGCACCTTCCGCATTATTCCCAGAAACACTTGCCATTGCTGTTCTACTGTCATCCCTGCTAGGGTATTGTTCCATTGAACTTTGGCCAGCTCCTCCCTCATAGCACCATAGTTCCCTTTGTTCAACTGTAATACTGACACTTCCGAGTTTCCCTTCTCCCTCTCAAATTGTAGATTAAAATTTATCATATTATGGTCACGACCTCCTAATAGCTCCTTTACCTCGAGGTCCCTGATCAAATCCGGTTCATTGCACAACACTAAATCTAGAATTGCGTTCTCTCTGGTAGGCTCCAGTACAAGCTGTTCTAAGAATCCATCTTGGAGGGACCACAAACTCCCTTTCTTGGGGTCCAGTACCAACCTGATTTCTCCAGTCTACCTGCATGTTGAAGTCCCCCATAACAACTGTAGCATTACCTTTGTGACATGCCAATTTTAACCCTTGATTCAACTTACACCCTACATCCAGACTACCGTTTGGGGGCCTGTAGATAACTCCTATTAAGGTCTTTCTACCCTTAGAATGAGGAAGTGTAAAAAGCCAGAATAAGAAGAGAGTTGATATCATCAATCAGGAAGCAGCAGCTGGAATTTCTGGGACACTTACTGACGAAAGCTCAAACATCTTGTAGTGATGGGAAAACTTGATGAAAGAAAAGTCGCGGTTGACAGCTCATGACATTCATGAGTTCCACAAAGAGATGGACAGGCAAAAGTTTTGAAGAGCTTATTGTAATTTTTCAGATTAAAAACAGATAGAAGACCATGACTGCCCACATCATACGGCACGGCACGTAATGATGATGATGATGATTATGGAAAATGTTTAGTATGTCAAGAGCTGTGACACATACAGCCAAATACCCAGCTTCTGCCCAGTGCTTGTATTTTTAACATTTAAGAAGATGATTTAGAAAAATAAAAGTCCAACAAGGTAATTATTAATGAACAAGTGATATGTGACAAATTCTAAGGTAAGTGAAAAGTGAATTTGGCTGGCATCTTCTTATTTTGAATCCTTCATTGGTCTGCCTCAAATGTACGTGCAATTATTATTTCTGCCTGAAGACAAACTATTGCAGATACCAGACCTAAATCTAGAACAAAAGCTCAGAGACCTCGGCCTTCACCCTGCCTTGCGCAGCTGGATCCTGGACTTCTGTCAGATCGCTGGCAGGTGATAAGAGTGGGCTCCCTCACCTTTGCCCCTCTGACCCTCAACACAGAAGCCCCCCAAGGCTGTGTCATAAGCCCCCTCCTTTACTCTATGTATACTCACAACTGTTGCGCCACCCACAGCTCCAAACTACTATTTAAATTTGCAGATGATACTACATTGATTGGCCTTATCTCAAATGATGAGGCAGCCTACAGAGAAGAAGTCATCACCCTGACACAGTGGTGTCAAGAAAACAACCTCTCCTTCAATGTTACAAAAAACAAAGGAGCTGGTTGTGGACTCAGGAGAAATGCAGACAGGCTAACCCCTTTGACATCGATGGATCTGGGTTTGACAGGATGAACAGCTTCAAGTTCCTTGGTATACACATCACCAAGAATCTCACTTGGACTATACACACCAGCTGTGTGGTGAGAAAAGCATAACAGCGTCTCTTTTACCTCAGACGGTTGAAGAAACTCATCATGAGTCCTCAAATCCTAAGAACTTTCTACAGGGGCACAATTGAGAGCATCCTGACTGGCTGTATGGGAACTGTACCTCCTTCATTGCAGGGCTCTGCAGAGAGTGGTGCGGAACAGCCCAACACATCTATGCATGGAAACATTTACAGCAACAGGTGTGTAAAAAGGGCCCAAAGGAACATTAGGGTCCCGGATCACCCCAACCACAAACTGTTCCAGCTGCTACCATCCGGGAAACATTACCGCAGCATTAAAGCCAGGACCAACCAGCTCCGGGACGGCTTCTTCCACCAGGCCATCAGACTGCTTAATTCATGCTGACACAATTGTATTTCTAAGCTATATTCTCTGTCCTGTTTTGGATCCAGTGCTCATAATTCCATCACTTTCAAGAGAATTATCGAGAAGGATAGTATTGATCCTTAGGTTAAGATTCTAAATTGGAGAAAGACCTATTTTGATGGCATCAGTGCGGACTGGAACAGGTTGTTTTCTGACAGACACTTGGTAAGTGGGAGGCCTTCAAAGGTGAAATATTGAGAGTACAGAATATGTATGTTACTGTTAGAATAAAAAAGGCAAGACTAACAGATTTAGGGAACCTTGGTTATCAAGTGATATTGAGGCCATGGTAAAGCAAAAGAAGGAGACAAATATCAGGTATAGGCAATTAGGATCAAAAGAGACACTTACGGAATATAAAAAATGCAAGGGAACACTTAAGAGAGAAATCATGAGGGCTAAAAGAAGACATGAGATTGCTCTGGCAGACAAGGTGAAAGAGAATCCCAAGGCTTCTATTAAACATGGACATTGCTTGGACTTGAGGACAGACTTATAGGGAAAGGTTGAACAGGTTAGGGCTTTATTCACTGGAGCTCAGGAGAATGCGCGGAGATCTTATAGAGGTACAGGATACACCTGAGGGTATGAAAAGGGTGAATGCATGTAGGTTTTTTCCCTTCAGTCTGCGTGAAATGAGTACTAGAAGTCAGAGTATAGGGTTAAAATGAAATACAGGGAATCTGAGGGGAAACTTCTTCACTCAGAGGGTGGTTCGAATGTTGAATGAGCTGCCAGTGAAATGAATAGATACAGGTTCAATTATGTCATTCAGGAAAGGTTTGCTTAGATACGTGGATGAGAGCGGTATAGAGGGTCCAGGTGCAGGTGGATGGAACTAAGCAGAAGACCAGACCAGTATGGACTAGATAGGCCAAGGGGCCTGTTTCTGTGCTGTTGTGCTCCATGGAAGGGGATTGTTGGAGATGAAAGAAGGGGTCATTAGTGTGGTGTGGGGGTCAGTTTCCTTGCCAAAGAAACAGCAATGGAAGTGGATGCTATTTTTGCAGTGATTAAGGCGAATTTTGTCTTGCAGTTGGTCTCTTGGGAAAGATAGGATGGGATAAACAGTTATATATAACTGGCTCTGCATTTTGCAGTCTGTTACTTACAGAAGCTTACATAAGTTGGGAAAAATATATTGTGGCATTGAAGAAGAAACTGACTATAGTGGAACACTCCAAACGCCAGAGATACAGTTAATAATGGTTATCACAGTCCTACCCTACAAGATCTGTCTTTGTACGCAGTGCACAATTATAGGATTCTAAAACTATGCCCCCAATCAGAAGGGGCATAGTTCAACATCCACCTGATAAACTCCTCTCAGAATTTCCTATATTTCATTAAAATTACCTCTCTTTTTGCTAAACTCCAATAAAACCGTAAGACATAGGAGCAGAGTTAGGCCACCTTCTCTGCACTTCTTCCTCCATTAATGTGGCACCCAAAACTGTCCATAGTTCTTCAAGTACAGTACAGTCTCACCTTCATACTGTAAAGCCATATCAAATCATCTTTGCTCCTGTATTCGGCACAACTACACAACTTTGCAGCCTCATGACTTGCTAACTCACCTTTCTTGTATCATCCACTAATATGGCTGCAGTGCAAACATCCCTGAGAATCTGACAAAAACAGTGAGAACATGTCCGCTGGGAAATTAAAATAAAAAACTGAAAATACTGGAAATACTCATGAGATCAAGCAACATTTGTGGAAAGAGAAAAAGAGTTAATGTCTCAGGTGAAAAAAGAAGGATCTTCAACTTGAAATGTTAATGCTGTTTCTCCTTCTATAGATGCTGTCTGATCGGCTGAGTGTTTGCACTATTTTATGTTTTAACCTTGAACACTTGATTTTCAACTTGCGTCACTTGGCAACCACGTCTCTGCAATAGCTATTAAATCATATCCATTGATTTCTGTTTGTGCCATCAACTCGTCTATCTTGTTTCAAATACACTTGGATAAAGTGCTTTTAATTTTTATCTTATCTCCATTTCTCCCTAGTCTATTTGCTTCATACACTTCTAATCTGACTGGCTCTTTCTGATACACTACCCTTAAGACTTCTCTGAACTATTGTCTTTTCTTTTTTTCCTTGACTTCCCAAATACAATTTCACCTGAATTCCTACCTTCCACTTCTTGCTTAGATTTTCTCCTTCTGATTTTAACTACTTGTTTCCAATCCCTGCTAAATTTACAACTTCCCCAACAATACTAGCAAATTCCCCATGAGGATTATCATTTTTACTCCTCTTAACATATAACCTGTCTGGCTTGCACGTGTTTCATTTAATCAATAAATATATCCAATTCTTCAGGAATACAGTACCAAGTCCCCCCTCCTGCATCACCTCTCCAGCGTGCATTTGTCTGCTCTTTAATCCTGTTTTTCTCTACTTCCTTATGATACAAAAAGGGCCTTTTGGTTCAGCAAGCCCATGTTTACTGAAATCTCATGAGTTCCATTTCCCCAGCTGTTTCCATGTATTTTCTCCTTTGCATACCAATGTCACTCGAAGTCACCTACTGCTCACCTATGCTGGGGACAATATGAACATAGAACATAGAATAGTACAGCACAGTACAGGCCCTTCGGCCCACAATGTTGTGCCGACCCTCAAACCCTGCCTCCTATATAAGCCCCCAACTTAAATTCCTCCATATACCTGTCTAATAGTCTCTTAAACTTCACTAGTGTATCTGCCTCCACCACTGACTCAGGCAGTGCATTCCACGCACCAACCACTCTCTGAGTAAAAAACCTTCCTCTAATATCCCCCTTGAACTTCCCACCCCTTACCTTAAAGCCATATGCTCTTGTATTGAGCAGTGGTGCCCTGGGGAAGAGGCGCTGGCTATCCACTCTATCTATTCCTCTTATTACCTTGTACACCTCAATCGTGTCTCATCTCATCCTCCTCCTCTCCAAAGAGTAAAGCCCTAGCTCCCTTAATCTCTGATCATAATGCATACTTTCTAAACCAGGCATCATCCTGGTAAATTTCCTCTGTACCCTTTCCAATTCTTTCACATCCTTCCTATAGTGTGGTGACCAGAACTGGACACAGTACTCCAAGTGTGGCCTAACCAGAGTTTTATAGAGCTGCATCATTACATCGCGACTCTTAAACTCTATCCCTCGACTTATGAAAGCTAACACCCCATAAGCTTTCTTAACTACCCTATCCATCTGTGAGGCAACTTTCAGGGATCTGTGGACATGTACCCCCAGATCCCTCTGCTCCTCCACACTACCAAGAATCCTGCCATTTACTTTGTACTCTGCCTTGGAGTTTATCCTTCCAAAGTGTACCACCTCACACTTCTCTGGGTTGAACTCCATCTGCCACTTCTCAGCCCACTTCTGCATCCTATCATTGTCTCTCTGCAATCTTCGACAATCCTCTACACTATCTACAACACCACCAACCTTTGTGTCATCTGCAAACTTGCCAACCCACCCTTCTACCCCCACATCCAGGTCGCTAATAAAAATCACGAAAAGTAGAGGTCCCAGAACAGATCCTTGTGGGACACCACTAGTCACAATCCTCCAGTCTGAATGTACTCCCTCCACCACCACCCTCTGCCTTCTGCAGGCAAGCCAATTCTGAATCCACCAGGCCAAACTTCCCTAGAACCCATGCCTTCTGACTTTCTGAATAAGCCTACTGTGCACACATTCAGCACTGGATGAGGGTAGAAACAGGAAATCTGGAAGGGGGTACCTATGTGCTCACAGGGAGAAAATCTAAGCCCCCCCCACACACACACACCCACACAGACACAGACACACACATACACACAGACACACACACACACACACACACACACACACACACCCCCACACACACACACACACAGATAACACCAGAGATCAGTATTGAACGAACCCAAGTCATTGGAGACGTGTGCAAAGTAGCATTACCTCCTAGGCTACTGTGCTTGCCCAAATGTTTGTTTATGATTACCATGGTTGAATATATGTGGAACTAGAGGTCATCTAGAGATTCCTCCCTTTGAAATCCTGATTTTTTTCCTTTAAAACCATTTATCAATCTCCCACAACTGTGACCACAGAACCTCATTTCTCTTTCTACCAATGCTGCTGGTCCTGATATGGATGTTGCCCACTGGCTGTGCAGCATCCCCTTCATGATACCCTGTGATATTTCAGTATCGACCTTTATTCCTTCATGTGCCTATGACCACAAAACTGCCCTCCTACCTGTCAGTTACCCTTTCTCTATTGCTCTCACGTATATCTCCTTAACCCTGCCATTGAGCGGCAGGTGTGGCACCTGTGGCACCAAGTTCCTGACTCTGGTTGCACTCGCCTGAAGAACCATTGTCTTTCAAGGTGTCCAAATGGAAAAATCTATCAGTGAGTGAGGAGGACAGGGGAGACTGCTATACTATCTACCTCCTCCTCCTGTTCTGCCTGTTAGTTGCCTAACGGCTTATCTACTTGTAAATGTTTAACAAATGGACTACAGTGACTCCAGTTGTTGCTCCAGCTCCAAGACTAGAGTATGATCTCCTGCCGGTAGAGGGGTTTTTCCAGCATATTTGGTTGCCAAGGATACTGAAAGTGCCCATGGTTTCCCACATTGTACAGAATGCACTCTCCACTCTGTCAAGATGTCCCGTAATTCCTTACCTTAACAGCCTATAATTTATAAAACAGGAACTTAACGAGGAGCCTATTCACTAATCAGTTTTCTACAAAAGTCTTTGAACTCTGGTGTTCCATTTTCAAACCAATTTAGAGCCTGAGCTGTATTTAAACTCCTGGATGCCCTGCTCCCAAAATATTCTCTGCACCGCTACTCTCATAATTACAGCTGAAATCCCCAAAGAACACAAACTTGATCCCTTTATCTCACAACTTCCCACTCCTATCCTCTATCAGTTGACTGAATACAGACCTGGCTGGAATCAGCAATGGTTCAGTAATAACAAATATATTAATGTTTGTCTGATTCTCCATGTCTCTGGACTCCTCGGTTTCTCCGCCATTTACCGTTGTATGTCAGGAGGAGCATGCCTTTCTCTATAATACAGTATGTGCAAATTACACCCTGATCCATCCCTTGCCCAACCTCATAGGAACATAAAGGAAAACAGGAGCAGTGGCTGGTGACTGCAACCCCTCAAGCCTGCTCTGCTGTCCAAAATGACTATGGCTGTTGAACTGCGCATGCCTCAACTCCTCTTCTATGCAAATTTCCTGAAATCCTCAAAATTTCAAATGCTCATCTACCTCGACCTTAAATTTATCCAATATTCCGGCCTCCACCACCCTCTGGGGCCAGAAAATGCCAAAGACTTACAATGGTCTGACAGAAGAAATTTCTACACAGTTCCTTTATCAATGACTGACCCTTTATCTTGCAATTACACCCCAACTTTGCCAATGCTTCAACCTAGGTCATGTATTCTCATACTGAAGTTGGGAGTCCGATAAGGCTGGGGTGGGGCCTAATTCGAACAATTTTAAGCAAAGTTTGCCACTGGACTGCAGGAATGGTGGGGGCTAGGCGGCAGATACAAATCTATCTGAAATGGAATACAGCTGAAAATGTTTGGAACCTCTGAGCCTGATTCGGTGCCGAGGATTTTGAATAGTGTTCGAAAGTGGAAGGCTGTCATAAATTAGTCTACCACCATCATATTTATTTTTATACAATAGGAGGTCTGCTGAACTGTGCAGATTTTCAAATCTGCACTCATGTTAACCATACCTGTGATAAACAGTGTGTGAGACACAATCATCTTAACTTGAATAAAATTGTAAATATACTAATTAAACGAAAAACAAAGAATATTCTAGTACTAATGAAAAAAACTGGATACATGCCTTTAATGTTAAAATCATGGGACAAAACACACAAGGCATTCCTGTTTAAAATGTCAAACACTGGTTCTCAAAAATTTTTGATAAAGTATATTTCTATTTAGTATTGAATTGATTAGTTTCATGAAAAGGACATCATGAAAGCATTCAGTAATACTGCACTTCCTTTCTAAATACAGTATGCGTGGAGTTCAGTGTTTTGGCAGGTTCTGCAGCTGGGAGGGCCTTGTGTCCAATTAATGACTTCAATGACGTCAATAGCATAACTGAAATATTTACTTGGGTGCATGAAACCAGCTTTCAGAGTTGTGTCGAGGATAACCAAGAACACATGAAATGGATTTATTGACTGGGAACTGGATTCTGATTATTCTGGATTAGTTTTGACAAGAAACATTAAACTTACACAACATTGTGGTTGTGAGAATGACTTCTTAAATCAGCACCTGAAAAAGCATGAATTCTTGTTCCTCTCGAGCACTTTTATAATTGAAATGGACATAATTTCTTGGCCTCAGTCACATTCAGTTAGAGCATTGAGAATTTCCGCAGTATATCTTAGCTAGGTCTACAGAAAGTAAAGCCAGTTTGGGGTGTAATCTGTAATAACTTCAATATTAAAGTTTAATATGGTTTGCCATCCTCAGTAGTGGCTCTGGAATCACATATAGGCCAGATTTAATGATGGCAGAATTCCTTCCCTGAGTATCATTTATGAGCCAGATGGATTTTTAAACACAAACTAATAGTTCTGTGGTCACCATTACTTAAACGAACTTTTCAAAGTATATCCAATATTTATTTAATTAAATGAATTTAAATTTCTATGGTTGAATTTGATTATTGGTTTGGGCCTTGGATTTGAATACAGTAACTTAATGACTATGTCACCATGGCTAGAAATATATTTTTAAAAATCTTTTGCTTATGTAAATGCATAGAATCTGAAAGAAAAATAGACACCATTATTAAATAGAAGTACTGAAATGTTAAGATATTTTGTTTCTTATATTAACTGCCCTTGCCATGCATTTCTCATTTATTTAGCTTTATCAAAGATTTACTGCATTGATTATTTTTTCTTTTACATCAAAAATACACTAAGTTCAGTGAAGAATATAATATTCAAGTAGTCAAATTCTTTGAGCACATTAGTATTCCAGTTTGAAAATTTATACTTGCCCCTTAACCATCAGAATTTCATAGTTCCTCATGGAGTATGTTAAAAATTGAGCCAGTAAATCTTTATCCCAAAGAAATGGCAGGATGTACGTCAATAAAGACATAAAGGCTCTTTGAACTCAGATACTGGAACTTTTCCAGTGCAATTCCAATTGATTCAACATGGTTCTATGAAATCTAACCACTTTCCTTGTACAACAATCATTAATTTTGCTTCTATTTTACTTTTTCAGAATGTTAGGAAGACAAGGGGTTCAGACAGTGTGTCTATGGTTTTACATAAATTCACATCTGTGACTGGTGGAACAACCACATTGAATGCAGAAGGATGCCAGACTGTGCTACAAATTAAGCCCAGGCCTAAGAGAAATCTACAAACATTTCAGAAATACTAATTCCAGATTATTCATTGACATTATTATACCCTCTCAATGCCTGAAGTGGCTCATTTAGTAAATACCCTTCCCGTTGTGTAATTTGGCCACATTGATAAAAAATATCCTGTCTGTTTTCTGGTCTTTAGAGAATGAACTGATTTCAGTTAGACTCTTGATAACAAAGAACAAACTTACTTTTATACAGTGCTTTGCAAAATCTCGTTAAGTCTAAATTCTTCTTTTATCCAATTAAGCATGTTTGAAGTGTAGCTGCTCGTAAGTAACCCCAGTATAATAATAACACATTTGTTCACCTGATGGGCCTTAGTTTAATAATTTCTTATGGTGCGTGTTCTCTCAGCATGGTACAGCAATTCAATTCCAGATTGTATGCTTAAGTTTCTGAAGTGGGACTTAAGCACATAACCTCAGGAACAGGAATGACACAGTAGCAGTGGGGTGGTCTTCCCTGTTGTTAAAGTGCTGACTTTATTCAATAGAGTTCCAGTGAAAATCCTAGAGTGAAGGGCAGATATAGCAAGGAAATGATTCTTTTGGCTCACTCAGTCTGTGCCCGCCATTCACCACTTATTCACATCAATCCTACATTCATTCCATTTATTATTCTTCCCAGATTCTCATCAACTCAGAAGAATGGCAGATGGAGTTTAATCCAGACAAGTGCGAGATGGTCCATTTAGAAGGTCAAGTGCAAGAGGAAAGTATATTGTAAATGGCAGTATCCTCAGGTACTGATGTTCAGAGGGATCATCTGGGTGAAAGTCCATGGCTCCATGAAAATGGTGAAGAAAGCATATGGCATGCTTACCTTCCCTGGGGCATTGAGTATAACATGTTGTAGCTTATAAAATTTTACTTCGGCCACATCTGGTGTATTGTGTGCACTTTTGGTCACTACATTAATGAAACGATATGGAAGCTTTGGAGACAGTGCACAGGATGTTCACCAAGATGTTGTCTGGATTAAGGAGATCTAGCAACAAGGAGTAGTTGGACAAAACGAGATTCTTTTTTGCTGGATTGTACAAGACTGAGTGACGACCTGATAGAAATATATACAATTATAAGAGGCATTGATATGATAGACAGTGAGAAATTCTGCAGATGCTGTAAATTCAAGGCAAAACTCTGGAGGAACTCATCAGGTCAGGCAGCATCTATGAAAATGAGTAAATAGTTGACATTTTGGGCTGAGACCCTTCTTCAGGACTGAAAAGAAAGGGGGAAAATGCCAGAATAGAAAGGTGGGGGAGGGGAAGGAGGAAAGCTGAAAGGTGATAGCTGAAGCCAGGTGGGTAGGAAAGGTAAAGGGCTAGAGAGGAGGGAATTTGATAAGAGAGGAGACTGGACCATAGGAGAAAGGAAAGGAGAAGGGGACCCAAAGGGAGGTGATAGGCAAGTGAGAAGAGGTAAAAGGTCTGAGTGGTGAATAGAAGAAGAGGGAAGGGGGAGGGTTTTTTTTATTGGAAGGAGAAATCAATACCCATGCCATCAGGTTGGAGGCTACTCAGATGGAATATTAGGTGTTGCTCCTCCACCCTGAGGGTGGCCTCATCGTGGCACAAGAGGAAGCCATGGATTGACATGCCAGAATGAGAATGGGAAGGAGAATTAAACTGTTTGGCCACCAGGAAACTCTGCTATTGGCAGATGGCGCAGAGGTGCTCAATGAACTGGTCCCCCTATTTACCACGGATCCGACCAATGTCGAGGAGGCCGGATCGGGAACACCAGACACAATAGATGCTTTCAGTAGATTTGCAGGTAAGCATTGCTTCACCTGGAAGGACTGTTTGGAGCCCTGAAAGGAGGTGAGGGAGGAGGTGAATGGGCAATTGTAGCAATTTGGCCACTTGCAGAGATACATGCCAGGAGAGATGAATGGACAAGGGAATCATGGAGGGAGCGATCTCTGTGGAAAGCTAAGGAAGGAAGGTAAAGGCTAAAGGGAATAGTAAAGATATGTTTGGTGGTAGGAACCCTTTTGAGGTGGCATAGGTTGCAGAGAATGATGTGTTGGATATGGAGGTTCATTGAGTGGTAGGTAAGGCCAAGAGAAACTCTATCACTGTCAAAGTAGCGGGAAGATGGGGTGAGCGTGGATGTTATATGATATGGTAGACTATCATATAGGATATGATAGAGTTGTTTTCCTTGCAAGGAAATGCCAAATGCAAGAGGGCAAAAGTTTGAAGAAGATTTATGTGGCAAGCTTTTTGTTTTACACAGAGAGTGTAGGTCCCTGGAATCCACTGTCAAGGGAAGTAGTTAGAGCAGATACAATAGCAATGTTTAAGAGGCACACAGAGAGGTAAATGAACAAGAAAGGAATAGAGAGATATGAGTTTTGTGCAGGTAGGTGGGATTAGTTTAGATTGGCATTATGGTCAGAATAGACAGCATGAACTGAAGGGCCTCTTTGTGTTCTGTATTATTCTATGTTCTAATTTCACCTGGATTCCTTCTCTCCCATATAATTTATGGTCATTTACAGCAGACAATTGATCTATCAATGAGCACGTTTTTGGGATGTGGGAGGAAAGTGGAGCACCCTGAGAAAATCCGCCCATGCACAGAGAGGGAGGTACATACTCCACCCCGAGAGCACCTGGAGGTCAGGATTGAATCAGGGTCTCTATTGCTGTCAGACAGTGGCTCTCCTAGTTGTACCACTGTGCTACTACAAAATGTAGGTATATTCAAGCAACCAATCAGGGAAAGACAACATGCATTTTTTTTTAAAACCTAGACGTAATTAGAGTCTAAATCAGGGTAAGATTTGCAAGCCTTGCTTAAAGTCAATACTCATCAAAAATCTGTGATAAAAATGTCAGAAATACTCGACAGGTCACACAGCATCTGTAGAGAGAAACAGTGTTCACATGTAGAAAGAAATTAATGGTGATGAATATCAGCAGATGTTTCTTTCTATTCCTTTTTATAAAATCATGTTACCATATCAGACACCGAGACAGATTTAAAGAAAAGTTATTACCTTAATCTCCATAAAAAAACAGATTAAGAAAATATTTCAATACCTGGTTTTAAATTATTTGTGTAAATTATTGGTATTAAGTACAAAGAGTGTGAAGTAGACTGTAAATTTGTGGGTTTATTTATTTGTCACTGTATCTATATAATTGTTGATATCATGAATGTGTATATAAATGAAAGTGCTATATTGCATTCAATTTGAATAAAGGACTGGTTAGCTCAAAAAATTCAAAAGTCAAAATTGGAGAACCAATGAAATAATTCCTACTTTATGGCCCTATTTCAGTTTTCAGTCGCCTGTACATGAAGCAGAAATCCATACATCCAGTCCAGATTTATAGGATCAAAGTGGGCAAGATTATTTTATTTAGAACCGTAGGTGGCAAGTCTTAGCAGTGAATAAATTTGCATTGTAGCAATTAACACATTTCACATGCCAAGCTTCATGCTGATGACGCACAGGGCTCACTGAACATTTATTACTGCCAACAGGCACGGTACAGGTATATATTTAAGCACGGAGTAACAATCTATAGGACAAAATAATTCTATGATTGTTTATCATATTATGACTTAAAAATATGCAGTTTTATACAGCTGTATATTCAGGCAACACTATTTGAAAAATAAAGTTAAGTATAGATCGGTTTTAAAAAGAAAGATAAACAATACATTTATCATAAATTACATTGATAGTTTTGGGAAAAATGATGTCAGGGATAATTCAAATGAATTGTATTTCTTATAAAGAGCCGTACATTTTTACGGTGCATTTAAAGGGGTCACGCCAGTAGTTCTGCAAATGATTATTGGGTAGATATTTTCCTGCCTGCTCCACAAGCAGACATTTAATATTTGTTTATTCTGATGAGGGCATCCAACAGCAATATTAAATTATTGGAATCAAGGATATGAGATTATATGCAGGTAATTGGGGCTGAGTTATAAGATCAGCCATGGTTGCAATAGGAATTTTTAGGATCTTAGACTATAATTCACAACATTACAATCATAAGGATAGGGATTGATGACCTGATATAATTCAATATTGTCTACAGAGACACTGCACGCTTGCCACTGGGACATGGAGGTCAAAGGAAATCTATGGTTTACAATACCAATTTGATTCTACTTCATCCAACCACAAGACAATATTTTATTGTCTAGGGAACATTCACTCAGTATGATATTTGATGCAATATGTCTTGGAGTGGAAAAAGTAAAATAATTGTTACTTTGGTAAAATATTAATAGATTACATTTAATTACCTTTAATCTGGTATAATTTAGTTGGTTAGTATGACTTAAGCACAACTACAATCTATCAATTCATTCAACAATTTAAAGTATATTAAGTTATAATAAGGTAAATTAAATGCGTTTTTCTCAAATTAAACAAATTTAAAATTAAACATGTAGACTCTATTATGGTAGCATATATAAATGAAAACACATTAACAGATTGATTGTGAAGTTTTGTGTAGAGCCTTATAATTCATCTGAGTAATTAAATGTATATTTTGCAGTTGAAATGTCAATTTTAATTTACCTCCAGGTTGGGAGTTACTAAATTACAATCCTATTGTGGCTTGCAAACATTTTAAATCAGGTAAGTTCCCAGATATAATCACCCATTGAATTATAAAGTAGGACAGTGATGTACTAAACATCTGTTTTAGGGTAAATGAATGAATCATCCTGATCCTAAATGACATGGCTTAGTCATCTGGTTAGTTTCATAAACCAACCTCCCTGTTGACAGTTTGGAGGCTTAGTGCTTCAACCCTTGTTTTTTCCTCCTGCTGAGATTGACAGCTCCCTAAAAGAAGAAATGCTGAGAACATTTCTTGTCATTTAAAATATGATAAAAACAAATCAGGGAAAATTCTGGAGCAAACAAAACCTGAGTAAATTCTTAGCTCATTTGCACAGAAATAATGGCATCATTATTCCTGGTAAACAGGCATTGCACATTTTGTCTCTGGATTGTTATGGGATTTAAGGATCAAGACCAAATGCAATATACAGACATAGCTCGAATAGATGATGTGAGAAAGATTAAAAATCAAAAATCAGGATTATCAATTTTAAGTTCAAGTTTAATTGTCATTCAACCATACATGAATACAGTCAAACAAAACAGTGTTTCACCGGGGCTAAGGTGCAAAACATAGTACCAACATTCATTCACAGCACAAGGCACACAAAGCACATAGAAGATAGCAAGCACATATAAGATAGTTGTAAAATACAGTCACACGAAAAATATAGTCAAAGTCCCTGACTCCATGAGTGTTGCGGCAGTCTGTATTTGAACATAACACAGCTTGATTTCTGCCGGGCAAACACTGAGGGAGCAGTACTGACTCTGTGCCACACTGCCTCTGGCATTCTGGTGGAACCGACTCCAATGCCTCCTCCTGGGCAGCTGCAAACAGGCTACATGGTCCCCGCTATGAAAGAAGCTACACACTTCCCCGCTGTCCACCCCCGCCGTTTGCCAAGGAACCAATGAACTGGACTTGCAGCATTCCACACCATCAATGTCCAACAGGGTCTTGTGACCACAAGAAAAGCAACTAAGATGATCACTCACGGTTAGACCGGTCAGTTCCTTCACACGCCAGGCCTCTCTGTTGCAGGCTGCATCACAGTCTGCATCAAGTCCAGCTCCTTCCATTTCCCCACCAATGAGCAACTTGCTGATGGGATAGACCAGCAGAACTTTCAGCTCTTAATGTCTAGCAGAGTCATGCAATCGTAAAAAATGAGTTTAAAAAAGACAATAACACCTTTGGCTGACCCTATTGAAGCCATTGTGTCCAAGCGTGCCTCCATCGTACCATCTTATCAGAATTCAATGATATTGATTCAGTCGTGCTGATTGGTTTAAACAGTTTAATAAGTGATGCATAAATGACTGTTCTGGCCATCCAATACCACATGCATGAGGAGATAACATTAAACAAAACTATGCTTATCAAGACTGATGGTCAGCAAATGTAATGTGAATTGCCATTTCAGTTAACAGGTCACATACTCTAATCTCTCAATCAAAGTGCCAACTGCAGACTTGATAGATTTGCATTCTGGTACCTCATACCATTTTCATTTTTTTATACTTGACTAAATATAAACTATTTAACATCCTAAAGAGGAAGAAGTACTCTAAAGGCAAGATGACACAACCGTGGCTAACAAGAGAAGTCAAAGCCAACATAAAAACCAAAGAGAGGGAATAAAATGGAGCAAAAAATTAGTGAGAAGTTAGAGGATTGGAAAACTTTTAAAAACCAATGGAAGCAACAAAAAGTATCATTAAGAAGGTAAAGATGGAATACCAAAGTAAGCTAGCCAATAATAAAGAGAATACCAAAAGTTTCTTCAGATGCAGAAAGTGTAAAAGAGAGACGAGTGAATATCGGAGCACTGGAAAAAAATGCTGGAGACGTAGTAAAGGGGGACAAAGAAATGGCAGAAGAACTGAATAAGTATTTTGCTTCAGTCTTCACAGTAGAAGACACTAGCAGTTTGGTGGAAGTTCCAGGGGTCATAAAGTTCATGAAGTTACTGTTACTAGAGAGAAGGTTCTTGGGAAATTGAAAGGTCTGAAGGTGGATAAGTCACCTGGACCAGATGGTGTACACCCCAGGGTTCTGAAAGAGATTGTGGAGGCATTAATAATGATCTTTTGAGAACCACTAGATTCTGGAATAGTTCTGGAAAACTGGAAAATTGAAAATGTTACTCCTCTCTTCAAGAAGGGAAAGTGGCAAAAGAAAGGGAACTATAGGCCAGTTAGTCAGTGGCTGGGAAGGTGTTGAGGTCAAATATTAAGGATGACGTCTCAGGCTACTTGGAGGCCCATGATAAAATAGGCCATAGTCAGCATGATTTCCTCAAGGGAAAATTTTGCCTGACAAATCTGTTGGAATTCTTTGAAGAAATAACAAGTAGGACAGACAAAGGAGAATTGGTTGATGTTGTGTACTTGGACTTTCAGAATGCCTTTGACAAGGTGCCACACATGAAGCTGCCCAACATGCTACAAGCCTGTGGTATTACAGGAAATGTTCTAGCATGGATAAAGCAGTGGCTGATTGGCAGGAGGGGTGTAGGGGGCTCTGCATTGAGGTAGTACCTTTGATGTCTGGCAGCTACACTCTACCTTGTCGGCGGACAGACATCACTGGTCCTCATCCATCTCCTAAATTTCTCACATTTACCTCCCAGTGACATACCCCAGTACACCACTTCAACCGACCGGCTAAACAATGTGAAGGGGTGGTGTTAACATGGCACCACTGGGTGAAAGACCTTGTCAACGAATTCACCAGCCAGGGCAGATGAATTCCCCAAAGAACTACAACAGCCACGTGTTCGAGACCAGGGCAAGCCACAGAGTTTTAGGACATTGGCTGTGGTCTGTCCTGGAGGTGCTGTCAGGCCTCACTAGATCAAGACATGCAAAAGTGCCCCTATGACCCATAGGCGGTTTGCGGGATCCAAATCGAACCGATTGGCAGATGGCAAACAGCAGGAATAAAGGGAGCTTTTTCTGGTTGGATACTGGTAACTACTGGTGTTGCACAAGGTCTGGTTTAGGACTTATACTTTTTACATTATATGTCACTGATTTGGATGATAGAATTGACGTGTTTGTTGCAAAATTTGCAGACGATATGAAGATAGGTGGAGGACAGATAGTTTTGAGGAAGTAGAGAGGCTACAAAAGGACATAGACAGATTAGGAGAATGGGCAAAGAAATGGCAGATGGAAGACAGTGTCAGGAAGTGTATGGTCATGCAATTTGGTGGAGGAAATGAAAGGGTTTCCTATGGTGGGAGAGTCTGAGACCAGAGGGCACAGCCTCAGAATAGAGGAGCATCATTTTAGAATGGAGATAAGGAGGAATTTCTTTAGCCAGAGAGTGGTGAATATTTGGAATTCATTCCCACAGGCTGCTGTGGATGCCAAGTCTTAATGTACATTTAAAGCAGAGGTTGATAGATTCTTGATTGATTAGGGCATGAAGGGATACGGGCATGGAGGGATACGGGGAGAAGGCAGGAGACTGGGGCTGAGAGGAAAATTCGATCAGCCATGATGGAATGGCGGAGCAGACTCGATGAGCCAAATGGCCGAATTCTGCTCCTATATCTTATGGTCTTATATATATGAGGAAAGCTATGTACGTTAAGGAAATCTTAACACTCTTCCAATATAATCCTGACTGGATCACCAAAAGTACATTTGCACTTAGGTACATTACACAGTATTTTTATAGTACATTGCATAGCATTCTACACTTGTGATAGAAGATATCTCTGTAACATTCTGAGCTCAGAGGGTCTAACCTGAGATCTACAGAACAGAAACATGAACAAAGCTTCTGGCCTGAAGGTACACCAAAATGAAAAACTGAAACTGCTGCAAGCATTCAGTGGGTTAAGCATTTCTCTCTCCACAGGTATTGCCGCAGACTGTTTCCAAAATTGTCTGTATTTATGTCAGGTTTCCAGCACAGTTTATTTAAATTTTCATTTAGATATGGTACATTCTTAGCTGCCATAGACGGCCGAGGAGGGCAGGAGGGGGAAGGGGGGAAGTGGGGAAGGGGGCCCTTTCGTTCTTTCTTCAAGTTGCTTTTAGGATCCCACAGGTGTGCTAGATTACAGGATTACAATGGGTCATAGCACAAGCTCAATGCAATGCCACTGGGCATTCCATTGGCGAAGGTAGATGCCAGAGAAAATGGTGGCCAGAATTGTTTCCTTGCAGATAACCTGCATCATGTTCCACATAGTAGTCTGTTTTGTAAGGTTACCGCATGTGAAATCGAGGGAGAACTGGCTAATTGGATGTAAAATTGTCTTGGTGGTAGAAAGCAGATGGGGGAAGGCTGCCTCTCAGACTGGGGGTCTGCAACTAGTGCATGGCAGGGGCTAGGGGAAGGTTGGGGGACAAAGTGAACCTTGGAGCACACGTACTTGGTTGACTAAAAGTGGAGTCACAGATAGATAGGGTGCTGAAGAAAGCTTTTGGTACGCTGGCCTTCATAAGTCAGTGCATAACTTTGGAAGGACATTGTGCGGTTGTTCATGGACGAAACAGGTGAGGCTGCACTTGAAGTATTGTGTTCAGTTTTGGTTACCCTGCTATGGGAAAGATCCCACTTAGCTGGAAAGAATGTAAAAAAAGATCTACAAGGATGTTGCCAGGACTTGAGGTTGAGAGGTGATCTTATAGTGGTGCATAAAATCAGGAGGGGCATAGATAGGGTGAATGCACATAGTCTTTTACCCAAGATTGGGGAATCAAGAACTAAGGGGCATAGGTTAAAGTTTAGAGTGCATTGGTTTCATAGCATCTTAAGGACAACTTTTTTTTTACACAAAGGGTGGTATCCATGTGTAATGATCGGCCAAAGGAAATGGATGAGGCATGTACAATAAAATAGTTTAAAAGAAAGTTGAACAGGTACATGGATTAGAATGTTATGTTATGGGTCATATGTCACAAATGGGACCAGCTTGGATGGGACATCTTAGCAAGTACAGATCAAAAACAAAACTGAGCACAGAACTAATGGAAATTTGTGGGGTATTTTTTGTGGGTCTTATGGTGAAAGTCATTCTAAATTCATTCTATGCATGCCAGCCAAATATGGATTTTACATTAATGCCATTTCCCATTTCTTGGTACATACCCCAACAGGTTATAGTTCTTCAAATGCTCATCCATAGACATTCTAATAGTGGAGAGACCTTTTGCTACCACTCGCCTTTTGGACACTCAGTGGCAAGATGCCATCACTGAATGGAATCATTATTTTTCATCTGAGCTGTAGCCTTCTACCAAAAATTTAAATCCATGTCCCTCAGTTATTGCTTTGCCAAAGGGAAAAAGATCTTTTTTGCTTACCCTACACAGGACTCATGATTAAATCTTCCTTCATCATTCTTTTCCTCCCAAAGAAACCAATCCAACTTGACTGTGCCTCCCCAATTATAATTCACCACACAGCATTGTCAGAAATCTTCACTTCTGGTGATCTCACAGCTTTATGCAGATTGGTGACCCAAATTTTACAAGGGATTCTGAAAAAATAATAAAGAATATCCCACAAAATGGATTTTTCTTCAGGATGCAGGGACTGTAAGCAAATACAGCAATCATTTCAGCCATGAATCCTGAGATGATCTGCTAATCTGCTTTCAACTGGAATTGGCTAGTGTGCAAATGTTAGTGAAAAACTTACTTATCTTCAAGTAGTTGTCATTATTGTATACTTGCATACTCTGATCAGTAAATTTTGAGATTTAATTTGAAATTTGGGACTTTTGATAAATCAGAATGCTTTTAATATTTCATTGCTAGATAAAACACTAACTACTGGCATGTCAATCAAACTCTACTAATTCTTTGTTGCACAGATGAGGTGAGACTGTTAATATTTGGACTAATTAGACATAAGAAATGGCATAAATTCATATTGTATAATGTTTTTACCTTCTGAGATTTGGGGGAGTTACAGTTCATAGGAACTTGTGAAGGTTTACCGAGTGAATATTTAATATTGAATTACTTCGCTGTCTTGCTATTCCTCTTTCAACTTTGAGGCCCTAATTGTGATTAGCAGAACAGAGGGCCATCAAATGCTAAATTACATTTGAACTATTCAAAATAAAAGTAATTTTCTCACTGATTATTTAATGCGCTACATCAGACTCACACTTGGCTGGCAGGTATGTAGAGAATTATTGCTAAGTTCTCCCTGTAGGCCAGCTTGTCCCTGACTTCCATGCCTGTCTATTGAAACACAGGAAGTCAGAGATGAGCTGGAGGTCAGATGCCAGAGCCTTGGATGCCAGCTAGAAAACACGACATGTCATACAGTTAAACTAAGTAGCCAGTGAATTTGGAGCAAAGTTGTGTGCAAAGTGTTATATGTATGTAGTGCTTTGTTTCTTTTTCTTTATTTTACTGAACCTTGATGCTTTATTTACACTACGCAGTTTCTGTTGATCATTCTTGTACACATCAGGGACATTTAAAAACAATTCAATGGCTTTTAACAGCAGTGATACATGAAGTGACCTCTTTCGATGACTATTTTCCAAGATCTGATGCGTGAAACTCAGACAGTGTTTATTGCCTGCCCCATTTTGAGGTAGGATTTTCAGATACAGAGAAAGGACTGTAGTCAGCTCAGTCAGCCTTCTGCTTCCGCTTCCGCTTCTGCATCGTTAGAAAAGAATGCCTGACACGAGACGGAACCAGGCCGGGCTACGGGAATGGACAACATGCCAGCTGTATTATTGAGGACCTGCACTCCAGAATGAGTTGCACCTCTTGACTAGCTGTTTCAGTAGTTAAAATACTGGAATCAGCTCAGTAATGTGGAAAGTTGCCCAGAAGAGTCCGGCTCACAAAAAGCAGGATGAGTACAATCTGGCTAATCATCCCTCGTTTCCTTCATGACTCCTTCCCACCAACCACCACCCTTATTTGTAGACATTTCCTTTCAAGTGCTGGCAATACAACACTTGTCCTTTCACCTCTTCCCAACGCCAAGGTATTAAGCCTTTCCCAGTGAAGCAGTGATTCACTCAGACCTCTTCTAATCCAGTGCACTGCATTCAGTGTTCTCCTCTACAGTGGAGAAAGCAAATGCAAGTTGAGTGATCACTTTATGGAGCTTCTGCATTCAGTTCACAGCGGCAACCCTGATCTTTCTGTTGCCCGCTGCTTTAATTCTACATCCCACTCCCACTCCCACTCTGATCAAGTACTCAGGAAGCTGAATAGTCTAAGGGTAGATAAATCACCTGGACCAGATGGAATGCACCCGTGTGTTCCGAAGGAAGTAGCTGTGGAGATTGCGGAGGCATTAGCGATGATCTTTCAAAAGTTGATAGATTCTGGCATGGTTCCGGAAGACTGGAAGATTGCAAATGTCACTCCACTATTTAAGAAGGGGGCAAGGAACCAAAAAGGAAATTATAGACCTGTTAGCTTGACGTCGGTGGTTGGGAAGTTGTTGGAGTCGATTGTCAAGGATGAGGTTACAGAGTACCTGGACGCATATGACAAGATAGGCAGAACTCAGCACGGATTCCTTAAAGGGAAATCCTGCCTGACAAGCCTATTACAATTTTTTGAGGAAATTACCAGTAGGCTAGACAGGAGATGCAGTGGATGTTGTAGATTTGGACTTTCAGAAGGCCTTTGACAAGGTGCCACACATGAGGCTACTTAACAAGATAAGGGCCCACGGAATTACGGGAAAGTTACATATGTGGATAGAGCGTTGGCTGATTGGCAGGAAACAGAGAGTGGGAATAAAGGGATCCTATTCTGGTTGGCTGCCGGTTACCAGTGGTGTTCCACAGGGGTCCGTGTTGGGGCCGCTTCTTTTTACATTGTACATCAACGATTTGGATTATGGAATAGATGGCTTTGTGGCTAAGTTTGTTGACGATACGAAGATAGGTGGAGGGGCCGGTAGCGCTGAGGAAATGGAGAGTCTGAAGAGAGACTTGGATAGATTGGAAGAATGGGCAAAGAAGTGGCAAATGAAGTACAATGTTGGAAAGTATATGGTTATGCACTTTGGCAGAAGTAATAATCGGGCAGACTATTATTTAAATGGGGAAAGAATTCAAAGTTCTGAGATGCAACAGGACTTGGGAGTCCTCGTACAGGATACCCTTAAGGTTAACCTCCAGGTTGAGTCGGTAGTGAAGAAGGTGAATGCAATGTTGGCATTCATTTCTAGAGGAATAGAGTATAGGAGCAGAGATGTGATGTTGAGGCTCTATAAGGGGCTGGTGAGACCTCACTTGGAGTATTGTGGGCAGTTTTGGTCTCCTTATTTAAGAAAGAATGTGCTGACATTGGAGAAGGTACAGAGAAGATTCACTAGAATGATACCAGGAATGAGAGGGTTAACATATGAGGAACGTTTGTCTGCTCTTGGACTGTATTCCTTGGAGTTTTGAAGAATGAGGGGAGACCTTATAGAAACATTTCGAATGTTGAAAGGCATGGACAGAGTGGATGTGGCAAAGTTGTTTCCCATGATGGGGGAGACTAGTACGAGAGGGCATGACTTGAAGGGCGCCCATTCAGAACAGAAATGCGAAGAAATTTTTTTAGCCAGAGGGTGGTGAATCTATGGAATTTGTTGCCACAGGTAGCAGTGGAGGCCAAGTCATTGGGTGTATTTAAGGCAGAGATTGATAGGTATCTGAGTAGCCAGGGCATCAAAGGTTATGGTGAAAAGGCAGGGGAATGGGACTAAATGGGAGAATGGATCAGCTCATGATAAAATGGCGGAGCAGACTCGATGGGCTGAATGGCTGGCTTCAGCTCCATTATTTTATGGTCTTATGATCTATGGGTCTGTGACCTCCTCGACTGTCACAATGAAGCCCGAAGTGGACGCTTAAGGAACAGTACCTCATTTTCAGTCTGGGTACACCTCACTCTTCATCAATCAGGGTTCAATTCCCACTGCTCTCTGTAAGGAGTTTATATGAGCTCCTTATAACAGTGTGCGATTCCTCTGGGTACCCCAGTCTCCCCTACATTCTGAGGATGTATGCTTAGGGTTAGTGAGTTGTGGGCCTGCTAAAAAGCCACTGGAGATGTGGCAATGTTCAAGGGCTCCCCCCAGCACAATCCTTGGACCTTCTTGGTTATTGAAGCAAACAATGCATTTCATTGCATGTTTCCATGTTTGGATGTGTCTGTGACGAATAAAGATAATCTTTAGTTGTAGTGTATTCTGGCTGGAGGTTCATAGCTGGTGGTGTTCTGCAGGGATTTGGGTATGTGAAACAGTTGGTAGGTCTGCAAATGGTGCAAAGATTGGTGGTGTTGTGGATAGTATAGACATCAACAGGATACTGAGCTGGGCTGAGAAGTGGCAGATAGAGTTCAACCCAGAAACAATATACTTTCCAGTACCCCCATAGTGTAAAACATGTCTACCATATGCTAACATGAGAAACATTATTCTACTTTAAATTGTTATTTGTCTTTAATCCTAGCTTACACAGTACCTGGGCACTGTACAGCAGCTTCAATATCAACGTGATCCTTGAGCTTGATGGTTTTTAGCAAGAGTTGAAATATCTGGTTCAAGTTGTGACAGCAAAAGTCTTAAGTCCGTGTACGTAACAATGTCCAAGCAGTTTCTGTTTTTTTCTGAGTATGTACTTCTCTGCACTGAAGCCTCTTTCAACAAGGTAGGAGGATGGAAGTGCAAGGAAGAGCAGTTTGGCTCTTCTCTAAAGACAGGAAACTTCATATGACACTGTTGCCACATTTCACAAAAGCTGACATTTTTGAAAAGCATTTTTTGCTCTTCAGAATTTCGATAATTTCTTCTTGCAAGCTCTCTTCCTGTTCTTCCACCTTGCAAAGAAATGAGTTAATTACCTGGTCTGGAATTCCATATCATTCAAATCCTTGAATCAATTCTGAAAATCCTTCTTCAGTGACTACAGGTCTAAGCAGTACTCTTGCAAATCACCGTCTGCGGAAGAGAGTGCCATACGTTCCATGTGGGGAAACTGTGAGAACATTCTTCTCCCAAAGTTTTGCTTATATATTTCCAATTTTCTGATAAAATGAACATTGCACTTTTTGTCTAGATTAAATTGAAGTTCTCACCCTGCAGTTTCATATTTAGAATGTTCATTTTGTCATACAGATCGGCTAGGTACGCCACATCTCCACATAGAAATTCAATCTTGTTTCCTAAGCTCTTGTTGACTTTGAACAAAAATCCAACCACAGTGTCAAAAAGATCAAAGAAACATTTTAAGCAGCAACCTTTTGACACCCAATGCATTTCAGTGTGAAGAAGCAAGCGTTCAAACTCTTCATCGTTATCTTGGTGTAACTGGCGAAAAATTCTATTTAATGGATGAGCTTTAATACTGTTGATAGCAAATATTATAAGAGTCATGCTTGAAAAAAGTCAGTGGCTGAAGTTTTTGGCTGCGAGATGCTGACCATGAATTACAGAATGGATTGCGAACAGACTTGGAATTCCTTTTTCATAAATGTCACTAAATGAACATGGTGACCTCTCATATATGGTGCTCTCTCTGTTGCACAAGCAATCATGTTCCTAATAGGAATACTTTTATCCTCAATATACATTTTGAGCTCACCATGGATTGAGTCTCTGTTGATATTTGTTTTTAACTTTTTACAAAAGAGAATCTCTTCATAAACATCCATTTTTGATAAACCATACATACGCTATTGGCAATGCCTCATTATCTCACACAGTTGACTCATCCAGTTGTGTCCCAAATTCTGTTTTTTGTAGTTCTGTGCTTAGTTGATGCTCAATGTCTTCACTCATTTCATCAATATGATGAACTACAGATATATTACACAGAAATGATTTAAAAATACTGGTATTCATTTTGAGAACAGTGATGAGCAACTTCTGATACAGCAGCTATTATTATTCTTTCCCCAATTATATGGGATTTTCACACTTTGCTATCATTTTGGAAATTTTATAAGAAGCAATGAGATTACTATCAAGGTCATTTCTAGTTTTCTTGGCAAAGGATTTGAGTTTGCAACACCTTTCAAATGCTTCTTTCATTTTCAAGAACTGAGTAATACTATAAGTAGCCTTTTCAGGGTGTCTTTTATAGAGTGTGTTACTGCAATCTTGATGGCTTCATTAGACAGTACATTATTACAAATAAGACACATGGGGCATCGCTGATCTGACAGGAGTGGAATAAAACCATACTCCGGGTATGTAATATTTTATTGACACACCTTCTGTAGCTTTTGTTTCTTAGCAGGATTAGAATTCAAGGCTTCACCATCTTCAGATTCATAGAGATTGCGGCGTATGTACTTATCCATCATTAACAGGGCTAAATTAAAATTAAAAAACCAACTGGGAATGCCTGTCGGATATTGACGATGGCAGCAAATTCACACGGATGGAACGATGGTATCAGCACGCAAAGGTTGGTAAGGTCGCATGAGATTGCTGAGTTTCAGATGCTTTGTGATGACGACTGCTCACCACCTGCAGAACCATGGTTCTTCCTGTGTTCTAGTGCCTCATCCTTTTTTTGGAAGCTCCTGCTCTACTAACCATCAGTCAGGTCTCGTGCCTCATTGGGGTGCAGCTTGCTCCCCCCCCCAAGAATCTTGAATGCCCCCCCAACGACTTCTATTTCCCCTAACTCCCCCTTAGGACACATAACTGCCCTCTTGGGGGGTGCTACTGCCTCCACAGGGAATGATTGCTTTAGAGGGTGCAAAGGGGATTTACCAGGATGTGTCTGGATTAGAAAAAAAGTCTTATGTAAGGTTAAGCAAGCACGGGCTTTTCTCTTTGCAGTGAAGGAGGATGAGAGGCAACTTGATAGGGGCACATAAGATAAGAAGCATAGATAGAGTGGACAACCAGAGACTTTTTTCCCAAGTGGCATAGCTAATACAAGAGGACATGTTTGTAATGTGAATGGAGGAAAGTAAGGGGATGTCAGAGGTAAGTTTTTTCTCACAGAGAGTGGTGAGTGCATGGAACACACTGCCAGGTAGGCGGTAGAGTCAGATACATTAGGGACAATTAAGAGAATTGGATGAAAGAAAAATGAAGGCTATATGGGAAGTAATGGCTAGATTTATCTTGGAATATGTTAAAAAGTTAGTACAACATCGTGGGCTGAAGAGCCTATACTATATACTATACTATATAGTATATACTATACTATACTATACTATACTATTATAGTATACTATAGTATAATATGCTATATTTTAGAGGAGACTTAGGGGAAAGTTAACAGAAGAATTTAATATTATGAGGGCGATGGTTAAGGTAGATAGTAGGAGTTTTATTGCTCATTGCAGAGGTGTCCGTAACTGGGGGTTACCAGAGTAAGGGATAAGAAGTTTTGAGGGGATCTGACAAAGAATATTTTCACCCAGACTCTGCTTGGATAACCTCATTGTGTTTTTCCTTAAAGTGGAAGAGGCTGAGGTGGTGGCAGAGGGAAGTACTTTCACAACATTTAGGAAGCATCTACATGAGCAACTACAGATCAAATGATAGCAGATGAGTCATGGAGTAATACAGTACAGAAATAGTCTGTTCAGTCCAACATATCCATATGACTATCCAAGATGGCTATCTAAACTTGACCCAAATACACATATCCGTCTAGAACAGATTGGTAATTGATTGTCAACAGGTCATTTTCTGTGCTATATGACTCTACAACTCAAACTGCTGAATTCTGAAGATGAGAGTGACTGCCCTTGACATCAAGGTGCCATTGACAGACCTAATAAAACTGATCAATAAGCATCAAGGGGAAAACAGACCAACTGTTCAGGTCACACTCCATGGAAAGGACTTTGATTATAATGGGCACTCAGATCCCCGTGACTTAGAATCAGATCCATCCAAGACATGGCTGCATAACATGTATTCCTTGCAGGGTGCTTAGCACAATATTCTCACACCAATCATCTTTAGATGCTTCATTGATGACGTTCCTTCTTCAGTTCACGAATAGATGATGATTGCACAACAGTCAACCAGCTCTTCAACCAGAGAATCAGTCTAGGCAAGACAATTGCCTCCAACAAGAGTAGTTCTAAACAATTCCCCTATACATTTAATGGTACTCCCGGTGCGAAGTCCCTTATGGAGGCCAGGTCACTGGGGGAGTATTTAACACGGAAGTTGATAGGTTTTTGATTAGCCAGGGAGTGAAAGGTTATGGGGAGAAGGCAGGAGAATGGGGTTGAGAGGGATAATAAATCAGCCATGACGAAATGGCAGAGCATATTTGATGGGCCAAAATGGCCTAATTCTGCTTTTATGGCTTAATATCCAGTGACTAGAAACCCAACCAAACCAACCACATAAACACCACAACTAAATCAAAGATTTTTTAAAGATTAGCCTCGACACATGGAAAAGTGGACGCACCGTTTTCATCAAGGATATGCTGGTGGCAGCCAGCAAGCGTCGCTGTGCCTCTGGTGCCAACATAGCGTGCTCAACATAGCATGACTACACGAGCAGAGTGTGCACTCTGCTGAACGATACTCCAAAACCTTTCCACATTCCGCAGGCACAAGGCAGGTATGTGAAAACTCTCCACTTGCCTTGTCAAGTACAACTCCTACATCTCTCAAGGAGATTAACCCCATTCAGAACAAAGCAGTCCATCTGATTGGTATCTACTCTAAAGATTCATTCCCTCTATCACTAATGAACAGCAGTCATTGCTTGTACCATCTACAAAATACATGCACTCTGACAGCACTTATTAAACCTCCCCCACTAACAGCAGATGCCTGGAGCACCACTCCTCCCAAGTTGCTCATCTTCTTGATTTGAAAATACGGTAAAATTTTGTTAATCTAATACACTCAGGGTGCTGGGTGTGCAGATCTTGCAGATGGTTGGATGTTATCCCAGTTAATAATTTATCACTCTTATAATTCGCTTTGCTTCGGGTGTTATGTCTTGTAATTTTTCAGTGAACCCAGTAATTTTCAAGGAACTATGGAAAAGGGAACCAATGAGTTTCAAAGGAGCACAGGAACTAGTCCCTGGGGAGACTGAAGGAAGCTGGGAAATTCAAAGGACATGTGAATCATGAAATTCAAAGGACATGTGAATGAGAGCCCTGGTGTGTTAAAGAAAGAGCAGGAAGCTGCAGCACAGGCCCAGATGCCATAAACAATCAGAAAACAAGGCTGAAGCTTTTTGTTCAGCTCCGAGGCATGGTCCAAGATAGCATAGATATTTTTTCTATACATTTGGTATGTTGCCTTAGCATTGTGCCAGAAACAGAGCTGGCCAAAGGATCTGATGAAATAAATTATACCATGCTCATGTAGTCATGTTTCCAAGCCTCGGAATCCTCAAAGTACAGAGTAAAATATATTTTCAGAGTACATACATGTCACCACCCTGAGATTCTGTTCCCTGGAGGCATGTTTTGCAAATTTAGAGAACAGTAACTGTAAACAGGATCGATGAACAATGAACTGTTCAAATGTAAATATAAATAAATAGCAATAAATAATGAGTGCATGAAGTAACAAGATAAAGAGTGCTTAAAGTGTGACCATTGGATGTGGGAACACCAGAAAGAGAATGAGTGTAGTTTTCCCTTTTTGTTTAAGAGCCTGATGGTTGAGGGGCAGTATCTGTTCTTGAACCTGATGGTGCAAGTCTTAAGGTACTTGTACCTTCTACCTGATGGCAACAGCAAGAAAAGATGGCCTGGGTGGTGAGAATCTTTGATGATGGATGCTGCTTTTCAACATCAATGTTTCACGTAGATGTGCAGATGCTTGGGTGGGTTTTACCCTTGACGTACTGGGCCAAATACACCACCTTTTGGAGGATTTTCTGGTCAAAGGCATTGGTGTTCCCATACCAGGCCATAATGCAGCCGGTTAGCACACTTTCCACAAAACATCTATAGGAGTTTGCCAAGATTTTTGAAAACATTCTGAATCTCTGCAGACTCCTGAGGAATTAGAGGTGCTGTCGTGCTTTCTTCGCAATTATATTTATATAGAAACATAGAAAACCTACAGCACAATACAGGCCCTTCAGCCCACAAAGCTGTGCTAAACATGTCCCTACCTGAGAACTACCTAGGCTTTACCCATAGCCCTCTATCATTCTAAGCTTCACGTAGCTATCCAGGAATCTCTTAAAAGACCCTATCGTTTTCGCCTCCACCACCGCTGCCGGCAGCCCATTCCGCGCACTCACCACTCTCTGCATAAAAAATGTACCCCTGACATCTCCTCTGTAACTACTCCCAAGCACCGTAAAACTATGCCCTCTTGTGCTAGCCACTTCAGCCCTGTGGAAAAGCCTCTGACTATCCACACGATCAATGCCTCTCATTATCTTGTAGACCTCTGTCAGGTCAACTCTCATCCTCTGACGCTCCAAGGAGAAAAGGCCATTTTCACTCAACCTATTCTCATAAGGCATGCTCCCCAATCAAGCCAACATCCTTGTAAATCTCCTCTGCACCCTTTCTATGGTTTCCACATCCTTCCTGTCGTGAGGCGACTCGAACTGAGCACAGTACTACAAGTGGGGTCTGACCAGGGTCCTATATAGCTGCAACATTACCTCTCGGCTCTTAAACTCAATCTCACGATTGATGAAGGCCAATTCACCGTATGCCTTCTTAACCACAGAGTCAATCTGCGTAGCAGCTTTGAGTGTCCTATGGGCTCGGAACCCAAGATCCCTCTGATCCTCCACACTGTCAAGAGTATTACCATTAATGCTATATTCTGCCATCATATTTGACCTACCAAAATTAACCACCTCACACTTATCTGGGTTGAACTCAATCTGCCACTTCTCAGCCCAGTTTTGCATCCTATCAATGTCGAACTGTAACCTCTGACAGCCCTCCACACTATCCACAACATCCCCAACCTTTGTGCCATCAGCAAATTTACTAACCCATCCTTCCACTTCCTCATCCAAGTCATTTATAAAACACAAAGAGAAGGGGACCCAGAACAGATCCCTGAGGCACACCACTGGTCACTGGCCTCCATGCAGAATATGACCTGTCTACAACTATTCTCTGCCTTCTGTGGGCAAGCCAGTTCTGGATCCACAAAGCAATGTCCCCTTGGATCCCATGTCTCCTTACATTCTCAATAAGCCTTGCATGGGGAACCTTATCAAATGCATTGCTAAAATCCATATACACTACATCTACGGCTCTACCTTCATCAATGTGTTTAGTCACATCCTGAAAAAATTCAATCAGGCTAGTAAAGCACGACCTGCCTTTGACAAAGCCACACTGACCATTCCTAATCATATTATGCCTCTCCAAATGTTCATAAATCCTGCCTCTCAGGATCTTCTCCATCAACCTACCAACCACTGAAGTAAGACTCATATGATGTGTCCAGGACAGGTCCTCTGAGCTGGTGACACCCAGGAATTTAAAATTACTGACCCTTTCCGCCTCTGAGGTGGAGAAGCGGAGCGAAGTCAAGATGGCGCTGAATGGCGACTACTTTGCTTGCACCTTTGGAAACAGCTCTATCTCCATCTTTAATATCTTTATTTTTCCCTTTCAGGGTTCTTTTGAAGACTCTGACCTGGAGTTACACACTGACTTCGGTTCTTTGTGGGAATAGGACCTGTTCTCAGGGTTTCAGGACTGGCCATTGTTCAGCATGCCAAGGGTATGGCCTGAGAGTCCAGCTTGGATTTGGAAGCCTAAGATCTCGGGGTTCTGGAGGTGGGTGGATCGAGGGTCAGTGTCATGGCAAGAGACCCAAGTGGTGTCGGGAGAGTTGGAAAACCTACTGCTGTGGGCCCAAAGGCCCAAGATCTTTGAGATCTTTGGGAACAGAGCTCGGGAAAAAACGACGTAACCAACTTTTAACATCATAAACCAGAGAGTTGTTTGTTATGTCTCCCCACTCGCTGGGAAAAATGAAGACACCTCCTTCTCCCTTATTAGGGAGAGAGAGAACCTGCGGTATGTCGAATGCCGGGTGAAACGCGAAGCCTTTGGGGTAACTGCAAGTCTGTGTCTTTGCTACTGCTTTGTTCACACTTGAGTGCTCGGTGGTGGGTGCTGATGTTTTCTTTTTGCTGGTGGGGCCAGGGGGTATCGTTGCTTGCTGCTACATGCACAGGAGGGAGGAGAGCCGGGGGGTGGACTTTGGGGTTCTTACGTTTAACTGTCGTTCATTCTTTTGGGCACTCCTCTGTTTCTGTGGATGTTTGCGAAGAAAAAGCATTTCAGTATGTATATTGTATACATTTCTCTGACACTAAATTGGATCTTTGAACCTTTGATTCCCTGATGATTACTGGCTGATGAACCTCTGGTTTCCCTCTCCTAAAGTCTACAATCAGTTCCTTGGTCTTTTTGACACTGAGTGAGAGTTTATTGTTATTACACCACTCAGCCAAATTTTCAGTCTCCCTCCTGTACGCTGACTCATCACCACCTTTGATACAGCCCACAACAGTGGTGCCATCAGCAAACTTGTATATGGTGTTGGAACTGTACTTGGCCACACAGGCATAAGTGTACTTAACCACACAGCAGGGGGCTAAACACACAGCCCTGTGGTGCTCCTGTGCGGATGGAGATTGTGGAGGAGATGTTCTTTACAAATCTAAACTGACTGGGGTCTTCAAGTGAGGAAATCCAGGATCCAATTGCACAAGGGGATATTGAGGCCCAGGTCTTGGAGCTTACCGAAAAGATTTGAGGGGATGATGGTATTAAATGCTGAGCTATAATCGATAAAGAGCACCCTGATGTATGCATCTTTGTTGTCCAGATGTTCCAGAGCTCTGTGAAGAGCCAATGAAATAGTATCTACTGAGGAGCTGTTGCTTTGTAGGCAAACTGGAGTGGATCCAAGTCGCCACTCAAACAGGAGCTGATATGTTTCAACACCAGCCTCTCAAAACGCATTATCACTGTGTATGTAAGTGCCACTGGGCCAGAGTCACTGAGCAGATCACCATGCTCTTCTTGGGCACCAGTATGACTGAAGCCTGCTTGAAGCAGATGGGTACCACACACTGCTGGGGCAAGAGGTTGAAGATATCCACGAACACACCAGACAGTTGGTCAGCACAGGTCTTCAGTACTCGGCCAGGTACTCTGTCCAGACCAGATGCTTTCCTTGGATCCACTTGTCTCAATGTACTTTACTGAAATAATATGGTGAACTTGCAAAGTAGGCAATAATTTACAACTTGCAATGGACTTACATTATTATATTATAGAGCATCAGCTTGCTTTTTAGTCTTTCTTACTTTCTCCTCCAAACACTCTCGTGCTTCCCTCAAAAGATTTGGTAAATCACCAAAGGTTCTTGAAAACTTCTACCAACGTACTGTGGGAGAGAATACTGACTGCATCATCACCTCTTTTGGAGGTTCCAATGTGCAGATGAAATGAGGTTCCAGAGGACTGTGGGCTCAGCCAATTCCATCATGGGCACACCCTCCCCACCACTGAGGACATCTTTCGGAGGCAGTGTCTCGAGAACCAAGCATCGGTCATTAAGCCTGAAGACCCACACTCAACACTTAATCAATAGCTTCTTCCCCTCTGCCACCAGCTTTCTGAACCGATGGACACTATCTTGTTATTCCCTTTTTGTCCTATTTATTTTTGTAACTTCAAGTAATTTGTATGTCTTGCACTGTACTGCTGCAGCAAAACATAAAATTCACAAGATATGATAGTGATAATAAACTTGATTTTGATTCTGCTGGGTTAACGTAACTCTGAAATGTCAACTGTTTATTCATTTTCATAGTTGCTTCCTGACCTGCTGAGTTCCTCCAGCATTTTGTGTGTGTTGCTTTGGATTTCCAGCTTCTGCAGACTTCCTCATGTTTATAATGTATCTTTTTGCTATATACTCACAGCTATTAAGTAATAAGGTGAGAAACTTCACAATCATTTCACGCAGGTCCTTTCTGCCACAAGGTAATTGAAATTTACTTCATATCTGTCTGAAATAGATTTCAAACTCCAGATCTTGAGGAGAGTATGTTAAAATGTCTCCATTTCTAACTAATAATAGTCATGATATCATTCTGAATTTGGCAAGCATGCATGTAAGCAAACTCCTCATAATTAAGCTTTTAATTTACTTTGTCTTCAGCTACTCACACACAGTCCACAAGGTTATCAGAAGGAATAATGGCTCCTACTTACTGGCTTGAATATGATGCAAAATATTTGACACATTTTTGGAAATCCAAAGATATAAGACTGATGAGAAAATCAACCCAGTTTTCTAACTGCCAGGCAGTACCCATCTCAAATCTAAAGTTGATAGAACTAACCACTAAATCAATTCATCTAGCTAGGTTTGATCAATATTTCGACTAAGTGAATGTCCTGTAGCTGCTGGCAAAAATTTTGCATCTATGAGCCTTACTCTGACAATTATAGGTGAAATTAGCTGCCAATTTAACTTCATTATTTGAAATTATGCTGTTGTAGCGATGTGCTACACACAGCGCTAGAATAACCACATGGAGTCGGTGAGTCGGAGTTGTAATGAAAGAGGTTTATTCAAACTTCGCGGCCCGCTTTAAAGCCTTCCCATTCCCGCCCTTTTTGCTGCCCGCCCTCTGCCTGCGCGCGCTGTTTCGTGAGCCGGTTCGTGGGTGCCAGAAAGTGGGTCGCCACATAACCCCCCCCCCCAGAACCGGCGATACCTCCCCCAATGTCCACAGTCTGGATCGGCCTCTGTTTGGGAGGTCTGCCCCTGCGCCGCGGTGCCTGAGCCTGGACCGGTTGCGCCAAATCCACATGGGCCGGTTTGAGTCGATCCACCGTGAAAACCTCCTCTCTCCCGCCAATGTCCAGCACGAACGTGGACCCGTTGTTGCTGATCACCTTAAACGGCCCCTCGTAGGGCCGCTGTAGCGGTGCCCGGTGTCCGCCCCGTCGTACAAAAAGAAACTTACAGTTCTGCAGGTCTTTGGGTACGCAGGTCGGGCTCTGTCCGTGCTGTGAAGTGGGTATGGGGGCCAGGTTGCCAAGCCCTTGACGTAGTCTGTCCAGGACTGCTGTGGGTTCTTCCTCTTGCCCCCCTGGGGCTGGTATGAATTCTCCTGGGACGACCAGGGGCGCACCGTACACCAACTCGGCCGACGAGGTGTGTAGATCCTCTTTGGGCGCCGTACCGATTCCAAGCAGGACCCAGGGAAGTTCGTCCACCCAGTTAGGCCCCTCCAGGCGGGCCACGAGAGCCGATTTCAGGTGACGGTGGAAGCCCTCCACTAGTCCATTCGACTGTGGGTGGTAGGCAGTTGTGTGGTGTAGCTGTGTTCCTAAAAGTCTGGCCATAGCCGACCACAGGCTGGAGGTGAACTGGGCGCCCCTGTCGGAGGTAATGTGGGCCGGCACCCCAAAGCGTGCTACCCAGGTTGCGATCAGTGCTCGGGCGCAGGATTCGGAGGTGGTGTCGCTGAGTGGGACTGCCTCTGGCCATCTGGTGAACCGGTCTATCATAGTTAGGAGGTATCGCGCTCCTCGTGACACTGGCAGGGGCCCCACGATATCCACATGGATGTGGTCGAACCTCCGGCGGGTGGGTTCGAACCGCTGCGGTGGAGCCTTGGTGTGCCGCTGCACCTTGGCCGTTTGGCACTGCATACACATTTTGGCCCATTCACTGACCTGTTTACGAAGTCCATGCCACACGAACCTGTTGGAGACCAGCCGGACGGTTGTCCTGACGGAGGGGTGTGCTAAGTTGTGAATAGATTCGAAAACCCGCCGGCACCAGGCTGCTGGGACGACGGGACGGGGTTGGCCGGTAGCTACGTCACATAGTAGGGTCCTCTCACCTGGGCCTACGGGGAGGTCTTGGAGCTGCAAACCGGAGACTGCAGTCCTGTAACTGAGGATCTCAGCGTCTGCCTGCTGTGCCTCTGCCAGCGCTGCATAGTCCACCCCTTGGGACAGGGCCTGTATGGTAGGTCTGGAAAGTGCGTCTGCCACGACATTGTTCTTTCCAGAGACATGTCGGAGGTCCGTCGTGTACTTGGAGATGTAGAACAGATGTTGCTGCTGGCGGGACGACCAGGGGTCGGACACCTTAGTGAACGCAAAGGTAAGCAGTTTGTGGTCGGTGAACGCGGTGAAGGGCCTACCTTCTAAGAAGTACCTGAAATGCCGGATTGCCAGGTATAGTGCCAATAGCTCCCGGTCGAAAGCACTGTATTTGAGTTCGGGTGGTCGTAGGTGTTTGCTGAAGAACGCCAGGGGTTGCCAGCGACCCTTGATGAGTTGTTCCAGCACTCCACCGACTGCTGTGTTGGATGCGTCCACCGTGAGGGCAGTAGGAACGTCCGTTCTGGGGTGCACTAGCATCGCGGCGTTTGCCAAGGCTTCTTTGGTTTTAACGAAAGCGGTTGCGGCCTCTTCGTTCCAGGTAATGTCCCTGCCCTTACCCGACATTAGAGTGAACAAGGGGTGCATGGTTCGGGCTGCTGAGGGGAGGAAACGGTGGTAGAAATTCACCATACCCACGAATTCCTGCAAGCCTTTGATTGTGTTGGGTCGGGGGAAGTGGTGGACCGCGTCTACCTTGGCGGGCAGCGGGGTTGCCCCGTCTTTAGTAATCCTGTGGCCCAGGAAGTCGATGGTGTCGAATCCGAACTGGCATTTGGCTGGATTGATTGTAAGGCCGAATTCACTCAGGCGGGAGTAGTGCTGGCGGAGGTGGGACAGATGCTCCTGCCGACTACTGCTGGCTATGAGGATGTCGTCCAAATAGATGAATGCAAAGTCCAGGTCGCGTCCCACCACGTCCATTAGCCGCTGGAAAGTCTGTGCGGCGTTCTTTAGACCAAACGGCATTTGGAGGAATTCGAAAAGTCCGAACGGGGTGATAAGTGCTGTTTTGGGGATGTCGTCCGGATGTATAGGGATTTGATGGTATCCCCAGACGAGGTCTACCTTGGAAAAGATCCTTGCGCCGTGTAGGTTTGCTGCGAAGTCTTGAATGTGCAGCACAGGGTAGCGGTCTGGCGTTGTAGCCTCATTCAGTCTGCGGTAGTCACCGCATGGTCTCCAGCCCCCCGTTGCCTTGGGCACCATGTGAAGGGGGGAGGCCCATGGGCTGTCGGACCGTCGTTTGATCCCTAATTCCTCCATCTTCTTGAACTCCTCCTTCGCCAGTCGGAGCTTGTCCGGGGGAAGCCTTCGAGCGCAGGCGTGGAGGGGTGGTCCCTGGGTCGGGATGTGGTGCTGTACTCCGTGTCTGGGCATGGCTACCGTGAACTGCGGTGTCAGTTACTGATGGGAAATCCGCCAGGACCCTGGTGAATTCATCGTCGGACAGCGTGATGGAGTCCAGGTGTGGGGCTGGCAACTGTGCTTCACCCAGGGAGAACGTTTGAAAAGTCTTGGCGTGGACTAATCGCTTCCCTTGCAAGTCGACCAGCATGCTGTGGGCTCGTAGAAAATCTGCCCCAGCAGTGGTTGGGCCACGGCGGCCAGTGTGAAGTCCCACGTGAACCGGCTGGAGCTGAACTGTAGCCGCACCGTGCGGGTGCCGTAGGTTCGTATTGTGCTGCTATTAGCGGCCCTCAGGGTGGGTCCCGGTTCTCTGTTGCGGGTGTCGTAACTCGTTGGAGGTAAGACGCTGATCTCCGCTCCGGTGTCGACCAAAAAGCGGCGTCTCGACTGCTTGTCCCAGACGTACAGGAGGCTGTCCTGATGGCCAGCCGCCGTAGCGATCGGCAGCGGCTGGGCCTTGGCTTTTCCCGGGAATTTGCAGGGCGGTCTGCAGCGGCGGGCCTCTGTGCCCCACCGCTGGTGGTAGAAACACTATTGTTCATTGGGCTCCTCACTCCCGTCGCCGGGTTTTGTAGGCTCTGCTGCCGGGCCCGGTCTGGTCTGTCGTTGGGCACACGGCTTGGTGATCTGTGCGACGGATGCCCCTCTCTCTTTCCTGGCATTCCACAGCACATCTGCTCGGGCCGCCACCTCCCGGGGGTTGCTGAAATCTGCGTCGGACAGCAGCAGGCATATGTCTTCGGGCAGTTGCTCTAGCAATGCCTGCTCAAACATGAGGCAGGGTTTGTGTCCTTCAGCCAGGGCCAGCATCTCGTTCCTTAATGCTGACGGCGGCCTGTCTCCCAAACCATCCAGGTGTATTAAGCGGCGTGCTCGTTCGCGCCGTGAGAGTCCGAAAGTCCTTATGAGCAGGGTTTAGGGTTTTGAATGCTGTGTATTTGCCGTCCTCCGGGGGCGACTGTATAAACTCCTCAACTTGTGCAGCAGTCTCCTGGTTGAGGGAGCTCAGCACGTAGTAGTAGCGAGTGGACTCCGAGGTTATCTGCCGAATGTGGAATTGTGCTTCTGCCTGTTCGAACCATAAATGGGGTCGCAGCGTCCAGAAGCCTGGCAGTTCTAACGAAACTGCGTGAACAGATGCAGCGTCGGTCATCTCTGGTTCAAATATCGTTTGGGCCGTCGGGGTCACCAATTGTAGCGATGTGCTACACACAGCGCTAGAATAACCACACGGAGTCGGTGAGTTGGAGTTGCGATGAAAGAGGTTTATTCAAACTTCGCGGCCCGCTTTAAATCCTTCCCGTCCCCGCCCTTTTTGCTGCCCGCCCTCTGCCTGCGCGCGCTGTTTCGTGAGCCGGTTCGTGGGTGTCAGAAAGTGGGTCGCCACACTGTCATCAACTGTTCAAGATAACTTGACTGATATCAAACCCACACTCAATGATATAGACATCACAGATCCAAAGGTTAAGATACCAATGCTCACAACTCCTAGTTGTCATCACTTCCTTCTTACAGTGGCTTGGAAAATCTGATTACTGTAAACAACACAAGATGAACTATTGTGCCTATTTTGAATTTAGTGACTCACATTAAATTCCTTTATGATCAGCAAGCTTCTGTTATTCACCTAAGGGTCATTGTTGTTGTAGGAGCCCAGGTACCTGTAAGAATCTGAATTTACCTTATCTAGTCTCTCAGTTTCTAGGTGGCATCACAGTAACTGCATAAGAAAGAAACAAAATCCCAACTCGCTGACCATACATTAGGTTTGCACCCCAAACACATGGGATGATGGAGGAGGGGTATGAAGTAGCTATCTCAAGTAAGCAAACATTTCATCTTGACCTGTAGATGTCTGTAGCTTGTTAGACCTTATATCGAGTGATTTACTGCACTTCTGTTATTTATTGCACTAAAATGGAGCATACACGTTTGAAATGGATATTCACATTTGTAATTAGAAGGAAGTATTGTGGAGTATATATTTTGATATCCATTTTGGAATCTATCCTTTAGTGTGATAATTTAATGAACTAAAGGCTTTGTACACCCTTATTTTAATATTAATGTTACAAATAAAGATAGGCTTTCAAAATCATACCACAATATAAAAATAAACGCATTTTCTCTATTTCTCAGGTTTAGTTATTTTGTTTTCTTCCCTGTAGGCACTTTTATTGAGCCTTTCTGGAATACTAATGTGAGATATTTGTTACTCTTCCTGTACTTTTACGGACACAAATTAACTTCAAAAGCAAATTCCCATTTTAACTTATTCAGAAAGAAATACATATAGAGGGAAAAACAGAATATGCCTTCTGTCTGCTGACTGGAAGCATTACACCCATATCTATCAAGTCAAATGTTCTTTAGTGGATAATTAAAGATATTGGCATCGCTTCTTGAAGGAAGCTGGGACATCAGTCACATCAGATCATGACCATATGAATGGCCTATTATAATATTGTTGAACGTTTCTTCAAATGTAGATAAATTGTAGTGTGGGTTCAGGTCAACTCCATGAATAAAAATACAGCAGGGTGCTTAAGAACTTATTTGCTGAGTTGGCTACGACTATCAATAAGAAAACAAGAACATAAGAAATAGGAGCAGGAGTAGGCCAGCTGGCCCATTGAGCCTGCTCCACCGTTCAATAAGATCACGGCTGATCTACCCATGGACTCATATCCACCTACCTGCCTTTTCCCCATAACCCTTAATTTCCCTACCATGCAAAAATCTATCAAACCTTTTCTTAAATATATTTATTGAGGAAGCATCCACTGCTTCACTGGGCAGAAAATTCCACTGAATACCCACTCTCTGTGAAAAGCAGTTCCTCCTCATCTCCTTCCTATATCTACTCCCCTGAATCCTGAGGCTATGTCCCCTAGTTCTAGTCCCAGCTCCCAGTGGAAACAACTTTCCTGCCTCTATCTTATCTATCCCTTTCATAATTTTATATATTTCTATAAGATATCCTCTCATCCTTCTGAATTCCAGTGAGTTCAGTCCCAGGTGACTTAATCTTTCACAATTGCCGGAATAGGCCACAATTACAGTGACGGCAAAATTATTTCTTAGAATTGGGATGAATAGAAAGATTTGCGATCCAGAGTGTGATTGGATATGAGTGTCAGGAACATAGGCTAGGCAGGTGGTTAATTTAGTCAGTGGGTAACAAAGGGTACTTGTTCATGCGTACACTTGAATACACCGATGTGTACACAGGCATGCAAACTCATTCAATAATACCAGTTGTTTCCCTCTTATGATTGTAGCAGACCAATAGAAATCAGGATTGTATGCCACCAATAAAATCAGCTAACTCCACATTGACTTGGGAGCCATGGAGATTTACCCTCTAAACTTTGTGACAAGTAAGTACTTTCATATTTATTGAAGTTATAATAAGAAAGGCATTCAGCAATATTAATAGATTTTATCACCGAATGATTTGAAAGGATACACCACCCTTGATAACTAAAAGGCTATCAACCATTTGGCAACTGAATGCACCAAACAATTCAAAATGACTGAAGGTTCAGCCAAAATCAAGAAGCACTAGAGATTTTTGAGTGTGGACTTCGATCAGAGACTGTCAATACTCAAATTCTTCCTCAGTTGCGACGAGAGATGATTCACCTGAAATATTAACCCTGTTTCTCTCCCCAGAGATGCTGCCTGGCTTTCCATTTTCATTTACACTTCTTGCATTTGCAGTATTTTGCTTTAGTATTAGTGTTGTTATCTAGCACATGGGTGTTCAAAATTTCAAAGTGAAATGTAGTCTCAGAGAGCTGTTTCATTCACAAATTATATCATGATGTCCAAAGCAGCTGGATACAAGTACTTTGCATTTACTACAGGCAATCTAAAGAACACAGTTATTTTGTGCAATTAATAAGCTCATATGCCATTTCAATGTCACATGCCAAGCAATATTTAACTTTTCCAACAGAGCAACAGCTTATTGATAAATATAAGTATCAGAGCATGGGATTGATTAAGATTTGAAATGCACCAACAGGCATATTTACTTTCAAGAAACCCACTCGAGCAACAATAAGCTTGATTTTCATTATTTCGGTTGCAATTTTAAAATTGGCTTCATAATCATACCTGTGAAATACCCAACTTTGATAAGAATTCTTTGAGAAGTACCACTATAAGAAATCAGCATGCAAGGTTCTCTAAGTGCCAAAAGCAGATAATTTTGTGGTTTTATGGAAGACTGCTTCTTTCTCAATGTTAGCCAGAATCTTATTTCTTTAACAAATTATTGAAGATGGAGTACAGGAATTGTGCTAATTCATGAGAAATGATTTTTATCTCCTTAACTCAGGCCATGTTCTGCATTGAAACAGTAGTCCTCAAATCATCATAGATAATGATATTTGCAACCTTTGTCTTAAATATTAAACCACAATGCTTTAAATGTTTTAAATTCAACTTAATTATTTAATTCACTCTGCTCTTTAATGATGTAATTGTAATTGTCTAATCAAATCAATATTGCAGCCAACTCTTTCTTCTCCTCTAGCTTCACAAAAATTGACAAACAGGAAAAGTCTGCGAACATTGAATCAGACCGGTAGACACAGAGGACAAAACACTGGAAGTTAACGGAAATGTTATTTTCCTCTTTTCCTAATATAAAGGAGCCCATGTTATATCAATCATTTGACTTTTTTGCTGGAAATACATTGCTAGCTGTAATTAGATTAATCAGTTTATTGCAAGAATTTCTTGACTTTTGTAATCCTTAGACATATCATAAAGTAAAGTTTTGTTTAATTTCCAGATGGAACAATCGTCATCTGAAATTCTTCAAAAGGAGTTATTTTTCAAAACTAGCTTTTTATGTTTTGCCAGCAGAACAGGATACAGGAAAGTGCACCCAAGTGTGTCTATAGCCAGGAAACAGGAACAAAATCACTGAGCTACATTTTCCTGCTTTGATTACGTAAAGTTGCTCTGATGGAGCCTTAAATCAAGGATCATCAACAACAGCTGACAGGAATGATGAACACCTCAGCCGTGACAATTATTGTAACAGGAAATTGTAACAGTGACTCACTTTGAACAAATGCTTCTGGAAGATAGATACTGTACACAAGATCAACAATGGTTCACACACAAGTGAAATATCAAAAATGCTCAATACCATAACTGCTATTTAAGAAACTATCCCCCTACACTTTATCGGCAAGGTTACTTATCCAGGTATTGATGGCTCTGGGTGCCAATGGACATATTTGTTCTGCAGCATTTCTCGGCTTTAAGGTTTCCATTGGCTACAAAAGTGGCCATAACAACAGTTGCAGCCAATCAAAACACAGCATTTTGAAAACTGCTTTAATCAAAGTAGATATTAGAATCCCCTTCGAAGCACTTGTAAAGTTAAAATTGATTATGCCATAATAAGATTGAAAATAAATGGCAATTAAAGCTGGTTATGAAATGATTTTTTTCTGAAGTTGTTAAGAGGAAGAGCATAAATCAATTCCTCCTTAGCATGAATGTATGTGAGCTCAAACTAATTAAATCAATGGTAGAGATGATTATCTTTGCTTTGGATCCACAAACAAAGGCTTTAGGTTTTATCAGCAGACAAGGAAAACCAAATTCAGATTATATAAAGCACTATTTACCTGTGAAATATTAATTTTACAATTTTTAATTTGTATTAGGGTCTATTTCACCACTTTTTCAGCTCTAAGTTATTTATGTTGCCCGCACTTTGCCACACTTACAAGATTCCAGAATGTCAATAACTCTACAAGCACCATCCTGCCATCCACGAATAGGTGACTAAAACTACAAAATAAAACAGTCACGTATGTTAAAACTGGTTGCCCAAGTTTTGACAAATGGCAACTACTCAGAAATAGACATGGTATTTCTGGCACATTATTAACAAATGTATTACAATATGGACAGGACAAGATAATATCAGATGGGTTGCTTGATGCTTTCCATGACTGCTCAAGGAGCTGTCACTTCAGCTTGACTGCCTACAGCTTTAAAAAATCCGTTTATCCTTTGTGCCAATGAAACTTAAAAATAGATTGTCCCTTTTTAATGAAAGAAGTCATAGGAACCATTTGAAAATTGATCAAAGCCTTGATCAGTGGCTGAACAAACACAATGGCTGCACTAATATTTTCCGATAGTGCATTAGGAGGTGAGCAGTGAGAGATCCTGTTTCTCTAATTCACATGGGGCAAGGATTGGTGGGGAGGAGATGCCTTGCAGTACAGGTTGGGGTTGGGGAGGCAATGTGAAAATACAATAGAGCATGTCCACTTTGACAGTTCACCAAAAGAACATGGATACAGTGCAGAAACAATCTAACAACTTCATACAAATTGTCACAGTGAATTTATCTTCAAATAGTATCTCCTACCAGCTGTGTTATTAGTATCATCCACTTGCACTGCATCATCGTGTACCACAAATCTCTATCGCTGGTGCTCAACCATACAACTCATGCAGTTTTTAACCTTCTCATTGTTGCAAGCATCACACAACCTGCAGGCAGCTACTCAGCCCCAACAGCCATATTACCTAAACATGTTGCATGCTGATGACCAGGTAATTCCCCCCCTGCCTGATACTGTACCTCAGACTCCAGTTAACCAACTCTGAGCTGAAGATCGGTGAATTGCCAACATTTACTGGAGTCATGCTTACCTGAGACTGGATTACGTAATCTGTCCAGATGGTACAACGTTTATTTAAACGTATTCTATTTATTCAATTATTAATGTTTGTATCCAATCAATTTACAAGTTTTTAAAGTTTTAAATTGTTAAGAGTTTGTATAAAGTTAGATTTATCAACTTGGCTTAGTCTCGTCATCCTTGTGCTTCAGTCCTGAAGCAGAGTTTTGACTCAAAACATCAACATGCTTGAATTCAACATCTATAATTCCTTGAAAGTGGTGTCACAGATAGATAGTCTCATAAAGAGAGCTTTTGGTACATTGGCCTTCATCACTAAGTATGAGAACAGTTATTACGATGTTACGTTGAAGTTGATTAAGATGTTGGTGAGGCCTAATTTGGAGTATTGTTGTGCAGTTCTGGTCACCTACCTACAGGAAAGGTGTCAATAAGAGTGAATGAGTCTAGGGAAAATTTACATGGATGTCCACAGGACTCGAGGACATGAATTGTAGGGAAAGGTTGAATAGGTTAAGACTTTATTCACTACAGCTAGAAGAATGAGGGGAGATTTGACAGAGGTAAATAAAATTATGAGCAGTACAGATAGGATAAATGCAAACAGAATTTTTCCACTGAGGTTGGATAAGACGAGGGTTAAGAGTGAAAGGTGAAACTTTTACGGGGGATACGAGGGGAATGTTTTTCACTCCGCATTTGGTGTGAGTTAGGAATGAGTTGCCAGTGGAAGTGGTGGATGTGGGTTCAATTTCAAATTTAAGAGAAATTTGGATCAATATATAGACGGGAGGGAATGGAGAGCTATGGTCTGGGTGGAGGTCAATAGGACTAGGCAGAATAATAGCCCAGCAAGGACTAGATGGGCCAAAGGGCCTGTTTCTGTGCTGTAGTGTTCTATGACTCTGCAGATTTTCAACCAAAAATATCAGAATCAGAATCAGGCATTTTTAAAAAACTCAACCACTCTTCTCCCTTTGTGGAGAAAACGTACTGTGTTTTTAAAAAAAATTCAGATGTCTCACTGTGCTTCAACAGGTAAAATAGCGTCAACAACTAAGTTGGCATCTCTGGCTCACTTTATAACATTCGTCACCATATTATATTTTGTAACAACATAAGCTATTAAAAAAACACGGGAGTCCGGAGAATGATATATCTACTTCATTTTATTTTAGTGAGGTGCTCACAAGCATAGGCCTCTCCACCATTGATGGATGCCTCATGAAGTCAGCATCCATCATTAAGGACCCTCACCATCTGGGACGTGCTCTCTTCTCATTACTGCCATCAGGGAGAAGGTACAGGAACCTAAAGGCCCTCTTTCATAGTCTTAGCTTCTTCCCCTCTGCCAGCAGATTTCTGATGGTTCTTGAACCCATGAACACTACCTCACTATTCCTCTTTTGCACTATTATTCATTTATTTTTTGTAACATAGCCATATGTTATACTGCTGCCAGAAATCAGTACACTTCATGACTAATATCAGTGACAATAAACCTGATTCTGATTCTGAAAATAGAACAACATTTATGGTACTCCTTTTCTGTTTTTTCCACAGACAATGATACTGCATGGGCCATGGTCCACATACATTAGCAACTCCCAGGTGCAAGTCAATGGAACTAAACAGATTGATAGTTCAGCACAGTCAAGATGTGCCAAAGGGCCTGTTTCTGTGCTATAGTGATCGATGACTCTATGGTTCTATATAAATGCACTTGAAAGTCAGCCATTACATAGATCAACGTCTCTAAAACCAGGAGCAATTGTTCCTGAATTTACAAATGACTGCTAATATTTCTTGGAGTTGATATAAATAATTACTCAAAGAAAAAAATACCACTTGAAATGCCTGTTAAAACAAATGATAATATCGATTGCACTAAAATCATTCCCTGAACTCAGATTTTCCCATAAATTCTTGGAAGTAATTTAGTACTGCTTATGCACTTAATAATTCCGTGACACTTGTTCCTGTCTCCACGGCGCTGAGGCCGTGAGGCTGCTCTGGCTGCCGCGTGCTTCATGTCTGCGATCTTCGCGACGGTTTGCCCTGCTGTGTGATGAGCTGAGACCAAGGCCATGGGCCTACTCTGGCTCCGAGCTCCGGGTCTATGGACCCAGTCTGGTTCTGCATGCCATTGCTTACTTTTATTATTTGCATGATTTATGTTTTTTTCCTGCACACTGGCTGTCGGTCTTTTTTTTTAATTGTTACTGATTTGTGGCAGCAGTATAACATATTGCTATGTTACAAAAATACATCTTTTGGATTTCTTGCTTTGTGATTGCCTGTAAGCAGACAATTCTCAAGGTTGTATAATTTTTTTTTACATATTTTGATAATAAATGTACTTTGAAGTTTTGAACTTAGATACGAATTTTGTTTTGCATTGGTATCTGTAATCATCTTACAGAATTCCTTAGTGAAATTTTATACATGTATGATTAGGATGTGGAACTGATTATCACAAGGAGTACAGAAAAAAATAATATTGAAGCACTTTGGGGGAAGTTTTTAAAGAAGACACTTGGCGGCTATGCTGATAGTTGAGTATCAACTGAAGGAAGCATGATTGGAAAGTAAATGTCGACTTAAAGACACTGTGTTAATGCACATATCTAATCAGCCAATCATGTGGCAGCAACTCAATGCATAAAAGCAAGCAGGAATAGTCAAGAGGTTCAGTTGCTGTTCAGACCAAATATCAGAATGGGGAAGAAGTGTGACCTAAGTGACTTCGACTATTGGATGAATGGTGATGCCACATAGGGTGATTTGAATATCTCTGAAACTGCTTATCTCCTGCGACTTTCAGGCACAACATTCCCTAGAGTTTACAGAGAACGGTATGAAAAACAAAACACATCTAATGAACGCCAACCCTGTGGGTGAAAACATCTCGCTAATGAAAGAGGTCAGGGGAGAATGCCCAGACCTGTTCAAGCTGACAAATTGACAATGACTCAAAAAAACCATGTATTACAACAGTGGTGTGCAGAAGAACATCTTTGAAAGCATAACATGTTGAACATTGAAGTGAATGGGCTACAGCAACAGAAAACTACATGGATACACTCAGTGGCCACTTTATTAAGTACAGTTTGCTGTTCCTTGCTGCGCCTTGTGGTGCTTTGGGTAGCAACCTTGCTGCTTCTTCAGTGTTTGTCTCTTTCCTTTGAGGCCAAGTTGCTAGCTCGACGCTCAAACCAGCATGGGTGGAACGCACCCAAGGAGCCAGCTGGATTTGAACCTGGGGCCACTTGCCTTGAAGTCCCATGCAAATGCCACTACACCACCAGCATATTATAGTTCATCGATTGTTCATCTCCTGAGTTTGAAAGACTTTTATTTTGAAGAGATGACCATGGATAGATGACAGCTAGGTAGTAGATGTTGTTTGTATGGGCTTTAACAAGGCCTTTGACAGGGTTCTGCATGGCAGGCTGGCCAGGAAGATTCGATCACATGGGCTTCAAGGTGAGCTAGCCAATTGGGTACAAAACTGGCTTCGGGGAAGGAATCAGAGAGGGATAATGGAGGGTTATTTGTAAGACTGGAGGACGGTGAACAGTGGTGTGCCGCAGGGAAGTTAAATCAGAGCAGACTTACAAAGTGAAAGTCAGACTCTGGTGAATGTTGTCGAACAGAGACACTTGTGGGTAGAAGCATATAGTTTCATGAAAGTGGTGTCACAGGTAGACAAGGTGGTGAAGAAGTTATATGACACATATAGGGCACTGAGTATAAGACTTACAAAATCATGTTACATATGTACAAGATATTGGTGAGATTGCATCTGAAGCATTGTGTGCGGTCCTGGTTGCCATACTATAGGAATGATGTGATTAAGCTTGAAAGAATGCAAAATAGATTCATGACAATGTTACCAACTAGATGGCTTGAGTTATAAGGAGTGACAGGATAAACTGGGACTATCTTCTCTGCAGCATAGCAGGCTGAGGCATGACCAAGAGGTATATAGGTATGATGGATTGTCACAGTCCAAGGTCAGATCAGATGGTGGGGGTATTTCCAGACATGCTTAACCTCTCCCTGCTTCAATATGAGGGTCCCACCTGCTTTAAGAACCCCATTATCATTCCAATACTGAAGGAGAACATGGTAATATGCATTAACGATTACCGCCCAGTGGCTCTGACATCCACCATCATGAAGTGCTTCCAGAGGCTGGCCATGGCACATATTAATGCCAGCCAATCAGACACTATTGACCCACTGCAACTTGCCTACCATCAAACCAGGTATACGTCAGATGCCTTCTCCTTGGCATTATGCTCTCTGAGCTATTAGATTAAACTATTGTTTATTGTCTACAGTTCCATCTCCATACTATAATTCCAAGCATTCTCATCTCCAAGCACCTAGACCTGGGACTCAACACCTCACTGTGCAACTGAATCCTTGCCTTCCTGACAAACAGACTGTAATCAGTCACGATAGACAGCAACGCAGGGCACAGCAGTAGCTTAGCGGTTAGTGTGACGCTATTACAGCTCAGGGCATCGGAGTTTGGAGTTCAATTCCAGCGTCCTCTGCAAGCAAGTTTGTGCGTTCTTCCCATGTCCATGTTGGTTTCCTCCGGGTGCTCCAGTCCAAAGTCATAGTTAGTAGGTTAATTGGTCATTGTAAATTGTCCTATGATTAGTTTAGTGTTAAAATAAGTGGATTGCTGAGCGGTTTGCTCGCTGGGCTGGCAGGAGTAGATCTGTGCTGTATCTCTAAACAAAATAAATAAACACCTCCACCACGATTATTCTCACACTGATGCCACATAAGGCAGCATTCTCTACTCCCCATACACTGATAACTACGTGGCCAGATTCTGCTCTCACCCCATCTACAAGTTGGCAGGTAATACCGTCATGAGCTGCATCTCAAGTAATGATAGTTCGGAGCACAGGAAGGAGATCTAGAGCCTGGTGACGTGGTGGCATATCAACAACCTTTCGTTCAAAGGTAGCAAAACAAACGAGCTGGTCATTGACTTCAGGAGGTGGCTGGCCACACATTTCTGTTCGTGTCAATTATGCTGAGGTCAAGAGAGCTAGGAGCTTCAAGTTTCGTGGAGTGGAAATCACCAATATCCTGCCCTGGTCCGACCATGTTGATACCATGATCAAGACACACCAGCGCATCTACATCCTCACGAGGCTAAAGAAATCCGGCATGTCCCCTTTTACTCTCACTAGTGTCCTTATCAATGCGCCACAGAAAACACCTGGCCCGGATGCATCACAGCTTGGTTTGCCAACTGCTCTGCCTGTGACTGCAGAACACTGCAGAGAGTGGTGAACACAGCTCAGTACAACAGTGAAACAGTGGAAAGGACTTAAAAGAAGACAGCTTTATAGAGCGGGCAATGCAGTAGAGGGAGACAAGAGTAGGAGGGCTTTGGTTCAACGGGGCTTTGGTGATAACGGGTCGAGGCGAGGTAAGCTACTTGTGAGGAATATGAAGTATATATGTGAGGCCGGTATTCTGTACTGGGTTTCAGATTTGAGATGTCCAGGAGTCTGCCAGCCTCCCGGATGGCCACATCTGCGCCAGGTGCGTCGAGCTGCAGCTCCTTAGGGACCGTGTTAGAGAGCTGGAGCTGCAGCTTGATGACCTTCGTAAACACAAAATAATATGCAGATGCTGGGGTCAAAGCAACACTCACAACATGCTGGAGGAACTCAGCAGGTCGGGCAGCATCAGTGGAAACGATCAGTCAACGTTTCAGGCCGGAACCCTTCGTCGGGACTCATGGGACAGATAAGTGGGTAACAGTCAGGAAAGGGAAGGGCAAGAGTCAGATACTAGAGAGTACCCCTGTGGCTGTCCCCCTTAATAATAAGTACTCCTGTTTGAGTACTGTTGGGGGGACGATCTACCTGGGGGAAGCAACAGTGGTCGTGCCTCTGGCACAGAGTCTGGCCCTGTGGCTCAGAAGGGTAGGAAAAGGAAGAGGACGGCAGCAGTGATAGGGGACTCTATAGTTAGGGGGTCAGACAGGCAATTCTGTGGACGTAGGAAAGAAACATAGATGATAGTTTGCCTCCCAGGTGCCAGGGTCCAGGATGTTTCTGATCGCGTCCATGATATCTTGAAGTGGGAAGGTGAACAGCTAGAGGTCGTGGTACGTATTGGTACCAATGACATAGGTAGGAAAAGGGAAGAGGTCCTGAAAACAGACTACAGGGAGTTAGGAAGGAAGGACCTCAAAGGTAGTCATCTCAGGATTACTGCCTGTGCTATGTGACAGTGAGTATAGGATTACAGTGAGGTGGAGGATAAATGCATGGCTGAGGAATTGGAGCAGGGGGAAGGAATTCAGATTTCTGGATCATTGGGACCCCTTTTGGGGCAGGTGTGACCTGTACATAAAGGACGGGATGCACTTGAATCCGAGGGGGACAAATGTCCTGGCAGGGAGGTTTGCTGAGGCTACCGGGAAGAGTTTAAACTCGAATTGTTGGGAGGTGGGAACCAAACTGAAGAGACGGAGGAAGGGGCGATTGGCTCGCAAATAAAGAAAGCATGCAGGCAGTGTGAGAGGGAGAATAGGCAGGCGATAGAGAAGGGATGCGCTCAGACTGATGGTTTGAGATGTGTCTACTTTAATGCAAGAAGCATTATAAACAAAGTGGATGAGCTTAGAGCGTGGGTCAGTACTTGGAGCTATGATATTGTGGTCATTACAGAGACTTGGATGGCTCAAGGGCAGGGATGGTTACTTAGAGTGCCAGGCTTTAGATGTTTCAGGAAAGGACAGGGGGAGGCAAAAGATGTGGGGGCATGGCACTGCTGATCAGAGATAGTGTCACAGCTACAGAAAAGGAGGAAGTCATGGAGGGATTGTCTACTGAGTCTCTACTGGGTGTTTTTTATAGACCTCCCAATAGTAACAGGGACATCGAGGTGCAGATAGGGAGACAGATTCTGGGAAGGTGTAAAAATAACAGTATGGTTGTGGTAGAAGATTTTAATTTCCCAAATATTGATTGGCATCTTCCTAGAGCAAGGGGTTTAGATGGGGAGGAGTTTGTTAGGTGTGTTCGGGAAGGTTTGCTGACACAATATGTAGATAAACCTACAAGAGGTGAGGCTGTACTTGATCTGGTATTGGGAAATGAATCTAGTCAGGTGTCAGGTCTCTCAGGGGGAGCGCAGTTTTGAAATAGTGATCACAATTCAATCTCCTTTACCTGAGCATTGGAGAGGGCTAGGAATGGACAAGTTAGTAAAGTGTTTAATTGGAGTAAGGAGAAATACGAAGCTATCAGGCAGAAACTTGGAAGTATAAATTAGGAACAGATGTTCTCAGGGAAATGTACGGCAGAAATGTGCAGGTATTCAGGGGATATATGTGTGACGTTCTGCATAGGTATGTTCCAAAGAGACAGGGACAGGATGGTAGGGTACAGGAACAGAGATTCAAAGGCTGTTGAAAATCTAGTCAAGAAAAAAAGAAAAGCCTACGAAAGGTTCAAAAAACTAGGTAATAATAGAGATCTAGAAAATTATAAGGCTAGCAGGAAGGAGCTTAAGAATGAAATTAGGAGAGCCAGAAGGGGCCATGGGAAGGCCTTGGTGAGCAGGATTAGGGAAAACCCCAAGGCATTCTACAAGTATGTGAAGAACAAGAGGATAAGACACCAGAGAATAGGACCAATCAAGTGTGATAGTGGAAAAGTGTGTATGGAACCAGAGGAGATAGCGGAGGTACTTAATGAATATTTTGCTTCAGTATTCACTGCGGAAAAGGACCTTGGTGATCGTAGGGATGACTTAAAGCGGACTGAAATGCTCGAGCATATAGATATTAAGAAAGAGGATGTGCTGGAGCTTTTGTAAAGCATCAAATCGGATAAGTCACCGGGACCCCAGGCTACTGTGGAAAGTGAGGGAGGAGATTGCTGATCCTCTGGCAATGATCTTTGCATCATCAGTGGGGGCAGGAGAGGTTCCGGAGGATTGGAGGGTTGCAGATGTTGTTCCCTTATTCAAGAAAGTGAGTAGAGAGAACCCAGGAAATTAAAGAACAGTGAGTCTTACTCAGTCGTTGGTAAGTTGATGAAGAAGATCCTGAGAGGCAGGATTTATGAACATTTGGAGAGGGATAATATGATTAGGAATAGTCAGCACGGCTTTGTCAAAGGCATGTCATGCCTTATGAGTCTGATTGAATATTTTGAGGATGTGGCTAAACACATTGATGAAGGTAGAGCTGTAGATGTAGTGTGTATGGATTTCAGCTATATAGGACCCTGGTCAGGCCCCACTTGGAGTACTGGGCTCAGTTCTGGTCACCTTTCTACAGAAGGATGCAGAATCTATAGAAAGAGTGCAGAGGAGATTTACAAGGATGTTGCCTGGATTGGGGAGTATGCCTTCTGAGAATAGTTGAGTGAACTCGGCCGTTTCTCCTTGGAGCAACGGAGGATGAGAGGTGACCTGATAGAGGTGTATAAGATGATGAGGGCATTGATTGTGTGGATAGTCAGAGGCTGAAATAGCTAACATGAAAGGGCACAGTCTTAAGGCCTTGGAAATAGGTAAAGAGGAGGTGTCAGGGGTAAATTTTTTATGCATGGAATGGGCTGCCGGCAACAGTGGTGGAGGTGGATACGATAGGGTTTTCAAGAGACTCCTGGCTAGGTACATGGAGCTTAGTGAAATAGAGGGCTATGAGTAACACTAGGTAATTTCTAAAATTCCTAAAGCGGCATTGTGGGCCGAAGGGCTTGTCTTGTGCTGTAGGTTTTCTATGTTTCTAAAACCAGCCTCCCCTCCATGGACACTGCCAGCATTTCTCACTGCTTTGGGAAAGCACTGCACCTTCTTTGTAACTGTCACACTTTATTCTGCTTTCTGTTTTTATTTTACCTTGCTCCACCTCAATGCACTGTTTTAATGAATTTATCTGTATGAATGGTGTGCAAGACAAGTTTTTCACTGTACGTTAGTACACATGAAAATAATAAATCAATTTACCAAATTACAACTGTGAGCAATTTTCTTCTCAAGCAATAATACTTAGTTTACCTGACAATTTCATCTCTTAAGTTACACAAGAACTGTATAAGGAAGGCAAGAAAATGAATATCATTTTCCAGCCAAACTAATGAACAAAATGCTAAATGCAAACAACACAATGTTAGACTAGAGAGAATAGTTATGTAAAATCAGCATTGTGCCTAAAAGAGGGAGGTTTGAGTAGATTTCATACCAATGGTCGTGTTTGAATGGTATACACAGAGCCAAGAATCAAATACCCTCATCTGAGTTTGCATGTAATTTCTAAGAAAGAATTTGGTACCTGTCAGACTGATTCTTGTAAGGGGTGGTTGACTTGTGGCTGGAGATCTTCTATGGAAAAGAAAACGAGACAAATTAGACCATAGCCTAATTTCATACCTTGCTGCAATAGAAAAATTTGAAAACATAATAGATGGTTAATAAATGCAGATTAAAACAAATAATAAAAATGACAAACAGGAAAAACTAGTTTTATATATTACTCTTCTATTGTTTTCTTATGTCTTATTCCTGAAGTATGATTACAGGACCAAAGAATTTCTTTCAATTTAGTCATGTAGCCACACTGTAAAGAACTTTCTGAGCAGGTACCCCACCTTTTAGTTGCAAAACAAAATACCTGAATAATGGAAAATTGTAATAACAAAATTCTGACTCTAGCCCTAGAGCAGTTTAAAAAAAAGTCAGCTGATTCCCCTGGCTTTGAGTCAAACTACAAATAAATCTGATGTAAATTGAGAATGGGATGATTCATGCACAGTAGATTTCCATGGATTTGGAATCTAGACCTGGGATTCACTTACTAATCATGGGAATCCCAGAACGGCGAAATGCCTTCCCTCCATCAAATCCATATTGGCTCTACAGAGGAACAATACAGCTTTTCACTTGGCCACCATCTCTCTAGAGTCTGGCAAATTTGTTCCTTTTAGATATTTATCCAGTTGCCTTTAAAATGCTGCAGATTTTATTTGGAGATACAGCATGGTAACAGACCCTTCTGGTCCAATGAGCCTGCACCACCCAATTACACCGTTGTGACTAATTAACCCTCAAACCCATATAACCATATATAACCATATAACAATTACAGCACGGAAACAGGCCATCTCGGCTCTTCTAGTCCGTTCTGAACTCTTACTCTCACCTAGTCCCACTGACCTGCACTCAGCCCATAACCCTCCATTCCTTTCCTGTCCATATAGCTGTCCAATTTAACTTTAAACGGCAACATCGAACCTGCCTCAACCACTTCTGCTGGAAGCTCGTTCCACACAGCTACCACTCTGAGTAAAGAAGTTCCCCCTCATGTTACCCCTAAGCTTTTGCCCTTTAACTCTCAACTCATGTCCTCTTGTTTGAATCTCCCCCACTCTCAATGGAAAAAGCCTATCCACGTCATCTCTGTCTATTCCCCTCATAATTTTAAATACCTCTATCAAGTCCCCCCTCAACCTTCTACGTTCCAAAGAATAAAGACCCAACTTGTTCAACCTTTTTCTGTAACTTAGGTGATGAAACCCAGGTAACATTCTAGTAAATCTTCTCTGTACTCTCTCAATTTTGTTGACATCTTTCCCATAACTTGGTGACCAAAACTGTACACAATACTCCAAATTTGGCCTCACTAATGCCTTGTACAATTTCAACATGACATCCCAACTCCTATACTCAATGCTCTGATTTATAAAGGCCAGCATACCAAAAGCATTCTTCACCACCCTATCCACATGAGATTCCACGTTCAGCGAACTATGCACCATTATTCCTAGATCCCTCTGTTCTACTGCATTCTTCAATGCCCTACCATTTACCATGTATATCCTATTTTGATTAGTCCTACCAAAATGTAACACCTCACATTTATCAGCATTAAACTCCATCTGCCATCTTTCAGCCCACTCTTCTAACCGGCCTAAATCTCTCTGCAAACTTTGAAAACCTACTTCATTATCCACAACTTCACTTATCTTAGTATCATCTGCATATTTACTCATCCAAGTTACTACCCCATCATCCAGATCATTCATGTATATGACAAATAACATTGGACCCAGTACAGATTCCTGAGGCACACCACTAATCACCAACCTCCAATCTGACAGTTATCCACCACCACTCTCTGGCGTCTCCCATCCAGCCGCTGCTGAATCCATTTTACTACTTCAATATTAATACCTAACGATTGAACCTTCCTAACTAACCTTCTGTGTGGGACCTTGTCAAAGGCCTTACTGAAGTCCATATAGACAAGATCCACCACTTTACCCTCGTCAACTTCCCTAGTAACCTCTTCAAAAAGTTCAATAAGATTTGTCAAACATGACCTTCCACGCACAAATCCATGTTGACTGTTCCTAATCAGACCCTGTCTATCCAGATAATTATATATACCATCTCTAAGAATACTTTCCATCTTTGGAATATGAGAGTAAATCAGAGTACGCGAAAGAAACCCACGCAGTCACAGGAAGAACATACAAGCTCCTTACAAACAGCGGTGGAATTGAGCCTGGGTCACTAGTGCTGTGAGAGAGATATGCTAACTTCTTTAGTGGCCCTACCTCCACAACCACCCCTGACACTGCACTCCAGGCTCCACTTGCTACGTGAAGTTCTCCCTCAGGCTACTTTCGATTCTTTTGCCAAATATTTCCATTTTATCCTCTCGATCCACTCACAATACTTTCTTACACCATTTCATTGAGCTGTGGGAGAAAACACCCATGGTTACATGCAACTTCCATCAGTCGTAATTTGTCATCTGAAGCCATCATCGAACGGGGGTTGCAGGGATCTACAAGGCAGAAGTGCTGCAAGCTGAACCACTGAGCTGTCCAATGGGGACAGTTTTCTTCTATCTACTCTGTCTGAACCCTTCATGAATTAACATGCATTATCAGATTTCCTCACAACTATCTCTGTTATAAGAACAGTTCTCGCTTTAGCAGTGTCTTTACAAAGCTGAAGCTCCTGACAGAATTCTGACAGGATCAGACTTCTGACCTCCCTCTGACAGCTGTTGTACTCAAATACAGCTTCTAGGGTTGGCAGCAAAGCCCTAGCAGTTCTTCAAATCGATGAATGCTATAACATCAGGAAAGAAAATAATAGGGGTAGCTATGTTCTGAATACAAGAATAGGGCTGGATTTTTATGGGACTCAGCCTAAAATAAAGCTAGTTCCTTGACCTTCCTTTCTCCAGCTGTAAGTGCACTGCAAATCAAAGATATCTTGCCCAAATGTTCTCCCATCTCACTTCTTGCACAAATGGTTTAGACACCGCAATCATATTGCATGATGACACAACCTTTCATAGTAAAGGTTTGTACAACTTCTTCTTTCTCTTTAATTAAGTCTTTTGCATCTCTCTCTCTCTTCTGTCTCTACCTTCCCCATCCTTCTCAAAATTATAAGAATTTTCGGCTGTTCCCCCCCCCCCCCACCAACATGAGCCTCCATACACAATAGGTCATTCTTTGCCATCTCTGACATCTTCATATTTCCCCTTCACCATTTCAAAGGAACTATTCTGTTCACCGTACTCTGGTTTACACCCAGGTCACGACAAACATTCCCAACCATTTTCATGTGCAACTCAAGAGATCCAAACCTTTTACTTTCTCCATTTCCGTCCTGCTGAGTTTCACTCACGTTATGTTCTATAACTTCAAAACATGAAAGCTAATTCAAAGGAAGACGCAGGAGTCTGAAATGTGAGTCTAACTTTGTGTTTACTTTAAGTGAGGCGTGCGTATCTCATGTGGTAGGGTCATGATGTATGCAGTTCACATATTTTTACATATAACCATAATGAATTATATAAACTACGAATGCTTAATCAAACAATATACTGACAAGATTACTCAAATATTACTGAAATATTCCTCCCTGTTTAGCTATAAGTTCCAACTCAACAATGAATGCATTTCAACTATATGCACAGTACACTATATAACACAACTACTATATACAGCATAGTAAATCTTGAAATTGTTCCATTCAGCCCAAAGATTTAATTGCTGTGGAGGACTTCTCACTCTTGTGGGATAACGTCTTTCCTGACTAGGGGAATCTCCTTGTTTGGTAGGTGAGAATTGTGGCTGTGAAACAGTCCCAGGTTCTGGGCCTGCTCTGTTTTGGTTGTAGGAGATGACTCTGAGACTGCAGGAATAGTTCTGATAGATTTGGACACCTTTCTTTTTCCTTTTTCTTTTTCTAGTTTGTTCATCATGATCTTGGAAAGATCCATTTGATTCACTAGAATATTCTCTTATTAATCCGATTGCTTCCTTTACGATCTGATATGTCCTCTTTGTTTCCTCAAGCACAACATCATCTGATGAATCCCCTGTTTTTGTATCTCCATTGACTTCTTTCTTTTTGGCCTTCCATTTATTCAGCTGAACTCTGGTCTTTGCATCTACTGTTACAAGCAGCTTTTTCTTTTCCATTTGAAATTCAAACAGTAACTTTAGATTTTTAATTACAAAAGCCACATGTTTGCAACTTTCCTGAGACTCCTCAAACTCCTTAAAATCAAGCCGCAGTTTTGCAGTAACTGCCTGAATAACATTTCAGAAATTTTTTCAGAAATGTTGCCTACAAAAATTGCTGTAGTCGGATCTCTGTTTTTGTCACTTTCATGATTCCTCTGAGCAGCATGATCCTTCCTTCATCCAATATGTTTTCCAACCAGAGGTACAGAAGTTGGCACCAACACCCGTTGGCCCTCTGTTGGGCCATGGTTCATGGTGTTCAGCATGGAGACAGTTTTGCTATTATCCAGTACCTTTCTTAATTCACTTTCAGTTGGCTTCATTGCAGGGGATGTGGCATGCAAATGGCAGATGAATCCCCAAACAAATTGTAGTTGCCTCAGCCAATCATGCCCGCACGATGCTGGTTCTTTTGTTTGTACCACATGCAAGCTCAAACGTGCAAATAAAATTGGCACTCGTTTCTCATTGGTTATTTCATTTGCTTCAAAATACAGTTCAATTAGATCAATATGCCTACTCTAGCCACCCTTTTGTGAAATCAAACACATCAATATGTCTGATGTAGCCATCCATTTCTGCTTTTTTTTAATATCATCCGATACTCACTCTTTATAAACTCATGAATTATTCCATTTTCTGATTCTTTTATATATACTTGATCGTGTCTTTGTTTCCAAAGAACATATGTTACACTGCTTTTATTTTAACTCACCTGCCTCGACACGTGCGAGGCTGTGTTTCTTTACCCTCCATTCCCCTCTACTCTTATTTTTAGTTTGAGCATCTCGCTGTGCTTCAACAGATTGGTAGTTGTCTCCGGTTTGTTTTAAAATTACTCCATCGCCACTGTTATGGTTTGTAACTTCAAAACACTTAACTAATTCAAAGGAAGACACAGGAGTCCAAATTGTGAGTTTACCCTTGCATTTGCCTTCACTGTGGTTGTATGATGATGTATGCAATTCACTTATTTTTTCATATAACTACTCTGAATTATATGAACAACAAAGAATGCTTAATCCAACAATATATTTACAAAATTACTCAAATATTACTGAAATATTAACTACACAACACATACTTTACAGGTAAAGCAAACATTATTTATATTAATTTCATCCAGTTTTTGTTTCCACCGTAGTCTACACTTTGGAGATCAAATGCCTTCTGGGTGTCTGGTTTATAGGAATACCTGTTTCAGTCACAAGCATATCCCAAGACTCTGCTCATCTCTTATTTGAATAATACCATTCAATTCCCATTCTGGCTGTTCCAATTGAACTCAACATAAGTACAAGTAGTAGCATGTTGCCAGCATTTGTTGCAATGACCTGTCTGGGACAGCATGCCATGCGATTTAGCAGAAATAAGCCTCAAGACACATTGGATGCCACTGTGAACATCTGGCTCTCTCCACACTTAAGGAGCACTTAAGTAAAATGATGGTAAGAAAATAATTATTAACTTTGATTAAATTTAATCATGAGGAACATATAATCATTAAGCTAAATCACAGAATCGTTTAGCCAGAGACAATACCTCTTCTAGTGAGGGAATTACAAGAGGCATAATTTTAAAGGTCATTTAAAACGGAAAACAATTAGGATTTTTCCTCAAAACAAGTACCAGAAATTTAGAATTTGTACCAAAAGATTGTACTTGATGGGTTGAAATGTAATTTTGACAACTAAGATGGGCAAATTTAAATGAAGTAAGTGTCTTAAAAAATCAAGTAAATAATACTGAGACACATCAGCTACATTCTGTCTTAATTATTAAATAAGGTCAAAAGCTGGATGGTTTACTTACATTAATATGTTTAACTCAAACAAAGTTAGTCAAAGGCAATTTCAATTAAAGTGATTAGAAGGGCGATGATAAACAAGAAACACTGTGATGTAGGAACAAGGGTGAGGGAGAAAGGTCCATTTAACCTAATATTTCCAGGAACCAACATTGAACCCATTGGATTACATTGGTCCAGGTGCTATCATTTAGGCTCAGCAACATATAGCAGTTACTGGTATGGCTGATTCAGGGTCCTCTCAGGTTACTTACAAGTGGTGAAGTTTCTTGATTGAAATAGCAAAGGGATGGACGAACAAGTTCTGAGCCATTTCCTAAATCTGTTTCTAGTAGGATGGGAATATATGCCTATCACATGAACTTATGCGACTTACCCATCATGGATTTAGTCACCTGGATTTTCTTAGAGGTAAGTCCCCTTTATTTTTTTTTAACTTAACTTTTGTACCTAATGTCCATTTATTTCTCTTTGCTGCTTGTCTCTGTCAGGTGACCACAGGCTTACTTAACACCCTCTTCCCAGTATTTTACAAATACCAAACCACAATCAGACACCTATGCAGGACTCATGAAGGTCTAATTGTTGTGTAGTTAATATTTCAGCTATTTTAAGTGTAACCCACCAGGTTTGCCGCTCATGTTTGTCCAGGGGAATCAGCTTTCGGTCCCGCCAAACAGGGTATTCAAGTTTGGGTGGATGCTATGTAATGTATTCCCGTCACAAACCCACAATGCAAAATATCAGACAGTACACCATATACAATCAAATTATAAACTTTATGAATCTTAATTCAAATATAGGGTTAGTAGGAAAATAAACGAACAAAAATAAAAAGGGCCCACAGTTAAAGTCTCAAAATACGTTGGAGCTCACGCAGCAGGTATTCCTCCACGAATGACCTCAGCTGAAACATCACTGACCCTCGGACCTTCGAATTCCATATATGCCATCTGGTGGTCTATCAGCGCTCTCCACACGCATCCTTCCTCTTCGCTCTCCTCGACCGAAAACCCGTGGAAAACTCCGGTTCCCAGATACACAAGAAAGAATAACACTCCTCCCATTGGATAGCCCTGAATACTAAAGTCCCATTATCTCTAGTCATAACCCAAACATCGCAGCTACAGAGAAACCATTAACTCAGCAGTTAACATTACAGAGAGGCCATTACATAAGTAATTTCGTAAATATGTTGTTGATTACGCATCCTTGTTTGTTGAAATAATTAATTACGGGTTATATGTAAAACTATGTTAACTGCAAACGACATCACACTACCATGTGACACATGTGCACTTTGCTTAAAGTAAACTTGAAGTTACACAGGTATATCAGATTCCCCACTTTTTCTTTGAACTGATTTAAAGTTTTGAAGTTACAAGCATAACATTGGCAACCAGGTATTTTAAAATGAACCTGAGACAGTTACTGATGTTTGAAATAAAATAAAACACAGCAGGAACATCGGAGAGTAAAAAAGACACCCCATCACATGGAGAGGTGGTCAAGTTTAAAACAGAAGCAGCCAACACATGTTCTTCACAAGGGAAGATATGATTGGCTTTTTTTTTAAGGCAGGAAATGGAAGAGGTCAGGGTACATAAGTTGTGAGTACGGGGTGATACTAATCATTAAAAAAATCACAAAATGGCTGGTTACATCGGAAAGGCTGACGAGTCTGATTACATAATGGGTAATTGGCTTATGTATACTGAACTATTGGAACAGTATTTTGAAGCAAATGAAATAACCGACAAGAAACGAGTACTAATTCTGCCAGACACATTAGGCTTAAAGGCATATAGTTTGCTTTGAAGTTTGGCTGTTCCAATCAAACCTGCAAAAATAAGCTCTGCTGTCTTGATCTCTATAATTTTACAGAACATAGAACACAGAATAGTACAGCACAGCACAGGCCCTTCGGCCCACAATGTTGTGCTGACCCTCAAACCCTGCCTCCCATATAACCCCCCATCTTAAATTCCTCCATAGACCTGTCTAGTAGTCTCTTACACTTCACTAGTGTATCTGCCTCCACCACTGACTCAGGCAGTGCATTCCACGCACCAACCACTCTCTGAGTAAAAAACCTTCCTCTAATATCCCCCTTGAACTTCCCACCCCTTACCTTAAAGCCATGTCCTCTTGTATTGAGCAGTGGTGCTCTGGGGAAGAGGCGCTGGCTATCCACTCTATCTATTCCTCTTAATATCTTGTATACCTCTATCATGTCTCCTCTCATCCTCCTTCTCTCCGGAGAGTAAAGCCCTAGCTTCCTTAATCTCTGATCATAATGCATACACTCTAAACCAGGCAGCATCCTGGTAAATCTCCTCTGTACCCTTTCCAATGCTTCCACATCCTTCCTATAGTGAGGCGACCAGAACTGGACACAGTACTCCAAGTGTGGCCTAACCAGAGTTTTATAGAGCTGCATCATTACCTCGTGACTCTTAAACTTTATCCCTCGACTTATGAAAGCTAACACCCCATAAGCTTTCTTAACTACCCTATCTGCCTGTGAGGCAACTTTTAGGGATCTGTGGACATGTACCCCCAGATCCCTCTGCTCCTCCACACCGCCAAGTATCCTGCCATTTACTTTGTACTCTACTTTTGCCACTTTGTCCTTTAATCCTAGTGAAGGAATGTCCTATAGACTCGAACTTTAACTAACAAAACCTGTCCATCAATCTGTTTCTATGCCTCTAGTGATCATTGTATGAGTACTTGAGTTGTCAGCTTCTTCGGGGTAGCACCCACTTTAAAACTATGGGTGGGCCTTTGTAAACAACTCACATCAGTTTGATGTAATTTATCTTCTTTATCCTCTTTGTGAATGAAAATGTACTTCCTAATCCTCCGATTTCTAAATAATTCATAAAGCATTAGCAGAATTTACAAATTGTACATTCATGAAATATAGAAATTGAACAGCACTGAAATGGTGAAGAGTTTTGTTATGGAGGGATGGTTGTTAAAATGCTGTTGGTGAAGATTTTTTTTTCTTTTGGGCTGCAACCATGCAAGCTAATAGGGTTTTTAAGAAGGCGTATGGTGTGATGGCCTTCATTAGTCAGGGGACTGAGTTGACGAGTTGTCTCTGCTCGAGCTCTGCCATCCATCTATAATTGCCGCAGCTGCACCTTGTGGCAATTTTTGATGGAAGGCAGAGGTTGAGCATTTCATAGATAATATTAGAATAGATTTATATTTATTGTCTGAAACTACCAAAAGGAAGAGACTTGGACATTTAAGGAATGTGGTCTATAAGAAGATAGTACCAAAGTGATCAAGGCCAAAAAAAAGCAGAATTATGGAAAAATTTTCATGGGTGAGATATATATATATATATATATATATAAAACATAGAATATTACAGGCTCTTGGCCCACCACGTTGTGCCGACATTTTAACATACTCTCAGGTCAATCTAACCCTTCCCTCCTATATAGCCCTCCATTTTTTTCTATTATCCATGTGCCTATCTAGGAGTTTATTAAGTTCCCCTAATGTATCTGCTTCTCCCACCATCCCAGCAGGGCATTTCATATTTTACTTATTTTGAGACACTGTGTGGTGTGGGCCTTTCTAGTCATGCCACCCAGCAATCCCCTGATTTAATCTGAGCCTAATCATGGGACAATTTACAATGACTAATTAACGTACACACCAGTACACCTGTGGACTGTGGGAGGAAACCGGAGTACCAGTAGGAAACCCACGTGGTCACGGGGAGAATGTACAAACTCTGTACGGGCAGCAGCGGGAATGGAACCTGGGTCATTTGTACTTTAAAGCGTTGTGCTAACCACTGTGCTACAGTTCCACTCTACCACTCCCTGTGTAAAAAAAAAATACTTCCCTCTCTCATCTCTTCCATACCTTCCTCCAATCATCTTAAAATTTTAGCCTCTCACATTAGCCATTTCCACCCTGGGAAAATAGTATCTGGTTATCGACTTAATCTATACCTCCGTTCATCTTGTACTCCTCTGTTAAAACACTTCTCATGCTCCTTTGTTTCAAACAGAAAAAGCTCTAGCTTATTCAACCAGTTCTCATAAGACATGCTATCTAATACAGGCATCAGGCTAATAAATCGCTGCACCCCTCTAAAGATTCCACATCCTTCCTTTAATGAAGCAAACCAGAACTGAATATAGCATACCAAGTATGGTTTAACTAGGGTTTTATAGAGCTGCAACATTACTCACGACTCTTCAAGTTCAAGTTCAGTCATTGTCAATCAACTGTACACATGTATACCAAAAAAAATGAACCAGCTTTCCACCGGACTAAGGTCAACAACACAGAACATGTAACTCACACATACAACACATATTATCACAAGTAAATTAACAATTAATAAGGTGCATTTATGACACAAGTTAAAAAGTTACCAGTTAACGGTTACTGCTGCTTCAAAAGTGATGAGACCCAGGTGGTGGCAGGGAGTTCAGTAGCCTTACAGCCTGGGGGAAGAAGATGTTTCCCATCCTAACAGCTCTTGTCCTAATGCTACGGTACCTTCTGCCTGAGGGTAGGGGTCAAAGAGATTGTTGGATAGACGAGAGGGATCATTGACAATGCTAAGGGCCCTGCGAATGCAGCACTCCTAATAAATATCTCTGAGTGGAGAGAGATGCCGATGGTTCTCTCAGCAGTCCTTGCAATCCTTTATAGGGAGTTACAGTCAGATGTCTTGCAATTCTCGTACCAGATGGTGATGCAGCTGGGCAGGACGTTATCCTTGGTGCTCCTATAAAAATCACAGCTCTTGAACTCAATCCCCTGACCAATGAAGGTCAACATATCACACGCTTTCTTAACAATCCAATCAACTTGTGCAGTTACCGCTGGAAATCTATTTAGAGAAAGAAAATCTTCACCAACAACATTTTCAACAACCACACCCCCAAAGCAAAACTCTTTTGAATAGTACTACTTCATTTATTGAGGATTATGAGAGCCAGTCAACTCTCCTGGTAATGTTTATCATCATTCAAGACAGCACTCAGCAGCTTATAACTGTCTCAAAGTATTTGGATCTGTTTGAGATTAACTGGAAACATAACAGTTAGTTCAATTTCCTCAATATCTACAGCTGCCAGTGAGTTTTATCCTAACACCCTTTTCCCTTCCAGTCTTCACCTTCCCATCTCTGAAGATATCAAGCTTTGCTGATATAAGGGTGGCTACACTCCTCTGGTATTTACTTTAGATCAGTCTTACATACAAGATTTACTGTTGAGAAATGGCAAACTACTTTTCTGTTGAGGTTTGTTGACCATTCCTTACCTAACAGCAATACATGTATTTTCTACTGAGGAAGATAGCCAACTTCAGTCAAAACTCTCAAAATCATTTCCTAGTATAGAGTTATGGTGACATTTGGAGGTCACCCTCAAATGACTTGACTGAGATCAGTTTTCTGTTCAGAGGGGCTGTGAATGACATTCAGATCTTTATAACTAGACCTATGCAAGGAGCCCATCACTCCCAAGAATCTTTATCGATAACAATGATAACAATTGACGCTTTTAGTCAATTGTGAGGATAGGGAAGAAAAGGAAATTTCCAAATGATTTTTTTTTTATTATTAGTAGCCTTTTTTATATTTCTCTCAGGAGATTACACAGGTCTGCTGAGTGGGTAGAATTGGATGAGTGTTAGATGGCTCAAATGTCGAAGTGCTGTTTATAAAACTGTAGCCATCATTGTTACAGGAACAAAATTGAATACTTAGTTGGTCTTATCGTTTTCATTTGTTGTATATCTATATTTCATAAATGGGCAGTGCACTTACTAATAAAATAATTGTGATCATATAGCTAAAATCAATAAATGTAAACATTGTGCCTCAAGTGAGAAGATTACTGGAAATGGTGAGGAAGTACAAGGATTTCCAACACCCCAGTGGGAATTATATATTTAAGCCAGTTTTGAATATCCTAGAATCATGGAATAAGAGACTATTTAACACAGTGTCTGAGCCAGTTCTCTACCAGAACGTTTCTCCAGTTCACCAACTCTTTCTCCATTGACTAACATTTTTTCCTCGCCACAAATTTATCCAGTTCCTCTTGAAGGCCACAGTTTGTGCTTCCACACACTTTCAGGTAGTGCATTTCAGATTCCAAACATGCTGTGTCTAAATATTTGCTGGCAGCCGACCTACTCCTGTAATTTAGTTGCCAAAGTGTCTTGTACTGTCGAGAAAGCTAAAAGTTCCCTGGTGTCTTTGAACTGCTACAGTATTTAATTATTTCTTCTATGTTGTCCATTTCTCAACAGCCACATTACTTTAGAGTACTCTAGAACCTGGATTTTCTGAACTAGTTCAAGACCATTTGATTATTTACTCCATCCGGCATTTGACAGAAACTAGTTTTCTCCAGTGACATTCTGAAAATCAGTCACATCCAGCAAAAATACATGACCTACTGAGGATATGTGTGCACAGATGCATTTGGACAGAGTGAACTAAACAGCTGTGTTTCAGCTGGCCTTCTGATGTCTCCATAACTTTTATGTTCTAAGCACCAGATGCAGTTCAAATAAGAAACTACAGTATATTGTACATATTATAAATGGATAATAAGGATACAAGGAAGGGATCCTGTATGAAGAAACAAGAGCAGACCTTACTTGAATAAGGATACATCTGCCACCTGACCCATTGGCATTCCAAGGGACTAGTAATTGCTAACCTTGACTGAGTGCCAGTAAGTGTGGGAAAAGAATGTGGCCAAAACTCTGCCTGAGAAGGAAGAACAATGCAGATGGAAAGGCTCCTAGGCAAATACCAGCACTAATTTTGAGAAAAATTGGGTCACATACCTAGCCAATAGAGTAATGTCAGGTGTGTGTGTACGTATCAGGATAGGAGCTCTCAGCAGATGCTTCACATTAAGAAGGCATTCTGATTAAATTAACAAACCATTTAATGCAGCCATTACATTTTGTAGATCCTAAAATGACAAGAAACTTCAAGTGCCCTGGTTTGAGTGCCAGTCTTGGCAAGAATAGCATCAGAAGAAAAAGACAAAATGGCTACTCAGACTTGAGCAGGTTACATTGACAATCTTACTTATGCTTCTGGATTTGTCGAACCAAATAGAGGGTAATGATGACAAAAGTGAACAAGGAAAGACAAATTGGAGGACCAGCACCATCATGGACTGGTTGCTTCTGCTTATATGGTGAACATCTCATATTGCTCTTGTAACCTTTCCATTTATGCATGGAACATCTGTTGAGCAAGCAAAAAATGGAAGTTATGATAGTGGTGGGAAAGTTCCTGGACAGAATGATGCTGTACAGGAGAGCAACAGAACAATTCTGCTTATTAATATTAGTTCAGGAATGTTAGGAAATATTTGAGACCCTTCGAAGTTTTAGAGAGCATAAAATTTGGCACAAACGATCTTAGGCTCAGGTGAACCTATTAATAAATACCTTGTTCTACTGAAGGCCTTGTTCTAAGATGCAACATTGGCACCTTCTTGCATTGTACACTGAATGCTAAGTTTGGTTTTTAGCTTAATCAATGAGCAAATTTATTCAAAGTTATGAAATATGGAACTTTACAGATGATCAATTTTTACAGTTAATATAAATGGTAACAAAACCAAAAAAGTTCATTTAATCCAAGATCCAAATTCAATAACAATTTAGAATTATAGACAGGGGTGATTGATGCATTTTCAAGCAAAATCAGAAGTTCTAGGCAAGACTGAGAAAACCGTTGATAACCTAAAATGAGGAAGTATTAGATAAATAAAGATAAAATGAATTTCTATAATCAGAGTCATAAAAGCACAGAATTAAACAGTTTTGGCTCACTTGATCCACTCCAGTGAAGACAATGCAGATTTACCAGGCAGTACCACACTGATAGCACCCAACACGAACAAGGCTGCTAATGTGGTGATAATAAGTTAAAATTAACCAAGTATCAAACAATGAACTGTACCAATTAATGACTTAAAAGAATCTATACAAAGGGTCGATAGGAATCAATGTTTCACTAAATTATACAGGCTTAATGTCCAAAAGAACATAGAAGTAGAAAACAAAGAAAATGTGACAATGAATGTACCAAGGGCCTGTATTTTAACACAAAACAAATTTGTGACATTAAAATAATCTCTGATGAGCTTTCAAACTACAATGCACTACATAGTATGAGATATAAACTGGTGTCTTTGCGGTCAAAATGTTTGCGCAAGTGCTAAAAAAAATCCTTGAAAATTTGAAGCATTCACACAGATACATATATGAATACAATGGAAGTGTGTATTCATACAGAAAGAGAAGCTTACTTTGGTGAAAAACTGGATTGCAGCCAGAAAGAAAATAGAAGCAATTTGGAGGCAAGGAAAACTGGTAACATTTCAGAACTCATACAATCCCTAGGCACGGCAGAGTATGATGATAAATTCTGCCAGATTTTGATTTCATTACTGATACTTTACCTCCAAGAGGACCCCAACCTTGTCGTAGGGTTTGGAGGCTTGCATGGCTCAATGACCTGGAGAACTATGTTGGCTGGAGTCAGGGCCTTGTACTTTGACTCATAGTAGGGTCACCCATACCAAGCAGGTCAAAGGTAGAGGCCAGACTAAGAGGGGTCCACCGATTTTCCAGGTTTGGAGGTTCTGCTCAGAGCTGACAACCCTGACTGGTCAAAACAAAATTGTTACGGAAACAGCAATGAAGAAGGCCTTCATTACTGGCCTAAACGCGAGTGGCATAGCAGGCAATACCGATCTAACTGATCATCATCATGGCTTAGCTTCAAGATTTAAGAAGGGGGCTGCCCACGTCTGCTGCAGGCTCGCTGGTGGCTGAAGAGGCCAATACGGGCCAGGGAGGTCCGGCCACAGCAGCTGCAAGGGAAATTCTGTTCTGGGTTTGGTGCTGCTGTGTCACAGTTCTTCCTCCTTCTCCTTTTGTCCTCAATGCCAGCCCTGCATATGTTCTCGAAGGAGGAGATAGACTGGTTAATGGTGCGTCGCCAGGCCTTGTGATTGGAGGCTAGATTAGACCACTGGCAATGGTCAACGTGACAGGCACCAAGGGATTTCTTCAGTGACCTTGTACCTCTTCTTTGGTGCCCCTCTGTCACGGTGGCCAGTGGAGAGTTCGCCATACAGCACAATATTGGGCATTTTTCATTATATTTTTCATTATTGCATTTCCAACTACGTTTTCTCTCCATGGTCTATGTTTAACCAGTCATATTGTGACAATAAATCATAAGTATCTTCTGCTGCTGTTCTTTTTTCCACTTTTCCTTCTTTCTCCATCCTTTGTTAATTCTGTTAAAGTATCAGTTAGATAGGTATTGCCCACAGACATTGGAGCAGCTCATCCGAGAGCTACTCTTCGCAGATGATGCTGCCCTTGTTGCCCACACAGAGACAGCCCTGCAGCATATAACATCCTGCTTCGCAGACACAACTGAGCTCTTCTTGCTGATAGTCATATATATTAATGATTTGCATGAGAATGTAGTAGCTGGTATGGTTGGTATGCTTGCAGACGACACCAAATTTGCTGGTATCGTGGAGAAGGTCACCTAAGGTTATAAGAGGATATTGATCAGCAGGGAAATTAAAGCAAAAGGTACGGCAGATGGAATTTAAGTCAGACAAGTGGAGACCTAGGGGTATAAGAACAAGGTTCCCTGAAATGAAAACACAGTTAGACAGGGTATGACAGGCTTCCCTTCATCGTCCATGACAAAAAAGGCATCACCGTACAGTTGTACAAAATTTTTGTTGGGAGTATTGTATGCAATTCTGATCACCAAGTTATAGAAATAATGTGATCAAGATACAGAGGATGCAGGAAAGGGGATCTGAGGGGCATCTTTTTCAAACAGTGGGTATATGGAATGAGTTGCCTGAGGAAATGGAAGAGATGGGTGCAATTATAACATTAAATAAACATGTGGACATGTACATGGATAGCAAAAGTCTGGGGATATGGGCCAAATGCAGGCAAATAGGATTAACTTGGAAAGACATCTTGGGTGACGTAGATGATTTGGGACAAACGACCTGTTCCCATGCTGTACAAATCCATAAATCCATTAAAATGCATTTCATCACACAAATACACAAATGAAGACTTGAAACCATTCTATGACCAACAGTATGAGATTATGAAAAACAGGGCTGCAGAACTATCATATCAAATACATCGAGAAATCAAACATTCTGGCATCAAGAACATTGAGGTAACTGCCAGAATTTTAGATAAAGAATATCTTGTAGGGCTAGTATACAGGTGTACAAAATAGCTGAGCCACTGCAATGAAAATAATTTTACAAGATCGCAAAAGGCCACTGAAACCTTTTCAAAGAATATTTACATATGGATATCCATTCAGGGAATGTGGGCTTCACAGGCTGAGCCAGTATTTAATTGACCGCCCCTAATTGTCCTGAAGCAGGTGAGGGTGAGCTGCAGTCCTTGAGGTGTGCAGCCGCCAGGGGTGCAGTGCTAGCCGGCGCACACTGGAATGCGTCTGGCACCGCTCTAAGAAAAAGGCCGAAATAAACAAGCTAATTAATTAGGTGCCACCCAGATAATTTGAGTATCTCAGAAACTGCTGATCTCCTGGGATTTTTATGCACAACAGACTGGAGTTTACAAAGAATGGTGCCAAAAACAAAAAAAAATCCAGCGAGTGGATTTAACAAGATGTTTTCACTCATAGAACAGGCACTCGCTGGATTTTTTTTGTTTTTGGCACTATTCTTTGTAAACTCCAGAGCCTGTTGTGCGTAAAAATGCCAGGAGATCAGCAGTTTCGGAGATACTCAAATCACCCTGGGCGGCACCTAATTAATTAGCTTGTTTATTTCGCTCTTTTCTTAAAGAGGTGCCGGACGCGCTCCAGTGCGCTCCGGCTAGCGCTGCACCACTGGCAACCACCCACAACGCTGCTAGGGAGAGAGTTCCAGGATTTTGGACCAGTGATGATGGAGGTAACTACTGTGCAAAGAATATTAATAGCTCCGAACAAATAACTCGTCTTTTGAAATGAATCAGTATGATACATATGGGTCCACTGTTACAACAGAATGTTCTATCAAAAAAAGTCAAGATTCATTTTCCTATGTTGTGATGTGGAAAAAAAGTTAGTCTTTGATAATGAAAATCAGTTTTATTTTTTTCTAATGAGCTCATTCTGAAAATAAAATGGTATTAAATGCACCAGTTATCCAATAGTATGGCAGCAAGATCAATGAGGATTGTCAAGTTAAGAAACAAGTATTCTCAAGAGGTTTAAGTTTAATAATAAGACAATATTTAACAAACATTTTGCTGAATAACAGAACAATGTTACATTTTACAATGGGTCACACACCTTCATTACACAGTTGTAGAACACTCAGGAAATCATTGGGCTCAGTTCAGCTAAATTTGAGAGAACAGCAGAAAACCAATTGTTACAGAAACAAAATTATTACTTAGGGCATGGAGAGAGAGATTTTAAACAATTTATACCGTTTGTATATAAACACCACCTGCCAAAGACGGCTTTTGCAAAGAGGAGCTGGAGTGAGAGTGGCAGTCTGCCATACAAAGTTGTTAACCTGAGAGGCTAAATTAGAAGTGTCTATGTAAATCACTTAACTTCTGTGAGAGATGTACTGTACCAGGAAATATTTAAAAGTTGTGTGATCAAATTGTTTTCTGGAAGTTGATCCAATGAAGATTGCGAAAGAAATGACACAAGATATTTTATGAGAGATTCAAGTAACATCATAAGGTATGTTTGAACATGTGAATCACCTTTTAAAAAAAGAAGTGAATGCAATTTATTATATCTAAATCTGTGACATTTACGTGATGCACATTCATTTCTGCAGTGTGGAGTAAATAAAGTGCACGTTTTAGCAGCTCGTGTCACTTAGTAATTCATTATATTCCTGGCACAACATGTAACTAAATTAAGGACCCAAGCTCACATTGCACTAAATGCATTTATGATTGCGCTCCTGCCATTTTGCCCATCCTTTGTTATTGCCTGTCAGCCAGTCAGTACAGATTGCCTTCGTTCATGCTGAGAGGACACAGTCCAAATCTGGATCTTGCAGGCGCCAAGCTAATTGAGATCACCCAACAAGGCTGTCTGTGACCTCCTTTGCTGAAGTCAACCATCTCTAAGTAACCCTGCTTCAGCTAGACATAAGAAAACAGACGTGATCAAAATGAGTTGATGTGACATCCTCCAATGAGCCCTTATCCATTCCACTTCACTCACCATAAGACCATATAGGACCAGATTAGTCCATTCAGACCATCGAGTCTGATCTGGTTTTCCATCATGGCTGATTTATTATTCCTCTCAGCCCCATTCTCCTGCTTTCTCCCTATAACCTTTGACTCCCTGACTAATCAAGAACCTATTAACCTCCACTTTAAATAAAGTTGATGAATTGGCCTATACAGCTGTCCCTGGAAATGAGTTCCACAAACTCACTACCCCCTGGCTAAAGAAATTCCTCCTCACCTCTGTTCTAAGTGGACATCCCTCTATTCTGAGGCTGTAACCTCTGGCTCTAGACTCACTCACTACAGGAAACATCCTCTCCACATCCACTCTATCTAGGCTTTTCAATACTCAATAGGTTTCAATGAGATTCCCTCCTCAGTCTTCTAAGCTCGGAATCAGAATCAGGTTTAATACCACTGGCGTATGGCATGAAATTTTCTGTTATGCAGCAGCAATACATAGCAATACATAATAAAACTGTGAATTACAGTGAAACACACACACACACACACACACACACAATAGTTAAATTAAATAAGTAGAGCAAAAAAAAAGTAGTGAGGTAGTGTTGGTAGTGTTCATGGGTACAATGTCCATTCAGAAATCTGGCAAGGGGAAGATGCTGTTCCTGAATCGTTGAATGTCTGCCTTCAGGCTCCTGTACCTCCTTCCTGATAGTAGCAACGAGAAAAAGGTGTGTCTTAGGTGATGGTGGACCTTACTGATGGATGCATCCTTTCTGACGACGTCCTAGATGCTTCGGAGGCTAGTGCCCATGATGGAGCTAACCAGGCATCATCCAATGCAGTGAGTACCGGCTCCGAGCCATCAAATGATCCTCACACATTAACACTTTCATTCCTGGAATCATTCTCTTGAACCTCCTCAGGACCCCCTCCAACAGCAGCACATCTTTTTACTGTTAAGGGGCCCAAAACTTCTCACAATACTCCCAAGTGCGGCCTGACCAATACTTTATAAAGCCTCAGCATTACATCCTTGCATTATATTCTAATCCTTTTGAAATGAATGCCGACATTGCATTCGCTTTTCTTACCACCGACTCAGTCTGCAAGTTAACCTTTAGGAAACCCTGCAGAAGGACTCCCAAGTCCATTTGCAGCTCAGATTTTTAAATTTTCTCCTTTCAACTATTTAATGCCTTTGTTCCTTCTACCACAGTGCATGACTAGACACTTCCCTATACTATATTCCATCTGCCATTTCTTTAGCTCATTCTTCCAATCTGTCTAAGTCCTTCCGCAGATTCTCTGCTTCCCTAACACTACCTGTCTTTGTATCATCCACAACCATGGTCAAAAAGCTATGAATTCTGTCATCCAAATCATAGACATATAACGTGAAAAGAAGTGGTCCCAACACCCAACCCCCATCACCAGCAGCCAACCAGAACAGGCCTCCTTTACTCCCACTCCTGCCAGTCAGCCAATCCACTATCCATGATGGTATCTTTCCTGTAATACCTGTAATGGCCTCTCATTAATCAGTTTCATGTGCAGCACCTTGTCAAAGGCCTTCTGAAAATCCAAGTAAATAATATCCACTGACTCTCCTGTATCTATCCTGCCTGTTATTTCCTCAATGATTTCTAAAAGATTTGTCAGGAAAGACTTCCCCTTAAGGAAATCATGCTGACTTTGACCTATAATATCATATGCCCCAAATACCCCAAAATCTTATCCTTAATAACGGACTCCAACATCATCTTCCCAACCGCTGATGTCAGGCTAACTGGCCTCCTCCCTTCTTTAAGAACAGAGTGACACTTTCAATTTTCCAATCCTCCTGAACTATTCCAGAATTTAGTGATTCTTGAAAGATCATTACTAACTGGTGATAACAGTTCCTGAAGCTGGTGGTGTGGGCCTATGGCTCCTGACCTTCAGGCCCAAGGTAGTAGTGAGAAGACAGCATGGCCTGGATGGTGGGTCCTTGACGATGAATACTGTCTTCTTGTGGCAGCTCTTCTTGTAGATGGATTGAGCAGCATCCACCGCTTTTTTGTAGGCTTTTCCATTCTTGGGCATCGGTGTTTCCATACCAGACTGAGTGAGTCAGGATACTTCCCCCTGTACATCTATAGAAGACATTTCAAATCTGCTCAAACTTCGAAGAAAGTAGTGGTGTTCTCATGCCTTCTTTGTAATGGCACATACGTGCTGATTCCAGGACAGATCCTCTGATATGATAGTGTCAAGGAAATTAAAGTTACTGACCCTCTCCACCTCTGTTTCCCTGAAGAAGACTGGCTCATGGATCTTCTGCTTCTGCTTCCTGTAGTCAATAATCAGCTCTTTTGTTTTGCTGACATTGAGTGAGAGGTTGGTGTTACGGCACCAATCAGATTTTCAATCTCTTTTCTATATGTTAATTTGTTACCAGCTTTTGTTTGGCAGACAGCAGTGGTGTTGTCAGCAAACTTAAATACAGCACCGGGCTTGTGTTTAGTCACACAATCATAGATGTTAAGCGAGTCGAGCAGGGGAGTGAAGCACATAGCCCTGTGGTACACCTGTGCTGATGGTGAATGTAGAGGATATGTTGTTGCTAATCTGTTTTGATTGGAGTCTGTCTATGAGGAAATTGAGGATCCATTTGTACAGGAAAGTATCGAGGACCCGATCTTGGTGCTTAATGATGAGTTTTGATGGGATGATAGAGTTGAAAGTTAAGTTGTAGTCAACGAAGAGCATTCTGATGTATGCATCTTCATTGTACAGGTGCTCCAGGGTTGAGTCAAATGGTATCTGCTGTTGATTTATTGTGACAGTACAGTAGGTAAACTGGAGTGGATCCAAGTTGCTCTTCAGGCAAGAGTTGATATGTTTCATCACCAACCTCTCAAAGCACTTCATCAAAGTCGATGTACGTGCTACTGGATGAGGAAACACAATTCAGATTTTTCTCAATAAAAGGAGTGCTTTTCCTCTCTCCTAGGGCTATTAAACTCATTTTTAACCCAGTAGCAAAATGAAAATATTAAAGACAACTGCTACAAAATGGTGCAAATTTTGATGCCTCTCACCTCACCATCAGTTTTTGGCTCCATCAGCTATACTAACAAACACCTGCAGCGTATTCCAGTCTGAGCATATGGCCAATCTACACTGAGAATCCTACACGCTTATTTCAATGAAGTGATAGAGATTCACAAAGAATACAGGGAAACCCTCCACAAGGGGCTGTGATACATAAGGAGACAATTGATCCTTTAGGTTAGACACTAATTTCAAAATATTCATTACGTTTCACATCAAAGAAGTAAATTATTTTAAAACATAGTAGGTAAAGTAACTCAGGTTAAACCAATTTTAATCCAATTAAACATATTAGAAATAGCACTCGCTTTTGTTTGTATGTTCCTCAAAAATTCATCACAATATGGTGAAGTACGCCCTCTAGTAGCTATCTACAGCAAATATGCTTTTCTGCAAAAAGAAATGGGTCTTGACTCAGGATGTTCTAGTATTTTGATTTGTATTCTGCTTGACTTCAAGCTAACTATTTCATGGGAAAAAGATAGGTCTGGATTACTTATTCTTATACACACCCCTGGATTCAATTAAAATTCTGACTTCAACAGTACAGTTTTCAATTTACTGGCAGACTTTTAGTTCCACATCCACATTTTAATTTATTCGGGAGCCTTGACAGTTCTACCCCAGGTGGTTGTAAAAAACCATGCTTATTTCCAATCTTGCCAAAAATGTATTCTTTCCAGTCTGAGTAACAAGGGATTGTAATTGGAAGCTTATTCCAATACCACTCCCCCCGCCCCAGAACACTCTTTATCCAGTTCATGTAACAGTGATTTTTAATTGCTCAATAATTCCCTGGTAGACATATCTGATCCCTACAGTACAGCAACACACTTTATTCACAAGATTAGCTAACCAGGTGATTCCTTCCAAGTTTTTATTTAATTAAAATGAGGACATCGTTGTTTAACCTTCTACATTCAAAATGCCTAAATTCATTAGTAAGGATTTTGTTTTGTTGTGAAACTTAGTGTGCTCTAAGAACCCTGGCATTCAGAGAACCTAATGATGTCAATATTTGCATGCTATGTCCACAATTTACTTTGGCAGGACTTTCTACTGCTCTGGCATTAGGACTGTTCATTCACAGTAAGGTGGTGGCTGAAACCACTTCTGGGTCTAGTGATTGGGATCTCATTTTCAATCTACTTGAGTTCTGTTGTGCAGAAAGCTTTTACTAATGCTGAAAACTCAAATTGCAATAATATTTAAAGGACTACATACATTTGTCCTGCATGGTGTAACAAAGTGTTACAATACCTCTTGACAAAAGACAAACAGATTGAAAATTGGAGCCCAGTCACTGCATGTACTCAAGGTTTCAGTTACAGCGCATCAAATGCCAGAAGACAGGAAGAGAGACAGGCAACAGGAAGCTTCAGGTTATTAGCTTAATTCTGTCACTGGGAAAATATTAAACACAATTATTAAAGATAAATCAGCACATATGGAAATGTTCATGGTAATCAAGCAAAATTAACATGGTTTTATCAAAGGGAAATCAGCTTTGGCCAAGATATTGGTGTCTTTGAGGGAAAAAATACATGCTACCCATAAAGTGGAACTGGTGGATCTACAACACTTAGATTAACAGAAGTTATTTGATAAGAAGCCTTATCAAAAGTTATTGCGAGAAATAGAGCAGACAGCAGCCAAAAGAAGACCTTTTGCTGATTGGCAAGCTATCATAAGTGACAGGGTATGGGGATCATTGCTGGGGTCTGAACTTTCACAATCAATATAAATATTTCAGATGAAGGCATAGAATGTAATAGTTTTGCTAAATTTGCTAATAATACCTAAATAAGTTGACAAACAGTTAGCAGAGAAGCTGTACAGAATCCTGTAGTCCTACACCACCAGGTTCAAGAACAACTAATTCCACCCAACACATGGTTCTTGAACCAACCAACACAACTTAATCACTAGAGTACAGCAACACCATGACCACTTAGTTCTAATTGTGTTCATTTCAATTTGATTCAATTCAATTCATTTCTTGTAAAATAGTGCTTAATTTATGTTTCCCTTGTGAATACTATTCATATGAAGCTATTTGACTGTGATAGAGCTGCAGGCCAGTTTTTCACTAGACCTCTGCAAACGGACATATGCACATGACAATAAATGCTGAGTTTGACTGAAGGTGGCTACAAGGAATCTGGATTAAGTGGATGAACAGAGGTGTTGCAATGTGGCTTCAGGAAAATTTTAAAAAATCATTTTATCTATATGGTAAAGAACTGCAGAATTTTTACAGGTACTTATAGTGGGATCTAGGAGTATGCATGATTCACAAAAGACTAGTATATAGGTAGATCAATTAATTGGGAAGACTAGCAAAAATGTTGTTTTTAATTGCCAGGGCAACATAACAAAAGCATGAAAATTATAAAAAGCCTTGCTGAGATCACATCTGTAATGACTGGTCTGGTTATTTCAGGAATTATTGCAGTGGATGTACTTCAGAGAAGCTTTACCCGACAAATCTTTTCATTGCTACCATCAAGGAGGAGGTACAGGAGCCTGAAGTCACACACTCAATGTTTCAGGACAGCTTCTTCCCCTCTGCCATCAGATTTCTGAATAAGCCATGAACCCATGTACCCTACCTCACTATTTTTTCTTCATTTTTCTTTTTTTGCTCTCTTTTTGCATTATTTATCTAACTTATTATATACGTTTATTTTTGTAATTTACAGTTTTTAAAAATTACTATGTATTGCAATGAACAGCTATCGCAGAACAGCAAACTTCATGAGATATACCAGTGATTTGAAATTATTCTGAGATTCTAATATCTGGAATGAGTGGTTCTTCATTTGGGAAGGGTTGGGCAGGCAGGGTCTGCAATGGCTGGAAAATATAGACCATAAAGGGACCTGAAAGGTCCTGACAGGATGTTTCTTGTTATGGAGAAATCTATGATTGGGGATAATTGTTTAAAAATAAAGCATCATCCACTTAAGAAGGAGATGTAATTATTTTTTTCTTTCAGTTGTGTATACTTGGAGCTCTTTTCCTTAAAGGTGGGGGAAGGAAAGTCTTTGAAAATTTTTTAAGGGAAAAGTGGTCAAATACTTTATAAGTAGGGAGGAGAAAGGTTACTGCAGGTAAATGGAAATACAGAATTCAAGTTACTATTAGTTCAGCCATGATCTCATTAGATGGCAGAGAAGACCTAGGGGTTGGGTGAGCTGCTCGTGCTCCTAAATCATATTCATTAGAAACCTGTAAGAACAAAAATGGTTCTACATTCATCTGATCAGAAATGAGTGGAAATTATAAGAAGGACATTTAAAGGATGAGGAATGAAACCTCTCCACTTAAACTTCACAGGAAAACACTCTTTATATACACTGCTGATGGTGTAATGACTATATAAGCAATCTTTCTGCAAAAGAGCCCTCGCTTACATCTGTATCCCCTCCCCAGGATAGAAAAACTTAATCACAGATGTGTTTCCATTGCTTTCATAGTCAGAAGTCAAAATCAGCTTCGCTCTGAGAAAACTTGCCTCAGGAACGGTATGTAACTTTGTGTTGCCTCAACACTCACTGCTCAACTTGCAGAGAGGGGAACTTCCCATTTTTGGTCCAGATGGCTAAGCATTCACACCTGGAAGCAGCACTTGGCTACATTGCAAAACCTCTAAAGAGGGCAGTCATGCACTTGCATACATACAACTATTGACAATTCTTGCTTTGGGTGCCTTTCACATTAAATTTATCACCCCTAATATTAACATGATTGAAGGGATTAGCTTGGATATTGTGCACGATAAAGCCAGCAAGTTTATTAAGCCGGTTAGAATTAGGGATTTTTATATCAAAAGCATCAACCAATTTTTACTTTAGGGCTCTATGTTTCGTCAAACTATGATGTAACCCAACAATATTCACTGTATTTACAGCAGCACTCTACTAATGCAAATAGTCAGTGATCAGGATGGCTGAACTGTAGCCCTTGCAGCACATGGCCAAATTCACCAATCTGATCTGCAGTAGTGTTGTCGTATTATGTAGCATTGATCCAAGAGAAGGATGAATTCAGAAGGCTCTCATATTTCTCACGTCTATAAGAACATAGAACAGGAAAGCAGTACAGTGCAGGAACAGGCCCTTCATCCCCTCACATGTATGCCGACCACGATGCCAACTTCACACTGCACATCTGCCTGCTCCATGTGCGGTTCCTTCAACTCTCTTTCAGTTCATGGGACCGAAACACCTGTTTGCTGTCATATCAGGTTCCATCACAGGTACCTACCACTCTGTGTCAAACAAAAACTTGTTTTATAAATCCTCTTTACATTTTACTCCTCTTGCATTAAAACAGTTCCCTATAGTAATTGACACTTCCACAGCGGGAACAAAAGACTAGTTATCAACCCATCATGACTTAATGTACTTTAATCAGTTTCTCCCTCAGCCTTTGATGCTCTAGAGATTACAATCATCTCTCTTTATAATTGATACTCCCTAATCCACACTACATCCTTGTGAACTCTTTTACATCTTTCTAAAGCTTCCACATCTTTCCTGTAATGCAGTTAGCGGAACTGCGTGGTTGAGGTCTGGATATACTTCTAGATGTAGTATTCAAGATTCAAAGGGCAGCAATCAAAAGGGATCCAAAATCTCATATGTAGGAAAATAATTTGCGGGTCTGAGGAGTGAGGGGATGAGACTGTCTCTTGATAGAGTGGGTCTAGCTCTCACCTAAAGTGGCCATGGGTTTAACATGCTGACCTCCGTGGGCCGTAACTATTGTGTGGGGTGTGAAAAGAGCCTTAATTTTGGAAAACAAATAGCTGCACATAAAGAGACATGAAGAAACAGGAAGAACAGTTTCTATTACCAATGTGGTCCAAGCTTGTGGTTTGGATGATGGAGAATGTGTTGCACTTTAACGAGAATTAGACAACTATCATCAAATAGGTTTTCAAATAGATCTAGGACCCCAATGTAATGTAATTTGATTTCACTTCTGCAAGAAAACTTATGACTGTAGCGTACAGTGGAACTTTCTGGTCAGAAGTCAGTCAAGACTGTTGGTTTAGGTGGAACAGGAACTTTGTAAAGTGCCATTGTCATTAAGGAATACGATCAGAGCCAGAATCAAGTTTAATATCACTGGCATATGTCTTGGAATCTGGTAACTTTACAGCAGCAGTACAATGAAATAAATATAAATTAAAAAATGAATTAAGAATATATACTATATGCCTACTAAATAGTTAAGGTAAAATAAGTTGTTCAAAAAAAAAGTAGTGAGGTAGTGTTTATGAGTTCAATGTTCATTTAGAAATTGGATGGCAGAGGGGAAGAAGTTGTTCCTGAGTGTGTGCCTTCAGGCTTCTGATCCTCCTTCCCAACATCAAGATGTGTCAATTTTGTTGACTGAGTCATTTAGATCAGTTCTATGTAACCACATCTGAAAAGGATGAGTTTAGATTCTAACAACTGGTATAAAACTATCATTTGAGGATGTTTGAAATCATTGGAGATGTTTATTTTTTCATAGCTGTGCATTTACTTCATTTTATTTCAAATAAATGTTGATTTGCCTTCCTAACATATTGTGTTAGACTTACTTATTAAAGAGAATTGACTCACACCTCACTTTGGGTATTGATATCATAGTAAGTTCAAATAATCTTCAGCCATGGTAATCAACTCACTTAAGAACGCTTTATAGCTTTACTGTATATGTTTAATATAACTGGCTGGACAATCCTGGGTATTTTGTTGGCCATGACTGCAAGCTTTTAAAAGATGAGATGGGCATGGTTACTGTCACAACCAGAGGAAGTACATGTCTATCAAGGTCAATGAACAGTGGGTCCGCTCATGGCAGTGTCATGTGGCTGAAGGACTGCTCCTCCAAGAAAGCTGAAGCTCTGCCTGCAAATCCTGTGACATTGATGATGCTTCTTGTGACATCCCTTCTATGCACACCCCTAAAAAGGTGCTGATTCTACTGCACTACATCATCTCCACCATGGAGGGTAATGATCTGCCCTTTTGATGAGTTCACAAAGACATTCAGATCCTAATTCTAGACTCAAAGGATTCTACAGATTGTGGAAAACTTGAGCAACAAACACAAAAGCTGGACGAGTTCAGCAAGTGAAGTAGTATCAGTGGAGGGAAATAGTCAATATCACTTCATCAAATTCAAACCTAATCCTAATCTGATCCTAATCTTACATTTTTAAGGTCTCATTAGGTTGATGAAATGCGCTGGCCACAGAAGAAATTAAACTTGGCCTTATTTTCTATTCGGTCTTCTGAGCTCTCAGAAATCAGTGGTAATCATGTAAATATTAGGGCTAAATTTTAGTAATTAGATGCAGATATGTTTTCACAGATGCAATTAAATGTGGTAATAAGAATTTTTGAAAAGGTTCATTACCCTTGCTCGAGGATGATAATCATGACAATCTCTCGGCATACAATCAGTAAATTCTTGATTTTGATCTTTTGAAGTCTGAAAGTTATCCAAACTCCCTTTCTCTCTGCACCTCCCTGCCCCCAAGCCAAATGCTGGACCACTACAGCAAAGAACCGCTAAACAAAAAAAAAGAAAATGCTGGAAACCATCTGAAAGTCAAACAGTGTCTGATGAAAAGGCAAATGGATGAGCTTGAAATTCAGCTACAGATTGGCAAGTATGACGTTGTGGCCATCTCTGAAACTTGGTTAAAGTTTTGCTGCCATTGGGAGCTGAATGTCCAAGGATATATGGTGTATTGGAAAGACAGGTTAGTAGGCAAAGGGAGTGGTGTGGCCCTGTGTATAAGAAATAATATTATATCATTAGAAAGGGATGACATAGGATTGGAAGGTGTAGCATCTCAAGGGGTTGAGTTAAAAAATGACAAGGATAAAAGGACCCTAATGGCAGTTGTATACAGGCCTCCAAACAGCAGCCAGGATGTAGATTACATATTACAGCAGGATATAGAAAAGGTATGTCAGAAGGGCAATGTCATGATAATCTTTGGGGATTTTAACATGAAAGTAGATTGGGCAAACCAGGCCAGTACTGGACCTCAAGAGAGAGAATTTGTAGAATGTCTAAGGGATGGCTTTTTAGGGCAGCTTGTTGTTGAGCCTACTAGGGGATTGGCTGTGTTGAATTGGGTGTTGCGCAATGATCCGGAGGTGATAACAGAGCTTAAGGTTAAGGAACCCTTAGGGAACAGTGATCATAGTATAATCAAGTTCACTTTTAAATTTGAGTAAATTCCAATGTGTCGGTATTTCAGTGGAATAAAGGAAATTACAATGGCATGAGAGGGGAACTGGCCAAGGTTGACTGGAAAGTGACACTAGCAGGAAGGACAGCAGAGCAGCAATAGCTGGAGCTTCTGCAAAAAATGAGGACAGTGCAAGACAGATATATTCCAAATAAGACGACATTTTTGAATGGAGGAAGGCCACTACCATGGCTGACAAGTGATATCAGAGCCAAAGTAAAAGGAAAAGAGAGGGCATAGAAGGAAGCCAAAGCTGTGGGAAGATAAAAGATTGGGATGCTTTTAAAAACTTGCAGAAGGAAACTAAGAAGGTCATTAGGAAGGAAAAGATAAATTATGAAAGGAAGCTGGTGACTAATATCAAAGAAGATACTGAAAGCTTTTTTACGGGTGGGAAGCAGCTGAAAGGAAACCATAGACCTGTTAGCCTGACATCAGTGGTTGGGAAGTTGTTGGAATCAATTGTTAGGGATGAGATTATGGAGCACCTAGAGGCACATCAGAATCAGAATCAGGTTTATTATCACCAGCATGTGACGTGAAATTTGTTAACTTAGTAGCAGCAGTTCAATGTGATACATAACCTAGCAGAGAGAGAGAGAAAAAAATAATAAATAAAATAAAACTTAATAATAAATAAGCAAGTAAATCAAACACGTATATTGAATAGATTTAAAAGAATGTGCAAAAACAGAAATACTGCATATTAAACAAAGTGAGGTAGTGTCCAAAGCTTCAATGTCCATTTAGGAATCAGATGGCAGAGGGGAAGAAGCTGTTCCTTAATCACTGAGTGTGTGAGGCTTCTGTATCTCCTACCTGATGGTAACAGCGAGTAAAGGGCATGTCCTGGGTGCTAGAGGTCCTTAATAATGGACGCTGCCTTTCTGAGACACTGCTCCCTAAAGATGTCCTGGTACTTTGTAGGCTAGTGCCCAAGATGGAGCTGACTAGATTTACAACCTTCTGCAGCTTCTTTTGGTCCTGTGCAGTTGCCCCTCCATACCAGACAGTGATGCAGCCTGTCAGAATGCTCTCCACTGTACAATTAAAGAAGATTTGAGTGTACTTGTTGACATGCAAATCTCTTCAAACTCCTAATAAAGCATAGCCGCTATCTTGTTTTCTTCATAACTACATCAATACGTTGGGACCAAGTTAGATCCTTAGAGACCTTGACACCAAGGACAAGATAGGACAAAGCCAGCATGGTTTCCTGAAAGGAAAAAGCTGCTTGACTAAACTACTGCAATTTTTTGAGGAAATTACACGTAGGATAGACAAAGTATTTGCAGTGGATGTGGTATACTTGGATTTTCTGAAGCTCTTTGACAAAGTGCTGCATACGAGGCTGCTTAGCAACATAAGAGCCCATGGAATTACAGGGAAGTTACTAGCATGGGTGGAGCATTGGCTGGTCAGCAGAAAACAGAGAGAGGGATTAAAGGGATCCTATTCTGGTTGGCTGCTCGTTACCAGTGGAGTTCCACAGGGGTCGGTGTTGGGATAGCTGCTTTTTACGATGTATGTCAATGATTTGGACTGCGTATAAATGGATCTGTGGCTAAATTTGCCAATGATACAAAGATGAGAGGTGAGGCAGGTAGTGTTGAGGAATCAGAAAGTCTGTAGACTTGGATAGTTAAGGGGAATGGGCAAGGAAGTGGCAAATGAAATATGTTGGAAAGTGTATGCTCATGCACTTTGGTGGGGAGAGAACTCAAAATGCAGAGATGCAAAGGGACATGGGAGCCCTTGTGCAAGATACCCTAAAGGTTAACCTCCAGGTTGAGTCAGTGGTGAAGAAGGTGAATGCAATGTTGGCATTCATTTCTAGAGGTATAGAATATAAGAGTAGGGATGTGATGTTGAGGCTCTGTAAGGCACTCGTGAGACCACACTTGGAGTATTGTGTGCAGTTTTGGGCTCCTTATTTTAGAAAGGATATACTGACATTGGAGAGGATTCAGGGAAGATTCACAAGAATGATTCCAGGAACAAAAGTGTTACCGTATGAGGAATGTCTGGCAGCTCATGGGTTGTATTCCCTGGAGTTCAGGAGAATGAGGGGGGGGATCTCATAGAAACATTCCAAATGTTAAAAGGCCTGAACAGGTTAGATATGGCAAAGTTATTTCCCATGGTAGGGGAGTCTAGGACAAGAGGGCACAACTTTGGGATTGAAGGATGACTATTTAGAACAGAGATATGGAGAAATTACTTTAGTCAGAGGGTGGTAAATCTGAGGAATTTGTTGCCATGAGCAGCTGTGGATGCCAAGTCATTGGGTGTATTTAAGGCAGAGATAGATAGGTTCTTGATTAGCCAGGGCATCAAAAGGTATGGGGAGAAGGCAAGGGAGTGGGGATGACTGGAAAAATTGGATCAGCCCATGATTGAATGGCAGAGCAGACTCGATGGGCTGAATGGCCTACTTCTGCTTGTATATCTTATGGTCTTGTGGTCTTAAATGGAGTTAACAGTTCAGGTCAAAGATGGGATGTGCTTGACCAGCTGAGTATTACAGGTACAATTTTATTACTTTCTGCTTTTATTTCAGATTTTCAGGTTCTGCAGTATTTGGATTTACAATTATGAAGCCTCAGCTCTTAATATTACTTGTGCAACATGAGCCAGCCAGGTTCACAATTAAGTGACTTGCTGGATGTACATACACCATCATCAAATCCAGAAACAGATGCACTACAGCAGAATGTGATCCAGTCATACACTTCCATCATTCAAAATTCAAGATTCGTTTATTTATAACATGTACATTGAAACATACAGTGAAATGCATTGTTTGTGTTTACAACCAACACACCCAAGGGGATGCTGGGAACGGCCCGCAAGTGTGGCGCTAACATAGCATGCCCATGATACTCTGCTGAACAACATCAAATACAACAAGCAACAAAACAGAAATAGAAAAACAAGCACCCCATTCCTCCATCCCACCCATGCCATACACAGTCCTCTAATCCCAAGACAATCCATATTCTTCAGCCTCCAGTAGACAAGGATTTAAACATGGTCATGTGGACATTGCGCTTTCAACTACTCTAGTGTACTCTACTCTGATTTTCAGGCCCTGGAGTCCAGCCAACGGGCTTCGAATTCTGGACTTCTGATTCAATCCTCCGGACAATCCTTGGCATCGACCTCAGGAATTGCTGATCACTCAGCACTAGGTTTCGAACTCCAGTCTCGCTGATTTGTGAACCTAGGGGGCATCAGACCTCTTTCCTCTTGCCTGCACAGAATTCTGACTCCAGGTCCTGCCAACAACTGGTTGACCGCGAGGGAGCCATCAGCCTTTGTCCACGCTGGTCTGTCGGACATCGGAGCCTAGCCCACAGATGTCCCTAATTACCTCATATCTATGTCCCTAAAACCTTGTTTATCCCCAAAACTATCCCCAGAAATCCACAAAAACACTAAAAGAAAACAACTGAGCTGGGACCTAAACAGCAGACACAGCCCAGTGCAAACATGAGTCATCATGCCACCGACATGCTCCTGCAGGTTAGAATTCCCCATTATTTAACTTTTATGATGAACTTACTTGCTTGGGGCTCCATGAACATTTGTTAGTATTGAGAAATTGCTCCTCACACTCCGCAAGCTGGCCAGTACCTTAAAAAAATAAAAGCAGTTTGTTCACTTAAAGATATTTTAATGGTCTTCAGATAATCTGCTTTGAGAGAATTGCCTAATTTGAAACTTAGTTAAAAGGTGAAGTAAGTGCTAGATTCAACTCCCATTCATTTATAGAATAGTTGATTTGAGCAAGGCTTTGGGCAAGACGGTGCAATCAAGTGCACTAGGATAAATTTGAACTGAAATGTTTGTGTTACCAGAGTCCACTAATTTCATTCCATTGTTACTAAGGCCGTGGGAAGAAATAAAACATCAGAAGAGGAAATTGCTTCCCAGCCTCTCATTATTGGAAAATGTTTAGTTGTTAACAAGTTGTCTTCCAGCAGTCCTTGCTGAAGCCTTCCTATGTGTGATTCCTAGACACCAGAGATTCTGCAGATATTTGAAATCTTGCACAGTACACAAAAGTGCTGGAGGAACTCAGCAGGAGAGGCAGCATCTATGGAGGAGAATGAGCAGTCAATGTTTCAAACCAAAATCTTTCATCAGGACTTGAATGAAAGGAGACAGAAGCCAGAACGAAAAGATGGGGCAGGGTGAAAAGCACAAGCTGGCAGATGATAGGTGAGACCAGGTGAGGGGGAAGATGGGCGGATAGGGAGTGATGATATAAGAAGCTGGGAGGTGATAGGTGGAAGAGGTAAAGGGCTGAAGAAGAAGGAATCTGATAGGAGAGAACAGTGGACTGTAGAATAAAGGCAAGGAAGGAAACCAAAGGGAAGTCATGAGGGTGGAGAAAGAGAAGGGCGAGAGAGTAGTCAGAATGGGGAATGGAAAAAGAGTAAGAAGTTGGGGGTGGGAGTGAACAGGGGAGAGTGATTAGCAGAGGTTAGACAAATCAATGTTCATGCCATCAGGTTGGAAGTTACCCAGATAGAATATGAAGTACTGGTTCTTCCACCTGAGTTTTGCCCTCATCATGGCATGAGAGGAGGCCTTGGACAGACGTGTCAGTCTGAGCATGAGAAGTTGAATTGGACTGGGTGGCCACTGGGAGATCCTGGCTGTTGAAGCAGACAGAGGAAAGATGTTCAACAGAGCGCTCCCCCTATCTGTGTCAGGGCTCACTGCAGTAGTGGACACTACACCAGGAGCTTCAGATACAATAGGTGACTGACAGAATGTTTGGGGCCCTCGGTGGTGGTGAGAGAGGAGGTGTAGGGGCAGGTGTGGTACTTAGCAGGGTCACAAGGGTAAGTATGAGGAGGGAGCTCAGTGGAGAGGGACAAGTGAATAAGTGAGTCACACTCCCTTGTAAGTGATTCCTATGGAAAGCAATGGGGGGGGGTGGAGGGAAAAATGTATGAATGGTAGGATCCTATTGGATATAGGTGGAAGTTAAGGAGAATTATGTGCTGGATACAGAGGCTTGTGGGTATAGGTAAAGGTAAGGGAAACACTATCCCTGTTACAATAGCAGGAGGATAGTGTGAGGGCAGACGTGTCAGAAATGGAGGAGATGCTGGTGAGGGCAGCAACAAAGATGGTGGTAGAAGGAAAACCCCATTTGTTTAAAAAAATCTTAAATGTTTTGGAATGGAAACTATCAGTTGCAGTGGAGTCACAGGAATGAAGAAGAGGGAATGGCAATTTTACAAGAGAAATAGTGGGAAGAGGTGTGGTCAGGATAAATGTGAGAGTCAATGGGTTTGTAAAGGATGTCAGTAAACAGTTGGTCTCCAGAGACAGAGGGATCGAGAAAGGACAGAGGGGTGTCAGAGATGGATCAAGAAAAAGTTGAGGGCAGTGTAGAAGTGGAGGCAAAGTTGATAAAATTGACGAGCTCTGCGGAGGTGTAGGAAGAAGCATTGGAACAAGGGGGACAAAATGGAGTCAAAGCATGCGGACACAGGTTCAGTGGGGCAGGAGCAGGCAAAAACAATGGGCCTAATGGGACAACTAGGTTTGTGGATCTTGGGTAGAAAACCACCTTCTTACTCTAGCTCCTGCCCTTCTCCCGGTCCTTTCAGTCCTGATGAAGGGTCTCAGCACAAAATGTTCACTGCTTATTCCCCTCCACAGATATTGCCTGACCTGATGAGTTCCTCAAGCATTTTGTATATTGTGTGATTCTTGCCAGAAAGTTGTCAAGGACACAATGAGTTGAGATTGAGATTATTTATGATGTCAGATGCCCATTGACTTGCATGGTGGGATCTCACACTTGTTAATACATTTGTGGCAGAATACATATATATAATCGTAATGGGTGCCATAGTGGCATAGCTGTCAACATGACGCTATTGCCACTCGGGGCATTCTGGAGTTTGGAGTTCAATTCCAGCACCGCCCGTAAGGAGTTTTTGCATCCTCCTGGCTAACCACATGGGTTTCCTCCCATAGTCCAAAGACGTACTGGTTAGTAGGTTAATTGGTCATTGTAAATTGTCCTTTGATTAAGCTAGTGTTAAATAGGTGGGTTGTTGGGCCACGCGGCTTATTGGGCCGGTGGGGGTGGGGGCCTGCTCCACGCTAAATCTCTAAATAAAAATAAATAAAATAACTAACATGCCTACTTATTGAACAGACATTATACTCTTTGAAAGTAATTCCACAAAAATATACTGGAAACAGAGGATAATGAGGGAGATGGTAGAGTAGCTGTTACAGGAGATCTCAGAAAATTCCAGCTAGGTTTGCCTGTACAACTGACATTAACTTTAGCAGAGAAGCCCCAACACTGTTTCGTAATGGTATTATAAGGTATCATGTGATTTGTACAAGAATGGGACTAATTTTTTTCAAAGAGTGAAACACAAGACAATTTTTAGCAACATTTTAAGTACAGCTGGATTAATGGGGTTTCTTCATACTGAAAGCAAAGGAAAATATCCAAGAACAGCTGTCCCAGTGGACCATTCTCCTAAAATATTTGATTACAATTTTCAGAGTGACTCACATAGTTCCAAGAACAGGCTGTTAGCTTTCGTGCATTTCCGGATAAAACGAGCACACCAGGGAATCAGGGAAAACAAGGAAGGAAAATAAGAGACAAAAGGAGAAGAGGAGGAAAACTCACAATGAAAAGAAAATGTAATTTAATATACCTGTGCAAACGGTGTAACTATCAAGTCATCTCCATGTCTGAAAAGATAAAACAAAACAAAACAAAATAAATTCAGTCCAGGCAATTGACATTATTTTTCACATTGTTTAGAATGCGAAGAATGAATGTTAATAAATTAGTATACAAAGTACAAATCACAGTGCTTCATAATGGGAGTGACACCATCACTCCTTGCTGTGTAAACTTTTGTCATAGGTTTCAACATGGCGGCTTTGAATTTTGGACACAAAGATGTCTGATCTGAAAAATGGAACCAATAGGACATGACAGAGGCATGAGCTATTGAACCGTTAAACTTAGAACTTTGTTGTTAGTGGAAGGAAACTGTAAGCTGGGAAAAGGAAAACGAGAAAGAACAAAAGATTATCACAGATAGAAAGAGCAAGAATAGATTCAAATGGGTTAACTGATTACTATGTTATGAGAACATATATAAACAACAAATAATATTTACTACTAGAATAAATGAGATAAAATCCGTAAGATTCATTCAGAGCCAAATATATACCTCAATAGTAGAGTGTGGGGAGCTCTCTTGTTTAAGAATTCATTTGCAAAAAATATACTTAAGATCTGTTGTTTATATTTCTTAATGTCTTTACGTGGAGTGCAGTACATCTTCAAGATAAATTGAAATTCTGTTAAGTCTTTATCTCATTGGTCAGAAATCACAATGGTTTGGCACTGGCTCATCTGGTTTTGTTTCCTATGCTCCCTTTAAACTCATCAAGGCCCTGTTCCCATGGTCCTTATAAACTCACTGGAGCCCAGTTTCCTGTGATGCTTATAAACTTACCTTGACTCCATTCCAAACATTACTTATAAACTCACCTGAACCTCTTTCTCAAGCTCCCAATAAACTCACCCGGCTCTAATACCACATTCATGGAGCTATATTCCTAGGTTCCATTTCTGTGTGAATCCTAGAATTTTATGGCCCCCGTTCTCATGCTCCCTGAAGACTCACAAGGGCTCTGCTTCCAGCATTCCTTATAAACAACCATTCACATTCCTGTACTTTATGAACACACTAGCACCCATTCCCCATATTTCCTTTAAAGCAACCAGTGCCCCATTTTCCACACAACCTCTAAACTCAGCAGGGTTCTGTCCTGCGATCCTTTAACACTCACTGGGCTTTGCTTCCTGTGCTCCCTTTAAATTCACTTGGTTCACTGAAAAATGTACTATAGCACTGCAAAACATCTAAAATAAAGTTGATTAACCCAACTTCTGCTAGTACCAGGTTACCAAGAATTTTATTGTGTGCAGATGTCGCAATGGCTTTAGGGAATTGGATTTGGGAAATGAGGATCTAAGAAGTGTGATGGGATATACTTTGGAAGTTCAAAATTGAAGGCAGAGTAGAGAATACTTGGAGGTTGATGATAGGATTCTTATTAGCATGAAGGAACAAAAGCATCTTAGCATCCACATCCATAGATCCCTTAAAGTTGCCGCACAAGTTGATAGCATGGAGAGTTGTACTTCATTAGTTGAGACTGAGGTAATGTTGTAGCTCTATTAAACTTGGTAAGACCGCAATTGGAGTATGAGGAGTGTTTGTGACCTAAGGTAGGAGGAGTCAATTTTAGAAAACCTAGCACATTTATTTTTCAACATAGTCCCCTCCTACATGTACATACTTAGTCCAGCAGTCGTGGAGCATACGGGTCCCTTCTTTGTAGAAGTGGCCCACAGCAGGGGTGATTGATAAGTTTGTGGTCTAAGGTAGAAGGAGATGAATTATTAACTTCAAACTTTCTGCATTATCACTCAAAGAGTTGAAATGCACGTGCATGTAATGAGAGCGTCTTGGACATCCAGGTGGTCCACAGCAGGGGTGATTGATAAGTCCGTGGCCTAAAGTAGAAGGAGATGAGTTATACAGCTCTCGTTACATGCATGTGCAGTTCAACTCTTTGAGTGAAAATGCAGAAAGTTTGAGGTTAATATTTCCTTCTACCTTAGGCCACCAAATTATCAATCACCCCTGCTGTGGAGTACTACTGGAGGTCCAAGACGCTGACTTCTACAAAGAAGGGATCCATTTGCTCCACAACCGCTGGACTAAGTGTGTAAATGTAGGAAAAATAAATTTGCTAGGTTTTCTAAAATTGCCTCCTTCTACCTTAGGCCATGAACTTATCAATCACCCCTCATATTGTTTTCGTTTCTAGTTGCCTCATTATAGGAAAAATGTGGAAGCTTTAGAGAGGGCACCGAGGAGATTTACCAGGACATTGTCTGGATCAGAGAGCAGGTTTTATGAGGATAGAGCTAGGGTTATACTTTTTGGAGCAAAGGAGGATGAGAGGTGTTCAAGATGATAAGAGGCATAGATGGAGTGGACAGCTGGAGACTTTTTCCCAGAGTGGAAATGGCAAATATGAGGGGGCGTAATTTTAAGGTGATTGGAGGAAAGTACAGGGGATAGGTTTTTACCCAGATAATGGTGGGTCCATGTAACATGCTGCCAGGGGTGGTGGTAGAAGCAGGTACATTATAGGCACACGGATGAAAGAAAAATGGTGAGCTGTGCGGCAGGGAAGGGTTAGATTGATCATAGAGTAGGTTAAAAGGTCAGGACAACATCAAGGGTGAAGGACCTGTACTATGCTGTATTCTTCCATGTTTTAGCAATAAATCTCCATATACACCATTCTTTTAATATTGCTGAATACTGTAAGTTACTTTCAAACCCTGGAATAAATCACTAAGGTGAATGGGAAGGTGAAAATGATGGGCTTTCTGCAGTGTGAATTATCCTGCCATTCACCCATTTCTTGTCAAACTATCCTTTGGCCTGTTATTGGCCTAAACTGATATGATCATAAGGCATCCCCACAACTTCCTTGCCATGGACTTCTTTGATATCCTTTTTCTCTTGAATATGGGAGGTTAGGCCTTAAGCTGCAAGACTCATACATCTTTATTACATTCTTCCATTCCCTCAACTTTCTCGTCTCTTTTGATACCCTCTTTAAAATCCAAATTTGTAACCAAATTCCTCTCTTTCTACATCCTTTCTTGGCATAATGGTGATTGTGTAATATGCCTTGGAGATTTTATTCTCATCAAAATCACTACTCTATGAAAATGTTTATATCATTTTAAAGCTGCCTCATGTTGACTAAAGATGGAATACTGACAAATGTTATACAGCACAACCATGTGTTTTTGCACTGGTTTCTGATACTGTATCATAACTATGTTTTCTATGTTGTGACTGAATGTCATTTCTGGAAATTCCTTTTGTATGTTTTGGATGGAATTGCAGTAACTGAAAGTCCAGCTTGGAGTTTGTTAACTGGTACTGGGCATTCATGAAAGAAAACTTAGAATTCCTTGTTGATCCAGCTGGACATTGCTTTCAGTTCTTGTTCAATTCTGACATTATTTACATTTCAGGCACAAAGTAGGTCTAAGGAGTCATTCAAATTTCATCATGTGGAACTTACTGGAAGCAGTGGAGATAACCATGGCAGTAAATAAAATTAGAAAAGATTTATTACTGGCCATTGGTGACGAATATTGGTTTACTTGAAAATCAAGCTGTAAAGGTTGTATAACTGACTTGCACTACTGCTTTCCCGATAACTTGATTAATCAGTGCAATATGGTGTGTGAAGCACAGATACCTGAGTTCAGTGATCAATCTACGATGAAGTTAGACAGCAAAATCACTATTAGCCTCAATTCCTTAAGTTGTCTTAAGGGTATGAATGCAATGAGGAGGCATACTAGAGTGGGACAGATAGGCTGGATGAGTGGTATTGCAGCAACAACCTTGAACTCATTGTCAGAAAGACCAAGGAGCTGATTATGGATTTCAGGAAGGCAAAGCCAGGATAACATACACCAGTTTTCATTGGGGGATCAGAAGTGGAAAGGGTGAGCAGTTTCAAGTTCTTGGGTGTCAGCAAATCAGAGGATCTATCCTGGGCCCAACACATTGATGCAATTACAAAGAAGGCACATCAGCAACTGTATTTCTTTATGAGTTTGAGGAAATTTTATATGTCAGTAAAGACAATTGCAGATTCCTACAGATGTACTGAGGACAGCATTCTGACTGGTTGCATCACAGCCTCCAATATCCAAGATCAAAAAAGACTACTGAGGGTTTGGACTTAGTCAGCTCCATTGTGGGCACAAGCCGCCCCACCTTCGAAGTTATCTTCACAAGGCAGGACCTCAAGTAGGCAGCATCCATCATTAAGGACCCTCACGATCTGGGATGTGCCCTCTTCTCATTACTACCATCAGGAAGGAGGTACAGGTGCCAGAAGATGCACACCCAAGATTTTAGGAACAGCTTCATCCCCTCTGCCTTCTGATTTCTGAATAATTCATGAATCAATGGATACAAGCTCACTCTTCCTCTTCTGTGCTATATTTAGAGTCATAGAATAATAGAGCCATAGAACAGTACAGCACAGAAACAGGTGCATTGGCCCATCTAGTCTGTGCCATGCTATCACTCTGCCTAGTCTCATCAACTTCATTCCAGGATATATCCTTCCATTACCGTCCCATCCAACTTTCTTGTAATTGTTGAAATTGAACCCACCTCCACAGCTTCCATTGGCAGCTCATTCCATACTTTCACCACTCTTTGAGTGAAATTCCCCCACATATTCCTCTTAAGCAATTCATCTTTTACCCTTATCCCATAACCTCTAGTTCTTGTTTCACCCAACCTCAGTGGAAAAAGCCTGCTTGCATTTATCCTATCTATATCCCTCATAATTTTGTATACCTCTATCAAATCTCTGCTCATTCTTTTACGCTCTAGTGTATATATATCTTTTGATATATTTTGGGTTCTCAAGTTCTGGCAACTTATTTAATTACTATCCTTTAAGCTGCTGGTGTTTAGGGCAGCAATGAAAGCCCTCCACCTCTGTCTGTCCATACAGTCACATACAGCTATAGAAGGATTCTTCATTGCTGTTTCCATGATATTTTTTATTACCAGTCAGGGGGTTGTTAATTTTGATCTGAACTCCCGAACCTTAGTCTGGCCTCTATCCTTTGATTCATTTGGTATGGTTGACCCTACCAAGAGCCAAAGCACAAGGCCCTGACTCCAACCAACAGAGCTCTCTGGGTCACTGGGACACGCAAGCCTCCAAACCCTACAAGGTTGTGGTCCTCTTGGAGGAGTCCTGACAACATCCTTGTAAATTTTCTCTGTACTCTTTCAATCTTATTTACACCTTTCCTTTAGGTTGGAGACCGAAACTATACACAATACTCCAAATCAGGCCTCACCAATGCCGTATACAATTTCCACATAACATCCCATCTCCTGTACTCAGTACTTTGATTTATGAAGGCCAATGTGCCAAAAGCTCTCTTTATGACCCTATAAACCTGTGACGCCACTGTCAAAGATTTACAGATCTGTACTTCCAGATCTCTCTGTTCTCCTGCGCTCCTCCATTCCTGACCACACACTATGTAAGTCCTACCCTGGTTGGTCCGCCCAAAGTGCAACACCTGCATTTCTCTGCATTATCTGCCATGTTTTCAGTTCATTTTTTCCAGCTGGTACAGATCCCGCTGCAAGTTTTGATAGTCTTCCTCACTTTCCACTACATTCTCAATCTTGGTGTCATCAGCAAATTTATTAATCCTGTTTACAACATTATCATCCTGATCATTGATGTAGATAACAAACAATTTAGCATTTTTATCATAATTTTTCACATTTTCCACTGTACTTCTGCCACAGAAACAGCAAATTTCCCAACATACGTCAGTGATAATAGACGTGATTCTGATTCTGAAAGGACTATCCCACCCTGGGTCAGGTTGCATGGATATTAGCAGAGGCTAACTTGTTGTTTGTCATAGTAACCAGTTGGGATTTTGAGTTCATGCTGCTCATAAATAATACGTTGAAATGTTCTTATGGCACAGGATATTTGCAGTCTCTTTCATTCATTACTAGAAGACGAGAATCAGAGGTACGACTGGATATGCAGAAAATGATAGGCTGTGGGACCTTCCCATTCTAACCCAGTTCTTTACTTGGTAATCAACAGGTGCACTTTTACATAATAGTTACTGGTAAAGTGCTCATGAGCAACAGCCTTGCGTAAATTTATTCTTAATCCAGCAATAGAATATGATTCTTAACTAGCAAAAACTTGTAGTCCAAATATCAGACACAGTTTGTGTGCTTCTTGCACTGTTACCATTCCAGTTCACCACGTTAAAATGCTTGCTTCCACTTCCATTACTGCTAACTGCTAAGCAGAGATGTGCAAATGCCAGCAGATAGAAAAGTAACAGTCTGTTTGCCAGTGTTTTCAAATCATTTACCAGTTCCTCATGTGGTCTGGTCAGTATTAATGAAATATAAGTGAAACATTAATTTTATTTTGACTTATTTATTGATAAACTGCTCTCAAAGTTTCTTCTTGGAGTCACTAATTTCTTTGTGTAATAGGTTCATCAGAATAAAATAGTCCCAGGGTTGACTTTTGAATGTATTGTTTTGTTTATAGTACGGTTCGAAATCTGATCATAATGCCTGATGACAAAGGAGAAGATAAATCAATTAGCTAGAATCCCATATCCATTATATATTTTCATTGGGTATTGGTCAAACTAGAACAAATGGAATGGTAACAGTTCTGTGATCATGCATGATAAGTGAATGAATATTGCTTCATAATAATTCTCTAGCTTCACATAAAAATGAATATTCAGGCAAAATACTTGTCTTTGAAAGGGTACTTCAGTCTGAATTGGTAGTTTCAGAACAATGCATGAATATAAAAAGAATCATTCAGTAGAGGTTTTTTTTTAACTCAATGAGTTTCCTTAAACACCCTTCTGATTAAAGATTTATAAAACCAGAAACCAAAATTAAAATAACTGCAGTCTGATAGGGTGATGGTGGGGAAGCCAAAGTGTTCTGAATTTGAATGCAGCAGTCCACCACAGAAAGGAACTTAGCAGAATAGATGTGTTAACTATTTTGAAATTCTTGTTCAGGAAGTTAAAAATTGCAGCTGCACAATAAGCTCTTGTCAATTGATAGTTCATATCTCTGTAATACATGGGTGAAGCTCGTTCTGTTTAAAATCATGGTGAACTTTCATACATTACATTTGTTCAAACATTTCCACAATTCATTTGAGAATAGAATTGTAATTCCATGGGCTATGCCCTTCAATCAGCTCTTACTGTAAGTTTGTAAGCACCATTTACTCCAGAAATAATCAATAAATGTGTTTGACTATGTGCCTGGTGCAGTAGGTGGTGATGATGGATTTGAGGACCATGCTGTTAGTTGGGCATTATTGCCAGTATAAGTAAATCTCAACAGCGTGATTTTCAAAACGTAGTTGGAAACAGTTGTGCAGCGTGTTTTCTTTTTCACATTGGCTGTGTGTGTGTGTGTGTGTGTGTGTGTGTGTGTGTGTGTGTGTGTGTGTGTGTATCTTTTCATTGATTCCCTTGTATTCCTTTCTAACTACTGTGAATGCCTGCAAGAAAATAAACCTCAGGTGACATATATGTATTTTGATAATAAATTTGAATTTTGAACTTTGGTGAGAAGATTGATCCTTATTGTCATTAGAACACAAATGTCTTTTCACTTTGAAGGATTATTATTCAGGGAAGATTTCATATCAGTGGTTGCTGTTGTGAGACTAGGTGATTGCTAGTGTATACGAGTAATCTTGCCTTTATCAAGTTATGTTACACAGTCAAAAAGAACCAAGCGGTTAGAAAGCTCAATGGAAAGTTTTGATTAAAGCGGATGACATAAAATTACTGCTTTCGATAATGCTTAAATATTGTTTCCATGGTTGACCTGCAAATATGTTTCACAGTATAAATTTGTCCAGTGTTAACGTGCTAAGATGTTACAACTTACTTACATTTCACTTGCAATTGATGAATTCCTGGACATAGACTTTGGTGACAATTCATAGTCACTGTCTGAGCGATACAGAAAGGATTCCCGGCGCTGACTATGGCTTGGAAAATTTGTGTGCAATACAAGCCCTGATCCAGGACTGGCTTGAGGATCCAATGGACTCCGGCCTGGAGAGGGACCATTCTCCACATCAAAACTATTAGAAAATGCACACACAAAAATGCTTCATTGGCACATGTTTGTTTGTAACCGTCTTTAAAATTATCTATCATATTACAATGCTCAAATTTCTTTTATTTTGCTTGAACCAAAGATCAATTAACAACTTGGTAAATGGCTTGATTCTAAGCCAATAGAGTTCTAACACCAGATAAGTGAATGAGAGTGACCAAGCAACAGCTCTCTTTTCTGGTTTTCTTGTTTGTAGGATAGGTGACCCTTGCATTATGGCAGTCTGTGTTCCAGAAATTAGCCCTTAAAGAATTCAGTAATCATGACCCAAAATACAGAAATATAAAATAAGATTCCTCTCATGGAATTGATGTGTAAAAGTAAATAAAACAACAAATTCGCTTTTTAACTTATTAGGATGCAGAACAATATACTGGAGAGAGACTTTACAAAATCCAAGAGGATTAATGAAAACTTGAACAAAAACTGAAAGTAATGAGTATGCAGAAAGAATTACACATGTGAAGGAAACAGATAAAATGAAATCCATTAAACATTAGATAGTTCCTGAAGCATTGTAATACTGAGGCTAGGGAAGAAATTAAATTCTGTCCTGCTTGAAATCAAGAGTAATATACATATATATTTAGTGAAAAAGGGAAATAAGCACCAAAGCTTAGACATTCACTCAATGGATATGACATATTCAGAGTACAGAGCCATTGCATGTTTTCTACATCGCAATACACCACAAGGACAATTCAAAGTGACACTTCCCATTCTGAATCAGCTATTTGGTACATCAGAAAGTACAGTAATGATATCTTTCTCATTTCAATGTCAGTTCTGAGTGCCACCCATGCAATTGACTGTGGTTGGGCAGTTAACATTCATCCTGTTTTCCAAAGGACCATCTCATCTGTCGACTAGTAAATTAAAGGAGATCTCAGTGAGTAGGTTTCAGTCTGGTGTTGTGATCCCAATTCATGTACGTTGGAATACTCAGGCCACTTTTCCCAGCATTCCTTAGGTCATGACCCTCAACATGTTTCCTTCACCAAATCCCTTCTACCAACCAGGTTCATAACAACCAATCATTTCACTAGGACCTTTTTGCCCCCATTTGCCATCATGATCCCCAATCCAAATTCTGACTCTAATAGCCTGAAAAACGTTGACTTACAGACTAAAGCCCAGCCTCACAGCTCCCTTGACTCATGGACACCTTCCTACAATCACGCTTGTATACTCCGAACAACCGACACCCTGCAACTCCAGCAACTCACAGGATGCACCAACCTTCCGTGTATGCTGCCATTTCCTATTGCTGTTCAATCTATCACAAGAAAATAGGAGCAGTAGTAGTTTATCAGGTCCTTCAAACCTGCTCCACCATGTAATCCCATGGAGGGCTCATTCAGGAAGTTGGGAGACATGGGATCCAGGGAAACTTAGCTGTGTCCATACAGAACTAGCTAGCCCATAGAAGGCAGAGGGGAATAACAGATGGACACTGCCTTGAGGTCAGTGACCAGATTCCATAGCGATCTGTTCTGGAGACAGTGCCCTTTTTGATCTTTATAAATGACTTTGATGAGGAAATGGAGGGGTAGGTTATGAAGTTTGCAGATGATATGAAGGTTGATGGAATTCTGTATTAGGTGGTGGGTTGCCTGAGGTAAATTCTTTATACAGAGAGTGGTTGGTGCTCAGAACACCTTGCCATAGGTGATGGTAGAGACATCAGGGGTATTTAGAAAACTCTTAGATGATAGAAAAATGCAGAGCTATGTAAGAGGGAAGGGTTAAATTGATCATAGAGCAGTTTAAAAGGTTGAAGGGCCTCTACTGTACTGTAATGTTCTATGTTCCATGTTTTTCAATTATGATAATGGCCAATCTATGTCATATTCAGCTCCTGTGCTATTTCTCAAACCATCAAGTATTTCTCCACTTCCACTTTAAGTACTTCAAATAATCCAGCTTCCATCACCCACTGGAGCAGAGAATTCCAGAGATACATCACATTCTGCAAAAAGAAATTCCTTATGTACTTCAGTTTTAAATGATTATTCCCTTGTCTTGTTTACTGTCCTCCTGAGCACTTTTCCACAAGCAAAAGCATCCCAATACCTACACTACTAAGCCACTTCAGCTTCTTACATGTTTGAACAATGCCACTTCTTATGCTTTTAACTCTTTGGAAAACAGGCCCAACGATTTAGTCTCTCGTTTTTAGGACAAATCTCTTATTCATGGTGTCAGCGTAGTGAATCACCTTTGTACTGTTTCCAATGTTACCATACTGTTTATTACGCAAAGGGAATGGTTACCAGATTGTATCATTCACCCCGTTATTCCTTCTGATATTATCCAAACCCCCATCCTCAAATCCCATTCCACTATGGCCTTCTGGACTGGGCCTAGCCTTTGGATTCCACCGAATTTCCATTAAGCAGTCCATAACCAGAAGAACTGCTGACCTGTCTGATGAACGTACTAGCAGGAGCACTAAAGAAACTCCAAATCACAGGGGCCATAAATTGTAGATGATGCTGTTTGCAATTCAGGTGAAAAACACATCCCCTCATTTACTTTCGGCCAAGAGAGTTTAGAAAAGGAAACTGAAGATACACATCAAGGAAACCTCACAGTAATAATTGAACAGGGAAAGCTTCAGCTATTATGCTCCTGAACTCTGTTGAGGGGAAGTTTGCACCAAGCGGGGATTTGTTCATCTTACTTTAGTTGTTGACAAACTGCTCAGAGCAGATTGGCAATAAGTAGATGGAGCACAATTGAATTGTATTCTTTTGTGCAGTTAAAATTTCAGTTCCTGATATGCTCAAAGCCAGAACCCATTCCCTTGAATAGGTTTATGTGTCCTACAGCTAGTCCTACAATTACAGTACCAGATGGAGAAACTCGTTCTCCCTTTGCTCTCAAATGATTATTCCAAGGTATAAATGGAAGACCCTGTCGCTGTAAAAGGCGTCACCAAGAGAAATCCAGTCCAGTTTCGGTTACAAGTTGCAGCTGTTTTGACCACATTGGGTATGCTTGTACTTAGTTCAAAAATCAGCAGTGTGTCTGACTGGGCATACAGCTGAATACAAGTACTGGATCAATCTCGTCTCAGCTGAATTTAAATTTTACCGTTTATCATATTGTTTAAGCAACTTCATTTCAAGTTCCCAAAATATGTTTCAGAAAAGGATATGGGGTAGAAACACAATGACAAATGAAACTGGTGTTGCAAAATGGATTGTACCAGTTCTTTCAGAAACTACTCTGAAGAAAATTTCACGAGACAGACTTCCAGGGAAGATTGCCAAGGGGAAAAAAATATCATATGGTTGTGCAGTTAGAATACCACAGCATGCAGAGAAACCCAGAGCTCAGAGTTCCCAGGCAAAAAAAATAAAATCTCTCAGGTTACCAAGTCAACTATAGTCAATGTCTATAGTCAACTTCTGAAGATTGAAAAATTACAAAATATTTTCATAACGGTGCAAGAGAAAAAATACCCCCTGATCATTTGAACTACTGGAGGTTAAAAAGGTAATTAAGCATGGATGAATTTCAGCACAAGTGCAAGTACCTATGGCATCATGCTTTAATCTCCCAATCAAAACTATTTACTATTCCAGGAATGCAAGGGTCTTCAGATTCTTTCCTTATTTCTCTAACCTTTGAGCACTGTACCTAGGCCCAGCAGCAGGAAAAAAAGTCCAGTATCATCAAGATTGAGGCTTTCCAATCAGCGTCCTAGGCTATTTCCTTTCATTTCTGACCTCACATGATAAAAAACATCATCTATAGCTGATGTCATCCGAGACTATTTGCACATTCTACTAGTGACTGCACTGGTTTCTCCTGTGTGCTTTAGCTTCCTCCCACATGTGAAAAGATTTGCTGGGTAAAAAGTTATTTAAATATTGTAAATTGCAAACAAGAGAAAATCTGCAGATGCTGGAAATCCAATCAACACAAACAAAATGCTGGAGGAACTCAGTAGGCCAGGCAGTATCTATGGAAAAGAGTAAACAGTCAATATTTCAGGCTAAAACCCTCATCAGGACTGCAGAAAAAAAGATGAGAAGTGTAAGTAAGAAGACAGGGAGAGGGAAGGAAGAAGTACAAGGCAGTAGGTGATAAATGAAACTGGGCAAGGAGGAGGAGTGAAATAAAGAGCTGAGAAGTTGATTGGTGAAAGCTATAAAGGGCTGGAGAAGGGGGGATCTGATTGGAGAGGACAGAATGCCATGGAAGAAAGGGAAGGGGGAGGAGCACTGGAGGGAGGTGTTGAGCGGGAAAGGAGATACAGTGAGAGAGGAAAATGGGAATGGTGAATAGTGAAGGGGTGGGGGAAATTACTGGAAGTTTGAGTGATTAATGTTCATGCCATCAGGTTGGAGGCCACCCTGACAGAATATAATGTGTTGTTCCTCCAACCTGAGTGCGGCCGTAGAGGAGGGCATGGACTGACATGTCAGACTGGGAAAAGGAAGTGGAATTAAAATGAGAGGCCTGCAGGAGATCCCGCTATTCCTGGTAGATGCTCGGTGAAGCAGTCTCCTAATCAGTGTCTGGTCTTACCAATATACAGGACGCCATACTGGGAGCACTGGATACAGTAGATATAACCCCAATAGACTCACAGGTGAAGTGTCTCCTCACCTGGAAGAACTGTTTGGGGCCCTGAATGGTGGTGAGGGAGGAGGTGTAGGGTAGATGTAGCACTTGTTATGCTTGCAAGGGGAAGTGCCAGGAGGGAGATTGGTTTGGAGAGATGAATGGACAGCGGAGCCATGTGGGAGCAATCCCTGTAGAGAGCAGAAATTGGGGGGTGGGTGCAGGGAAAGATGTGCTTGGTGGTGGGCTCCTGCTGGAGATGGAGAAAGTTACAGAGAATTATGTGCTGGATGTGGAGGGTGGTTGGGTGGTAGGTGAGAACAAGAGCAATCCTATCTCTGCTAGGGTGGAGGGAGATTGGGGTGAGGGCAGATGTGTGCGAAATGGAAGAGATGAGGGTGAGGGCAGCGTTGATGATAGAAGGAGGGAAGTCCCTTTCTTTGAAGAATGAGGTCATCTCCTTAGTTCTGGAATGAAAAGCCTCATCCTGAGAGCAGATATGGTGGAGACAGAAGAATTCAGAGAGAGAGAGATGTCATTTTTACAGGATACAGGGTGGGAAGAGGTATAGTTCAGGTAGCTGAGAGAATCAGTGGGTTTATAAAAGATATCAGTAGATAAGCTGTCTCCGGAGATAGAGACAGAGATCGAGAAGGGGGAAGGAGATGTCAGAAGTGGACTAGGTAAATTTGAGGGCAGGGTTGAAGTTGGAGTCAAAGTTGATTAAGTCAATGAGGTCAGCATGGATGCAGGAAGCAGCCCCAATGCAGTCGTCAATGTAGTTGGGGAGTGATATTAGTGTAGGCTTGGAACCTAGACTGTACCAGCAAAAAGGCAGGCATAGCTGGGACCCATGTGAGTGCCCATGGCTACACCTTTTGTTTGAAGCAAGTGGAAGGAGCCAAAGAAAAAACTATTGAGAGTGAAAAATATGCCCCTAGTGCAGTCGGGTAGCAGGTGAATTATGTCGAGCAAGTACACAGGGATGGAAGGGGAAAAAATGGGATGAGTGTAAGTGAATGCATGGTGCTCTGTTTGGTTGTGATGGCTGAAAGTCCTGTTTTGTGCTGTATGCCTCAATCACTTCTTTGTGCTGCGTCATGCTGTGATTCTGCACCTAATACCTGTCATGCAGATGTTACAACTTTATTTTATGAGTTTAGGCAAACATAAGGATCTGACTTTACATTTCAATTAAGGTTTATGTCATCTAGTGACCAGGAAAACTGGTCAATTTATCCACCTACAAAACAAAGGTTATTAAGGGCAAACATAGTATTCTTGTCACTATTCCAACTAATGTAATTAAGGTTAGAGCATAGAAGTTACAATCTGCAGTCTCAACTCACAATTTTAAGAAAATATAAACCAACTTCAATTCTACCCTTTTATTTTGACATGCTGTGCATCATTTTTGCAACAATAATATTAAGTTTCTGAATAAAATGTGAACAATATTTTCATAGAAAGAGAAACCCCTTCGTGCCAAGACAAATTGAAAGGCATGGGGCGTCAGTAATTCTCCTATGATGCTAAATGAAATCACAGAAAATTTATGTGAGCAAACAATTCACACTATTTCTCCTCCTTTTTCCTAGCAAGAATAACCAAGGGCATTGCAAAATCCATGGGCATAAATTCTACCCCATAGTGTTGATTATTTAGCATCTAATAGCATGGTTGCTATTTGAAGTGCAATTGCTTCAAATACACAACTGGATTTATAATGCTGAAACCGGGTTTACATACTGCACACCGAGACAGTAGTAATGCGTGGCCAAAGTGATAAATATTTTTCATAATATATCAAGGCTACCTCCAAAGTCAATTCATTTCCAAACACAGAAAAGTTGCAAATGGAAAAAGTTCAGGAAGCCACTTTGGTTAGCATGGATGATTTGGGCCAAAGTGCCTTTTTCTATGCTGTATAATTTCACTGCTCAGATGAAGCCTGGAAAATGATGTAAGGTGAATAATTCATATGAGGAAAAGAACTGACAATCATTTTATAGTTAACTTCAAATTAGGTATATAAATGAACGATAAAAATGTAAAGTTCGAATTGCCAAGAAAATGACTGAGAAGTTTTGCCCAAATAAACAGGCGGATAATTTTCAGAGCAATAAGCCTCTGCAGAACTGAAGAACAAGGCAGTTTGAGAGAAGGGTCATACATATAAAAGATTATCTTCTAGAAGATTTTCAGATTTCCAGCATTTGCTTTGCGACTGCATAAGTTTCTTAGCTCAACATTAAACTTGTAGCCTACTGCTTGATCTCCTCTCTCTCCAAAGATAGAAGTGTTAAAGTGAATGAGAGCTAAGTCCATATCTTCAATATGATTTAGACCTATCATGGAATACTACTTAAAATTTATTAACTAAAACTAGGCTTTGTCAACAGTAATTTCTGGCTTACCTTTGGATGGTAGAAGATCATAATCTTTGGTATATCTCTGCGGCAATAAGCAAAAGATTATAGTCACCAGCTTCTTTGAAGATTACCGTCTCTAGCACCAATCTGATTTTTCCCAATCCACTGTACCTACATGTTGAATCCCCCACTCAAAAGGTTAAACTTGTAATGTATCTCCACATCTAACTCTATCTCTAGTCCCACTACTGGATCTGGTTCAATGGTCATCTCACTAAAGGTTAAACTTACACTGAATCCCTGAATTTAACTCAGTCTTTAGTCCCACTACTGGATCTGGTCCAATTGTCATCATGCAAAAGGTTATACTTGCACTGAATCCCTAATTCAAACCATACTGATTCTTGTAAGTATTTATGTACCTTCTGAACTGATTTCTGGCTGCTTAAAAGACAAACTTGACATTATAGTTTCTTGAAAAATTAAATTCATCATTCAACTTTCTAAATGTCACCATATTAAAAGACCATGAGACAAAGGAGCAGAAGTCGGCCATTCGGCCCATTGAGTCTGCTCTGCCATTTTATCATGAGCTGATCCATTCTCCCATTTAGTCCCACTCCCCTGCCTTCTCACCATAACCTTTGATGCCCTGGCTACTCAGATACCTATCAATCTCTGCCTTAAATACACCCAATGACTTGGCCTCCACTGCTGCCCGTGGCAACAAATTCCATAGATTCACCACCCTCTGACTAAAAAAATTTCTTCGCATTTCTGTTCTGAATGGGTGTCCTTCAATCCTTAAGTCATGCCCTCTCATACTAGGCTCCCCCATCATGGGAAACAACTTTGCCACATCCACTCTGTCCATACCTTTCAACATTCGAAATGTTTCTATGAGGTCTCCCTTCATTCTTCTAAACTCCAAGGAATACAGTCCAAGAGCGGACAAACGTTCCTCATATGTTAACCCTCTCATTCCCCGAATCATTCTAGTGAATCTTCTCTGTACCCTCTCCAACGTCAGCACATCCTTTCTTAAATAAGGAGACCAAAACTGCCCACAGTACTCCAAGTGAGGTCTCACCAGTGCATTATAGAGCCTCAACATCACATCTCTGCTCCTATACTCTATTCCTCTAGAAATGAATGCCAACATTGCACTCACCTTCTTCACTGCCGACTCAACCTGGAGGTTAACCTTAAGGGTATCCTGCATAAGGACTCCCAAGTCCCGTTGCACCTCAGAACTTTGAATTCTTTCCCCACTTAAATAATAGTCTGCCCGTTTATTACTTCTGCCAAAGTGCATAACCATACACTTTCCAACATTGTACTTCATTTGCCACTTCTTTGCCCATTCTTCCAATCTATCCAAGTCTCCCTGCAGACTCTCCATTTCCTCAGCACTACCGGCCCCTCCACCTATCTTCGAATCATCAGCAAACTTAGCCACAAAGCCATCTATTCCATAATCCAAATCGTTGATGTACAATGTAAAAAAAAGCGGCCCCAACACAGACCCCTGTGGAACACCACTGGTAACCGGCAGCCAACCAGAATAGGATCCCTTTATTCCCACTCTCTGTTTCCTGCCAATCAGCCAACGCTCTATCCATGTATGTAACTTTCCCGTAATTCCATGGGCCCTTATCTTGATAAGTAGCCTCATGTGTGGCATGTGCTTGATTCATACAATATGTTTACTACGTCAGAGTAAAAAGAACAGCCAATATTTCATACAGCTTTTCTCAATAATTAACTTATATTACATATGCAATAACCACATTCACAGGAATAACTGTCAATCATAAAACCCTTCAGCCATGTTTATACAGTTCAGGCATTACACACTGGGGAGTTGAAAACCACGAAGTTGCTTTCATCCATGTTAAATTAACAATACACTCTTTCTGTTACTGTAACACTTGTATCTTTCTTTTTACCATCTCTGTCTAATTACATATGACATGATCTGCTTGGATAGCACATAAAACAAAAGCCGTCCACTGTATCTCAGTACATGCAGCAATAACAACAAATTAACCAAACTACTGATTTTGGAAAGTAGAACCCTTTCAGCACTCTACATCTGGCACTGATCAGTCAGATGCAGAATAAATCTTAGAAGATGATCTCACATATTTCAAAGAGACATATTTTCTATTGCTCTTAATAGTTTACCAACTTTAATGGAAATTACAAGAATTCACTATATAGATGCAATTTTCTTGGGACATGTTGTAACAATTTATAGCCAATGGTGTACAGACAGGAAAAACAATGCAATATTTTTGCATGGCAAAATCCCCGAAAATGTGCTTTTTCTCTGTATTTAGTAATGGAGGCTGAAGTGCACATGTTGGCCAGGGCAAGAGGAGGCTCGCTTGCTCCGCGTTGTAGTGAATTATTTGTTAGGACTTACCACCTCATTTCCAAGTTACTGCTTCTATGATGAGCATGATATTTAAGTATACGTTAGGCCTTACACCTATCTTGGGATTTGCACAGGGTATCTACCCAGAACCAAATTAAAGCAGTCCTATACTTTTGTGTTTGATATAAGATAGTAGATAGAGGATAATTTATTCTAACAATGAGAATGCACTTTTTTTTTTACAGATTTAAAGATAGTAATGCAGCACCTGCTTCAGAATGTAATTCTATAATCAAAATTGGCAACAGATTACAATAGTGAGGGAATGCTGTTTTGTTGGAAGTGTTGCAGTTTGTATGATACGCCACACTGATGATCTACACATTTCAGTTGTTTAGTAAATAGGCTTCACCGATGTTTGTACTTCACCGGAACTGGGATGAGTGAGGGACCCATTCATTCAATAAATCAGTGAATATAATCTTACAACATCTCAAGTATTGGTGAAAATTGCAGGGCCTCTGGACCTCAAGCAATTAAACACAACAACAAACTGTGTCTTAAAAAATCCAAGGCAATATATACTATCGGCTCAATGGTTGCACCTGCTTGACTTTTTGTTTTGATCCTTACTGATCCAAAACCCTGCTAATCTACAGGAAAGAGTCAGGTAAGAAACCTTCTTATATTGCTCAAACAGAAATTTCTGGTACCAGTTGAAAAGAAACAACCACTGAATGATTGTCTTTCTGTTTCTGCATTTGATATGCTTGACTGTGATCTCTGAACTGTTATGGACCTACATTCCTTACATGTATTTATGTGTTCATGATTACAATGATCAGAAGGATATGTTTTCCAACAGCATGTACTTATTTTTATGTCATCTGATACACAAGGAATTTTCAGATTTATGGTTATCAGTGACTTACAACAACTGTACCAAAGAAACAGTTCTTTATTAGACGATATTCCCAGACTTTTACCAATTTTTAGGGATCAAAGTTCATGATTCTCTTTATTTTACCATGAAAATACTAAACCAGTAACATTATATTTTCTTTCATCGAGGCACTTTATTTTCATTTCTTTAAAAACTCAGAATATATGCCAACACGAACAAAGTCCAAAGTGAAAGGACCTTAGATTTCTGCAGCATTTGGACTTAGTCGAAGTGTTTGGCATAATATCAAAGTTTGCAGCCTTGAAAACTGGTTCTTTAGTTTTGCAGTTATATTTTACCATGCTTGAATGTGACACAAATGAAATCTAGAAACACTGTAAAGGTGGTCTTTGGTTGAAAATAGGAGGAAGAGTTTAATTAAACAAGTAATTCCAGAAAGATTTTTGCAAAGTGATTGTGAGATTACGTTTCATCGGCACATAAGAATGGTAGAGGTCTGACCGTGGTACTTTTAATCATTATCTTTCTCAACCTTACTGATGATTAGACACAATGTAATAATTATCCTTCTCTGCTGGCCCACTCATATTTATTTTCACTCTTGTCCATCAGTTATAAGCACATCATCTTCAAAGTTTCTTAAAGAAGGAAAGGGAAGTAGAGTTTTTTTTTGCCCATAGGGCAAGGCAGCTGATGGTAATGCTATGATGTGAAGTTGGATATTGCATATAAATGTACCTGATCCAAATCCCACTAACTTACAGTGAGGAAACCATTAAGAAGTAATGTTATATGGTAATGCCTAGGTCCAGTTTCCTGAACATCAATAACTTCTGCTGAGATCATGACCAAAATTGGGGGTTAATTAGGCCTGACATAATAATTTGAAAGTGCAGAGACAAGCAAGAAATCAATGGAACAAGGAAAGATATGGAAAGTAACACACAAAAAAATGCTGGAGGAACTCAGCAGGTCAGGCAGCATCAATGAAGAGTAATAAAAAGTCAATGTTTTGGTTCAAGAACTTTCATCAGGCACCGGATTGAAAGTGGGGTCTTTATTCCTCTCCATAGATGCTACTTGACCTGATGAGTACCTCCGGCATTTTGTGTGTTTTACTCCGGATTTACAGCATCTGCAGAATCTCTTGTCTTTTTGAGAGATATGCACAGGCAGATTATTGAGGCAGAAAACCAAGATAAATATAAGGTTTGTATGAATAGATATCAAAACTAGCATTTCAGAGGATTTACTATGAATACAATTTCTGGTGGTTTTAAGGAAAGTCAAAATGTAATTTATATTTCAACAAATTTTAAAATTCAAAATTGAAATTTATTCCTCCTGTAAAGGATGACATTGAACCCAAGAGTTCAGAATTGCAGATCAGTCTAAGAAACACCAGCAAATTGCTATCAGTGAGTTTACACATTGAAGCCCTAAGCATGCCCCACTTAACAAAAGTAAACATGGTAGTTATACATGAAGAAGCTGTCATAACATTATAAAATCTGGCCCATTTTTTCTACAATTTCTTGCCATTAAAAGTGAGTTTATTGTGTATATATATTAGTAAGCCCATCCACCTCATGATCTTCCTTTTATTTATATAGCTAGAGATTTTTTTGCTTCTTCAATATTCTTTGATATTTTATTTTGTAATTTACCTTTGCATTTTAATGTATTTATGCACATTTCATTCCACATTTGTACTTTAGCCTCTAGCTTTATTCTTATAAAATTCTTTATTCTTTATAATTGTTGAATGTCAATTTTGTTACAAGTCACACTAACACAACACAGCAAAGTTCTAATACATGTCGATGCATTTGGTGAATAAAGTTAATCCTTGATCCTTCATACTTCAATGAACAGTATACAAATTAATGTTGATCTTGCAGCACAGTTATAAAGTAGCAGGTGAGTCATAGTTGAAAGGGGATCCCAGCTGGGACTTTAACATCCATATCAAAAGGACAGGCAGGTGGGAAGCGGGGATGGGGTGGGTTTGTTGGTAAAAAATGAAATCAAATCCTTAGAAAGAAGTGACATAGGATCAGAAGATGTAGAGCCATCGTGCATAGAAACTGCAGGGTTAAAAAGACACTGTAGGTAATTATATACAGGCCCCCGAACAACAGCCGGGATGTGGGGCAGAAATTATAGTGGGACAGAGAAAAGGCATGTAAAAAGGGCGATGTTACAATGGTCATGGTCATAGGAGTTTCAATATGGAAGTAGATTGGGAAAATCAGGTTAGTGCTGGATCCCAGAATTAAGAGAATGCCTACAATTAGGGATAATCAGCATAGCTCTGCAAGGTGCAGGCCATGCCTTGTGATCCTAATTGAATTCTTTGAGAATGTGACAAAGCACAATGATGAAGGTAGAGCAGTAGCTGTGGTGTATATGGATTTTAGTAAAGTGTTTGACAAGGTTCCCTACGGGAAACTCATTCATAAAATCAGGAGGCATGGGATCTAGGGAAACTTGGCTCTGTCAATACAGAATTGACTTGCACATGGAAGGCAGAGAGTGGTAAGAAATGGACAGTATCAACCTGCAGGTCAGTGACCAGTGGTGTTCTGCACAGATCTGTCTGGGATCTCTGCCCCGTGATTTTTATAAACGACTTGCACGAAGAAATGGAAGGATAGGTTAGTAAGTTGGCAGATGACACAAAGGTTAGTGGAGTTGTGGATAGTGTGGAGGGTTGTTAAAGGTTGCAATGGGACACTGACAGGATGCAGAGATAGGCTGAGAAGTGGCTGATTTAGTTCAACTCAGAAAAGTGTGGTGATTAATTTTGAATGGTTGCACCTTAAGGCAGAATACACGTTTCATGGCAGGATTCTTGAAAGTGTGGAGGAAAAGAGGAATCTTGGGGACAATATCCATAGATCCTTCAATGCTACCATGTAAGTTGATAGCACGGCTAAGAATGTGTATGGTGTGTTGGCTTTCATTGGTCTGAGAATTGAGTTCAAGAGCCACAAAATAATGCTGCAGCTACTGCAACATTAGACCTCGCTTGGAATTTCTTGGAATATTTAAGAAATTCTTAGGTAGGCACACGGATGATAAAAAAAAAATGGAGGGCTATGTAAGAGAAGAGTTAGATAGAACTTAGAGTAAGCTAAAAGGTCGGCACAACATTGTGGGCTGAAGGACTTGTCCTGCTCGCTGATGTTCTAATGAGATAGCTTTTGGAGCAGTTCATGTTGTACAGAGCACTCAGGTCCCAATGTAGATCGATGGGGGTAGGCAGTTTAAATGGTTCGGCACAGACTAGATGGATTGAAGGGCCTGTTTCTGTGCTGTACTTTTCTATGACAATGTTTGAGTGAACTAGGGAAGAGGCAATTCTGGATTGGGTGTTGTGTAATGAACCATATTTGATTAGGGAGCTCAAGGTAAAAGAACCCTCAGTAGGCAGCGATCATAATACGATAGAATATACCCTGCTGCTTTAGAAGGAGAAGCTAAAATCAGATGAATCAGTATTACAGTGGAGTAAAGAAAACTACAGGGGCATGAGAGAGAACTGGATTGGAAAAGGACACTAGCAGAGATGACAGGAGAGCAGCAAGGCAGGAGTTTCTGGGAGTAATTCAGAAGATTGAAGATCAGTTCATCCCAAAGAAGATGAAGCACTTTAAAGGGAGGATGCAGCAACCGTGACTGACAAGTCAGAGACAGCACAAAAGCAAAAGAGAGGGTATAAGATATAGAAAAAATTAGAGTGAATTTAGAGGAGTTGGAAGCTTTTAAAAACCAACTAATCGACAACTAAAAACGCAATTAAGACAGAAAACATGAATTATGAAGGTATGCTAGCCAATACTAATATAAAAGAGGATACCAAAAGGTTTTATTTTCAGATATATAATGAGTAAAGGAGAGGGAAGAGCGAACAACAGACCACTTGGGAAAAAGAAAACACTGGAGAGGTAGTAATGGTAGAAGAACTAAAGGCATAGACAATTTCCCAAAGGGGGAGCAAATTCAGAAATCCGATGTACAAGGGAACTTGGGAGTCTTAGTGGAAAATTCTCTAAATGTTAACTTGCAGTTTGAGTTGGTAGAAAGGAAGGACGTGCAATGTTAGCATTCATTTCAAAGAGACTAGAATATAAAACCAAGATGTGATGCTGAGACTTTAAAAGGCAATGATCCGATCACATTTGGAGTATTCTGAGCAGTTCTGCACCACTCATTGATGAAAGCACATGTTGGCTTTGGAGACGGTCCAGAGGAGGTTTACAAGAATGATCCTGGGAATGAAATTGTTAATGTATGAGGAGCTTTTGATGGCTCTGGGCCTCTAGTTGTTAGAGTTTAGAAGAATGAGGGGGGATCTTTTTGAAACCTGCTGCATATTGAAATGCCTAAATAAAGTGGACATGGAGAGGATGTTTCCAATAAGGGACAGTCTAAGACCAGAAGGCACAGTCACGGAATAGAAGGCTGTCCCTTTAGAACAGAGAGGAGGAATTTCTTTAGTCAGAGTGCGGAGAATCTATGGAATTCATTGCCAGAGATGACTGGGGAGGCCAAGCCATTGGGTACATTTAAAGTGGAGTTTAATAGGTTTTTTATTAGTATGGGTGTCAAAGGTTACACAGAGAAGGTAGGAGAATGTTGTTGTGAAGGAAAATAAATCAGCCATAATCGAACAGTGGAGCAGACATGACAGGCCCTGTGGCCTAAATCTGCTCCTGTGTTATGGTCTTATGATGAAATGACCCACTGTTGTCATTCAAGGGTGAATAAAGTAAAAAAAAAGCTTTGCAGTTACAATTGTCACAGATCAATAAAACTTTTAAAGAAGTTATTTAAATGTATGAAAAGCTATGGAAATAATACCACCTTGAGTCACTAAATGTAGAATATAACAGTAAGGAGTAAACACATCTAAGACACATCATTTCAACCATTGTTTTCTTCTAAGTTTTGAAGTTATTGTCATACTGAAAAAGTAACCTTTAATTGTAAACGTACTTGTAAATGCCAAGTAGGATGAGGTTTAAGGAGGGCAACAGAAAATCGACTAATGCATCAAAATTAGCATATGAACAATGGTTAAAATAATCATGGTAAAGCACAAAATTGAAAGTAACAATGTTTTAATTTTATGAGCCAATTGGTAGAAATACCAACTTTTAAATTGCATTAAGCTGTACGATATTAATGAATGCAACACCTACACAGCTGCTCGCCAGATAACTCCGAGGTCCTGTCCCCACAGTGTTAACAACACAAACAGTTCATATCTGAAGTGTAGCAGTGGCCGAAGATATTTCAGACCCAAGAAAGGGTACTCAAGTGAGACTTTAATTTCACTATTTGTTATGATATCATAAAAACAGCAAATTATCCAAAGCTTGACAGTTCAGATAAATAAAACCAAGCAAATGTTTGCCCCACGACAGCCAGAACATCCATACTCCAGGTCTCCCAAATGTTTGTGTTTGTATGTACCAGATGCATTTTAAGTAAGGCAATCGTAAACTGGGGAGATCCTGTACAAATTTATCCTCACCACAAATGCAGTGAATGTCCTCACAAATAGATTGTCTTCATTACAATTTTATTCACATACTTTTGTTAATATTTCACGTCACAAGTTTAACTCAATGTTTTTCCTCATGCACTTGATGCAGTTATATTTCAGACCCAAGAAAGTGTACTCAGGTGAAACCTCCATTTCACTATTTGTTATGATATAATAAAAACAGCAAAATTATCCAAAGCCTGACAGTTCAGATAAATAAAGCCAAGCAAATGTTTGCAGTGTAATTATACAAAAACATATTCATGAAATGCTAGATAAGTTTTCTAAATTTAACAGCTATTCAAAGCATGAAAGAAACACTCCTGTGCAGAAAGGAATTACAAACCCGAGTTTAGCAGACAGACGAGCTCGTTTAATATCTTCCTCACTGAAGGAGAAATGTACTTTATTGGGATGTTTTACAGGAAAGTCCCATAAAGAAGAGCGAAGAATCATCGTAGTTAGTGGTATCTCTCTGACATTTCAGATCTGCGTAATCCGAATATACCGTAATACATGCACACAAAAACTTTCTTAGACTCCTGTTACTGTGAGCTGTAATCTGCACATACAGAATCCTGAAGTGGATTTTCTATTTTACTTGGAACGGACTGCCAGTGTACAGTAAAATAAAAATTGCTGGAGCTGTTTCCCAACCAGTGAAATTAATATCACTGGGGTCAGAATAAGGACCACATGTGGATTCTTCTATGATGTCAAGATCATTTATGGTGCAAACATTCCAAATGTTCTTCTTAGTGAAAGCCAGGGATGAAGAACTTGTCAGGGATTGTGAAGAAGTTAATGCCTGTTGGAGAGAGAACTTCAAGGAATTCCTGAACCATGAGACTATGAGAGTGACCTTGACTCCATTCCACAATGTACTATCTGACGCAAACTTCCCACCATTCCAGACAAGCAGAACCACAAGCAGTGTGAAGCCCAAACACCAAATTAACCTTATTTCTGCTGGTATATGTATTCAAGCTCCTAAATCTGGACACAAGTTATGAACCTAATTTTACTCATATGCAAAGAGAAGGCTGAATCTGTATGAGTTGAAAAATGGGTTATAAAAGTAAAGATAGCATGCAGTCAGATTGTCAGGAAGGACAGGCAGGTGATGGGACTTAGTTGCAGCCAACAGGCTGAGTATCAAATCATTAGGGATGCAGAATCAGAAAGGATAGCAAATACGGTACTCTAAATGCACATTGTATAAGAAATAAGGTGGCTGATCTTGTTGCAATATTACAGATTGCCAGGTATGGTGTTGTGGCCATCACTGAATCATGGCTGAAAGATGGTTGTAGATGGGAGCTGAATGTCCAAGGCTACACGCTATATCGGAAAGATAGGAAGGTAGGCAGAGGGGGTGATGTGGCTCTACTGGTAAAGAATGGCATCAAATCAGTAGAAAGATGTCACATAGGATCAGAAGATATTGAATCCTTGTGGGTTGAGTTAAGAAAGTGTAACAGTAAAAAGACATTGATGGCAGTTATGTACAAGCCTCCCAACAGTGGCTGGGAGGTGGACCATAGGTTACAACTGGAAATTGAAGAGACGTATCAAAAGGGCAATGTTATAGTAGTCATGGGAGATTTTAACATGCAAGTCAATCAGAAAATCAGGTTGGTAATGAATCTCAAGGGAGTGAGTTTGTTGAATGCCTAAGAGACAGCTTTTTAGAGCAGTTTGTCTTTGAGCCTACTAGGGAATCAGCTATACTAGGTTGAGTGTTGTGTAATGAAACAGAGGCGATTAGGGAGCATAGGGTAAAAGAACCCTTAGGAACCAGTGATCACAATATGATTGTGTTCAACTTGAAATCTGATAGAGAGAAAGTAAAGTCTGATGTAGCAGTATTTTAGTGGAGTAAGGGAAATTACAGTGGTATGAGAGAGGAGTTGGCCAAAGTAAATTGGAAGGAGCTGCTGGCAGGGATGTCAGCAGAGCAGCAATGGCATGTGTTTCTGGGAAAAATGAGGAAGGTGCAGGACACGTGCATTCCAAAAATGAAGAATACCCAAATGGTAAAATAGTACAACCATGGCTGACAAGTCAAAGCTACTGTGAAAGCAAAACAGAGGGCATACAACAAAGCAAAAATTAGTAGGAAGATAGAGGATTGGAAGTTCTTAAAACCTACAGAGAGCAACTAAAAAAAATCATTAGAAGGGAAAAGATAAAGTATGAAAGCAAGCTAGCAAATAATATCAAAGTGGATAGTAAAAGTTTATTCAAGAAATGAGAGTGAATATAGGACCGCTGGAAAATGAGGCAGGAGAAATAATAACAGGACAAGGAGATGGCTGATGAACTAAATGTGTATTTTGCGTCAGTCTTCACTGTGGAAGACACTAGCTATATGCCTGATGTTGTAGTGAGTGAAGGAAGAGAAGTGGGTGCAGTTACTGTTACAAGTGAGAAGGTGCTCAAAAAGCTAAAGACCTAAAGATACATAAGTCACCCAGACCAGATTAACTGCACCATAGGGTTCTGAAAGAGGTAGTGTTAGAGATTGTGGTGACATTAGAAATGATCTTACAAAAATCTGAAAAATTGCACATGTTACTCCTCTCTTTAAGAAAGATGGAAGGCAGCAGAAAGGAAACTATAGACCTGTCAGTGGTTGGGAAGATGTTGAAATTAATTGTTAAGGACGAGGTGATGGAGTACTTGGTGACACAGGACAAGATAGGACAAAGTCAGCTTGGTTTCCTTCAGGGAAAATCCTGCCCAACAAAGCTGTTGAAATTCTTTGAGGAGATTACAAGTAGGATAGATAAAGGGGATGCAGTGGATGCTGTTTATTTGGAATTTCAGAAGGCCTTTGACAAGGTGCCACACATTAGGCTGCTTACCAAGTTAAGAGCTCAAGTTATTGCAGGAAAGTTACTAACATGGTTAGAGCATTGGCTGATTGGTAGGAGACAGTGAGTGGGAATAAAAGGATCCTTTTCTGGTTGGCTGCCAGTGACTAGTGGTGTTCCACAGGAGCTGGTGTTGGGACCACTTCTTTTTATGCTGTATATAAATGATTTAGATGATGGAATAGATGGCTTTGTTGCCAAGTTTACAGATGATACAAAGATTGGTGGAGGGACAGGTAGTGTTGAGGAAACAGGTAGGATGCAGGAGTTAGACAGATTAGGAGAATGGGCAAGAAATTGACAAATGAAGTACAATGTTGGAAAATGCATGATCATGCACTTTGGTAGTAGAAATAAATGTGCAGACTATTTTCTAAATGGGGAGAAAATCCAGGAATCTGAGATGCAGAGGGACTTGGGATTCCTTGTGCAGAACACCCTTAAGGTTAACTTGCAGGTTGAATCAGTGGTGAGGAAGGCAAATACCACGTTAGCATTCATTTCAAGAAGTCTAGAATACAAGAGCAAGGATGTGATGCTGCGGTTTTATGATACTGGTGAGGCCTCACCTTGAGTATTGTGAACAGTTTTGGGCCCCTCATCTTAGAAAAGATGTGCTGGCATTAGAGAGGGTCCAGAGGAGGTTCACAAGGATGCTTCCAGGAATGAAAGGGTTATCATACAAAAAACGTTTGATAGCTCTGGGTCTGTATTCACTGGAATTCAGAAGGATGAGGGGGGGATCTCACTGAAATCTTTTGAATGTTGAAAGGCCTAGACAGAGTAGATGTGGAAAGGTTGTTTCCTATGGTGGGAGAGTCTAGGACAAGAGGGTGTGGCTTCAGGAGTGAGGGGCACCCTTTCAAAACAGAGATACCGGAGAAATTACTTTGTCAAAAGGTGGTGAATTTGTGGAATTTGTTGCTACATGCAACTGTGGAGGCCAGGTCATTGGGTGTATTTAAGGCAGAGATTGATAGGTTCTTGATTGGACATGGCATCAAAGATGGCTGAGGGAGAAGGCTGGGAACTAAGGTTGAGAAGGATATAAAAAAAAGGATCAGCCATGATTGAATGGTGGAGCAGACTCAATGGGCCAGATGGTCTAATTCAGCTCCTATGTCTTATGGTCTTAATCATTACTATCTCTTAAAAGAGATAGATCCAAATTCCAAATGTCTGCAAGTCATTGCAATGATCTTCCTCAACTGATCGCTCCTAGTGGCTGAAGAAGACCGAGTAGATTCTGTCCATCATGAGGCACAATGGCTTTCACCACAAAACAATACAAGGGTAGTTTAATGAGAAGAGGTATTAATGACAATGTGTAAGAGAATGGATTTTTTGGAAACAAATGCAGGGACTGAGATTTAGAGGGTAGACCCAAGAGCCTGCATAAACTTGACGAGCTAAATGGGTTTTCTATGTTGTTAGAAAATATGAAAAGGTAAAATGCATTAGCCAGTATACATGGTCCTTTCTGACATTGTATAAGCCTTCATCCAAGAGATACTGTGGAAAATTCTTCTGAAATCTTATTCTCCTCAGATGTATATCAAAATCATACATCCTTCACATAATTCTCATCAGTGGTTTCACCACTGACACAGTCTCAGTGTTGAATGATGTCAAGCAATATCTCTCACTGTAACTCTGTACCTCCACTGCAAAAGATTCCTGCCGACATGGAGCTAGCCCGCAGGATGAACCCTCATCATCTTCACTCCTGGACCAACATCAGTAAACAGATGACATACACACATATTCGGAGACCCAGCTCCAAGTCTTGACTTACTCACTCCAAAGTGAAAGAAAATGGATCTTACCCTAGATATCCATAAGAAAAACTGCACAAACTGTGATCATATCACATCCTCCACCAATAAATATCCAGAGTAAGATCCTGAAATGTGTGGAAATTCTCATTGATGATTCATGTCGATGACAATTTTCTCCACAGCCCCCAGTACACCAGCAGAGTGTTATGCTGTTTGGGGATTAGAGAGATCAGGACTCAAAAACAGTACACTAATGACCAACAAATAAGCAGTAGAAATGCCACCCTCCTTATACTTCAGAAAGATCTACAATCTTCACTAAGCGCTTTGAAATACTGGCAACACGCCACTTATGCTTCCTCTGCAAAATTGTTCAAATCCCTTGGAAAGATAAAGCTTCCAACATCCACCTTCTCATTAGGAGCACACAAAACCCCAACAAAAATGACTGAAGGAGCACAACACTTTCCACAGTATGTACTGATCTTCATGCACATTCAAGAATCTTGTGCTGCCCTGTGGATATCACATTGACTTGGGAAACACCTCAGAAATAATAGAATTAAAATAGAAGCAAGCCATCCTGGATCTTGACGGACTAACTTTGAAGCTATAATAAGCTCAAGATAGAAAGCTCACTTTCCTATGAAAGGCAAGAATTCAACAGCAGCTAATTGAAAGTGATCTTCCCACATACATTATAAAACCTGACTGCTTTGATCCATAGGCTTTATAACTATGACTATTAGAAGCTTTGTGAATAAATTATGGTGCCTGTTTTATTAGATGTTAGATAATTAACTCCTGGAAAGGTTAATCTTGTCAATCACTCCATTCTGAATGGGAACAAAGTCAACCACATAAGATCCTAGGGGGCTCCACAGGATTGATGTTGGAGTGTTCAATAACAAGAGGGCATAACTACAAGGTAAGGGGATAGCCCTTTAAAACTGAGGTACGTGGAAATTTCTCATTGCAGGGTACGGTGAACCTCTGGGAATCTGTGCCCTGTGAGGTGACGGAAGCCGAATCATTTGAAGTACTTGAAGTGGAGTGGATGATATTTGACTGATCAAGGAACATAGGGGTAGAGAGAAATGTCACAGAAGAGGAGTTAAAGCCAGGATGAATGAGCCTTGATCATATTAGATGGTGGGGCAGGTGTTAAGGAACTGATGGCCAACTCCTGCTCCTATTTTATTTTGGTGCCTACTTTAAATTTGTAACTCTTTCCCCTAAATCCCCGTTCATCTCTCTAGCTATCCTATAAAGACTTGAAACATATTTTTATATTTCAAAAAATTCACCTCCTATTCTTTTATATTTGTCTATAGATCTTTGCTTTATCTTTCAGAAACTGTTGCTAAGTATGAAACACAAAATCTAACTTGAACAGTTATATCTCACAAACAACAGTGACCAGATAAATTGTTTTAGTGATACTGATTGCAGAACAAATATTGACAAGTGTATTGATATAACTTCCTATTCTTCTCAGAATTGTTACATGGAATCTTTGAGGTTCACCAGGGTCAGAGAAACAGGCCCATCAGTTTAACAAAGGCACTTAAAACAAGGTAACACCACCATCTGGAAATTGCCCTCCAAGCCACACCATCCCGACTTGGAAATGGATTGCATTTCTTTCATTGCTGTTGGGCATATTCCCTCCCTAACAACATGGTGGGGATACCCATTCCTCAAGGGCTGCAGTAATTCATGAAAGCAGTTCATCACCACCTTCCTCTCAGCAATTAAGGGGTGGACAAGTAGATGCTGGTCACAGCCTTCACGTGGACAAATCGAGATGGACAAGTAAATGTTGGCTCAGCTGGAAAAGCCTGCATCCATTCAAGGAATAAAAAAGGGCAATATCTTCAGCAATGCAGTGCACCTTCAATACTGCAACTTATTAGCTTAGAATTTCATACTTGTAAGACCATAAGATATAGGAGCAGAAGTAGGCCATTCAGTCCATTGAGTCTGCTCCGCCATTCAATCATGGGCTGATCCAATTCCTCCAGTCATCCCCACTCCCTTGCCTTCTCCCCATACCTTTTGATGCCCTGGCTAATCAAGCACCTATCTATTTATACCTTAAACGCACCCAATGACTTGACCTCCACAACCGCTCGTGGCAACAAATTCCACAGATTTACCACCCCCTGGCTAAAGTAATTTCTCCGCAATCAGTTCTAAAAGGGCATCGTTCAATCTTGAGGTCGTGCCCTCTTGTCCTAGAATCCCCTAACATGGGAAATAACTTTGCCATATCTAATCTGTTCAGGCCTTTTAACACTCTGAATGCTTCTATGAGATCCCCCCTCATTCTCCTGAACTCCAGGGAATACAGCCCAAGAGCTGCCAGACGTCCCTCATACGGTAACCCTTTCATTCCTGGAATCATTCTCGTGAATCTTCTCTGAACCCTCTCCAATGTCAGTAGATCCTATAAGGAGCCCAAAACTGCACACAATACTCCAAATGTGGTTTCACCAGTGCATTATGGAGCCTCAACATCAAATCCCTGCTCTTATATTCTATACATCTAGAAATGAATGCCAACATTGTATTCGCCTTCTTCACAACCAACTCAACCTGGAGGTTAACCTTTAGGATATCTTGCACAAGGACTCACAAGTCCCTTTGCATCTCTGCGTTTTGAATCCTCTCCCAATCTAAATAATAGTCTGCCCGTTTATTTCTTCCACTGAAGTGCATGGCCATACACTTCCCAACATTGTATTTCATTTGCCACTTGTGTCTCTGGAGTAGGGCTTAAAACAGCAACATTCTGAATCCAAGATAAACATACTCCTGGTTGTGCCACAGCCGTTAAAAGTAAGTTGATTAGACATGAATATCCGATGCATAGGTGAACTCAAAAATTGTTTGTTTTGTTGCAGAGAAAGTTCATTTAAAGCTAACTTGGTTATACAATTCTTACAAGGGTACTCCTGAATTCATATGTCAACATGAAACGTGACTCACTCGGGAATGATTTTGGAGCGAAGTCCAGCTGTCTTAAAATAAAAGGAAATCCACAACCTGCTAGGGTCAAGGATGTCTGAGAATGGCAGCAGGATATTCTCAGGAAGAAGAGTAAGCAGTCAGAGGCCGTTGTGCACATTGGTACCAATGCATACCTGGGTAGAAAGGGGAAGAGATCCTGAACAGTGAGTATAGGGTTAGGAGAGAGGCTGAAGAGCCAGAACCTCCAAGGTAGTTATCTCAGGATTACAGGATTGCTACGTCATCATTTGGGCAGGAATGGGAGGATGGTACAGATGAATGAGTGGCTGAGGAACTGGTGCAGGGAGCAGGGTTTCAGGTTCTTAAATACTTGGAAATTTTCTGCAACAGGAGTGACCTGTACAAGAGGGACAGCTTGCACCAAAACTAAACTAGAAGGGAACTGATACCCTGGCTGGGAAGTTTGCTAGGACTATGTGGAAGGGTTAAAACTGTTTGACAGGGGGATGGGAACCAGAGCACCAGAACAGAAAGCAGAAGGATGGAGAGGAAGGTGGAGAGATGTCTGGGCCAGTAAAAACTGTTTGGACTATTATGGGTAAAGGTGATGAATGTAGAGCATAGATCAGTCCACGGAACTATGATATTGTGGTCATTACAGAGACTTGGTCGAGAGAGGAACAGGAATGAGTACTTAATGCCCTAGGGTTTTGATATTTTGATAGAGACAGAGACAGAGACAGAGACAGAGACAGAGGAGTTGCATTACTTATCACTCAGAGGAGACATAATGGAAGGCTCATCCACTGACTCTATATGGGGAGAGCTCAAAATTCGAAATGGTGCAATCATGCTAATAAGATTGTGTTACAACCGCGTTCCCCCCCCCCCCCCCGCTGCCCCAGTAGCCAATAGGTTAGGGACATTGAGGAACAGATATGCAGGCAGGTTAAGGAAAGTGTAAAAACAAAAGGGGGGATTTCAACTTTCCTAATATAAATTGGTATTTTCTGAGTGCAAAAGGTTTAGATGGGGCAGAGTAAATATGTAGATAGTCCAACAAAATGAGGGGCTGTACAGGACATGGTGTCGGGTAATGAGCCTGAGCAAGTGACAGATGTTTCGGGTGCAGTCTGATAGTGAGGAGGGCCAGTTTGTTGAAGTGGAAGGGTACATTGGCTCCTACTTTGTCACAATGGTTCTCTCAAGTGATGCTATGTCTTAGTTTGGTGAAAATTCGAAGTCGAACCTATGAACCTATGTTTGATCTTGAGAAAAGATGGGGTTCATTTGCTCATTATTATCATTTGAGTTAATAAATTTCCTCCACGATCTAATTGTAAATTTTTGGTACATTTTTTTTTCTTGCTGGCAGTTTGATGTTTATCTTTAGAAGCTTTTTGTATGATGCATGGCTCCAGGGTTGAGCACCTAATGGTTTTTTTTTCCCATTTTTTCTTGCTTAGTAGGGTTTTTTTTAATCACCAAAATTTTTTCAATCTTTAAAATAATGTTTTTTTTTCTTGAGACATTGTAAGTGTTGTTTACTTCGATGTACTCGCGTTAATTTTGGATAATAATAATAAAAAGATTTTAAAGAGATGTTTCAGTGGCTGAATAGTTAGGGAACGGTGACAACAGCTTCTTAAGTTTTAAGATAGCTATAGATAAGTATGGACCTTGTGGGAGAGTACTAAAACGGGGCAGGGTAAATTATGAGGACATTAGGTGGGAATTTCGGAGAGTTAATTGGGAACTACTATTTTTCGGCAAGTCACATCTGTCATGTGAGAGTGCTTAAAGACCAATTGCACAGAATACAGGACAGGTATTGAATTGAATTGACTTTATTGCTTACATCCTTCACATGTATGTTTGGTAAAAATCTTTACGTTAGATCTCCATCTAAATGTGCAATGTGCAATCATAGTAATTTATAATAAGTAGAACAGTCAATGTAATATAGAGTACACTCAAATCAGTGTGAGTTAATCAGTCTGATGGCCTGGTGGAAGAAGCTGTCCTGGAGCCTGTTGGTCCTGGCTTTTATGCTGTGGTACCATTTCCCAGATGGTGGTTGGGGTGACTCGGGTCCCCAATGATCCTATGGGCCCACTTTACACACCTGTCCTTGTAAATGTCCTGAATCATGGGAAGTTCACAACGACAGACGCGCCGGGCTGTCTGCACCACCCTCTGCAGAGTTCTGCGATTAAGGGAGGTACAGTTCCCATACCAGGCAGTGATGCAGCTAGTCAGGATGCCCTCAATTGTGTCCCTGTAGAAAGTTTTTAGGACTTGGGGGCCCATACCAAACTTCCTCAAACGTCTGAGGTGAAAGAGGCGCTGTTGTGCCTTTTTCACCACACAGCTGGTGCGTACAGACCATATGAGGACCTCGGTGATGTTGATGCCGAGGAACTTAAAGCTGTCTACCCTCTCAACCCCAGATCCATTGATGTCAATAGGGGTTAGCCCGTCTCCATTCCTCCTTTAATCCACAACCAGCTCCTTTGTTTCTGCGACATTGAGGGAGAGGTTGTTTTGGTATGTTCCAGTCAGAAGGAAGGACTTGGATGACAAAGTAAGAGAACCTTGGATATCGAGGAAGGTAATGAATTTAGTCAAGAAGAAAGAGGAGAAGCATGCGAAGCTTAGGAAACTTTAATCAAACAGAGTCCTTGAGGATTATAAAAAAGCCAGAAAAGAACTCAAGAAGGGAATTAGGAAAGCCAGGAGGGGACATGACAAGTCCTTGGCAACTAGGGTTAAAGAGAATCCCATGGCATTCTATACACACATCAAGAGCAAGAGGGTTTTGGCCCAAAACACTGACTGTTTACTCTTTTCCATAGATGCTGCCTGACCTGTTGAGTTCCTCCAGTATTCTGTGTGTGTTGCTTTGGATTTCCAGCATCTGCAGATTTTCTCGTGCTTGAGAAAATATACCAAGTAGGGTGAGGAAGGGCGACTAGAAATTGGTAATAACGCACAATAGTAGAACTGCCTGATCCAGAGACAGGTTTAGAAAAAGCTCTTCAGAAACTTAAAGCTATTGTTTTGTGTCACAAACCTAGCATTATGCACTTGGAAACATTAATGAGAGTATCATTAGGCCCCAAGTTTGAATTATATGAGGTTAAATTTCAGGGCTCCAAGAACATCATACTCCATGGAGATTAGCATAGGGGATCAGGATTTACATCATACCTTTGTCCTTTCTCCGGATCTGCCTGTAAACTTATGTGGAAGAGATTTATTCTGTAAAATGGGAGCTACTATTACCTGCATTCCTGAGGGACTTAATATCTGTATATCAGAGAGCCATGGTGGACTATATTATTTCAGTAGTAGTCAACCAATGTTGTTTAAGTGGCAGTTACTCACTACCCACCTATCAAGGAGTTGGAAACATTTTTGTGCAAGTGCCTTGAAAGCCTCTAGAGATTTCTCTAGATTCCGCTTAAATCTAAAACTCAGTGAGTGTTGCTGTTATCTTCACTGTAGAAAGTGGATCACTATATCAGTAAGAAAATTTGTCCTATGCACTTCTGAAATGAATGTGCGTGATTCTAGTATTGCGGGGGGGGGGGGCATCATGGCTTGCCTACAAGGTTCAGTGGATAATACAAAATCAGCAGAACAGGAAACCTTACCTAAGTCTAGCAGGTTCCAGAGGTAGGGCAACAAAGGACCTTTGACCAATGGTATGGTCTGCAAGGAATGCCAGGTCGGTAGGTCTTGTCAATGACTGGATGAAGTCAGTGGTGTTTGGAAGGAGGAAAGGGCTTTCCTTTATTGCTCTCTTGTACATTAGGAACAGAGGCAACCTTTGAACAGGAAGTTGTAGGAGGGCGGTTTCCATTCATTGCTGATGTGGAACCTCTGCTCTCCAAGGTCCACTGCAACTTTGGGCCCTCCAGCCAAATGAAATGGGTAAGATGCTGTTTAAGAAAGGCACTAAAAATAAACCAAAAACTTATGGGCTGGTGAGACTGACATTAGTAGTCAGAAAGTTATTGGAAAGTATTCTAAATGAGTATTTTTGGTAGACAGGAACTGACTAAGGATAGTCAACATGACTTCAGGCATGGCAGGTCATGTCTAACCAATCCTATGAAGTTTCTTGAGGAATTTATCAGGAAAGTAGATGAAGGCAAGGTACTGAATGTTGTTTGCGTGGACTTAAGCAAGGCACTTGACAAAGTCCCGCATGGGTGGTTGGTCAAGAAAGTTCGGTCGCTTAGCATTCAGAATGAAGTAGTAAGTTGGATTAGACATTGGCATTGTGGGAGAAGCCAGAGAGTGGTAGTAGATGGTTGCCTCTCTGACTGGAGGCCAGTGACTAGTGGTGTGCTGTAGGGATCAGTGCTGGATCCGTTGTTGTTTGCTATCGATATCAATTATCTGGATATAATGTGGTTAACTGGATCAGCAAATTTGTGGATGACACCAAGATTGGAGGTGTAGTGGACAGCAAGGGAGACAGTCAAAGCAAGCAGTGAGATCTGGACCAGCTGGAACAATGGGCTGGAAAATGGCAGACGGCATTTAATGCAGACAAGTGTGAGGTGTTGCACTTTGGTAGGACCAACCAGGGTAGTTCTTACACAGTGAGCGGTAACACACTGAGGAGTGCAGTAGAACAAAGGGATCTGGAAAAATAGATCCACAATTCATTGAAAGTGTCGGCACAGGTAGATTGGGTCATGAAAAAAGCTTTTGGTACATTGGCCTTCATAAATCAAAGTATTGAGTAAGGAGATGGGATGTTTTGTTGAAGTTGTATAGAGTGTTGGTAAGGCCCGATTTGGAGTATTGTAAACAACAGGAATTCTGCAGATGCTGGAAATTCAAGCAACATACATCAAAGTTGCTGGTGAACGCAGCAGGCCAAGCAGCATCTATAGGAAGAGGCGCAGTCGACGTTTCAGGCCGAGACCCTTCGTCAGGACTAACTGAAGGAAGAGTGAGTAAGGGATTTGAAAGCTGGAGGGGGAGGGGGAGATGCAAAATGATAGGAGAAGGCAGGAGGGGGAGGGATAGAGCCGAGAGCTGGACAGGTGATAGGCAAAAGGGGATACGAGAGGATCATGGGACAGGAGGCCTAGGGAGAAAGACGGGGGGGGTGACCCAGAGGATGGGCAAGAGGTATATTCAGAGGGACAGAGGGAGAAAAAGGAGAGTGAGAGAAAGAATGTGTGCATAAAAATGAGTAACAGCTGGGGTACGAGGGGGAGGTGGGGCCTAGCGGAAGTTAGAGAAGTCAATGTTCATGCCATCAGGTTGGAGGCTACCCAGACGGAATATAAGGTGTTGTTCCTCCAACCTGAGTGTGGCTTCATCTTTACAGTAGAGGAGGCCATGGATAGACATGTCAGAATGGGAATGGGATGTGGAATTAAAATGTGTGGCCACTGGGAGATCCTGCTTTCTCTGGCGGACAGAGCGTAGATGTTCAGCAAAGTGGTCTCCCAGTCTGCGTCGGGTCTCACCAATATATAAAAGGCCACATCGGGAGCACCGGCCGCAGTATATCACCCCAGTCGACTCACAGGTGAAGTGATGCCTCACCTGGAAGGACTGTTCGGGGCCCTGAATGGTGGTAAGGGAGGAAGTGTAAGGGCATGTGTAGCACTTGTTCCGCTTACACGGATAAGTGCCAGGAGGGAGATCAGTGGGGAGGGATGGGGGGGACGAATGGACAAGGGAGTTGTGTAGGGAGCGATCCCTGCGGAATGCAGAGAGGGGGGGGAGGGAAAGATGTGCTTAGTGGTGGGATCCCGTTGGAGGTGGCGGAAGTTACGGAGAATAATATGTTGGACCCGGAGGCTGGTGGGGTGGTAGGTGAGGACCAGGGGAACCCTATTCCTAGTGGGGTGGTGGGAGGATGGAGTGAGAGCAGATGTACGTGAAATGGAGGAGATGCGTTTAAGAGCAGAGTTGATAGTGGAGGAAGGGAAGCCCCTTTCTTTAAGAAATGAAGACATCTCCCTCGTCCTAGAATGAAAAGCCTCATCCTGAGAGCAGATGCGGTGGAGACGGAGGAATTGTGAGAAGGGGATGGCGTTTTTGCAAGAGACAGGGTGAGAAGAGGAATAGTCCAGATAGCTGTGAGAGTCATTGTAGTATGCAGTTTTGGTCAGCTGCCTACAAGAAAGATATAAGTAAGGTTTAGGAAGTACAGAGAAAATTTACAAGCATGTTGCTGGGACTGGAGGACCTGAGTTATAAAGAAAGATTGAGTAGGTTAGGATTTTATTCCTTGGAACATAGAAGATTGAAGGGAGATTTGATAGAGTTATACAAAGTTATCAAAAGTATAGATAGGATAAATGCAAGCAGGCTTTTTCCACTGAGTTTGGGTGAGACTACAACGAGAGGTCATGGGTTAAGGGTGAAAGGTGGGAAGTTTAAGGAGAACATGAGAGAGTAAGCAGTTTCAAGTTCCTCGGTGTCAAGATCTCTGAGGATCTAACCTGGTCCCAACATATTGATGCAGTTATAAAGAAGGCAAGACAGCGGCTATACTTTATTAGGAGTTTGAAGAGATTTGGCATGTCAACAAATACACTCAGAAACTTCTATAGATGTACTGTGGAGAGCATTTTGACTGGCTACATCACTGTCTGGTATGGAGGGGCTACTGCACAGGACTGAAAGAAGCTGCAGAGGGTTGTAAATCTAGTCAGCTCCATCTTGGGTACTAGCCTACAAAGTACCCACGACATCTTCAAGGAGCGGTGTCTCAGAAAGGCAGCGTCCATTATTAAGGACCTCCAGCACCCAGGGTATGCCCTTTTCTCACTGTTACCATCAGGTAGGAGGTACAGAAGCCTGAAGGCACACACTCAGTGATTCAAAAACAGCTTGTTCCTCTCTGCCATCCAATTCCTAAATCGACATTGAACCCTTGGACACTACCTCACTTTTTTTTATATATAGTATTTCTGCTTTTTGCACAATTGTTAATCTATTCAATATACGTATACTGTATAAAGCATACTGAATAAGATCTATTTGTTTATTATTATTATTTTTCTTCTATATTATGTTTTGCATTGAACTGCTGCACTAAGTTAACAAATTTCACAAAACACGCCGGTGATAATAAACCTGATTCTGAATCTGAACTTCTTCACGTAGAGGGTCATGAGAGTGTGGAGTGAGCATGCGAGCTTGATTTCAATGCTTAAGAGAAATTTGGTTAGATACATGGATATCAGGGGTATAGAGGGCTATGGTCTGGGTGCAGGTCAAAGGGTTAAGCAGTTTAAATGGTCTGGCATGGACTAGATGAACCAAAGGGCCAAGGGGACTGTCATATGTCGAAAGATTGGAGCGACTGGGCTTGTATACTCTGGAATTTAGAAGGCTGAGAGGGGATCTTATTGAAACATATAAGATTATTAAGGGATTAGACAAGCTGCAGGCAGGAAGCATGTTCCCGCTGATGGGTGAGTCCAGAACCAGAAGCCACAGTTTAAGAATAAGGGGTAGCCCCATGTAGAACAGAGCTGAGGAAAAACTTTTTCACCCAAAGAGTGGTGGATATATGGAATGCTCTGCCCCAGAAGGCTGTGGAGGCCAAGTCTCTGGATGCTTTCAAGAAAGAGATGGATAGAGCTCTAAAGATAGCGGAATCAAAGGTTATGGGGATAAGGCAGGAACTGGATACTGATTGTGGATGATCAGCCATGATCACAGTGAATGGTGGTGCTGGCTCGAAGGGCCGAATGGTCTACTCCTACACCTACTGACCACAAACAAAACAAAATCTGCAGATGCTGGAAATCAAACAACACACACAAAATGCTGGAGGAACTCAGCAGGCCAGGCAGCATCTATGGAAAAGAGTACAGTACATTTATCGAGCTGAGACCCATCCTGCTGAAGGGTCTCAGCCCAAAAAGTGGACTGTGCTCTTTTCGGTTGATGCTGCCTGGCCTGCTGAGTTCCTCCAGCATTTTGTGTTGCTTCTGTGCTGTACTTTTCTATGACTCTAGTTGAGCTGTATATAGCGACCGTCAACCCAAATGCTCCACCACCCTGTGGGGCACAGTTCCTTCTTTACCTGGAGGCTATAAAGGGTATTGTTAGAATGTAAAAATCAAATATAGTATGCCCCTGGCTTATTGCAAGCTCAAGTTTGTGAACAATGCATGATACAGGTTTTACAAAATCCAGGAAAACTAGTGAGTGGAAGGGTCTGATACACTGCCCTCTGATGGACCGTACAGATGGATTTCATAGAATTACTTTCGTGTGAAGGATATAAATATACATCGGCCATCATTGATGTTTTTTCATGAAGGGGTGAAGCATTTCCTTGTAGAAAGAATGATGCAATTACAGTAGCTAAATGTTTACCACTTTACTGGGAAGGTAATAAAGGAAGTATATAAGGCCTTACAGCATGACCAACATTTCCATTACAGCTACCATCCTCAGGCAGCAGGCTTAGTAGAAAGAATGAATGGAAAGATTAAAAACAAGCTTAGTAATATGTGTGAGTGATTGAAAACTAACGATGCGAATAGTCTGACTAATCAAAAGAAATGCCAAAAATGTGATAAACTACGAAAACAGCTTAAAGAGTCTAAAGAGGAAACTTCTGCATTAAATAAGTGAGCAAAAGAACATTGTAGTTCAATGAATATGCATTGTATGAAGTTTCAAAGCAAACTAAAAGAAAATGGAAACGCACCACTGAGACCTCAAGTGGGTGGTCTGTTTGAAATGCTACTGCTGGTGCTCCGCCCTGGGGAACACCTAATTCCGGAGCTCTGCCTGACGAATTGCAGCTCACATTGAATAGTCTCATTATATAGTGCCACCATCCGTACTCGGGAGCATTACAAGACTCCAGAAACAGCGCCACCATCTGAACTTCAAAGAAATCCAGGATGAACAGTAGAAGGTCTCTACAGCGGCCCCTAGTGATTCATGTGAGAATGATAGTGATGAAATAAAAAAGATTGACAGCTATGTCAGATGAAATTATTGCTAACTAATGTATTGACAAGCTAGTAGCAGATCAATTGACTATTGCTCAACCGCTTAACAATCTGCTGAAGGTCAAGAAATGCTCTGACAACCCTGTGACCTAATGAAGAACAACTGAAAGTGTTTTAGACTTTAAAGGTAAGATTGTATATAGCACTTGCATTAAGAATCCCTGTTAAACTGGGCAAATCACCCTATATAGAAGTGAGAGCAGTTACTTTTACAAAGGAGAAGGTGCTGAATAAGCTGAAAGAGCTAAGGGTACATAAGTCACCCGGACCAGATGAACTGCATCTTAGGGCTCTGAAAGAGGTAGCAGTAGAAATTATGGAGGTATTAGCAATAATCTTTCAAAAATCATTGGACTCTGGCATAGTGCCAGAGGACTGGAAAACTGCAAATGTCACTCCACTCTTTATGAAGGGTGGAAGGCAGCAGAAAGGAAATTATAGACCAGTTAGCCTGACCTTAGTTGTTGGGAAGATGATGGAGTCAGTTGTTAAGGATGAGGTTATGGAGTACTTAACAACACAGGACAAGCCAGGACAATGTCAGCATGGTTTCCTTCAGGGAAAATCGTGCTTGACAAACCTGTTGGAATTCTTTGAGGAGATTACAAGTATAATAGATAAAGGGGAGGCAGTAGACATTATATATTTGGACTTTCAGAAGGCCTTGGACAAGGTGCCACACATGAGGCTGCTTAACAAGTTAAGAGCCCATGGTATCACAGGAAAGTTACTAACATGGTAAGAGCTTGGCTGATTGGTAGGAGGCAGTAAGTGGGAATAAGAATCCTTTTCTGGTTGGCTGCCAGTGACTAGTGGTGTTCTGCAGGGGTTGGTGTTGGGACCACTTCTTTTTATGCTGTATATCGATGATTTACATGATGGAAAAGATGGTTTTGTTGTCAAGTTTGCAGATCATACCAAGATTGGTGGAGAGCAGGTAGTGTTGAGGAAGCAGGTAGGAAGCAGAAGGACTTAGACAGATTAGGAGAATGAAAGTGGCAAATGAAATACAATGTAGAAAAATGCATGCTCGTGCAGTTTGGTAGTAGAAGTAAATGTGCCGACTATTTTCTAAATAGGGAGAAATTCCAAAAATCAGAGATCCAAAAGGACTTGGGAGTCCTTGTGCAGAACACCCTAAAGGAGGGAGGAGAAGATGGAGGAGAAGATGGCGGCGTGACGCAACGCACACGGCTGTTCCGAATGAATATCGTATGTGTAACTAGGGGGCCATGCACAATTCGGATTTGATGAAGACAGCCATGAGAAGCACGGAGGAACACCTGGAGTAACTTCTGAAATGCCTGCTTCGCTGCTGCTGCTACTGTGCAATCAAGAATCTCCGGAGAGGAAGGCCCCAAATCCGCGGCTTTGCCTATTGCCAGGGCTGGGGTCGAAGCTCTCAGCAGAGGTGGTGCTCGGTGTCGGAGAGCTGGTCGGAGGCTCGGAGTTTTCGGATGGACTCGGAGTCGGACTGTGGTCGGATGCTTCCAGGATGCTGCATCGGCAATTTGGCGGCACTGGAGGTTCACCATCTGCGTGAGATGATGGGACTTTCAACAGACTTTGAGACTTTTACCGTGCCATGGTCTGTTCTTATCAAACTACAGTATTGCTTTGCACCGTCATAATTATATGTTATAATTATGTAGTTTTGTTAGTTTTTAAGTCATTTTGTCATGTGTTTCCGTGATATCATTCTGGAAAAACATTGTATCATTTCTTAATGCACGCATTACTAAATGACAATAAAAGAGGACTGCGTGTCCTCAAAATCATCATCAAAGGTTAACTTGTAGTCAGTGGTGAGAATGGCAAATGCGATGTTAGCATTCATTTCAAGAAGTCTAGAATACTAGAGCAGGGATGTGATGCTGAGGCTTTATAAGGCTTCAGGTGAGGCCTCACCTTGAGTATCGTGAACAGTTTTAGGCTCCTCATCTTAGAAAAGGTGTGCTGACTTTGGAGAGGGTTCAGAGGATGTTCGCAAGGATGATTCTGGGAATGAAATGGTGACCATATGAGGAACGTTTGATAGCTCTGGGTCTGTTCTTGCTGGAAGTTAGAAGGATGAGGGGGGATCTCATTGAAACCTTTGAATCTTAAAAGGCCTAGAGAGAGCAGAGAAAGAGTAGTGGAAAAGATGTTTCCCATGGTGGGAGAGTCTAGGACAAGAGGGGACAGCCTCAAGATAGAGGGGAGTCCATTTAAATCAGAGATGCAGAAACATTTCTTTAGCCAGAAGGTGGCGAATTTGTAACCACAGGCAGCTGTGGAGGCCAGGTCATTGGGTATATTTAAGGCAGGAATTGATAGGTTGTTGATTGTACACGGCATCAAAGGCTACAGGGAGAAGCCAGGGAATGGGGTAGAGGAGGGGAAAAAAGGATCAGCCATGACTGAATGGCAGAGGAGAATCAATGGGCCAAATGGCCTATTTCTGCTCCAACATCTTATGGTCTTACATGTCAACAAGAAACACGTGGTCACAGTATTAATTCAAGGAGAAGAGAAGACTTCTCTGCCAAAGATTTGATTCTATACACTGATGGCTCCTCAGTAATTGAGAGAAGGAATGCAATGATTGTTTCTGGACCCAAAATGCTGGCATCTGAGCAGCAGTAAAGATACACACATGGAACTAACAAATCCACTCACTGAGTGACTTTTATTGGGTATATAGTTACAGGGCATAACCCTGGCTGCTGGGCATGTCCCCCTGAGTGTGAGGTTTCGTAAGGTGTTTGGCAAAAATGTCTTAATATATGCAAGTAAAACTGACAAATAAAGTATCAAAGGGAAGTAACAACATGGAAACAAAGATATCAAGGCTCAGAAAGCAGCTAAAAAGTTGAAATGATGTACGCAGTTTTGTCTCTCAAGATTGAGAGAAAGGCCACTCTCTGGTTTAGAGTTTGTAAAATGTGTTCAGGAAAGTTTTCTAAATCAATATATAGAGGGACCAACTAGAGGGGATGCAATATTGGATCTCCTGTTAGGAAACGAATTAGGGCAAGTGACAGAAGTCTGTGTAGGGGAGCACTTTGGTTCCAGTGATCATAACACCATTAGTTTCAATTTGATCATGGATAAGGATAGATCTGGTCCTAGGGTTGAGGTTCTGAACTGGAAGAAGGCCAAATTTGAAGAAATGAGAAAGGATCTAAAAAGCGTGGATTGGGACAGATTGTTCTCTGACAAAGATGTGATTGGTAGGTGGGAAGCCTTCAAAGGGGAAATTTTGAGAGTGCAGAGTTTGTATGTTCCTGTCAGGATTAAAGGCAAATTGAATAGGAATAAGGAACCTTGGTTCTCAAGGGATATTGCAACTCTGATAAAGAAGAAGAGAGAGTTGTATGAAATGTATAGGAAACAGGGGGTAAATCAGGTGCTTGAGGAGTATAAGAAGTGCAAGAAAATACTTAAGAAAGAAATCAGGAGGGCTAAAAGAAGACATGAGGTTGCCTTGGCAGTCAAAGTGAAGGATAATCCAAAGAGCTTTTACAAGTATATTAAGAGCAAAAGGATTGTAAGGGATAAAATTGGTCCTCTTGAAGATCAGAGTGGTTGGCTTTGTGCAGAACCAAAGGAAATGGGGGAGATCTTAAATAGGTTTTTTGCGTCTGTATTTACTAAGGAAGCTGGCATGAAATCTATGGAATTGAGGGAATCAAGTAGTGAGACTATGGAAACTGTACAGATTGAAAAGGAGGAGGTGCTTGCTGTCTTGAGGAAAATTAAAGTGGATAAATCCCTGGGACTTGACAGAGTGTTCCCTTGGACCTTGAAGGAGACTAGTGTTGAAATTGCGGGGGCCCTGGCAGAAATATTTAAAATGTCGCTGTCTACAGGTGAAGTGCCGGAGGATTGGAGAGTGGCTCATGTTGATCCGTTGTTTAAAAAAGGATCGAAAAGTAATCCGGGAAATTATAGGCCGGTGAGTTTAACGTCAGTAGTAGGTAAGTTATTGGAGGGAGTACTAAGAGACAGAATCTACAAGCATTTGGATAGACAGGGGCTTATTAGGGAGAGTCAACATGGCTTTGTGCGTGGTAGGTCATGTTTGACCAATCTATTGGAATTTTTCGAGGAGGTTACCAGGAAAGTGGATGAAGGGAAGGCAATGGATATTGTCTACATGGACTTCAGTAAGGTCTTTGACAAGGTCCCGCATGGGAGGTTAGTTAGGAAAATTCAGTCGCGAGGTATACATGGAGAGGTGGTAAATTGGATTAGACATTGGCTCGATGGAAGAAGCCAGAGAGTGGTGGTAGAGAATTGCTTCTCTGAGTGGAGGCCTGTGACTAGTGGTGTGCCACAGGGATCAGTGCTGGGTCCATTGTTATTTGTCATCTATATCAATGATCTGGATGATAATGTGGTAAATTGGATCAGCAAGTTTGCTGATGATACAAAGATTGGAGGTGTAGTAGACAGTGAGGAAGGTTTTCAGAGCCTGCAGAGGGACTTGGACCAGCTGGAAAAATGGGCTGAAAAATGGCAGATGGAGTTTAATACTGACAAGTGTGAGGTATTGCACGTTGGAAGGACAAACCAACGTAGAACATACAGGGTTAATGGTAAGGCACTGAGGAGTGCACTGGAACAGAGGGATCTGGGAATACAGACACAAAATTCCCTGAAAGTGGCGTCACAGGTAGATAGGGTTGTAAAGAGAGCTTTTGGTACATTGGCCTTTATTAATCGAAGTATTGAGTATAAGAGCTGGAATGTTAAGATGAGGTTGTATAAGGCATTGGTGAGGCCGAATCTGGAGTATTGTGTTCAGTTTTGGTCACCAAATTACAGGAAGGATATAAATAAAGTTGAAAGAGTGCAGAGAAGGTTTACAAGGATGTTGCCGGGACTTGAGAAACTCAGTTACAGAGAAAGTTTGAATAGGTTAGGACTTTATTCCCTGGAGCTTAGAAGAATGAGGGGAGATTTGATTGAGGTATATAAAATTATGATGGGTATAGATAGAGTGAATGCAAGCAGGCTTTTTCCACTGAGGCAAGGGGAGAGAAAAACCAGAAGACATGGGTTAAGGGTGAGGGGGAAAAAGTTTAAAGGGAACATTAGGGGGGGCTTCTTCACAAAGAGAGTGGTGGGAGTATGGAATGAGCTGCCAGACGAGGTGGTAAATGCGGGTTCTTTTTTAACATTTAAGAATAAATTGGACAGATACATGGATGGGAGGTGTATGGAGGGATATGGTCCGTGTGCAGGTCAGTGGGACTAGGCAGAAAATGGTTCGGCACAGCCAAGAAGGGCCAAAGGGCCTGTTTCTGTGCTGTAGTTTCTATGGTTCTATGGTTCTATGGTTCTTTTTAAAATATATAATTATCTGGTCTGTTGCACACAAAGCATCATTTTAAAGTTTGTAATGACAAAATTTGGAAATATTGTAAACTGTTGGACTGATAGATACATTAAGAAACAGAGAAACGTGAAATAACACATTTTGCAGGAAGGATGCAGAAAGATAATATTAACTACATTGTACAATATTAATGTGGGTGCATGAAAAAGATAGCAGAATACAAATCTTTGAACATGACATGACAAATTGAGAAGCCCATTAAAAAGAACTGCTTGAGAGGGCTTTGGCCTGAAACGTTGACTATTTGAGTCCTGGTGAAGGGTCTCAGCCTGAATTGGCGATTGTTTATTCTTTTCCAATGATGCTGCATGGCCTGTTGAGTTCCACCGATATTTTGTGTATGTTGCTCTGATTTCCAGCCTCTGCAGATTTTCTTTTGTTTGCTTAAAAGCATAGTAGCTTGATGATTTTGTAACAAAAACTTTAAAATGAATTAGTTACACACTTGAAGGGGAAAATATGAAAGCCCAAAGAAAAGAGGTGAGGAAATGAACTAGTTTGACAGGCCGTTCAAAGAGATGGCATGGTCATAATGGTAGAACAGCCTCCATCTGTGTTATGTGATTATAAAGTTTCCCAGCTTCTTTTTGCTAGATATTGTTTCAACAAAGAGATTATTTCCCACAATACTACCATCCTTCAACCTGCTCTGCTCTCCTACCCCTGTTTTATTTTGTTAAATGTTCTTATATCCTTTCTATGATTTCTATGGAGGGAATGGAAGCCAAATAATATATAAGGAATTGTATAACCACTTTAAATGTCAATAATTAGCAAATATATGAACTGAACATTGAAGTCTCAAAAACATACATCATTAGTGATGTTTATTCACAAAATCATTTAGGATTCACCACTGATTGTTGAAGGTCCAATCATTCTTATATGTTATATTTTGAAATTCAGACGAACAAGCTGATATAACCAATTATTTGTGATAAAGCTTGAAAATCCATGATAGGTCAAGTCAAACTCTGACACTGACACTGACAATAATTACTCAAAACAATCAGTGCAGAAGAATCAGGAAATGTTCTTTGCAGTACTTCACTAAAAGTCAGGTAATATCCATTAAGCTTGAGGTGTTATATATATATATATATATATATATATAGGCATCCATTAGTCTTGTGAGACCATGGATTTGCGCCTTGGAAGGTTTCCAGGGTGCAGGACTGGGCAAGGTTATATGGAAGACCGGCAGTTGCTCATGCTGCCTCTCCCCTCTCCACGCCACCGATGTTGTCCAAGGGAAGGGCATTAGGACCCATACAGCTTGGCATCAGTGTCATCGCAGAGCAATGTGTGGTTAAGTGCCTTGCTCAAGGACACACATGCTGCCTCAGCCAAGGCTTGAACTAGCGACCTTCAGATCACTAGACCAATGCCTTAACCACTTGGTCATGTGCCAACTAATTCAGTGAATATTAAGGAAGGAGAAACAGAAGTTCCTTTTTGAACAATGAAAATATAATAGCAAAATACATTATCATCAAAAATTTAATAAAAGGCTACAAATACAAATACCAAAAGCTTCCCACAATGACCATTATGGACTGCTGCTCCACTGGGTTAGGAACAGGGGTTAGGAGATATTTTGCTTCTGGTATTTATGTTTGAATACAGCCAAAACTAATAAGATAAAAACTTATTGTTTGAAACGTGACACAAAATACCTTTGGACAGTTACAAATGAGGCTTAACAATTCTAGCATACCACTCCGGCACATTGTTAAGTATACAGCACATCAATACATAAGAGGGAGGAGCTAAATATGGCACCAGAGGGTGATTTCTTCTAGTTCATCTTTCCTTTAATGTTTCTTCTTTCCTTTTCAAGGTGGTCAGAATCCTGTTGGAGCCCATGATTTACAGCTGCACCAAAACTGCAGAGTGGCTTCCCACTCTCGAAGCTCACCGAGCAGCCTAGTATTTTTGATATCTCCAGGAACAGCCTGTAAGATGTGAGCCTTCAGGGTGCAGCCTTGTAGACAACCCGATTCCTCGCTGGTGTCACGGGAGATTGGAATATTGAAACAGTGACCTTTGCGCTCCAGTAATCTCTCTCTCTCTCTCTCGATGGTGAGAGACAGTCTGTTGCTGATCTCGAGTCAGGAGAACTAGAACTAAAGTGATGTTATAGACTAACGTTGAAACAGCAAGCTGCTACTCTCCCCTGTTGTGGTGGCAGGAATTCTCTCTTTTTTTTTCTTTTCTCTCTCCCTCTCTCACAGAGATTGTGCGATTTTGAACTGTTGGGATGGACAGTGGTTTTTGATGGACTCCAGATCATCGTCTCCTTGGGGGCTTTGCTACTGCTTGCACGGCGAGTGGGCGAGTGGTGGGGGCTGATACATGCTGAAGCAGGTGGGGGGAAGGCGAGGGGGAAGGTTGATACTTTGCTGCTGCTGCTTGTGCATGGGAGGGGAGGAGGGGCTTTGGGGTTCTAACATTATTCTGTAATTCGTTGTTTGGAGGTTTTTCCTTCTGTTTCGTGGATGTCTGTGAAGAATAAGAATTTCAGGCTGTACACTGTATACATTCTCTGATAGTAACTGGAACCATTGAACCACCTGAAAAATTACATCCACTAACTTCAGTTGCTAACACATTCACACCACAATTACTCTCCTCACTTTCACTAACTTTATACAAAATTGATCATTTTGCTTGCAAGACCACTGGAAGCTTAGAACAGGATGAAGAGTAACATTCTTGAAGGAAACAAGAGTTATCCTTAATTAAGATTTTAATTTCAAACATCATGCAATATACCAAGCCTGACAGCCCTCATGTGATAATATATGCAATCCAAGAATAAACTTCCCTTATTTTCAGAGGCAATTCTTCATTCATCCACACTTCTGCTCTCACCTTCTCATCTCATCTCATTTACGCCAGGTCAAGGTATAACATCCTCAGCTTTCAGCCTACCAGTCTCTATAACTTCAATGGCCTCATGTCTTTATTTTTTTCTTTCCTCAGATCAGGCTGTACCTCTTTGCTTTAGTTGTTTATTTTTTCCCCCATCCTCCAACCAATAATTCTTTTGAAGTATTTTTGCCTCTTCTGTCTGCCCCTCTGCAACATAAAACACATTCGTCTTCTTACTTTTCCAATTCTGAAGAACAGCCTTTGACACGAAACAGCAAATCCATTTCTTTCTCCACAGATGCTGCTCAACCTGCTGACCAATTTTTTGTTTCATTTTGGATTTCTAGTATCTGCAGTATTTTGTTCCAATTGAATAATTTTAAGTGATCATGCCTGAAAAACTCAACTTCATTTGGGTAGAAATTGGACCGGAAGTAATGAGTCCTGTGTTTGGAATAAGACTGGCACTTCTGACACTTTGTCCTTGGATCTTTTTCTGCTATACTGGACCACTGCAATGTGCTGTCACTTTTCTTGGGATGAACTACAAAGATACATATATAAACTTCAGCTTGTCCATTTTAACCTAGAGGAAGAAATTACTCATGTTTCCACTTCTGAATTGCTTGACTTCCATGCAATTTTGTTCCTCTACATTATGAATTAAAAATCACAAAGTATTACTTCTTTTGGAAACTCCTGACTTCCAGATGATTAGGTATAATCAGAACCATGTAGTCCTCTAAGCCATTGTAGATAGCGATTGTTTAATTTGCACAGGATATAATATTTAGTAAATATAGTTTAATTGATCATACTAGAAATAATAAAGAATACAAGAACATTTAATGAAATAAAGCAGTGATGGGGAGCAAGTCTACGATAGGAACACTGAAAGTTAAGTTCATTAATGTTGATGGGAACTTGGAAATCAACATCCGAATTATAAATACAAGTAGTTATAATTGCTCTTAGCTACCTACTACAAGATTAACTATCTCAAATCCTATGAAACAGAACTGTTACCTGCCCAAGATATTATAAGAACTGCCCAGCACCTGACTCATTTGTGGAGACACTAACTAGCAAAATGTCAAGCTGAAAATATACATTTTGGTAATAAGAAGTGGGAATGTAGCATGCACAATTCAAAAGTGGTACAAGAAGAGAAAGGCATTGGGATACTATATATTTATATAATCCATTAGAGTGAGCTAAAGCATAAGAATCAAAATCGGGTTTATTATTAGTGACATATGTTGTGAAACAATACTTTACAGCTGCAGTTCAATGCAAAACATAAAAATGACAAGTTACAAAATAAATATACAGTATAAAAAATGAACAATGAGGTAGTATTCATGGATTCATGGACCAGTCAGAAATCTGATGGCAGAGGGGAAGAAGGAATTCCTAAAATGTTGAGTGTGTGTCTTCAGGATCCTGTGCCTACCTCTTCTCTGAAGGTAGTAACAGAAAGAGGACCTATCCCAGGTGGTGAGGGTCTTTAATGTTGGATGCTGCCTTCTTGAGGCAATGCTTCTTGAAGATGTCTTTATGGAAAGCAAGGCTGAATCTACAATCGTCTACAATCTTTTGCGATCCTGTGCATTGGAACCTCCACACCAGGCTGTGATGCAACCAGTAAGACTGCTCGCCACTGTACACCTGTTTGGTGAGAGAGCCAATTTCCTCAAGCTCCACAGAAAAATGAAGGATAGACCATGTGCTTCATTGATACAGGAAAGAACACTGGAGCAAAAAAGTCACAATGAACCTCTGTAGACCACTAACTTGGCCACAACTGGATTGTAATGCCCAGCTCTACGTGGCTCACCTCAGGAATGATACAAATTTATTAAAGTTGTAGACGAGATTCTGGAGATAAAGTATTTCAGTATTTTGAATACACCATAGAAGCTATGGTTGTTGAGGTAGATGAGAATGTGGGGAGACTAAAAATGGGATTAATGTAGGATCAAAAATGGGTGTGTAATGGTCAGTGTGGAATCTTTGGATAGAGTAGTTGTGACAAATCTGACTGGGGAATTTAAAAGTAATGAAAGGCAGATAAAGAGAATTTGTTTCCATGGGCAGGGGGATCAACACCTATTACAACAATGACTTTATAAAACAATGGCTCGGCCACGATCAAACTCAAAATTGTAGCAAGCTAGTAATCAGTAAAAGTGCTCAATGTGACATGAAGAAAATCTTTTTGCCCAACAAGTGGTTCACATCTAGAATGTACTGTGAGGGGTCAAATTGATGTAAGATTCAATTGTTGCATTCAACAATTAGAGAGTGGGACTGATTGGATTACTGACAGAGTTGGCATGGACGGGTAGAAATAAACTCTAATGTCTGTAACAATTCTGTGATTCTATGAAAAGAAGCTTACCTTGACCGATATTTAACTATAAACTGATGGCATGTTATACAAATAAAAATGTCACCCTAACATACTGCGCAAATCCTCTCCAAGGCAGCATGTCAACTTAAGAACACAGGCGCAGGGTAATTCACTTAGCCCTTCAATCCTGCCTTCCCATTCAATACAATTATGTCTGATCTGCCTCAGGCCTCATGTCTCTGTGCTAGTTCTCCGTGGCCCTCATTTCCATGATTTAAAAAAAAATATAAGTTTCCCTGTTGCTTCTTGACTTCTATTCAGTCATTGCAAGTACTGCCTAGAATATTAAAAATGTATCATAAGGATGAAGTTCATTGTTCCGACAGTAGGTGGCAGAATTCAGTCAATTTTATTTTCTTGAAATCTGTCCTTCCACAAACAAGAACTATCATTCTAAATCAGAGTTAAGGAGGTAGGATTGGGCTCTTTGCAGATGTTTCATATGAAAATTATCTGCCACACTGAGGTAAACACAATGTTTGCACACGGCCTGGATCAGATTGTAAGCGCTGATTGGACAGGCCAGCATATCTGTAGTTGTGAACTTCCCATGATTCAGGACATTTACAAGGACAGGTGTGTAAAAAGGGCCTGCAGGATCACTGGGGACCTGAATCACCCCAACCACAATCTATTCCAGCTGCTACCATCCAGGAGATGGTACTGCAGCATAGAAGCCAGGACCAACAGGCTCCGGGACAGCTTCTTCCACCAGGCCATCAGACTGATGAACTCACGCTGACTTGAGTGTACTCTATATTACATTGACTGTTCTATTTATTATAAATTATTACAAATTACTATGATTGCACATTGCATATTTAGATGGAAACGTAACATAAAGATTTTTACTCCTCATGTATGTGAAGGATGTAAGAAGTAAAGTCAATTCAAGTCAATTCAATGCAAGGCATTTGGACATAGACCTAACAGAGGACACTTACAAAAAAAACCAAAAAATGTTTCTAGCTTCGCAGATAACAATGTGCAAAAGAAGAGTAAAAGATAGTTTGGAGTTCTTCTCAAATCAACTTCTCACCTTCTATTTAGTCCCTGCATTTTTTTTTTACTTTTATTGTGTTTGAGATTTTCTTCATGAAAGGTATTTTTTTTTACATTACACTGGTACTGAAATAAACTTCTTCTTTGACATATACAAAAATGTTACAGCATATAGAGATTGGATTAAAATCAGATTTTGGTCAAGTTAAGCTTCATTGATCAGTAACCTGATGGCCGGTTTACCCAGTGCAAACATGCTAAATGAAGAAAATCTATTTAGTGTATCCTACTTCCCAGCTCTATCTATAACTTAATATACAAAGGCATCAATAAATATTCATCCAAGTACTTTCTAATTTGAAAGCATTCTTTCTCAGAATAAAAGCTACATAATGATCCAGACGGCAGAGTTGCTGCCTCACAGCCACAATGAATGGACCACCCTGGCATCGAGTGCTTTGGGAGGAGTTAGCACATTCTCCCTGTGACTGTGTGGGTTTTTTTTCCAGGTGCTTTAAGTTTCTCTCCCCTGCTCCTCCCCAAGGCATTTAGATTGTCAGGTTGATTGCCACTGTATATTATCCCTGTAAATTGTGTGATAACCCACACATTGTAAGTTGTGTGGTGGGATCTGGGGAAATTGATGGGAATATAGGGAGAATGTAATTGGATTAGAGTAAATGGGTGCTTGAAGACTTGGTGTGCTGAAGGACTTGTTTTCATACTGTATGACTCCAAAACTCAAACCGGCAACTCACAGTTTTCACTTCATTTTATAACCTACAGAGGTGAAACTCAACTTTGCTATCCTCTACACTACCTCTTCACTTATTTCATCATAGTCCTAATGAAGGGCCTCAGCCCAAAATGCCAACTCTTTAATCCTTTCCATCCATTTTACCTGACCTGCTGAGTTCCTCCAGCAGTCTGTTTGTTACTCTAGATTTCCAGCATACGCAGAACCTGTTGTGTTTATTCCTTTATTGTATTGTCTTTTATTTTCTTCAGACTTAGTAATGCACTGCATTGTACCTTGGCCTATCATTTAAGCTTTTCACTTGAAAAGAATCATATTTACTCTGTTGGAGATTCAACTTCAAGGTTTCAACCATATTCCTTTTCAATCTGCATTCCAATCTTTTACAACTTTTTGATTTTTTAATCCAGAGTTTAATGTTTTAATCTGTTGACATTATTACTATAGTGGGGTTCTGGAGGCACAAATTCAAAGTCCATCACGGCAGCTGAAAATTTCAATCCACTGAATTAAACATAATCTCAGAACATAAAGAACACCAGTATTGCTAATGGTTACTGGAAGCACTGTCTTGTGAAAACCATCTGCTTCACTGATGTCATTTATGAAAGAAACCTGCCTGTCCTCACCTGGTCCGTTCTACTCATGCTCACATTGAATTTCATTCTCAAGATCATTATATTGAATAACTGTCACCAAAAGCACATCAGACCGATCACCTGAGATCTCAGGGCTGATCCTGTTTGTAATTCAGAGCAGAAGCTATGTAGAAGCGACAGCTCTCGCATAAAGGGGTTGCTCCACTCCTGGTTAAAAATAAAGCAAAATAACCGAAGGGGAGAACTTACTGCTTCAGTTTTCTTGGTTGAAGGCTGTTTCCTTGGCGTTTTCCTTACCCCCTCCTCACAGCTAAACACCAGTCTGTTTGCCAGGAAGCAAAATATCAAGTTCTGGGATTGAATGAGGGACAGGCTTTATAACATGAATAGCTTTGGTTAGTTATCTTCAAGAAAATGTTTAGATATTATTAAAATCAGAACACAAAAAGCTAATAATTTCTAATTCTCAAACGGTTTGGTCAGATTGGCCAGACGAATTAAATCCATTGACTGATAATAGATAACTGTGGTGAGGAAGGCAAATGTAACGTTAGCATTCATCTCAAGAGGACTAGAATATAAAAGCAAGGATGTAATGTTGAGACTTTATAAAGCACTGGTGAGTCATCATTTACAGTAGTGTGAGCAGCTTTGGGCCCCTTATCTTCGAAGGGATTGCTGAAACCAGAGAGGGTTCAAAGAAGTTTCATGAAAATGATTCCAGGATTGAATGGCTTATCATATGAAGAGCTTTAGATGGCCCTGGGTCTATTCACTGGAATTCAGAAGAATGAGGGGTGTCCTCATTGAAACCTATCAAATGGTGAAAGGCCTTGGTAGAGTGGATGTGGAGAGGATGTTTCTACAGTGTGAGTGTCGAAGATCAGAGGACACTGCCTCAGTAGAGGGGCATCCTTTTAGAACAGAGATGAGGAGGAATTTCTTTAGCCAGAGAGTGGTGAATCTGTGGTATTCTTTGCCACAGGCAGCTGTGGAAGACAAGTCTTTATGTATATTTAAGGCAAGAGTTGACAGATTCTTGATTAATCAGGGCATGAAGGGCTATAGGGGGAAGGCAGGAGACTGGGGCGGCAAGGAAAAATGGATGAGACATAATGAAATAGCAGAGGAAACTCGATGGGCCAAATGGCCTAATTCTGCTCCTGTATCTTATGGTCTTATGGACATCACTAGTGGCATTTCTATTTGCATTTTAATCTGAGACAAAACAGTTCATTAGCAAATTGGGAAATTGAAACTTATTGAAAGTTTGATATCTTGAGCATATCAGATTATCAAGAACCTTAGCTGAAAAAATGGTTGAGGATGAAGCAAACCAAGGGTAATAATATTTCTGATTAAGGTTAAAACATTTTGATTTCAAATTCAGTAAAAGCTCCCTTAATGCAGAGAGCTGAAGGAAAAATCAGCAGTCAAATCTATCATTTACACAACCAAGATAGAAATACTGTCTGAACTAAGCTTTAATAGGAAAAGTGGCAAAAAAAATCTGGTTAATGATTGCTAGGCACTATATTTGGCAATTCAATCTTTTGTTATTTTCTGTGCTATTGGAAGTTGCATGAAATAAACAACAATATTTTGTTCAGTTCCATAACCTATAGGAAATATATCAGTTTCTTGGTTTATGTTCGGTCTTGTCTCAATTGAATATTTATTAATTTAGCCACAGGGAGGCAGGATTCTACATAAAACGACACAGTGTTCATAAAGAGAGGGAGAAATACTAATATAGGCAAACTTAAGACAGTGTTCATCCATTGTAAATCGTAATATAGTCACATCTTAGGTTTATGCATTCTGAGTTAATTTATTTTTAATTCATTTGTCCACTGATTACTGACATAAAAATGGACAGGTTTTAGTTTTATTTTCTGTCTTGCACAGGCACTATAGAAGAGAGCAATTATAATATGAGTAGATTAAAAGACAGCTTCAATTTCAATGCAAGCACTAGAATTTTACATGAAAATAAAAGAAAGGAAACATTTTAGTTTAATCTGTGAACCCCAGATGCAAACTTTCAGTCACTTCGCCCTGAATTTTCAGAAGGTAGCAATTGACTAGTACGGCATGTGAAGTAACAGTTCTGCTCTTCCTGCTGACGTGCTTTAGACTGACAGGAAAATTAAGGAGGAACAAGAGACCATGTATAGACCAGCCTCTGGATAAAAAAACAAGTTGCCTCTCAGATTCCTATTAAAACTCTCTCTTCTCACTCTCAGTCTCTGTAATCTGGTTGTTGATTCCCCAGTTCTGGGAAGACTGTCTGCATTCACTCTATTTTATACAGTTATACATCACTCCTCATTCCCCAACACTCCAATGAATAAAGTCCTAGCTTGTTCAATCTCTCTTTATATCTCATTGCCTTGAAGCACAGCAACATCCTCAACAACTCAGCAGGTTGAGCATCATCTGTGGAGGGAACAAAATGTGAATGTTTCAGGTGAACTTTCAGCATCAGGACTTTAAAAAATGAAGATGCTGGTTTCCAGCTAATGAGCTGTGGGAGCTTGATCAATGGTTATTATCCATCAGCATGGAGACAACTCTGATCAAAGAGGTTTCAAATGTAACTCAAGGCTTCACAATGATGAATTCACTATTTTACCTGCAGCAATGGTCAATATTGATTGTTCTCTTCTTGTACTTTCTACTGACCTGAGAATTTGCTGTAGTTTTCATATATTATGAGAGGATGAGGCACCTAACAATACTGAGGATGCTCTCTATGGTGACAGTGTAGAATTGCGCCATAATATTCTGGGGAAGAAGGAATTCTACAAATTGTCACAGGACGTACATCCTCTGCTGAGCCTTTCTTATTAATGAAGGAAATATGGTTCTCCCACATGATGTTTTGCAAAATAATGATGCCCAGGAACCCAAAAATTGAAATGGCTCTAACTGTAAAGTTGTTGTTGATCCTTGCCTCATTTCCTGAATGAAAACATCTAAAAAGTGTTTAAACCATGGAAAGCCCAATGTTTAGTGAAAATAGTTCTGGCCAACTATGGGTCGTTTTCTTATAAAGAATAATTCTGCCTCCTAAGACTTTCAATCTCTTGTTCTGAGATAAACAGCAATTTATCTAGACCCGGTGTTAAAAAAAACATAGAAGTGTAACAAAGCTATTTGACAATTCAAGTTACCAACTCTTTGCACTCAGATGCAATGCAACTTACAACCACAATATTATAAGACCACAACTACATACAGGCAAGCATTTTTCTTATTGCATGCCTGTACACCATAAAAAGCATCTGATTATTTCCCTTATGAGCAGAAATCTCTTCTCTCCTCTAAATGGTCCGATTACCTCATACAGTTAGACTGGCCAGAAAATGAGCCCAACACCATTGTCTCTGCCTGCATGGATGTGTACTCATCTCCAATATGCACGGTCCTCACACACTTCTTTAACCATCATCTATCTGACAGCGTATGTTGCAGCTTTTCTCTTCAATGACAGTTAACACGCTTAAACACCTAATAGATCACCCTTGAGTTCAGAGCTGACCACATTAGTTAAGCTTGTTGCTGGATGAGTTTCTTTCTTTCTTTCTCTCTCTCTCTCTCTCTCTTCTCTCCTGTTTCAACAGCTAGACCACGTCCATAGATTTCACTGCATTAACTAATACATGTCCCAACCAGGATGACTTCAGCCAGCTGAGAAGTGAATCATTTAAATCAGTACTACCTGTTGAGCCATGACAGAAGCTAGCAGCTGGTCTGTTCCAGCATATAGGTTTTGAGCTGCTCACTTTGTCAGGAATCTACTGAGGTAAGCATCCTGTGAGAAGCGTAGCAGAAGTGGCACTGGTCATGACCAAGACAGGCTCTGTGGGAGCCCTGTGTGGAGGCAGCAGGAGCACATGTTTATAGCAGCAACCAGTTCCAAAGCTGCATCCGTGCCGAGCTTATCCACGCTGTATCCATACAGATTGGGAGCAACTCCTGTCATAATGGGGCAGCTCTATTTATCCCATGACCCTTTAACCTGACATTAGGCTACTCATTGGAAAATCTCAGAATCATTTTTGGGGGAATTCAGAAAAGCTTTGAGTACGGTTGTGGGGAGAGTTACCAGGCAAAGAGAGACAGATCCAAAAGACATGTCCAAAACTTCCTTGAAAATATACAATATCACCCCAGATAGCTGGGAACCATTGGCCTAAAAGCGAGCATGCATGATGGAACTTCAATGCCATTAACTAGAAGCACAAAGAAGCCCTCTGCAAGTCACGCACTACTTACCCGCTCACCCACCCTATTAGGGCCACTCTGTCTCACAAACTACTAACCCACCAACCCCAATGACCGCTACTAATGCCATCTGTGGAAAAGTCTGTCATTCTCAGATTGGCATCAATAGTCACCTCAGAACCCACATAACCAAGGTGGATGCAAGTCATTCTCAATACTGAGGGACTGTCTAAAAATAGGAAGATGACCAATAAGGTCATAAAATGTAGGAGTAGAATGAGTCAATTTGCCCTTTCAGATTGAGGTTTGCTCCCCTCAATCCTATTTAAATGCCACTTTAAATATACCCAATGATTTGGCCTCCACAGCTGTCTGTGCCCATGAATTCCATAGATTTACCACCCTCTGGCTAATGAAATTCCTGCTCATGAACGCTAACATTGCACGTGTGTTGCTTACCACCAACAAGATGATGATACAGAAAGTTCCTTGCACCCTGGAGCATAGCCTTCCAACTTGCCTATTTTTTAAAACTTCTATTTTTTAACCCCCATTGTATGAGTAAGGGGTTTCTTCTTTCACGTTACTTGCTAAGGCTAATAAAATGGCTTCTTTGTAATGTTAACTAATGAGGTAATGTTCTCTGCAGCAACATGTTTGGGTTATAATTAGTGATAACGGGATTTATATTCATTTGCTAACCAATTGGGATAGATGTTATTCTTTCTTGTGTATCTGAAAGCTGTTGTTTGCGCGGGATTTGAGAGAGAAGGCGCGAGGCGGATGAAGAGAGAAGAGGTGGGTTGAGCAGACAGTTGCCAGACCTGCTGGGCCTGGGCTCGGGGCAGGAGCCCAGGGGCCAACAGCGAAAGGGAATCCGTGAGCTGCAATGTTTGTGCACTGGACACATTTATGAGATTATTGGCACCTTTTATTTGTTTTCCTTTTCTTTTGTTTCTCTACTAACCCCATACTTAAATACAAAATCTTAATCGTTTATCTGCACATTGTGGGCTGAATGTTATTTCGGGGTACAGATGTTACACAGGGGACACAACACGCAGCATCCACCCAAACAAGAGTGCTAAAGTTTGGCCGGGTAGTGGGCGCCATCCTCGAGATCATGCCACTAGATACAACGAGTCTTACATATGTTTGGATAATAAATTAAATAATGCTCAATTTCTGTCACATTATCTTCAAGTCCAAACTGTTCCAACCTATATAAAAAGGAGAATGTTGTTCAAGCAGCGTCTGTGGAAATGATTGTTGTAGTCAACCTTCTGAGTGCACATCCAGCATCAGAACAGAGAGGGAACAGGGAAGTCTGACAGTTTTCAGCAGTACAAATGAGATTCGGATTACTTTATTGTCATATACACAAGGGTGCAATGAAATTCCTTGCTCAAATGAAGCTTACAGAGTGAACATCATACCCAGTAATAATACAGCAATGAGGGCAAAATAATGGAGTGTTGCAAAGCACAGCAAAATGGTGAAAAGACAGCAGCACAACCTGAATTAGTGCAAAAAGAAATGCTAAAGTAACAATAATGGAATCACCGAGACAGGCAGAATTAAGAGACAGAGACAGCATCACCAGGAAGGGGGTGTAAAAGAGGTGATTGGTTCAGAAGTCTGATTTCCTGTGGGGAAGATGATGTCCTTGCAAGGAGATTCAAGATTGTTGACAATATTGGATAAACTGAGCAGGAGGTTGTTGTGTGGGATGAATCATATTCTTACATAAAGCCAATGCATATTATTCAATCATACCATAATGAACTATGGATTCGAGCCAATCACCTAATCTGACTGAGTAATTACTACCCTCAGAAGAAAAGTAGATTTCAAAAGTGAAGACTGCTTCAAACTAGCATAATTCAGATCAATAAAAAAACAACTGATTCATCAACACTTTAGTACTATAAAGTAGTTATTCAGGATTAAGAACATAGTGAAGAGCAGTGGTGTGGGAAACATCCAAAGAAACTGCAGCATGATTTATGAACAGCAGCCTCATGCATAAGCAGAGTGTTTCATGAGAAAATTGTTTGAGAAAATAGTTACACAGAATGCAATGGATGCAACTAAATGTAGGTAACCATGCCAGAACCTCGACTGTTACACCACAGAACTCAGACCAGAATAAAAGCAAATTAACATCTGTCTTTCCTTTATTCTTCACCGTTTGAAAGTTACACATGAATGTATGGTGTCTGTACTGTAACAGAAAACAAAGTAATGGGATTGTCCTGACCCTATTCAATAAATATCTATATTTCCAGAGGGTTTAACTGTATTAGGGTTACATGAATGTGGCCTGATTGAAATTGCAGTCTATATATTACCAGGTTATCTACAGCCACTACAACTATTTCAAGGATTTGCAAGAACAACTTCATTGCCAACTTTATATAGTTATGAATTTTTATTGCTGATGATTATTTCCAATACTTTTATTTTACTAAACAATTTTTTTATAATAGTGTACCATGTAACTTTTGTTTCCAACTACATATAAATATTAAGTAACAGCATGAGTCTATTGTGTCAGAAGTAGCTGTAGACCTTGTGGACAATATATTCTGCAGTGCGACCCAGCAGGCACAGGGATATCAAGCAGTGAGAGCTAGAAATTACGAATGCAACATCAAATAAAAATGCTACATGTAACAGGATTTCACTAGAACACCTTCTCACCAGGTCCATTCACTCTGGAGTTTGAGTAGCATAATTATTCACAATTATACAAGTACCTCAAAAATTACACTTCTATCTTAATTTTACAAAGAATTTAATGTACAGATTTAAAATAGCTGAGATAATAAATCAATAACCTTCAACGTCAGGCATGGCAAATCATTTCAGCAACGTTGTAAAGATTTTCTGGAGTATACAAGAGGGATAAAAATTATAAAACCATGAGACCTTTTATGGAAAACTGTCATAAACATGGGAAACACATAGGTCAGAAGATTCCTGATTATTTACATCTAGGAAATGCAATGTGAAACTAATTATTTTTGCATGACATTAAGAAACTACTGAAACACCAACAAAAAAAATTCAACTGCATTTAATTGTAAATAATTTTCTTTCCCAAAAATTACACATTCTAAAGTTTCCGTGACTGTTTAATGGTCTTGCATCAGCACTGACTTCGGTATACTATGTCTTTCTTTATTCAAACAGTTAGTTAAACAGATGCTTATTCGTTCCCATCTCTTTGAAAGGTAATTGTTTGTCTAATCTTCAGTCCGTGATATATAGAGTTACATTAGAGAACCATCTGGTTTCCATCATTCACAGCTTTGAAATGCACACAATAGTCTTCTATTTATTTATTTTTCATATTTCATACAATCTGACAAATTTTCATGGAATGTATTCCCAAATAAGCTGATATCTAAAATAGGTAGAACAATCAATTGGAAGACTTATAAGTCTTGCCATATGGTAATTGATTTCTCCTACACTACTTGATTCCTGTAGCCAGCTGTGATACAGTGCAGAATTGAATTGGCAATCATAAGCAGGCCATTCCCTCACCCAATGGTCTGGGAGTGGGGGGTGGCGAGGGCGGGGTGGTAATAACTTCTGGTGGAGTTTGAAACTCAAGAGTAGATCAAAAGGTCCACATCCTTGCTGTTAGAGCTGATCTCTTTCAGGCATGAGGGGCAGCATCCATTATGTGGGTTTGGGAAAGTCAGTTATATTGTGATATAAACTCACTATTGTAGGTACAAACAAACAGATTCAAGTTTAGCATAGAACAAGACAGTGGCTAAATAAGTTTTTTTAAAAAAAGGAGTCATTCAGCATGGAAACAAGTCCTTCAGCCCAACTGGTCTATAGTGTGCAAGATTCCAATTTAAGCTACTTGCATCTGTTCGTGTTTGACCCATTCTTCTAAATTTCTCCATACACGTTCCTGTCCATGTGCCTTTTAACTATTGTTATTGAATCAAAATCTATTAATGAGAGGCATGGCATGTGAGTCTCTGAATGAAATCTGTCCAGGAATCTTTGTTTCATCTTTGTTTCACCGATAACATTTCTAATGTAAATCGCATGGAGGCTAAAATTAACGAGGTGTTTGCAAAACTGAAGATAAGGTTAATATCAAGATATGATTAATAGCCCAGTTAATGGCTTTTGCAAAGTTCTGTAATTGAATGAACCAAAGACAAATGATATTTAATGTAAACAATTTAAAGCATTAGATGTCAGGCAAAATATCCCTTTGTGACATTCAGCATGACAATGGAACAAAACTTGTTCAAAAAATCATTTATCAAAGTTATTTAACTTAACATTTCCAGTTAAGACAGTGAACAAATTAAAATAGCCAACAAACATGCAGGACCCAGTGAAGGGTAGAATTTGTAGCTTTCCTACAAATAGCAAGTGATGATAGATTGTTCATTGATCAATGATTTTCTAGGGAAAGAGGCAAAGTTAGGTTACAGATCAGCCAATGGCGAAGCAGGCTCTATGCAACGTGGCCAAATATACTCTTTTGTACATATTATAATATGGCTTCACAATACATCAATTAGACTATATGTACAACAGTCAATCATCATTAATAATAATAGAAAGATGCAAAGGTAGAAATAGATGAAATTGTATTATCTTATGTTATTCCTGTCCGCGCCTTGTGGTGCATCGGGTGGCAACCTTGCTGTTTCTTTAGCATTTTGTCTGATTTTTACGAGGCCAAGTTGCAAGCTCAGTGCTCAGCCCAGCACGGATGGAAAGTGTGCAAAGAGCCAGCTGGATTCAGACCACTCACTTCAAAGTCCGGTGCTGATGCCACTACACCACTGGCTGGCTATTATCTTATGAGCATTATATTATTGGACATCAGCCCAGTCCTGTAGAAGGGTCTTGGCCCAAAGTATGGACAGTTTATTACCATTCATAGATGCTGCCTGACCTGCTGAGCTCCTGAAGGACGTTGTGTGTATTGGTCTATATTTCCAGCATCTGCAGTACCTCTTGTGTCTTTTATATTAGTGGAATTGTATTATCTTATGAGAAGCACAGTTATTTACATTGTACCTTCTACATAAAATAACCCAGGAGCCTTGAGAAGATTGAGATAAGTGGATGACAAATCACCAGAGAGCAGAGAAATGTGTCCTCAATATATTCAAGATAGAGATTAATATATTTTTGGATATTAATAAATCAAAGGATATGGAGTTTGTGTGGGAAAGTGGCTCTGAGGCAACACTTACTGAACAACAAAGTAGACACAAGGGGCCGAACAGTCTAGACTTCATGGTTTCTTTTGTTTTTATGAGATGTAACCAAAGTTCTAATTATGTACCAAATCATTTTTACCAATTAATAATTGCTATAATCCTATGAAATAAATTAATTGTGTGAATGGACTTGGATTGCTTTGGATTTCTTTAAAAATTATGATCTTTCAGCTGCAACCATAACTATACGTATACGTTCCAATTTTTATTTTATTTTTTAGAAGAAGCTGATGCCAGGATTGCTCAAATGATTTCAATGTTGTAGAACTGTCTGATGGAGGACAATGAGAAGTAAAGCAAACAAATAAAGGAATTCATTTTAGCTGTGAAATGCTGGTCAGAGCTATATATTGCTTAAATGGTGAAATGAAAATTGTGTTTTCACTTCCAGGTTTGTTGAGTCCAACAGAATTCGTCAATACCTGCTTTGTTGCTGGTAGTTTTGCCAGAAACTCGCCAAAACTGGTAGCTGACAACGATCATGGTGAGAATGGTTGAACACATGTTCGAAAGATTGCCACAAACAAGAGAAAATCTGCAGATGCTGGTAATCCAAGCAACACACACACACACACAATGCTGGAGGAACTCAGCAGGCCTACTCCTCCTCTTTTATCTCCAGTCCTGCCAAAGAGTCTTGGCCCAAAACGTCGACTACACTTTATTCCATAGATGCTGCCTGGCCTGCTGAGTTCCTCCAGCATTTTGTGTGTGTTGCTCAAGGGATCACTAGATCTTTGGGCAATTTCCTTTAAGGTCAGCAGTATAAGTCATTCTTCCAAGATTGACCACAAAGTCTGGAGACAATAAGCTGACACAAGGTGTTACGGAAAGATTGCACAGCATATTGGGCAATTTTTATTGGTATGTACACAAATAGATGCTGATCAGCCCTCTTTCACACATGTAAAAGCACTGATTGATACATGTCGGAATACTACACAATAGCAAATGGCATCCATAGGTCCAGCAGCTGAAATTACTAAGTAATTTGAAACTGATAATCTGGCAATAATCAAGCAAGGAAACAGAGACAAAGCTACAAGGAAGCATCCAAACTGTAATCAATGGTAGGCTAGGAGAGTTGGAGTTTTAGAGGTACAAACCTCTAATTATCTGCTAAGACAGCTGGCTCATCCTTCATTCTGCAGGGGGTAAAGCGTAAATTTATGCATTGTTGCTTAGAAATATCAATAGTTGGAAGCAGCTGCATAAACACGTGACTATGCTTTGATTGCAGACTATGTACCTCATCATTCGGATCAGCATTTTTCAGCGTGGATTTCTACAATAGTTTACTTTTACTGCCTCTTGTAAGCTTCTGGAAATAGTGTTGTTTTTCATAGATGAATTTGTTAAAATTGAAAAAATAATCAAAATATTGAAATTTAACATTTTGCAGCAATCCTCTATTTCAAGCCAGCGTAGCATTCTATTTACTGATTACTGCTCATGTTTCATTGTCCTTTTATTTGGTTTTAAAAAAACTATAATCATTATCACAAACACAAGAGATTCTGGAGATGCTGGAAATTCAGAGTAACATATACAGAATGCTGGAGGAACTCAGTACATCAGGCAGCAGCTATGGAAAGGAATTTACAGTCGATGTTTCAAGCCAAGACCCTTCATCAGGACTGGAAAGGAAGGGTAGAAGAAGGCAGAATAAGAAGGTGGGGGGGAAGATGGAATATGAGGTGTTGCTCCTCCAATCTACTTGACATAGATTGGGGGGCCGCTTTGCCGAGCACCTTCACTCAATCTGCAACGAGCAGGATTTCCCGGTGGGCAGCCATTTTAATTGCAATCCCTATTCCTATTCTGACATGTCAGCCTGAGGTCACCTCTACTGCCACTTTCATGTTGGAGCAACAACGCTTCATATTCCATCTGGGAAGCCTCCAAATGGATGGCATGAACATCAATTTCTCTGACTTCCAGTAATTGTTCCCCCTTCCCGTTCCCTCTTTTTCCATTTCCCACTTTGGTTCCCCTCTTACCACTTTTCTTCTCCTCAACTGCCTACACCTCCCCCTGGTGACTCTCCTCTTCCCTTTTTTCCCCATGGTCCACTCTCCTCTCCTATCAGATTCTTTCTTCTTCAGGCCTTTACATTTTCCACCTATCACCTCCCAGCTACTCACTTCACCCCCACCTTCATATTCTGGCACCTTCCTCCTTTCTTTCCAATCCCGATGAAGGACTTCAGCCCAAAATGTCGACTATTTATTCCTTTCCTCAGATGCTACATGACCTGCTAAGTTCCTCCAGCATTTTGTATGTGTTACCCTATTATCATTGTATCTATTTTATGAAGGTGACTACCAGGAATAGTCTGGTTGACAACCGGGAATAGTCCGGTGACAGCGTGGAGAGACAGCGGACAGCCAGGAAAGACTGGCACCGGGGGTGTCAGGACTGGCAGTCCGGGCACCAGCTCAGAAGAGCACCAACCCCTTGAAGCTTCTAGTTTACATGGAGAAACATGCCCTCGGGGTCCTCTGAAAGGGAGGGAGAATGATGGACCCAATCGGACGAATACAGTTAATTACAGGGAACGTCTACGACCAAGAGCTAGGCTAAGAGGCTCTGAGTGTCCAGTGTGTTGGTGTGGGAGAGCGTTTTCCAGCATTAAAGGTTTACGAGTCCACCAAGCAAAGTTGAAGTGCTATTCCACCCCAGTGGATGAAGATGAGATTTCTTCACCAAGCACAGATGATGTGGTCTTTTTTCAACCACTGATTCACAAGCCACAGCGATTCACTCTGGAGAGTGTCATCATACTCCAGGTCAGACGAGAGATAACCCAAGTCAGGTTTCAGACCACAGTTCCCAGGTAGATTCTTCGCATGATGGCGGTGGTGAGGAGGTAGAGAAGAAGAGGAAGGTCAAGTGGCCAGCAAACGCGGATGAGAAGGCTTGGCATGTGTTTGATGAGGATATCAGTATGATGTTGGAGAACACTCTCAGGGGAACATCAAAGAGAAAGTTGGAAGTGATGGGCGATATGATTTACGACGTTGGATAGTACAGGTTTGGTTTGGTTGAGTTGAAGAAAACAAAGCCTACACAGCAACAAAGCAGGCGCCAGAAGGAGATTAGTAGGTTGAGGAAAGAGCTTAGATCGTTGAGACAGAGGTGGAAGGTAGCAAGTGAGGGTGACAAGCCAGGGCTTGCTGATCTCCCAGAGCATTTTCAAATAAAGTTAGCATCACTCCATCATGCAGAGTCACAATGTACAAAGAGAAAGAAGAGAGAGAAGGCAAGAAAGTCGTTCTTTGAGAACCCTCACGAGTTCACAAAGAAACTGTTTGAACGAAGCAAGAGCGGGCAGCTTAACATCTCTCAACAAGAACTTGAGATCACCTAGCAAGCACTTACTCTAACGAACAGCAGGAGGCTCCTTTGCTTGACATTTCAGGGCTTGTGAAGCCTACCAAGCCAGAAGTGAAGTTCGATCTGTCAGAACCCAAACTGGCAGAAGTTGAACGGTTCATCAGAAAGGCAAGGTCAGGCTCAGTGCCAGGACCTAATGGAGTGCCGTATAAGGTGTTCAAGAAGAGTGAACAGCTGAGGAAATACTTGTCGAGATTGTTAAAGGTGGTGTGGAGACAAGGTGTTGTTCCTTTGTCATGGAGTGAGGCTGAAGGAGTATACATCCCGAAGGAAGAGAATTCTTCTACATTGAATCAGTTCCAACCAATTTTACTCCTGAATGTCGAGGGGAAGATTATGTTTGGCATTCTGGCAGAAAAAATATCTTCATTTGTGATTGAGAATGGATTAGTAAATACATCTGTGCAGAAGGCAGGAATACCAGGCTTCCCAGGATGCCTTGAACATTCTAGTATGATATGGCATACCATCCAGGAGTCAAAAAGGTTGAGAAGAAATCTGGGGTGTAGTTTGGCTTGATCTGGCAAATGCATATGGTTCTGTTCCCCATGTCCTGATTGAGTTTGTGATGGAATTCCTATGGATTCCTGCTAAGGTGAGGAAATTTGTTATTCAGTACTACAACGATTTCCAGATGAGGTTTTCCACTCAGCAGTTTACAACTAGGTGGCAGAGCTTGGATGTTGGAATTCCAATGGGATGTGCAATTTCACCCATCCTTTTTGTGTTAGCCATGGAGGTCATTGTGAGGGCTGCAGAATCAGTGGGACCAGGTGTCGCACTTGATGGCAGAGAGGAGTTACCACCAATACGAGCGTTCATGGATGATCTTACCCTTTTGGGTCCCAGCACGGAGGCAGTGGAAATTGTACTATCTAGGCTTGAGGAGCTAATGGACTGGGGAAGAATGAAGTTCAAGACCAAGAATTCAAGGAGCCTTGTTCTTAGGAGAGGAAAGCTGGTTGACTTTCATTTCACCCTTTGTGGCGAGGAGATTCCATCCATTCAGGACCAACCAGTTTAGAGCCTCGGGCGATGGTACACAGAGGAGCTGAGAGACACCGAGAGGGTTCAAGAGACAGGAAAACAGATCAGCAGAGCTCTGATGTCTGTTGACAAGTGTGGCTTGCCTAGCAAGTTGAAGTTGTGGTGCTTGCAGTACGGACTGATGCCACAGATAATGTGGCCACTAACTGTCTACAAAGTGGCAATGTCCCATGTTGAGGCAACGGAACGGAAGATAACAAGTATGTGAAGAAGTGGCTTGGAGTACCGAGCAGCCTCACCAATGTTGCAATCCACAGTAGCCAGACAAAGCTTACCATCCCAGTGCAATCCCTTGTTGAGGAGGTCAAAGTAGCCAAGGTAAGATCATTCTTGATGCTTCGAGACTCAAAAGACCCTGTCATCAAGAACACCCGGCCGGATGTGAGATCAGGCAGGAAGTGGTCAGCCCGTGTAGCAGTTGATGAGGCAGAGTCTAGATTGAAGCACAAGGAGGAGGATGGGGCTATCCAGCTAGGCCACCAGGGACTTGGATGGACAACCCACAAGTGGTGGTCATCTTCTATAGGTAAGAAACGCCGTGAGCTTGTAACACAAGAAATACGAGAGGTAGAAGAGGAGAAGAGGTTAACTGAAACAGCTGGCCTGGCGAAACAAGGGGCTTGGACCCGGTGGGAAAGTGTTGAACAATGACACCTATCTTGGAATGTTCTGTGGCAGATGGAACCACTCCGCATTTCTTTTTTATGCAGAGCAGCATACGATCTGCTCCCAACACCTGCCAACCTCAGCACCTGGTATGAAGTTAAGACAGACAGGTGTGCTGCTTGTGGTGAGAAGAGAACACTTCAACATATCTTGAGTGCATGCAGAGTCAATCTTTCCAGCGGCATGTACACTTGGAGACATAACAATGTTCTCAAAGTTGTAACAGAAGCGGTGGAGCAGAGAGTACTGCAGCACAACTTATCTCATGCCCCATGCTGCACAGAACTTCGCATATCATTTGTGAAAGAAGGCTCCAAGTCAAGGGTGTACAGTATAGGCTCACGATCAAGCATACTTTCTTCAGCCAATGATTGGTGTGTCAAGGTTGACCTGGACGGGAAAGGCAATTTCCCGGAGCAATAGCTTTCACTACATTGCGTCCAGATATAATCATATGGTCTGACACCAGTAGGGAAACGGTTATTGGTGAACTCACAGTCCCCTGGGAAGACAAAATCGATGAAACCCATGAGCGCAAGTTAACCAAGTATGCAGAATTAAGATCAGAGTGCAGAGACAGAGGGTGGAAGGTCTCATGCTATCCACTCAAAGTAGGCTGCCATGGGTTTATTGCGTTCACTCTCCAGAAGTGGCTGCGTGACCTTGGCTTCACTAGAAGAGAGATCAAGTCAACCAGCAGGGCTGTAGCTGAGGCAGCAGAGAAAGGGTCAGCATGGGTGTGGACCAAGTATGTCCAGAGGGGCAGATAGTCAGACAGTGTATACATATCTTGCAAACCCTTCGGTAGTTGCATAGAGACCTGAAGAGTAGACTATCTGTTGGATGGAAGTGACCAATAACTCTGATAGAGGCATATGCCAAGTTTTTAAGCTTACCAGTGGGAGGTGGTGCTTTAGCACTGCTGGCCCACCACCTCGAGGGAGTCTTGATCATAGGCGGGCCGAAACTCCTGAAGACAGGTGGCAGATCAACTGATGATCCCACTGGTGATAGCACAGGACAGTTAACATCTTAGTCCACGTGTATTTTGTAACTGAACAGAAAATGCCATCATTAAATAAGTAGTTCTACTTTGTAATATTTGGAAATATGTGGGTGGAACTTTTATACTGCTTTCTCTTTCCACTGTGGATTTTAATGTGTTGATATAAATATGTATTGGAAAATCCGAATCATGTATATTCATTTTCTTGCAAAATGAACAGACAACACACCATGAATACATTCAAAGCCAATCTGTCAGTGGAAAGCACAAAATATAAGCCAGTAATAAAATGATACAATCGCACTTTGCTAAATTAAATGCATGTTAAGTGCAATGGATTTGATAAAGACACTGAGCACACCTATATTAAAAAGCAAAACAAAACAGCAGATGCAGTAAATCTTAATTTGAAATAGAAAATGTTGGCAATACTCAACAGGCCAGGAAATATTTGTGTTTTGCTTTTCACAAAAACTGCCTGGCTTGTTCAGCAATTTCTGTTTATATCGGAACACAACTAAACTTAGTTATATTAGCACTAAATACTAAATATCCAAATTAATAGGAAGATTAACTCTAACAACGCAATACCAATAATGTACACTAGCTTATAATATCCTCTACATTGTTCATCGTTAACTTGCTTGAATATTATCACTACTCATGATGTAACTCCGATTATATTTTGCCCAGTTATTCAGAAATCCCAATGATTTTGCAGATTGGATGGCTCCTGCTCTCCTCTGCACAGACCGGAGTCTGGGCTTTCAATGCTCTCCTCAACACCTCAGACTCCAGCTCTTCCCACTCCCTTCACACCTATGAAGGTTCTGTTTCTACTTCTTCACTTAAACTTATCAGTTTTGCTGGGAAACTCATTATACTGCATAATATTCAAAATAAAAATGAATTTAAAGTATATTAGGATATTAACAGGAAAATATCCAATACTTAAGAAACTCTGCAGGTCTGGCATTACCAAAGCCTCAAGCTTGCGAGATTAGCTTTCTCTGTACATAGAATATAGAACGATACAGTACACAGTACAGGCCCTTTGGCTCATGATGTTGTGCCAACCTTTTTAACCTACTCTAGATCAATCTAATCCTTCCCTCCTACATAGCCCTCAATTTTCCTATCTTCTATGTGCCTATCCAACATGTTGATCTATGGCCTCCTCTTGTGCCAAGATTAGGAGACCCACAGGGTGGAGGAATAACAGCTTTTATTCCTTCTGGTTAGCCTCCAACCTGATGGCATGAATATTGATTTCTCCTTCTGGTGAACAAAAATCCTCCTTCGCCCCCCCCCGCCCTTTGTTCCACACTCTGACCCTTTACTTCTTACCTGCCTGTCATTTCCACCTGGGACCCTTCCTTCCCTTACTCCTATTATTCACTCTACCCTCCTATCAAATTAACTCTTCTCCAGCCTTTGACCTTTCCCACCAACCGGGGTTTCACTTATCACCTTCCAGCTAGCCTCTTTCCCCTTCCCCTACCTTTTAATTCAGGCATTTCACCCCTTCCCTCAGTCCTGAAGAAGGTTCTCAGCCCAAATGTCGGCAGTTTACTCTTTTCCAGAGATGCTGCCTGATCTGCTGAGCTCTCCCAGGATTTTATCTGTGTCGCCTATGTAACACGCTGTAAAGTTTCACTGCTAATGTAATGGCTTCTCCATAATGCTCCACACTGAGGTGATGGCTTCTCTGTAACAGCAATGTTTAGGTTACGACCAGAGATAACGGGGCATGCTAGCCAATGAGCGGGATGTTGTTCTTTCTTGTGCGTCTGGGAGCCGGGAAATCGCAGTCTTTTGCCGGGGAGAGATGAGGAAAGAAGACACGAATGGGGAGAGATGGTAGACCTCGGACGGAGTGAACTTGCAGCGAGGGTCTGAAGGTCAGCGATGATCGGAGGAGGTCGATGGTGGATGAACAGCCTTATCAGTGAGCTCCAACCTTGAGCAATAGACTGTTTCATGAGAATGGACACTTTTTCTTTTTTTTGTTTTCTTTACTCACCATATAGTCAAATGAAGAATTATAAAGCTCAATCGTTTAATCGCATATTGTGTACTGTTTGTTATTTTGCGGTACTGATTTGTAACAGGGGACACATTGCGCAGCATCCACCCAAATGAGAATTCTTAAGTTTGGCGGGGCCAGGGGTCTATATCAAGCCACTAGCTGAAGCAAGAGTTACACCTCTCTAAGAGTTTCTTAAATGACCTAATGTACCTACCTTTACTGCTGGTCCTGGCAGGGCCTTGCATGCACCCACCACCCTCTATGTGAAAAAAACTTACCGCTGACATCCCCCCTATACTTTCCTCCAATTACCTTAATATTATATAAGCAACATGGGCAGAAATTTGTCCTCAGTTGTCTGTGTGTAAAGCGTAATAAAGAGGACATATCTGTTGAACTCCATTTACGAAATTGTGATTTTACAGATCACAAATCTCATATAGCAAGTGAACTTGCTTTCAATAGCAGTACAATTACAAGATATTGTTGATATTTAAAATGGAGCTATGTGGATAATATTGATGTAACAGTTCACTGATCTGAGTAATTAATTCAGAACAACAGTAAGACAATTATTCCTCTATAATTTTGTTGCAAATGGGTTTAATTTCTCAGTATCTGTGTGCAAAGGAGTTTGTACTCCTTTGCTTATCTTTGTGTGACTCATAAGCACATCAAAAACAGTCTGTAGTTGGAATCCTTAAACAAAGTTCAAGAGTATTGCAAATTTTATTAATAGTCTCAATGGATGAATAGTTCAAATTTAAAGTTAATTTTGTGTGATTAATACATTCTGTCCACGACTTGCAGTTACATTCTAATTTAGATTGGTAAGCTCCTCAGAATGTAGTAAATTGGCCATTCCTTTCTGGTTTATAAATTTTATTCCAAACACTGAGAAATTATTCATTATGACACTTCCAAAATTGAGAATTTTGAATTCTCAAGAACCTACTTAAATTAGAAACCACTTGTGGTGAGATAAAACTGCTGATGTAAATTTGGAGTCTACTTTATCTAAGGCTGTCAGCTGTATATTTGTACATATCACCTAAAGGAAATCACATTAGCATAAGGCTGGGTTCAGTGATGGTGGGTTTCGCAAAAATAAATCAAAATGGCTTACCCACTCAATGCTTCAGGCTGAACATGTTTGTTTTTGGTATTCTTGGTTTGAGCTCCACCATAATCGAGGATGAGGTTTTTTGTCTTTTAAAGAAAGTTCTTTATTATGCCATTGATCGTTCAATTAAGGCAAATGGTATAGATGCACGTAAAGCAAGCCTGGTCAAGCAGATGAGTGAATAGGGAGTATAGCAGATGCTGATAGATTTGGATGAGGATAAAGACAGTGAAGCTAAAATGGCAGCATTGGTCTGATTGGGTTGAATGTGGCACATATTCTATTTAATTCTTGGCAATTTGTGCAAATTTTACTGTGTCCAATAAAATAGTGTGTTTACTTACATATGTAGCAGCAAGCACACTTCAATAATAATTAATTAGATGTGAAGTATTCCAAAATAGTTGCTCATATTAAAATTTAAATTTAACGTCTGATTGCAAGAATTAAAATGGTTGATAACATCTGAAATGTGTTTTTTTTCTCTTTCAGATTTATCTGCTGTGTATTATCCAACTTTACTGATATTATTTCAGACATTTTCCTTTTTATCTCATCAATTTCCTTTCTTCTGGAACAGCAATGAAGTCTTTCTGTAATTCTTGGTGTTTGCACATTCTGGCACTACCTATGCACCACATATAAAGTGGGCCATCAGGATGACAATTATATTTGGTATATTTGTTCTTCTTTACTCTGGAGACATATACACCATGACCTGAAAGAGACTATCCAGACTGTATCACCAGATAAAGCATATGATGGTTCAGGTAACTGCTACAGTGTAGAAGCAGGGTAAGGGCCACCTCAGTTAACTGGCCCTTCAAGGCCAGTTTAAACTGGTTATAAATGCTGATGAACCAGCAGAGAAACAGTGGATTTGATCAGAAGACCATGATGTCATACATCTACAAGCAGGCTTTGACTTATGTTCTTCCAGATGTATTTGGACAAGGGCTTGAAAGAAAGTTGCAGCTTTACTTGATTCCTGATTTGAAGGGAAAGCTTCTTGTTCCCCAACAATTAATTTTGATTGTGCTACTGTTATCAATTTTATCCAATTCCTGATTCCTTCCCCAAAACCCATTTTGTCCATGATGTGCACATGCAGTAAGTGATTAAAGGCCTTCTCCTGGTCCAAGCTGATCTGGTACACGCTCACTCCCTGTTCTGCATGTACACAATGATATACCTGAGTAGAGCAAGTTGACAGAGTTGAATCTGTTTCAATGAATACCGGGATTTTTATCTTCTGGAAATGATCCTTCATGATCTCAGTAACATTCTGACTTTTAAAGTCCTTGACTATTATAAATTCCCATTAATCAGTAAGCTTTGAAGGACATGCAAATACAAGATTTTCTCACATAAAACACCAATTCAGTTGCCACACAACTCCAAGTTGTAGTGTAATGATTTTCAGTAAGATCAAATAAAATAGAAAAGAAGTATTTCAAAATATCAGAAATGCAAATATGCATCCCATTTTGCCAAAGGCACAGTGTTAAAAGATCAGGGGACTGGAGGAGCAGAAAGATCTCATTGCAGAGGTAGGAAGAGGCAAGACTGGGGGGGGGGGGCGGGTGCAAGGTTTGAAAACAAGCAAAGGAATTATGAAATAGATGCACTATCATTGTAATATCCAGCACAGGTCAAAGAATGCGAAGAAGATAAGTGAACAGATCAGATGTCAGTGAATGGGGAGAAGTGTTTTGGAGGAGCACAAGTTTACACAAGTTCAAACAAGGGTGGCCAGCCATAGGAAGGGGGGCGGGAGTAGTTTCGGCTATAGGTGAGCTAAAGTTGCATAAGGTTTGGTAATGGTATGCACATGCAAGTGGACAGCATTGGTACCAAAATCAAATCCAAGTCTGAAAGGTCTGATGGCTTTAGACCACAGGCAGGGAGAAGCATACAAATTATGTTGAGCACATGAATTTTACAACATAGATCAAAGACAAAGGCTTCAGTCTCCCTGTTGTTGGGCTTGCGAAGATTTCTGTTCACTCATTTTGAATACTGGACAAGCAGCATGGCAAATGAGAGGCACCAAAAGTCGAGATGCTTTGAGGTAAGATTGAGCTGCCGCTTTCAGTGTGTGTGCAGAAAGTGGTGTTTTGTTCTCAGATGAAGCTTCCGGCAGATGCATATAAAAGAGATAAAGAACTAAAACTGAAGGCATTAGGATGGACCATTGAGGGATTACTGGGGTAAATGGAAATAGAGCCACTGCAGGGTGATTGCCTGTCTACAAGTTAGCAGATAAGAGTAAAACCAGACAAGGGCAATTTCACTCAATATGGTCTTGGTAAAGAAGTATTCGAGGAGAGTGGTGTTGGTAACCCAGATGGAAGCTGCAGTTAGGTTGCAAGGGTTGAGACTTGACAAAGTGAGATTAATCATACACCTCACAAGAACACTACAATTTGCAGCTTTTGCTTTTTGCTGAAATGTGCAGGGGGTGGGGAGAGGAGGGGAGAGGTTGATGCTTTGATGATTGCTGTTGCTTTTGCGGGGAGAGGGGACTTTGCGGTTCTAGCATTCTTCATTCTTTTGGGGTTCTTCTATTTCTCTGAAATGACAAGTTTTTCAGGTTGTATACCGTATACATTCTCTGGTAATCAACAGAAGCATTTGGACGTGAGCAGCCAAACTAAAGTGAAATTCTACTATGAATTCATGTTGCACAACTTGGTTTTGTATAAAATTTTGTTTGAAAGACAGAAAGTTAAATATTGGGGGAAATCTACAATCAAAAGTAGTAGTGTCAGTATTCATTTTAAAAAGTCACATCGACTTAGATCTGGTAGAAGGAAATGAAATAAGATAAGATAAGATCTTAAGATCAGAAGACATAGGAGCAGAATTAGGCCATTTGGCCCATCATGTATGCTCCACCATTCAATCATAGCTGATCCTTTTGTCCTCTCCTCAGCCCCTCTCCCCAGCCTTCTACCCATAAACTTTGATGCCATGCCCAATCAAGAACCTATCAATCTCTGCCTTAAATACACCAAATGACCTGGTCTCTACAGTTGTCTGTTGTAATAAATTCAACAAATTCACCACCCTCTGGCTAAAGAAATTTCTCTGCATCTCCATTTTAAATGGATGCCCCTTTATACTGAGGCTGTGCCCTCTTGTCCTTGACTCCCCCACCATGGAAAACATCCTTTCCACATCTACTCCAACTAGGCCTTTCAACATTCGAAAGGTTTCAAAGAGAACACCCCCCACCCCTCATCCTTCTAAGTTGCAGAGAGAACAGACCCAGAGCTATCAAATGTTCCTTGTATGATAACCTTTTCATTCCCAGAATCATCCTTGTGAAACTCCTCTGAACCCTCTCCAAAGTCAGCACATCTTTTCTTAGATATGGAGCCCAAAACTGTTCACAACACTCAAGGCGATGCTTCACCAGTGCCTTTTAAAGCCTCAGCATCACATCCCTGCTCTTGTATTCTAGTCCTCTTAAAATGAATGCTAACATGGCATTTGCCTTCTTCACCACTGACTCAACCTGCAAGTTAACCTTTAGGGTGTTCTGCACAAGTCCCTTTACATCTCAGATTTTTGGATTTTCCCCCCAATAGAAAATAGTCTGCACATTTATTTTACTATCAAAATGCAAGACAATACATTTTCCAACATTGTATTTCATTTGCCAATCTCTTGCCCATTCTCCTCATCTGTCTAAGTCCTTCTATTTCCTCAATACAACCTGCAATTTCACCAATCTTTGCATCATCTGCAAACCTGGCAGGAAAGCCATCTTTTCCATCATCTAAATCATTGGTACACAGCATAAGAAGAAGTGGACCCAACACCAACCCCTGTGGAACACCACTATCACTGGCAGCCATCCAGAAAAGGTTCATTTTATTCCCACTTGCTGCCTCCTACCAATCAGCCAATGCTCTAACCATGCCAGCAACTTCCCTGTAATACCATGGATTCCTTGATAAGCAGCCTCATGTGTAGCACCTTGTCAAAGACCTTCTGAAAGTCCAAATATACAACATCCACTCCAATCCCTTTATCTATCCCACATGAAATCTCCTTAAAGAATTCCAACAGGTTCACCAGGCAAGATTTTCCCTTAAGGAGACCATGCTGACTTTGTCCTATTTTGCCCTGTGTCACCAAGCGCTCCATAACCTCATCCTTAACAACTGACTCCAACATCTTCCCAACCGCCGAGGTCAGACTAACTGGGAGTGACATTTACAATTTTCCAGATGCTCTCTGTAGGCTTTTAAAAACTTCCCAATCCTCTGTCTTCCCACTAATTTCTGCATTGTTGCATGCCCTCTCACTTGCTTTGACTTCTCTTGTCAGCCACAGTTGTACTATTTTGCCATTTGAGTATTTGTTTTTGAAATACATCTATCCTGGACCTTCCTAATTTCCCCCAGAAACTCACGCCATTGTTGCTCTGCTGTCATCCCTGCCAGCATCTCCTTCCAATTTACTTTAACCATCTCCTCTTTCATACCACTGTAATTTCCTTTACTCCACTGAAATACTGTTACGTCAGACTTTGCTTACTCCCTATCAAATTTCAAGTTGAACTCAATCATATTGTGATCACTGTTTCCTAAGGGTTCTTTTACCTTAAGCTCCCTAATCACCTCCGTTTCACTACATAACACCTAATTCAGTATAGCTGATCCCTTCGTAGGCTCAATGACAAACTGCTCTAAAAAGTCATCACGAAGGTATTCAAAAACTCACTGACTGAGATCCATTTCCAAACTGATTTTCCCCAATTGATCTGCATGTTGAAATCTCCCATGACTACCACGACATTGCCCTTTTGACTCGCCTTTTCTATTTCCTGTTGTAATCTATGGTCCACATCCTAGCTACTGTTGGGAGGCCTGTATATAACTGGCATCAAGGTCCTTTTACACTTGCAATTTCTTAACTCAACCCACAAAGATTCAACATCTTCCAATCCACTGCCTCATCTTTCTACTGATTTGATGCTGTTCTTTACTAGCAGACCCACACCACCTCCTCTGCCGACCCTCTTATCCCTCCAATACAACACGTAACCTTGGACATTCAGCTCCCAACTACAATCATCCTTCAGCCACAATTCAGTGATGGCCACAACATCATACCTGCCAATCTGTAATATTGTAACAAGATCATCCACCTTATTTCTTATACTCCATGCATTGAGATATAACATTTTGAGTCCTGTATTTGTTACTCCTTTTGTTTCTGCATTCCTAATGCACCTATACTCACCCTGTTGGCTGCAATTACGTACTACCATCTGCCTGTCCTTCCTGACAGTCAGACTGCACGCTATCTTTGCTTTTTTACCACCTATTCTATGGAGTCCTTTTGATCTAGTTCCCACCCCCTGCCAAATTAGCTTAAACCCTCTCCAACAGCTCTAACAAACCTGCCTGCAAGAAAATTGGTTTCACTCAGGTTCAGGCACAACCTGTAAATTTTGAACAGGTCGTACCACCACGAGAAGAGCTCCCAATGATCCAAGAACCTGAAGCCCTGACCCCCTCTCTCCCCTCCCCTCTTCTCCCTTCTCCCCACTCCTCTTCCCCCTTCTCCCCACCCCTCCCCATCTAACACCCCCTCCCCCACCTCTCCCCACTGCACCAGTTTCTCAGTCATGCATTAATTTGCCAAAATATCCTGTTTCTACCCTCACTAGTGCATGGCACAGGTAACAATACAAAAATCACTATCCAGGAGGGTCCTGCTTCTTAGCTTTCTACCTAGCTCTCTAAATTCTCTTTTCCAGACCTCTTTGCTTTTCCTTCCTATGTCAATGGTACCAATATGTAACAATCTGTATACGTGCACCAAAACTCGTTTGCCGCACCTAAACTCGTTTGCCCTTTCCTGCCGACCCTTGATAACATTAATATCTCATTGAAATTTAGCATTCAAGCAAATAAAGGACATAGTTCCAACATGTACCCATTGAATGTCCCAAAAATGTTAAGACTTGCCTATTCAAGAGTAAGTAACCTTTAAATTGTATGATTATGCCCTTTTCTCACTGTTACCATCAGGTAGGAGGTACAGAAGCCTGAAGGCACACACTCGGATTCAGGAACAGCTTGTTTCCCTCTGCCATCTGATTCCTAAGTGGATTTTGAAGCTTTGAACACTACCTCACTTTTTTAAAAAATATGAATCTGCTTTTGCACATTTTTAATAATCTATTCAATATATGTGATTGATATACTTGTTTATTTATTATTATGTTTTATTTTATTTATTTTTTCTCTCTCTGCTAGATTATGTATTGCATTGAACTGCTGCTGCTAAGTTAACAAATTTCACATCACATGCCAGTAATAATAAACCGATTCTGATTCAGATTCATCAACTCTCTCAGATCCTACTATTCATCCATAAACAAGGAAAATTGCCAGAGGCCATTTAGCTTACCAACCTGCACATCTTCGGGAGAAGACCAAAGCACACAGTCAATCGGAGTAAACCCTCCTGCTCAAAGGGAAAATGTGCAGACTCCACAACAGACAGCAAAAGAGGCCCGGATTGAACCTGTGTCTCCGGCTCTGTGAAGCAGCACCTCTACAAGCATTACTTTTACAAGCATAAGGTCTCATTCCTTCAAATTGTCGCTATTGCTGTAATTTGAAAAATATATATTGGCAGAACAATGTCCTCAGACACTACATTAAAGTGTTTTTTTAATATATAAAGACATTATTAACACTACCTAACTTAGTACAATGTCATTAACCAAGCTAGATTCTGAATCAGATATTTGCTGATCTTTTACTATGCTGGAAACTGTAGAAAATTGTCAGCATTTATTATTCATCTAAATGCTTTTATGCTCTTGCTATTCATTCAATTCCTGTGGGGTTTATTGGATTCACCAGATTCATTTGAATACTCATTTTGACGTCAGCATTGCAATGCAACCAGGATTCATGCAGACAGCTGCAGTAACTGTAGAATCTGCTGAGGCATACCCTTACACTTTGGCAGGCGACAGCCAAGTAGAGATTATCACACAACCCCATCTGCTGTACTGACTGGAAGTTCTTGTACTTAAAGCTTTGGGAAAGCAGGAAAGGCTGCATTCAGAATGATGTTCCATTATTTCATCCAGTAATTGCTTTCATCTAGTATAACCACAATGTAATCAAACAGTATACCGGGATATGGCTTGAACAGACAGACACGATAAATATTTGGAAGCTAGTAAGAATATACAGCATGCTCACATGCTATAAATATTGAGTCAGTGATCCACAAATCCAAGCTCACTTATTTTATTTTCCTTTGTTTATACAGGCTTTTTTTCCATTCCAGTCTTTCTATAACTCTGTCAACAAGATACTTCCATGAACTTGGACAGCTATCAACCTCACAGTCATCAGTGCAAAGTGGCCTCCTAAACCTCTATCATGAGAACTTGTCACAAGATACGATGCAATCATCATGTGGTAGTTCTTTGGGGACCTGTGCTACACAATGATACAGAATGCTTCAGTACAGCCAAAACAGAGGTTCAAAGGTCCAATTTAAGGTCAGAGAACTGTATACAATATACATCCTGAAATGAAATTTTCTCTTCACAAAATATCCACAAAAACAGCGAAGTGCCCCAAAGAATGAATAACAGTTGAACGTGAGAACCCCAAAGTACCCCCCCCAGCTACCCCCTCCCGCGTGTAAGCGGCAGCAAGGCAACGAACCCTCCTCCCTCTGGCAAAAAAAAGCGCACCCGCTACTGAGCACAAGCATGGACTAGGCAATAGCAAAGACACAGACCTTGCAGTTACCCCAAAAACTATCACATTTCATCCAGCATTCGACAAACCACAGGTCCTCTCTCTCCCTGATTAGGGAAAGGGAGGTGTCCCCCATTTTCACACAACCCCATCTGGTGTACTGACTGGAAGGATATTATGAAAAAAAAAGTCTGAACATTCTACTTGGATGTGTCCTAGGAGAATTTTCAGATGTTCCACTTATTATAATGACCTCTTTAGCTCCTTCCTCTGACTAATAGTGAACACTTCAACCTCAACACATCACTGTTGCATTCATATATGTATAAGGTTTCATCCTGAGTTGACAGAATGAGGTGAGCAACCTTCTGTAAAAAGTGAAGCAGCCCACTATAGTGCAGACTTACCAACAAACTGATTCTTTGCCAGTCATATTAGTGGACTGTCTAACAAACATAGATAACGACCACGATACTAATAAAGCATGAAAGAATAAGAATGGAGAAATTGTAAAATAATACGCAGTCATGTGGAAGATTGGAACATTGCCATTTGTTGGAGAAATGTCATGGGGAGCAAGTGTTTGTTCTACAGTGGAAAGCATCAATTCACATCAATTGCCAGGGTAGAGATTTGCAAAAGCTGCAACATTCGGCATTAATGTGATTGTCTATTGAGACTACTTTTAAGTATCAAAACTATTTTTTGATTATCCTATGAATAAAATAATAACAAGCAACACACATCAAAGTTGCTGGTGAACGCAGCAGGCCAAGCAGCATCTGTAGGAAGAGGTGCAGTCGACGTTTCAGGCCGAGACCCTTCGTCAGGACTAACTGAAGGAAGAGTGAGTAAGGGATTTGAAAGCTGGAGGGGGAGGGGGAGATGCAAAATGATAGGAGAAGACAGGAGAGGGAGAGATGGAGCCGAGAGCTGGACAGGTGATTGGCAAAAGGGATACGAGAGGATCATGGGACAGGAGGTCCGGGAAGAAAGACAAGGGGGGGGGGGACCCAGAGGATGGGCAAGAGGTATATTCAGAGGGACAGAGGGAGAAAAAGGAGAGTGAGAGAAAGAATGTGTTCATAAAAATGAGTAACAGATGGGGTACGAGGGGGAGGTGGGGCCTAGCGGAAGTTAGAGAAGTCGATGTTCATGCCATCAGGTTGGAGGCTACCCAGACGGAATATAAGGTGTTGTTCCTCCAACCTGAGTGTGGCTTCATCTTTACAGTAGAGGAGGCCGTGGATAGACATGTCAGAATGGAAATGGGATGTGGAATTAAAATGTGTGGCCACTGGGAGATCCTGCTTTCTCTGGCGGACAGAGCGTAGATGTTCAGCAAAGCGGTCTCCCAGTCTGCGTCGGGTCTCACCAATATATAAAAGGCCACATCGGGAGCACCGGACGCAGTATATCACCCCAGTCGACTCACAGGTGAAGTGTTGCCTCACCTGGAAGGACTGTTTGGGGCCCTGAATGTTGGTAAGGGAGGAAGTGTAAGGGCACGTGTAGCACTTGTTCCGCTTACACGGATAAGTGCCAGGAGGGAGATCAGTGGGGAGGGAAAATAATAAAGGAGCTTGACAAAAACCCTTAAGAATATATTTCTTTAAGATGATCAAAATATGTTCATGAACTATAATTATTTCTCTTTTTTAAACTTAATGCACACTTGTGCTGAACTACGAAATTTACATATTTTATTATCATGAGTCGTGTCTTGGCAAACATTATACCATTACTTATATTTTCTGACAACCACTGATGCATAATAGAGTTAGAGTGGCATAGGGGATACAAAAAGCAATATTTTTCCTTTGTAGAATAGAGCATCTTATTTCTGCCACTTGGTGTCGGTGCTGTGCAATGGTGTAAGGTGCTCCTTTCATCCGATAGCCTACAGGTCACCCTGGGGCAAGGTGTAGTACCTGTTTAGCCTCCCAATCAGGGTCACGTGAGCCATGGTTTGCAGGTGGTGAATGGTTTTACAAGCAGATTCTACAATTGGAATTTATGACTGTAAAACTAAAAACGCTGGGCAGATGAATCTGCTGATCAATGGCCAGGGTTACCCATCCTGTATGGACACTGCAACTGAAGAAGGCAACGGGAAACCACTTCAGTATTCCTCTCTTGTACAATCATGAACTCAAATCAACTACGGTCTCAGCTCAAAGATGTGAATGGAGCCTTCACCGAAGGAGCCTCATCTGGTAGAGGATCTCATGCGCCACAGGTGAATCTTGACCGTTATCCAGCGACTGTCACCAGATTAAAAGCAAAGAAGATCAGACTAGCAACCTGGAATGTAAGAATCCTTAACCAACCAGGTAAACTAGACAACATCAAACAGGAAATGGAAAGAATAAAAATCAGCATCTTGGGAACATGCGAGATGAGGTGGAAAGGAGCTGGTAAAACAAGCTCAGAGGGATATACCATCATTTACTCAGGAGGAGAGATACGTGAAAAAGGTGTTGGAATTATGTTAGATGAAGAACATGCAAAATCAATAAAAGGCTATTGGACAATATCAGATTGAATGTTACTTGTGAAACTACATGCAAAACCTTTGGACATGAACATCGTTCAAGTTTATGCCCCAGCAGCAGACAACAGTGAAGAAAGCATCAATCAATTTTATGACAAACTAGAAACAGCATTAAGACAATGTAAAAGCTCAGAAAATACCATTATTCAAGGTGACTTCAATACAAAAGTAGACAAGACCAGGGACGAGGACACTATTGGGTATTACGGCACAGGTGAGAGAAATGAGAGAGGTGAACGACTAGCTACATGGGTCACAGAAAAAGATTATATAATTGGTAATACCATCTTTAAGCAACACCTGAGAAAACTATGGACATGGAAGAGCACGGGGATAACACCAGAAACCAGATTGATTATGTGCTTATAAGGAGAAGGTGTAGAAATGCTCTGAAATCATGCAAAACATATCGGGGTGCAGACTGCTACAGTGATCACGTACCAATAATCAGCGTGATGTACCTGAGACTCAGAAAGCTTAAAAGACCAAGTGTAGATGGTTAGAAACGGGGAGGCAACAACTACAATTCGGAGGGTCAGGGACTGTGATAGATGGAGAGACATGATCGCCCACGCCGAACGGCAAGGCACCTGAATGAATGAATGATTTCTGTCACACTGATGAGGGAGATGCTGCATGTTTGATTCTTTTCTGCTTTATGTAAATCTTCCTCTGCAAAATGTTATAAGTAGTGATTGGAAGCTGTCAGTTTATTTTTTAAAGAAGTTTTTAATGTGCAGCTAGATATCATTAAGCACCATACAGAGCAGTGGCACAGCGGTTAGTTCCGAGGTCTCACAACTCTTGCTTGATCCTGACCTTGGAGTTTACACATCTTCTCTGTGTGAACATGTAGCTGTCCACAAAAGGCTCTGATTTCCTCCGACATTCTAAAGTCGTACTGGAACATAAATTGGCTAGTTTCCACCAAATGTGGCAGGAGAACTAGTGAGAGGTGAAGGGCTTACTCAAAAATAGAAATTACAAGAAAATATGAGGGAAAATTAGTCTGATTACTGTGTATTGAGAACAAGTATAGGCTTAATGGGCAAATTACCTCTTCCAGCTTTGCAAGGACACATAAAGAATTTTTTTTTTGCATCTGGTACATATCTGCTTGGATATTGAATTTTGCAATCTGTTGGTTCACCATTGCTTTAAAAAAGGTTCCTGTTCAACAGGGACTGATGGAATTAGATTCCAAATTCTTACCATTAAGTAAAAATGAGATTTCTAATTTGGTAAAAAAAAACTGCATGTTCATTCAAAAGATTTTTAGAAATAGCTGATACTACTTTTGAAAACATTTATTTTCTTTGAGAGTATTCATAATGTCTAATTTTCCAAGAGGAGCTTTAGAATGAGGTTGAAATAAAATAAAATCCAATCATGGTAAAATACATCAAAAACTTTTCTGCTATCCCTGTATTACACTGATCAGCATTTAGGACACACCCACATAATTAGGTTCTGCTGTCCAACTTGAAATACTAATTAGCTTTCGCACTGTTCAAATAATCTGCATTCTATTACATTCTATACAATGCTTTCTTTGGAAAGAGGGAGCAGTCTGATTAAAATTTAAGTCAGATGGTATTCTGATCACTCACTTTTCCTATATCAGTCTTATAAAAGAAATATTGCATATTGGAAGAGAGGTTATCTGACAAGGTGTCTGCATTAAAAGAAGATTTATGGTGCATTTTATAACACTTCACCTGAGTTTTCATTGCTTGTTGCTCTACTGCTTGCTGCAAATACTGACTAATTCATATTGCCACTAGTAAAATATTGACAATAAATTGCATACATAGCATTACAGAGCACGCGTGACGTATTCTACTTGCCCAAAGCATTTCACAGAAGCACAGTCAGATAAAAACTGCCTTCAAGCCAAAAGGAGATACCACAATGGGCCCCAGAAATAAATTTTATGCTGCCTCAAGGGAGAAGCTAAAAACACACAGGGACGGAGTTTATGGCCTAGAAAACTGAGAAGCAGTCACCATTCCCATACAGAAGGCATTGGGAGTTGCACAAGGCCAAAGTTGGTGGAATGCTGAGCTCTTCGAGTGATGTAGAGATAAGAGAGACCGGGAACAGCAAGGTTACAAAGAGGTCTGAATATAAAGACAGGTTTGTGGAGGGTGAAAAGTGGGAGGCTAGCTAAGAATGCATTCCAGGAAAAGATCCACCAGGAAATGTCTGCTTATGATTGTCTGGAGAAATCTACAATAGTAATAAATTCATAGAATCTCATAATGTTGGTAAAAATAAAAGCAGTAAAAGAGAACCAAGAAATTGATAAAGTGAAGGAAAACAGAATATGAAGTGAGCTTGCCAGAATACTCAACCAAGAAGTGTGATGGAAAATAAGTGTCCTTTACAAAAAGAACTTGCAAGGGGCAATAAGGAAACAGCCCCTTAAATAAGAACTTGGTGTCTCTTTTTAACAGAATCAAACATAAAAATTGCCAAAAATACCAATGAAGCAAGATGCTCTTACAATGAAGACATTAAGTCTTCAAGGAGATACAGACAGACCAAGTGAGTGGATAATAGCATGGCAGATAAAATGTAATGTAGCAAAATGTGAGGTCATTGACTTCGGTACACCAAACAGAAATGCAAAGTTTTTTTTATGTTAACAGATTAGGAAATGTTAATGTTCAAGAGGGACCCAAGTGTCCTTATACACAACACCGAAAACTAATGTGATCTGAAGGCTGATGATCTGTTGGATTTTATTACATGAGGACTGGAGGTGGTGAGTAAAGATGCCTAGCTGCAATTATATAAAATTTTAATTCAATTGCACCTGGGGTATTGTAGTCAGGTTTGGTCTATATACAAAGCAAGTATTTTTGCCAAAAATGAAATTCAATGAAGATTCACCTGACTGGTTTCTCTATATGGCAGGTTTGCCAAAGCTATACCTGCATTCTACGGGGTTTATAAAACTGAGAGGCAATATTATTGAAGTTCACAAATTCCTTACAGGACATCTTCCAGATTGCTCACAAAAATATCTTTTTTTTACTTCTGTTATGTCAGTTTTTCCACCTTAAATTAGTTTCTGGGACTGTTAGAGTCGGCAATTTACAGTTTGGAGATCGTTTGAGTAATCTAGTGCTCTGCTGTCCCTGAGAACATTCCAGCAAGCAAGGGCCTACTCGGACAGACTCGATGAGAAGAAACTTCGATATGGGACGCGAGCCGATGTTCGACTCCATTTTGCCAGTTAAAGCATCGAGGAAGATTCGGACATTGAGGTGAAGGCAGAAGGCGATCGCCAGTTCAGCACCATCCAGCTTCCTTTTGATCGCTGACAGAGAAGGAATCTGTGAGTGGCGGCTCACTGTGGCAGGCGGGGAAGGCCTCTTTGCCTCGTGTGGTGTCCCTCTCTTTCGATGAGTGACGGCGATATTATAGAATTGTATCATGGTTCTGCGTTTATGGATTGGACTATTGCATTTATGGACTGTGGACTTTTTCAGACTTATGGTTTTTATATTCTGTATTTTTATTGCTTGTTCCTTTTCCATGTTGTTGTGTGAGGGCAGTATTTTGGGAGTTGATGTTCTGTTAGTTCTTTTATGCGGGGGAGGGGTTATTTTTGGGGGGGGTCGATGTTCCTGTTCTGTTTTGTGTTGGGGGAGGGGGTTTGGGGGGGTTGATGATCGGGATGCTGTTATTTTTTGTGTGGGGAGGTGTTGTGGGTTTGCTGTTACTCTCTGAACAACTTTCGTGTTCTTTCTTTGTTTCATGGCTATTTGGAGAAGACAACCTTCAGGGTTGTATATGGATACCTGCTTTGACAATAAGTGAACCCTTAAGTCGATAGGATGGATGAAGGTAAACCACTTTCCTGCATGAAGGGTTTGGATCCATGATTCATATCCACAGATTAAGCAGTAGGCCATTTAGAACAGAAATACTGAGAAATTACTGAAGACAATCTTTTGAAAACACTGCCCCCATTAGCTATGAGGGCTATGTCACTGAGTGTATTAAAAACAGATATTTATAAACTTCTGTACATTAATGAAATCAAGACAAATGGGGATAATGCAGGAGCATGGAGCTGAGGTAGATGAATGCTCATTTTATTTGTTTTTCTATCACTAACAACTAAATTACTAATATTACTTCACAGTGGCACGGCTGGTAGAGGCACTGCCTCACAGCACCACTGATTCAGAGATGTGATCCTGAAATTTGGAATATGGAGTCTGCACAATCTTCATGTTTCTGGGTGTATTTCCCCTGGGTTTTCCAGTTTTGTCCCACATCCTTAAGATGTGCAGTTTGGTAGGTTAATTGGTCACTGTTAATTCCACCTCATGAAAGTGACTAGTAGAACGTGGGGAAGAGTAGATGGTGGGAACATGGGAAGAAAAAAATAGGTTTGGGTAGGATCAGGGTAAATAGTATTTGATGATTAGTATAGACTCTGAACTCAATAGGCCAATGGGTCTTTTTCATGTCGTATCTTTCAATGACTGATTCTAAAACCCAACTATTACCTCATTGAGGGTAAACAATTAAGAGAACGGGAAAAAGGCATGTAATTGTCAGCCTGACTGTCTGGGTAGGCCCATTGTCTCTATGTGCTCCTGTCCCACTGAGCTTGTGTCCTCATACCTCAACTCCATTCTATTCCCCTAGCTTCAGCCCCTTTCTTCCTACATCTGCAATACTTCACATGATTTCAATCTCCTCACCTCCTGGCCGTGACACTCTCATTTTCATCATGGAAGTCCAGTCCCTACACACTTCTACAACCCCCATCAAGAAGGCCTTTAAGCCCTTCATTTCTTTCTTAACATGAGCACCACCCAGTTCTCCTCCACCACCAACCTCCTCCATCTGGCAGAACTGGTCCTCACTCAAAATAATTTCTGCTTTGGCTCCTCTCAGACTCAAGGGGTAACCATGAGCACTCGCATGGAGTCAGCTATGCCTGCCTCTTCGGTAGCTATGTAGAATAGTCTATTTTCCAAGCCTTCCTTGGTAATACTCTCCAACTCTTCCTTACTACATTAACAACAACATTGGTGCTGCTTCATGCACCCATGCTGAGCTTGTCAATTTCATCAACTTTGCCTCCAACTTCCACCCTGCCCTTTAATTCACTTGGTCCATTTCTGATACTTCTCTCCCTTTTCTCAATCTCTCTGTCTCCATCTCTGGAGACAAACTTTTTAACAACATCCTTTATAAAGGCACCATTCCCACGGCTATCTTGCCTATACCTCTTCCCATGCTGTGTCCTGTAAAAATGCTATTCCTTTTCTCAGCTCATTCATCTCCCAGGATGAGGCTTTCCTTTCCAGGACATCAGAGGTATCTTACTTCATCAAAGAATGGGGATTCCTTTTGTCAACCATTGATGCTGCCCTTACCCACATCTCCTCTATTTCCCACCACGTTAGCAGGGATAGAGTTCCTCTTGTCCTAATCTACTATTCCATGAGCCTGCATCCAATACATCATTCCCCTCATCTTCCACCATCTCCAAAGGGATCCTACCACCAAATACATCTTTATCTCCCTTCCATTCTCTGTTCCCTGCAGGAATTGCTCCCTCCATGATTCCCTTTTCTATTCATCCCTCCCTGCTAATCTCCCTCCTGGCACTTAACCCTGCAAGTGGCCAAAGTGCTACACCTGCACATTCACACCCTCCCTCAGCTCTATTTAGCCCCCAAACAGTACTTCCAGGTGAGGGAACACTTCACCTGTGATTCTGTTGGGGTTGTCTATTATATCCAGTGCTCCCGAAGTGGCCTCCTCTACATTGGTGACACCTGTCATAGACAGGGGGACCGCTTTGTCAAGCACATCTGCTCCATCTACCAAAAATGGAATTTCCTGGTGGCCAACCATTTTAAATCCTGTTCCCATTCCTGTTCTAAGATGTTTGTGTATGACCTCCTCTTGTGCCACAATGAGGCCACTCTCAGGATGGATGAGCATCAACTCATATTCTGTCTGGGTAGCCTCTTACATGATAGCATCAACATCGATTTCTCCTCCCAGTAAAAACTTTCTTACCTCACCCTTACCTCTTCTGCTATTCTCCACTCTGGCCTTTTAACACTTCTCACCTGCCTATCACACCCCTAGTGCTCCTCCTTCTTCCCTTTCTCCCATGTCCACTCTTATCAGATTCCCTCCTCTCCAGCCCTTCATCTTTCCCTCCTACCTGGCTTTCTTTACCCCTCACCTTGTAACTGTCCTCCTTCCCCACCCTACCATTTTATTCTTGTGTCTTCTCCCCCCCTTTCCAGTCCTGAGGAAGGTTCTCAGCCCAAAATGTTGACTGTTTATTAATTTCCATCATTGCTGCCTGGGCTGCTGAGTTCCTCCAGCACTTTGTATGTGTTGCATGCCATTGTCAAGCATCCTGACACAATAATTGGGGAACAGAGAAGAAAGTGGAAGAGAGATGGACAAGAGAGATACAAGAAAATGAGGAAGTGAATGGAGAGCAGAGAATGGGAAATTGTCTTGATGATGAGAGTTTAAGTAAAGCACTTGGAGAAGGGAGGGAGTAAACGATGTGCTATACTTTGGGGTGTTGCTAGTGGAAAGCACCTTATCTTGGGGGGGGCGCGGGGCGGAGGAGGTGAAAGAGTTTATAAATGTGACATGACAGGTTAAGTAGTAGTAATATTTCTGGGTTGGTGGAAATTGTCATGTCAGGAGCTGAATATGCAGGTTAGCTATTGTTATACTCAGTCCTTCAGCTGAAGCAACAGAAAAGATCTGCGAACAATCAGAAATTTATAACAAGAGTCATGATGCATTTGTTGGGGTTTCTACATAAATATGGATGGTATCATAACAGTAAATAATCTAGGGCATTCATCTACGTGGTTTTCAGTGCATTTTATGATAGATTGATCCTACCCATGAACAAATTTTTAATATTTGGATTCCTTTCATTATACATAGAATTTAACTACAGTGCCTATAAAAAATATTCACCCTCTTGGAAGTTTTCTTGTTTTATCGTTAAACAACACTGAATCGCAGTGGATTTAATTTGACTTCTTTTGATACTGATCAACAGAAAAAGACTCTTTCATCTCAAATTGAAAACAGATCTCTACAAAGTGATCTAAATTAATTACAAATATAAAACATACAATAATTGATTGGATAAGTAGTCACCCCCTTTAATATGACACACAAATCATCACTGATACAGGCAATTGGTTTTATAAGTCACATAATTAGTTAAATGGAGATCTGTGTGCAGGCAAGGTGTTTCAATTGATTACAGTAAATATACACAGGTATCTGGAAGAACCAACTGCTGGCGAGTCTGTATCCTGTTAAAATCTACACCATGAAGAGAAGAGAACACTCCAAGCAATTTCGCAACAAGGTACTTGAAAAGCACAAGTGAAGAGATGGATACAAGAAAATTTCCAAGTCACTGAATATCCTTTGGAGTACAGTTAAGTCAATCATCAAGAAATGGAAAGAATATGGCACAGCTGTAAATCTGCGTAGAGCAGGCCATCCTCAAAAAGTGAGTAACCGTGCAAGAAGGGGACTAGTGAGTGAGGCCACCAAGAGACCTGTGACAACTCCGGAGGAGTTACAAGCTTTGGTGACCGAGGTGGGAGAGACTGCACAAGCAACAACTGTTGCCTGGGTGCTTCACCAGTCACAGCTTTATGGGAGCTTTATCCCGATTATGAAGCATGGTGGTGGATGCATTATCCTGAGGGGGTGCTTTACTGCAGCAGGCTCTGAAAGGCTTGTGAAGGTAGAGGGTAAAATGAATGCAGCAAAATACAGGGAAATCCCGGAGGAAAACCTGACACAGTCTGCAAGAGAACTGCGCCTTGAGGGAAGATTTGTCTTCCAGCAAGACAATGACCCCAAGCATAAAGCCAAAGTTACACAGGAATGGCTTAAGAGCAATGAAGTTAATGTCCTAGAGTGGCCAAGTCAGAGTCCAGACCTCAATCCAATTGAGAATTTGTGGCTGGACTTGAAAAGGACTATTCACTCATGATCTCTATACAATCTGATAGAGCTTGAGCTGTTCCGTAAAGAAGAATGGGTAAAAATTGTAGCATCCAGATGTGCAAAGCTGATAGAGATCTATCTTCACAGACTCTAGGCTGTAATTGTTGCCAAAGGTACATCTACTAAATACTGACTTGAAGGGGGTGAATACTTACGCAATCAATTATTTTGTGTTTTACACTTGTAATTAATTTAGCTAACTTTATGGAGATCTGTTTTCACTTTGACACAAGTCTTTTTCTGTTGATCAGTGTCAAAAAAGCCAAATAAAATCCACTGTGATTCAATGTTGTAAAACAATAAAACATGAAAACTTCCGGGGGGGGGGGGTGATACTTTTTATAGGCACTGTTCATTGTTTCAGAATCAGATGAACTATGTTCCAATTTATATAAACTCTGGCATTTGGTTTATTCTGCGACATTCGTATGGACTTCCTTCTGTCCTTATTGATCTAAAATTATTTTCTCCACCATTTCTCAAATTCTTGGTTAAGTACTCAAAATCAACAGATTGCTCCATTTGCTGTGTTTCCTCTATCTCCCTGGAGTAGTGCTCAACTATTACAGAGTTGACTGATGAAGATCTAAACAGGATTCATACAGTACCAGATATGCATTGTCAGTTAACTCAGCTATCCAATGGAAGGTACTGGAAAGAATGATAATTATTGTAAGTTGCTTTGCTGCCTGAGGGGGAGAGGCTCAATCTAACCCACCGATGACTTCCAAATTTTCGTTAACTTGTCTGAAAAATCAGTTAAGAATGATATTGCAAAGGATCACCTCTTAAAAAGTTTATGGCTTTGCTTTCTGTTCACACATGTAATGAAAACCCAGGAGGGAATCCAATTGCAACCAGCTACGGTAAGATAGACATCACTAATACGATGATGATTTTACTGCAATAATGCCTCCATATCTCATTACCTCTCAGATGTTTCCATCTAAAAGGGAATGTAAATATTTAATTTCTAATTGGAACAGTCTAGTTGAAAGTAATAATCATTTGTTCAAATTACTGCTTAACTATTACCCTTTGTGAGATGAGAGGATCACTGACAAAAGTAGTGGGATTTTTGCTAACAGTTTGTTGCTTTTGAGTTGCATTCAACTTAGCAAAGGTGCATTTTGGATGCTATTGGAAAGATTTCAGGATTTAGTTTTGATTTGAAGGAATACTGAAGGCATAATTCCAAATCTATGGCATATGAAGTGGAACTTATGATATTCCATGTATCTGCTGCATTTGTCCTTTAGATATAGAAGTGCTATTGAAATATCTTCTAAATTGTTGCCATTCACCACATTGATGGTACATTTTGTAGGCACAATATGCCAGAGGTGGGTGGGGAGGGGTGCAGATGTTGAAGTTTAAAGCAGTGGATGAAATGCTGATCATGTTTTCATATTTTGAGCTGCACACATTGAGGCCAATTGAGTTGTGACATTATATTCCTAATCTCTGCCTTGTAGGGGGTGAAATGATTTTGGAGAATCAAAAAGTGAACCTCTTGCAACTGCTGTGGAATCCCCAAGATCCAACTCACAGCTAAATGTAAAGTTCTATGTGGTTTGTATAACTATTTGGTAATGGTGACAGTCAGAATATTGATGATAGAGAAATTGACATTTATTATTTTGCTGACTGCCAAACAGCAAATATCAAAACCCTTTTGGAGATGGTCTTGTCTCATTCAAATATTAATGGGCAGCTATTAGACCAAGCTCAAATATTATTCATAAGACATAGGACGTAAGAGCAGAATTAGGCTGTTTGGCCCATCGAGTCTGCTCCACCACTCAATCATGGCTGATCCTTTTCTTTCCCCTCCTCAGCCCCACTAGAGACTTCAGTCCAGCATTTAACACCATCATACCCCAGAAACCAGTGGGGAAACTGTCCTCACCAAGTCTGAACACCTCCCTCTGTGACTGGATCCTGCACTTCTTAACAGAAAAGCCACAGTCAGTCTGTGTGGGCAGTAATGTCTCTTGTCCCATTCTTCTGAGCACTGGCGCTCTCAGGGCCGTGTGCTCAGCCCACAGCTGTTTACACTGCTGACACACGACTGTGTCACAGGATTCAGATCCAACCATGCCATCAAGTTCGTGGATGAGACAACAGTGGCTGGCCTCATCAACAATGATGATAAGACGGAGTGCAGAGAGGAAGTTGAATGGCTGATGAACTGGTGTGAGAGCCACAATCCAAGTCTGAACATGGAGAAGACCGAGGAAATTACTGTGGACTTTAGGAAGGAGCAGATGAACCACCCCTGTCTGGCTTCTCCATAGAGAGAGTTGAGTGTACTAAGTTCCTGGGAGCTCACATCATGGATGACCTCACATCCTAAGGAGATTAAGGCAAGCGAGGCTCCCCCCCCTTCCCACACATCTTAACTGAATTTTATAGGAACACCATTGACAGCATCCTGACAAGTTGCATCTCCATCTGGTATGGGAGCAGCAGTGCATTGGACCAGAAGTCCCTATAAAGACTGTGAGAACAGTTGAGGATTATAGGGATCTCTCTACCATTCATCTAGGACATTTATCAGGAGCGCTGCAAACGCAGGGCCCTTAGTATTATGAAGGATCCCACCTGTACATCCAACATCCTCTTCCTACCATCAGGCAGGAGACTCAGATACATAAAGACAAGAATGGTCAGGATGGGAAACAGATTCTTCCGTCAGGCCATTAGGCTTCTGAACTCCCAGCCACAGCACTTTCGAAGCGTCACAGCTTAACTTGTATTGTACCCCACAGTATTTAATTTATACAATTTACTTCATTTATCTGCAGAATTCATTTGCAGATTTTATTCTTTCTTTCCTAAGTTATTGTGTGTTATATGTATGTATACTACTGTGCTTTACACTCTGGTCAAGAGAAATGTTATCTCATTTGATGGTATACATGCATATAGGCAAATGACAATAAACTTGACTTGACAATCAAAGCAGGCCACACAATTTTGGGGCCAGATTAATAAATACTAGTCTTGCCAATGATATCCACGTCTTATCCTTCAATGTAGGAAATTTAAGATGCCAGTCCAGTCTCAGGAAATGGCACGCTTGCCTCATGGTCAGAAGGAGCTGGTTCTTGACTTCAGGAGTTAGAACATTGAACAGTACAGCATTGGAAAAGCTATTCAGTCCATAATGTTGTGCTGATCTTGATGTCAATTTATAATAAACACCCTCTTCCTGCGTATCATCCATAACCCCCATTCCTTTCAGATTCACGTGTCTATCTAAAAGGCTCTAAAAAACCCACCAGACTGCTAGTTTCTACTATTACCCCCAATCAGAGATTTTATGATTCTCTGCATAAAATCACCTCTCACATCGCCTTTAAACTTTCTCCCTCAAACCTTGACATCACATCCTCTGGTGTTTGATATTTCTATGCTGGGGAACAAATTCTGACTGTCTACTCTACGCCTCTCATATTTTAGAAAACTTCTATCTGGTTCCTTCTTGGTCTCCAGCACTCTAGCAAACAACCCAAGTTGGTCCAACCTTTCCTTATATCTCCTGCCCTCTAAGGTAGGCTCCATCCTGGTAAACCTATTCAGCACCCTCTCCATAGTCTTCACATCCTTCCTATAATGGGATGGCAATTCTATTTTAATTAGCACCATAAATTTAGGTGAAGGCAACATAAAGTTGTTACAGGAGATTCTTAAGTGAAACTCAATAAGGAGGAATTGCAAAATCATCCATTTTGTTAGTGAGGTGGATAGAGTAATTTTTAAACAGCAAGAAGCTATAAACTGAACCTGGCCCCTGAGGTATAACAACATTTAATTAGACCAGTTCTGCCCTTCTTCATCACAGCTAACAAAAGCCATTAACTCTAGTTTTAAGGTTCTCCGTTGATGTTGCGGGCACAATAATACATGCTGTTGGAGAAAGTTGATGTCTGGGACAGCCTACAAGACCAGCTGCTATTGAATTAACCCTTTACTAGCTCACATTTATCACAGCACTATCTATTTTGTCAACTGATTTAAAACACATGCGTTGTTATAGTAATTAAACACTTGGAAGAGATTGAGGAAACACTATAATCACGATAGTAGACTGATTCATAATGATTATGACAATTGAAATCTAATCAGGACTGTTACTCTGTTATCACTCCATGTATCAAGAGACTTAATGATAGGCCAATTCGAATAGAATTCTGTAAAGGAATCATGAGTAGGCTGTTCCGGTAAAGACTCAGTATTATCATTTCGGTATAAAACAGAAAACGGAAAACACAGGACATTTTCAGCAATCCAGTTGATCTATAACAAAAGCATGATAGGTCTCTGGACAAGCCTAAACTATGTTTAGCAGGAAATAGTTCAAGATTTTACCATATTTTGTTTGAAGCAGCATCGGAGTGAATTTGAAGATCACAGCTCTCTCTTTGCAGAACAGAACCACACTCTGGCTACTTCTCCCTTCCAAAGCAATGAAATAAATAATTTCTCCTGATGAGTTTCCATCAGAAGAAACATAAGGTGCAAGCAGAGTGTAGGTAGGAGAAATGGAGTCAAAAGGACTGACAGCACAGGGCAAACTGGGAGCTGTAATTGGGCAACGAAACAAACCAAAAGAGTGATATAGAGAAGCTAAAAATGATAAAGGTATTAACAGTAATTGCTGTACCATAAAATATGGGGTACTCATTATGACTTGCAATAAATGAACTCAATATTGACATTGGAAGGCTGTACTTTAATGTGCTTGCTGAATTTCATTTGAACAATGTCCAAGGCTTGAGTTTCCTCTTCTCCATTGACCAATATTGTTTGCCAGCTTACTTTACAACTTCCTAATTCTATCCACACATTCCATAGAATTGCCTAATTGTTAGTATAGTTTAAGTGTACAGCATACTCCCTCATTCAATTCATCTCTAAATAGAAATATATTATAGCATAGAAATAGGCCATGTGACCAGCAAGTCTGTGCCAACCGTCAGTCAACTGTTCACTTATACTAATCCTGCACTAATTTTTCTTTATTCTCCTTAAATTCATATCAATCCCTTAAGAACCCACCTACACATTCAGGACAATATAAAGTAGTCAATTAGCCCACCTACTGGACATCCTTGAGATACAAAAAAGCTAATGCACCTGGAGGAAATTCTGAGGCGACAGCGAGAGTGTGCAACCTCCATGCTGCTGGCAGTACAGGTCAGGACTGAACCTGATTCACCGCTAGTGTGAATCAGCAGCTTCCAAGCCCACTTATGTCAACTTGATCACAACTGAATTGCCCCTACATGGTGTTTGGTTTGGATAATTTGTTTGATCTGCTGTAAATATTTGGATCAACCTATGATTGCTGCCAATTTCATTGTCATCTCAGGACATGGTACAGGAATGTGGGGTTGCCTGAGTTTTACAAAATAATGCTGGAAATAATATCTGTACATACAACCAACAAAATGCTCTAAACCTGTTACTTAAAATACTCTGTATCAACAGGGTCCACTACATATATCTCACTGTCTCTGAGTTTTATTCCAGTGTACATTTTCCACAGTAGTGATTCATTACACCTATCTATGCAATAATCAGTAAATAAGATACATCTTCTGTCAGATGGCAGAGAGTAATCTATTACAAGTGTTTATATCCAAAGTTATTACCAACAATATCCAGACTTTGCTTCCAATCTGACACCATCAGAGACACCAGAGATTTGTTCTCTTGTATCGGGAATAAAATGTTCATAATGGTTTCTGTCAGTTCACATGTTGCCCTTTAAACACTAATCATTTTATTATGAGCATTATGCCTTTCTCTGATTACAGTACTGTGACAAAACAGCTTCTAGGCAAGTATTCAAGCAAATAAAGGAGGTTAATTGACTTCATACTTTGTAATACTGATTTCAATAATATGTGAATTCACCACCCCTCCCCCCATCCACCACCACCAATCTTTGCCCAATTTAATTACTTCGGTATTTATTGAGATACAGTGTGGCACAGGACCCTCCAGTCCACCAAGTCACACCACCTAGGAACCCCAATTTAACCCTAGACCAGTCACAAGACAATCTACAATGATCAATCAACGTACAAACCAGCACATCCCCAGACCATGGGAGGAAACAGAAGGACCCAGAGGAAACCCCCGTGGTCATGAGGAGAATGTACAAACTCCTTAAGGCAGCAGTGGGAACTGAACCCAGGTCACCTGTACTGTAAAGCGTTGTGCTAACCACTATGCTACTGTGCCGCCCCTTATTTATAGGATTCGAGAATACTGTACTTCCAATAGGTGATAAGTTGCCTTAGATATTGTGACCATAATATTGTGCCAACTCCTTAGTCTACTCCATGATTAAACTCATCCTACCCTCTCACATAGCCCTCCATTTTTTGCACTCACATGCCTATTTAAGAGTTGGGGGAAGAGGGAGATGCACTACAAATCAGGGACAATATTAGAGCTGCATTCAGAGGGGACTTAATGGAGGATATGTCTACCTAGTCTATATGGGTAGAACTCAAAAATAGAAAGGGTACAATCACTCTTACAGGACTCTACTATAGACCCCATCCCCTCCCCATAGCCACTGGGACACTGAAGAGCACATATGCAGGTAGATTAACGAAAGGTGTAATAACAATAGGATAAAACTATATATATTCAGCTCTTGGTTCATGAGGGAATGGACCGATACATTATTTGAGGAATTGTAAATGGAAGATCAGCAAGCATCTCCATTTTCAACCTATTGGAGAGGAAGGGTCATTGATGATGAAGAGGGCTGAGTTGATTCTGCCTAAATAATTATGGGTTATTAAATGGTTTTGGTTGTTAGAAATTAATTATTTTTGCCAAGGATGGCTTCAATTGGGCCAGATTTTTCCTCTGATTTCTATTGATTGTACTTTTATATGAGTTCCTGAGTGTTGCATTTGGTCAAATGATGTCTTTACTTTAGGACAAACCACATCACCTTTGCTTCTTAATTTCAGCTCTTAGATTTTGGACCAAAGTTACAATGAAGCCTGCTATGAAATTGTCCTGCTGAAACCCAACTAGGAATTGGTGAGCAGGGTATAAGAGTCACAGAGTCATAGAAAAGTACAGCACAGAAACAGGCCCTTGAGTCCACCTAGTCAATGCCAAGCCATTTAAACTGCCTATTCCCGTCAACCTGCACCAGGACCATAGCACTTTATACCCCTAGCATCCTTGCACCTACCCAACCTTCTCTTAAATGTTGAACTAGCAAGTAAGTGCCCTTGAGAGGGACGTCAATGACTTTTTCTTTGCTGTTGCTTGAGGATACACTGATTTGAAAGACACCGCCCAAGTAGATTAGAGTATTCTACTTTGCATTGACATGATCTACCTAGGCAACTTCAGACATAGTGAACACCAATGTTTCAGCAGTACTGCAGCAGCTTAACCTGTGGCATGAATCAAAATGAATGCGAAACTATAGGACCAAAATCCACACTATTTTCCAGCTCTACAGATTATCATATGCATTCAACCATTTCCAGGTACATCAAAAGTAAATTTGTTTGGGCAGAGATGATAAATTATGAAACCAGGAAGCCTAGGACAAAGACACGGTGCATCGTCCACTTGACATTTCAGGGAAGGTTGGCACAAATGCTGATCTAAGTGACTTTGACTGTGAAATGATTGTCAGTGCCAGACGGGGTATTTCAGAAACTGCTGATCTCCTGAGATTTTCACACATAGCAGTCTCTAGAGTTTACAGAGAATGGTGCTAAAAATCAAAAACATCGAGTGAGCGGCAGATCTGTGGGTGAAAATATTTTGTTAATAAGGAAGAACAGAGGAGAATAGCCAGACTGGCTCAAGCTGACAGGAAGGCGACAGTAACTCAAGTAAGCCTTCTCTATAACAGTGGTGTGCGGGACAGACTTCTAAAAAAGTAGAGGCAACTCACAAGAATTTGGGCAAAACAGTAGGGCTTGAGTTGTAGGGAAAGAATGGATAGGCTGGTGCTATTATATCTGGAGTGCAGGAGGTTGCGCGGTGACCGTATCATATTTAAAATCATGAAAGGCAAGATGAGGTGAATTGTCACAGTCTTTGTTTTCCAGGGCAGTGGAGTCTAAATATAAGGCACATAGGTTTAAGATGAAAGGAGAAAGATTCAGGGGGAAGCGTTTTCCCATTCAGAAAATGGTGGGTATACGGAACGTGCTGCCAGAGGAAGTGGTAGAGGAACACAAAATTACAACATTTAAAAGACATTGGGACAAATTAATGGCTAGCAAAGACTCAGAGGGATATGGGCCATATGGTAGCAAATAGGATTAGCTCAGGCAGTCAACTCGATCGCCCAAAGGACCCTTTTCTGTGCTGTATGAAGTACGTGAACACACACCAGAAGAGTACAAGTGGATATTTCTTGAAGCGAGTGAGGGTGAAGCTAATGTGCCAATGAGGCTTTTCTTCACCCCCCACCCCCCTCCCCCCAACATTCTAGAGTGAGTGAAAGACCAGCCACAGAGCATGTGTATATTAAGAATTTCCTTGAAATCTTTACAGGTAGCCATAAAATTCATAACTGTAAGTTAAGTGTCTTTAGTAGTAAACCAGTTTTTAGGGAAAGCTATTGTAAATCCTCTTTCTTTCGCTAATCTGGAGGTTTATCAATTCAAACAGCTTTTTAGATGGGCCTGCATTGTATTCTTCATTGACTTCCTTCTCTTCGTACTATAGACGCATGTTTTCATGTTAATTTTCTTCATTGACTTCCTTCTCTTTGTCCCATAGATGTATATTTTCACGTTAATTCCAAATAGTAAATCATCTGTCACTGAGGCTCTGGAGGAATTCCCAGCCCAGTTAACAAGCACCTTGCATGGATTTAAAATAGTTCTGCAATTACTTAAATACTGCAATAGCACCAGATCTCATGCCCACACATATTCAAGCAGGATCAAAATTAATACAAAGTGTGGCGTGGAAAATTTGGAGGGAATAATCTTGTAGTTGAAATGGCATACACTACTCCCACGACTGTAGATAATTTACAGCAACATGTTTTCAAAACCATTGTTTATTTGCTGCAAAAACCTTGGCTTTTAACACATATACAGTTGCTGGTAATGAAGATATTGATGTTAATAAATTATTGATAGTAAAACTACAGATGCCAAAGCAGATTTTCTCATTCCTTATTGACAAGGTACTTCAAATTATTACACAAAAATAATTGCTATCTGTGTTTGATAAGCTAAATTTTTAAAAGAGACAAAGCAACAATAGCATATTTGCTCCTATTATTTTCCATCTTGGCAGCCATGTTCTGCAAAATCCTTTTTTATATATAACGAGTCTGATTTTCTGAGTACATTAATGCAAATTATTTTAAATTGATTACAATAGTCAAAATGTCTGAGTGAACCATCTGGCTGGCTGATATTTGCACTTCACAAAGAACCAGATGTATTGACATTTGCAAAGGGCAAAATAACTATTCATAATTAGATAGGTTAACTGTGTCAAAGGGATGTTGCTCTCTCGTTGGTGGTTTGAGCGCATTGTCCACAGAACCCCTCCATAAATGCTCAGAATGGACAGATGCGTTGCACTGATGAACTCATGACTGTAGAAGCTACATGACTTATCCGACACATACAAAACCTTGAGAGTTGAGCAGCGGTCAATGCTCACTGCCTTCACCTTACATAGGCAGGTCAGTAACAGCTTCCAAATGTAGCTAATAGCCTTGCCATCTGGTTGATATTGTTGGAATCCAGTTTAAATTGTGTATTACTGAGTGGTTAATAACAGCTTGGGGTTATGGCAGAACTATGGTATGGGAAGGAGATCGAAAGCTTAACTACATGGTGTCAGTGAAACAGCCTTTTCTTCAGTGTCAGTCAAACAAAACAGCTGACCATTGACTTCAGAAAGACATGTCTACATTAATGGTGTTGAGCTTGAGAGACTTCAGAGCTTCAAGTTCCTAGCTGTAAACATTCCCACTTCCTTCAGGCAGAATATACAAAAACCTGAAAGCACATACCATCAGGTTCAAGGACAGCTTCCATCAGAGTCCTGAACAGACCTCTAGTTTGATAAGATGAACTCTTAGTCTCACAATCTACCTCGTGGTGAACTTTATCACTTACCTACACTGAACTTTAGACCTTATTTTGCATTGTTTTTGTTTTACCTTACTGTATGTAGCTCAATGCACTGTGACATGATTTGATCTATATAAACAGTATGCAAAACAAGCTTTTCACTGTATCTTGTGACAATGATAAACAATACCATCACCAAGCTGGCTTCATAATAAGAAGCAGCAGATGATGTGGAGGGCTCTTTTCATAATTGAAAGTCTGCAACTATTAGTGCTCAGGGATTGGTCCTGGGACTGTAACTGTTAGTTATTTACATTAATAATTTGAAGTGTGAATGCAGGAGGTATAATTATGAAATTCACAGTGGCATTGCTGATGATGAGGAAGGTTGTCTTAAGTTACAGGACTATACTGAAAACCTAATAAGATGGGTACAGTTGATTCAGATGGAATTTAATGCTGATATGCTGATGCATTTTTATATGATTAATAAAAGTAGTACTTGTACAAAGATAAGTATCCTACTGAGTATTGAGGAACAGAGGAACCTTGATGTATATACACCCAAAAATCCCTGAAGGTGACAACGCAAGTAGTGAAGGAGATATTTGCCGCCTTAAACTGCAACATAGAATACAAAATTGGAAGAGCACTTTTACTGGGGTACGGCATTGTTAAACACCAGTCAGGCAACAGGTAGAGCACTGTGAGCAGTTTTGGTCACTGCACTATAGGAAAGAGGCCACTGCACCTTGGCAGGGGGCAGAGGAGCGTTATGTTTTGTAATCTATAAAACATGAACTAATTCCAAGCAAAACACAGGGGTCCAGGAATGCAGGTCTGCTTTCATCTTTAAGTGAGGTGTGTATCTATCATGTGGTAGCATGATGATGTATGCAATTAATATAGTTTACATATAACCTGTAATTAATTATTTAAATGAACATGAATGTTTATTTTATATATATTCAGACACACAATTTTGCTCAAATATACAACAAAAAGGTTTACCAGTATTTGGTTGGGATGGACTATTTCAGTCATAACCAGAGATCCCGAGATGGACAACATGGGCACATTGGGGCAAAGGGCCTGTTTCCATGCTGTATTATTCTATGACTAGATATGTTGAGTTTATTTTCCTTGGAGCGGAGAAGCTCAATGGAGGACCAGAATAAAATATGTAAATAATGAGGGGCATAGATAGAGCAGAGTTTTTTAAAAAAAAACATTTCTGCCTAGTGGGGTAGTTAAAAAGCAGAGGGTTTAAGTTTAGCATAACGGTGGGAAATTTAGATTAGGGAGGAATTTTTTTTCACCTAGGTGATTAAAATCTGGAATGTACTGTCTGGATGAACCCTTGAATCATCAACATTAAACAAAGGGCTACGGTCCTGGTAAGTACTGGTCAGCATGAACATGGGGGGGCGGGGGTAGATGGTAAAATGGTCTGTTTTCATGACTTTATGGGTTTGTCATAATGGACATCAAAAGTCAATTTGGACAAGGAACAAAATGAAACATTAGCATTAATTGGAATGATAAAGTTGAGTTTATGAATACCTTCACATACAAGAACATTGAGGTATTGTACGATTACTGCAAACTGACGCATACAAAGTCTTTTTAAATTAAGTACACTGGAGTTAGATAACTGCTAGCATTACACTTTAGGTTATCATCTGAATACAAGTTCCTCTCACTTCTATGAATTTCTCCCTGCACTCAGTCTCCACCCTAGACCAGATGACCCCATTTCCCTCCTCAGATGTCTGACCCACTCAGATCCTCCAGCAGTTTGCTTTTTTTTGCTCCTTCCCAACTAACCTGGTTCCTTGATTTTGAGCTTTCAAACTCCTCGACAAATTTCCCGGAATACTTCAAAATGATACTTGATCTCAGCATTTTTGGAGTAAGCACAGTATGGTGAGCTAGATTATGGAGGCAACAAGCAATTATAAAAGTGACTGGAGCATTAAAAGGTCAGAGACAGATATAAGTAACATCATCCACTCTGCATTGGCGGCAACTTGTTTGAATTTCATAATGCAGATCTATTGTGCTATCTGGTCATTCTCTGAAGGATTCAAGGATATTAGATTACCAACTGTTACAAATAACAACAAAGATAAAACAAGACATTTCTATTCCAAAGATAGACATACCAAATGGAGCAAAACTTGGCCTAAGTCCCCATTCTTTATGAATTCTCTTTATTTTAAGGGTCAGACTGGTAATACAGGTTCGTGTGTGCAGACATCAATGCAGTATTTAGTGTTGCTATTTACAAAATACAGGAGAATGGTATTGGAAGCCACCCTAATAACTCATTACAAGATTAAGTTAAATCACAAGAAACAAATTAGCCAAAGAAGCAAGAAATTTAAATTGTCTTACCACTTTTTCACCTGAATGCAAAGTAAATTACTAGTTAAGAACCAGCTGCTTGTAGAAAAAACACCTATTCTTCTGAAGAAACACTGAAGGCACAATGCATACAACTATATGTATTTCACTAAATGTTAATAGATATATTTTAATATATTCTCTGCATGCTTTTGCACATTATTTACCTACATAGTCCTTATATATTGCCAAAAAAGAAACAAGAATATGTTAATGACCTGAATCTGGGATAATGATCATTAAATTTAAATTTTAAAAAAAGAAATTTAGCTGATAATAAAATATTAGATTTTTCTCAAATTTGGTTATATAATTAGGAAAGAGTTTACAAAAGATCTTTCCCTGACACTTATGCCAATATTTCTCCTACAACCAAATTAATGAAACCGTTTTACTGGCTATTATCACATGGATATTTGTGGAACTATTTTGAAATCTGAAGTTACCTGTCACATTTCTTGTTTTACAACTGTGATCAAATTTTAAAATTGTAAAGTGCTTTGGGACATTGCAGGTCATTAAATATAATAACACAAGCCTTGTGAGGAATGTCCAACAAATTGTTGCAGGACATCTACTAGTTTGCAGATAATAAAGGTAGGTGGCGGGAGGAGAAGATGGCGGCACGACGCAGCACGCGCAGCTCTCCGGTGAAAATGATATTGTCTGTTAAATAGGAGCTGTGGACAATTCTGATTTGATGGAGACAGACGTGAAAGCACAGAGGAACAGCTGGAGAAATTCCTGAAACTCTGGTTCACTGCCACTGTTACTGGGCGATCGAGAATCTTCCGGAGGGAAGGCCCAAAAATCCCCAGCTTTGCCTGCTGCTGGCGACCGAGGCTGAGGTCGAATCGTTCAGATAGAGATGGTGCTCGGTACTTGGTGTCGGAGGGCTGATTGGAGCTCCAAGTTTTCGGACAACTCAGAGTCGGACTGTGGTCGGACATGGCAGGGAGAGTTTTCTTCCTTCTCCCGTCTACGTGAGATGTGGGACTTTCAAGAGACTTTGAACTTTTTTACTGTGTCATGGCCTGTTCTTCGTCAAGTTATGGTATTGTTGCACTGTTGTAACTATATGTTATAATTATGTGGTTTTTGTTAGTTTTTCAGTCTTGGTCTGTCCTATGTACACCTTATGATATCACACCGGAGGAATATTTTATCATTTCTGAATGCATGCATTACTAAATGACAATAAAAGAGGACTGTGTGTCCTCATAATCTAATAATCTAATAATACCACTGTAATGAATCATTTCTCAAATAATGATGAGCTGGAGTACAGGGAGGAGATAGAAAGTTCATTAGCATAGTGTCATAACAACATTCTTTCCCTTAATGTCAACAAAACAAAAGAGCTGGTCATTGAATTTTGGTGGGGGGGGGAGGTGGGGAGGTGGCAGTGCATGCTCCTCTCTACATCAATGGCATAGAGGTTGAGAGGGTTAAGAGCTTCAAACTCCTGGGATTGAACATCACCGATAGTCTGTCCTGGTCCAAACACGTCAATGCCTTGGCAAGAAAGCTCACCGATGCCTTTACTTCCTCAGAAGGACAGAGATATTTGGCATGTCCTTGTCGACTCTTATTAATTTTTAACAATGCACCATAGAAAGCATCCTATCCAGATGCAACATGATTTGGTATGGCAATTGCTCTGCCTGTGACTGCAAGTAACTGCAGGGAATCATTGACACAGCACAGTGCATCACAGAAACCAGCATCCTCTACGGATTCTGTCTATATTTCTTGCTGCCTCGGTAAAGCAGCCAGCGAAATCAAAGACCCAACCCATCCTGGACATTCCCTCTTCACTCCCTTCCCATCACGGGAGAAGAGGGAATGTTGCCATACCAAGCCATGATGCATCCAAATACGATACATTCTATGGTGGACATACAACCAAGCTTAAGGACAACTTCTACTCCACTGCTCCCGAGTACAATAAGATGGACTCCTGGACTCCAAAACACCTACCTCCCACCATCACTCAAATAATTAAAGCCACAAGGAGAAGGAAGAGCATGGAGATCAACAGAATACCCGAGAGGAGGAATGTCAGGTCCAAAACAAAGTAGACTGAAGTATCTAAAAAGCAATTCTTCAGATCTAATTAGACCTGCATCACTATGGAATGACCTGATCTAACTTTTTAATTGATTACCTTTATACCTAAAGCTTCTTCAATACTGACTGATAACAGAAAGCCTCTTTCCCACTTTTATCAGATATGAATAATTTTCTTGAACCAAGAGGATGGTGATTATAGGTAGACTATCTAATGTGGCAAACCTAATCAAGATTTTCTCTACTTCTAAAAATACATTCACAACGTGGCTACTCCTATACATTGACTTTTCATGTGTCCTGATGATTTCAAAGGCCAGACTTTGCATATTAAGTGCAAACTTATTCTTAGGGTAGAAGTCATATGGTTTATATTTGAATAAATCTTATTCTCTCATGGTTTTCATTGGTGGTATCTTGCACTTAGTCAAAGACCTTCAGTTAAAGGCTTCATGTCATGTTCAGTGGATGCCTCATTTTCACAGGAAACTTGAGACCATTGCTGCCCCTCACCTAAATAGAAGCTGACAGGAAATATCAAACTGGTACTATCAGATATGAGACATAACTTTTAAAAGGGATTTAAATAAAAACTTTGACTAAAATATTTAGACAAACATGGGAAGAAGTCTAAGGGAGCAGGACTGAAAACATAATTTTCTCAAGAAAAACATAAAACAATGGGTCTTCTGCATTGTACGTCTCTGTGAAGCTTTCTACATATAACACAAGTAAATGTAAAAAAAACCATTACTTCTACAAGAAGCATTGTCATTATTTCAAATACTACCTAGAAATTGCACATTGGATGTTACCAATTCAAGGCAGCTTGCCTCATTAAGTGGTAAAGGTAAACATATTTCAGTTGGCATTGATTCTTATGGATCTCATTGGGGAGAAATTGAAAGCTTCAGGTGTCATTGCAGCTGCAATTAGTGAGTTATGAGTTTCTTCTCCTTATATGAAGTGACAAGTTATTTTACAACACACTGAAGCAACACCCAAGTGCATCAATTTTCACAATGCTATGCAAACTAAAAACAATCTTGACAAGAAGAAGAAACAAAATATCAAAAGAAAGATCTTTACCAAAACACCCAACATTGAGTGAAATATGGAAATGCCCAAAAACAAAATTCTCTTCCAACATACGCAACTTACAAAGTCTTGGGCTCATTGATAATTTATCTAAAGTGGAAGTGTCATGAAAGATCCTTAACTCCTCTCAGATCAGTCCAATTACTCAACTTTTCCAAGGACCTAGTGCCAGGTAAAGTGATCTTCACAAAGGCCACATTAAACTTGTGTAGGAGTTGCTAACAGCAAATTAATGCAAGGATTTTAAATAGGTTCAGCAAAGTATTCCCTTTATATTTAAAATACACGCCACTTCCACACTGATTGCTAAACATCTGCTTTAGAGGCTGGCACCAATTGTTTTTCATAAAGTTGCTTACTGTGCATTCTAAACTTATAAATCTGGGGTTTCTTTTGTTACTTCTTCACTTTACTGCAGTTATTTGATACTAGCTATTAGCATTGCGGGGTTCCTTTCTGCACAAATCTCCACTATTGGTGCTGTTACCAGTGCCCCTGGGATTTGTAATTAAATGAAATCAACACTGGACTAAACCCTATTAGAAAGCAATGGGTTAAGGATTTCTGAAGAAACACAAATATAATCAAAGAGTTTGTTTGCTTGATTTTAATCAACTGCCTTTTCCAGTTGTCATTAATAGAAAATCACAGCAGGGAGGGAGGAAAATTATTGAAAAAGTCAGAAAGCCAGAAGAAACAGCGAGAGAAGGTGAGGCTGAAACTAAGGTTCAAATCCATTATGAGAAAATGTTATTGAACTTGAAAAGTATGAAAGGACATCAGTTGAATCACCAGAATCTTGATACAGAGCATTCTCCACACCACCTCATTAGGATTGTACAGTTGATCTATGCACATTAATTAATACCTAGCATCAATCAATATCACGCAATCAATTTCACAAAGTTAAATTATATTTTTTAAATAAACACCTCCAGCTGAGCAGTGAAACACTCTTATCTAATTTTCAGTTCTGGAAATACTTGAGTCTACTGCAGATCATTCCAATACAGAAATGGATCACAATTATCGTAACAGCTCTTTGATTTTACTTTCGCCTGCGTCTTGCAGATAAGGTAATCTGCAACAAGCAGAAGTTGCCGCAAAGGTTCAAATGGTATGCAAAATGGTCTCCTTCCTTATGAAAATAGGGCAATAAAGTTTACAACGTCCTCCAGACCTGAGAGTGGTATTGTTATTGGTATATTATTGTCACATGTACCAAGACACAGTGAAAAACTTTTGTTTAGTGGGACATCCAATCAGAACATGCCATACATAATTGCATCGAAATGGTAAAGAAAGACAAAAAGCAAAAAAGAGCGTTACAATTACAGAGGAAGTATAGTGCAAGTAGACAAATAAAGTGCAAAGACCATGGGACCATGTGATGATACTGGAAGTGTGATAGGGATAAAATGTAGTCTGCTATCCTGGTAATCTGTGATGAGGATTGTTATGTCATTGCAAATAATTATCTACGCACAGCTGTATGCTTGCCGGGCACTACATCCAAGAACATAATGCACTCTTTGTTTTGATTGCTGTAAGATCTAAGGAGAAAACCTCTGCATGGACTAGTCCCGCCCCCATCCTGTCACCTGACCACTCTGGAATACCACTGCAGCGTCCACACTGCCTTTGTGTCTCAACATTCACTGTAGCAATATGTTGCCAAGTCTAAACTTGGAAAATCAGAAGTGTTTTTTTTTATCTTAATTGGTCCCTCTGATAAAAATACATTGCTTGGCAAAAAGCGATGAAGTATTCAAACTACATACATCAAAGTTGCTGGTGAACGCAGCAGGCCAAGCAGCATCTATAGGAAGAGGCGCAGTCTACGTTTCAGGCCGAGACCCTTCGTCAGGTCCTGACGAAGGGTCTCGGCCTGAAACGTAGACTGCGCCTCTTCCTATAGATGCTGCTTGGCCTGCTGCGTTCACCAGCAACTTTGATGTATGTTGCTTGAATTTCCAGCATCTGCAGAATTCCTGTTGTTTACGAAGTATTCAAACTGTTATGATTCTAAGGGTACTGCACACTTAAAGCATTTCTGCTTGACTAGAACTGAGGTAAGCCATTAAGTTATAGTGATCTCCAGTTTCAAGTATAGATACTTTAATCAGGGCGCTCTCTATGAAGGTTTTTAGGGTAATCATATAAATACCTTTGTAGATGATATGATTCTGGCTAAAGCAAGTAATGGATCTTATGGAACCGTTCTCTGCTTAAAGCAGAGAATTCTGGCAAGAGTTAGAAGACAAAGTAGTTGTTGGGGGGTGGAGGAGGAGTGGGGGTACAGAGATGCCCTTTAAGTGGACCAAAGTATGAACAGATAAATTCAGTGAGGCCAGAGAAGCAGAGGTAATGGTCCTACCAAGACAGTACTCCTTGTGGATTTTGGTTTAAGAAATAAAGCAGGAAATGTGGGGTTAGGGCACCATGAAGTTTGACACTGTGAAAGAGAAAGATCGTGATGTCTGCAAGGTAGAGGTTAGTCTGTCTGATTAGAAAGGCACCAACCTTGACAGCTTGGTTGGGATTAGTCCAAAATGAAGAGAGTGCTGTGTGTTTAGATGTTCCACTCAATCTTGGTATACCAACAATTCCCTATCATCCCCCAAAAATGTTGCTTGACTCACAGAGTTCCTCCAGGATTATTTTTTCCTGTTTCTATGTTCAGAAGTGCCCTATCCAATTTCTCAAGTGATGCAAACCAAGTTTTTGGTTTGGAGAATGGGGAGAGAGAAATTAATTTTAATTGCACAATGCTAAAAAAAGCATTATGCAATTAAATTTCTAGGGAATAAACAGAGCAATAACATTGCACCAAACTCAGTCATTTTATCAGCTCATAGTGTTCTCTTGAGCAGTCATACAGCCTCCAAAGATCATTTCAGTAGAATGCAGCGATCAAGGCAAATAACTGATAGCTCTTAAGGAACAGCAGGGAACGGAATTCTAGAACTCTGGAGGAACTCAGCAGGTCAGGCAATATCTATGGAAAAGAATAAACAGTCAATGTTTTGGGCCAAGACCCTTCTTCAGGACTGAGAAGGAAGAGAGATGATGCCAGAATAAAAAGGAGGGGAGAGGGGAAAGATGCTAGCTGGAAGGTGATAGGTGAAGCCAGCTGGATGGGAAAGGTCAAGGGCTGGAGAAGGAACTATCTGATAGGAGAGGAGAGTGGACAGTAGGAGAAAGGGAAGGAGGAGGGGACCCAGTGAAAAGTAATGGGTAGGTCAAAGTAGGGAATAGAGAAAGCGGGAGGAGGGAATTTGTTTTACTAAAAGGAGAAACCGATATTCATGCCATCAGGTTAGAGGGTACCCAGAGGTGCTGCTCCTGCAACCTGAACGTACCTCATTTAGGCACAAGAGGAGACCATGGACTGGCCAGTCAGAACAGAATCGGAATCAAAATTAAAATGTTTGGCCACTGGGAAGTTCCACTTGTGGTGGATGGTGCAGAGGTGCTCAACAAGGCTGTCCCCCAATATACAATGTGTCTCACAAAAGTAGAGGAGGCCGCATCAGGACCACCAGACACAATAGACAACTTCAGCAGGTTTACAGGAGAAATGTTGCCTCACTGGGAAGGACAGTTTGGGGCCCTGAATGGAGGGACAACTGGACAAGGGAATTGTGGAGGGAACAACCCCTGCAGAAAGTGGAGAGAGAGGGGGAAGATAAAGAGATTTTCGGTGCTAAGATCCCTTCGGAAATGGTGGAATTTGCAGAGGATAATGTGTTGGTTGCGGAGGCTGTTGGGGTGGTAGGTGAGGGCAAGAGGGACTCTATCACTATAAAAGTGGCAGGAAGATGGGGTGAGCGTTGATGCATGGGAAATGGAGGCAATGTAAATGGGCTTCCACAAATGGTCACTCATACTTCTCAAGGAATAAATCCTGACCAATTGCAGCTGCCAATGTTTCAAATATTGTTCTACATATGGCAACACTCCATGTTCATACTGTACATTAAATTAGTGTACATTACATGGTGTTCACAATGTATTTCACCAACGGCACCATCCTTTCATAATTTAAATCTGAAATATAAAAATTAAATTATGGTGAGGAAAAGCCCTACACTATGTGATCTAATTGCTAGACTACTGCTTTCACTGTCCGTGCTATTTTCCTTTTTTCAACAATGTACTTGCCGATTTTCAAAGTGAATTCTGCAAAATCTAGCAAAGCTAGTTCAAGCAATAATTAAACTTGGAGAGATTGAAGTTCATGCTTACTCCAAAACATGGAAGAACACAGCCCCACTCTTACAGGGAAATACTCAAAGATTGCTGGGAAAATAACAGTTTACAGTGCAGACTATCATTATTGTTTTAAAACACTAGCAATTTGTGTCAAGGAAGAGCTGAGCCATATTAGCAATTGCTGCAAAATTGCTAGCCAATTGCCATAAGCAGCCCTGTCAAAGCTGAAAAACTGTTAGATTTGTGTTGTAAATGGAAAGAACCTCACTGATCTATTTTCAACTTTACATTTCTGCTCTTAGTCCATTTATTTCCTTAATTAACCACCCACTTTTCATGCTGTATCCTTCTCCTAAGCTATCAGTAGCTATGGACATAGGCAATTGGAACCAGTTATCACTAAACATTAATATTTCAATGGCATGATGATGGCATTGCTGCATCATAACGAGTTCACAGTTGCAACAAGAATATAATGCCAGGGTCAGCTCTGAGGTGAATGCTGATGGCTGCAGGACACAGCTCACAGCCCACAGCCATGGAGCCAGATTCAGTGCTGAGGTGAGTGCCGATGGCTGCAGGCCACAGCCCACAGCTGTGGAGCCAGGCTCAGTGCTGAGGTGAGTGCTGATGGCTGCAGGCCACAGATGCAGAGTCAGTTCAGTGCTGAGGCAAGTAAAGTCTCACAGAGAAGTGAGCTGAACATCAGTTCATTCTTTGCCCTCATTCTCTTCACCTTAATCTTTTTAATCTGGCTTGACGCTTAAATCAGCCGAACATTGGTTTGCTATCAGCTCTCAGGCCCAGGCCCCACTGCTTCAGTCTGGCCCCGGGTCCGCTCCAGCAATGGCTGCCATAGCCGTACCAGCTTTCTCAAGAGTCCAGTTCGCCAAATCCTTCAGGATACCACTAAAAATGCCAGGTCATACAGATAGTTCAAAAGCACATGCCCCTGTGGGAAATTATAAGCTGCGAATAGCAGTGATTGTAGTCCCAAAAAGGATTGCATTTAGTAGAATTATTAGTAGTCTTGTTAGCTGCCTGCACAGCATGGCAGTGTATCGCCTGTGCCATCTTTGATCAGATTGTTCAATGCCACAGATTCCAGTATCTGCAGTCTTTCATGTTGCCAAGGAAAATTTATGGCTACCTACTGGAGATCAGAGATCTCTCAGCCATTTTACTGTGCATTTCATGCATAAAAGGCCTGCCATTATAAAACCTACATGTACTCTCATCTCATTCTAGCATATCCAGTCTACAAATTCTTCTGCATTTAAAAATAAAAGCTGAAATATTGCTCCACAGATAATTTGGCTGAAGCTACTGGGTAGTGGTCTTCTTTCACAAATGATGTGCACTGAACCTTGAATTCCAAGTCCGCTGTGGACTTGTCCAAAGATTATACATGTAGAAACAACCTCTTCAAGTAGAATGGACTGGCTTGGGGCAGCTTTCTGTTCTTGTGGCAGTGGTGAAAGGGACTGGACACCACATATTTTTAAATTTTTATTTAGAGGTACAGCACAGCAACAGGTCTTTCCAGCAGAACGAGCCTGTGCTGCCCAATCACGTCCATCTTTGACAGGCTATCAAGATGGGATATCCAAAACTGACACTCGGGACATGAATTTTTGTGGTCGCCACTCTTCCCAAAGCTAAAGAAGAAAACTTTACCTATCAAATTAAAATGATCTGGATTATGAATTGAGAAATCTTTTCATGTATAAATGTAAATGAAAGTGATTTTAATTCATGACCCACAATTTATGTGAGGGATGGAGCAACGGTGCTCACTTCTGACCTCAAAGAGTAATCCAGCAATTCCTTAATCCAGCAATTAAGGACATCTTTTTTGACAGTTACTGCCAATGACTATTACTTCAAACTCCTCATTACCTAACTACTATCATCAAGCTCACTGAGCACTTGATCTTTCTTAGTAACTTGCAGGCCACAGCAACAAACCAAATGTGCAAGTTTTAATTATATTTATAAATGCAAAGATTGTAACATATACAGATGATCAGGGAGAGACAGAAATGCCAAAAGCTAAGGGTAAATCTTTTCACATCTTGTATAAATTAAAAAATTCAAACTTCAAAGTTCAATGTAAATTTTTATCAAAGTACATATATGGCACTTTATACGACCCTGAAATTCATTTTCTTGTGGGCATACTCAATAAATCCAATAACCGTAATAGAATCAATGAAAGACTACACCAACAGGGCAGACGACCAGTGTGCAAAACTGTACAGATACAAAAGAGAAAATAATAAATAAATAAATACACAACAAATATCGAGAACATGAGATGAAGAGCCCTTGAAAGTGAGTCCATAGGTTGTGGGAACATTTCAATGATGGGTTAAGTGAAGTTAAGTGAAGTTATCCCCTTTGCTTCAAGAGCCTGATATTTGAGGATAGTGATGTGAGTCCTGAGGCTCCTGTACCTTCTTTCTGATGGCAGCAGTGAAAAGGGAGAAGCCCTAAGTGGTGGGGATCCCTGATGATGGATGTTGCTTTCCTGTGTCAGCGTTTCGTGTAGATGAGTTCAATAATGGGGAGGGCTTTACCCATGATGGACAGGGCTCAATCCGCTACTTTTTGTAGGATTTTCTGTTCAACAGCATTAGTGTATCCATACCAGGCCATGATGCAGCCAGTCAATATAGTCTCCACTGCACATCTCTCGAAGTTAGCCAAAGTTTTAGATGTCCTTCCAACTCTACACAAACTCCTTAGGAAGTAGACGCCCTGGCACGCTTTCTTTGTAATTGCTCTCACTTGCTGGGTCCAGGATAGGACCTCCGAAATAATAACATTAAGGAATTTAAATTTGCTAACCCTCTCCAACTCTGATCCTCTGTTGAGTACTGGCTCATGGACTTCTGGTTTCCTCCTCCTGAGGTCAATATTCAGCTTTTTAGTCTTGCTGACATTGAGTAAGAGATTCTGATGAAGGGTCTCACCCAGAAACGTTGCTTGTTTACTCCTTTCCATAGATGCTGCCTGGCCTGCTGAGTTCCTCCAGCATTTTTGTGTATGTTGCCTTCAGTAAGAGGTTGTTGTTATGACACCACTCAGCTAGATTTTCATTCTCCCTGGGAGATGGAAAATCACAGGGTTTTCTTTAAGTATATGAAATTCACTTTTTAGGGCCAGAGAGTCCTCCCAGAATTCCATCAGTTTTATGGAGTTATGTTGGTATATTCTAATAGTTTCATTGTCATCACCACTCAGAAATACAGGCCTTCAAATTTTATGAAGTGAGGTAAAAGACTAGAAAGAAAGACAAAGAATGTATTCTGCCTTATGTGCTGAGAATTTTAATAAATTTGTATCTGTTACTTAAAAGCTTCATTTGAGGGGAGATTTGATAGAGATACACAAAACTATGAGGGGTATAGATAGGGTAAAATGTAAACAGGCTTTTTCCACTGAGGTTGGGCGAGACTAGAACTGGAGGTCGTAGGTTATGGGTTAAAGGTGAAATGTTTAAGAAGGGAACATAAGAGGGAACCTCTTCCCTCAGAGGGTGGTGAGAGCATGAAGTGAGCTGCCAACGGAAGTGGTGGATGCTGGTGTGATTTCAACATTTTAGCGAAATGTGGATAGGTACATGGATGGGGGAGATATGGAGGGCTATGGTCTAGGTGCTGGTTGATGGGACTAGGCAGACTAATAGTGTGGTAAAGACAAGCTAGGACAAAGAGGCCTGATTCTGTGCTACAGAATTGAATTTCTCCAACTGTAAGTGTCCAGTTGCTTTCAATGTAATAAATACCCATACCTTCCCTTTGCAACTCCATACTATCTGGGAAATCATCAGTAATGCCATAGAAGATCTGCTAATTACTTAACTAATGTGACACCAGACAATACTCATCCATTATGCTAAAGTTCCAAGTTTTTAAAATCTTAGATGCCCGTTTTAAACTTACAGGAAATCTCTTTTAAAGATGAAGAAAATTAATGAGTTGAAACTATGCAATTCAAAAAGTCAAAGATAAACACTAATAGAAGCTAGCCTTGGTTTAGTCACCTTTAAGTTAGGTGATGCAACTGGATCCTCAATTTTGTCACATGCAGGCCTCAGTTAGTACAGATTGACAACAACATTCACCATCAGCACAGGTGCACAACAAGGCTGTGTTGCTTCGTCCCCTACTCTACTCTCTTCATACCTATGATTGTGTGACTAAGTACAATTCCAATACTGTATATAAGATGGTGACAAATTGGCATATATGAGGGAGACAGAAAATCTGGTAGAATGGTGCCAGAACAAAAACCCTTCACTCAACTTCAGCAAAACTACGGAGCTGATTATTGATGACAGGAAGAAGCAGCCAGTGGTCCATAAGCCAGGCCTCATTATGTGACCTGTGGTTGAAATTCCTTAGCGTTACCATATTAGAAGATTTGTCCTGGGACCAACAACTAAATGCCATCACAAAGGCGGCATTTCAGCACTTCTATTTTCTTAGAGGTTTGTACAGATTTGGCATGTCATCTAAAATGTTTATGCTCTAATTGATCTATTTAGTGCTGTGCAGGATTAGACAGCTTTCCTTCATATATGGGTATAAAAGTGTTGCTTGCATAACAGGCATCAGTCATGATCTCTCTTCAAGATGAGAGACTCCTTGACAAATTGTGTTATTTGCAGTCTCCTTCATGGCAGTCAGGGTAAGACAGGCTGCAAAGTAACCTTTCGAATACTCCATTTTGCAGCGAATCGAGTGAGATGCGTTTTTCACCACGGCTCTAATTTTTTATATCTTACATTCCACTGATAGATCCATTTTAAGTTTGAAGATTCACTATTTTTATTGAAGGATTTATGACTTAACTACGATGGCAGGAAGTTGATCTGGTATTGAATTGAGAGGTGGCAAGACCTTTTCCGAAACAGAACAAACGGAACAAACAAAGAAATCGTAGGAACTTTCTACTTTAGAAAGAATACTCCCTTCAATACAAAATATAAAACTCCAATTCGGTTCGCTTAACACTAAGATTGACAAAGATTGATAAACTGATGGATGCTAACGGAAAGCTTGAAAAATCCATCTCTACTGTTCAAGAATCTTTGAAGAATTTGGATTTTCAATTTCAGACACTCAAACAGACAACTCATCGAATTGAGAGGGAACAGGAGTTATTCAGGCAAACTATTAAAGAGCAAGAATTGAACATGTCATCTATGGAAAAGAAAATTAATGAAGTTACTTTGGAATTATCACGTACGAAGGAAAAAACAATTGATTAGATAGCAGAATGTGCAGGAGGAATTTACGTATATTGGGCTTGCCTGAAAATACTGAAACCGGTGACCTGTTAAAGTTCTTTTCAGATATGCTATATTCACTTTTTAGCGAGTTTCTTGAAGCATACCCTGTACTCGATAAAGCTAATCGAATCTCACGATCTAAGCTCTCACCCGAACTACGTCCATGACCACTGATAAATAGGCTGCACTATTTTACGACCAAAGAAGTTATACTCTGAGGGGCAAGAAAAAGGGGTAGGCTAATCTACAATGCAGCAGAAATTCATATAGTGGAAGATTTCGCTCCAGAGATTTTTGCCGAAAGAAGGAAATACCGGGAAGTGATGGTTGAGTTATATAAAATAAAATGTCGCCTGTCACTCTGTTATCCGGCACGTTTGATAATTTTTCCACCTGACTCTCTGCCACAGAAGATTAACTCTCCAGATGAAGGTTGGGAATTTAATAAGGGGTTTAAATCCATGTTGAATGCAGCTTGAATAGGCAACCCCAAGCTGGGAGATGTTTATAGATGCCTTGAGGAAAGTCTGTTCTACGTTTTATTGATGTCCGTACAGGACTTGGTTGATTTATTTTTTTTTTAATTTGTTATTAGTTAGTACATTTCTATAGTTGCTTTGAAGAAAATCTGTTCCACATTTTATGGATGTCTGCACAGGACCTGGTTGATTTAATTTTTTTTTTGCTTGCCTTAATATTAATATAGCTCTGGGTTTGATATATATTTACAAATCATAGAAAAAAATGTTTTTTAAAAAATTTCAGTTGTAATATATTATTTGCTTGGATTTATCCTTTTCTGAGTACATGATTAATGTACTTTAGATGAATTTAAGATGGCTGTCGCCAACTACGTTTTAACTATTGTTAGACATAACATTACAATATTTGAAATTTGTTCATCTCTTTTATTATGTCTAAATTCAGTGGTGTAAACATATAACTTTGTTAATATAGCTGTAAAGTGGAGATTGGGGTTAGGGTCATAGGTTAGAATAAACTGTTACAGAATAGAGGAAATGTGCAAAGTCACAAGGTAGACTGAGGTCAAGTGTCCATCTTATCACATGAGAAACATTCAGTAGTCTTATAACAATGGGATAGAAGCTATCCTTGAACCTGGTAATAGATGTTTTCAGGTTTTTGTATCTCCTACCCAATGGGGGGATAGAAGAGAGGATGTTGGGGAGGAGGTAAGTGGAGTTTTTGATTATGTTGGCTGCTTTACTGAGGCAGAAAGAAGTGCAGACAGAGTCCAGAGCCCATGGAGGAATGGTTAGTATCTGTGATGGAATACCAGGTATTGCATCACCAACCTGTGTATGGCCTCATCACGACAGTAGAGGTGGCCATGGACAGACATGTTCGGAAAGGAATGGGAAGTTGAATTGAAATAGGTGGTCACCGGGGATGCTGCCTTTTGCAGCGGCTAGAACAAAGTGCTCAAAGAAACGGTCCCTCAATTTCTTTATTTTATATGGCTCTCCTTTTCAATTTGTATCGCACCCTGTTTGTTCCCTACACATCAGTGATCCATGCAGCATCATCAAATGTGGCACACATGGCAATCAACAACACTGCTGATTCTCTAGTGCCTTTCCTGCTTAGGCAAGCTACTGGAAGCAGACCGTCCACAGTTTCATTGTTTACTATGTATTCCGAGGTTCCAGTCCTATTCTGTAATTGATCTTACATGATTTCAATCAGATAATGTCTTTTTAGGTCAACAGAAAGAATCCCTTGGTATTTTGCGTGTTAAGCTCCCAAGAGAATTATAAAATACCTCTGTTTATAACTACTGCAGCTGAAAAAAATTATATTTTGTAACCCCAAAATATAAAGCTAATTGAAACAAAAACACAGGATCCTGAGAGAAAGTGCACATTTTGTTTTTACTTTAGTGAAATGCACAGTTCTAACATGGTGGCATAATGACGTATGTCATTCACGTACTTTTACATATGACCTATAATGAATTACATAATAACAAAGAATGCTTAATCAAATATATTTAAAATATTACTCAAATATTACTGAAATATTAATTACACTCAGAAATCTGCAGTCCACACATGGCAGTATTCAACACTGTTTAAAGACATTTAAAAGAACTAGTGATCCTCAGAATATGTAGACAAGACTCTAAAGTGCCCAGGGAGTGAGTACAGCAGCTGGAAGCTCAGGGGACATCTCCACCGTATCAATAAATGTGGCTGCCAGAGAGGACTCCTAGGGAAAAGTGAAGAGCAGGAACCCAAGGCATCACAGTGTAACATCAGAGCCTGATAGGGTCAGAAATCACCAATGCACAGGATCATAAGCTGCAGAGATTGTACACTCAACCAGTTCCATTCAAATACAAACCTCCCCATCACAGAGGATATCTTCAAGAGGCAGTTCCTGAAGAAGGTGGTGTCCGTCATTAAAGACCCTATCTTTTTCACCTTACTACCATCAGGAGCCTGAAGAACTACACTCAGCTTTGCAAGAACAGCATCTTGCCCTCCGCCATCAGATTTCTCAACAGTCCATGAATCCACAAACACTACCTCATTCTCCAATTTTGCACCATTGATTATTGTAACTTATAGTATTTTTTTGTCTTTCAGATGTGGATCAGGTTGCAGAGAAGGAGTGCCGGGGTGGGGAGTGGCATGGGTACAGACACACCTAGCCTTGAGACACAAGGCAAGGTCATTTAATTCCAAATAATTGGTTTATTGATCATTACAGAATGTCTCTGTGGTGCTTCCCACTGAATTTGAAGCCCTGGTCAACATTTACCTCAACACGAGCAACATTTAAAAGACTTTCTATAAACTGATCTCCCCGCAGTGTGTGACCTCAGTATTCAAAATGGTGGTTGTTTCCCACGTTACATCAGTGATATATTTCATTGCTTAAGGTACAAGTTAAGGTTAAGTGATTTCTAAATTCTAACAGAGGAATATCAGTATATTCTCTTCCACAAAATACTTAGTCTTATTTTGGTAACATGCAGTCAAGTAAAATTGAAATTATTTGTATTCAAAACAAAGGACATCAAAACAAAAATCATTTCTGTAATTGTCCATCATTAAGCCATTTAGTTAAGACTAAAAATGTCCAATATGCTATAAAGCTAAGTCTTCGTCTATCTTAGCTGTACATTGGAATTGATTTCAAAGTAATTTACAAATTAAGCGATGCCGATAACTGATGTGAATAATTATTTATTAAACTATGGTGTTCAAGATCTTTTCATGCATGTGCTATTATGAGTTATTCTGTGTGCAACACTAATTTGAAAATTCTTCTTGATACTCCACTGGTAACCAGCAACCAGCCAGAATAGGATCCCTTTATTCACACTCTCTGTTTTCTGCTGATCAGCCAATGCTCCACCCATGCTAGTAACTTCCCTGTAATTCCATGGGCTCTTAACTTGCTAAGCAGCCTCATGTGCGGCACCTTGTCAAAGGCTTTCTGAAAATCCAAGTACACCACATCCACTATATCTCCCTTGTCTACTCTGCTTGTAATTTTCTCAAAAAATTGCAGGAGGTTAGTCAGGCAGGATTTTCCTTTCAGGAAACCATGCAAGCTTTGGCCTATCTTGTCATGTGCCTCCAGCTACTCCCTAATCTCATCCCTAGCAATCAATTCCAACAACTTCCCAACCACTGATGTCAGGCTAACAAGTCTATAGTTTCCTTCCTGCAGATTGCCACCCTTCTTAATTAGCGGAGTAACATTTGCAATTTTCCAGTCATCTGGTACAATGCCAGAATCTATCGATTCTTGAAAGATCTTTGTTCATGCCTCCACAATCTCTCCAGCTACTTCCTTCTGAACCCGAGGGTGTCTTCCATCAGGTCCAGGAGATATACCCACCCTCAGACCATTAAGCTTCCTGAGCACCTTCTCAGTTGTAATTTTCACTGCGCATACTTCACTTCCCTGACACTGTTGAATGTCCTGTATACTGCAGATAAGTTCCATTGTGAAAACTGATGCAAAATAGTTGCATCTGTTCATTAATAGTTCATTAATCTGTTCATGAATAGTTGCATTCAGTTCCTCTGCCATCGCTGCGTCTCTCATTACAATATTTCCAGTGTAATTTTCTATTGGTCCTATATCTACCTTCAACTCTGTTTTACCTTTTATATACTTAAAAAAGCTTGTAGTATCTTCTTTGATATTAATCACCAGCTTCCTTTCATAATTCAAAGGTTCAAAGGTCCAATTTAATGTCAGAGAAATGTATACAATATTCATCCTGAAATGCTTTTTCTTTGCAAATGTCCATGAAAACAGAGAAATGCCCCAAAGAATGAACGGCAGATAAACGTAAGAACCGCAAAGTCCCCTTCAGCTTTTCCTTCCTAATGACCTTCTTAGTTTCCTTCTGCAAGTTTTTAAAAGCTTCCCAATCCACTATCTTCCCACGAGCTTTGGCTTTCTTGTATGCCCTCTCTTCTGCTTTTACTTTGGCTCTGACTTCACTTGTCAGCATCGCAGTGTCCTTCTTCCATTTGAAAATTTCTTTTTATTTGGAATATATCTGTCTTGCACTTTCCTCATTTCTCTCAGAAACACTAGCCATTGCTGCTCTGCTGTCCTTTCTGCTCGTGTCCCTTTCCAGTCAACTTTGGCTATTTCCCCTCTCATGCCATTGCAATTTTCTTTATTCTACTGAAATACCAACACATTGGAATTTAGTTTCTCCTTCTCAAATTTCAAAGTGAACTCAATCATATTGTGATTATTGTTCCCTAAGTGTTCCTAAACCTTATGCTCTCTTATCACCTCCGGATCATTGCACAACACCCAATTGAGCACAGCTGATCCCCTAGTGGGCTCAACAACAAGCTGTTCTATAAAGCCATCCCTTAGACATGCTACCAATCCCCTCTCTTGAGGTCCAGTACTAGCCTGGTTTTCCCAATCAACTTTCATGCTAAAATCCCCAACGATTATCATGACATTGCCCTTCTGACACACCTTTTCTATGTCCTGCTGTATTTTGTAATCCACATCCTGGCTGCTGTTTGGAGGCCTGTATACAACTGCCATTCGGGTCCTTTTACCCTTGCCATTTCTTAACTCAACCCATAGAGATGCTACACCTTCCGATCCTATGTCACCTCTTTCTAATGATTTAATATTATTTCTTACACACAGGGCCACACCACCCCCTCTGCCTACTAACCTATCTTTCCGAATCACCATTGGACGCTGAGCTCCTAATGCCAGCCATCCTTTAGCCAAGTTTCAAAGATGGCCACAACATCATACTTGCAAATCTGTAGCTGAATTTCAAGATTGCCCAGTTTATTTCTTATGCTGCGTGCATTCAAATATAATATTTTCAGTCCAGTATTTATAACTCATCCCAATGGCTGTGATTATGCTTCATCTCCTGCCCGTTTTTCTATCATCTCTGTTGCACGCTATCTTTGATTTACTTCTGTTTTCCCCTTCCTCAGCCCTATCACTCCAGTTTCCATCCCCCTGCCAAATTAATTTAAACCCTCCCTAACAGTTCTATTAAACCAGCCTGCTAGGATATTGGACCCCTTTGGGTTTAGGTGTAACCCATCCTTTTTAGACAGGTTGTACCTCCCCCAGAAAAGGCCCCAGTGATCCAGGAATCTGAAGCCCTCCCCCCTATACCAGTCTCTCAGCCATGCATTAATATGCCTGATCGTGCTATTCTTGCGCTCGTTAGTACGTAGCACAGGCAGCAATCCTGAGATTACTACCCTGGTTTCCTGCTTTTTTAGCTTCCTACCTAACTCACTGAATTCTCTCTTCAGGACCTCCTCCCTTGTTCTACCAATGTTATTGATACCAACATGTACCAAGACTTCTAGCTGTTCACCCTCTCCCTTCAGACTACTCTGCACACTACCCGAGACATCCCGTACCCTGGCACCTGGGAGGCAAAACAGCATGCAGGTATCTCTGTCAAGCTGACAGATCCTCCTGTCTGTTCCCCTCACTATGAAATCCCCTATGACTACTGCGTTCCTCATCTTCTTCCCTCCCTCCTGCACCACAGAACCAGGCTCAGTGCCAGAGACCCGATCGCGTGGTCATCCTCTGTCAGGTCACCCCCCCTGCCCCCCAACAAAATCCAAAATGAGATAACGATTCTGAGGAGGATGGCCACAGGGATGCTCTCTACCATCTGAGCTCTTCCCTTCCCTTCCCTGACAGTCACCCACTTATCTAACTCCTGCAGCCTCAGGGTGACTAACTCCTCTATCTCCTGCTCATGTTTCCTAATAAGCTGTAGGTCATCAAGTCACAGCTCCAGGTCCCCAACACGGTCTCTCAGGAGCCGCATCTCAGTGCACCTGGCACAGATGTGGCTGTCTGGGAGACTGGAAAATTCCCAGGATTCCCACATCTGGCACCCAGAGCTAAGTACTAACCTGCAGACATGCTCTCTATTCCTCAAAAATTGCAAGGGAAAAATGGTCCACTTACCTCACCAAAGCCCTACCACACTGACTCAGACTACTCCGACGGTGACCACTCCGCTAGGCAGTGTCTCCCTTTTTTTTGATTAAATGCAATCGTGAACAATAGTCAGATCAGAAATGCTGATCAAGTCAACTAGTTCCCAAAGAGAACTCTGATAGGCCAATCAGATGGTTCACTGCTGCTCAGCGACAGAACACAAAAAAAAATCGTAAGTACAATTAAAAAATAGTAGAAATACTGGAGTCATGATGACCATGATAAAGTCTGCTGGAGAGAGACATTTATACACATGCTGTCCTCCATAATTCAAAGAGATTGAAGGATAAGGTTGCAGGGTGACAAAACGTGGCAGGAGCACCTGTTCTTTCCGCACTGTTCTCCAGCAGTTTATGGACTAAGTCCAGCCAGAACATCACTCACAAGTGCTCTTGAAAGTCAGGTATTAACTCTACCTACCAACAACCAAGCATTGCCAACCTGGTCCCCTTCATGATAGCTTATGAAGAAGCATGTGACTTCCCTCCCAGAGATGATAGGTATTTGTGCACTCAACTCTTGAAGGCTTGAACCCCATCATCACAGATATTTCCAACCACAGCATCTGGAAGGCTGTTCCAAATTCTGATAGCACAGTGAAGGAAGCTTCTATCCAGTGTGTAGGTTCTCGCATCAGGCATAGAAACAGCATGAGCAGACATAGATAAACTTGATCGTGTGGTGCACTGTCTCTCATAAGATGAAGGCAGCATGGCGTGAAGGTCTGCAGGGCTGTGGCTGGTGTGCATTTTGTATAGCACAGTAGCTGCAGCAACCTGTCATCTGTGGTGTAAGCTACTGATGGCTAGTTTCTCACGAGCTGTGGCTTCATCTACACCTATAATCCTGAGAGTCTTTCTTTGAATGAAATCAAGCTGGCTGAGGACACTCTGTGAGGCATTCATCCATGATAAGCAGGCATACTCCATGATGCTTCGTACCTGGGCTTTGTAAACCATGTCTCTGCCCTCTTTGTCTAGTTCGGATGCTACTTTCCACTGAGCTCCAAGCCCTTGTCCAGCCTTGTTTGAAATAGTGGAAAGGTGTTTATCCCACACCAACTTGCTGTCAATATTAACACCAAGGATTACTAGCTCCTTCTTTAAATCCAGCTTGCAGTTCCCAAAGTACAGGTCGGGGTTAGATGGATTCCTCTTCCGAGACGTCACCATCGCCTTGCACTTAGTAGGCTCAAAGGTGACATTCCAGTCGTCTGCCGAGGCTTTCATCCCGTCAAGATCTCTATTCAGGCCTGAACCTCCCCTGCTCTCCAACACACGATTAGTGTGCTGGTTATAGCTGAGTGCCGTGAAGCTTTCCCCTTTTAAACTTGGCTCCCGCACTTGTATGCAGCCTCCTCTGTTGTAGCTCTCCAACTCACGATTGGTGTGTCGGTTATAGCCGAGTGAAGTAAAATAAAACTTAACCATTTAGTACTTAGGATAGATCAGTTGGCATGATTGCAAGACCATAAGTCATAGGAGCCGAATTAGACCATTCAGCCAATCAAATCGGCTCTGCTATCATGGCCGATTTATTATCGCTCTCAACTCCATTCTCCTGCCTTCTCCCAGTAACCTTTGACACCCTTACTAAACAAGAACCTATCAACCTCTGCTTTAAATATACCCAATGACTTGACTTCCACAACCGTCTATGGCAATGAATTCCACACATTCACCACCTCTGGCTGAAGAAGTTCCAATCATCTCTGTTCTAAAGTGATGTACCTGTATTCTGAGTACCCGTACATCATGATGGAATAGTGAAGGATAGGCTAGGAAATGGATCCTTTTGTGCCAGGAGCTGGAATCCAGTAGAAAACATCTTTTCATCTAGATCCCATCTTAATAAATACAACACCAAAACAGTTATAGCATTTTCTGTTGTGCAGCTAGAAGTTTCTGAAGGATGCTGCCATAACACACGTTCCACTATGCAGTTATTATTCAATGAAGTTCAGTGCAAGCCCTGAAATCTCAGATTATTCATGAAAGTTCTGTCTGAATCATTTGGAAGAATTGGCAGGTCAACAGAAGCTCATGGAGAAAGCATGACAACAAAGAGGAATTGTAGGTCTGTTACTTCTAATGACAGATGGAGAGAATTTAACTCTCCCCTTCTCTACCCTGCATTGTGAAACTAAACATAAAGCAAACCGTATTACAATTTTTGAAGAAATTCAATTAGTGTTTTTAGCAAAAAGACCCAAAGAAATTGAATTCTTTGAATTGAATTTTTAATGCTATTCAACAGTTTCTTACAGGAAATATGAAAAAAATTGATTGTTAATTTAGATAGTGAACTCCTATCTATCCTTTCCTTCAACCAATTATCTAATAACATAAGGCACCATGGCTTTAGTCCAGTATTGAGGAAATGTAAGAGAAAAAGAAATCAAGAAAACAAACTCAAAATATTATTCATAACTTTTATGGATTTTAAAAATACCTTTTGGTGAAAATATAGGCAGATGGTAAGAGTGGGCTCCCTCACCTCTGCCCCTCTGACTCTCAACTCAGGTGCCCCTCAGGACTGTGTCCTAAGCCCCCTCCTTTACTCTCTGTATACCCATGACTGTGTCGCCACCCACAGCACCAAACTGCTAATTAAATTTGCTGATGACACTATATTGATTGGCATAATCTCAAATAATAATGAGACAGCCTACAGAGAAGAAGTCATCACCCTGACACAGTAGTGTCAAGAAAACCACCTCTTCTTCAATGTCACAAAAACAAAGGAGCTGGTTGTGGACTACAGGAGGAATGGAGACAGGCTAGCCTCTATTGACATCAATGGATCTGGGGTTGAGAGGGTGAACAGCTTTAAGTTCTTTGACATACACATCACAGAGGATCTCACGTGGTCTGTACATACCACTTGTGTGGTGAAAAAGGCATAACAGCGCCTCTTTCACCTCAAACGGTTGAGGAAGTTTGGTATGGGCCCCAAATTCTTAGAACGTTCTACAGGGGCACAACTGAGAGCATCCTGACTGGCTGCATCACCGCCTGGTATAGGAACTGTACCTCCCTCAATCGCAGGACTCTGCAGAGAGCCCAGCGCATCCGTAGATTTGAACCTCCCACTATTCGGGATACTTACAAAGACAGGTGTGTAAAAAGGGCCCGAAAGATCACTGGGGACCCGAGTCATCCCAACCACAAACTGTTCCAGCTGCTGCCATCCGGGAAAAGGTACCACAGCATAAGAGCCAGGACCAACAGACATCCGGACAGCTTCTTCCTCCAGCCCACCAGACTGATTAATTCATGCTGATACAATTGTATTTCTATGTTAGATTGACTGTACTGTTATACATACTATTTATTATAAATTACACATTACATATTTAGACAGACACATAATGTGAAGATTTTTACTGCTCATGTACATGAAGGATGTGAGTAATAAAGTCAGTTCAGTAGTTTGACCAGCACTCACTTGGCCAACATGCAACTAAGAATAAATTTTGATTTGTGCTTTCTCATTGTCAGCAGCATTCAGTCAAATCTTTTGCAATGAAAAATAAAACCAAGAATAAAACACACACTTGAGTTGATGTTAAGGCTTCTGACCTTTAAATTGAGGATATTGGCTCACCAATTGATGCCCTGAATCATAAATGCTTCTAGGAGGTGGCAAAGACTTCTAAAACAAAATCAAATTGTATTATTTGTTGGTAATTTGAAGTTACTTGAAGACCTAGTTTTCAATAGATTGACGACATTCTCTGATTTTTAAAGAATGATATAATTATTAGCTAATGCCGCTACCTGAAGTTTTAGATGCCATTTACATTCTCAGAAATGTAAACTTCTACTTTACTGTAACAGGAGTTGCTGCAAATAAAATTTGTTTCATTGTTCCGCAGAAGTATTAGAATTTTCATAACAATTAGGGAAATAATTCAAGGAAATAAACATTTTCAATTTAACAAGCATGAAACATTTTAACAAAAATGTTTTAAATAAAAAGTCACATTTCATTGTATTTAATAGCAAAATCATGGAGAGGAATGAGGTTCAATGTGGTGAATACTGTAATAGGGATCATGGTTAATGGTGCCAAGGTTTAGTTTTGAAATCCTAAAAATTATAGGGTAGCAGGACATCCATTTTTTAAGATGTACAGTAAAATGAATCCATATTATAGATAGCCCAGCATTCCCCTGACTTTAAGTCGTTGGAGTAATATAATTATAAGAAAGATATAACAATAGAAATAGAACAGTTTATTGAAAATACACAATATTTGTTGAAGTTTGCTATGTTTGAATTTGCACAAAAATAATTTCAAAATCTATGGAAAGCAACTTATGCTTCTGTTGCTTTTCTCCAACTCATTCACTGAGGCCAAAAAGACAAACATTCAGGACTACAAGCATAGCTATTTGTAGGCATTGAAACACAAAATAATGATTTGACTAGCCAGTTCTTTAAATTCATTGTTCTATTTTGTGATTTGGACTTTCACAATCACAACTAGATGCAACATAAACATAATCTTTTCAACCTAAGACATCTATGCATTGTACCTATAATCAAGAAACAAATGCTCAAAGGCCTCTCACAATTATAACTTTACTCATTTCCAAGATGATACAGTACTGTGCAAGTGTCTTAGGCTCATATATATAGTTAGGGTGCCTAAGACATTTGCAGAGTACTGTAGTAATTTTATGTATTGCTGCAAAAAATCACGACATATGTGAGTTGTGATAAATCTGATTCTAATATGGGTCTATTGTGATCTGAGAGTGGGAAGAGGGCAGGGAGAGGGGAATCATGGGTGGGAAAGGGGGAAGGGAGAGGGGAGGGCATGGGAAGCACCAGAGAGACATTCAGTACTGATCAGTAAACCAATTGTATAGAATCAAACGACCTTGTCTAGTGTCTCAAGGCTGGGTGTGTCTGCACCCATGCTAACCACCCCCCCCACCCACCCCAGCACTCTTTCTTTGCCATCTGTCCCACACACCTTGTATGGTGCTCAAACCTCCTTACATTCCCAACATCCTTTGCTCCTGCCAGATTTACAAACTCATCCTCCACTCCATGTTAAAAAATGCAGTACTGTGCAAATGTCTTCAGCACCCTAAGACATTTTGTACCTAAAATATTTGCACAGTACTGTATATGAAATGTATTACTAAATTATATCTAAACATCTTTTAAAAACAATCTGTTGGAAACAAGTAATTATTTTTACCAGAGGAAAATGAACAAAAAAACAGTTCTCACAGACATAATATGAATCACTTGTATAGCTGTAAATAAATTGCATGATGCCACATTAAATCATTAAAATTGAAGCTGGACCCTTATGACTAAATAGATTAGAGGAGAAACAGCACTCTCTGGTTCTTATTTTTCAATTAAAGATATGCACACATAGCATTCCTTTTATTTGCTATTCTACATTCATCCTCTCACCTTCAACATCAACTCATTTATTCAGTTGACAATCTTGTGCCACTAATGCGAAATAACTGGATGTAGGGAAAGAGAATGGCTTTCTGTATTTGCAGATTTGAAATGGAGAATGTACATACAATGCATGCAATGCCTGACGCCCTTGAGTAGTCCACTCATTTCTAGCATGTGTTCTTGACAACCAAAACTCCCTTATAGGAACGCAAATATTAGACTTCAAAATGTATAAAAAACCAAGGTGTGAACTCAGAATACATTTGCACACTTTCTCTATAATTACCTCATTCAATTTAGCAATAAGTTTTGGCAGTAAGTCGGGTAAAAAAGTATGAGTGGTCAAAATCTATCAGAAGAAAATTGTAGCACATAGGAAGTAATGAACCCTGAACTAACCAAAAAATAATACTAACTGGAGATGTGCCACCCAGATGTGGAAAATGCCTGTGCTAGTTGCTTTTACACTACAAGCCAGAGGAAAAAAAAATCAACTATAGCACCTGTGACTGTGGAAGGTGGATACGCAGTTCCTCACTGGCTGCTTATTTATGTTGCTGCTTTTGTAGGCTGGCATATTTGAATATTCTAATCAGATTTAGCCGGAAATGTAACTTTTTTTTATAAAGTTATTTACAAAGAGTTCATTGCATTTAAGATCCTCTTTCCAAACCCTCTTAACTCAAACATGATCTCTCACCTAAGAATAAAGCAAAAATATTTTTGATGCTTGTAAATGATGAAGTTACCACCATGGGTTGATCTGGAATTGAAAATTGTGAAACAATTTTATTTAACTTCGTTATTAGGAGCTCCTTTACCTGTACAATTAGCCAAAATTTCTATTCTAAATATAAATACAATGATTAAGCAGTCATTACGAATCCGGTATCAGTTTCGTAAGATTTTTAATCTTAAAAGATTTAACCTTTTTAGTTCAATTTATCGAAACTATTTATTTAAACCTTGACTTAGTGATCCTACCTTTTCTCTTTGGAGGAATAAAGGAATATTTTCCTTTATGGATTTGTTTCAAGAAGGCCGATTGATGTCCTTTGAGAAATTAGTAACTAAATATTCACATTTTTTGCAATATCTTCAGGTCTGACATTTCTTTCAAGAATATTTAAGTGATTTTCCATATATACAAGATTCTGACCTGTTAGACATTATTTTAAAAATGAACCCTTTAGTGAAAGGTTTCATTGGGAAAATTTATAATTCACTATTACAACAGGATAACTATCCTGTACTTAAGATTAAGTGAGATTGGGAAAGAGACTTTAACATGACCTTGATAACAGAGGATTGGTTGCGAAATTTGAAGTTGGTTAACTCCTCTTCGATTTGTGCCAGTCATTCTCTAATTCAATTTAAAATTGTACATCATTATTATTTAACAAAGGAGAGATCGTCTAAAATATTTCCTAATGTTAATAGTCAGTATGATAGATGTAAAACTGAGATAGCTATATTGACACACATGTTTTGGTCGTGTTCTTTATTAAAACAGTTTAGGAAATATATTTTTTCTACAATTTCTAAAGCTTTAAAAATCAATTTACACCCTAATAAATTGACAATTTTTGTTTGGTATAATTCCTCAATATATTCACGGTATTTCTGTATTAGACCAACACGTAATTGCATTTGTTACATTATTGGCCAGGAGGGCTATTTTATTAAAATGGAAAGATGCTTCTGCTCCCACTTTGATACAATGGTTCTCTCAGGTGATGTTATGTCTTAGTCTGGAAAAAATTAGAAGTCAAACTTTTGAGATTTGACTTCAAGAAAAGGTGGGGCTCTTTTACCCGTTATTATCATTTGATTTGAGTTAATTAAGATGGTCCTCTTCTGATTCTTGGGTAAATGGATTTGGTTGGCGGATTGATATCTTTTTTTCTTATGGAAGCTTGTATGGCTCCGGGTTTGTGCTCCAAATGGCATTTTTTCCTGTTTTTTCTTGTTATTAGGGTTTTTTTTGTTTTAGTTAGTAGGGGTTCTTTTTCCTTCTTTCCTTTTTCCAAAAAAATAGCTTTAACATTTTTTTATTATTATTGATATACTGTTTAGTTTGGTTGATAGTTTAACTCTTATTCTACATATGGATATGTTGTCTTGATTATTTTGATGTATTTTTCTTTGTTGTTGATTTTCAATAATAATTAATAAAAAGATTTAAAAATGAAAAATGAAAAATGTAAATGATGAATTTAACAGAAAAGGAAGCATAATGATGTAGTGGGACGTTATGTTGTTGAACCATTATACACTCTGATAATTTTGAGCTGGTAAGATAACTTGATACACATTGTAAAACAACAGAATATTTGAGAAACTAAATAACTCAGAAAGGGCAAAAAGTAGCAGATGGAGTTTGACTTGGGCAGATTGAGATGGTGCTGTCTGGGATGTTAAATGAAAGGAGAAAGCACACATTTAATGGTAGGCTCCTTGATCGCGCTGAAGTAATAGGTTCTTTGTGTTCAGGTCCATAGTTCACTGGAACTTGCTACACAATTGGATAAGATGGTAAAGAAGACACATGGAATGGTGGCCATCATTGGTAGGGCCGTTCAGCGTAAGACTGCGAAAGTCATCGTGCAGTTTTATAAAGCTTTAGTCAGATCATGCTAGGAGTACTGTGTGCCTTTCTGGTCACCACATTATAGGAAGGACGTGGAGGCTCTGGAAAGGTTTCAGAAGAGGTTTACCAGGATGCTGCCTGGATTAGAGCGCATCAGTGATAAGGAAAGGTTGGACAAACTTGGGTTGTTCTCAGAGTGTCAGAGACTGATGGGAGACAAGCTAGAGATTTTTCAAATTATGAGAGGCAAGCTAGTCATAAGACAGTCAGAATCTTTTCTGCAGAACAAAAAATGTTAAACATCAATGGTTCGGTGGTACTGGGGAAGGTGGGGGTGGTATATCGTTGATATGAGAGGCAATTTTTTTTTAATGCAGAGAATGGTAGGTGTCTAGAATGGGTTACCCTGGCTAGTAGAGGGTGGAGGCAGTTTGGTGGAGTTTAGATAGAAAGCTAAATATTATGGTAATGGAGCGATATGAATGATACACTAGAGGAGGACATTTAATATGAATTTGCATCAATATTGGCACAAGATTGTGGACCATATGGCCTGTCCATTGCTCTACTGTTCTATACTGTAGAAAGGCTCAACCAATTTTCCAGTTTCATCAGCATGAAAATTAGTGTAATAATTAATTTGATCTACAACTACTTTGGAATTCATTTCATGAGGAAAATTTCACTGTACATCCAAGTAAAAATGCAATTATTAGTAGTTACACAGGAAAAAGACCATGAATAGAATTTGGTGTGGTTGTAATTGTGAAGTCAATTCCATTTATACAAAAAAAAATTACTTTTAATAAAGAAATAACAACACAGCTGAATAAATAAAAATACTATTTCAATACTTCAAATTAACATCAATATATAGTCATTATATAGTTGGAGTGCACATTGGTCTCAAATTCAGGAATATCTTACCAAATTAGCTGATGTCTGAATTCTCAGATACAATGGAATTACTTACCTGTGGAAAAAAATAAGATTAGTAGTCAGTTGATCTCAAAACATGTTGCAACGTATTATATATTTTGCAAGTTAAATAGCTTAATGAGTAAGAGATTAGGAAGGAAAGCTGCATTTATGAAACACTTTCAAATAATAAAGTACTTCTAAAGCGCAGTTATCTGTTATGTTTGGAAAATACTTGGGCAATTTACACACAGCTATTTCCACAATTGGGTAGTCTGATGCTCTGTGATGTTGGCTGAAGTATAACTATTAGCCAGAATACACTATCTCTGGAGTAGAATCATACCATATTTTATGTCTGTTTAAGAGGGCAGTTGAGACTTGCTTTTAAAGTTGAAAGCCAAATTTAGGCTGAATGGCCTGTTTCCAGACTGTTTATACCATGCCTGTGTGTTACTCTATGCCTGAAACTGAAAGTCCAGTTTATTGTTACGAGCCCAAATACATGCATGTAAAGGTGCAATTAAAATATTACTTGCAGCAGCATCATAGTGCATAGTATCGTATAAGCAGCATTCACAAAAACATAAATTATGCACAATTTTACAAGAAAACATGATTAGAACAAAAAAAAAATCACTTTCAGTACAGAGTGGTCAAAGTGATACAACAAATGTTCCCTGTACAGTGCAGCACTGTCACTACTGACTAAAATATAACTCATGGGCCGCAGGCAATGCAATAAAGTTTGATCCTAAAACTTAGCTAACTAGATACAATGAGCAAAACAATGCAAATGGCAGAAGATCAGGGTTGTTCACATGTTGCACCATATCATGTCATAAGTCAAAAGCAGTAAGATATAAATTATGCATCTTGCATGACCATGCATCTAACTTTGATGTTCTAATTATTGGAAGATGCATTGCTTCAGAATTTGTAGTATGAGGGACCACTGCCCTTTGGTCAGGGTTTTACCCTTCCCATGATGAATAATGGACAAGGTAATTTATATCTTCCTGACTGCAAACCACCACCTAGTGCAGGAAGACCAAACAACAGGGGGGTAGATAAAGGAAACACAAAATGGACTCCAGCACCACACCCCCTTCCCTCCATCCCAAACCACTTCTGGTGGCTAAATTTCTGAAGACAGACCATCCATTCCAACAGTTAATCATAAAAAGCAGCTAAAAATACATGATAAAATATTCAGACAATATATTACCAGTGATACATGCCAACAGCAAAGAACAGCTGGAAAAGGTTAAGAACAACATTCAACAGTCATTTTCCAATCTACTAAAACATTTCCATTTCTTTTCACTAAATTGTACTTTTATCCCATCCTAGAACAAGTGAAAGCTGTTAATGGATAGAAGCACATATTGACAAAAGGGGCTCAGGAGATTCTGAAAGAATTTATGCTATGTATAGCTGAAATTTATCAACTGTTCACTTTCAGAGATCTCCTTGGATTTCAAAGTTCAAAGCAAATGTATTAATGAAGTGCAAATTTATTATTAAAGTACAAATATATCACCATATACAACACCGAGATTCATTTTCTTGTGAATTGAATCGATTGACTTTATCTCTTACATGGGCATACTTAATAAATCCATAGAATAATAACCATAGCAGGATCAATGAAAGATCACACAACTTGGGCAAAAGACAACAAGCTGCCGCAAAATTCACAAAGAAAGAAATAACAATAATAAATAAATAAACAATGAATATCAAGAACATGAGATGAAGAGCCCTTGAAAGTAGGTTGTGGGAATAATTCAATGATGGGACAAGTGAAGTTATCCCCTTTGGTTGAAGAGCTTGATGGTTGAGAGGCAAAAACTGTTCCTGAATTTGATGGTGAGAGTCCTCAGGCTCCTGCACCTTCTTCTTGATGGCAGCAGTGAGTTCAACTGCTCTTTTAAATGCAATTTGTGCTTCAGTTAGGAGCTATTTTTGAATGTTTTCTTGTAAGGTTCCAAAAACTAATTTCTCAGTGCATCATTAAGCCCATCACTGAAATGATAATGCTCAATCTCTTCAATTCAGCCATGTACACTGAAATCTAAAGCATTCTGCAATCACTAATGGTTTTGGTTCTAAAAGTTCTGCATTACTTTCACAATATCAGCAAAGTTCATTTCTGCCGGTTTGGTTGGAGCAGTCAAACTCTGAAGCAGACTGTATGCCTTTAAACCCAAGGCACTCAGCAAAATTGGTACTCGTCGCCTATTCACTATTTCATTTGCCGCAAAATACTGTTCAATCCATTCAATATACAAAATCCAGTAATCTGCTGTGTAATCAACTACAACAGTCTTTCCAATGCAGCCAGCTATTCCTGCTTTTTTTTATTATCACTTGGTACTCACACTTTATGTACCCACAAATTCTTCAGCATTCTGACTTTCTTTAAAACTCGACTGACCCCGCACATGTTCTGCTACTCTTTTTTAAACTCACCCTTTTCTTGCTATGCTTATTTTTAACCTGCCCATCTTATTGCACTTCACCAGGTCAGTAACTGTCTTGGCTTCATTTTAGAAACACCCCATCACCATGGTTCTGTTTTGTAACTTCAAGCATAAAGTTAATTCAAAGGAAGACACGGGAGTCTGAAATGCGATCCAGACTTCATGCTTTACTTTAAGCAAGGCATGCCCATATCACGTGGTAGCATGATGACACACACAATACACATACCTATACAGTACCTAAACTCATAATAAATTATTTAAACAAATAAGAATGCTTAATCAACATATATATATATATCACACATACACACAGTACTCAAATATTACTGAAATATTAATACACATTGGCTTTTTGTTGTTTGCGTGATTTGTTCTTTCTTTTGTACATTTTAATGGTCACGCTGTGTGAGGTTTTTCTTTAACCCAGTTCTGTGGTGTTTCTTTGCTTTGTAGCTGTCTGCAAGAAGATGAATCTGAAGGTTGTATACAGAATACATACTTCAATAATAAATGTACTTTCAACTTTGAACCCATTCTTCTAGACTAAGGAATTTGAACTCCATTACTTTCCATGCGTTTGTCCTGCCATCCTAGGAGAGGAGTAGAAGTAATAAAGGGATCAGTGATAGTAAGGAATGAGTAAAAGTGATGAGGATCAATGAACAGTTATGCAGAGTAAAAAGGAGATAAAATGAATAGGAGAGTGGGAAAAGAGATAAGAAGAATAATGGGGGCTAGCAGGAGTGCAGAGGACGAGGAGAAATGAGAAAGGCAGAGATTAGGTGATGATGGCATAGGAAAGGGCTGAGACGGAAAGGGGTGAATGAGGCAGAGGGATGAGAAGTGGGTGGAGAGAAAAGGGGGAAAATGAATGGACAAGAACATGGATGTGGACGATAGAGAGAGATAAAAACAATGAGAGGCGGATACAAGGCCCAAAAGGGAAACAAAGATTGGTTGAAAGAATGATGAAAAGAACAAGGGGCTGACATAGTAAAGGAGCAGAGGGGTTAAAAGGGGAGAATCAATAAGGAAGGAGTAAAGCCAAATACTCAGAAGGGGAGAAGGGAAAGAATGAGGGGAAGGAATGGCTGATAGGCGAGTGAGAGGAACAAGATATTAAGTGTGGAATTTTCTGCAATCCTATTTTTACTTTACTGATTGAAAGCAGACATCAAAAATTGGCACCTCAAGCTACTGACCTATATATTTCCACTGTATGAGATGTACTGTCAGTTCTCCAGATAACATTCTCCCACTTTAATTTTATTTCATAACTAATTGCTTCACCTAAACCAACACTGGGTGGGATACACACTATGTCCCAGCATGTCCAAATGTACTGATTAGTACTGCCCAACTTCAGATGAATTTTGTTTAAATTCATCTTTCAAATTAAACAGCAGTATTACCAATTAATGAAGACTTCTGATCTGTACTCATCACATATCTGCTGTCATAGTTACAAAGAATAATGCAAAGTAGAATCCAATGAACCACTCCAAAATCCAGCATCAATCAGATGGACTTAAATATTAATAAAGATCCAAAACCACTATTTCTTACAAAATGGCTCAAAGAATAGTTTTTTTCCCAGTTCACTACCACTTAAATCTTGGTATGAATATTATTTATTTAAAATGTGAAGTCTTCTTTTAAAAAAGTTGAAATCCCAGTGTAGGTTTTCTAAATTCCAGTTCTGAAGAGCCTGAAGAGCCTGAAGCACCTATTTATTTAAACACACACAGAGCCCTGGAGGATATCAGCAGATCAGAAAGAATCCATGGAGGGGAACACAGGAGAGAGAAAAGGCATGTAAAAAGGGCAACATTATGTTACATTCATCACGTGGGACTTTCAAAGGCAGGTAGATTAGGAAAATCAGGTTGGTACTCAATCCCAAGGGTAAAATAAAGGAACATACATCAAAGCTGCTGGTGAACACAGCAGGCCAAGCAGCATCTATAGGAAGAGGCGCAGTCGACGTTTCAGGCCGAGACCTGCCGAAGGGTCTCGGCCTGAAACGTCGACTGCGCCTCTTCCTATAGATGCTGCTTGGCCTGCTGTGTTCACCAGCAACTTTGATGTATGTTGCTTGAATTTCCAGCATCTGCAGAATTCCTGTTGTTTGCGGTAAAATAAAGGTAAGGGTTGACATCGGATGCTGGAGAGATAGCAATGGGGAACAAGGAAATCATGAACATACCAAATAAATATTTTGTGTCAGATTTCACTGTGGAAGATGAGAGAAATATGCCAGCAATTTGAGCATTGGGACAGAAATAAGCATAGCTGCTATTACTGAGGAGAAGGTTCTTAGTTAGTGGAGAGGCTTGAAACTATGTAGATATGTCACATGGACCAGATTGGCTACATTCCATGGCTCTGAAAGAGATAGCTGAAGCGATTGTAGAGTCATTATTACTGTTTTTTCAAGAATCACTAAATCCTGGAATGGTTTCAGAGCACCGAAAAAATTGCAAATGCCACTATACTCTTTAAGAAGAGTGGGAGGCAAAAGACAAGAAATTACAGGCCAGTTAGCCTGACTTTAGTGGTTGGGAAGATGATGGAGTCCATTATTAAGAATGAGGTCTTGGAGTACTTAAGAGGCACATGATTAAATAAATAGATACTTTATTGATCCCAAAGGAAATTACAGTGTCACAGTAGCATTACAAGTGCATAAATACACAAATATTAGGAGAGAAGTAAGAAAGAATAAAAAATGTTACTTCAAACAGTCTAACAGGATGTGGTAATCACTTCCCAGATACTGTATATGTTGACTCATTATACAGGTCATCACTTCCTGCACTGCGAATCCCATGTCCATTTGTACCTACGACTTCTGAATTTGTTCTCCATTTAGGAAATAGTCTGTTCATTTGTTCCTTCTACCAAAGCGCCAAAGGTAAGAATGACCTCATATAATGCTCTTTGGAGTAGTGCAGTTGTCTTAGTCTATTACTAAAAGTGTGTCTCTGTTCAGCCAAGTTGGCATGCAGAGGTGGCAAGATCTACATGGTTTCCTTAAGGTTCCTACATGGTTTCTCACTTATCAAATCTGCTGGAATTCTTAGAGGAAATAGCAGGCACGACAGACTAAGGAGAATCAGTATATGTTGTTTAATTGGACTTTCAGAAGGGCTTTGAGAAGGTGCCACACGTGAGGCTGCAAAACAAGATTGGAACCCATGGTCTTATAGGGAAGATACCAGCATGGACTAACTGAAGACAAAGAGGGTGAATAAAGGGGGCCTTTTCTGGCTGGCTGCCGGTGACTAATGGTGTTCTGCAGGGATTCATGCTGGGTTACTACTTTTCATGATATATGTTAATGATCTGGATGATGGAATTGATGGCTTTGTAGCCAAGTTTGCAGATGATATAAAGATAGGTGGAGGGACAGGTAGGGATACAGAAACAGGGAGTCTGCAGAAGACTTGGATAGATTGGGGGAATGGGCAAAGAAGTGGCAGATGGAATACAGTGTATGGTCATGCACTTTGGTAGAAGGAATAAAGGAACAGACTGTTCCTGAAATAGAGAGCAAATTCAAAAGTCCTAAGTACAAATGGACTTGGGATTCCTATTGCAGGATTCCCTAAAGGTCAACTTGCAGGTTCGGTCAGTACTAATTCTTTTCCAGTGGACTAGAGTATGAAAGACCATAAGTCCATAAGAGCATAAGATATAGGAGTAGAATTAGGCCATTTGGCCCATTGAGTCTGCTCCACCATTTCATCATGGCTGATCCATTTCCCCCATCGGCCTCAATCACCCACCTTCTCCCAGTATCTTTTCATGCCTTGAAAGCAAGAATGTAATGCTGAAACTTTATAAGGCATTGGTCAGACTACACTTGGAGTCCTGTGAACAGTTCTGGCCCCAAAGCTAAGAGAAGATGTGCCGGCATTTCAGAAGGTCCAGAGGAGGTTTGTGAGAATTATCCCAGGAATTAAAGGGTTAATGCGTGAGGAGCATTTGATGATTCTGGGCCTATACTCGCTGGAGTTCAGAAGAATGAAGGGGAGATCTCATTGAAACCTGTGAATCTTGAAAGGCCTGGATAGAGTGGACATAAAGTGGATGTTTGATATATCAGAAGAGTCTTGGACCAGAGGGCAAATCCTCTGAATATCAGGATATCCTTCAGAAGAGAGATGAGGAGGAAGTTCTTTAGCCAGTGAGTGTGAATCTGTGAAATTTATTGCCACAGATGGCTGTGGAGCCCAAGTCATTAAGTATACTTAAAGTGGAGGTTGAAAGGTTTTTGACTAAATGTATAAAGGGTTGCAGAACAGGCAGTATGATAGTGAAGCGGCTAGCATCACACTACTGTAGCGCCAGTGACCCGGGTTCAATCTTACACTGTCTGTAAGAAGTTTGTACATTCTTTCTGTGAGCTTCATCCCACATTCCAAAGGCATAGGTGTTAGTAGATTAATTGGTCACATGGGTGGTGTAGGCTTATTGGGCCGTAAGGGCCTGTTACCGTGTTGTACCTCTAATGGGGTTGGAAGTCTTCCAAGCACCCTGACGATTTGCTGTTGCTTGCGTGGTCTGCTTTGACCACTGGCTGGACCCTTAGGGCCTAGGTTGCATGCCATTAGATGCCATTGCTTATATCTAGGTTCCTTGTGCATTAGCACATCTGAGAGGATCCTGGGCTTTTCCAAATTTACTGTGAATTCTGTAATTCCCTTTGCAAACAAATCCATGAATAGGTTGAATTGTGCTATCAATGAAAGTGAGGGCCACACTATCCAATTTCTCGTAATTTTTGGAATTGCAAATTGTTGTTGAACTGCCAGAATTGTTGCTCTATGATCAAAGTATTTCCTCAAGCTACTGCATGCTCAACTACAAAGGCCGACTGAAAATCTAAAACAAAGTTATTTTCTGTAAAGGAGTTTCCTCCTCTTCCATTCACCTGTTTTATAGATAAGTGACTCATTTTCTGACAATGTTATATTTTAAATTATTCAGATAATTTTAAAGAGGAATTATCTTTCTCTTCACCCGCTTTCCTGCTGGAGAAGTCCCCTCTGCCCCACAGCCCTTCAACCAATGTTATTCAAATAACAGTAATTCACTGCAGAAAGAACTGTGTTCTAAAATCTAGTCTAAGGTGTAAAATTTACTATTCTCCAAAATCTTCAGCGACATTTTTTAAATTCAGTAATCTATAACATCAATGTGGCATCATTTCACACATGAAAGAAATGCTTTTCCTTGTGGAACCCTCAAATAGAAGGGATAAAATGAATGAAATAAATATTCCAAATACCAATTCATCATTTCAGCAAAATGACAGTGGTATATGGCTCTATTCTTTCTGCTTAAAACCATTAAACTGTGTTACACAAAAACATGTAATATTAAATTTTATTTTGTGTGAAAATTGCACAGCCACAGTACAATCCATCTTAAACATTTTTTTTTGCAGATGGGAAAAAATAACATAAACACAGCTAAGAAAACGTATAATTTTTCACAAATTCTGTTTAAATGATTTTGCATGTTAGCAGCAAATCAAAAATAAAACTATACTTGAAAATTACTAATTCATTTTCTTAACTGTTAATCAATGCATAAATACTTTTGAATTTCACTTAGCAATTCAGGATATCAACTTCCCTATCTTATTGTTGAAATTTTCTTGAATCACCAGCATCATTCATAATTACTAAAAAAAATTCTACCTTACTTGGTTACAGCATTGATGTCATTGTTGCCATGGAGACTACATCCATCATAGAACATGCACTATTTCAATCTGTGTTCATTTTTATCAGCCTATTCCAATGGCAAACTCTGATCTATTCAGAGTTAACAATTAAAGATAAGTTCCAACATTTCATTTGTACCCTACAAAGTGATAATAATAAAAAATGTATTGCTAATGACCTGTATCAGAAAAGATCCTAGAGTTATGGAAATTCACCCTTACAAAATTCACAAATCACAATCCAAAAATTTGAGATGTTTAATAAAAATTGCTGCCTAGGAATATATTTTAAAGAAAACATATCAACACAATTTTAGTTTAAACTCACATTTCTTGATACAGGAACAGATGGTGAGGCTTTGTGTTATGGAAAACTTCAACACCCACCTTTTTCCAATAAACAGAAACTCAACCAAACCTCCACTGACGTATAGTTGTCTGTACTTTTATATCAACAATTTATCACACAGCTGCACCAGGGGAAAATACTTAAAACACCACGGCCAAAATTTACCTGCACTCAGCAGGAATTTCCAAGCACAATTTCAACATGCAAGCATTCTCTGGGCGCTGTTTTTTCTATGAAGTAGTTTCACTGTCACTGTCTTGAGAGTTTTAGATATTCACTGCTTGTGCCACTCATATCTTCTGGTTCAGTAGCATTCAAATGTTTGAAATGAACAATTATGTATCAGATAACTGCAAATACTGCGATTCTCACGTTAAAGCATAAAATGCTAGACAGACTGAGCAGGTCAGGCAATAACTGGGGAGTGAGTAACATAGTTAATATAACAGGTCAGAGGCCTTTCTTTGGAAATGGGATGTTAGTTTAAGGGGAAGGGAGAGCAGAAATTGATGGTTAGGGGCAAGGGGTACATCTCTGATAGGGTGAGGGTGGGTTTAATCAGGTTAATAGATTACTGGAGGCAGTTAGAAATGGAATCAGGGGAGTGTAGGAGGTTGTGAACTATGCAGGGCTATTGCGCAGACCTGAAATCTGAAGGGTAATGCTGGGAAAGAATGAGTTAATTTTGGTTTGGTAGGCTATCAATAGATAACCTCTCTTTAGCTCAAGCCAGTTCAGTCCAGCACACAGAAAAGGCAGGTTATCTGAAACTGTGAATTAGGCATTGAGTCCGAATGAAATGCAAACTAAAAAGTGGCAGACAACTGGAAGCTTAGGGTTGCTCCTGCAGAATGAAAAGAGGTGCACAGTAAAATCATCATCCAATGTATCTTCAGTTTTTCCTATGTAAAGTATATCTCTGAACTGCCTTTCACTGCCTTTAGAAGTCTTTTAGCTCTCTGTTTCTCCCTCTCAACTCCCTCTCTCTCTCTAATTTCCCTCACGAATCACGAAATAGCTTAATGGGTCTTTGCTTCAATCAGGTTGCACAATCTTACCCCCATCTTGTGCTACTATGACAGGAAAGTCACCCGCCAACAGCAACAGAAACCTTTTGTTTTGCCATGTTTTGACAATATCTCATGAGCTCTTTGACCTTCCATAAATGTTTGAAGCACCAAAAACTCTGGTTCAAGCCATTCTTTAGATACGATTAGGGTGGTTTTTGGGCCAGGTGGTTTTACTCTGAAGAGCGAAATAGGTTACTGTTCACCCCTGATTCCATACTCAAAATAAAAAAAATGTCTTATAGAGAAAGACAAGCTTCAAGTTCAAGTTCAATTGTCATTTGATAATGTATATGAACACAGCCAAATGAAACAGTGGTCCTCTAGGGCCAAGCAAAGCTCAGTACCAACAGTCAGAATGAGTTACGATAGCAAAAACACTGAAGTAATCTTGCCCAAGTCACATGGCCTGCAGATTGATGGTGCATGGGATGTTGTCCTGGAGCCACGTTTCTGCAAGAACAAGTACGCAGCCATCAACACCACATACTAGTGTGGCTACGGACAGGCATAATCCAGTTTGTCTTCCAATGAGTGAACACTGGAGAATGAGACCAATAGGAAGGGCCAGCCCCCCAATCCAGCACAGGCCTCAGCTCTCTCCAACACCGCCCCCAGTGTCTCCAGCCCTGGGTGGCTGCAAATCATGACCCCACCGCCTGAGGGCCCAGGGTCCATGCAACAACCGAGGGTACGCAGCTCCCCTGCCATCAGTCTTGCCAATGAACCAATAAACCAGACTTGCAGAATTCTGCATTGCCAATGTCCATCAGGGCCTTGTGATTACAAGAACAACATCCAAGACAACCACTTGCACCATCTGTTGGGCCACACATCACCTTTAACACCTTCCTCCTTGGGTGGCTATAGAAGCTCCAATGCCATTGAGCAGCTCACCAGAGGGACAGACCTGCAGTACTTGATGTTCTCAATATCAGGCAGTGTCTTGTGATCACAAAAAAGCTGCAAAAGATGAACAATGACATCTTTGGACCCAGAGCGGCCACTACAACTGAGCACACTGTCATCTTACCAGAAGTATGATTGATTATTTAAGAGAGTTTTGAAATACCAGGGAGAAAAACACATATCAAAATTCATCACTCAACGAAGATACTGAAAGACCAATAATGTTATGAAAGGAACAACAGCAGCAAAGGATAGTAACAAAAAATATAAAGAATGACCGAACAACATAAGCAGGAGTAAATCAGTCAGTGGGTCAGTCCAGCTCTGCCATGGAATAAGATCATGGTTGATATAATCTTGGCCTCAAAAGCAATTTTACATGTTCTCCCCATCCTCTCCCCTCCCTTGGAATTTAAATGGCAGTGAAGTGAAAGATTTGTGACCTGCTGACAAGAAAATGCTTCTCATCTCCACTTATTCTGAAAGTATGCTTTAATACCCTTATCAGAACCAAGATTTTCTCAGAATCATTAATGTTTAATTCTTTTATGTACCAATACCCATTGCTCCAACTTGCCCAACTGCTCATCATACGTCAATCCTTCAAACCAGGATCAACCCAATGAACTTACTCTGCATTGCCCAAATGCAATCATAACTTATCTTAACTTCGTAAACAAAAACAGAGTGCAGTACTTCATGGTCTCAACCTTCATTCTAAAAGCCTCAAATGAACCTTTCTTTTATATACGATACCTTACCTCTTGCCATATGGACAAACGTTTTGTCAGCTTTACTAATTACTTGCATGCTAAACAGATTATTTTTCATGTACTATTAGGTCCCTTTGTACTGCAAAGTTCTGTCATCTCAAATGCTTTATCATTCATCCTTTCCGAAATATAAAAGCCTAACATTTTCTCCACATAATATTCCATATACCAGCCTCCTTCCCATTCACTTACCCTATCTATTTCTCTTTGCAGGCTCTATCTATCCTTGTTACAATATGTTAAAACCACTTATTTTTACATCTAACCAGGCCGCAGCAATGATCCCTTTGAAACCCCATGAGTTGCTGATTGCCATTTTAAATATAACTCATTTAACCCAAATTTTTATGAGAACCAACGAACTGGCGGGAGTATTCAAGGACATTTTCAACCTCTCACTGCCATGGACAGAAATTCCCTCTTGCTTCAAAAAGGCAACAATTATACCAGTGCTTTAGAAGAATAATGTGAGCTGCCTTAATGACTATCGCCCGGTAACGCTCACATCCACGCTGATGAAATGCTTTGAGAGGTTGGTAATAACCATACTGAACTCCTGCCTCAACAAGGACCTGGACCCATTGCAATTTGCCTATTGCCACAAAACGTCAATGGCAGATGCAATCTCAAAGGCTCTTCACACAGTTTTAGACCACCTGAACAATACAAACACCTATGTCAGGATGCTGTTCATTGACTATAGCTCGGCATTTAACACCATCATTCCCACAATCCTGATTGAGAAGTTACAGAACCCGGGCCTCTGCATCTCCCTCTGCAGTTGGATTCTCGACTTCTTAACCGGAAGACCACAATCTGTGCAAAACTCACAACACGCTGGAGGAACTCAGCAGGTCGGGCAGCATCCGCGGAAATGACCGGTCAACATTTCGGGCCAGAACCCTTCATCAGGCAGCTGGGGGAAGGGGGCAGAGTGAAATAGGGATAGGGGAAGGGAGGGGGAGGGAATTACCGGAAGTTGAAGAATTCTATGTTCATACCAAGGGGCTGGAGACTACCTAGACGGTATATGAGGTATTGCTCCTCCAACCTGAGTTTAGCCTCATCATGGCAGTAGAGGAGGCCATGTATGGACATATCCGAATGGGAATCTGAAGCAGAGTTGAAGTGGGTGGCAACCGGTAGATCCTGTCTATTGTGGCGGACGGAGCGGAGGTGCTCGACGAAGTGGTCCCCCAATCTGTGTTGGGTTTCACCGATGTAGAGGAGGCCACATCGGGAGCACCGGATGCAATAGATGACCCCAACAGGCTCACAAGTGAAGTGTTGCCTCACCTGGAAGGACTGTTTGGGGCCCTGAATGGTGGCAAGAGAGGAGGTGTAGGGGCAGGTATAGCACTTACGCTGACAGGGATAAGTGCCGGGTGGGAGATCTGTGGGGAGGGAAGTGTGGATCAGGGAGTCACGGAGGGATCGATCCCTGCGGAAAGTGGAGAGGGGTGGAGAGGGAAAGATGTGCTTAGTGGTGGGGTCCTGTTGAAGGTGGTGGAAGTTGTGGAGGATAATATGCTGGATCCGGAGGCTGATGGGGTGGTAGGTGAGGACAAGGGGAACTCTGTCCCTGTTGTGGTGGCGGGAGGATGGGTTGAGGGCTGAAGTGTGGGAAATGGAGGAGATGCGGGTGAGGGCATCATTGATGATGGCAGAAGGGAAACCACGATCCTTAAAGAAAGGGGACATTTGAGATGTCCTGGAACGGAAAGCCTCATCCTGGGAGCAGATGCGGCGGAGACAGCGGAACTGGGAATAGGGAATGGCATTTTTGCATGTGTCAGGGTGGGAAGAGGTATAGTCGAGGTAGTAATGAGAGTGTTGCTTTGACCCCAGCCTCTGCAGAGTATTTTGGGTCCACAATCTGTGCAGATTGGAGATCACATCTCCTCCTCGTTGATTATCAACACTGGTGCACCTCAGGGGTGTGTGCTTAGTCCACTACTCTACTCTCTATATACACATGACTGTGTGGCTAGGCATAGCTCAAATACCATCTATAAATTTGCTGACGATACAACCATTGTTGGTAGAAACTCAGGCGGAGATGAGAGGGTGTACATGAGTGAGATGCCAACTAGTGGAATGGTGCCGCAGCAAAAACCTGGCACTCAACGACAGTAAGACATAAGAGCTGATTGTGGACTTCAGGAAGGGTAAGACGAAGGAGCACATACCAATCCTCATAGAGGGATCAGAAGTGGAGAGAGGCAACACTCACAACACGCTAGAGGAACTCAGCAGGTCGGGCAGCATCCGTGGAAACAATGGGTCAACGTTTCAGGCCGGAACCCTTCGTCAGGACCGAAACGTTCCAGACCGAAACGTTGACTCATCGTTTCCACGGATGCTGCCCAACCTGCTGAGTTCCTCCAGTGTGTTGTGAGTGTTGCTTTGACCCCAGCATCTGCAGATTATTTTGTGTTTAGAAGTGGAGAGAGTGAGCAGTTTGAAGCTCCTGGGTGTCAAGATCTCTGAGGATCTAATCTGGTCCCAGCATATCGAGCAACACACATAAAAGTTGCTGGTGAATGGAGCAGGCCAGGCAGCATCTCTAGGAAGAGGTACAGTCGACGCTTCAGGCCGAGACCCTTCGTCAGGACTAACTGAAAGAAGAGATAGTAAGAGATTTAAAAGTGGGAGGGGGAGGGGAGATCCAAAATGGTAGAAGACAAGAGGGGGAGGGATGGAGCCAAGAGCTGGACAGTTGATTGGCAAAAGGGATATGAGAGGATCATGGGACAGGAGGCCCAAGGAGAAAGAAAAGGGGGAGGAGGGGAAAACCCAGAGGATAGGCAAGGGGTATAGTGAGAGGGACAGAAGGAGAAAAAGGAGAGAGAGAAAAAGAATGTGTGTATATAAATAAATAAGGGATGGGGTATGAGGGGGAGGTGGGGCATTAGCAGAAGTTTGGGGTCAATGTTCATGCCATCAGGTTGGATGTTACGCAGACGGAATATAAGGCGTTGTTCCTCCAACCTGAATGTGGCTTTCTCAAACTTCCGCTAGCGTTGTAAATTTAGTTGGCTCCATCTTGGGTACTAGCCTACAAAGTACTCAGGACATTTTCAAGGAGTGATGTCTCAGAAAGGGAGCGTCCATTATTAAAGACCTCCAGCACCCAGGGCATGCCCTTTTCTCACTGGCATCATCAGGAAGAAGGTACAGAAGCCTGAAGTCACACACTCAGCATCAGGAACAGCTTCTTCCCCTCTGCCATTCGATTCCTAAATGGACTTTGAACCCTTGGACACTAACTCACTTTTTTAAAAAAATATAGGATTTCTGTTATTTGCATGATTTTTTATCTATTCTATATATATATACATACATATACACACACACACACACACACACTATAATTGATTTATTTATTTATTTATTTTTTTCTTCTATAATATGTATTGCATTGAACTGCTGCTTCTAAGTTAACAAATTTCATGTCACATGCCAGTGATGATAAACCTGATTCTGATTCTGAAGTACAGATAAGGTTAATACAAACAGGCTTTTTCTACTAAAGTTGGGTGGGACTACAACCAGAGGTCATGGGTTAAGGGTGAAAGGTGAAAAAATTAATGGGAACATGAGGGAAAACTTATTTACTCAGAGGGTCATGAGAGTGTGGAATGAGCTGCCAGCACAAGTGGTACACGTGAGCTCAATTTCAACGTTTAAGAGAAGTTTGGTTAGGTATATGGATGGTAGGGGTATGGAGGACTATGGCCCCCAATGCAGATTGATGGAGTAAGCAGTTTAAATGGTTTTGCAATAGACTACATAGGCCGAAGGACCTGTTTCTGTGCTGTACTTCTCTGTAACTTTTTGTTTTCCATGAGTTAGCCCCTATCCTTCACCTCAACTCTATGTGCTCAATGTCCTGCACAGTAATTTTGTATGTGGCAACTTAGTAATAGTGTGTTGCATCAACTTTCACTATAACGTATGCAACATCTCGAAATAGCTAAATTAAAAATTGTAAGAAAGGAAAGAGCAGAGAAAAATTATGATCCTTAGGGTAGTTGTTCTTAATAAACTATTCGAGTTGGAGTTGGAGCTGACAAGGCTTCACGTTCTATTGGACTTCAACCTGGAGTCTGAGAAGAGGTGTACAGTGAAATACTTGAATCATTTGTTTTAATTTTCCCAAATCCTGTATGTTATTGGGGAAGGTTCCATTAGATTGGAAAATGGCTAATGTAACTCTTTTATTGAAAATGAGTGGGAGACAGAAAGCAAGAACCTATAGGCTTCACATGTGTTATATGAAACATGATAGAAACTATTACTAAAAACGTTGTGGCACAGCGCCAAAAAAAATCAATCAGGGAAGTCAACATAACTTTCTGAAAGGGAAATTTTATTAGAATCCTTTGAAATAGTAATACATTGATATGGGAGATGCACTACATTTAGATTTCTACAGGGCATTTGAGAAAGGGTCACATCAAAGGTTATTGCATGGTATAGGAGATAATTTATTAACATGGATAGAATTGACAGGCTCATAGGAAACAAATAGTAGGCACAGTGGATCACTTTCTGACTGGCAGCATGCAATAACTGATGTGCCACAGGCACAGTAGTACTGAGACAGCAACATTTTACTTTCTACATAAATGCCTTGGATGAAGGCACCAATAAATAAAGTTGAATAAAAAGGCAGAAGAATGTTATGAAGCTATAGTGAAATAAATTGGTTATATGATTTTGAAGAGTACTGACAAATGGGCTATAATGTGGGAAGTATTAAACTGTCCACTTTGCAAGTTAGGCAGCACCAAGGGAGGAGCATGAACAGTCGTCCTTTCAGGCCAAGACCCTTCACTAAGACTTGAATCATTCTTGCTCTCCAGCTTCACATCATTGGCATCAGGTTCAGACTGCAGTCAGTGTCTAGCTGCATATTGGTAAGGTTGATGTCTGACCCATACACAAGTAAATTATAGGCTTAAGCTACTATTTTGGCATACCTACCTTGGTGCATTTACTTGCTTCAAAATATACTACTCAAGTAAATATTTTCAAGAAATAGTTCTTTTCTCCATAAGCAAGGACAGACTTATCCCATTGGGAAAGTTTTGCAGTCATCCTCCTTCTTCACTCTGTTCAGAAAATCAATATTTTCCCAAAGAAATGAGAGAGCTTAACCCACTGAAAAAAAAGTGGTAGGTTTATTTTGATGGTCATCACTTTAGCCAGGGCACAGTTGTGAAAGTTTCCACCCTGGACAAGCAACAATTACCTCAAGATTCAAGATTTTTTAATGTCATTTCCAGCACACAAGTGTAAAGGAGAACAAAGTAATTGTTACTCCAAATCTGATGCAGCAGCAAAAAAAACCAATTAGCTAAAGAACAGCACAATAAAAACACAATATAAATAAGTAAGATAGCCTTTATATATATAGAGAGAAAGAGAGAGAGAGAGTGATTGTATGTACATAAAGCTGCACTAGGCATATGGGTGTGTACTGGAAGGTGACTGAGAGGAAATGATAAAGTAGTGGTGGTGAGAGGTGTGGGGGGTGGGTTAGTGGGTGGAGGTATTGATCAGCCTTATTGCGTGGGACTGCAGACTCAGCCTTCTGGTACAATTTTTGGATATCTTCTATGTTTAAGTGTTTCTATTATCTCCTCTGACCAATCATATCTCCATTCTTCCAGATTATTACCATGTTTCACAACTCCAGTGGACTCTGCAAACAGCATAGGGAAACTTGGTCTCCAGTAAACAGTTTCACCATATGTAATTTAACATTTCCTCTTAGATGCAGTTCATTCTTTGAGATATTCCAGTTTGTAACTTCCACTCCTCATTTTAAAAGTTTGGGATATTTGACAGAAACAGAAATGTTTGACCCTTTTTAATCAGAGTAATATAATTAAATTTTATCATAATTTTATAGACAAGATGAATAAATACAGTCCATGTCAAATCAAATCTTCTCGGGCTTCCAGCGGGTACAAGTATCAATTATAACCGACGTTTCACCAACAAACTCTGCCATCTTCTTTAGGGATAGCTTGGTGTGGGACCGGACATTTTGAGCTATCATTCATAAATAAAGAACATGATGTATAATGAGGGAAGTAAATCATAAGTTATCATCCCTGAAGAAGATGGCAGAGTTTGTCATCAAAATGTCAGTTATAATTGATATATGTACCCATCTAGAAGCCCGAGAAGGGAAAGCACTAGATCCTTTTTCATGCAGTCACGGCATTACCATTGGTCTTTACAGCACAACAGCTTAACAACCATGCAAATTTATCTCAAGTATTTTGTAGAGATCTCGCTTTAAATTCATACACTAATTTCAACATCAACAGTACTGATAACCTTCCATCAAATATCAATAATCATTTAATTATAAACATTGAGCTGTTGTAAGAAACACTCAGTGAACTCTGAAGAGTATCATTGTATTCAGGTCATTATAAGTAAAGTGCCTTCCTCAGGTCCTCAACATGGCTTTGATCCAGGCCTATACAAGGACTAGATTACACACAAGAATAAAAAATGAATATTATAACCTATAATTTACTTCCCTCATTATACATCATGATCTTTATTTATGAATGTTAGTCAAAATGTCTAGTCCCACACCAATCTATGTGGGAAATCAAGCTGGCCCCGAAAACCAGAACACAGAATGTAAAATGCACACAAGTTTACATGTTGTCCTAAAGATTATCTACATTCCATGCTGAAACCTCAATAAAATAAAATCAGAAAGGTTGGAAATATTCATCAGGCCTGACTGCATCCGAGGAGAAAGAGATGTTTCAGGCTGATGAACTTCTATCACAACTGAGAAAGATTCTAAATGAAAATTTATGGTGGCACGATAGCACAGTGGTTAGTGTGAAGCTATTACAGAGTCAGTACCCCCTGTTTAATACTGCCTCTGCCTGTAAGGAGTTGGTATGTTCTCCCTGTGACCACATGGGCTTCCTCCAGGTGCTCCAGTTTCCTCTTACATTCCAAAGACGTACAGGTTGGGATTAGTGAGTTGTGGGCATGTTGTGTTGGCGCTGGAAGTGTGGGGACACTTGTGGGTTCCCCAGTACAATCCTTGCTGACTTGATTTGAACCTAACGACACAATTTCAATGTATGTTTCAATGCACATGTGACAAATCAAGCTAGTCTTTAGAATAGAGTGGGAAGATTTCAGAATCAGAGTGAGAAGTACATTTAATATCACTGCCGTACGTTGTGAAATTTGCTGTTTTGTGGCAGTGGCAAACATATTAAGGGTAATATAATGTTAAATGAAAGTGCCACACCCAGGTTTTACAAAGCCTGTCCAATCCTTACACCGTCTGTGATAATGTAGCCAGTGAGCTAGATCAGCAGTGGAGCACATGGATAATGCCAATGATCATGGTAGCCAAGAAGGATGGGTCTGTCAGGATCTGTGGTGATTTTAAGGTCACTATCAACCCAGTGCTGAAAGTGGATCAATATCTTCTGCCCAGGATAGATATATCTGAAAAACTTTCTGGAGGGAAACACTTCAGTAAAGTGGACTTATCTGAAGCCTACCTACAGATGGAGGTTAAAGAAGAGTCCAATGTGTTTCTCAGCATAAACACTCATTAAGGGCTTTATCACTATAATAGGTTTATTTTTGGAATAGCATCTGCACCTGTCTTCTAGCAGAAAGCTATAGACCAGGTGCTACAAGACTGCCCGGGCACTCAGTGTTACCTAGATGACAACATTGTTACCAGTGAGAATGACAAGGAACATCTTCTAAATCTTAAGACGGGTTTTAAAAGATTAGAAGATTATGGGCTCAAAGCACAATGCGATAAGTGTGAATTCTTTAAATCAAGCATCACCTACTATGGTCACACTATTGATGCATAAGAATTATATAAGTGTGCTGAGAAAATTCAAGCAGTAGTGAATGTTCCAAAGCCAAAGAATGTGTCAGAGTTGTGGTCCTTTTAAGGATTTATCAATTACTACAACAGGTTCCTGCCAAACCTGGCTACTGTGCTCCACCCCTTGAACTCATTACAAAAGATTGGGAAGAAATGGGAATGGGCAAAATAGAGGACATTCCTCTTCATGTATTCTCCCTAATGCAAATCAAAAGTCTGCCCACTATGACGGAGATGATCCACAGGGAAAGCAGAAAGGATCTGAAACTGCCTCAAGTCAACGCGACAACCCTAAATGGCTGGAATGTGCAGTAGAAATTCTCGTTCCCCCATTGCTCCAGTGCCGGGATGAACTTGCCATTGATGGGAATTGCCTTATGTGGGGATTGACAGTTTTTGTACCGTCCAAGCTGAGAGGAAAAGTGTTGAAGTTACAGGCCGGTCATGCAGACATGGTCAAAATGAAAGCATTGGCTCAAAGCTTTGTTTGGTGGCCTTGGATAGATCATTGGATCAGCAGCTTGAAATACACTGTTTGGAATGCCAGTAGAGCCATCAGAACAACTTTCTGCAGTCCCAGATTCAATCCCTACGACCATTGTGGAGGAGGCCCCAGAACCTGAAGCAACACACATAAAAATTGCTGGTGAATGCAGCAGGCCAGGCAGCATCTATAGGAAGAGGTACAGTCGACGTTCTGGGCCGAAACCCTTCATCAGGACTAACTGAAAGAAGAGGTAGTAAAGAGATTTGAAAGTGGGAGGGAGAGGGGGAGATCCGAAATGATAGGAGAGGACAGGAGGGGGAGGGATGGAGTTAAGAGCTGGAAGGTTGTGTCCCATGATCCTCTCATATCCCTTTTGCCAATCAACCTTCCAACTCTTAGCTCCATCCCTCCCCCTCCTGTCTTCTCCTATCATTTCGGCTCTCCCCTCTCCCTCCCACTTTCAAATCTCTTACTAGCTCTTCTTTCAGTAAGTCCTGACGAAGGGTCTCGGCCTGAAACGTCGACTGTACCTCTTCCTATAGATGCTGCCTGGCCTGCTATGTTCACCTGCAATTTTTATGTGTGTTGCTTAAAATTTCAGCACCTGCAGATTTCCTCATGTTTGCCCAAAACCTGAGATTGTTTCACAGCTACAAGTCTCACTTGCCAAGCATGGTTACCAAACAGATCTGGAAAGACGTTATCGGACAGGACTAAGAACCCCTCTACAGCAATTAAATCTTTAGGCATGAATGGAACAATTTAAAATTTAAATTAAAAATTAAAATTAAAATTTTAAAATACAAGTAGAGATGCATTCTATATTGAGTTGGAGTTTATAGCTAAGCAGGGATGAGAAGAGTATATTTAATATTTCAGGAATACTTGAGTGATATTGTAAATATATTGTTTGATTAAGCATTCTTTATTGTTTAAATAATTCATTATGGGTTAGATGTAAAAGTACATGAATGGCATGCGTTATTATGCCATCACATCAAATGTGCGCACCTCACTAAAGTAAAAATGAAGCGTACATACTCTTATGGGCTCTCATAATTTTCTTTCAGTTAGTTTTAAGTTTTAGAATTACAAAACATAACACTACCGATCCCTTGATGAGTACTGGTGTGTGTTACCTTGACTTACTCTTCCTTAAGTCAACAATTCCCTGGTCTTACTGATGTCGAGTGCCGGTTTGTTGTTGCAACACCACTCTGTACTTACCAACATAGTCATGGGTGTAGAGAGAGTAGTGCGGTGGGCTAAGCTCACATCCTTGAGGTGCATCAGTGTTAACTGTCAACAAGGAGAAGTTATTTCTGATACGTACTGACTGTGGTTTCCAATGAGGAAGTCAAAGACTTGTAATTCAAATTTTTGTTGAATCTGGCACAGACTGGAGGGACCCCACTGCTATGTTAATGGTGGCATTTGTGATAGTGGTAATCAACTCCTTCTAACAAGGATAGCTTTCTAAATTATCCAACCAAAGAATCCATTGAGGGTATATTTTCATTCAATAAAAATATTTAAAATATGAGAAAGATAGATATAAGAACACAACAGAAAATAATTTGTCAGCTGTTCTCTTTCCATTTTAATCACCGATTTTTTGACATCACACCCTTCTCAATCCACCTGGATTACCTTGGTGCATCAAAACTCAAAGATTACCTTTTCCTGCTTATTCATTTCAACTAAAATGTTGATTTCTTATTCAATAGTTCAAGCAACAGGCTTACGCATGGGGATAATTCAGTCAGAGAAAAGTGAAACTTTGAGGAATCAATTCTGTCCTATGCTTAATATAGCCAATATGATGGTAAAATGGCTTTCCTTTCTCACTAACGGACAAATCAAGAGAATAAACAAAACTTTGACGGGCGGTACTAGACTACAGTAAAAGAAAAACAGGTGTTTTTCTGAATATGAGAGATCAAGAGCGTGGCAGGAAATTATCTGTTAACATATTATCAAAAGGTAGGAATTTAGTAGTTTAAAAACTACTACTATTTAACTCCAGGTTGCTGAATTCAAAATTAAGAAAGGGGTATTTTAGTTACAAAGAACATTGATTCCCATCCGGAACACTGTATATTCCATTTTACTTAGTAGGAGGCACATTTGCCTGGGGTAAACTATTTAAACAGATTATGTAAACATGGCCTGAATTTGACTGAAAGTTCATTCATTTGAAGTGTTTAAAATCTTTAATTTTTAAAAAAAAGACTTTCACAAAAGGAGTAGCTCATAATCCATTGATTTTAACCTTTAAACCAATAATTTATAATACATTATTGTGGCATACAATAATTATGATCTTAACAGTTTTAAAATACAAGAAAAAATCTTTCTTTTTAAAAACCTAATCAGCTTATTATTTTATGGTTCATCTTAATTGCATCTAACCAACAGTTCCACTGCTTCATTATTCTGTTCACTGTCTGAAATTGATATAGTGTCCCAGGAGTCCACTCAAGTTTTCTGTTTGGAATCATAAGCCAGGATTTGCCAATCAATTTTGTTACAAAAGCAGCAGTAATCTATTACAATTAAATTTAACACAATGCTAATCAGAAAATCATGGAAATGTATTCATTGACTGTTCGCTCATTATGCCTGCACCATGTCAGATTCATCTACTCCCATTATTCTACATTTATTTTTCTAACTGTTTATCCAATGTCTTCTTGTGAGCAAATTGTGCCCAACAATTATTGGAGTATCCTGCTCCATGTTTGAATAATCCTTTGTTTGTGTAGAAAACCCTAAAATTTTGCATCAAGATTATATTGTCCTTTCAAGGCTGATTCAGTAACCATTGATTAATAGCAACAAGGCTCAAGGGCTGCACTGGGAGATAAAATAGCAGAACTTCTAATCAAGAGGCGGCCTTTAAATGTTTCCTGGGCTCCTATCGGTCATTAAATAAAAACCCCTACTTGAGTTGACGCAGTTCGAAACCCACTGGATGTACCTGGCTTGATGTTAAGTGGAACCTACTTAAGGATTCAGCGGCTCTGCAGTATGTCAAAAAGTACAAGTTGTTAAGCAGAATGTGTTCAGCCTATGTAAAAATGACCTTCACTTTGTCAGCCTGGCACAGTGGTGGCAACTTCACCTCTGAGTCATAAGTTTAATGAGTCAGATCAGGCTCCAGGGAGCCAAAGGCACAGTTTAGACAAACAAGACTATTTCCCCTTTGGAGTTGAGAGAATTGGCGATGAGAATGAGTTATAAGGCCCTCACTCCTTTTAGGTTAAGCTTCCTGTGGTTTGCATCTCCAAGTGTTTCCAAGTGCCATCTGTACAGTATCTTGATAAAGGTTTGCTAACGTCCAAAGAGTGCAGAGAAAGCAAAGCAGCATAAAACACTAATTCTGACAAAGCCATAGATATACGGAGACAGTTTTTTAGCTCCATACTCTGGCGAAACCATCTCTGGACAGTTCTGAATACCATCTCTGGACTATTGCCACCGGAATCCCCACTGAGCACTGGTAAACAAAAGGAACATTTTGGCTGTGAGAAGAGCTTGTATGTGAGTGTTCTAAGGCTGCATTCTAGCACCCTGCGGGAAGCTGCATGCCCTGCAATAGAAGCTGAGAAGCAAATCAGCAGATGTCAAAGTATGGATGATTCCACAATGAGTTGATGAAGGTTATAGAAACATAAAGACTTAAAGCATAGGTGGCAATTCAGCCCATCATATCCACAAATTAGCTTTCAAACAGTCCCACGTCCCAGCTCCCAGTCCACAGCCGCTACACTTCCCAAGTTCTCTATCCAGCACATTCCAAATGTAGTGAGGGTTTTTGACTTTTTCATCACTTAACCTTTTACCTCTGACTTAAATCACTTTTTAATCACCTTCAATCTCTCCTTAGACACCCATACTCTGAAGATATAATCCCGGCACAAACAGCCAGGTCCAAACAAAGTGATTCTTTGGTCCAAGCAATTTATCCAAAAACTTTTGCATCTTCTGCAGTACCTGCACATCATCCTGGCAATGGGAAACCAGAATCCTAGACAGCTTTCCAAGTGTGCCCAATAAACATTCTGCATTAAATTAGTCTGGCCTCACTACTACTGTATTCCACCCCTTCAGCAACAAAGATAAAGCATTGCCCCATAATGAAAGGACTGCAGAGGTGCATCCTAAGATTTATCCACATTTCTTAGTATTATGCTATTTGTGTGCTTTGGAAGGGAGAATAAAACTAAACCTGTGCAGATCACTGCAGCATCTGGTGACCCTGTGACCTCCGCATCAGAGGCCGATGTTAGAACATCTTTCAAGAGGGTAGACAAGGCGTCAGGCCAGGCCCTGATGGTGCTCCTGATCAGGCACTGAAAACCTGTGCGAACCATTTAACGGGATTGTTCAAGGACATTTTCAATTCAATTCAAATCAAGTTTAATTGTCATTTAACCATACATAAATACAGCCAAATGAGACAGCATCACTACAGGGTCAAGGTACAAAGTCACACACACCGTAAGCACACACAAGATCACAATCCTGTAAAAAGAGTCCGCACCCTCATGACGCCGTGGCTTGATGCACACAAGTAAACACACCCATACTGAATATCAGTAAACATACAACAATGCAGAATATGTGCAAATATATTCCAGACCCTCCCCCCAGCCCACCGATATCATCTGTTGACTGGCCCCCGAAGCCCGCTAGCAACACTGTGGCTTTGAGGCCCAGCAGTCACCCTGACGCCTGACTTCTGCGGTAACTCTCATGGTAGTTTGTCTCTTTTATTTCCCAGGAAAGAGTCCAATTGAAGCAGCCATTTAATTGGGCCAAATATACTGGTCCTGATGTGTCCCAATTAACCAGAACTCACTGTATAAATATTTCTTATTATAATTTAGTTTTTAAAATATTATGTATTGCACTGTACTGCTGCTCCAAAACAATGAACTACATGACATATGCCTGTGATCTTAAACCTGATTCAGATTCTTTTAAGGATGTGCTTCAAGCTCTTCACAAAGATGCGTGACCAATTAATACAAGATTTATTGTATGCATGCATCAATCTTTTGCAGCTTTAAGCATTAGGTATTGATAGTGACGGTTGATAGGTAAATGAAAGGGTTTGATAAGTTGATCTGTGACTAAATATTGTGCAGCAGTTGATCAGATGTAATGATCAAGGCTGCATTCACTGACCTTGACCTTTAGCTTTAAAACAACTGCCAAGCAATGATTTAAGCCCTCCTGCTAATGCATCTAATGAACAAAACATTTGGCACTGGATACATGCAAAGTGAATACAATAAGCAGAGAGCAAGTAGTCGGCACATTGACTGCATGATTCTGAGCCAGTGGATGTCCACACTGTATCATGGCCCCAGTGAGATGAATACAAAAGGAAAATCATTTTAGTCATCAATGTCTTCTCATTTAAAACATTATATTGAGGCTTGTTTGTTTTTTTCCTCCCCTAAGTGAAAATAACAGATTGCACGGTTCTCCTTAAAATAAAAATTAACATAATCAAATGGTAGAGCAAAGAAAGTGGGCATTCAACTCATCCTGTCTGTATCAGCTCTGTGATAAAGTTATGTCATTACTCCAACTATTTTGCTCTTTTCCTATCAGTCTCCTAGTGTTCTGGCAAATATTTAACCCTCGGCTACTGCCAGGACAGGTTCCAAGACTCTACGCAGCAGAAAATCGCTGCAGCATTTGCATGCATAACTATGATATTTTTAAAACATTTATTGGTGATAAATCAGTTTCAAAAGCTTGCAAAATTAGTTTCCATTATCAAATTGTGAATCAATTCCTCAAACAGTCATATATTCCTACAGTCATGGTTTAAATTTGATTTATTTTCAAATCTTCAAAATATTTTAAACTATAAGATATTGACTACCATAGACTAATGGAGTCTCTAAGGCACAACAGAAAGCTCTGTTTACTGTATCAGACAATAAGGCTGACAGAGTGCCTCTAGCATGGTGGCTCATCATACTCCAACTGTGGGGTATATCTAAAGAAAAAGTGAAATGTATGGATATATTTCTTTTAGAGCAATGACCCCCCCCCTTAGCACTACATATTGATCTGTTATCTACATATGCACTGTTGTCTACACACGTGCATTGCTCTTTGTCTCTTATTGAAATGTGAATAGACCAGTTAAAGCCACCTCCAGCATGCATGCTTCTATTTAATTGATATGTAGTTGTGTTGAACTGGATGCAACAGCAACACCAAGATTCCATAAAGTGCGTCCAGTGCCTTACACACTACGTTCTGAAGTGGATGTTGAACTTCAGAGCTTGGAAGCGTCTAGAATACCCTTCAAGGTTGAGTGGAGCGACTGGGTCATACCCATTGTCCCGGTGTTCAAGAAAGGGAAGGCTGGAGCTGTTTGCATATGTGGGGATTTTAAGGTGAGCATCAACCCGGTGCTGTGTCACAACTCAGGTCATACTTGGGCCTTGTAAACTACTACCACTGGTCTCTCCCAAACATTGCTACAGTGCTGCGTCCATTGAGCGCACTGTTACAGACAGGAGCAAAGTAGCAGTGGTCAGAAAGATGTGAAAGAGCATTCAAGGAAACAAACAGACTAATAACATCCAATGAACTGCTCACCCATTATGCTCCATCCCTGTCCATCAGACTGGTGTGCGATGCATCCCCTTATGGCTGTGGAGTCGTTCTGTCACATATTATGAAAGATGGATCTGAACACCTAATTGCATTTGCTTCAAGATTACTAACGAACACAGAACACAACTACGCACAGATTAACTGAAATCTAGTATGGGGTATAAAGAAGTTCACTACTACCTCTACGGACAAAAGTTTACCATAGTGACAGATCACCAGCCTTGTGTCCATTTTCAATCCTGATTACAACGTTGGGCACTATTCCTAGGAGCGCGCTCTTATGACCTAGAGTTCATGGGCACCAAACAACACAGCAATGCTGACGGCTTGTCATGTCTCCTACTAATGGCAACTGAAGAAAAGTCTTCATACTGCGACCCAGCAGAAGTGTTTCACACTGCATTGGTGGACTAGTTGCCAGTAACAAATTCCAAAATATAAAAGGAAACAAGGAATGACCTGGTATTGTCAAAAGTCTATAAAATCACCATGCAAGGACGACCAGCTCATTATAACCCTAGGTTTCCAGAGTTCTCAGCGAGATGAAATCAACTGTCAGTATGTCAAAGAACCCTGATGTGTGGATCTCGTGTTGTGGTTCACACTAAACTGCACACCAGAGTGTTAGAATCTCTGCATGAAGGACACTTGAGTATAGTCAAGATGAAGAGCCTCGCCTGGAGCTATGTGTGGTGGCTGGGAATAGATAGACGGATTGAAGATCTAGCCAAAAGCTGTTTGGGATGCCAAAAAGTTCAAAATGTACCCCCACGGACATGGTTACACCAAGGGGAGCAGCCATCGTCACCATTGCAAAAGGTACACATTGATTTTGCAGGACCATTCATAGACTCCATGTTTCTGATTGCTGTAGATACTCATTCGAAGTGGCTGGAGGTTATACCAATGAAGTCAACCAGCTCAGCAAAGACTGGCTCCGCCCTGAGGACTACCTTCACCAGATATGGCTTACCAGAACAAACTGTGAGTGACAACGGACCACAATACATGTCAGAAGAATTTTGACAGTTCCTGAAGAAAAATGGCATCAGGCAATTCAACCCAGCTCCTCACCACCCAGTAAAGAATCAGCTGGCTGAAAGGTTTATCCAAAACTTCAAGAAATCCATTAAAGTGATGGACAAGGAGGACATTTCTCTACAGCACAAGGTGGACAACTTTCTTTTTGTGTATCAGAACTCTGTCCGTGCAATGACAAATCAAACACCTGCAATGCTGTTCATGAGCAGAAACCTGAGATCTTGCATAGACCTCTAGAGGGAAGTACAGAATAAACAGTTCAGCCAGTTGCCAAGTGAAGCAGCAAGGAGCTTCAAGATTGGACAGGAAGTCCTAGCGTGTGACTACTGAGATGGCAGGTAGGCACCAGGTAGGATAGCTACAAGACCCAGACCACTAATGTACACAGTGGATGTTGGAGATCAGACATGGAGATGTCATGTGGACCAGATACTGGATTCTCAACTGAAGAACATACCTGAGTCGACTGCATCCAACAAGACAGATATGTTATTGTCACCAGACTTACTTCTCAGTAATGATCATGCCACTGACAGCAATCTGACATGGGAAACCGTAAACGTCGTCTTAGACAAGACACCTACCAAACCCGATGCCACTCCACACGCCGAGAGGCATGACGAGAACATTATCATTGACAAGACACCTGCCAAACCCGATGCCACTCCACACGCCGAGAGACATGACGAGAACATTATCATTGACAAGACACCTGCCAAACCCGATGCCACTCCACACGCCGAGAGGCATGACGAGAACATTATCATTGACAAGACACCTGCCAAACCCGATGCCACTCCACAGGTCCAGAGGCGCTATCCTGAAAGAGACAGAACACCACCCAAAAGACTGTGAAGTTAGTTAGTTATGGACTGTTGCTGTGAAAAGCATATTTATTTGGAATATGGGTTCATGAAAGGGAATTTGAATGTTTTGTACATATGCAGCTTTATGTTGCATTAATCTAGAGGAGGAAACGTAATGTATGGATCTATTTCTTTTACAGCAATGAACCCCTCCCTTAGCACTACGTATTGATCTGTTATCTGTGCATGTACACTGTTTCTCTCTCTCGTTGCAATGTGAATACCAGTTAAAGCCATCTCCAGTGTGTGTGCATTTATTTAATTGATATATGTAAACAGACACAACAAAAAGGAACATTTACAAAATTATAAATTTGTTTGAAGCTTTATAACCTTGCTGCAAGGTGAGATTAGCAGTATCAGTAGAATCTCACAAGTGGGGAATTTTCTTACTTCAAATATAATGGGTCAGAATTTCTGATTAACCACACCAATAATTCAGGCACCAATTCCAAATTATGCTTATGTGTATTCCCCAAAAGTAGCTTTCTGGAGAATGTCATTGGTATAAACTCTTCAATTTTCTCCCAAAATGCTACCTGACCTGCTGAGTTCCTCCAGAATTTTGCGTGTATTATTGGTAAGACCTTGCATTGTAAAAGAGCCTCACATAGGTGTTATGTTTTGCAACTCCAAAACAAAATTAATTGGAAGAAAAACAGGGAGCCAAAAGATGTATGTATGCTTAATTTTGTTCTTACTCTTAGCAATACATGCACTTATGATGTGGTGGTGTAATGGCATATACCATTCATCTACTTTTACATAAAATATGCAATAAATTATATAAACAACACAGAATGCTTAATCAAATATATATTTGAAATATTACTCAAACATTACTTAAATTTTGAATACACTACACAACTCCCTGCTTAGCTATCAACTCCAACTCAATACAGAGAGCATCTCAATCCAAAAATGGGAAGTACTGCTCTCTAGTCATTTTACATGTGCGTAAAGCCTTTCCTGACAAGGAGGATCACTCTGCTTGGCCCTTGAGACTTGTGGCTGTGAAACAATCTCAGGTTCTGGAGCCTCCTCCATGGTGGTTGTCAGAGCTGACGTTAGGACTGCATAAAGTGTTTTTCTGACAGCTCTGGACAGATTTCCTCTGGACATGTTGGCATCCCAGACAGTGCATGGCAAACTGCTCTATCTGCTGATCTAAATCAGGCTGCCAAGCAAAGCTTCAGGCCAACACTTTAATTTTGTCCATACCTAGATGACCAGCATATGTATAACTTCTCCAACAGTTAGCTCTCAGCTTGGATGGTACAATAACTCTCAATCCCCACAAAAAGGCAGGCCTGTCAAGGGCAAGTGGATCCCAGCACTGGTAAAAATAGGTGAACTGAGATCTCTTCTGCACATTCCAGCCATTGTGGGTGGCCTTGTAGATCTCAGAGTGTGTGGGGTCTTTCCTGGTTTCCCCTTGGATCATCTCTGCCATATTAAGCAGACCTTCAACTTGCATTAGGGAGAATACATCAAGAGGAGTGTTCACTTTTGCATATATTTCAGGTATTTCCTCTTGCAGGGTAACCAAAACAATCTACCAGCATTTCTATGATTAGCTGTCTTCTTGAATTTGATTTTCTAATTATGTCCCCAAAGAAACAGAGCTCATCTCTGCATCTGAGCTTCTGTTGTTAGTGAAACACCCTTCAGTGGATTGAAAATGGACACCAATGGTTCATGATCAGTGATGAGGGTAAGATTTCTCCCATAAGTGCTGGTTGAAATGTTTTATACCCCAAACAAATATCAAGGCCTTTCTATCAATCTGCGATTAATTTTTCTCAGCGAGGTTAAGGGAATGTGATGCAAAAGCTATGGGGCATTCACTTCCATCACTCATAACATGTGACATAACTGCACCTGTACTATAAGGAATCACAGACAATTTTCACTAGACAACATGGATTATAGTGTGTGAGCAGTGTCAGCCATCACCATTTCCTTTGCCTTTTGGATAGTCACCTCGTACTGCTTTGTCCATTGATATCTCTTTCTGCTCTGTAGTAATGAGTTCAAGGGGTGAAGCACAGTATCCAGGTTCAGCAAGAACCTATTACGGTAATTGACAAATCCTAGAAGGCCAGCAACTGTGACACATCCTTCGGCCATGGGGCATCCACTACTGCTTGACTTTCCTCAGCACACTTGTGTAATCAGTATGATTGTGTAAATCGTCAATGGTGTGACCACAGTAAGTGATGCTTAATTTAAAGTATTCCCACTTGTAACATCATGGCTCTGAGACCAGAATCTCCTGATCTTTTTAATACTGTCTTGAGATTTTGGAGAAGTTCCTTATCAGCCCCACCAGCAACCAAAATGTCATCCAGGTAACACTGAGTGCATGGACTCCCTTGCAGCACACGATCTATGGCTTTCTGCCACAGTGTAGGTGCAGATACTATTCCAAAAACAAGCAGATTGTAGTGCTAAAGCCTTTTGTAGTGCTTATCATGAGAAACATTTTGGACTCTTCTTCCATCTCCATCTGTACGTAGGCCTAAATCCACTTTACTGAAGTGTTTCCTCCACAAAAGGTTTGCAAAGATATCCTCTATCCTGGGCAGAAAGTATTAATCTACTTTCAGTACTGGGTTGATGGCGACTTTAAAATCATCACAGATCCTGATAAACCCATTCTTCTTGGTTACTAGGGTCACTAGAGTTGCCTATGTGTTCCACTCAACTTTGGAAAGAACTTCTTCAGCCTTCATGTAATCTAGATCTAGATGACATTATTACAGATGGTATAAGGAATAGGATGGGCTTTGTAAAACTATGGTGTGACATGTTCATTTAACACTATTTTATCCTTGATATGTTTGTGTTTTTCATTGCCATCTTTGTACACTGCTGTGGCATTATCTTGTACCTTTCTTAATTCACTTTCAGTTGACTCTATTGCAGGGACTGCAGCATGCAAATGATGGATGGATTTCCAATCAAGTTGCAGTTGTCTCAGCCAATCATGTTCCACAACACTTGCCCTCTTGTTTTATTAGATACAAGATCAATATTGCTTGTTCTATTTTACTGTTACAAATGTCATTTCCACAGGAGTTGTCTTTTCTCCAGTATAAGCTCTTAGTTGGATACCCACAGGCATCAGTTTATTATTTTTGAAATGCATTCAAACTTATTTTGTGGAATGACTGAAGCAACTGAGCCAGTGTCCAATTCCATTTTAATTAATTTGCTGCAACACCCACAAAAAATGCTGGTGAATGCAGCAGGCCAGGCAGCATCGATAGGAGGAGGAACAGTCAATGTTTCAGGCCGAGACCCCGACAAGGGGTCTCCGACGAACCTTTTAAACAAACTGTATGCCTTTTCACCTAATGCATTTAGAAAAACTGGCACTTTCTTTGCACATGCCATTTAATTTGCTTTAAAATACTGCTCAATTCACTCAATATACATATTCCAGTTATCTCCTGTGCAATTGAACATATCTATCTTTCTGATATAACTAGCCATTTCTGTTCTTTTTAATTTACTACTATTATCACCCAGTACTCATTGTTTATGAACTCGTGGATATGTCTGGTTTCTAACTTTTTTTTCCCCTCACTCGACCTACTCTGTCCCCTTCTTCTGAAGTCTCGCTGCACTTCATCAGGTAGGTAACTGTCCCGCATTTGTTTAAAACTTCCTTGTCACTACTGTTCTGTTTTGTAACTCCAAAACATAAAATTAAACAAAGGAAAACCACGGTAAGCTGAAAGATGCACGTATGCTTAATTTAGTTTTTACACTTAGTGAGGTGCTCCCTTACGATGTGGTGGTGTAATGACATTTGCCATTCACATATTTTTACATATAGACAAAGAATGCTTCATCAAACACTATACCTGCAGTATTACTGAAATATTGAATAGACCACAATAGGGAGGCGAGATGGAGCTCTGGGGAAAGAGTGCTGATGAGTGTGGCTGAATGGAAACCAACATTTTCCTCTAGACAATCCCTTCACTGCTCATCCTGAACACTTGTTTTTAATGTTGGAAACAGAACAATGGAAAATAGCTATATATTTTTGATCTATTTCACAGGATGACTTGGTTGTCAAGTAATTCAGTGTGATGGGAGTACTACAATTATAAGAAGGGCGTTAAATAGTGCCAGTTAATCCCAGCACGCGTTTGCACTTTTATTTGCAAAATAATTTGAGAGGAAAGACCTGCAACAATGTCTGTCACATTCTTTGAACAAGATTATTTACATTCGACATAATATTTTTAGTTCAGGGACACAAAATCCAATCTAAATTTTACTACCTTTCAAAACACAGAAGTAAATATTTGTAATGCTCCTTTCATTGAAGATTTATCTGACCTCACAATTATTATTCATTTTCACATGAAACTGTAACAGCAGGAGGAAGCTGAGTTCCTGAGAACATTTTAAGAGAGCAGTAATGAACTGGAGTATTGAATGAAGTGTATGGGACCACAAGGCATAGGAACAGCATTATGCCATTCGGCCCATTGAGTTTGCTCCACCATTCGATCAGGGATGATTTATTTTCGATCTCCCCTATACTTCAGCCCGTATCCTTTGATGCCCTTACTAATCAACAACCTATTAAACTCAACTTTAAGTAGACCCAATGACTTGGCTTCCACAGCAGTGTGTGACAATGAATTCCACTGATTCTCCATCTTCTGGCTAAAGAAATTCCTCCTCATTTTTATTCTAAAGGGACATCTTTCTATTGAGGTTGTGTCCTCTGGTCCTAGACTCTCCCACTATTGAAACATGCTTTCCATGTCCATTCTATCTCGGCCTTTCAATATTCAGTAGGTTTCCATTAGATTCTCCATCAGTCTTCTAAACACCAGCAAGTTCAGGCAAAGAGCCAAACACTCCTCCTACATTAATCCTTTAATTCCCAGAATCATTGTTGTAAACCTCCTCCGGAACCTCTCCATCCCAGCACATCCTTTCTCAGATATAGAGCCCAAAACTGCTCAGAATACTCCAAATGTAGTATTGCCAATGCCTTATTAAGCCTCAGCATTATGTCCTTGCTTTTACATTATAGTCCTCTGGAAATGAATATGAAATGAATTAAAACTGTGAAATAATACACTTAAAGTGAATAAAGTGGTATCATTACCAAATAAGGAGAATATATTTTTCTAGAGAAGAAAGACCATCAATTTATATTTTTCTTTCTGTGCTGGCAATATGTTACAAGATGCTTCGTTATAGCATAAAAATTATATCAACTATTTATTCTTTCTTAAATGGATATTTACTGGTGTTCACTAATTCTAAAATGAAAGTTACATGATAAATGTGGTGATCTTGTAATTAAAACAACACTATTACTGAACAAAGCATTATTGATCTTCCTTTTAAATGCAAGTTACTTATTTTTGTTTTTCATTTTCTGCTGCATCTTCAGCAGTGTTTGGAAAGGAAATTTAAAACTACAATTGCCATTTGTTTTAACATAACAATAAAATAAAAATGTTGGCAAAACAATTTCAATCATAGGACTGCTACTCGTGCCACGTGCTAGTGAGGCTAGAAATAGGAAGATAATGCAGCTAACTATGTGGCTAAGGAGTTGGTACAGGAGGGAGGGCTTCATGTTTCTGGACAATTGGGCCTTGTTCCAGGGAAGATGGGACTTGTTCCGACAGGACGGGTTGCACCTGAACTGGAGGGGGGCTTACATCCTTGTGGGAAGGTTTGCTAATGCTGCTCTGGGGAGGGGGTGGTTTAAATTAGATTTGCAGGGGAGGGGAACCAGAGTGTTAGAGCAGATAGTGAGGTGGAGGAGGATAAAGGTCATGCGAGAACTGCAAGTATAGTGCATGGAGTAAAGCCAGATCTAACATATAAAGAGGCTTTGAGGAAAGAGAAGCAGAATAAAGTGTGTAAAGGTAGTAAGGCAGAAGGGCTAAAGTGCGCGTACTTCAATGCAAGAAGCATCAGGAACAAAGGTGATGAACTGAGAGCTTGGATACACACATGGAATTATGATGTAGTGGCCATTACAGAGACTTGGCTGGCACCAGGGCAGGAATAAATTGGATTCTCAATATTCCTGGATTTCAGTGCTTTAAAGTGATAGGGGTGGGGGGGGGGAGGGGAGGAGGGGTGGCATTACTGGTCAGGGATACTATTACAGCTACAGAAAGGGTGGGTAATGTAGCAGGATTCTCTTTTGAGTCAGTATGGGTAGAAGTCAGGAACAGGAAGGGAGCAGATACTCTATTGGGAATATTCTGTAGGCCCCCTGGTAGCAGCAGAGATGTCGAGGAGCAGATTGGGAGGCAGATTTTGGAAAGGTGCAAAAATAACAGGGTTGTTATCATGGGTGACTTTAACTTCCCTAATATTGATTGGCACCTGACTAGTTCCAATGGTTTAGCTGGGGCAGAGTTTGTTAAGTGTGTCCAGGACGGACTCCTGTCACAGTATGTCGACAAGCCAACTGGGGGAATGCCATACTAGATCTAGTATTAGGTAAGAAACCGGGTCAGGTCACAGATCGCTCAGTGGGTGAGCATCTGGGAGACAGTGACCACCGCTCCCTGGCCTTTAACATTATCATGGAAAAGGACAGAATGAGAGAGGACAGGAAAATTTTTAATTGGGGAAGGGCAAATTATGAGGCTATAAGGCTAGAACTTGCAGGTGTGAATTGGGATGTTGCTTTTGCAGAGAAATGTACTATGGACATGTGGTCGATGCTTAGGGATCTCTTGCAGGCTGTTAGGGATGAATTTGTCCCGGTGAGGAAGATAAAGAATGGTAGGGTGAAGGAACCATGGGTGACAAGTGAGGTGGAAAATCTAGTCAGGTGCAAGAAGGCAGCATACATGAGGTTTAGGAAGCAAGGATCAGATGGGTCTATTGAGGAATATAGGGTAGCAAGAAAGGAGCTTAAGAACGGGCTGAGGAGAGCAAGAAGGGGGCATGAGAAGGCCTTGGCGAGTAGGGTAAAGGAAAACCCCAAGGCATTCTTCAATTATGTGAAGAACAAAAGGATGACAGGAGTGAAGATAGGACCGATTAAAGATAAAGGTGGGAAGACGTGCCTGGAGGCTGTGGAAGTGAGCGAGGTCCTCAATGAATACTTCTCTTCGGTATTCACCAATGAGAGGGAACTTGATGACGGTGAGGACAATATGAGTGAGGTTGATGTTCTGGAGCATGTTGACGTTAAGGGAGAGGAGGTGTTGGAGTTGTTAAAATACATTAGGACGGATAAGTCCCCAGGGCCTGACGGAATATTCCCCAGGCTGCTGCACGAGGCAAGGGAAGAGATTGCTGAGCCTCTGGCTAGGATCTTTATGTCCTCGTTGTCCAAGGGAATTGTACCGGAGGATTGGAGGGAGGTGAATGTTGTCCCCTTGTTTAGAAAAGGTAGTAGGGATAGTCCGGGTAATTATAGACCAGTGAGCCTTACTTCTGTGGTGGGAAAGCTGTTGGAAGAGATTCTCATGCTACGTCCACACTAGACCAGATAATTTTGATAATGCCAGTTCCGCGTAAAAGCTATAGGCGTCCACACCAAGCGTTTTTCAAAATATCTCCGTCCACATTAGAACGGATATTTGGGCGAATCTCCTCCAACTGGGCATATGCAGGACACACAGAAAACAAGCGAAGAGGAAACAGTATACTTGGTGCCTATTTGTCCGGTTACAGAGTAGAAAAACTTAAAAGGAATTGCTCTTGGCTCTCGCACAGGAGGGCTTAAAACTAAAAGAGAAACAAATACTGGAGCGTATGGAGGCAACCGACAGGGAGTTCATGGACAGTATGACCCGGCTGACGACGAACATTGAAAAACTAACTAACTCTGTTGCATTAATAAAGCACCTTGTTAAATGTATAAAGCATGTCTGCATCAGTGTTATCTTGTATTTCCATACAATGTTACATTAGGCTGTTACACATCTATTGTCAGAGAAGTACTCGCATAAATAGGAAAACCACCTTTATACAAGGAAGGACAGAAAACAGGGCAAAGTGAGTGTACTTATTTATTCAGTAAGCTATGGGTCAAAGTATTTGGTGAGTATCTTTCTAACTCTTCTGGCTTCAGTCTCATAGTTGTCTGTTCTGAAATTGTTAGGTTGTGTGGGGGGTTGCATTCAAGAAAACAATGAAATGCCGCGCTGTCGCCATCTGTTGCGGCACGTCATGACAGCGGTTTTAAAAAGCTCCGGTTACCCCGTACGCACTACAACGGATATTAGGCACTTTCAGATTTATTCACTCTGCGGACCATTTCTGAAAATCTCCATTTTTGGGGGATGAAAACGCCGTTTTAGTGTGGATGAAGGGTTAAGACAAAGAGAAAAAGCTTTGGTTACGGATTTATCTAGTCTAGTGTGGACATAGCCTTAGAGATAGGATCCATGGGCACTTAGAGAATCATGGTCTGATCAGGGACAGTCAGCATGGCTTTGTGAAGGGCAAATCGTGTCTAACAAGCCTGATAGAGTTCTTTGAGGAGGTGACCAGGCATATAGATGAGGATAGTGCAGTGGATGTGATCTACATGGATTTTAGTAAGGCATTTGACAAGGTTCCACACTGTAGGCTTATTCAGAAAGTCAGAAGGCATGGGATCCAGGGAAGTTTGGCCAGGTGGATTCAGAATTGGCTTGCCTGCAGAAGGCAGAGGGTCGTGGTGGAGGGAGTACATTCGGATTGGAGGGTTGTGACTAGTGGTGTCCAACAAGCATCGGTTCTGGGTCCTCCACTTTTCGTGATTTTTATTAACAACCTGGTTGTGGGCGTAGAAGGGTGGGTTGGCAAGTTTGCAAACGACACAAAGGTTGGTGGTGTTGTGGATAGTGTAGCGGATTGTCTAAGATTGCAGAGAGACATTGATAGGATGCAGAAGTGGACTGAGAAGTGGCAGATAGAGTTCAACCCAGAGAAGTGTGAGGTGGTACACTTGGGAAGGACAAACTCCAAGGCAGAGTACAAAGTAAATGGCAGGATACTTGGTAGTGTGGAGGAGCAGAGGGATCTGGGGGTACATGTCCACAGATCCCTGAAAGTTGCCTCACAGGTAGATAGGGTAGCTAAGAAAGATTATGGGGTATTAGCCTTCATAAGTCGAGGGATAGAGTTTAAGAGTCGCGAGGTAATGATGCAGCTCTATAAAACTCTGGTTAGGCCACACTTGGAGTACTGTGTCCAGTTTTGGTCACCTCACTATAGGAAGGATGTGGAAGCATTGGAGAGGGTATAGGGGAGATTTACCAGGATGTTGCCTGGCTTAGAGAGTATGCATTATAATCAGAGATTAAGGGAACTAGGGTTTTACTCTTTGGAGAGAAGGAGGATGAGAGGAGACATGATAGAGGTATACAAGATATTAAGAGGAAGAGATAGAGTGGACAGCCAGAGCCTCTTCCCCCAGGGCACCACTGCTCAATACAAGAAGACATGGCTTTAAGGTAAGGGGTGGGAAGTTCAAGGGGGATATTAGAGGAAAGTTTTTTTACTCAGAGAGTGGTTAGTGCATGGAATGCACTGCCTGAGTCAGTGGTGGAGGCAGATACACTAGTGAAATTTAAGAGACTACTAGACAAGTAGATGGAGGAATTTAAGGTGGTGGGGGGGTTATATGGGAGGCGGGGTTTAAAGGTCGGCACAACATAGTGGGCCAAAGGGCCTGTACTGTGCTGTACTATTCTATATTCTATGTTCTAAATTGATAGTAGTAAGAATTTTGCAATTAGTTGTTTGTGGGGTGAGTAAAACCTAATTAACAATCATATTTCAGTAACTCACTAAAGTTGCTACACATGAAGATTTTAATCACAACTAGAAATGCAGACACACATAGGTAACCGGTCAAACTTCAAGATGTCCCTCTAGCCTTTTACATGAGCTGCAGCATTAAGCCCACCTGTCATTACAACTTGCCAAGAATGTGCAAGCAGAGCTGATGCATTGCAGCGTTTCCCGCTTTTAAACACCTCAAGAATAGATTCTTCCATTTCATGATGCCTATTTTAGGAGGAGCTTGAAATTGCTTTGTACTTCATCACCTCGTCAGAATTGTTTTTAAAATAATGTGGTTGCCTTGTAATCTCATTCGGACATGCCACTTAAACGTACCCAGAAAGAAACCACTCAAACTGTATCCTGGACATAAATTTCATAGAACCACCAGCTGCATCTCAGTTGTATTTATCTTGCTATGACACATGGTTATGAAAATAATGACATTAGCTTCTGTCTACGTAATGAACATAGATACTTTTTTCTGCTATTGGTAAGAGATACAAGAAATAATTTTTTTCCTGGTACATAGTCAAATGCAGTCCTATCTGCTAGATTGTTTGTTTAATTCCTATATATTTTAAATTAGTCCTCTAATATTGTAATGCTATTACCAAAGTGACAATAGCAGGAGGACAAAAGATAAGAATACAAGTTATTCTAAAGTTGTCAAACAAAAGTTAGGAAAATAGTCAGACAAAGAATATAGCTTGAATTTTGATGTTTGTTTCAATGTTGTTGAAAATTCATCTAAACATTGTTGACTAATGCGTCCAAACTACAAGTAATAGATTCAGAAAAAAAAAATCAATGTGTGTTATAGTAGAAGTACAGACCAAAACTTGCCCCTAAATTAGCATCACTACCAAAGGCTTTGCATGCTATGAATGGCGTATGGAATATTCTGGATGCACTACCTGCAATTTTCCATTCATTGATTTTCCATTTCATTAGTTTTCCATTTCATTAATCTTTTCTCGATGTAACAAAAATTTTATAATAAGTCATCCACTCTATCGATGATGATGCCTGAACAGATTAGATATGGCAAAGTTATTTCCCATGGTAGGGGAGTCTAGGAGAAGAGGGCACGAGTTCAGGATTGAAGGACGTCCGTTTAGAACAGAGATGCGGAGAAATTACTTTAGTTTGTTGCCACGAGTGACTGTGGAGGCCAAGTCATTGGATGTATTTAAGGCAGAGATAGATAAGTTCTTGATTAGCCAGGGCATCAAAAGGTATGGGGAGAAGGCAGGGGAATGGTGATGACTGGAAGAAGTGGATCAGCCCATGATTGAATGGTGGAGGAGACTCGATGGGCCGAATGGCCTACTTCTTCTCCTATATCTTATGGTCTTATGTCTCATTAAAGCCCTTCTTTGATATTTGATCAACTATTTGATTATTTTCCCTCAATCACATCACGCAGCAGTCAGATGGCAGCCCCAAGTTTAACTTTACACTGGGGAAAATAATTTGTTCAATGCATCATTTGTATTGAACAAATTTAAATGATAACTACTGTATGTTTTGACCAACTTATTCAGTAGGTGTTTTTAGAATTTGTAGTGGAAGAAAGGATATTACTTTTTCTTTGATAACTTGATACTATGATGACCCCTGCATTGAGAAGCAGCTGTGCCCCGAGAAAAACATTTGCATTGTGATTTTTCATATTATGAAACCCTATTTCACATTGAACTTCACAGTATCATTGGAGATATTTTCATATAGGACTTACATCAATGTGAATAATGCAGATGTTATTTCTTGGGGGGCGGGGTACTGTAGAGATTTGCTTTGGAAATCTGTACCTGCTTTTAAAGTCAAATGTCTGCTGTGGCTGAACACCTTCCAGCCTTCAGTTTGAAAGGAGACGTGTACTGTTAAGCACATTACAAATAAAGGTAAGGCAGCTTAATAATGCAACTGGTAACAAGTATTAGCGGGCATTTGGATTTACAACTTCAACTTAAACTTGTTGGCCCTGTTTCAGATTTCTAAAGGAAAATAACATGGAAAACTCACAGAACAAAACTGCAAGGAAACAAAATTCACCTACCACAGTTAAATTAAACCTGCCCAATTAAACCTGCATGTGGCAAGAGCACTCACTGAAAATAATATAAACAGATAAAATTTGCTGTTTTACTCGTATTTTATATTTTTCTCCCACGTAAGTTCCATCAGAGCAAATGTAATTCCATGAATTGGGCTCTTGGGTTGTGATTTGTCTATTACATAAGAGAGAATTTCTGTAAACAGAAGAGCTGCACAGAGATGCTGCGTGTATTGCTACAGTTGGAAATATTAAAGGCTGTTGCTGAGTTTTCTAAAGAACACCAGTGTCCTTTTCTCTTTCAATCACAATCATCTTTCTCCCCCAGTACATATAAATGATGTTATGAGGAAATGTGGATTCTTGCTGAGTGCTAAAATTTGTATATTTAATTTTCAATGTGTCTTTTATTTATATAAAAAAAAGAGGACTTTCTCTTTGTGGCCACTTGGGTGTAGTATATGGGAGCTGCCAGTGCTTATAGAAGGGTTTAGACAGAAACATACACAGGCGGGAACACGGATCATGTGCAGGCAGATGTGATTGGCACATTGGGCAGTGCGTATACGGAGTGCCAAAGGGTTTTCTCGTGTGCAGTAGAACAGTAAAGTGCTACGTTCATTCTACAACGCAAGCAATTGCATTTTAGAGAGGGAGGGGAAAATGAGAAAATATTAAAATGACACCCGGGGCAAAAAAAATTCAACAGCTAGAATTCCTTACGCGACACTCAGCAATCAAAACAACTTGAACAATTCACAAGAAAAATCTTTAGAGAAAAGTGAAGAGTGTACAGTCAATTTCATTGCTACATTGATTCAGCTGGATGCATAGCAAGCCACAGATTTTCGCAGATTGGATGATTAACACAAATACATTCTTTGGGAGCAAAACTGTTTCCTTTGGTTTGCCCACTGACTATAAAACAGTTAATACATTGAATAATAGGCTGGATTTCATTTTTTTTCCTAAAAATAACTGGATAACAAACCACTACTAGAACTAAAAAAAGAAATTCTTCTGTAATGCCCAAGCCATCGAAACGTAATTTGTTAGCAGTGCTTGTGAAAATAGTCAATCCAACACATCTGCAGTAATAATTAAATAAGTCTGCAAGGATTTAATAAGCTATTAAAAGTACTAAAAAAAAGTTATATAGTGCATAATTATAACAGAGAATGTGTTGGCGCATGGCAAAGTGGTTAAGGCTTTTGTCTAGTGATCTGAAGGTCACTAGTTCAAGCCTTGGCTGAGGCAGCGTGTTGTGTCCTTGAATAAGGCACTTAACCACACATTGCTCTGTGACGACACCGGTGCCAAGCTGTATGGGTTCTAATGCCCTTCCCTTGGACAACATCAATGGCGTGGAGAGGGGAGACTTGCAGCATGGGCAACTGCCGGTCTTCCATACAACCTTGCCTAGGCCTGCGCCCTGGAAACCTTCCAAGGCACAAATCCATGGTCTCACGAGACTAATGGATGCCTATATAACAGAGAATGGCTTTAATTATGGAAAAGAAATTTTTATTTTAAATTCCAAGAACTTCTAACAATATTTTATTCAGAAGGAAAACATCCTGGAACAAAGGAGGCACAGAAGGCACGTATTCTGCAAATAACAAGAAAATGACATACGGCATGGAAAATAAAATAGCAAATATTCAAAAAGAATCAACTTACTGCCGTACAACATACAGCATGGTCTTTCAGCTCACCTCGTCCAGATTGGCCTTCAAGTATTCATTTACATTATTCGTATTTTATTCTCACCTATTTCCCCATTAACTGCCTTCAGACTCTATTACTCACCCACATACCAGCAACAAGTTAGTAACTCACACATTCTTGGGAACGTGAAGGAAACCAGAACACATAAAGGGGTACCCACAGGGAAAATGTGCAAATACCGGAGGCCAGGACTTAGTTTGGCATCAGCTGTACCACTCTTCTGCCTTGCTGCACTACCCTGTGACCAAATATGCTCAAGCTATTCAAAGTGCAAGTATTTACATGGCATAATGGAGGGAAGCATCAGAGGGGTGAAAGAAGCTTAAAATTCAAGAATCTCTTTAGTCCAACTTATCTAATGGTCCTTTGCATCCTAACTGCCTTCCTCTTGTAGGATTCTATGCTTCATCACGAAGTATTTATCCAATTTTTCCTTACCTCATCTCCAATGTTCTCTCCCTCACCAAGTTAACATTTTTTAAAATATGATCTTTCTTCATTTCTATCCTTCACTATCCTTACGCATAAGTTCCTCCTTATTCAGAAACAGTCTCCTTATGAAAAAAATTGTGGATTGTATCCTACATTTCTAGGTTATGTTTATAAACCCTGGTAACATTATACACTTTAAATGTTTTATCTAAAGTAACTACTGCTTCCTTAGTTTTAAAACAAATATAAGCAGTCTCAATACATTTCTTAATAATATTAATATAGTTTATTACCTCTTCCTGCTTTCTCAAAGTATTTCAGTATCTCAACTTTTTCTGTATGCTACAGTTTCCTGTTCCAGAGGAAACATTGCGTAATCTATGCGTGATATTCTCTCTGGCTTTGCTTCCCATATATTGGGCTTTGAAACTACAAGCCATACTCTAAGACTTCAACAATGCATTGTATAAATATATCAATTTTTTTTAAACTATTGTGATTTATTGCTTAATTCACCTGCATTTGCATGTAAAGAATATATATTTATGAGACATATTATTAAGATTTTTGACCTTGGCCTAAGTTACTTGGCTTCTTGAAAATATTCTAAAACATTCCTTCACTATCCACATCTGAATAAAGTCTATGTTTTAGAGGAGATTGCATCCTTAAGAAAATAAAAATTGTGAATTGTATGCTATGTTTATAAACCCAAGTAACATTATACATTATACACTTTAAATTCTTTACCTAAAGTAACTACTGTATATCAGTTCTGCCAAAGGGTCTCAGTCCAAAACGTCGACTGTACTCTTTTCCATAGATGCTGCCTGGCCTGCTGAGTTCCTGCAGCATTTTGAGTGTGCTGCTTGGATTTCTAGCATCTTTCTCTTGTTTACTGTACATCTAATGTTTCCTTAGTTTAAAAACAAATATAAGCTTTCCACTATTTATTCCATGGGTGCTACTTTTTTCAGCTCATTAACCTCATTGTTAAGGTGTTTGATCTTGCCCACTGTCTTTAAAGGCTCAGCATCCTCTGCCAGCAGAAGTGGTGCAAAGGATGTTGCTGATTTCAATATTTCAGAGAAATTTGGATAACTACATGGATTGCAGAGCTATGGAGTGGGCACAGGTCAATAGAACTAGGCATATTAATAGTTTGGCATGGACTAGATGGGCCAAATGGCCTGTTTCTGAGCTGCCATGAGCTATGACTCTATCCTTCCAGACGAAATAATCCAAGTAGAAAAGTATCAGAGAATAACCTCTATTCCAAAAGAAAACAGATAAATGTAGAACAGGACAACGCAGGATGTCTTTGCTCACAATGTCTGCACTAAATATGATTACATATTTCTCCCTATACATGATCTATATCCTCTATTCTTTGCAAATTTCACATGTCTATCTAAAAATCCCCTTAAAGACCATACCTGCTTTCATAGTTCCCCTATTTGCCCGTTTCAGACATCTGCCACTCTGTAAAGAAAAACATACCCTGCACATCCCCTTTAAACTTTCCTCCACTCATGTTAAATGTGTGTCTTCAATAATTGATAATTATACCCTGGGAGAAAGATTCTGATCATCTACCCTATCTATTCATTTCATAACTTTATAGAACTTTATCCGGTCTCCCCTCGACCTACTGAACTCCAGAGAAAACAATCCCATGTTTGTCCAATCTTTCCATCTGGATCACATCCTCTCATCCAGGCAGCATCCTTTTAAACCTCTTCTGAACCTTCTTTAAAGACTCCACATCCTTCCTCTTATGGGGCAATCAGAACTGCACACCTTTCTCTAAGCATGACCTAACCAAAGTTCTATATAGTTGCAGTGTTACTTCCTTGCTCTTATAACTAATACCCTGGGCAATGAAGGCAAGCACACTATGTGCTTCTTTACTACTCTATCTACATGCGTGGTCACTTTCAGTGAGCTGTGGTCTGACATTTTAATATCCTTCTGCATTTCATTGCTGTTAAAGGTCCTGGTATTAACTGTACACTTTCCCCATACTTTTGGCATCCCAAAGTGCAACACTTCACACATGCTCAGAATTAACTCCTTCCATTTTCTATGCATATCAGTAATCTATATCCTGCTTTATTTTTAGATGGCCCTTGACTCTCCCCATTGCTGCATCAAACTTTATAATGTCTGCAAATTTACTAATCCACCAATATATATTTTTATCCAAGTCATTTAAGTCAAATAAGTATTTTCTTTTCAAAAGAACGTAGACATGGGAATAGAAAGGATCAAAAGAGAATTTTGACACAACTAGTTAGCACCATAATTCATAAACAGAATACACAGTTGACCACCTAATTTTAATTTTAATTTTAGAAAATATTTTGCGCTTATTGATGTTAAACCATATTCTGTGGGAACCATTCAATCACAATTACTACTTGTCTGATGAAACTCCTTAAAGCAATTGACCTCTCAATTTTTCACCATTTATTGTAAAACACTGGAATTCAGTTCAGTATTTACTCTATGGTAATTAGTCAAACTCATGATCAGCTACTACCCTTTTCCGTGAATTAGAACAGCATACCACCAGTGGATATTTTTTGCCATTCCATGCGATTTACATTAAACAAGTTGTTTTTTTTTTGTACTCTGTATCATTATAGCTAATTATTTAAACTAACGTGTTTCTTTCAGAGGAACTGGTCATGGCCAAAATGTGACTGGAAACATCTTCCAAGTCATTATATGAAGCCTATGTAGCCAATATTTTCTTGGGACTTGTAATACCATTGTTCACATATAATAGTTATGATCCCTTTATTCTACCCTTTCACAAAACAAAGTTTATTACCAACAGTCTGAATTTAAATGAAGACAAATTATCTTGTTGAATTTATCAGCTTGCATAGTCTTCTGTCACTTGAACGATGGAAGTCATTATTATCAAGACTCCGTTTTCTATCTTACAAATTATATTTGACTACTTCGGTGGGTGATTTTTTTAAAAAAGGATATACAACCTTACATTTCTTCAATTTTTTTCTGGTTCTATTTGTATAAATAACATCACTACAGGTCACCTTAAAACATTATCATTGTCATAGCAATGCCAATTACTCTCTGGCTGTCTGGCCATTTGAAAGCTGAACAATTTATTACATTCAAATCTTTTCACTTGTTAACATAATTACTTGTCAAAATCTTTCACATACCCTCAAGAAAGTGACATTCACAATTTCAAACAAAAACCTAACTCTCTAGTTTTGTGCATATAACTTGTGGAATTCTCAGGAAAAAAACAAAATGCCAGTTACTTGTATCCAAGAGAAAAAACTATTCTTCAAAAAATCTGATCAGCAACCTGTGATTCCTGTTGGGTATTTATGGAAACCAATTTGAATACAAGAATTTTTAAAGAAAGACAAATGCTCTGTGCTATTGGAGTTAAGATGTTGCATACCTACCACAAAGTTGAAAGTTCAACGTAAATTTATTATGGTGGGATATGCTACCATATACTACCCCAGGATTCATTTTCTTGCAGGTATTCACGACAGAACAAAGAAATACAATAGGATCATTGAAAAGCTGCACACAAAGACAGATAGAACCAATGTGTGAAAGAAAACAAATTGTGCAAATACAAAAATCCTGTTAGAAACCACGTAGCTTTTATACATTATTAATATTCCATGCAACACATAAAATATCACATTTTTGCATTACAGTGCAGAAGACTGCACTTGTTAGAAATACTTTCCGGCTCAATTCCCAACTTTGCTCTTACCAGTTTCAAAGTCAAAGAGCAGCACACAATCTGCAGGAGGAACTCATCTGGTTGAGCAGCATCTTTTGGAGAAGGGGTGTGGTGGGGTGAAGGAAGTATCAACATTTCAGGTCAAAACCCTGCTTCAGGACTGACCTGAAATATTGACAGTTCCTTCCTCCTGCTTTTCCCACCCCCACTCCCAGATGCTGCCCCACCCTTGATGAGTGCCAGCAGGTTGTTTGTTGCTTACAGAATGAATACCAATAACTTGTCATTTTTTTCAGTGGGTCTTATTATAAAACTATTACGGCATGACATAGAAGAGGCATATAATGGACAACTGTAAATTACAACAATAGCTTTAGAAATAAAAGCTCACCAGGACCAGAGAGAACCAGTTCAGAATAAAGTGAAATTACAATAAGATGAAATACTTGTAAAGATGTAGGAATATATGCAATTAAAACCTGATTGATTGCAGAAAAAAAGAATGGCAGTATAAAGTATCCTAAAAAAAAGGAAAATATTGCTGATTTATTTAAATAAATCCTCTAAAGTTTTGTCCTTTTGGATCACACTTTGCATATGGCTCCTAGTAACTGGAAAGTTTTTAAATCATCTGAGCTCTAAGTGCATCTGAAAACCATCTTGTCTTCAGCGAGTGTGGCCTGGCAGTGCAGCAGCTAGTGCAACGCTTTACAGCACAAGTGACCAGGACTCAACCTCTAGCAAGCAGTTTGTGCGGCCTGCCTGTGACTGTGTGGGTTTCCGCCAATGTTTCAAAGCCATACGAGTTAGTAAGGGTTGGTAGGTTGTGGGCATGCTTTGCTGGTGCCAGGAGCACTGCAATCCTCAGACTGTCCTCATCAACAACACATTTCACTATGTTTCAATGTCCTTGTGACAAATAAAGCTAATACGGTCATTCTTCTTCTAAGTGGTCAAGGTGAAATTAGTGGTGCAGCTGTGCCAAGCACAAGAGGGTGTGGTGGGGAATATTAGTGTTAGATCTGGGTACAGACTGATAGAAGTTATCAGTTAGTGAGTTCTGAGGGTGAGGTGAATTAAGCTGGGTATGAGGCTCATTTTGTAATTGAGGTATATTATCTGAAGATGTGCAACTCTGTTCACTCTTAAGGATAAATCGAAATCTGTGCAGAGGCTCTCAAGGTTTCACTCTTGGCTGTGACCACGGTAGATATTTCTCCAACTACGATTTGGGTGTGTGCATCGAGGGGCTCCTAGCACCCTGCAGAAACTGGATATTACTGCTCCTCTCTACTCCCTAGTTGGCTTTCAGTGCTGCAATCCGAAAGAAAAACAGAATGCTAGAAACATTCAGTTGGGTCAGGCAGGATCTCTGCAGAGAGATGTACAGTTAAACATTTCAGAAAAATGACCACTAATAAAGGAAAAACACCAAAGTATCCTTAAAAAAATCATCAACATGAAATGTTAACTCCATTTCTCTCTGTGAAGATGATGTTTGACCTGGTGAGCATTTCCAGCATTTTCCACTCCCTTCAATACAACACTGCAAAACCCTAGATCTCATATGTTTTACAATTATGCTATTTCTGAAAGACTGTTTAAGTTACAGAAAGCACTTACAGCTTCCATATATCTACCCTGTTGTAGGATATGCAGCCTAACTTCAGTTGGAGTTCGTCACGCCAGAAAGTCAGCTCCTGCTGAATTAACAAGACAATCAAAGCACTTTGAACTGGTTAAATTCAACAATTATGTTAGCGAAGCAGGCAAAATATAGATTATGTACTGACTGGACTGTATATAATGGATACCAGTTTAATGTACATTGTTGTCCCGTCTTCGCTCTAGGAGTACACCCAATTAGCTTCTAATGCTTACACCTTCTCAAAAAGAATTCTGAAAGAAAAGAATCATTGTTGAAATGGATTTCTAAGAGACCAATTGTGCTCCATGCCATCTTGTATGCTATGAGGAAACCCTACTGCTTTTCACTGAAGACTGCAGATGTTTAATTAAGCTATCCTTACTACAATTTATTGCCAAAAGTTTTGATTTAAAATTAAATAACCCAAATTATTAATCATCCCTTTGTTTCCATGGATGTTGCTCTGTGCACTGAGCTCTTCCTACAATTTACTTTTGGTTCCATATTCCAACATCTCCAGTTGCACATGTCTGATAGTATCATAAAAATGGCTGAACACTTAAGGAAATTTATTGAGGTAAGTGACTCTGATAAGCACAACCCACACTCTGAAACTCCAATATCTTAAGAGTCAAATAATGAATCATAAAAATATATTTAACAGTGTTTCACTTGCTTAGCACAGGTAAACAACAGACTTCAGTCTGCCAATGAGACTTAATAGTTTATAATGTTGCGATGGATTATATCCAATAAAAAAAACATTATATCAGCAAGGCTGCAGGCAACTTCATCAGCCATATGAGGTGTTCAAGAAAAACAGTCAACAGACAATACTGTAACTAATTTATAAAGCTTTAGTCAAAAAGTGGTTCACCATTTAATTTAAGGTCACCTTTTTCAACATAACCACCATTCCCAAAATGGTGCATTTTAAAGCAATTTGAAGAATATTTTCCTTGACTTTGATTATTTTTTGTTCTTTGTCTTTTCCGTGTTTCATTTTTTGGGCTGCTATTTGAATTTGTCTGAAGAGAGACCTCAATTCAATTAGATAGTCTGTGATCAAACAAAATAAAAGCAAGATAAATTATCTTGTAAACTGGCCACTGAAGAATTCATCAGCCAACACTATTATTTCTAGACAATATGCCTTCATTTCTGGAATTCCCAGAGTACACAAGAACCATAGGCAAGGAGTCATGTCTTGCATGTAAATGTCTATAGAAGGATCTCAACAAGGTATGCTTTTGCTTTCACAGATGCTGCTTGAACTGCTGAATTCTTCCAGCTGTTAACTTTTTGCACCAGATTCCAAAAACAGTCACATCATCTATTCCAGGGGTCCCCAACCTTTTTTGCACAGTGGACCGGTTTAATATTGGCAATATTCTTGCAGACCGGCTGACCGGGGTGGGCGGGGTGATGTTCAAGTAGGGTTGAACTCACCTCAACATGTCTTTTACAGTTAGGGCTGCTAACTTTCTCACTCCCAAAAAAGGAACAATAGTAGCAGTCAAATCCCGGGACACTTTACTCCAACGGAGACTACCATAACCATGAAGCCTTGCGCGGGCACCTGTGTGCGCATGCGTGACGTGCTCATGAGATGTGTGCATGCACGTCCGTGCCGATTTTTCCCCACAAATTGGTTTTGCCTTCATCTTCCCGACTACACTGTACATACATTATTTCTACTTTATATAGGCTGTGTATTTATCATATCATTCCTGCTTTTACTATATGTTACTGTTATTTATTTTCCGCTTTACGTGTTATTTGGTATGATTTGTTAGGTTATTTTTTGGGTCTGGGAATGCTCAAAAAATTTTCCCATATAAATTAATGGTAATTGCTTCTTTGCTTCACGCCATTTCGGCATGAAAGGTTTCATAGGAACACTCTACCTTAGCAGGGGAAATATGGGACAAACTAATTTAGTCCAATATACGGGGTGTCTCAGCAAATACGGGACAGTTGGCAACCCTATGTTCAAGTTCAACAGCTGACTCATATCATTTCCTTGCGGCCCGGTAGCACATGCTCTGCGGCCTGGTGGTTGGGGACCACTGATCTATTCTTATCAAAATGTTTGAAAAATTACAGTAGACTATAAAAGGGCCCAGTGTGTGCAGGTGTTTGTGTGCAAATATCAGCCTGCAGATCAGCCATTCAAATTACTTAAAAATAATTTACTCTGACAGTTACTAACTGCAATTTTTAAAAATCTATCCAGATGTGAGGTCAGCCATCAGTCATCTGTGTCTGTTAGCAAGCTATAAATTGTAACAGTGATCCTAATACTGCATCCTTTACTGTCATTATAGATCATTAATACACAGTGTTTCATTGTTAACATATGTATGTATTTGCTTTTGCACTTGTTTGTCCACAAAGAAATATCTCTTTCATAAGCAATCATAACTCTCGAGTGCACTTTGTAAATGGATGCCAGCTGATTTTTTTCTCTGCTTTCATCATGCAATCCATCAATTCCCTTTCAGTTTCAATCTTGTCAACTGAAACAGTTGATTACATACATGAGTTGCACAGCTTCTAAAATGTGTTTAGATCAATTGATGTTTCAGCAACAAGACATGATTAAACAACAGACTACAGTGGAATGCCAGGGTAATACAGTGGTTAGTGTGATGCTATTACAGCCCAGGGCACCAAGAGTTCAGAGTTCAATCCTGGCATCCTCCGTAAGGAGTCCACATTCCCTCCCTGTGGAAGCTGTGGGTTTTCTTTGGGTGCCCCAGTTTCCTCTCACAGTCCAAAGACATGCTGGTAGTAAGTTAATTGGTCATTGTAAGCTGTCCTGTGATTATGTTAGGGTTAAATCGGAGCTTGTCAGGGGTGGCACAGCTGGAAGGGCCTATTCTGTGCTGCATCTCTAAACATTAGAAATATTTAATAACCCAAACTTTTCTGCCAAACTATACTGAAGCTTTATGTACTACAAAGGAATAAACTTTCAGTGATTGTGAACTTAAAGTTGCTACGTTGCTGTGTTTGGTCCATTTCTGGTGTTAACCTCAAGAAAACAACCTAGCAAATGGGTTTCCAAAAATTCCTGTACATTAACATTAATTACATTAATAATCTTAAATAAGTTGCTGAATAATTACTGTGATAAATTCTACACGAACAGTATAAATTATCATTTTGAAATGCAGATATCAAAAGCAGTTGGCACTATATTCTTAAGGCCAGCTAATGAGAAGGGTGGCTGAGGGTTACAATTGATATAATGGAATAAGTCTCCAATGAAATGGAAAACTGGTAGGAAAAGTCGCATTTGGGATTTAAAGAAAAGTGAGAAAATAGAACTAAAACTGCGTGTGGCAAGAAGTAGAGAGTAATGATTGACATTCTTTTCATGACTGAAAGCAGTTTGGGGCCTTGAATGCTTCAGTACTATGATTGCCAGAGGCAGTTATGGACATACAAAGTAAGTTTTCACCTGCACTCCTTTGCAAAAGAGCAGTGCACAATTACAGCCAGCAGGAAGATCCTGGAATGTTGGCAGATAAGCTCCTGGGTTCTTTTAACTGCAGAATTAATAAAGGCTTTAAGGATGTTTATTCAACAACTTCATTTTAAGTTATCTTCCACAACACTAGAATAAAAAAGTCTTTCCTAAAGATTTGAAGGAAAATTACAGAAAATAAAATAATTGTTTAAAATGTATTGAAGAAATGTAACTGTCTCCTCTGCCTTATTAGCAACAGAACAGGTAGGCAAAATCTGCCTCTTGCTTAGGGAGAGAAGAAAAAGTAGTTTCAAATGAAGTAACAAGGGCTATTTTATTTACATTTATCTTCAACTCAATTGTGATACACTGAGATTTCAGACTTAGTAGCTATAATGGGCACCCTAGTAAGCTTTTTTTCTGCATCCACTGAAATATTACATTTGCATAAAATGATATATAATGCAAAAACAGTATTAATTCACTGTAGGCAGTCAGACATACATTGCACTTGCTGCCAAAGTACTGACATCCCAGTCAGAAACTAAGCAATTGGCAGCTGTCTTCCACCATCAATTATTCATGAATCAGGCTGTCAACAGAATTATGCCATCTGCTCAAAACTAAACTCCAGAAAAGGTCAGACGTATGGCCAGGGCTATCCATTGCTGTGACTACTAGTCACATATATGAATATTTACAAATTATTCTTTCAATCAATCATTAGTGAGATTTGCTATATTAGTCAGTGCATTATAGAGTAAGTCACAAAGACAAAGAGAACAGTCTTTTATTTTTCTTCATCAGATGCCAAAAACAACCACTTGTACAATACTTTTACCATGTGATTGGCTTTCTAGAGGTGTGGATGTTCATTAATGATGCATCTAGAGATCTCAAGGACTTAATAACCTTCATTATGAAAAAAAAGAGTATTTTCAGTCAAACCATGAAAAGAAACTAATATGCCCATGCATAACATCACAGTGACTATACTCTGCACCAGTCCACCATTATTTGAAAAGGCAAGCAAACCCTGTAGAAACAATACTATTTTCCTTGGGTCCAGGCTGTCGGCAATACTGAAGAACCCCTTTCACAAAAGTAAAACAAAATTGTAATGCTCTTTGTTTGTCCTGCAGAGTTCTGGAAGGTGAGACATTGTACACAATAGATCAGAGAAGTACTGCACCTAGCCCTGAGATGGTGATTAAAAACTAACCAACAGAAGACTTTGCAGAGATCCAGGGGGATATTGTCTTATTAGCAGCCAGAAACAGTAGAAGCTCAGTGTTTCATTGAAGTATTGTGTTAAATTCCATAAAAGGGAGTCTCCATACAAAATCATATCATGAGCTTGAAGTTGCTGAGAAACTACAGCACATTATGCAGCTATTTGCCACCAATTAACCTTGGAAGTGTCAGCTGGTTTGGTATTCCCACATGAACATCAAGGTCCTAGGACTGTCTGCTGAGCTACACCGGTGATTTCCCAACCAGTGTTCCATTGCTAGATTCATCATTTAGGGTGAAGAGTCCACCCACAGAACCTGCAGCAAGTTAGAGCTAGCCCAGGAACTTTGAGTTCATTCATTTGAACGTACACTGAATGGCAAGCTTAATACTTCTTTTTAGAACGTTATTGAAAATGTTACTCACAGCTCAAGTGATAGTAGGAGAATACAGCCTTACAAGCTGTTAATCCCCAAGGGCCTGATTGTAGTGCAAGTTAAATAACTTTGAAGGAATGGTGAAGGCTAGTGAATGCATCCTCAAGTGCTACATAATGCCACTGCACAATTATTCACACTCCTATCACTTACACACAAAGAACTTTCTTCAATCAGTGTCCTTACCATGCATTTACACAGTTTAAAGAGTTGCAAGTCCAAAGCCCCTTCAGAAATTCAATTATGATTGCTGCATCACTTTACAAAATCACATGGCAATTCTGAACACAGCTGTTTTGCAGGAGAAAGTGTGAGACACTAGGAAACAGCAGCTGAAGCATGAGCTCATTGCCAGAGAAAATACAAAAATGACAATATAGGAAATAACACTGACAAACCCATAGCAAGCAGAGCAAGGCTGAATAAACTGAAGCTGATAGTATTTCATAAATGTTTTCCTTCATAACCTTCCTTTCTTACAACCTGCAATTAATCTAACCACCACCTTTTTCTCCTTCATCTCATGACAACTGGCCTTGTGTCTTTCATCTTTCAAATAATTAAGTTCAACCTGACCAGGCAGTGAAGAAACAACACAAAGGAAGTGATAATTAAGACACACTATCATTTGATTTGATGAACAAGCCCATTAACTTAGGGAAACTAAAGGCTCAGACAAAAATATAGCACATGAACTGTGATCGGGACAGGAGTAAGAGTGCCAAAAGTAAAGGCTACACATAGATTCTCTGACAAAAAAAAACTCAAAAGAAGATTTCAAGGGCATGCTACAGAAGAAAGCACATAGGGTTTACATAATGAAATACTTGGTGTACCGGGAAGTCTGTCTGAGTGTGTGTGCCGAATCCAAAGGAGCATGCAAATCTAGCAGAAACTGAATAAAATAATTTTACATTGCTCAAATCATCCTCTCCAACATGTTATTGGTAGACAATTTAGTCTTCACAGTTGTCCCATCAAAAGCAATACAGCAGTGATGTTTGAACTTCTACTGCTATACAAATAGATTCTGCCAGATTAGAATATTCAGAATAAATCCATTCAACGCTGAGCTTGTTTTTAATCAGGTTTGTAGGATATCACCAAAGTCCAGCAAGTTAGTCTTCAGCAGATGACTGAAGATTCCTGAAACACCTTCTCCTACCTACAGGGGAAAATAATGACTTTGCAGACTGCTGCCAAACTGAATCGCATACTGCACTATATTCAGCCTCTATGTCCAGAACTGCATCATACATTCTGCAAACTATCTACAGCCTCCTTCATGAACATTCCCCATCTTCCATCAGCATATTGGGAATTTCATTCAGTTGAGATGGAGAATGATAGAAGCAGAGCTTCACTCTGATTCTTGTATGCTGTTAATGCACATTCAATTATGAAAAGAGTTCTATTTTCACATAGAAACATAGAAAACCTACAGCTCAATACAGGCCCTTCGGCCAACAATGCTGTGCCAAACATGTCCCTACCTTAGAAATTACCTAGGGTTACCCATAGCCCTCTATGTTTCTGAACTCCACGTACCTGTCCAGGAGTCTCTTAAAAGACCCTACTGTATCCACCTCCACCACCATCGTTGGCAGCCCATTCCACACACTCACCACTCTGTGTAAAAAAAAACTTACCCCTGACATCTCCTCTGTACCTTCTTCCAAGCACCTTAAAACTGCACCCTCCCATGCTAGCCATTTCAGCCCTGGGGAAAAGCCTCTGACTATCCACACAGTCAATGCCTCTCATCATCTTAAACACCTCTATCAGGTCACCTCTCATCCTCTGTCGCTCCAAGGAGAAAAGGCCAAGTTCACTCAACCTATTCTCATAAAGCATGCTCCCCAATGCAGGCAACATCCTCGTAAATCTCCCCTGCACCCTTTCTATGGTTTCCACATCCTTCCTACAGTGAGGCAATCAGAACTGAGCACAGTGCTTCAAGTGGGTTCTGACCAGGGTCCTATATAGCTGTAACATTACTTCTCGGCTCCTGAACTCAATCCCATGATTGATGAAGGCCAATGCACCGTATACCTTCTTAACCACAGAGTTAACCCGCGCAGCAGCCTTGAGTGTCCTATGGACTCGGACCCCAAGATCCCTCTGATTCTCCACACTCCCAAGAGTCTTACCATTAATACTATATTCTGTCATCATATTTGACCTACCAAAATGAACCACTTCATTTTGTCCTGACGAAGGGTCTCGGCCTGAAATGTCGACTGCACCTCTTACTACAGATGCTGCCTGGCCTGCTGCGTTCACCAGCAACTTTGATGTGTGTCACTTCACACTTATTTGGGTTGAACTCCATCTGCCACTTCTCAGCCCAGTTTTGCACCCTATTAATGTCCTGCTGTAACCTCCGATAGCCCTCCACACGAACCACACACCTCCAACCTTTGTGTCACCAGCAAACTTACTAACCTCTCCCTCCATTTCTTCATCCAGGTTATTTATAAAAATCACGAGAGCAAGGGTCCCAGAACAGATCCCTGAGGCACACCACTGGTGACCGACCTCCATGCAGAATATGACTCATCTACAACCACCCTTTGCCTTCTGTGGGCAAGCCAGTTGTGGATCCAAAAAGCAATGTCCCCTTGGATCCTATGCCTCCTTACTTTCTCAACAAGCCTTGCATGGGGTACCTTGTCAAATACCTTGCTGATATCCATATACACTACATCTACTGCTCTACTTTCATCAATGTGTTTAGTCACATCCTCAAAAAATTCAATCAGGCTCACAATCTGCCTTTCACAAAGCCATGCTGACTATTTCTAATCATGTTATGCCTCTCCAAATGTTCATAAATCCTGCCTCTCAGGATCTTCTCCATCAACTTAACAACCACTGAACTAAGACTCACTAGTCTATAATTTCCTGGGCTATCTCTACTCCCTCTGTTGAATAATGGAACAACATCTGCAACCCTCCAGTCCTCCGGAACTTCTCCCGTCCCATTGATGATGCAAAGATCATTGACAGAGGCTCAGCAATCTCCTCTCTTGCCTCCCACAGTAGCCTGGGATACATCTCATCCTGTCCCGGTTCACATTTCACATCCCTCATTTTGAGGGATTACACGATTTTGATGTCACAGTGTTTGTTGAGTTTTACAATTAGCTTGGAGACGTTTCATCACGAGTCAAGGTAACATCCTCAGTGCATAGTTGTTGATACTTCTCTCTGGGAGTGCTCACATTTATATAGGCTCCCTTTCGCTTGCCTTGGACCTGTTTGGCTAGCCCTTCAGGTGACCTTTGAATTCAATTTGCTCATGTTTCTTTGTCTCTTAGGGTTTGTCAATGGCATCTATTTTGAGGTGTGTGTTTACGGAGTTATCAGACGAGAACCACGCTTCTAAAAATTCTCACGTCTGCTTCGTGTTTGCCTGCAAGAGAACTTCCACGGTGGCGTCCTTCTCAGTCTTCATGCACCAAGATCAGTGAAGGTGGATCATGTCTCCATTCTGCCAGTTTGTGTTCCCGTAAACGAGTGAAGAGTTTCATCCTGTCTGGCTGACGTAATTCTTGGTGCAGCTTTCACAGGTGCTGTACACCACACTGCTTTTGTCGGTTGTCTTTCTGGGTCAGAAATGACAGCTTGACTGCTCAAACCTCAGCATCAAAATCACTCACAAACTCATAGCAACTTCAAGGAAGCTCATCTCAGGAAGCAAGGGCAGTTGGATCACAAGTTTTATTTAAGTTACCTCAGCACTTTATTCCCTTGACATTATTGACACTAAGATTACATGTAGTTTATGTGTTGTGCCTCTGGAATGGGATCTGTGATTACACACAACAAGATTCTCTTGGAACTAAACAAGGATGGCACAGTTAAAAATCCTTATTAATCTCTGTCTAATCTCAGACATAAATATGGTTATTTATGAGACAAGTAACTGATCTGGTATCCAGAGAATCAAAGAGAGTAATTAGAAAAGAAAATTTTCATAGTTTGGTTTGGTTTGTCTTTTTCTTGAAAACAACGATCGATAACATACTTCTAATATACATCCAAGTAACATCAAAAGTTACCATTTCTCATTCCAAATAAACTATCTGAAAAGGATAAAGTCAAGATTTCTGTTGGACAGAGGACACCAAGCAACTGTTAAATAAGTGAAATCAGTGTACTTGAAATTTAAATTGGAATACAGTGCAAACATTATTTTCTTTATTAGCATGCAAAAATCTAATCATGAAATATTTAGGTAATGTTATTGCTAATTAGGTAATCTGGATTAGCAATGAACATAAAATCATAACATATCGCAATGTGCATATTCAAAATTATTTGGATAAAATGAATAGCATTCATTGAACTCTAGGTCTTCCTGAATTCAAAATTTCTTTATGTACAAAGAAAAATGTAAATACCTGAATTTATTTTTTCATGCACTAACATAGATGACAAAATAATAGTAATGTTTTACATCTCTAGATCAAAATAAATTGCAAAAAATATTCAAAATGTGGTAGTGATGTACATCACCAGTCTTCATAAAAATTTAAATGATTCCTCGCGATTGTGCTCCCTTTTAAACTGTTGTTTCCTTTTCCATTTAAAGGCTGTGAATTGATGTCAGCGACACAAATGTCTGGTATTCATCTTGGAATAAAATCAATGCACTCATAGCTTTCCAAAGAGAAATATCTTGAAATATGTAACACATGTCATTAGTAACACTGACCATTAAAGTATACAGTTCTAAGCTCAGGACTACCTCAGCATAAAGCTACCCAGCAGTTTTTTTCCTCCTTTGGTCCTAATGAGGTAGCTCATTTTCTGCAAGTATAAAACTAGATCATCCAGCTCCCAAATTCCTCCTAAATCGCTTGAACCAACTGCATGCAGACAGATGACATCAAGACTCATGACATCATTTTAAAAAAAAACATGAAAAATTGTGTGGGAGTTCAAATTGGAAGGTAATAAATTTTAGAAGATCACCATACATTGAATAGAAAACGCAAGAGAGATGCCTTTATTGAAGGAAGAGAATGTGGAATTCACTGGGACAAGCAGTGAAATAGATCCAGCATTTGAATTTTTGGGAAAAGAACAAGAAAGGAAAGACATGTTGAAAAGTTTAAAAGGAAGAGAGATAACAGGAAGCCCAGAAATTCAAACATACATCATTTGTCTTAATATTTTGATCTGTATCATGGTCTCAATGAGAGTTAAGTGAGATTAAGACCCAAAACATAGCAGAGAGATTGCAAAGCATAATTAATACCTGCAGATTCCCCCAGAGGCAGCTCACCAATTTCTTACTGCCTGTTCATTTATGCAATTACTATACTGGGAACAGTGAGTACGGAGCAGGTTTACCCACACCAACCTCACTCTTCCCAGGATCTTTCCTCCAATATGGGTCCTAATTTTGTTCATGGCTGGTAGCAGTTATTAGTAGACTACCATTTTAAAATGCAGCCTATTTAGTTTAAGTAGTTGCAGCAGGTTCCCCGAAACTTATTCTGCCTTGGGATGCATTCCAGAGGAGCACCCCAGTTTCCAGATTTTCTAACACCTGAGGGATGTTGAGAAGGCGAAAGTAAATACCTGTTTCTGACAATGACTGGATGTCCTTCATTTGCATTCAAGAACAGTGTGAAATGATAACCTTAGCCATCTCCAAGGGTCAGAAATAGAGGACTTGGATGCAATGCAACAAGATTGATGCTATTATGAGTGATTGTCAATTAATACCTTGTTAAATGTCACATTACAACAAATGCAGATTTAACCTTGAATACTGCCTCATCTACCTCATACACATAACTCACCCACTAACGGTCTCTAAGAATCTAAATTTAATCTACTCCAACACATTTAACAATAAATCCAAAATGCACTTCTGTAGTTTACCCACACAACCAGCTTTCAGCTATGACTGGCACATCACAAAGACTGATGACTGTACTCTTTCTTGAATGTCAAGTTGGGGTATAACGTAAAAAGACTGTGTCTATGATGCTTTCCTTGGATTTTTTGGTTGCTGAGGTAAGGAAAATGCTAATGTTCACCACATTATTGATGCAATCGGAAACAGCAAGAGTGTCTAAGGCCTGATTCCAGATACGGGGTTGAGGGAGGCCAACTACAAGGACTGGTCCACACGAATATTGTAGGTGCATCCACAGCCTGAGACTGAGGATCATGAAGTAATCATTAAAGGAGGCAGAGAAGTGCTTGCAGGACTGCTTTGAATCATACACTGGACCATATTCAGAGATTCATCTTCAGATCTGAATGGATATGCCAAAGTTGTCACCAACTTTATCAAAACCTGTGTGAATTAGTGCATACCTTTGAGAATGTACTAGACATACCCAATGCAGAAACTGTGGACGAACCAGGAGATTCGCAATCTGCTGAAGGCTAGATCTGTGACCCTCAAGAGCAGAGATCCGGAACTTAAAAGAAGTCCAGGTATGATCTACAGAAGTCTATCTTATGAGCGATAAAGCAATTCTGAGTGAAGTGAGAGACTAAATCGGATGCACATCAGCTATGGCAGGGTTTGCAGGCCATTACTTCCTACAAGATTAAAATTACACCTGCGCGAATCACTGCAGTACCTGACAACCCTGTGATATCCGTCTCAGAGGCCAACATCAGAACATCTTTCAAGAAGGTGAATCCTCATATCTCAATCGTGTACCAGACAGGGCACTGAAAAATCCATGCCATCCAGCGGGCTGGACTATTCAAGAACACCTTCAATCTCTCACTTCACTGCTGCAGTCAGAGTTTCCCACCTGCTTCAGGAGGGTACCAATCATACCAACAGCCAAGAAAAGCAGGGTGAGCTGCTTCAACGAAAATCACCCAGTGACACACACATCTACTATGATGAAGTGCTTTGAGACTATGTTCGTGACTAGAATTAATTCCCTTCTGACCAAGGACTTGGACCTGCTGCAATTTGCCAACCACCACAAAGGACATACAGTGGATACAATCTTATTGACTTTCCACCTGGCCTTAAACCATTTGAACAACAGTAATAATTACATTAGGGTGGTGCTTATTGAATACAGCTCAGCATTCAAAATCATTATCTCCTCTGTTCTAATCAATAAACTTCAAATCTGGGCATCTTACCTCCATCTACAACTGGATCCTTGACTTCCTCATTGGGAGACCACAGTGAGTGTAGATAGGAAGTAACATCTCCTCCTTGCTGACAATCAATACAGGCACACCTCAACAATGTGATCAGAGCACTGAGCTGTTCTCTCTACACTCAGGACAGTGTGGCTAGGAATTGCTCAAATGCCATCTATAAATTTGCCAATGACACAGCTGTTGTTGACAGAATCTCATATGGTGACCAGAAGGCACACAGGAGTGAGGTAAATTGGCTGGTTGAATAGCGTCACGAAAACAACCTTTTGTTCAATATCAGTGAGGCAAGGAATTGAATGTGGACTTCAGGATGTAGAAGTCATGAGAATACACAGCAGTTCTCACTGAGGGGTCAGCATTAGAAAGGATGAGCAGCTTTAAATTCCTGGATGTCAACATCTCTGATGATCTATCCTGGGTCGATATATTGATGCAATTATGAAGTAGGCACACCAATAGCTGTATTTCATCTGGGGACTGAGGAGACTTGGCATGTCACCAAAGACTAGGAAAATCCTACAGATGTACTGTGGAGAGTATTCTGGTTGCATTATTGTCCGGCATAGAGGCGGCACCAATACATGGGATCGGAAAAACCTGCAGAGCCTTGTAAACTCAACCAACCCCATTATGGCACAACCCTCCCCACTATTTAGTACATATTTAAAAGGCAGTACCCATAATGAAGGACCATCACCATCCAAGACATGCCCTCTTCTCATTACTAACATCAAGGAGAAGTTAGAGGAGTCTGAATATGCATATTTCACTTAGAAAGCAGACGCATCACACTTTTTATGGCTGTGATTCAGGATGATTTTAGAACACCATGACTAAATATGATCAGTTGAACAGCATGCTGCCTCCTTGGTGCCAGCATTAGTGATGTCTCAGAGCATCCACAGGACATTCTGAAGTAAGAAGCTGAAAAGCCAGTGGTCAGAATACACGTTAGAATCAATAACATGGGTTAGCAAAAAAAAGGATGAGATCCTCCCCTATGAATTTATGGAGTTATCAGGACTTCTAAGGTTGTAATCAATGGATTATTTATGAAGCCTCTCCATCACTAATGGTGTTTCAAGAAGTCGGCATCTATCATTAAGGAACCTCACCATCTACGACACGCCCTCTTTCATTACTACCATCAGGGTGGAGGAACAAGAGCCTAAAGATCCACTCTATGTTTTAGGGACAACATTCTCCTTTCTGCCATCAGATTTCTGAACAACCAATAGACACTATCTCACTACTTATTTATTTTTATTGTAACATATAGCAATTTGCTCTGCCCGCTCTGTACCGCTGCCGGAAAACAACAAATTGCATAAATATATTAGTGACAAAAGCTTGGCTCTGATATAGACGAAAACATATCTAAAGGGAAATACAGGAGTGAGGATTTTAATTTTTAGATCACTAGAAATGTTTCCAGGGTAGGTAGGGCATGTTGAGGAGGACAGGTTGCATAAGAACAAGTTCAATATTCCTGCTGGCAGGTTCTTTCATGCTGTTGGGAAGGTATTAGGTTCTTAGTGTGGTTCACAGCAACTTTAAGAAGACTATTATTCTGTTACATAAGGAAAATAAGATACACTAATGGAAACTGCGAGCAGCTTCAAACTCCTGGGAATGCACATCTCGCCCGACCTCTTATGGTCCCAGAACATATCTTCTACAGTTCAGAAAGCTCACCCACCAATGGTTCTACTTCCCAAAGAGGTCTGAAGAGAGCTGATCTATGGTCCAGACTCTAAAGGTACTCACGACCTTCTACAGAGATGCAGTGGAGAGAATCCCAACATGCTGCATCACTGTGTGATATGGAACTGCACTGCACTGGAATGGAGGGACTACAACAGATAGTTAAAACTGCCCAATGCATCACTGGGACTAGCCTCCCTGTCATACACCTAAAGATGCCATAAAAAGATCAGCAATATCATGAAGGATCCCACTCACCATGCTCATGGACTATTTGTCCCATTCCCATCAGAGAAGTAGCTATGCAGCATCCACTCCAGAAGCACTAGACTCAAACAGTTACTTCCAAGTTCAAGTTTAATTATCATTCAACCATGCACATGTATACAGCGGTGCAGTTTCCTTTTGGGTGCATCACATGTAGCTAAGCTGCTCCCACTGTAAATTGCTGCTACATGTAGATGAATGGCGGGATTTTGGTGAATTGATGAGAGTATTAGTGTTGGATAGTCAGTCCTGACTCAGTTCACCAAAAGGTCTATCTCTATATTGTATGAATATTGCTAATGCACCCATCATGGGGAATAGTACACCCAAGTCTAGTTTCTCCAAAATTTGTTAAGCTAGTAAAATGGTCTTTAGCACCCAGCAAACAGCTCCCTGGTTAATTTTAGTAACTTTATATAATTTTAGAAAGCACTGCATTCTTATCAAATTGCTTTGGCGGAAACACTAACAGAAAACATTATCTGGAGCATGGAATCGCAATTTGGCAGTGCTGGTATCAGTTCAACATTACAAACCAACTAATGTCAGACCTGCTCACTCCCGGCAGCATTGATAACACCATCATCATGGCAGCTAGAGAAACTCCTGTCACAAATCAAACTTCTGCTGCCATAATAGTAATAATTCAATACCTAGAGAAACCAAACAACCTGTGACAAACTTTGCAACCCATCTTAAAGAGCAAAGTTTATGTTTTAAGTCCCATGAAGATTCTTTCGCAAGCCAGGAAATGCCTTCCATTTTTCCTGAACACTCCTTTTGCAAATCTAATGGAAAAATCTACATAAGTATTACAATAAACTATGCATATGTTTAGATTGCACTTTAACACATCAAAATATTTCAGAGTTTGTAATCACATGATTTGTCATGTGTTGTAGTCCTATTTCAGTAAATTCACCAAGCTCCAAAATAAATTAAATCTTTGAGGGGAAGAAATTAATCTTTATTTTTAGGCTTATGTATATTAAATGACCACTTAAACTCTCATTTTATATTATTGAAACCTAACAGTTGTTCTTGTACCTCAGGAAAATCAGCAATCTTGGACCACGCAGGTATCAGATTTTCTAATTCTGTTAAGATTTTCCTAAAATTTTATTTAAAGAGCAGCTGGAAGGCAAGTTTATTTTCTGTTTTTCTATGGGTCTACAATTAGTAAGATTTCCCCTCACCCCTTGCTCCTCTCATACCCTCCCCAGACTTCTCCTGCACCTTTGCACTGTGTGACATTGCAAGGCAAACAGACAATTGTTAATTGTTTTAATTGGAGGCTCTCCGTATATAAGCAGCATGTGTTGGAAGATCATCTAATTAATATGAATGAAGCTCTAGGCTGATTTCAGTCTAGCATCTGACCTCCTGATTAGAGCAGACACACCATGCATAAAAATATTTCACAGCCATTTCAACCCTGATTGTAGGGCATCATTTTACGAGACCACAAGTTGAAGGTTATATGTACTAATCTTTTGTTTATCAAGAAGGCTAACATGAAATACCTACCTTTTTTTGAATATTATCTGTTTAGTTAAAGGTGGTAATCTAATTCAAATTCACATTGATACAGATTCATACAAAGTAGTTGCAAGAAATCAATCATAACACTGTGCTGATGCACATAATTACTATACGATTTTCTAATTCTGTATAGATTTGACAAAAAGCAATTATTGCTCAGAAATTTGAAATAGATGAAGATGAAACAATTAAAATAAGATGAATGCAAGTAACAGCAAAATAGTGTATGCACACCAGAAATGAATCTGTTTAAAACCAAATCTATAAAAGTTATCTCAGTTGAACTTAGAATAAGAGAAGAGTTTGCAGTGGTTTCAAACCAAGGCAATCTCATCAGGGAAAGAAATAAAGTATTCTGTACCCTTCTGCAGTTTCACTATCCAATTAGATTAGGCTAACCTGTATTTTAACTATACTTACCCCCAATACTTAATATCAATCAACCATTTTCAGTTTTAAGTTTTCAATTAACACCAGCATGTAATATTAAAGTCTTAATGCATTTGGCCATTCTCAAGTTTAATGTTTTCAATTTTAATTTTAAGTTTTCAGTTGACTTGGCCAGAAAATCTTTAAGAAGTAGATTTCAGATTTCCAATTTTGTGGGGAAGTTTTTGCTCTTTCCATTAAGAATCAATCCAAGGTGAAAATATCAATGCTCCGTTTCAACATGAGCATAAACAATGATTACTGTCATCATCTTCACCCTTAGTTTTTTTTAAAGTAATAGCTCCTTGTACTGGACCTCCACCAGACGAGAAATCTTATCTCCTTCCTCCCCCCACCCACCAGAGATAAAGGAGTTAACTATGTAATATCTAAAACAAGCAAATGCAATATCCATATTAGTCCTGACGAAGGGTCTCGGCCTGAAACGTCAACTGCACCTCTTCCTAGAGATGCTGCCTGGCCTGCTGCGTTCACCAGCAACTTTGATGTGTGTTGATCCATATTACCTCACTGAATCTATATCATGCTAGTCCAAGAATAATACTTTATATCCTTCCAAAGATATGCCGAGTAGAACTGAACTAGCACGCCAGTTAAGATTTAACCAGATCTCTCCATTTTCACCTTTTAAACTCCAGATCCAGTGATAAACATTAACAATCCACCGTCCTTTTAATCAAATCTTGTTCTTGCTATAACAAGAATGGCTGTTGTTAAAATTCAAAATCGGCATTCTTGCAATAGTGCACTTTAACTTCTTTGATTCCTAATGGATATCCCCCAACAAAATAAGTTTGGCGTATTCACAATAAAGTCAGACCATTACTTGGAATATTGAAGAAAGGATAAAATAAATAGATAGCCAATGTATGATATACTCAAAAATCAAAATAAGAGGAAATTAAGGGTCAGTTGGAATTTCAGCTGAAATTCAAGATGAAATTTTAAACAATGAAATCATATAACCTGTTACGAGAATACACATAAAATTAAGATGTTTGCTGGCCTGGGCTAGCATCAGTGGCATCAGCAGTTGGTCTGCCACCTGCCCTCAGGGGAAGGAGAGATAAGGAACAATGGAGCAGCGTCTGGAGATGTGTAATGAAGGGATGTGGGAGGAAGAGCTGTCTGGAGCGGCTCCCCCCTTTGAACCCTGAACTGTTTGAAGTGATGGACAGGCGATACCCCAGCAGGGGGATAAAAAGGGACAGGTTCGCTAAGACAGACACACACGCCACCCGAGGTAACGAGACCCTGGAAGCGGTGCGCTTCTCACGAGTGGGTGAGAAGTCCCAGACAACGACAAGGGTGGAAAGGTACGATCAGCGGGAACCCGGTGTGTGTCCGCCCTTGCCTGGGTGCCGGGTTCACTGCAGAGGATCGACCGCATCTGGAGGAGGGGTCACAGTCGGTGACCTCAGGTGACATCACCAAGGACCTGCCCAAAAGCTGTTTGTGAGCCATCCCGCTGGTCTGTGAGTGAAGCCGTTCTGAATGATCAGTTGTTCCTATTCTGTCTCTCTCCCCCCACCTTGTCCATCGCCATGGCAACGATTACTGCGAACTGAACTACAAACTGGACTGAACTTTGAGTCATTTTGAAATTGGTCATTTAACCCCTAGACAACGATAGAGCTTGATTGATGCTGTTATCTTAATTCTGTGCACATGTGTGGTTATCATTGTTGAATTGTTGCATTTATTATCCTTTCGATTACTGTGTTGCTTGTTTCTTTAATAAAACTTTCTTAGTTCTAGTACTCCAGACTCCAACTGAGTGATCCATTTCTGCTGGTTTGGCAACCCAGTTACGGGGTACGTAACAAACCCTAAAATGTTAAGTTTGACCACCATATCAAATCACATACTCTAGAAAGCTTCCCAATTTTATCCCTATATAGTGATATATATGGGTGGCATGGGAACATGCAATGCTTCACAGCAGTCAGCTGCAAGATCAGGGTTCAATTCCTGCCACTGTCTGTAAGGACATTGTACGTTCTCCCTGAGACCGCGTGGGTTTCCTCTGAGTGCTCTGGTATTCCAAAGAAGTACAGTTAAAGTTAGTGAGTTATGGGCCTGTTATCTTGGCACCGGAAGCATGGCAACACTTGAGGGCTGTCCTGCAAGTTTTATCTTACATGGTAGTTGAGTACTCAGTACTAAATGGTTACAGAAAAAGAAAGACCAGTCAGGACTGTCACAGGGACATTTATCAAACCACATGGCATAGGAACAGAACTAGGCCGTTCAGCACAATTTGGCTCAATAAGTCTGCTCCACCATTCTTTTATCGCTGATTTAATTTCCCTCTGAAGCCCTTTCGCTTGCCTTCTCCCCGTAACCTTTGATGCCCTGACTAATCAAGAATTGATCAACCTCCACTTTAAATACACTTGGCCTTCACAGTCATCTATGGCAATGAATTTCACAAGTTCATCACCATCTGGCTGAAGAAATTCCTCCTCATCTCTGTTCTAAAGAGATATCCTTCTATTAAGAGACTGTTTTCAATTGTCCAGTCTATCCAGGCCTTTCATATTTGGTACATTAGAATGAGATCACCCCTCATTCATCTGAACTCCAGCAAGTACATGCCCAAGGCCAAAGTCCTTGCACATTAACCCTTTTCATTACCAGGGTTATTTTTGTAAACCTCCTCAGGACCCTCTCCAGCCCCAGCACAACCCTTCTTAGATATGGGGCCCAAAACTACTCACAATACTCAAAATGTGGTCTGCCAATGCCTCACAAAGTCTCAGCATTATATCCTTGCTTTTATATTGTAGTCCTCTAGAAAAGAATGCTAACATTTGTCATCCTTACTACTGACTCAACTTTCAAATTAACCTATGGCACTGGGATGTCACAGTCTCTTTGCACTCCAGTTTCTGAATTTACTCCGTTTAGAAAACAGTCTACATCTTTATCCATTCTACTCAAGTAGCTGACTATACACTTCTCTGAACACTATTCCATACGCCAGTTCTTTGCCCATTCTCCTAATCTGTCCACGTCCTTCTGCAGACTCCCTGCTTCCTTAACACTACCTGCCCCTCCACCTATCTTTGTATCATCTGTAAAGCTGTCCACAAAGCTATCAATTCTGTCATCCAGATTATTAACATACGTGAAAAGAAGCTGTCGCAATACCAACTTCCATGGAACACTACTGGTCACTGGCAGCTAACCAGAAAAAGCCTCCTTTATTCCCACTCTTTGCCTTCTAGCAGACAGCCAATTGTCTACCCATGCTAGCATATATTAATCAATTTAACTGAGAATTCCTATCTCTGGATCACAAGCTGCTTTTTCTCCCCACTGTAGAGCCCCCCACCAAAAAAAAACAGGAAAAATTGTAAAGCATGAAAAAGTAAAAGTTCAAAAGCTGAAATGTCAGCGGTTCAGAAGTATTAAATGAACCACCCCTTTGCAGCTATTGCAGCTGTTGTCTTTCTGGGTAAGTCTCTATTATCTTTGCACAACATGAAGAAGCAAGGTCTTCCCATTCCTCCTTGGAAAAGTGCTTCAGCTGTGCCAAGTTAGTTGGGAAACAGCAGTGGACTCTTAAGGTCAGGACTCTGACTGGGCCACTCACGGACATCAATTTTCTCCATTTGAGGCCACTCCATTTTTATTTTGGCAGTGCACTTTGGGTCGCTATCCTTCTGAAAGACCAACTTCCTCCACAGTTTAAGATTTCTGGCAAGGGCAAGCAGGTTTTTATCCAGGATCTCTCTGTATTTAACAACATTCATCTTCCCATCAGTCCTGACCAGTTTTCCAGTCCCTGCTGCTGAAAAGCACCCCCATAGCATGAAGCTACGTTCACCGTACTTTACAGTAGGGATTATGTAACCTGGCTGATGCACAGTATTAGATTTATGCCACACATACCACTTAGTGTCGAGGCCAAAAAGTTCCACTTTAGACTCATCCAGCCACAAGACCTTCTTCCACATCTCTACAGTGTCATGTAAGTGATGCTTTGAAAAGACTTTACAGGCAAAGAGGTGTTTTTTTTTTACTATCAAGTGCTTCTTCCTTGCCACTATTGCATAAAAGTCCTTTTTGTGCAAGACCTTTAAGATTGCAGACCCATGAACTTCATCTCCAGTTACAGCCACTGACTTCTGCAGCCTCCTCAGACTGACTGTTGGCATCACAGCAGCCTCTTTTACAAGTGCCTTTCTTCTCCGATGACTAAAGTTTAGAGGGGCGGCCTGACCTAGGCAGTGTGGCTATGGTTTCATGATGGACTGCACTGAGCTCTTAGGAATGTTCAATGCCTTTGAGATGGTCTTGTACCCTTCCCCAGATTTATGCTTCTCTACTGTCATTTCCCTAACCCGTGTTGAATGTTCTTGTCTTCATTTTACCAGCTCCGTTGAAAATCTACCATATTGTTGGACCTTACAGAGAGGGGGGTATCTATTCTTAGAAATTCATTGAAAACAGGTTTCTACATAAACAAATTGGGTGAGTTGATAAGGGAGTACAGTATATTGCACCTGAAGAAAGTTAGCACAGCAATTACAAATACTTTTTCCAGCCTCACAATTTTGGTTTTTAATTTTTAGTAACTTGTTGACAGGTTTTGGAATCTTTCTTTTGTTCTGACATGCACGATGTTTTGTAGATTAGCTCAAAAATTCTATTTCAAAATATTTTAAATTTAGAAAGTGAGACAGTAATATGTGAAAATATTTGCTGGGGGGCGAATACTTTTCCAAGGCACTGTAAATATCTGTTCACAGGAATTTATAATTAAGAGGCTGACTAGAATTCCTTTTAATAACAGGTGGAGCTGGTACAGGAGCTGTTAACATGTATTAATATCAGGCAATGTACACCATGAATAATAAAAATATTTTCACTGATCTGTCTCCCATCAATATGCAATTAAATGAAATAGCCTCTCAAAAGTTAAAACATATTAGATATATTGTTATGGAGCAAATGAAAATGCTTGGGTTGACAGGATATCTTTGTTAGAAATTAAATCTACCTGCACAGGGAAAAGTCCACATCTTATTAAATGTCAGAATGTGTGTTTGCAGTACTGCATGGAGGATATAATAATGTAATAAATATCACAGCAGTTCTATCTAAATAGCAAAGCTTTCTACTACCTCTGATTAAAGTAGCTATTTTTAAAGTAAATACCATGCATTAAGAATTTTTTAGTTTAATGTCAATCCTGTGGAGACATAATTCGGAAGTTAATCTTCTACGCAATTGGTATGTGGGCCTGGATAACACCGTGAACCATTAATGGAAATAGCCAGGTTCCTTTTCAACACATTGCATCATGGGAGTATTGGTTCCAATTGTTAGAAATTGCAGCTCATTCAGTCACAAGTAGGTTTCAGTAAATATGCTCATTGCATATTCTTTCAAAATTTGTGAGAATTATTTCCTAGTTTCAGTGGTATTTTCTCTGCCAGGTTTTTTTTTCAGGTCATCACCACACTCCAAAGATTAAATTACTGAAATTTTTGAGTAATCAGTCTTTGATATAAAATGTAGTCATCACAGAAGTGGGTCATTTAGAATTATGAATTCAGAGTCAGCCAAAAGTTGATGTATTTTCTAGTTTAAAGAAACTTACTATATTTGTAACAACAGAAAAAATGCATAAAGTTATACAACCGTTGGTCTTATCTCACTTGTGGTTAACCGTTCCGTAGAAAATATAAAATAGGTAAACAATAAATTACTCTGAAGAGGGAATCAATGGATCAAATGAGATGGAGCTTATTTTGGCCACATTAAGTACTGGATCTAGTTCTTGTTGCCTATTTTAATTCACTTAAGGTATGTGGAGGAGAAGACAAGGCTGATCCTTTGTGCGACAGGTCTAGGAGATGAAAAAAAACATTGGAAGTTTCATCCATTTCAGTTAGCTCTCTGATTATAAATTATATAAAAATATAAATCTAAAAAGTCCCTTTAAATTGTGGAAATTGGAGAAGAAAGGCACAGGCACAGACTACCATAAAACCCCAATAATCCATGCCCGATTGCTCTAAAATCCCAAAAGTTTGGCACCCAACTCTCTTGGTGCTGATTCCTATATTCCCTGGAATCTACCAAGGACCCCAGTTCCCATGTGCTCTTTAACTGCCAGGGCTCTCTTGAAACTTCAAGTTCAAGTTTAATTGCCATTCAACCATACAAGTGTATATAGCTAAATGAAACAGTGTTCCTCCGGGACCAAGGTACAAAACACAGTGCACACAGTCACACACAGCACCATATAGTCATAATAGCACATACGGTCACAAAATATTAGCACAGACCCCAGAATGGCACGGTCTGAGGATTGTTTGTAAATGGGATTTTGTCCTAGGGCCACCAATCTGCAAGCAGCAGCAAATAGTTAGCCTCAGATGAAGGCAAATCCAGTTTGTCTTCCAAGAAGCGAATAGTGGAGAGCTGACTAGTTGGGAGAGCTGGCCTACAGGGGCCAGCCTCCAATCTAGCACTGATTCTAGCGCACATGCGTTTTCTCCCACACCGCCTCCCACACTTGGTCCCATGTGGTTGTCATAGCCAATGTCGTAGCATGAAGACCCGGTCTGCGCAACAACCAAAGCAACTCAGCTCCCCCAACCGTCGGTGTCACCAATGAACCAAACTGCAAACTCAATTAGTTCAGCCTCCACCCTCCACTTCCTTTAAACATGCCCGAATTTCCTGTGCTGATAAATTCATCAGGTTAAATGGAAATTTTGTTATATTGCTGCATAACATCTTGTAAAAAAAAGTGAATTAAAAGAGTGCTTAGTGTTAAAAGGTGAATATTAATTGGAATAATATCCAACATTTCAGTAGACCTACTAGTCCAGTATCAGGGTGCCAGATGAACAGTTTTACAGAAGTATTGGCAACTTTAGGATGGGTGTCAGAAAGAATTTCTTTATCCAAAAAAAATGACAAACACCTGAAATACCTTTTCCAGGTAAAATGGACATGGACAACTGAAGTATTCAAGAAAAATAGTTTTAGTAGTCAGTGGACTGTAGGGTGTTTATGCAAGATGACAAAATGGCCTTTCTCATTTGCAATTCTGTTACATATACCAGCCATTAGCTGAGTCAGGATCGGAGCACATCTAGGTGAGCTTTATCACTGTCAGACTACAATTATGATAATTAGGTAAATTAAAATCACAGTGTTTAGCCAGTTTTAGATAAAAGTTAAGGGGAGGAGCTTTGTGGATGCTGTTTCAAAGTTTTTAAAACATTAATGTTTTTGGGTTAGACTTGCATCCACTTAAATGATTCGTAGATAACTCCATGTTTGTATATCTGAGAACCATATTATATTTTTTCACATATTTTGCAGGTGTTCCGCTCAAGGTAGTCTAACCAATATCCAAACTAACTTCTATCAACAAAGGCACTAGCAAGAGACATTAATGATTGGGTTATGTAAACAGCAAGTTGTCAAGAGACCTACAAAAATATCCACACAAAATGCTGGAGGAATTTAGCAGACCAGGCAGCATCTATAGAAAAGAATAAACTGCTGACATTTCAAGCTGAGACCCTAATTCAGGACGATGAATCCCACTTCAGGACCTTACAAACAATATACTTGTTCCTAATTTCAGAGATGTATCAAATGCACCTAAAATAGATGCCAGTAGAATGGGAAATGGGTCTGTGACTATATTTCTGAGGTTTTGCAGGCTACGTAAAAATCTAATTCTTAGTAACCAAAACTTGCTAACCATGTTTACTATACAAGATGGTAATTAATATCTCAGTGTAAATCAAGTGACAAAAAACAATATCCTAATTTATACTGCACCTATTCCCAAGGTTCTAATTAATTTCACAATATTAATATTAATGGATATTATTTCCACTGATGGGTGACATGTATTTAATATTTCAGTAATATATGAATAATATTATAAATATATTGTTTGACTAGGCATTCTTCATTTTTATATAATTCATTATGGGTTTTATGTAAAATTACATGAATGGCACAAGTCATCATGTCACCATGCCATACGTGTGCACCTTGCTAAAGCAAAAATGAAACAAAGAAATGCATCTCCCAGTTCTGTGTTTTCCTTTCAATCAGCTTTATGTCTTGGGGTTACTAAACATAACACTGGCGATGAGGAAGTTTTAAATGAACCTGAGACAACTACTGACGAGTGAAGTGCAACAAGACATCGAAGTTATAAAAAAAATGCAGCTTGTGCTTCAAGAAGGGACAGAGTCAACTGAGTTAAAAAAAGAAAAGGGGCAAATTCACAGGTTCAAAAAGAGTGAATACAGGGTGATAATAACCATAAATTTAAGAAAAAAGCAGAAATGGCTGGCTAGATTGGAAAGATAGATGGGTTCAATTGCATAAGAAATAACTGGATATTGTAAACTGAGCGAATTGAGCAGTATTTTAAAGCAAAGGGAATAGCCAATGAGAAATGGGTGCCAGTTTTACTGAATGCAATTGCTGACTATTAGTGGAAAAGCATATATTTGCTTCAAAGTTTCTCTGCACCAATCAAAGCAATTAAGATGGGTTTTGCTGATGTTGTGAATATAATGCAGGAACATTTAGAACCAAAGCCATTATTGATTGCAGAATACTCTAGGTTCCATAAGCAGGATCAAAAGGAAGGGGAGTCCATTTCCGTGTACAAGGCTGAATTGAAAACAATTGTCTGAGCATTGTCAATTGATAGGCTTAATGATACACTGAGAAATAGTTTAGTTTGTGGAATTTTCTTATAAAGCATTCAAAAATAGCTCCAAACTGAAGCACAACTCAAATTTAAAATAGCAGTTGCTATCGCTGTATCAATTGAAACAGAGACACAATTGAGTTGTAGTCAGGAATGAACGTGCATGTGAACAAAATTACAATCTCTAAACAGAAACCCGCCAAGCTGAACAAATTGTGTTACCGTGTAGCAGGGGCTCACATACACCAGACCAATGCAGGGTTAAAGTTGAAATTTGCAGAAAATACAACACAGTAGGAAACATATAAAGAGCATGTCAGACAGACAAAAATAAAGGAAACTGCACAGGGGAGAGAAAAAGATAAAAAGTTGCAGTTTCAAAAACAGCACTAATCTGCATGCTGCTGATGAAAAATCTGATAATGATGAGAGAGACACAGGACTGGTTGGCCTTGAGATTTGTGATGTGAAAACCAACAATAGGTGAACAATATGGCTTACACGAGAAGTGAAAGGAACATAAAATAAAATGGAATTGGACACTTGTTTGGTTGTTTCAGTCATTCCAAAAAATGAGTTTGAATAACATTTCAAAGATAATGAACTAACTTTCTTACAGGAGTCAGATATTAGGTAGCCTAAGTTATTTAAGGTCATAAAAGGCCAAGGTCCAGAAGTTCATAACAGGAATGAATGTTATTTCTCTAAAATACCATAGAAATAGAAATGGCATGGCAGAGCTGAGAAACCAAGTATCCCATGAGAAATGAGGCTTATACCCACACAAACACGAGGAAATCTGCAGATGCCGGAAATTCAATAACACACACACACAAAATGCTGGTGGAACACAGCAGGCCAGACAGCATCCATAGGAAGAAGCACAGTCGACGTTTCGGGCTGAGACCCTTCATCAGGACCCACACAATGGGGTAAATGCAGTGGACTTTTTTGCAATTTCAAAATTAAACTTTATTCATGATAAAAATGTGTATAAAATGTACACAAATGAAGAAGCAGTTATTGACAGAGTATGTCATTCCAGAGACCCAATTTTTGTTTTGCCTTCCCAATCATCTTCGGCCAACTATTGTTACATACCTCCGTCCCTCCGAGCCAGTTCCCCAGCAGTTTCAGGTAGTTGAGTCTGACTGTGAAGGGTCGGTTGGGTCAGTTACCAAAGACAGTGGCCTTGCACTTCCTGGAGTTGACTCTGGCCCCTGATGCCAACTTAAGCTGGTCATAATTGCCGACCAATCTGCAAAGTGACCATGGATCTGAGCAGAAGACAGCGACATATCCATGTACAGGGTAGTTTTGACAAGTGTGCTGACAACGACACCTGTCTAACGTAAGCGCCCGTCCTTCCTGATGGATTTGGGAAAGGGCTCTAAATAGCATACACGCAAGATGGGAAAGTAAACAATGCTACCCGACTTCAGATTTGAAGGGGAACTGTGTCTCCTGCTCACTGATATGAACATCAGTGGATGTATAGATATCAGTGCAGAGCAGTTGGATCTAGTTTCTGCTTCCCTCCCCAAAATACATTTTGGAGAGCACAACATCCATTATGTATGTACATGATATCCTGTTGAAGGCCAGCTCCTGGTTCACGCTGACCAGGAAGGCATCCACCCCCTCTGTCCTGCACATAGGCAACAGTATCACGAAGTAGCTGTCAGAGATTTTCCTGCCAGCTACAGCAGAAGCCTGATCTATGTGGATCACCTGCCTCGGTTTAACTCTTAGCTGTTTTTCCCTCTCAAATTGTCAACACGTGCTGTATATTTCCAAAACAAAAAAGCTCCGTTTCAAGTTTTCATTTACCTTTCTGAGAGCTTACTTCTTTAGTCAGAGGATATTTACTGAAAACCCAGCAAAATGTTTTCAGAGGTTTTCATATTAAGGGTGCATTATCAGTGCAGGCTGCTGTTCTGATGAGATCATCACCAGCATGAAATGTTAACTCTTTTTTCTCTTTCTATCAATGCTGCCTGACCTGATGAGTATCTTCAGGATTTGTTTTTAAATTTGATACCCAGCACCAGCGGGTTTTGCATTTTTGTGTTTTTATTCCATGTTTTAAAATGGCAACATTCGGAGCATGAGTAACTATCACCTGAATTGTGAAGCAAAACTGTACAATTTTGAGAGTTAAAAAAGTGTAATTATTCAATGCAATGTGAGATCCATATTGGAGAGATCTTCTTTTTAACCTGTAGGACATTTCTATGTATATTTTACATACATTTAATGAACAAAAAATAAATTTCAATTTGTAGGAATCTAGCACAAAGTAACATTTCAAACATTTTGTAGTTTTAATTTTCTACTCAATGTTTTGATTATTTCACCCACTACTGCTTGGGCTTTTTATCATGTTGAAATTATTTATTGATTTGTTGTTGTACAAACATTAAGGTGAACTTATTTTTCTGGTTGACTGATGCAGTTAAAATGTTATTGACTGTAATAATTAACTTCAATAAGTAATGATTTCAATACTTTTATTTGACTTTAAAAAAGGCATCAGGACAGGAATGGAATGGGATTCATCTGCACCAAGTAACATGAAAAAAACAAATATAGTTTTGTTTTTTTTCAATCTACCCTCCCTCCCCAATTTGCCTTTGCAGATACTGACCTGTGGTGGAGTCATAATTGTTGAAAATTCTGTATGCAAACTTAGTCAGAAGGTTTTTTAAATACAGAACTATTTCCACAACAACCATTCATGCATATTTCTGCAAGCTTTACTTAAATTACAGCATGAAAAGGATTCCTTGATATTCTCCTTCTTTCTCAAGGTCAACCAAATGGACAACGTTTACTGCTGAAGTGCAGATTAGTATACTGTAGACCATGGATGGAACTTAGAAACCTTATCAGCCTGAGTTTCTCAGTGCACATGACGGTGCAATTATCATCTGAGCCTATTTATACTTTGTTTTTAAGAGCAACATATTTTACCTACAAAAATTAAAAAATGGGCTTAACAAGATTGGTTTTTAATATATTTATAAACATATGGAGTATTTAAGAGGATTCTTTTATTCCATTTCTGGATGAGACAGCAGCATGACTCATTAAATGGACTATTTCAGCACAAGTCTGGTTCTCAAAAACTGCGTTTCAAAGAAAATAAGTTTTTTAAGAAAACTTGTTTCTGGAGGGCTTATTAATTTACGGTTCATCACTTAATAACTGAAAGTCAGATGAGCAGAGCAGGAACAACACAGCCACATAAATGGAATGGGATTCAATATAGTGTATGACCCTATTTATAACCTTCATATACACTGGGTGTTCTAAAGCATAATGCATAAAAGGCTAGTATTCAGTAATAGCAGAGAATTGAGAAAGCTAATACTGTCATTGTTTATTACTAGGGGAGATTATATTTTTAAGTATTTTGGCCATTAGTGAGATCACAACTGAAGTACGCGTACAGCGCAATTATCTTTTTTCAGGGAAGGATGTCAATGCATTGCAAGCAATTTAGAGAAAAAAAAATTGAAACAGGTAAATGGTAAAGGTTTGTAACAAAACTGATGTTAAGCTGATGCTGGAGAACCTGTAACCAAGGTGTCACTGTTTCAAAACAAATTACTTCCATCTTAGACAGAAGAGGCAAAATGATTTCAGTCAGAAGGGTCTTTGGAACTCTCTGTCAAAAAAGGAGTGGAAGCACTGTCTTCAATTTTTAAAGCACTGCTAGATTGATACTTGATAAGTAAGGGTTTAAGGGTAATCCAGTGTTGAGAATATTATCAGATAAGCCATGATCTTTTTTAAATGAGTAGTAAGCTTGAAGTGCCGAGTAGCCAAATCCTCTTCCTCATTCGCATATTCATTGGAACAGTGCAGGTCAAAACCAGCAACCAGATTTGGAGTAGGATTTAAAATTAAATTTACAGACAACTGATAACATGGGGTCAAATTTGAAGACTGAATAGATGTGTTTTGCAAAGAGATTACTTGATTTGCATTTGATTTCATCTATTCAAAGTCCACTGAATGCAATAAACTAAATTGAAAGCTAAATTGGAAAATAAATTACTGCTGCACCTGGAAAGGTGGCTTGAGTCTTGGATGTTACAAAGGCAAGTGAAATTAAATTGACAGGCTGAAACGTATGATCCCCATGTTATGGCCATTCAGGTTATGGAAATTCAACCTTACTAAATTCACAAATCACTGCCCAAAATTTGAGATACAGAAAAGAATGCTCTTACAGATTTCAAGTGGGGAAAAAAAGTAACTACAGAATTAATTTTTTCAACTTCCATTTCTTTACACGTGTACGTATGATGCTACTTTTTGCTTTGAAAGATTATGATACAGACCATTTCTTTAGAAACGCAATACCCCCACTATACCGAGGGTACCTGTATTTCTCTTAAAAGAGTGAAAGCCGTGATACAGGCTGGTCTTAGAAGACCGATACATCAATGCAATAGTCATGACATATAAAGCACCTCATTCAACAAGGATTTTTTAGTGTTCCATTCTATGCTTGAATAATAAAAGGAATAGCAAGCCTTAGGTTATATTCTGACTAGAACAAGTTATTTTGTTATAGGTGTGTAAAAATTAGTTATGTCACAGAATGAAAGCCATTTCAATACCATTGTACTACTCAGTAAAAAAACAAGTTTGAATTGTCTTTTTGCTATTGGTTATTGTTACGAAGCACTAATTTTAAATCTCATACTCCCAAATTAGACAAACGTTTTTGGCAGAACGTTGTACTCAATGATAAATACATTTACACAGAAAAACAGAAATAAATCTAAATCTTTGCAGGCAAACACTACTTTACTTTGCATCTGAACTCACAAATAAAAGTTTCTAAAAGGTAAATTTGGACAGCTTTAGTTTCAGGTAACAGTCACTTAAAAGATACACGCTTCCTAACAATCACAATAAGAAAGATACATGTCAATAACAAGCTCAGCCTTCCTCGACAAAGCCTAAATCAGAAATATGATCTCCATACTCTACTTGTCAGGGTGAATGCAGTTTCAGTACCATTCATGAAATCGAGCATCTAGGACAAAACAGCCCAGTCGGTTAGCACTGAACCCATAATCCTAAACATTTCCTGACATCACCACATTCTGGCTGCAGTCTGCACCTTATTAAACACACAGCACACCAACAGCACTTCCTAAATGCACAACCATCCACAGTCATGCATTGAAGGTGCATGGAAACCAAACTACATGAAAGGTCTTCAGGGTATACAACGTCCCAACTTGGAAACATATCATTGTTTATTCATTACATCTGGCTGAAAATCGTGGTTCCCTACCCAATAACACTGTGGAAGTACCTCCAGCTGAGGGAGCATGGTGGTTTTACAGGAGGGTCTCACCATTTTTTACCCAAGTGATAAGGAGAGCAATGAAAACAAAACAGTCAACCACTTTCAAAATTAACAAGTGAAAATAGGAAGATTTTCAGTGAACCTTTATAGCTTCTTTTGAATGTGTTATTACTTTGCCACTCATCCTAGCTTGAGACGTGTACCAGCTGACAGCAAGTTTAAGACAACAGACTGGAGTTGGATAGACGGTTATATGTCACTCACTAGCCTAAGAAAATGCTCTGCTTTACACTGAGCATTGTTGCTGATTATTCTGCATAGACAACCTATAATTTGTTTTCCTTGATGTGTTTGAAAATACACCTCTATATTTGGCTATATGTTCAAACTTAATTGATAGTCTTGTCGCCCAATGAAGGACTAGTGAGCTTAATGCAATCATGTTTGCTGAAATCTCAACAAATCATTCTGTTCAGCATGACAGTAGGCATTTCCATATTTTCTTACAATCTACTGTACAAGACAGTATTTCAGCAAATTAATTTTGTCAGCTCTTCAGCAACACTGTTCCGCTACAATTGTTCTATATCCTCGTCTCCATACAACTCCACCATCAGCTCTTCGCAGCTACAAACTAGGGCAATTATTGCACTGAACCACGCTTGTGATGTGGAAAGACATCAATATACCCAAAAGAATCAATGCAGAAACAGAGAAACCTAAACCTGTTCGTAGACGGCACGAGAAAGATCACAGAAGTCTAGAGGGAATAGCTCTACTTGTTGTGCCACTATGCCACAATGAAAGATTCCTTGGAATTTTTTTCTCTGGCTGGTTAGTAAATTTAATTTAAAAAATAGCTTTATTTGTCATATGTCCATCAAAACACTGAAACATACACTGAAATGCATCAACAACCACAGGCTGAAGATATGCTGGAGACAGCCTGCAAGTGTCGTCATGCTTCCCACACCAAAATAGCATGCCCTCAACTTATTAACCCTAACCCTTACATCTTTGGAATGTGGGAGGAAACCCACATTGTACTGGGGAGAATGTACAGACAGCATTACTGATTGCTGGTGCTCTGATAGTGTTACACTAACCACTGTGCTACTATGCCACCATGGGAGGGGGCAGAAGCTTGAGAAATAATTTAACTATAATAAAATATTAATAATACATTCTACCTGCACTTTGCTGTAGAACTGAAGAATTTAACCAATTATAGACAAAAGAGTTTCTGCAGATGCTGGAAATCTTGAACAATACGCACAAAATGCTGAAGGATGTCAGCAAGACAGATAGCGTCTACAGAAGGGAATAAACAGCAGACATTTTGGGCTGAGATCCTTCATCAGGACCATGTTACTCAATCAATTATACTAGTGTTTCATTTCCTAGAGGAGGATAGATTGTTAAGAGGAGATTGGTATTGAATAAATGTGTATTTTGCAATGACACTAGGAAATTGCAGATATGTCAGAGACAAATGATCAATTGGGGCACAGGAGACACATGATACAATAGGCCAAAGTCAGCATGATTTCCTTGAGGGGAAATTTTGCCTGAGAAATCTGTTAGAATTCTTTGAGGTGAGGAAATAACAAGCAAGATAGACAAAGGAGAATGAATGAATTTTGATACTCGGATTTTCAGAAGGCCTTTGATATGGTGCCACACATGATGCTGCTAAACATGATAACAGCCATAGTATTAGAGGAAAGAAGGTCGCCTGACTGGCAGGGGGCAAAGATTGCGGATAAATGGGGCTTTTACTGGTTGGTTGGCTGGTTGGCTGGTGGTGATATGTAGTGTTCTGTCAGGGTTGGTACTGTGACCGCTTCTTTTCAGATTATAGGTCAATGATCTGCATGATGGAATTGATGGCCTTGTGACCAAGTTTGCAGAAGATACAAAGACAGTTGGAGGGGCAGGTAATGTTGAAGAAGCAGGAAGTCTGCAGAAGGACTTAAACAGATCAGGAGAATGGACAAATGAGTGGCAGATGAAATATAGTGTAGAGAAGCGTATGGTCATACACTTTGGTAGAAGGAAAAGATGTAGACCAGGGTTCCCAACCTTTTTTATGCCATGGACCCTACCATTAACAGAGGGGTCCATGGACAACAAGTTGGAAACCGAACGGCCTACACTTTAGACTATTTTTTAAACAGGAAGGAAATTCAGAAATCAGAGGTGCAAATGGACTTGGGAGTCCTAATGCAGGATTCCCTCAAGGTTAACTTGCAGGTTGAGTCAGTGGTAAAGAAAATAAATGCAATGTTAGCATTCATTTCTAGAGAACTAGGATATAAAAGCAAAGATGTAATGCTGAGGCTTTATAATGCATTGGCCAGACACCACTTGGAGTATTGGGAGCAGTTTTGGGCCCCTTATTTAAACAAAGATGTGCTAGCAATGGAGAGGTTCCAAAGGAGGTTCCCAAGAATGATCCTGGGAATGAAAGAGTTAACTTATGTGAAGCATTTGATGGCTCTTGGCCTGATTTGCTGGACTATAGAAGAATAAGGGGGTATCTCATTAAAACCCAATGAATATTGAAAGGCCTAGATAGAGTGGACATGGGTAGGATGATTACTATAGGGGGGAGTCTTGGACATACGTCACAGCCTCAGTGTAGAGGAATGTCCCTTTAGAACAGATATGAAGGGGGATTTCTTTCGCCAGAAGGTGCTAAATCTGTGGAATTCATTGCCACAGATGGCTACGGAGGCCAAGTCATTGCATATATTTAAAACAGAGACTGGTGGGTTCTTGATTAGTAAGGGGGTCAAAGGTTACAGCAAGACAGTAGGGGAATGGGCTTAAGAGGGATAATAACTCTGCCATGATGGAATGGCAGAGCGCACTTGTTGGGCCAAATGGCCTAATTATATTTCTATGTTTTATTGTCTACGATCCAATGGTTTTCTGGTTGAGGCAATAGTAAAAACGATTTTTCTATTGAAGCCTCCAGGCTCAATTAGAATGGTGATTGAAAGAGCGTTATGATTATGGGCCGGGGAGAATCTATGCAGAATTTTTACATTTGTAGTTTAAAATAGCACTGGAGAAGAATGAATTGGTCAATTATATTTTTTTCCTTTGATGCTTTCTCACAATGTCATTTCTACATCAGTAAATATAAAATTGCAGGTCATAAATTAATTGATCTCCAGTGGACACAAACGCTAACCAAAATAATTAGCAATTTTAAGCAATAGTAGAGTTTCCAGTTTGACAACTCTGTTCCTATTCCTGCTATGTTGATGCAGAGTTGAAGGGCTGGGTATAAATTGAATACATTCAATGACTAAGTGGGAGCTCTGATTAGCCAGCATCTGACCTATAGCTTGTCTGATGATAGTATTACAATGTATGGGTAAAGAGCTGGAGATAAACTGACATGTGAAGGACACCTTGCCGGCAGTTCTCCATTTTCCAGGTCAGTGTATTATCAACTCGCTCAGTTGTGAGCGCTTTCATCTTAAGTTTAAGTGGTTACAGCTTCCAATTCTAATCTGTGATTTGAGAACTCATTGGCTTAGAGTTTAAGGTTACACTGCACTGGTCATATGCAAATATTCAGAAGGGGTATGTATCTAAAACTTTGCTTGTTCACATGATGCATGCAGCACATTATTTGTTTTCAATAAAGAGGCCAATATTTAAGAAGTCTTCGTGACTTGAGGTAATGAACAAGCAATCTAGAAGCTGAGTCCAAATCATACAATGCTAAATAATGATACTTGAGAATTTGTTAATTTGTAGGTTGAGACTAATGAAATGCGCATAACTACTACCAGACTGGCACGATAAGTTTGCTGTCTCAAAAGAATGATGCTCTGTATTATCCCTGGTCACCTCCATCTGGTGTCTTCATTCCAAACAGCTTAAACCTACTAACTTAGTTAGTTCTATGATCAGTTGGCGTTTAAGGAAGAGATTATTTGATACTTTGTATACATTAGTAGTTCAGCCCTCAGTGCTATTAATTTTATCATTAATCCTGAAGAACAAGAATAGAAATTCCCCACCATCGCCTGGCAAGCACCATCACCACAGGATCTTCAGATGATATTTTCATGCTCTTCTCAAAGCAACAGAAGTGAGCAAAAGGGAATACTTAATGTTGCCTACAGTGGAAAATTAGTTATTTAAAAAGCAACTGCAATTTTTATGAAGCTACTATACTTAAAAAAATTGTTAACAATTAATCAGCTGTTCACAATGGTTTGAACAGACTGGTGGATTTTATTGTAACCAGGTTGTTGAAGTTAAACTGAAATGGGACAAGTCCTCTGGATAGAGACCACACCCAATCCACTATTTTTTATCCCATCATCTTAATCAAAATCACTGATTCTCTCAGTCAGATGTCTCTCTTGTGACAGCCCTCATGCTCAGCTACGTAGCTCAAAAGGACACACTTGAATGTTCATGTGCACAACTGGTTTAATATATGGAAAGAGATCTGGCTGAACTCTATGAAGTGCTCTGAAATAATGTTCTCCTCTCCCAAAACTGCTCTTTATTCCAAGACTATCCTGAAGTTCAGAGATATCCAAACACTATATTACCGAAGGGAAACTAACTTTTTAAATCCATCTGATTTGTCCAATCTCTACTCAGTAGTACTCAGAGGTACTACTGCAGTTGTACAAGGCCTTGGTGAGACCACACCTGGAGTATAGTGTGAAGTTTTGGTTCCCTAATCTGAGGAAAGACATCCTTGCCATAGAGGGAGTACAAAGAAGGTTCACCAGATTGATTCCTGGGATGGCAGGACTTTCATATGATGAAAGACTGGATGAACTAGGCTTATACTCGTTGGAATTTAGAAGATTGAGGGGGGAAATGATTGAAACGTATAAAATCCTAAAGGGATTGGACAGGCTAGATGCAGGAAGATTGTTCCCGATGTTGGGGAAGTCCAGAACGAGGAGTCACAGTTTGAGGATAAAGAGGAAGCCTTTTAGGACAGAGATTAGGAAAACCTTCTTCACACAGAGAGTGGTTAATCTGTGGAATTCTCTGCCACAGGAAACAGTTGAGGCCAGTTCATTGGCTATATTTAAGAGGGAGTTAGATATGGCCCTTGTGGCTAAAGGGATCAGGGGATATGGAGGGAAGGCTGGTACAGGGTTCTGAGTTGGATGATCAGCCATGATCATACTGAATGGCAGTGCAGGCTCGAAGGGCCGAATGGCCTACTCCTGCACATATTTTCTATGTTTCTATGTTTTTTACTCACATCTAACAAGGTCATGTGGATCTCATGGGCCACTGTCACTAATGGTTGACATCATCTGATCAAATACCTTAACTAACTTAATTTTCCACTTACCTCTGAATGCACATCTATTTTTCCTCTAATCTCATCTCCATCTCAGTTCTTGTCCTCCTCCAAACCCATGTTGTACATGGGAGCCAGCTTTTGCTTCCTGGCAATCAACTAATCTGTTAACTCCAACTTCCTATCTTCTCACCCACATAAACAATATTGTAATGGTTCTTTCACCTCAGACTCTCTTTAAAATTTGTCATTACATGCTCATTCAAAAAAAACTTTTCCCCTTAGTCATTACAAATTACAGTCTCTTCTCCCCAATCCTTGAACATGTCAATACCAAATTATCTTTCTCAGAACTCCATAGCTGAAGCTCTCCAATCATGATTCAATTAGATGTCTGTTTTGTCATACTACCTAATAATTACTAAAGTCACTAATGACTGAAAGTAGATAACTTTTCTGTCTCTGTCCTTGATCCATTGGCAACCTTTGACTTGCATACCCACATATTATTTTTGGACCCTTTCATCTGCTTCTTTTGGATCTTTGATCACAAAATACTGTTTAACATTGTCATTAAACCAACTAAGTTCAATGTCATGGTTGTTTAGTTGTTTAGTGAAATAACGTATTAACCAGAGAGGATAAATGGTAGATCTCCAACACTTTCTGCTACATCTGCCTGGGCAGTAACTATATTATCATTCCTCACACCCAAACCAAGTTTGTCTCCTCTGAGGATCTGTTTTGCCTCCACTGTTCTCTGATTTCTTCTTCAACCACAAACACCCTCTTTGCACTTCCTCTTCAAGAATTCCAAACAGTAAAGAACCAATGACAAACTTTCACAAAAAATTTTGGCTACAGTTAGAACATAGTGTGCAATTTTGGGCACAGAATTATAGAAATGTGTTCAATAAATATAGGCAATCTATAAGCACAAATTACTATAATGATGTCAGTTATGAAAAACTATGATGTTTTCAATATTTCCAATGCATTGAGGATATCTAACAGAAAATTAAATAGGTATTCTGAATACTCTGAAGGAGTTAGTGATTGAAGCAGAGATGGTCATAATTTTAAAGTGGTTCAAGTCTTTCAAAGAAGAGAAAATAAAACGAAAACTAGAGTAGGAAATCACATAGGTTCTTGTGAAAGATAAACACAAAAACAGACAGCAAAGTGGCCTGTTCTAATGTTGCTATTTCAAATCAAGGTTATGTCTGAATAATGAAAGCTACGGTGATCACAGTAAATTGAGCTGTGAAACTAGGTGAAAGCTCTCCTCCACACAAGGGCAATAAACAATATAACATAGAACATTACTGCAAGGAGCAGGCCCTTGAATTCAACCAACTTTCTTCTGCCTGTAAGTAATCCATGATCCTCCATTCCCCTCATGTGCATCTCATAGCCTGTTAAACACCACTATTGTGACTGCTGCAATTACAACTTCCACTCACCTGCCACACTGTACAAATTAAAACTGCCCTACACATCTCCTTTAAACATCACTCTCCTACCTTAAATACATGTGCTATTATGGCAATATTTTTATTGAAATCCCATCATTATTTTCTAATTTACCCTGGATAAATGTTGTTTAAAACAACCAGAGGATTCCTATAGCTGGTGTTCACTCCTTTAGCCCATGAAGGAAAAAATAAAGGATAACTCAGTCCTTAGTCATAGTCATGGCACTATTGATGGTTTTCCCAGAGAATTAGACCCAGCTTTCTTTTTTTTAATCATGTTCTAATAGTGGTCACTGTGCAGGAAACATGAGAAAAGACAAATTATCTCTGCATAATATTAATTATCACAATGCTAATTCAATAGCTTCAAAGACCAAGGACAATGTTACTTGAGAAAAATTAAGTCAAACATGCTAAAACATGCTTATAATTATAGGAGATTTTAAACTGCCTAATGTAGACTGGGACTGTCATAGTGCTAAGGCTAAGATGTGGGGGAATTTGTTAAGTGTGTTCAGGAACGTTTGCTTAGGCAATATATAGAAGGTGCTACTAAGGAGAGGGCAAAACTTGATCTACGCTTGGGGAATAAGGCAGGACTAGCGATTGAGGTGTCAGTACGGGAGCACTTTGGGACCAGTGATCATAGATCTATTAGATTTAAGTTAGTTATACAAAGGGGCAGATTGGGTCCACAAATTAAAGGCCAAAACTGTGACAAGGCAAATTTTAAATGGTATTAGACAGGAACTTGCAAAAGTTAATTTAAATAGGTTGTTTGTATGAAAAGGGATCTTCAGCAAATGAGAGCTCAACGTTTGCATATTTCTTTCAGAGTGAAGGGCAAGGCAGGCAGGCATGGGAAACTTTGAATGATGAGGGATACTGAGGAAATGATAAAGAAAATGAAGAGAGCTGGGTCATTAAAAGTAGCTGGGATCAAGGGAATCCCTGGAACAGAACAGTGGATGTGGGACCATATTTAATAAGGCAATCAGAAGAGCAAAAATGAAAATAATAATGTAATTTCAGCAGAGAACACCAAGGAAAACCCAAAGACATTTCATAATTATATGAAATATATAATTATATGGGAGAAAGTAACTAGCAAAAGACCAAAGTGGACATTGCTGTTTGGAGCCAGAGAAAATGGGCAAGGTAATCAATAAACATTTCTACTGTTTTTACTATGGAGAAATACATGAAGACTATGGAACTTAAATTGGTTAATGGTGATGTCTTGCAAATATTCCATATTACAGCAGAGGTGCTGCTAGCCATGTTATTATACATGAAGGCAGATAAATCTCTGGGGCATGTTCAGATATATCCTAGAACACTGTGAGAAGCTAAAGGAGAAATTCTGGGAGACCTGGCTGAGAAATATGCATCATCATTCGCCACAGGTGAGGTGCCAGAGAACCATCTCAGAAAAGGAGCAAAGATAAACTTGGGAACTACAGACCTGTAAAAGGATGACCAGATACAGTTAATTATCATTTGGTCCCTCTTTGTATGAACCCACAGGAGATGGCTGACTTTTACTAATGAGAATATTGTGGATGCCAAAGAAATGTAGATAATAAATAGTGGGGTCTTGCTTCATATGTATATTATAAGGAAGGAGGTATTTACAGCCTTGAAGATTATTTAAGTGAGCAGATTTCCAGGGCCTGAATAAGTACACATAGGACCTTACGGAAGATCACTGAAGAAATCACAGAGGCCCTTGTAGAGATATTTGCTTCATCATTAGCTGCTGGTAAATTCCAGAGAACTAAAGGGTGGTTACTGTTGTTCCATTGTTCAAGAAGGTGAGCAAGGATAGGCCAGGGAAATCTTGGCCAACAAGCCCGACTTCAGTTGTAGGGAAATTATTGGAGGGAATTCTGAAGGACAAGTTATACCACTACTTCGATAGTCAAGGCTAAATTAGGAATAGTCAGAATGGTTTTGTATGTGGAAAATCCTATCTGACAAATCGTGAGATAGATTCAGAATTGGCTTGATGATAGGAAGCAGAGAGTTACGGTTGAAGGATGATTCTGACTGGAAGCTTGTGACCAGTGGCGTGCCCCAGGGATAGGTATTGGCAACTGTTGTTTATTATTCAGATAAATAATTTGATTCTGATACACGACATAATTAGCAGGTTATACTGAATTAGAGGTCCTGTTGATAGTGATGCAAGTTGCAACGCATTGTAAAGAGAAGAGAGGTAAAGCAGCAGTGAGGTCATGGACCACATATGGATTATAGAAGGTGCCTGCAGTCATGTGGAAAACTAGGATGGATAAATCCCCAGGGAATGACAAGAAGTCCCCTCAGACCTCATGGGAGGCCAGTACAGAAACTGAAGAGGCCCTGACAGAGATAATTAACACATCCTTAGCCACTCTGGGTGAGGTGTCAGATGACTGGATGATGGCTACTATTGTTCTGATGTCCAGTAAAGGCTCTAAGGCACACTTCAAGAATGTGTGCTTAGTTTACTGCTGTACTCTCTCTACCCCCTTGAGTTTTGTGGCTCGGCACAGCTCAGGTGCCTACTATAAATTTGTTAATGACACAACTATAGTTGGCAGTATTTCAAATGGTGATGAAGAGGTGTACGGGAGTGAGATAAATCAGCTAGTTAAATGGTGTCACAAAAACACCCTTGCACTCAACATCAGTAAGACCAAGGAATTCATTGTGGATTTCAGGAAAAGGAGTTAAGGGAACACGCTTCAGTCCTCATTGAGGTATCAGCAGTGGAAAGGGTGAACAGTTTCAAGTTCCCAGGTGCCAACGTATCTAAAGATCTACCTGGGCTCAACATAATGACACAATTACAAAGAATGCGCGACAGCAGCTACATTTCATGAGGATTTTGAGGAGACTTTGTATACCACCAAGATCTAAGAAATGTCTACAGATTTACTGTAGAGAGCATTCTAACTGATTGCATCACCATCTGGTGTGGATAAGCACCGCACAGGAACAGAAAAAGTTGCACAAGGTTGTAAACTCAGTCAGTTCCTTCATGGACACTCCACAACATCCAGGACGTCTTCAAAAGGTGAAGACTTAGAAAGATAGCATCCATCATGAAGGCCCCCATCACCCAGGACATGCCCTCATTTTATTGCTACCATCAAGGTGGTGGTAGGGGAGCCTGAAGACACATATCCAGTGTTTTTAAGAACAGTTTTTTCCCCTCTGCCATAAGATTTCTGAGGGAGAATGAATTCATGAACACTATTTCACTACTGTTTTTTTCTTTTTTGCTCTCTTTTTGCTATATACGTATATATAAAATAATTGTAATTTGCACTGTACTGTTGCTGCAAAACAACACATTTCACAACATACCAGTGATGATTCAGATTCTGAACAATAAGCCATAAAATTATAGTCAAATGATCTTGCTGTCAGTAGTGAGTAAATTATTGCAAATCATTGAAAATTATTGAAATTATATCCATATCTGAGGGAATGGATACTTAAGTATTAGGACAGACTGGAACTGATTCGAGATTGTCAATATGGCTATGCATGGTGAGTCATGTCTAACCAATCATAGAGTTTTTCGAAGAGCTTATCAGGAAAGTTAATGAAGGAACTGCAGTGGTTGTTGTCTACATGAACTTTAGCAAGGCCTTTGACAAACTCCCACATGGGAGGTTAGTCAAGAAGGATCAGTCTCTTGATATTCAGGATGAGTTAGTAAATTGGATTAGACATTGGCTTCACATGAGAAACCAAAGAGTGGTAGTAAATGGTTGGTCCTCTGATTGGAGGCCCGTAACATGTGCTGAGCTGCTGGGTCAGTTGTATTTGTCATCCATGTCAACAATCTGGATATTCATGTGGTAAACTAGATCAGCAATTTGTGGAAGATACGAGATTGGGGCTGTAATGGACAGCGAGGAAGGCTATAAAAGTTTGGAGCAGGATCTGCACCACTTGGAAAAGTGGGCTGAAAAATGGCAAATGTAAGTTAATGCAGACAAGTGTGAGGCGAGGGACTATGACAGGGCAAACCAGGGCAGGGCTCACATCGTGAATGATAGCACACTGAAGACTGCGGTAGAACAGAGGGATCTGTGAATACAGATCCTTAATTCCTTGAAAGTAGCGTCACAAATAGATAGGGTTGTAAAAAGTGCTTTTGGCACATTGGCCTTCATAAATCAAATTATTAAGTATAGGAGTTGGGATGTTATGTTGGATCTGTTTAAGACCTTGGTAAGGCCTAATTTGGAGTATTGTGCACAGTCTGGTCACATAGCTACTGGAAGGATGTGATTAAGATTGAAAGAGTACAGAGAAAATTTACAAGGATGTTGCTGGGATTTGAGGACCTGAGTTATCGGGAAAAGTTGAATAGGTTAGAACTTGATTCCCTGGAGTGCAGGAAACTGACGGGAGATTTGATAGAGTTATACAAAATTATGAGGGGGCTTCCCCCCGCACCCCCCCCCCCGAGGTTGGGTGAGACTAGAACTGGAATTCATAGGTTAAGGATAAAGATTGAAATATTTAATGAGAACTTGAGGGGGAAATTCTTCACCCAGAGGGTGGTGAGAGTGAATAATCTGCCAGCAGAAGTGGTGGATATGGGCTCTATTCCGACATTTAAGGGGTTTGATTAAGTACGTGAATGGAAGGGAGTATGGAGAGCAATGGTCCTGGGATGGGTTGATGGGAATAGGCAGAATAACAATTCAACATTGATTAGGATGGTCAAACAGCCTCTTTCTGTGCTGCAGTGCTCTATGAGTCTAATGGCAAATGGACTTCCACTTAGATAAGTGTGAAATGATGCATTTCGACAGTCAAACTTGCGTGAGACTTACATAATGAATGACAGGATACGAATAAGAGTGTGGAGCAGAGGGACCAGGAAGTACAAGTGCACAGTTCACTGAAAACATCTACACAGGTTGACAAGGAGGTGAAGATGGTGCCTAGCATGCTGGCCTTCATCAGTCAGGGCATCAAGTTTAGGAGTAGGGATATTACATTCCAGTTATACAAGTCATCTGTGATGCTTCACTTGGAGTACAGTTTTGGTCACTATTATAGGAAAGATGTCAAGCTAGGGAGGTTACAGAAGAGATACACTATGTTAACGTCTAGACTCGAGAGCCTGAGTTATAGGGAGAGGCTGGCCGCGCTGGATCTGTAATCCCTGAAGCACAGAAGGATAAGGGGTGACCTCAAAAAGGTTTAGAAAACTGTAAAGGGTGTGGATAAGGTGGACAGTCATAGTCTATTCCCCAGTGTTCCAGAGTCTAAACCTAGAGGATACAAAGATTTTACACAGAGACTTCAGCAATAACTTTACAGAGAGTATAGTGAGTACCTGAATGAACTGTTAGAGGAAGTAATCAAGAAGATAAAGGCAGGGAGGTAGATGTAATCCATTTGGACTTTGATAAGGTTCCATATGATACAATGCTATAGAAAGTTATTTTGCATTGGATCCAGGGAGACCTAGATAATTGGATACATAATTATATTAATGGTAGGAAACTGAGGATGATGGTGGAAGGTTGTTTCCAGAGGCCTATGAGTAGTTGTGTGCTTCAAGGGTTGGTGCTAGGTCCATTGTTGTTAGCAAATTATATCAATGATTTGGATAAGAATGAATAAGGACATGGCTAGTAAATATGCAGATGGCATCAACATATGTGGTGTCAAAGAGTGAAGATGGCTTTATCAAAGATTACAGCAGAATCTTGATCAGCTGGATAAGCAGACTGAGGAATGGCAAGTGAAGTTTCATTCTGATAAGTGTGAACTGTTGCATTTTGGGACGAAAAATAAGAGTCAGACTTTACAGTGAACAGTAGGGCCTGGCTAGTCTTGTAGGACAGTGGAGCCTAGGAGTTCATAGTTCCCTAGAAGTGACATTGCAGGTGGATAGGATGGTGAAGGGGGCTTTTGATATGCTGGCTTTCATCTGTCAGTGCACGGATTATAAAAATTGGGATAGTACGATGCTTTTGTACAAGATGGTGGTGAGGCTGCATTGAGGATATTGTGTCCAGTTCATTCTGCTATAGGAGAGATGCCTTTAAGCTGAAAACAGTGCAGAAGAGATTTGAGAATGTTGCCAGGTTTTGAGGGATTAAGTTGTAGAGAGAGGTTGAGCAGGCTAGGAATGTAGAAGAATGGGGGGGGGGAGTTGTTTGATAGAGATGTACAAAATCATAAAAGGCATAGGTAAAAGTGAAAGCATAGTTCACCCCCCCCCCACCGCCCAACCCCACCAAGGCTAGGTAAAGAAACAGAGGGCATACTTTTAAGGTGAGAGGGGAGAGATTTAATAAGCAATTGAGAGGCAACATTTTACCCCAGTGAGTGGTTCGTATGTGGAATGTGCTGCCAGAAGATGCAGCAAAGGCAGGTGCATTAAACAACATTTAAAATGCACTGGGACATGTACAGATAGAGGGATGCAGGGCAAACACATGCTAATTACTAGCTTAGATAGGCATTTTGATTGGCATAGACTGGTTGGGCTAATGGGTCCTTTTCTATGCTGTATGACTGACTTTTTATGGTTCAAGGAAAACAAATATAAAAGCCCTCGCTGATTTGATGCAATTTAGCAAGGCGAATTCAGAATAATTTGGTATGCAGCTGGACTTTATTGATCTCTTTAATGCTAGTTTTAAACTTACTCTTTTCACATATTAATTGCAAGTGGAGCAAGCATCTGCAAACAGGTAAATGAATGTGTTGAAAAGGAAATAGATTAATAGATAAAGTAAATTTAAACTATCGTAAGCACTAACCTGTTAGCAAAATTCCAATCTGCTGAAACTATATTTTAATTCACCGAACATGGTCGCTACTGACAGGATCAACATTTTGTGCCCATTCCCAATTGCCTTCCAACTGAGTGGTTTCCTAGGTCACTTCAGAAAGACGTTACCAGTAAATCACATTGCCTGGGGACTGGAGTCATATACTGTCCAGACAGGGAGAGATTTCTTTCCCTTAAGGCATTATTGAACTGGATGTATTTTCACGTCAATTTGTTAGATTCACAGTCATCAGTCCGGATGCTGACCTTTCATTCCAGACATTTAATTAACTGAAATTAAATTCTCTAACTGCTGTGATGAGATTTGAACCTGAATCTCTGGATTAACATGGAATAGCTTGAAAGCAAAATCAAAACTCATAACTACTGAATAAAAGACCCTCTGCCCAGTTAGCAGAACACTGGTTACATTTTGTCATGAACTGTATTCAAAGAGGTGCACCTTCGAGAAGAAACCTCCATTGTGCCACACTCTGCAGCCAGGCAACATGGGTGTTATTTTCTATAATGTATCTCTTTCAGTCACTCTGCTATTGTTGGGTAACCTTTCTGATATTAATGTTTGCTCTTAATCAACTAGGAGAAGAAGAGAGAAACTGAATACCAGTGCTGCTAGCATTTCACACACGGAGGAGGAAGACCAGAGGTATTTAGAGCAACAAGATTGCTAAGTGCAATGGGAGAATAAGAAGTGGGTGGTGAGTGGTTCCAAATGATATCATGAGTACCACTGTGTTGCCACAACAGAGGCTGTGACGAACTTTGAGGTTTATGTAATAACAAATGACTTTAAAAATTCTGCTAGCAATAAATAGAATGACAATTTTATCTGAATAATTAATTATAAACTCATGTGTACACCTTAAAATATAAATGCCAAAGTTACGAAGCACCCCATTCTGATCTATGAGCCGTTCTATTGGATGATATCATGGGCTGAACAAATTGAGAGCAGCATCAGAGTCAGACCACGATGTCATCAATGGAGCAGTTCATTAACAGCTGAGGGAGGAACACTATACCTTCAACAGGAAAACACACAGAGAATTTTAAATTTGGCTCTCTCACTTAACCCAATAATAACTATCTGCCAGAAATTATTTTTAGTTAAAATGATAGCATGGGACCTGCTTCAGAGTTAAATTATAACACAAGTGGCTCCTACACTGCAGATATTTCACACCAGCCAATAGAATCGTATTTACAACTGTTTTTTTTAAATTTAGTAACACTGCTGTATTCCTGTGAATAATCCTGAAAGCAAAGCAGTGATGGTATCAATACTTGGCCCTTGAAGAGATCTTTATCAGTGTCCTTCAATTACAAAGGGATACAATTTAGAACCACACACTTTGCAATGACATGATAAAGGGGCTTATTCACTGTGCTGCTGATACAGCTGTTCTGCAGGTGCAACTGCAATCATTGCTAACCATCACTGCATTGCAAGCTCTCAACAAGACATTTTCAATAGTAAACATGCTAAGCTTGTTATCAATGGGTCATGCTTCCCAGTTTGCCTTGCAGAAAAAGTACAATGAATTTATTTCTTACACAATAGATAACAAGGTATATTATTAATCTAATGCAATTCCTCTAATTCTATTCATTTTGCTGATAATTTTTATTAGAATGTCCCCCATGACCCATTTTATCTAAAATTTAAAAATACATATTCCTGTAATTAAGCTCTTACCATGTATGTGCAACAGTAAACCGTCGGCGTTGACGAATGCTTTTATTCACCAACAACTTTCTAAACAGACGTGGAGAATTTCTTGGGGAGCTCCGAGGAGAGATTTTAGGAGAGGTGGCTCTCTTTTCTGTTAATTTGGACGGTTCCAGTTCCAAATGCATATGCTCTTTAAAAATCCTAATGCAAGAATCCTCTTCAGGAGCCGTGAGCTCACAACGAAAAACGTCCTTTGTTGTCATTTTGTTCATGTTCAACAAATTTGTGCCATTGAAAATTCTTGTCCCGTGTTGCATTCAGATATTCTTGCTGGTAGGAAAAGGTTTCAGCACAACAACATTAAGCAGCTGTTAAAAATATTTTGCTCTTAAAGCAAAAATTTAAATAAACAATTTCAATAAAAAGAAACCCCTGTAAACCTTAGACTTGTCCAGACTATCTTGCCACACGTAATGATGGCCAGCTGCTTTTTACAAGAGCTCCAGCAGTACTGATAGATGTCTTGAATATTAGTCAGTGTGTGATCATTTATGTCAGAAGCCGCCTAGTGGATGAAGCAGGCCTCTGAAGCACACAATGAACTGCATGAAATTCATTCAGCTCAAGGCATCACCCAAGTAAAATGTTAATGCTTCAAAATAAAAACCAAGTAATTTGTTGAATACTGTTTTGGAAAGAACTGTTACAAAATTCTTATCATTTATTTATCATCAACCACAAAACATTCAATTGGTTCGGTAATGATGATGCATGATACAGAACAAGCATTCAAGATCGAGTTGAAATTTTCATTCAGATTTACTTCACCCCAATAGTTTATGAAAAAGATTAACAACCCGTGAGAGCTAAATAGGGTGTCCTTTTTCAACATTAAGTGGTTTAATTGCAAAAAAAAATAAACTTTCCTACTTCAGTAAAAATAATCTATTTCTTCAAAGAATACATTAAAGCCAAGAAGCTGTCACAAGATATCATTCTACTTGGCTGAAATATACGTGCTAGTATGCAGAAGTTAGATTAGATTAGATTAGACTAGAAAGTTATGTATCTTTTCAAGGCAGAGATGGTTTCCTGATTTATCTTTAACTAATGATACTTTGCAAAAGTTTTAAAAGCCTATATAAATTATATTAAAACTAATCTGACCTGCCACTTTAAAAAAACTTGAATAACTTCAAGGAAAATTACAGTATTTTTGAAAATGAATGTCTTTTTAGCTTGTTGAAATCACTGGCACATGCAGGAATCAAAACAGTAAGGGAAAGCACATGCTTTTAAAAATATTTGAAGTAACTGAATCAAAATCGAAGGTGGTGGTCTAATTAATGTTTTGCCAGCAGCCATTTCTACCTATTGATTTCTCAGGGCTTGCTGTTCTTATTCCAGACTTGCGCAAATGAAAGGTTTCCCAAAGCTGGGAAATATGCACAAGTTCTCACCGTCTTGTTAGACTCCACAAAGAGTTCACCTCTGCACCAGAGGCACAGCTGGCAGCATAGTCAAGGTGCCACTATGGGGTTAAACCCATGCTAATGCAGACTTCAGGACCTCTGCTGAGAAAACCAGAGAAATGCTGATGGTAGACTCCCAGAATAAACAATCAGTTCTGATCTCCGCCAGTGGGAAGAGATTTCCAAGCAGGCAGAAGAAAAGATTCACAGGTGTAGTCAAAGTATCCTTCAAAAACAAAATATCCTTGCCCCCTCGAGAGTGCCTAAATTGCAACAGAGAGTACTTGCAGTGGTTTTGAGCTCATGCACAAGGGCAACAGAAATGCTGCATAAAAGGCAAATGAGGCACGCCACTTCCATTCTCACATTCAGTAGCTCTTTGACACTTTACCTTACCTTTAATGATGCAATTACAACTGCAACACTTGCTGCTTATATCTTTGGATTACAGCTGGCTAGAAGCTTAAAACTTAATTGAACCAAATACATTAATTCCCCAGTTACCAGAATAACACCGTCTGGTTACTGGACATTGTGTGGTGCATTTTAAAGCACCTTCAGGCCTGTGCTCCATCTGCAAAGCTTAAATCTACAGCTTGATAAAATACTCAGTACTTTTCTGGTTGGGTATAATGTTCAGAAAGCTGAACACCAACCAAAGAAAGTAGCAAACTTTGCCTGTCCTGAGTTTTCATTCCCTTCTTTACTGCTGTGTTGTGCATAATCCACAGGACTTGTAGCAACTCGACAAAGCTGGTATGCCAATTATTTCTTACTTGCAACTCAACGTGGATTTGTGCAATAAACTATCTCTAACCTAACTGAACAGGAGACCAGTTTTTGTGCATCTCCAAAAGACAACATAGTGTTAATAGGGGCCCACATAAGAAATTAACAGCTCCAAAATTACAAGAATAAAGGAAATTATTGGGAGGGTTAAGAGATAGGGAAGGCACTAGGAATTGAATGTACATTTGAAATGGAAGGAAATGAATGATGATATACCATAAAGATTGTGTTCAGGCCCCAACTATTCACCACACTCATTAAGGACCTATATAACAAAATAGAGAGCCATACGATCAACTCTGCATAGCTGTCTCTGATTGCTGAGACAGATAAATATTGTAGATAGCAGCAAATAATTACACAGAATAAAATTACAAAGGGACATTCACAGAATGAATAAGCAAAACCATGACAAATGGCTTTCAGCACAGGGTGAGTGGGCAGTGAACCAAGAAAAAGGTGAATTCAATTTTTTTTAAAAATAAACTCAAATGCTGAGGAAGTGGAAGTTCAGAAATGTAGAGAAATGAAAATAATCTGAAAGACTAATGTAGCCTTGTTAAATGGAGGGATAATCCCAGTTACCAAAAATTGGCTAGAGGCAATCCATGTCTTGCCTTTCAAAAGCTCATCTAGATAGTTTAAAAAAAAAGTGTTTTCTCAGGCAATACATTCCAAATCGGAACTATATTAAGTCAATTCCTCGGATCTCCTCTAACCCTCTGGCACCCAACCTGCGATCTCTGCCCTCTGGTTTTAGATGCTTCTTTTAAGGGAAAAGCTTCCTCACTCTACAACCTTTCTATGCCCCTCATAATTTTACACTTTGTTCTCCAATAAAACAAAACCAAACTATCCAATCCTTCCACCCTAGGCAACATCCTGATGGAATCCAATCAAGTTCTTCCTACATTGTGGTGACTAGAAATTCTCACAGTATTCCAGCTAAGGTCTAATGAAAGTTTTACTGTAATATGATCACCATGCTCTTACATTCCACACACCAGCCAATAAGGGCCAACATCTCAAATGCTTTCTTCATGTTGTCTACCTATGCTGGATATATGGATATATAGCAGGGTCCCCCTGCTCCTCAGAACTGCCCATGGGGCTACGATGCATGGTTATATATTCTACCCTTACTAGAACTCACAGAATACACCAGCTTGCACACATCTGGATTAAAATTCATTTGATATATTCCTTAACAACTGCATACCAATATATTTTGTCACTTTGTCAAAAAAGTGATCAATTTAGTCAGACAAGACCTCCTACCAAAGTCATGTTGAGTGTGCCTGATCAACACTGCCTTCCAAGGAGACACAAAAGACTGCAGAAGCTGGCATCTGGGAGAACTCAGTGGTTAAGGCAGCATCAATGGAGGGATATAAAGTACTCCTGTTCTTTCTAGGGAGGTGGGTGAGGAAATGGGGTCAGAGCATTAGTAAGTAAAAGTAGAAGTGCAGGAAATAGAGAATATGTGGGGGAGGTCTCAATCTATAACAGGCGAAGGAGAGGAAATCCCATTTTCTAAAAATTGCACTGGAGTGGAAGGCCTCATATCGAGTGTAGATGTAACAAAGACGGAGAAAGAAAAAGGAACAGCACCTTATGAGTGACAGCGTGGGAGGAGGTGTAGATGTCGGAGTCCACCTGGTCCTCACCTATCAGCCCCAACGGTCTGTATATTCAGCATATCATTCTTTGCAACTTGCACCAGCTACAAAGTGATCCTATTGCAAGCCACATCTTTCGCTCATCCCTCCAGACCAGAGAGTCATGGAGAGAGAGTGATCCCTCCTCTCTAACAGTAAGAAATGTAACATTATCCCTGTACCTCATCTCTCACAAACACGCAGGTGAGGCAGTCTTTCGTATAGCTTCCTCTAGCCTTCTTTAATTGCATCCATTGTTTCTAAAGTGACCTCCTCTATGTCAGTGAGACCAAAGGAAGGGAGTCTTCTTCATTGAGTTTTTGTGCTCCATTCACCCAGCCATCCAGATCTCCCAGTTGCTAGCCATTCTATTTCTTCTACTCATTCCCAAACCAACACATGTGTCCGTAGTCTTATATTGTACATGGGTGGCCTACAACTGACAGCATGTATGTTGAGCGGAGAGTGGGAATTGCATCAGAAGCTGCAGTTGAAGTGTCAAAGGACTGAATATTATGCAATCTAATAGGAGAGGAAGGTGGAACATGGAATAAAGGGAAGGAGCTGGGGAAGGGAATTAGTGGAGAAGCATATGAGTAATGGGCTGATGACAAAGTTGAGAAGGGGAAGAGATACTCACAATGCGCTGGAGGAACTCAGCAGGTCAGTCAGCATCAGTTGAAAAGATTAGTCGGCGTTTCGGGCTGAAACCGTTCGTCAGGACTGAAGGAAGAACTTTGGGGAGTGTTTGAAGAATGTGTGACATGGGCCAGGCGAAGAGGGGAAAGGGACAGATGGTGATCAGTTTACCAGAATCACCATAACCGTATGAAAGTTGCTGGTGATATGGATATCTTTGATCTTGAAGATGTCACAAAACCTGAAAAGGTAGGAAGAACTCACCAGGTCAGGTAGCATTTATGGAAGGAAATGTGCAGATGACTTTTCAGATTAATACCCTTCATCCATAGATGCTGCTTAAACATCAGGTTTTTGAGTTAGTGACTTCTTTCCTGTACTGTTTCATCATTGTTGTCAATCTGGCCTATATAATGAACTTGAAGATTGAGCTGGTGGTATATTTGACCACACAGGAAGCACTGCAAAGTGTTGAGCATACAACCCTCGGGACTACCAGTGTTAAGAGTTAGGTTAGGGTGGATGAAGTTTTTATGATCAATTCTGACAAATTGAGGTCTGCCAGTCAACAAGTCTAGAAGCCCCCTTCAACCACACCCTCCCCCCACCAAAAGTAGCCTGGTACCTAACATAAATTCTCCTCTTTGAGCTGAATAAATTGATATAAATGGAGAAAGCAGAATTAGTTAATCTGAATTATCTGTTTAACAGTAATGTAAACTGGAAATGTTTCAATTTACTTCGTAAATCAGCAACTGTGTTACAGTTGATGGAGGTATTCACTTGGATTAAAAACACAGACTATTTTAAGCCTCTGTAAAACTGGTGAAAGTATTTCAAACACAATATGCTGTCAAGCACATTATGCTGTCAAACCTCAAAAACACTTGGCACGATTTCCTGAATTTTAAAAAAGGAAACAACTACTAGTTTGGTAGAAAGAGAGGAGAAACTTTGCTATTTATGTAGTGTGTAGTTAAAAGTTACAGTAACTGGTTCCATCAGGTTTAAAAATAACATCTTACATTTGTCAATGTTAGAAGAGATTCAGATCATTAATTTGGTCCTTCACCACAGTTACACATTTAGCAAATGTACATGTACATTCTTTCTTTAAATATATACTCTAAGTTTCAATTCACTCAACCAGCATCAATTTCCATCAATTTGCAAATAAACAACAATCTGGAAGGTAAAGCTTTTCAATTATTGATATGATTAGACTGAAGACATAGACATGCATTTAAAATTAGATAGTAGGGGTCTTTGAGTTTGCACTAAAACCAAAGCACATCAACATTATATTTCCTGCATTGGAAAGAAAGTGACTACTTAATTTTAGTGAATTTGATTTTACTATTCTTGATGGAGAGTAGCAAGATCAAAATCACCTTCTTAAGTTTTAAACTTTAAATCACGATGACATAAAGACATTGCTTTTAATGTAATATATGTCAATAATTTAACATGTAGGCTTTTCATAGAATTTACCATCGAGAAAGACAATGGAGGTTTACAGTGGTGTCTTGAAGAGAGTACTCATTGTCCAAGAGATTGTGCTGGAGGTCTTAAAACACAGAGACAGGTAGATCAATCCCTTGGACCTGATCAAGTATATCATATGACATGGTGGAAAGTAAATATCTATTGATCTGCCAGATGGCGGGAGGAGAAGATGGCAGTGCGACGCAGCACGCGCTGCTCTCCGGTGAAATTATATCATATTTGTAAGTAGGATGCCGTGCACAATTCTGATTTGATGGAGACAGACATGAGAAGCATAGAGGAACATCTGGGGAAATTTCTGAAATGCCCAGTTCGCCGCCGCTGCTACTGTGTGTAAGGGGGTTTCGACTTTTATGTTACTGCGGAGGCTAATTAAAATGGCGTCTTTGTTATGTTAATCTGGGGAATGCGGCTTTGTTGTGTTAAACACTGAGAAAGTTTGCGCTAACAGTTTGTTTTTGCTTTAGTGTGTGATAAGAGAGTGCTATTAACCAATTGGGATAGTTGTTATGGTTTTGGTGTATTTGAAGATACTGTATGCGCAGGGTTTTGGGGCAGAAGGCGGGAGATCGAGACTGAGGATGGACGAGGTGCTGTGATTCCGCTAACGGGGTCGGACCCCGAGCGGGACGTTCGGCAAGGAGACGGAGACGGACTGGTGTGGAGCGTCTGGTCGACCACCGTTGTTGATCCCAGGCGGCCGGTCAAGGTGGTCCGAGGGGGTCGCAGGGTGAAGAAGAAGGTCCTTGAGCTCCAACGGTTGTTGTGCACGAAGAGATTGAACTTTGATAAATGTTGCACCTTTTATTTTCCTTTTATATTTTATTCTCTATTAATTATATAGTTCCAGTAATATCTATAAACTGTAAATCATTTAATTGCATCTGGTGTATTGTCTGTTATTTGGGCGGGGTGGGGTACCTCACACAGCATCCACACAAACGAATTACCCAGTTTGGCGGGGCCGAGGCTGTTTCCTTAGACAACAGCGAGCCAAGCGACCCTGAGAGTGGCCGGGGGGGCTACATGTGCAATCGAGAATCTCCGGAGGGAAGGCCCCAAAATTCCCAGCTTTGCCTGCTGCTAGCGACTGAGGCTGGGGTCGAAGCGCTTGGCAGAGATGGTGCTTGGTACTCGGTGTCAGAGGGCGGATCGGAGGCTCAAAGTTTTCGGACGACTCAGAGTCGGACTGTGGTCGGGTATGGCAGGGAGAATTTTCTTCCTTCTCCCATCTGCCTGAGATGTGAGACTTTCGAGAGACTTTGAACTTTTTTCTTGTGCCCATGGCCTGTTCTTCATCAAATTATGGTATTGTTGCACTGTTGTAACTATATGTTATAATTATGTGGTTTTTGTTAGACTTCGGTCTCGGTCTGTCCTGTGTTTCTGTGATATCACACCGGAGGAATATTGTATCATTTCTTAATGCATGCATTACTAAATGACAATAAAAGAGGACTGTGTGTCCCCACAATCTAATCTAATCTGTATCATAGCTAGCTGCATGCAAGGTGACTGAAGACTGCTGTACCCTTATATAAGAAAGGCATCAAGATTAATTGGAATTTAAATTTGTTCCGAATGTCATGTCTACTTAGGTACAGTGAAAAGCTTGAATTGCATTGAGGTAGTACAAGATAAAACAATAACAGAATGCAGAATAAAGTAATAGCGACAGAGAAAATGCTGTGCAGGTGAACAATAAGGTGCCAGATCATAAGCTAGACTGAAGTCAAGAGTAAACAAGAGGAATTCTGCAGATACTGGAAATTCAAGCAACACACATCAAAGTTGCTGGTGAATGCAGCAGGCCAGGCAGCGTCTCTAGGAAAAGGTACAGTCGACGTTTCAGGCCGAGACCCTTCGTCAGGACTAAATGAAGGAAGAGTTAGTAAGAGATTTGGAAGTGGGAGGGGGAGGAGGAGATCCAAAATGATAGGAGAAGACAGGAGGGGGAGGGATGGAGCCAAGAGCTGGACAGGTGATTGGCAAAGGGGATATGAGAGGATCATGGGACAGGAGGCCTTCACCTGTGAGTCGGCTGGGGTGATATACTGCATTCGGTGCTCCCGATGTGGCCTTCTATATATTGGCGAGACCCAACGCAGACTGGGAGACCGTTTTGCTGAACACCTACGCTCTGTCTGCCAGAGAAAGCAGGATCTCCCAGTGGCCACACATCTTAATTCCACATCCCATTCCCATTCTGACATGTCTATCCACAGCCTCCTCTACTGTAAAGATGAAGCCACACTCAGGTTGGAGGAACAACACCTTATATTCCATCTGGGTAGCCTCCAACCTGATGGCATGAACATTGACTTCTCTAACTTCCGCTAATGCCCTACCTCCCCCTCGTACCCCATCCGCTATTTATTTTTATACACACATTCTTTCTCTCACTCTCCTTTTTCTCCCTCTGTCCCTCTCACTGTACCCCTTGCCCATCCTCTGGGTTTTTCCCCTCCCCCACTTTTCCTTCTCCCTGACGAAGGGTCTCGGCCTGAAACGTTGACTGTACCTCTTCCTAGAGATGCTGCCTGGCCTGCTGCGTTCACCAGCAACTTTGATGTGTGTTGCTTGAAGTCAAGAGTACATCTTAATATACCAGAGAACCATTCAATAGGCTGAAAACAGCAAGATAGAAGCTGGCCTTGAAAGATTTTGTATCTTCTGCCTGATGGGAGATGGGTCTGATGGTGGGCAAGGTCTTTCATTATGCTGACTGCCTTACTGAGGCAGCAAGAAGTATCGGCAGAGTCCATGTATAGGAGGCTGGTTTCCATGATGCGCTGAGCTGTGTCCACAACTCTCTGCAGAAGTAAACCCTCAGATTTAGACTGGTGAGCCCAAGATCAGTGGTAGATAAATTATTAGAGAGAATACTGAGAGAAAGCATCTATACGTATTTAGAAAGGAAAGGACCAATTAATATGAATAGTCAACACCGCCTACCTCATACAAGTAATAGTGTTTCATAAATTTGATTAAGAGTTGCTTGAAGAGATGACCAAGAAGATGGATGAGTGCAAAGCAGCTGACATGTTAGCTTTGATGAGGTACTATATGGTAGGCCGGGTCTAGACAATTAAATCACATGGGATTCAAGGCAAACTAGCCAATTGGATACAACATTGGCTTGGCAGTTGGAGAACTTCCACCCTGCCCTCGAGTTTACCTGGTCCATTTCTGACACCTCCCTCCCCTTTCTAGATCTTTCTGTCTCTGTCTCTGGAGACAGCTTATCCACTGATGTCTACTATAAGCCTACTGACTCTCACAACTATCTGGACTATTCCTCTTCTCACCCTGTCTCTTGCAAAAACGCCATCCCCTTCTCGCAATTCCTCCGTCTCCGCCGCATCTGCTCTCAGGATGAGGCTTTTCATTCTAGGACGAGGGAGATGTCTTCATTTTTTAAAGAAAGGGGCTTCCCTTCCTCCACTATCAACTCTGCTCTTAAACGCATCTCCCCCATTTCACGTACATCTGCTCTCACTCCATCCTCCCATCACCCCACTAGGAATAGGGTTCCCCTGGTCCTCACCTACCACCCCACCAGCCTCCGGGTCCAACATATTATTCTCCGCAACTTCCGCCACCTCCAACGGGATCCCACCACTAAGCATATCTTTCCCTCCCCCCCTCTCTCTGCATTCCGCAGGGATCGCTCCCTACACAACTCCCTTGTCCATTCGTCCCCCCCATCCCTCCCCACTGATCTCCCTCCTGGCACTTATCCGTGTAAGCGGAACAAGTGCTACACATGCCCTTACACTTCCTCCCTTACCACCATTCAGGGCCCCAAACAGTCCTTCCAGGTGAGGCATCACTTCACCTGTGAGTCGACTGGGGTGATATACTGCGTCCGGTGCTCCCGATGTGGCCTTTTATATATTGGTGATACCCGACGCAGACTGGGAGACCGCTTTGCTGAACATCTACGCTCTGTCCGCCAGAGAAAGCAGGATCTCCCAGTGGCCACACATTTTAATTCCACATCCCATTCCCATTCTGACATGTCTATCCACGGCCTCCTCTACTGTAAAGATGAAGCCACACTCAGGTTGGAGGAACAACACCTTATATTCCGTATGGGTAGCCTCCAACCTGATGGCATGAACATTGACTTCTCTAACTTCCGCTAGGCCCCACCTCCCCCTCGTACCCCATCTGTTACTCTTTTTAATGCACACATTCTTTCTCTCACTCTCCTTTTTCTCCTTCTGTCCCTCTGAATATACCTCTTGCCCATCCTCTGGGTCACCCCCCCCCCCGTCTTTCTTCCCGGACCTCCTGTCCCATGATCCTCTCGTATCCCCTTCTGCCTATCACCTGTCCAGCTCTCGGCTCCATCCCTCCCCCTCCTGTCTTCTCCTATCATTTTGGATCTCCCCCTCCCCCTCCAGCTTTCAAATCCCTTACTCACTCTTCCTTCAGTTAGTCCTGACGAAGGGTCTCGGCCTGAAACGTCGACTGCGCCTCTTCCTATAGATGCTGCCTGGCCTGCTGCGTTCACCAGCAACTTTGATGTGTGTTGAGTGATAGTAGAAGACTGGTTATTAGATTAAAGGCCCATAATGAGCGGTATGGTCAGGGACAGGTTTTGGGTACACCATTGTTCAGCATTTATATTACTGATTTTGATGCGAATGCAACTGGCATGCTTAATACATTTATGGATGACACTAACTTTGGTGGTATGGTGAAGAGAGAGGTTATCCAGTTTCTATGTTTCTAACAGCCAGTGAGTCATGGATTGGCAGATGAAGCTTAATTCAAATAAACGCAAGGTGCTCACTTTGGCAAGACAAACCAGGATAGGACTTTCACGGTAAAAACTAGGGACCTGAGCACTGCCATAGAACATAAAGATCAACAGATGCAAGTTAATAATTACTTGAGGGTGATGACACAGGTAGACAGAGTGATGCAGAGGGCATTTACCATTCTTCCCTTCACCGGTTAGGATATTGAGTACAAGAGTTGGAATACCTTGGAGATCTGTATAATGGCAATGTCACATTTAGAGTAATGTACATAGATCTGGCTACCCTGCTATAGAAAAGATGGATTTAATCTGGAAAGGGTGAAAACATTATTTACAAGGATGTGAACAGGACTGGAGGGGATTAGTTATAAAAAGAGGCTGGATGGGCTAGGATTTTTTTTCCTTGGAGCATGGAAGGCTAATGTGTGACTTTATAGAGGCTTACAAAACAATGAGATAAGGTGAATAACCAAGGCAAAGATGTCCCAAACTAGAGGACATTTGTTTAAAGTGAGGGGGAAAGATTTAAGATAAAAAAAGCCCTATGGGGTATCTTCCCACCTCTCCAATCAACACACACAGAGGGTGGCCCAAAAATGGAACAAGCTGCTAGAAGCGATAAAGTAAAATACAGCATTTAAGAGAGTGCATGAAAGGAAATGTTTGAAAGGATTTGGGCCAAATGAAGGCAAATGGAACAAGCTTAGTGAGGCAATGGTCAGTATGGATGAGTTAGGTTGAGAGGTTGAGGGCTTGAGGGCCTGCTTTTCATCATTTATAGCTTTATGACTCTAATTATAGAAACATACAGCAAAGAAACAGGCCTATGTGGCTAACTTCATCCATGTCAATCATAATGCCCATCCAAGATCATCCCATTTGCCTGCATTAGGCTCATACCTCTCAACTCCTTTCTTGTCCAAGCACTTGTCCAAATGCTGTTTAAACATTGTAATTGTATCTGCCTCTATCACCACCTCCAGCCGTTCATTCCAAGTATTTACCAGTATTTTCCAGCATGGAAAAATTGTGTGGAAAGTTCTCCCTTTCAGCCTTAAACTTGTGCACTCTAATTTGAGAGTCCCCTGCCATGAAGAATGAATCTGGTCATATTAATGCCCCTCATAACTTTGTAAACATCCATAAGGTTGCCACTTAGCCTTAGTTAGAACATAGAACAATACAGCACTGGAAAGACCAATCTGCCACAACATTGTGCCAATCTTGATGCCAACTTATATTAAATGTCCTTCTCCTGTGTATTATCCATATCCTTCCATTCCCTTCATATTCACGCGTCTATCTAAAAGCTTCTTAAACTCTACCAAACTGTCTGCTTTCACTACCCCAGTGACCCACCGCACTGCATAAAAAAACTTGCTTCTGATGTTGCCTTTCTACTTCCATCCTCTAACCTTAAAATTCCTGTCTTCTACACATGAAGTTACAGTAAGAATAAATCTAGCTATCCAATCTCTCTGTACAACCACAACCCTCCCTCCGTCCCATACACCATCAAGGTGAGTCTCTCACGCAGTCTCTCTCTACTGCTGCCACATTCTTTTTGCAATGCTGCAACCAGTACAGTGCATAATACTCCAAGTACAGACTGACTAATGTTTCATACAGGTGCAAATGGCATCCCAACTCTTTTAGGATCTAAAAAGCGTGGATTGGGACAGGTTAGGATCTAAAAAGCGTGGATTGGGACAGGTTGTTCTCTGGCAAAGATGTGAGTGGGAAGCCTTCAAAGGGGAAATTTTGAGAGTGCAGAGTTTGTATGTTCCTGTCAGGATTAAAGGCAAATTGAATAGGAATAAGGAACCTTGGTTCTCAAGGGATATTGCAACTCTGATAAAGAAGAAGAGGGAGTGGTATGAAATGTATAGGAAACAGGGAGTAAATCAGGTGCTTGAGGAGTATAAGAAGTGCAAGAAAATACTTAAGAAAGTAATCAGGAAGGCTAAAAGAAGACATGAGGTTGCCTTGGCAGTCAAAGTGAAGGATAATCCAAAGAGCTTTTACAGGTATATTAAGAGCAAAAGGATTGTAAGGGATAAAATTGGTCCTCTTGAAGATCAGAGTGGTCGGCTATGTGCGGAACCAAAGGAAATGGGGGAGATCTTAAATAGGTTTTTTGTGTCTGTATTTACTAAAGAAACTGGCATGAAGTCTATGGAATTGAGGGAATCAAGTAGTGAGATCATGGAGACTGTGCAGATTGAAAAGGAGGAGGTGCTTGCTGTCTTGAGGAAAATTAAAGTGGATAAATCCCCGGGACCTGACAGGGTGCTCCCTCGGACCTTGTAGGAGACTAGTGTTGAAATTGCGGGGGCACTGGCAGAAATATTTAAAATGTCATTGTCTATGGGTGAGGTGCCGGAGGATTGGAGAGTGGCTCATGTTGTTCCGTTGTTTAAAAAAGGATCGAAAAGTAATCCAGGAAGTTATAGGCCGGTGAGTTTAATGTCAGTAGTAGGTAAATTATTGGAGGGAGTACTAAGAGACAGAATCTACAAGCATTTGGATGGACAGGGACTTATTAGGGAGCATCAACATGGCTTTGTTCGTGGTATGTCATGTTTGACCAATCTATTGGAGTTTTTCGAGGAGGTTACCAGGAAAGTGGATGAAGGGAAGGCAGTGGATATTGTCTACATGGATTTCAGTAAGGCCTTTGACAAGGTCCCGCATGGGAGGTTAGTTAGGAAAATTCAGTCGCTAGGTATACATGGAGAGGTGGTAAATTGGATTAGACATTGGCTCAATGGAAGAAGCCAAAGAGTGGTGGTAGAGAATTGCTTCTCTGAGTGGAGGCCTGTGACTAGTGGTGTGCCACAGGGATCAGTGCTGGGTCCATTGTTATTTGTCATCTATATCAATGATCTGGATGATAATGTGGTAAATTGGATCAGCAAGTTTGCTGATGATACAAAGATTGGAGGTGTAGTAGATAGTGAGGAAGGTTTTCAGAGCCTGCAGAGGGACTTGGACCAGCTGGAAAAATGGGCTGAGAAATGGCAGATGGAGTTTAATACAGACAAGTGTGAGGTATTGCACATTGGAAGGACAAACCAAAGTAGAACATTCAGGGTTAATGGTAAGGCACTGAGGAGTGCAGTAGAACAGAGGGATCTGGGAATACAGATACAAAATTCCCTAAAAGTGGCGTGACAAGTAGATAGGGTCGTAAAGAGAGCTTTTGGTACATTGGCCTTTATTAATCAAAGTATTGAGTATAAGAGCTGGAATGTTATGATGAGGTTGTATAAGGCATTGGTGAGGCTGAATCTGGAGTATTGTGTTCAGTTTTGGTCATCAAATTATAGGAAGGATATAAATAAGGTTGAAAGAATGCAGAGAAGGTTTACAAGGATGTTGCCGGGACTTGAGAAACTCAGTTACAGAGAAAGGTTGAATAGGTTAGGACTTTATTCCCTGGAGTGTAGAAGAATGAGGGGAGATTTGATAGAGGTATATAAAATTATGATGGGTATAGATAGAGTGAATGCAAGCAGGCTGTTTCCACTGAGGCAAGGGGAGAAAAAAACCAGAGGACTTGGGTTTAGGATGAGGGGGGAAAAGTTTAGAGGGAACATTAGCGGGGGGCTTCTTCACACAGAGAGTGGTGGGAGTATGGAATGAGCTGCCAGATGACGTGGTAAATGCGGGTTCTTTATTAACATTTAAGAATAAATTGGACAGATACATGGATGGGAGGTGTATGGAGGGATGTGGTCTGTGTGCAGGTCAGTGGGACTAAGCAGAAAATGGTTCGGCACAGCCAAGAAGGGCCAAAAGGCCTGTTTCTGTGCTGTAGTTTCTATGGTTTCTATGGTTCTTGTTCGACCACTAATCTCTTTGACCCCCTACCATTAGGCAGTAAGTACCATAGCATTAGGGCAAGAATGGTTACGATGGAAAACAACTTCTTCCCCCATGCTGCAAGACTACTGAACTCCCTGTCACCACTGAGGTCTCATCATGCATGAAACGCCAGTAGCACCATACTGTTTACCTTTTAAACTTGTGTTGTAAATGCATCTTATTATTTGTTAATTTACTAGTGATAATTTTACTTGCTGCATGGTGTGTATGAGTTATGTGCATTGTGTTGTACACCTTGGTCTGGAGAAATAGTGTTTTCTTTGGCAGTATACATGTGTACAGTTGAATGACAACAAACTGAACTTGAACTTGTAGTCATTCCATTGCCTTTAAAGGCAAGCATACCAAACACCTTTTCTCATTGTCCTATCACCTGTGTCATTATTTTCAGAGAGCTATGGAATTGAACCCAAGTTCTCTCTGCGTGACAATGTCCCCAAGCACCCTATTATTTAATTTGTATATCCTAGCAGAATTTGGCCTCCTAAAATGTATTACCTCACTCTTGTCTTGATCTTGTTCAATCTACTACCACTCTACCAATTTTCAATTTGATCTATATCCCACTGTGTCTTTAAACAACCTTCTACATTAGCTACCACTCCACCAACTTTTCTGTTGTCTGTGAACTTACTAATTATATCCTCTCCTTTCCCAATTCATTTATATACAGTATAAACAACAAGGGACCCAGTGCCTTTCCCACAGAACTTTGTTTGTTATGGATTTCCAGTCAGAAAAAACAACCATCCACTAAAGCCAATTTTTGAATCCAGTTCACCACCACGCCACAGATCCCTTGTGCCTTAACTTTCTGGACCAGCCTACCACATGGGACCTAGTCAAAAGTATAATTTGTATGAAATAAGTTCTAAATTCAATGATATTTATAGGAGGGGCATTTGATATTACTTTCATTTTAAAAGCAATACTCGAAGTTCATCTATACAGCAACTTGCAAATTAGATTACTCATACACAGCAAGAATGAAGGAAATAGAGTATATTATATTAGATTAGATTAGATTAGATTCAACTTCATTGTCATTATGCTGAGTACAGATACAAAGCCAATGAAATGCATTTAGTATCTGACCAGAAATGCAAAGAATAGTGTTATTTACAAAATAATTGCAAATAAAAAAGTGCTACAGCACACAAATATAAAAGTACTGAGACAGTACAATACGGATGCAATACTGCTTAGCCCTGTGATGAGAGGTTCAGCAGTGTCACAGCCTCAGGGAAGAAGCTCTTCTTGTGCCTGCTGGTGCGGGAGCGGAGAGCTTACCGGATGGGAGGAGAGTAAAAAGTCCATGGTTAGGGTGAGATGCATCCCTGATAATGCTTTTCGCCCTGCCCAGGCAGCGTTTATGGTAGATGTTCTCAATGGTGGGTAATTGGGCGCTGATAATCCGCTGGGCAGTTTTCACCACACGCTGCAGTGCTTTGTGGTCTGATACGGGACAATTGTCATAACACACTGAGATGCAGTTGGTGAGTATGCTCTCAATGGTACAGCAGTAAAAGTCTGTCAGTATCCTGGTACAGAGGTGAGCTTTCTTCATGCTCCGCAGGAAATAAAGGCACTGTTGCACCTTTTTGATCAGGATGGAGGAGTTCAGGGACCAGGTGAGATCCTCGGAAATGTGGACACCAAGGAAGTTACCAAGGAAATACTCACCAAGGAAATATGACCAAAAGAACGGTTAAAATGTTCTGAATATTGGAATGACAGAAAAGCAAAGAGACGAGGGTTAAATTGACAATCTGACCCTTCAAGTGTGGCCAGAAAAGATACAAAGGGTAACATATATAACATGTTGGAGGAACTCCACAGGTTAGGCAGCATCTGTGGAAAGGAATAATTAGTCGATGTCTTGGACTGAGACCCTTCATCAAGACTGGGAAGGAAGGTGGACGAAGCCAATGTAAGAAGTTGGTGAGAGAGGTAGTCATACAAGCTAGAAGATGATAGGTGAAACCAACAGGGTTGTGGGGGGCAGGAGTGTGGGCAGATGAAGTGAGAAAATACTGTAGGTGGAAATGGGAAAGTGGTGAAGAAAAGGAATCTGATAGAGGAGGGTGGCCCTTGGGAGAAAAGGAAGGAGAAGGGGCACCAGGGGAAGGTGATAGGCAGCTAAGGAGAGGAGAAGGGAATAAGTAAGAGGGGGAGCCAGAGTGGTAATTGGAAGAAGAGGGAAGGGGGCATGGTTAAAAAAGTTAGAAAAATCGATATTCATGACATCAGGTTGAAGGCTACCCAAGGTAGTGGACATAACCCAGTCCATCACAGGTAAAGTCCTCTCACCATCAAGCACATGTACAAGCAGTACTGTTGCAGGACAGGGTCATCCAACAAGAACACACGCCATTCAGTCCATGCTCTCTTCTTGCTGCTGCCATCAGGAAGGAGGTAGAGGAGACTTGGGTCCCACATCACCAGGTTCAGGAACAGTAATTACCCTTCGACCATCAGGCTCCTAAACCACAGTGAACAACTTCACTCACCCCAACACCAAGGTCCCAAGTGATTCCACAACCTATTGGCACCCTTTCAAGGACTCCTGTTCTCAATATTATTTATTACTTATTTATCTATTATATTTATTATTTTGTTTCTCTTTGTGCACTTGCACAACTTGTTGGCTTTTGCACATTGGTTTTTGTCCATCTTTGCTCTTGTGTAGTCTGTTCACTGATTCTATTGTGTTTCTTTGTTTTTATCATGAATGCCCACAAGCAAATGAATCTCAGGTTAATACATAGTGACATATACGTACTTTGGTAATAAATTTACTTTGAACTGGGATGAAGCTCACTTCAATACCCAACTTTTTCCCATTTTTCATCGCTGTCTTGTCTAATAAGATGGAAATGTCAATTTTGACTCAACAGATTGCATTGCTCGTGAGCAAGGAGGTAAAGTCGTTATGATGCATTGTGAGTACTCTTGAAAGAAAAACTGATTTATACTTTCATTTAAAATAGACTGTGTTATAGTTTGAGGACATTAAATGTTCAGGGAATTTGTTAAGCAAAAGAAATGTTATAAATTCCTCAAGTATATTTGATAAATTTTGGACCAGACTGAGTGTAGACACTGGAAGAAGTGCTGGTGTAAACTACATTCATAACTCCCCAATGTTTAACTGTTTATTGTACCAACTAATATATCTTTGTATATTAAACCAAGATAAAGGCAACAGAATTTGAAGGAAACAAATTAAGACTACCAAGTTATAAGCAAATGAATGTGTAGAAATTCCACTTCATCTGTTTTTCAGTACAATAAGATATGAATGCTTTTTGCAATAATGCCCAACATGGCCCACCGCAAAACAGTGAGCTTCATCAGAAAGATGTTTTGAACTCAGTAACGCACACTAAAATGGATCTGCACAATTTTCAGATGGATCACACACCATCTTATACACAATGTGCATCTGCCTACACTTTGCTGCAGGGCAACCAGAAAAGTCCTTTAAGGCAAAATCCTCACTAGCCGCCAGACACCAGCAACACATACTTTGGGTGCCATCAAGGAACAAGGCTGCAGGTGAGGCGGAGTGAGCATCCACATTGAATGTAGAGAAAAGCATGTCTAGATATCAAGATACATTCCTGGAGGCAAGTCAGGTATAACAGGGCGGCCATAACAACACCAACCCCACCTAGGAAGCTGAAAGAAATTTTACAATCCTCACAAGATACTGTACGTCAGTGTGATCTGCAAACTTCCATTCGCATTTGCAGAGTCAAAATCTTGCTGACATTTGCTGCAATATCTTGTATGAAATCTTGCTACAAGATTAAAATCCTGTAGACATTTTCACATGCTGCTTTCTAGCTTCCACTTCATAGCCTTGTGTTCCAGGTCACCTTGTTTTTCTTCTTCTAGCACCAGTTGCTTCTTTTGATTGGCAAGGCTGTGCGACATCTGCAGATGACAATGTGCTGCTTAGGAGATATTCTGGAAAAAAAGCACTTTGCCTACGGGCCACCTTCTCCAAGGAGCCCAATCCACCCTGAGAGGCATCAAAATCTCCACTGAATGAGTGACTCAGCAGCCAAATGCTCCACAGAGAAAATTCCAGTTTATGTCTACTCTGTTGACTTTGGAAATGGTTAAACATCCTGTAGTAAATTCTAAAACTGTCAATCAAGACTACCAATGTCTGCAGAGTATGCTTTAGAGGGGGGAAAAAAAATCTAGCGCAATATGTTTTGAGTTCCAGTGAAAATTATAGTATGAGGTTGTCAGCTTCAACATTTGGAGCATGCCTAACACCAGGAAAATGTCGTACATTAATGTGGATTGCACCTAATGCCCTGCTGAATTTCTCAAGTGGTGCAATTTCTCTGGGAAATGATTTCCAGTACCAAATCAAAATTGGATCATGTGGTACCTAATGATAGGTTGCTATGCATTTCAAATTCTAGGCTGATATAGTTTAAGTACAGTCATTGTTGTTTTGTAGAAAATGCAAAAACAAGATTCCATAACCAGCAACTTTAAGTGATCTGGTTTAGTGATGTTAATTGGCGAAATACTGGGCAGACAGACAAAAAGAATAATGACAAATTTGATTATAACATGCTGTTTACTCAAATGAGCATAACAGTTAAAAGTGAGTAAGGAACAGAAATGTGTTTTGTCTTTTAGTGCTAATTGTATGTTGAAGAATTAGACACTTGAGGTCTCGTGCATTAGACACTATGTGGAATCAACATTTGGTTCCATTGATTTAACGTAAATGATATCAGGAGTACAGTAGGCTGACTGATTTTGCAACAGCTTAAGACAAATTTATCAAAGACCAACTTCTAGTATCCCAACTATTGCCAAATGAAAACTAACACTAAGAGCCAGAATTAGATGGAGAAATTAAGACACATGAATAGTTTATCGAATAGAAACTTTGTAACCCCTCTTGTGGTTGGCACAAAGACCAATCACTTACTGAAAGAAAACTTCATCAACATTTGGAACAGAGAAGGAGCGGTATTAGTTTTAGATTGTTCAAGTTGGGACCCAGCACGACAGTGAGTAGAAGGTTCCATTGTATGTTGTGGACCTTCGTGTTTCAATATCATTCAATAATGAGACTTGTGTTTGAGCTGCAGGTGCACAATGGCCGGCGAACTCACAAAAATACTTCCTAAGCCCAGTTTGAGTTTTGCGATCAGCATATACTTGATGAATAATTTTAAACTCCTCACCCACCCAAACACAGAGAAATAAAGGAATATTAAAATGTTAAAAATCATAAAATCCACCTACAATTTATTCTCTCCAAATTTCAACAGCTGTGGCACAGGAGGACAACAAAGGTGGGTTGATCATTTCAGTATTATAGTTATTTTCTTCATTTTATTTTACCTTTCATGTTTTACATTGAACAATGGGATTTTCCATTGCTGGGAGAAGCCAGGGCTATTTTGTGGAAAAGACAAATGCCTTTACACCTATGGATAATAAAAGAAGAAAAGTGAAGTGGCCATATGGTTCCTTTCGTCTGTTCCATTGTTCAAATAAGATTAGACATGATTGAATCTTGAGATTAATATTTTCTGTTGGTTAGCTAATCCTCTTTTCATATATTCCCCTAATACTACATTGACTGTCTGCATCAAAGCCTGGAATGGAAATGATAACGCCCTTGAACGGAAATGCTTACAAAGCATAGTGGATATGTCCTAGTCCAACACAGGTAAAGCCCTCCCAACCATTGTGCACATCTACAGTACGTGAAATGCAGGAAAGCAGCATCATCAGGGATCTCCACCACCCAGGACATACGCTCCTCCCACTGCTCCCACGAGAAAGGTGGTACAAGAGCATCAGGACTCAGACCATCAGATTCAGGAACTGTTACTACCCTTCAAACATGAGGCTCTTGAACCAAAGGGGATAACTTCACTCGCCTCATTATTGAAATGTTCCCACAACCAATGGATTCACTTTCAAGGACTCTTCCTCTTATGTCCTCAATATTATTTATTTACTTACTTATAATTGTTCCTTCTTTTTGTATTTGTACAGTCTGTTGTCTCCTGCATTCTAGACGAACACCCTAGTTGGGTGGTCTTTCATTGATTCTGTTATGGTTATTATTCTATAGATTTGCTGAGGATGCCTACAAGAAAGTGAATCTCAGCGTTGTATCAATGAAGAAATAAATACATTTTCTGGATGGTGTACAAACAACTATCTGGAAGTGAACCCCAGTAAAATGAAGGAGATGGTACAGGACTTTAGAAAACAACAGTACACTGTCCCAACCCTGGAAATAAGTGGCCAGTGGCGTGTTGGAGAATACAAGTACCTCGGCACAACTATAGATAACAAAATTACCTGCAAAACCAATGGTGGGTTGATACTCTCCAAGTGCCAACAGTGACTATTTTTTCTTAGGAAGATGCAGAAACTTCAGGTCCAGCCATTCATTTTCCAGACATTTTATAAATGTTTCGTTGAATCAATATTAACCTACAACACCACGGCATACCTTGGATCAATGAGCACTATCAATCTCAGCCCACTCGACAGAATTGGCAGAATAAGTAAAAAAAAACATTGGCCAGGAACAAGAATCACTCAGCAGCATCCATAAGAGTCCATAAGCATACGAATTCTGAATTCTGGCTCAGGTAAGAAACATTTTAATTATACAGTTTGGCTTCTCAAACCACCAAAACTTGCACAACAAATGTAAACTAAATAGTAGAAAGAAACTGAAGGAGCTCATAATTTCTTATTTCCACTATTTCACGTCAAGGAAGTGAAAATTAATTCAAAGGAGCATTAAATGTTTAATGAAAAAGACTGATTTACAAAAGTTGAACCATTGATAGTTACGATGAAAATAAATAATTCCATCTGAGTTTGAATACAGCACTAGACTGATGAACTAGGCTGAATATATCACTGGGTGGCCAGAAAACATCACCACTGAACTTTAAAGGAGACAAATAAACTTGAAACCTATATAAGTGAAAGTATTTGAGTCATTGGTGATGCTGATGTGATAGTGAAACAAAGTTTAAAACCATTATCATTAGTAATGCTGCAGAATCCGAACCATGGTTTTTCAGCTTAGCACCTTATAAGGCATATTTAATGAAACCAAAATTGGAGGATGAAATTCACTGGCTTCCCAGAGAGAAAATAATTGAACCTGTTAGCACTCTGGGGTGTATCAACTTTGTCAATGCAACAAATCCATCATGATTTGCACAGAATACAAGTCAACAGTTAATTAAATCTCCCTGCAAAAGTATGGCATTTCTGGAATAGAAGACTTATTTACAATTATGTTGTGGTGTTAGCTAAGCTTGTCAATTAGTTTGCAGACATTTCATTTCCAGTTGGGGTGACATCCTCAGTACGCAGTTGTGGGTGCCTCTTTGGGAGTGCTCGTGTTTATATAGCGCCCCCCCCCCCCCCGTTTGCTTGCCTCAGTGATGATTGGATTGCCTTCAGTTGCTTTTAAATTCTATTGGCTTGTGTTTCCTTGGCTCTTAGGCATTTATAGGTGGCATCTATTTCGAAACATATCCCTGACTGGTGACGAAACACCTGTCAGCTAATTGCCAAGCTCAATGAACACCGCAACATCAAATGCCTCAACCTGAGCTACTAATATTCACCACCATCCTTATTCACAATGTTGACCGGAGGGCAGCTGTTCAGCATACCGACTATGAGCTATACAGATCAGCAGGTAGTGCTGGAGGTTCAGTCCAAGTAGCCTATGAATGTCCACATACATTACAGCTCGTTTATAAACAACCACCTATTTTTCAGAGTCTTTTCTATACCTGTTATCTTTCAGAAAACCATGAGGGATAGCTGCTGCACATTCCTTGGGTCACTAGCACTTGAACAATTTCCTGTCTGAGAGTCTGTAGAGGAGAATGCCTACAGAATCTGTAAGTGTTAAGCAGAGTGAAGAAGACAGCCTTTATTGGAAGAGAAGAGTACTCGTCTGGTGAATAAAATATGAGACTTTAACACAGAGCAGTACTAAAGGACACAAGGCAAAAGCAATTACCAAAGCATAATTTAGCTGATGACATATCTGGGATTATCAAATTATTATGACCTCTTACCAAATCTAGCAATTCTCCACTCCGCTGTGCTGGTTGTTGTGAAGTGAATATGAAGCAGAGATAGACTGAAACTCGTTGAAAGGCTTTAACGTTGCCACAGTCTGCTGATGAACTAGTTCATCACCCAGTTGAGCTAAAGTTTAACTTGGCTGCTGATATATTATGTCAGTGCCATGTTGTTCAATGGAAGATGGTTCTGAAAAGCTGTTAAAGTGAATAACTAGAATATTGACTGCAAAGAGAAATACTCTCGGCTGAATAATGTAGATAAAGCTGTAGTGTTTGGATCACAGTAGTCCCCAGTGCATTCACATCCATTCACCATTTACACAGATCATAACCCTGATTATGCTGTTCCCTGAAATGAGGCCAGTGCCTCAAATGATTTCCCTACCAATCCAAAAATGGTCTTTGACCTTGGCAGCATATGAACCAGGAAATATTATGCAAACACACTTGCTCATCTTTTCATGTCAGAGACAAATGCTGATAACTAAATATAGATCCAAGAGCTGATCTTGGACTGTCTGGTTATTTTGCCTCTTGGCAACGTACACATTGTCTACAGCAAAAGATCTTGCACTGCCTGAAATGGGGGTCAAATGGTCTGTCAGAGAAAGGAGGTCACCAGTGGCTTTGAGAAGACTTGTGAAATAAAATTAATGTTATTTAGGGATACAGTTCAGAATGGGCCCTTCCAGCCCAACAAGCCACACTGCCCAGCCACCCACCTAGTTAACCCTAGCCTAATTACCGTACAATTTACAATGACCAATTAACTCACTAACCAGTACGTCTTTGGACTGTGGGAGGAAACCAGAGCACCTGGAGGAAATCCACATATTCATGGGAAGAGCATACAAGTTTCTTCCAGACAGCACTGGAATTAAACTCTGAACTCAGATGCTCTGAGCAACACACACTAAATACTTGAAGAACTCGGCAGGTCAGGCAGCATCTATGGAAATGAATAAACAGTCGATGTTTCAAGCAGAGACACTTCTTCAGCACTGGAAAGGAAGGGGGAAGATGACAGAATACAAAGGTGGGGAGAGGGAATGAAAGACTAGCTGGAAGCTGTGTGTAGGAAAAGCAAGGGTCGGAGAAGAAGGAACCTAAAAGGAAAGGAGCGTGTAGCATAGGAGAAAGGGAAGAAGAAAAACAACAGGTGGAGGTGATAGGCAGGTGAGGAGAAGAGGGAAAAGGCCAAAGTGGGAAAAAGAAGCAGAGGGAAGGACAAGGGAAAAAAATTCCAGAAGGAGAAATCCATGTTCATATCATTAGGTTGGAGGGCATCGAGACAGAATATGAGTTGTTGCTCTTCCACCCTGAGAAAGGTCTCATTGTGGCACAAGAGGAGACCACGGACTGATATATTGGAATAGGAATGGGGGAACAGAAATTAAAATAGTTGTCCACCAGGAAATTCCCCTTTTGGCAGACGGAATGGAGGTGCGCGAGAAAGCAGTCCCCCAATTCATGTCAGGTCTCAACAATGTAGAAAAGACCGTATCAGAGGCACCAATACAACAGACAATCCCAACAGATTCATATGTGCAAGGACTGTTTTTGAGCCCTGAATGGAGGTGAGGGAGAAGGTAGATGGGCAGATTGACAGACAGTTTGCCGATTGCGTCACCTCTGATCTGGCCAACATTTACGAGCCGGGCGGCACCTAATTAATTAGTTTGTTTATTTCAGCTTTTTTTTCTTAAAGGTGTGTTGAGTGCATTCTGACCTCCACTGTACTCCTGCATGCTTCGCGGATCAGTACCGGTCGATGGCCCAGAGGGTGGGGGCCACTGCACCACCCCAACCTCTGACGACTCAGCCTAACACACCATCATCAGTGTGCTCGGCACTGTCCCAATTCCGGTAAGTGATACTACACTGTACATACATTATTGCTACTTTATATCCGCTGTGTATTTTTACATGTTATTTGGTATGATTTGGCAGCTTCATAGCTTAAAGGTTACTGGAGAGCGCTTGCGCCGTGTTTTTGCGGACAGCGCTTGCACAGTGTTTCTGCTGAGAGCGCTTGCGTGAGATTTTCGCTACGGAGAACAGTGCAGCAATGACTGTGGAAAAGCACTTCTACTTTACATAGGCTGTGTATTCATCATATCATTCCTGCTTTTACTGTATGTCAGTGTTATTTTAGGTTTTATGTGTTATTTGGCATGATTTGGTAGGTTATTTTTGGGTCTGCGAACGCTCACAAATTTTTCTCATATAAATTAATGGTAATTGCTTCTTCGCTTTACGACATTCCGGCTTACGAACCGTTTCATAGGAGCACTCTACCTTCGGATGGCAGGGCAAACCTGGTACTCAATGATCCCGATTTTATGGAACAAATTTAAAAAGAAATTGGTCTTTACTTAGAATTCAATGATAATGGAGAGGTTTCACCTCCCATTCTATGGGATACTCTGAAGGCTGACTTAAGAGGGAAAATTATAGTGATATCTTCATATAAGAAAAAAATAAGGAATAAAACATTTGAGGAATTACAAAATAAACTGAAGGAACTAGAAAAAAAACACAAATTGAGTTTGGTACAGGATACACTAGAGGAAATTTAAAAAATTAGGAATGAAATTAAATGGGCCGGCTAGTGGTGCAACAACATCGACGCCGGACCCGGGAGCGGAGGTTCCCGGGTTCAAAACTAGTCGGGTCCAACCCCGAGTACGCTTTCCATCCATGCCAGGTTGAGTGTCGAGATCGCAACTCGACCTCATAAAACAAAGGGAAAATACTGCGAAAATGTGTGTCTGAGGAGTGGTGCGTCACACTGTCTCTCTCTCTCACTCCACGCCTTGTAAAATCCATGAAAAAGACATCATCACGAACGCACGCACGGACACGCAGACGCGCATGCACGCACAGACTCGGACGCACGCAGGCACATGCCAGAAAAAAAGGAATGAAATTAAAAGTTTGGCTACACAAGAAATCAGAAAATATTTAATATTTCTGAAACAGAGACATTATGAAAGTGGATCTAAATCTATGAAAATACTGGCATGGAAACTGAAAAAAAAGATAGCAGAAAATTCAATTCATAGAATTAGGGATCCGAGAACAAAAGTGATTAAAAAATAAGCTAAGTGAAATTCAAGAAGCTTTTGAAATGTTTTACAAAACTCTATATTCCAAAGTTCCAGGGGGAAGCATAACCCAAATTGACACCTTCCTGAATTCTCCAGAGTTACCCACTTTAAGCAAAGAACAAAATAGAACGATGACTGCTAACATAACTGAAATTGAACTAAAAACTGCAATTAGTAGGCTTAAATTAAGCAAGTCATCAGGATCAGATGGATATACGGCAGAGTGGTATAAAGAGTTTAGAAGTGAGTTAATTCCTGTTTTACTCCTCACACTGAACTGGGCCCTAAGAAAGGCACAAATGCCACCCAGCTGGAAGGAGGCGATAATCTCAGCTATACCGAAAGAAGGCAAGGATAAAATGGAATGCGGGTCATTTAGACCAATATCTGTCCTTAATGTGAATTATAGATATTTACCTCCATCATGGCCAAATGATGAGGGGAGTTTCTACCCACACTGATATATAATGATCAGATAGGTTTTATACAACAAGACAATATATGAAGGACACTGTCCATTATGGATCATATAAAAAATGAAATTGAAGCAATAGTGATCAGCATGGATGCTGAAAAGGCATTTGATTTGGTTAATTGGAATTTTCTTTACAGAGTTTTACATAGATTTAGTCTACATGACACAATTATTAAAACTAAACAGGCACTATACGACAACCCTACTGCTAGGATTAAAATCAATGGATACCTATCTAATAGTTTTACCCTAGAAAGGGGCACGAGACAGGGTTGTGCATGGTCACCGCTACTCTTCGTATTATATCTGGAACCATTAGCTCAATACATCAGACAAAATGAAGATATCAGGGGAATTACTATTAAAGGGACAGAGCATAAATTGGCCTGTTACGCGGATGACATTTTGATCTACCTAGGGCAACCAACATACTCTTTACCTAAACTGATGCAATCCTTTGAACAATATGGCCAATTATCAGGATACAAGATCAACATAGATGCAACCCAACCACTTTCATAAAACTATAGCCCACCAAGAGAAATTGAAAGTAGATATCCTTGGGCATGGCAAACAGAGTCCATCAAATATTTGGGCATCATTATGCCACAAGATTTGGCAAAATTATCAGAATTCAATTATCAGCCTATATATATAAAAATTTAAGGAAGATATAACAAGATGGAATCTAATTCCTTTTCTTGGTCTCAGTTCAAGGATTGAATCTATTAAAATGAATATACTGCCCAGACTATTATATCTCTTTCAGACCCTACAAATAGAGATTAACCAAAATCAATTCAATGAATGGAACAAGATGCTATCAAGATATATATGGCAAGGTAAAAGGCCTAGGGTTCATCTCAAAACTTTGCAATTGGCCAAGGAAAAGGGGGGATGGGGCCTACCTTCTCTTAGAGATTATTATTTTGCAGCACATTTGAGAGCCGTGATATGCTGGTGCAACCTATCATATGGCCCTCAATGGAAAAACATTGAGGAGAGGATACTTTCCATCCCCATACAGGCAATTTTGGCTGATAACAACCTACAGAGTTACATAAATAATATTGACAACCCGTGGGTGAAATGGACTCTTAAAATATGGAACACTGTTATAAAAGAATATAAACTAGAGAGAGACATTGCAATTCTTAAATGGTGTGCATATGACTCCGATTTTATGCCGAATAAACTTGATGCTAGATTTAAGGACTGGACAGCTAAAGGAATTACATTTATTTGCAATATAATGAAAGAAGGAACACTGTTCAGTTTTGAAATGCTGAAAGAGAAACACTTATTATAAAAACAAGACTTTTACTGGTATTTACAGATGCGACAGTATGTTAATAGGATGGTAAAAAATGTAACCAAGGCAGGTACATGTCTGATAGAACTATTTAGAAAAGCATATAATTCAGACAACGGTAGTAAAATCATTTCAAGCATGTTTGAGGGTTTGTCAAATCTTAAAACACATTCGACTTCATACATTAAAACAAAATGGGAGAAGAAAGGAGGGATAATAATATCTGAGGAAGACTGGACAATAATATGGAGGTATCAATGGAAGTATACCAGTTCACAGAAATGGAGGGAGTTCGGGTGGAAAAACTTGATAAGATATTTTATTACACCCTCTCAGAAATCCCATTATGATAGTAACCCCCCTGTTTGCTGGAGAAATTGTGGAAATCAAAATGCAAACCATTACCATATTTTCTGGGAATGCCCCGTTATCAAAGACTATTGGAGTGGGATACATAATGCCCTACAAGACATCTTTAAATGTGAAACACCCTCAGAGAGTAAGACCATATATTTTGGGTATATACCTCAAGAATGGTTGAAAAGATATACAGTAAATATTTAATGAATGTACTGCTGGTGGCTGGTAAAAAACCCTTACCAGGAAATGGTTATCACAGGAGAGCCTGACTTTAAATGTATGGATGGAAATTACAATGGACATTTACAAAATGGAGAAGACAACAGCATCTGTTAATCATGTTGGAACAATTTTATTCATACTGGGAAAAATGGTTTAACTACATAACGCCTCATAGGCTTGATTTTATTCTCACAAGTCAATGAATATGTTGTAACCCTATCCTGTACATAGTTTCCTTCTTTCGATTGTTCTTTCTTTCCTCCCCTTTCTATAAGTGTATACTCAGAAAAATATTATGTGGAGATTTGTGACAAATATGATTATATAATATATATTACAGTATCTGAAATACATCTTATGGAAATGTTTCTTTGATGATGAAATTCAATAAAAAAATAAATTACAAAAAAAAAGAATAGAGGTTCACATTTAAGTGTGGTCTAATCAACAATCTGCAATTCGAAGATAACTCTCATTTGTTAGTTCCGACAACAGGAGCAGAATTTGCTTTTCTCCCATTTTCTTTCAAAAGCTAAAGAGTTACTTTTATCCGATGTAAATCTATTTTATTCTAGTCGGTAATCAACTATCTAATGAGATTGAAGAGAGATAAATGCAAACTTTATATCATGTGTAAACAAGTAACCATTATTGCATCAATTAGCAAAGCATGCTGATTTTATTATGATACTCAGGACTTCTGTTAAGACCCACACAAGGCAAGGATGCTATTGTACATTGAAAATTTACCACCAAGTTCTAAAATGTATTAAATCTTTATACGTAGCATTCCAAGGAAATGATAGTGTCATCATATCAGAATAGCAAAGCTTGGAGATAGGCCTTTGATTCAATTCATTCGCGGTGACCATAGTGCACATCATGTTAGTCCCACATGCCCACGTATTTCCCATATTCCTCAAAACACTTTCTATCTATGTACTTATAAAATGTTATCATACCTGAGTCAACAACTTCCCCTGCTTTCTCTTTTCGCATAGCCAGCCTCTGCATGAGGCAGAACAAAAGAAATCATCTAAAGATCATGGTAACAACACCAATATGACAAATGGAGAAGGTTTCTGGTAGCAGAAGAAAATAGGGCAGTGAAATAATGAAACCCCTCCTTGGCTGAATATGCCACAGGGACCATAAATGAGAATCCCAGCCAAAAATGTTTGGACATTATTTATGAATGAGTGATATACACAGAACAGTTCAATGTGTACTGTATATAAGTGTTTTATTAACAAAAAATGTGCATGAAAGTAACAAAAATGGTTTAGAATCTTGAAGAAAAGATTACAGACATTTTCGCTGCTAAGATTTCATTGCTCTTTTATATCTTCTCACCTACTAAGTTATTCTGAGAGTAGCATGAATGTGACATATAACTAAAAGGAACATTGCACTGACAATGTCAGATTCACTGTAGCATTACACAGGGAAACCCAGCACTGCAGTTTTATTAACATTGAAATTGAACATACAGTACTTAGATGGTCTATATTGCTGTGTTAACACAATAAAATTATTTCTACCCCTTTGTCTAATGACAGTGCAGCCGACAGATTCAGATGAATCTAAAGAGAGTCATGGCAAATATCACCTGACGACACAAATGCCAAACGTTCTGAATAATTATATAGTGACTATTGGAGTTTTACTGCACTTCTGTTTCAATGAACATTAGATGGCATCATAGTCCCTGGTCTAGCCTTTATTGCTGGTTTCTTAGGACTGCAGGCAGCAAATCCCCTGAGTCTTGTGGCCACACTCAGCCGTAATACTTTGCTGCAATTGAAGAACAAGAAAAGTTTCCATTCCTATAATTTACATGTTGATATGGATCACAGAAGAATTTATGCAAGGTAAATGTTCATTTGTGGGAAGACCACATAATGTATTTATCCTCAAAGACTAAACTAACAGATTTTCTGTGGCTAGCACTACCCGGAGCATCAGCCTGGAGAGCCAGGGCTTCCCGCTATTTCTCATGCTCATCACTCCAATTGGTGGCCATGGCACCGTTGCTCACCACTGATACAAGAGTCAAGCATGACAGAATGTTTGTGAAAACACCACAGGTATATTGCAGATGAAATTCCAGTATACGCATCGGTCTGGAAGCACACTGCAGATGGGGAAGAATACCTTTGCAGCATAATCTAGATCTCCAAAAGCAGCTGCTGGTGTCAGAGGAAAAGCTGAACACTAATCCAGAGCTGAGTGAAATGGGAAAAGGCTGAAGAATACCAAGAACAAATTTTAAAAAAGTCGATGCCTAAGGCTGCTTAAGAGATAGGTGTAGAAGAACACCATGGTCTTATTGCTCAGCAGAGCAGAGGGGAGAGGCAATGGCACAGACAATAAAGAAGTTCCCTACAGAAATGTGCTAAACCACAGACCCCATTTTTAACTTCTTCACATTCCAAACGATATTACTGAATGCTTCATTAATAATTAGTCTGGAGAACACACTCAACCCTCACATCCTCTTTTGCAGGCTGCTGCATAGTTCCTAACACTTGAATAAATCCTGATCGATTTACTGAAGTAGCTGGCTCCAACTGTTTTAAGTCGTAGTGGTATGCTGCTGTTATCTTACTGGGGAAATGACAGCCAAGGGCTGATAAACCTTCCGCAGATTGGAGCACATCGGAGTACCACCAGGTGCATTAAACTCAATGGGAACCACAAAGGAGCCTCTTTGGCTCTTTACTCTGGGTGTTAACTACAACAGTTTCAAACATGGTGAATTTGTGGAATTTATTACTACAGGCAGCTGTGGAGGCCAGGTCGTTGGAGGTATTTAAGGCAGAGCTTGATAGGTTCTTGATTGGACAAGGCATCAAAGGTTATGGGGAGCAGGCTTGGGAGTGGGGCTGAGATGGGGAGACAAGGATCGGCCATGATTGAAGGCAGACCAGACTTCATAGGCCAAATGGCCTAATTCTGCTCCTATGTCTTATGGCTTTGGCTCATCTTTGTGTGAGGTCCAAGTGGGAGGTAGTGTAACTCACCTGCCAGAAAGATTGAAGTCTGATTTCTAGTCATCTATCTTTACAGAAGTAGCTTACAATCATTAATGAAATTGCAGTATACGGTAACAAAAAAAATCCATCTCATTCAGATGTAAGGCTTGCCCACCATTTCTGAAAACCAGATGTTGTAATCTTTAACTTAGAGTCACAGAGTTCGAGTTGTACAACATGGGAAAAGGCCCTTCAATCCATACACATCCTTGTCAACCACGATCAACATTCAAGATAATCCCATTCTCAGCACTTGCCCCTTATCTGCCTACACCCTTGTCATCCATCTAGCTGTCTAGATTCTTCTTAAATGTATCTAATGCACCTGTCACAAGCAATTCTTTGAGCAGCTTGTTCTATCTAACCACTGCAAGCTGTGTAAAGAAAAAATTGCCCCTCAGATTCTTAATAAACCTTTCACCTCTAACCTTAAATGTATGTTCTCTAGTTTTAGAATTCCCAACACTGGAAAGAAGACCACTCACTATCTATGCCCCTCATGATTTTATATACCTACATGAGATGACTGCTCAACCTCTTATAATCCAATGAGTAAAGGATAGCCTATCTAACCTTTCGCTATAACTTAGTCTTCCAATCCTGGTAACATCAGTGTAAATCTTTTCTGCATTCTTTCCAGTTTAATCACATGCTTCCTAATATAGGGTGAACATAACTGAATACAATACTCCATGTATGGTCACACCAGCTTCAGTGAAATGAAATAAATTTGGGAATGCAAGAGCTGAGGCTACAAAAATTTAGGATAAGGAGTCTTTGATGGTGTGCAAGCAATTGATTAGGAAAAAAGTTACTGGCATAGGAGAAGCATTCATCCAATAAGACTACAAGTTAATTTGCCTCTTCATATGCCAGAACATTAAAAACAATCTCATGGCCCTCAACATCAAAACTCTAGTGCAATATAAATTAATAATATAATACAACTATGAAGACCATGGGGTCTCCTCCACCTAATCTAATATTTTGCCACAACATGAACACTCACCCTCACCTGGTCAGCAATGGGCTCTGACTTGTTTTTCAAGTTTTTACTGAGTGGTCACCATGACTGGATAACAGTGAAGTCAGGAGAGTAGGTGGAAGTCCTGTAACAACCCTTCTTAGACGATTGACACTTTCCAAACCTTCTTCGAAGAAATAAACATGAGATTCTTCAGATGCTGAAAATCATAAGCACCACACACAAAATGCTAGAACTCAGCAAGTCAGGCAGCATTTACAGTGGGAAATGAGCAGTCATCATTTCAGGCCAAGATCCTGTTCCGATGAAGGTCTCGGTCCAAAACATTGATAGTTTATTCCCCTCCATAGATTCTGCCCGACTTGCTGAGTTCCTCCAGCATTTTGAATGTTGCTGCTTCCAAGAAATGCCTGCCTGCTTCGAGAAAAACAATTGCTGCCACCTACAGACAATGACTAGCAATGCATGCTGAACAGGACAGTAAGACCATAACATCCTAAGACATACAGCAGAATTAGGCCATTTAGCCTATCGAGTCTGCTCAGCCATTCCATTCCAGGCTGATTTATTTTCCCTCTAAACCCCATTCTCCTGCCTTCTCCCAGTAACATTTGATTCTGTGATTAATCAACTTCCACCTTAGCCAGCACAACTGTCTGTGCAGTGAATTCCACCTATTCACCACTCTCTGGCTAAAGAAATCTTTCCTCATCTCAGTTTAAAATGGATGTTCCTCAATTCTGAAGCAGTGCCCTTTGGTCCTGGACTTCCCTACTATTGGGAACATCTTCTCCACATCTACTTTATCTAGACCTTTCAATATTTGATAAACTGCAATGAGTTCCTCCCTCATTCTTCTGAACTCCAATGAGTACAGGCCCAGAGCTATCAAATGCTCATGTGTTAACCCTTTCATTCCTGGAATCATTCCCATGAACCATCTCTGGACCCTTACCAATGCCAGCACATCGTTTCTTAGATAAAGGGCCCAAAACTGCTCGCAATACCCCAATTGTAGTCTGGGCAATGCCTTATAAAGCCTCAGCATTACATCCTTGCTTTTGTATTCTAGTTCTCTAAAAATTAATGCTAACATTTCATGTGCCTTCCTTACCACCAACTTAACCTTCAAGTTAACCTTCAGAGAATCCTGCACAAGGACTCTCAAGTCCCTTTGTACCTCTGCGTTTTGAATTTTCTACCCATTTAGAAAATCGTCCACACCTTTAATCCTTCTACCAAAATGCATGACCATGCACTTCCCTATGCAATATTCCATCTTCCACTTCTTTGCCCCTTCTTCCAGTCTGACCAAGAGGAGGGGAATCTGCAGACACCCTGTTTCCTCAACACTATCTGTACCTCCACCTATCTTCGTATCATCTGCAAACTCAGGTTCAGGTGCAACCTGTCCTTTTTGTACAGGTCATACCTTCCCCAAAAGAGATCCCAATGATCCAGAAATCGGACACCCTACACCGGCTGCCTATTCCCTTTCCCTCCCCTGACGGTCACCCAGGTACCTGCCTCCTGCAACTTAGGGGTGATTACCTCCCTGTAACTCCCATCTATCATCTCATTTTCCTGAATGAGCCAAAGGTCAGCTAGCTGCAGGTCCAGTTCCTTAACAGTCTCTAAGGAGCTGCACCTCAATGCACTTCATACAGATGCAGTCATCAGGGAGAGTTCCCACATCTCACAAAGAGAAAATTCCTCTACCTCCAAAACAGTTCAAAATGGATTAGCAATGCATTAACAGAAATAAAAACCTACAAGGAACTTATTCACTTAGAACCTTTGCCCATGCTTGCCAGTGCCTGGCCACACTAACACTGGCCCGCTCCCACTGCTCTGCTTACACCTCTCTTCTTCCTATTGGCCCTGCATTGAATGCAGTCTACCAAAAGGAACCCCAAGACCATAAGACATAGGAGCAGAATTAGGTCTGCTCTGCTATTCAATCATGGCTGATCCTTATTTTTCCCCTTCTCTACCTCATTCCCTGACCTTCTGCCTGTAACATTTGATGCCGCGTCCAAACAAGAACCTATCAAGCTCTGCCTTAAATACACCCAACAACCTGGCCTCCACAGCTACCTGTGGTAACAAATTCCACAAGTTCACCACCCTGTGGCTAAAGAAATTTCTCCACATCTCTGTTTAAACAGATGCCCCTCTATCCTGAGGCTGTGCCCTCTTGTCCTCACCATGGGAAACATCCTTTTTACATCTACTCTGTCTAGGCCTTTGAACATTCAAAAGTTTTCAATGAGATCCCCCCCTCCATTCTTCTAAATTCCAGCAAGTACAGACCCAGAGCCACGCACTCCTCTTATAATAAGCTGTTCATTCCTGGAATCATCTTTGTGAACCACCTCTGGACTCCCTCTAATGCCAGCACATCTTTTCTTAGATGAGGAGCCCAAAACTGTTCACAATAGTTAAGCTGCAGCCTCACCAGTGCCTTATAAAGCCTCAGCATCACATCCCTGCTCTTGTATTCTAGACCTCTTGAAATGAATGCTAACATTGCATTTGCCTTCCTCACCACTGACTCAACTTGCAAGTTAACCTTCAGGATGTTCTGCACAAGGACTTCCAAGTCCCTTTACATCTCAGGTTTTCGGATATTATCCCCGTTTAGAAGTTAGTCAGCACATTTATTTCTATTACCAAAGTGCATGACCATGCATTTTCCAACGTTGTATTTCATTTGCATCTTTCTTGCCCATTCTCCTAATCAGTCTAAGTCCTTCTGCATCCCACTCATCTCCTGAACACTACCTGCCCCTCTACCAATCCTCATATCATCCACAACATTGGCAACAAAGCCATCTATACTATCATCAAAATCATTGATATACAGTATAAAAAGCAGTCCCAACACTGACCCCTGCAGAACACTACTAGTCACTGGCAGCCAACCAGAAAAGGATCCTTTTATTCCCACTCACTGCCTCCTACCAATCAGCCAATACCGAGTCAAAAGCTCTGGAGTTCTTATTAAACCTCACGCTACGTCACCAAGAAACACCCTCTCACACTGATTGCAATCTGCTGTAAAGACCGAAAGCCTAGAGCTCTTTTTAAACCTCGCACTGTGACACAAATAAACCACCTCTCGCACTAATTGCAGCCCGCTGCCTTCTTACACTAATTGCAACAAGTCCGTGATCAACACAGATAAACGTAGTAAAGATAGACTCAGGATTTGTAAAAATGTTCCAACAGAATCGGAAACAAGATTTTTTTTGCTACATTTGTGAGTTGATCTGTCATGAATATTCCATGTATCACAATAATCAAGTTATTTGTAGCATCAAAATCAAATGAAGGCCAATCTAAACACCAGAGATTCTGCAGATGTTGGAAATCCAGAGCATCACACACACACACACACACACACACACACGCAAAGTGCTGGAGGAACTCAGCAGGTCAGGCAGCATCTATGGAAATGAATAAACATTCAATGTTTTGGCTAAGACTGGACAGGAAGGGGAAAGGTGCCAGAGTGAAATGACAGGGAAAGGGAAAGAAGCTGCTGGAAAGTGACAGGTGAAGCCACGTGGGTAGTTTACGGAAGGATGCTCCTCCACCCTGTGTGTGGCCTCATTGTAGAAAAAGAAGTGGCCAAGGACTGACATGTTGAAACAGGAATTAAACTGGTTGGCCACCGGGAGATTCCACTTTTGAGGGATAGAGCAGAGGTGCTTGACAAAGCGGTCCCCCAATTTACATCAGGTCTTACCAATGTAAGGAGCAGTGGTATAGTAAACTGAATGCCTCATATTCCATCTGGATACCCTCCAACACAATGGCATAAACATTCATCTCTCCTTCTGGTAATACTTTTTCTTTCTTCCCTTTCCCCTCCCTTCCCTCTCCTATTCCCCACTATGGCCTCTTAACTCTTTTCCTCACCTGTTCATCACCTCTCCCGATGCCCCTCCTTCTCTTCTTTCTCCCATGGTACACCTTGCTCTCCCATCAGATTCTGTCTTCTCCAGCTCTTTACCAGTCCCACCCACCTGACTTCACCTATCACCTTCTAGCTTGACCTCATTCCCTTCTCCTCACCTTTTTATTCTGGTGTCTACCACCCTCCCTTTCCAATCCTAGTGAAGCGCCTCAGCCTGATGCATCAACTGTTTATTTATCTTCACAGATGCTGAGTGACTTTCTGAGTTCCTCCAGCATTCTGTGTGTGCTGCTGTGGACCAATCTAGCGACTAAAATAGTCTGACAGATGCAGCAGAGCTTCACTGCCAAGTGGAACTCCCATTATTTACAGACCAGGTTTGTATAGGAAACGTGGGCTGAATACGAGTAAGAAACAGTATATCTGTGTAGCTACACCTCATCAATGTAAGTCACTGAAACTTTGAGAGAAAGCTGGAGATTCAACTACTGCACTTATGCTTGCTTTGTGCATCTGTTGCTAAAAACATCATGTGATAGCTTGCCCCATGCATAGAAACTAATGAGAATTAGTTCCTGTACATTATGTTTGTTTCCTTTAAAAAATACTTGAGAAAAGTAAACTACAGAACATCTTCACTCAGATCCTTATTAGACCTACAATTTTTTAAAAACTCTGCAAAGTGGCAAATAATTGGTAGAATATACTACATTATTCACTCAAAGCCAGTAAGGAAATGTTATCAACCAGTCCCATTCAACTCAAGCGGGAACAAAAATACCGTACTTCAGGAAAGAAAATATAATTTTAATTTTAAAGTTGGCAGACACCAGATGTCTCAAAGATGCCTCAATTGTGAATTTCTAGCTTTCAACAACAACTAAAGGAAATAAAGTATCATTATTTTGGCTTATCTTTTAATTATTAATTTAACATTAGTTATTTAAATATCATTGGAAAGTAATAAAGTAATTACAATTGCTACATTAATCTCAAATTAAACTACAGCAACAGTTTTACTTTATCTACCATGAATAAGACCGCAAGACATAGAAGCAAATTAGGCTATTTGGTCCACAAAGTCTGTTCCATTATTCCATCATAGCCGATTTATTATTCCTCTGAACCTCACTCTCTTGCCTTCTCTCAGTAACCTTTGATATCCCAATAATCAAGTACTTATCAACACCCACTTTAAGTATATTTAATTTCTTGGCCTCCACAGCAGTCAATGATAATGAATTCCACAAATTCACCACCATCTAGCTAAAGAAATTCCACCAGAACTCTGTAATGTGGATGTCCCTCTATTTTGAGGCCATGCCCTCAGGGTCTAGACTTTCCCACTATAGGAAACATCCTCTCCACATCCACTCTTTCTTGCCCTTTCAATCTTCAGTGGAGCTCAATCAGAACCCCCTCCTCGTTCTTCTAAACTCCAGCGAGTAGAGGTGCAGAGCTATCATATGCTCCTTAGACGTTAACCCTTTCACACCCAGAATTAATCAATTGAACTTCCTCTGGACCCTCTCCAATGTCAGCACATCTTTTCAAGGGCCCCAATACTGATCACAATACTCCGAGTAGAGTCTGACCGATGCCTTATAAAGCCTCTGTTTGTTTTTACATTCTAATCCTCTCGAAATGTATGCTAACAGTGCATTTGCCTTCCTTACCACTGACTCAACCAACAAGTCAACCTTTAGGGAATCCTGCACAAGTCCTCTGCTCTTCAGATTTCTAAATGGGGAGAAAAATTCAGAAAATAGTCTACACCTTTACTCCTTCTGCCAAAGTGCATGACCATACACTTCCCTACACTATATTCCCAACTAGTAACACAAAATGGACAATATTACACATAATGTCATGGACTGAAACTGGATTTTCCTTTCATTGCTATTTTTCTGACAGCTCAGAGGTATAGGATGACCGTGGGTTGATAATCTACGATAAATGGCTTGGTCATTTTATGGACGGGGTGGGAACGGGGGTGGATCATTAAATTGACGAGTGGCTAGAAGTACACATTACCCTTGCATATTGAATGGGGGAATGGGGGTGCGCTGCAAACCTGGCACGATCTGCATTTGTTTTTTTGTAAATGACACTGAACACTAAATAAACTACATTACACTGGAAAAAGTGATATTTCACTCAGATTGACTGCCTGGATCCCTGGACTGTGGGAAAGGAAAAGCTCAAAAGACAGATGCTACATTGACAGCAGCTGGATAAAAAAAAAATGATGAGAAGGAAAGTGGTTTGTAAAAATGGAAGGACAAACCAAGTGATTGAGAAAGTAACAATTACTTTGCAATAGGAAAGGGAAACACTTGGGGATTGCTAACATTATAGAGTGAAGAAGCCAGTGAGCTCAAAGTACAAAGTACATTTATTATCAAAGTATGAATACCATATAACAACCTTCTGATTCATCTTGCGCGGGGTGAAGAGGGCCCTATCCTTATTCTGGTTAGTAAGAAAGGATTCAAAAGCAGAAGCATCACCAGAAGCCCAGGCAATTATGGTAGAGGGGAAGGCATGATTAAAGGGGAAACAAAAAGACATTTCAAAGGACACCTGGAAAAGGCTTGTTCTAACTTGCAGCATCCAATATTACCACTAGAGGTAGCAAATACATTGATTTTACACTCCTTAAAATGAACTTCTAGTTGCAACCAAAGATTTCTGAGTTCTGAATTTAGATGCTAATAACCACTTCATATTTTTGCATTCTTATTGTAAGTTTTCAGCATTTGTTCTTCATTTTATATTCGTGAGTACATTCTGTTATTGGTAAGTTTATGCATGATTACTAAACTTTAAAAAAAAACTTAGCTTCACAAAGATTCTAACCCTTCATTCACAACCAAAGTGGTTGTTATAGCTTCAATTAGCAGGATTTTATCTCAGTATGTGTCCACAAATAAAAATTATCCTACAATTTATAGGTGTTGATTACAAAAGAAAGGACACTATAATGTCTGTTTTAAAAAGGCAGTTAATATCATTCAATCTAAAATCTTAAGTCAAATCTAACAGAATTCAAGGTTGATGATCTGTTTCTGCTATGGAGGACCTGTCAGGTGAGGAGAGATCGAGTTGGAAAGCCTTAGAGAAAAGAGGTTTAAAGAATAAACAGTGACTTCATTGAAATACACTAATAATACACTAATACACTAAGACTGGACAGGGTAATTAAGTTGAGGATGTGCTCCTTGGCAGAGGAGTTGAGAACTATCAAAGTGTTAGGTCACTGAAGACTGAAATGATGAGAAATTCTTTCAAATGGTATTGAATCTTTGGATTTCTCAGCCTAAAGAACTTGTAGAAGCTCAGTCACTGGTTTCATCCAAAACCAAGATCGATTGATTGTTCAATTTAAAAGGAATCAAGGGAATAACTCAAGTAAATGAGCCACGGTTAAATAATGAAACAACTCATGAAGCTGAGTAGCAAACGCCTGGTTACATTTTTTATATATGTTATAGAATCATTTTAAAAAAGTACAGCACAGAACCAAGACCTTCAGCCCATCCAGTCCGTGCTGAATAGTTAAACTGCCGACTTCCATTGACCTCCACCTGGATCACAGCCCTTCATACCGCGACCATCCATGTACCTAGCCGAACTTTTCTTGAATGTTGAAATCGAGCTCGCATGCACACTTGTGCTGGCAGCTCATTCCACATTTTCATGACCCACTGAGTGAAGAAGTTTCCCCCATGTTCCCCTTAAACTTTTCACCTTTCATCCTTAACCCATGACATCTGGTTGTAGTCCCACCCAACCTCAGTGGAAAAAGCCTGCTTGCATTGACACCCTATCTATACCCCTCATACAAACGATAATTTTGTACATCTCTATCAAATCTCCTCTCAATCTTCTACATTCCAAAGAATAATGCCCTAACCTATTCAATTTTTCCTTACCTCAGGTTCTCCAGACCATGCAACATTCTTGTAAATCTTCTCTCTATTCTTTCTATCTTGTTGATATCTTTCCTGTCGGTAGGGGACCAAACCTGCACACAATACTCCAATTAGTCCTCGCTAATGTCTTATACAAATTCAACATACCATCTCCTACATTCAGTACCTTGATTTATGAAGGCTATTGTGCCAAAAGGATTCTTTATGACCCTATTTATATGTGACAACATTTTCAATGAACTATGGACCTGTATTCCCAGTTCCCTTTGTTCTACCACACTCCCCTGTACCCTGCCGTTCACTGTGCAAAACCTTCCCTGGTTGGTCCTACAAAAATGCAACACCTCGTATGCGTCTGCATTAAATTCCATCTGCCATTTTCAACCCATTTTTCCAGCTGGTCCAGACTCCTGCTGCAAGTTATGATACCCTCCTTACTGTCTCAAACCTTGGTGACATCCACAAATTTGCTGATCCAGTTAACAACACTGTCATCTATATCAACAACCACGGACCCTGTGGCACTCCACTAGTCACATGCCTCCAGTCAGAGAAGCAACCATTCACCATCACTCTCAGCCTCTCCCACAAAGTCAATGCCTAATCCCTTTTACTACTTCAGCTTGAATCCTGAGTGACTGAACCTTCTTGACCAACATCCCAATATGGGACCTCGTCATATGTCTTGTCAAGTTCACGTAGACCACATCCACTGCCTTGCCTTCATCCACATTCCTGGTAGTTCCCAAAAATAAACTCTAAGGTTGGTAAGACATGACCAACCACACATGAAGCCATGCTGACAATCCCTAATCAGTCTATGTCTATTCAAATAGTTATTTATCTGGTCCCTTAGAATACCTTCCATTAACTTTCCCACTACTGATGTCAGGGTCACCAGCCAATAGTTTCCTGGTTTATTTTTAGAGCCTTTCTTAAACAGCGAAACAATATTAGCTATCCTCCAATCCTCTGGTATCTTACCAGTCAGGAAGGATAATTTAAACATCTCTGCTAGGGTCCTGGCAATTTCTGCACTTGCCTCCTGCAGGGTCTGGGGGAATGCCTTGTCAGGCCCTGGGGATTTATCCACCCCGAATTGCCTCAAGACAACAAACACCTGCAAATTGTATCAGGTCAATGAAGCTGTGTCCGCCTTGCCTCACTTCTGAATAAATACAGGAGAAAATGAATGATACACATACTCCATGAAAGATGGAGAAATGCCCAAGGGGGAAGCTAAACAAATGTAGATGCTTTGGTAGACTTGGCCGTCATTAAGTCTAGCTAATCCAGAATGACAATTAATTATGCCAATAAAACATTTAACAGTGTGCCACAGAATCGGAAACTTATAACGAAAGAGACTATTTGGTGCCAGCTAAAACCAGGCAAGTGGCTGAGCAAGATATGAATCAAATTGTAACAAGCCCTGATCAAACCCTACATTGGGTCAGGACCTTCAAGATGAAAAAGAGTGCATGGACTCAGAGTAATGAAATCTGCCAATTCCTGTGCAATTATTGATTTGTCATAACATTTAAGCTTATAGAGCCATGTTGTTGTTGAGTGCTATGAGTCATTGTCAACTCAGGGCGACCCTATGGATAGGGTCCATAGCGGTTCCACGCAGATATTGCTACTGTCCAGGTTGGGACCCAGTCGGATTCAAATTCATGACCATCTGCTCAGTTCAGTGTTGACGCCACTACACCACTGGCCAGCCCTATAGAGCCATGTGCATTCATGTTAGTTTGTTTGATTTTGGTTAGTTTTGTTCTTGCCATATATGCTATGCTGGTGAATGCTGTAAGCATGGTTTAAAATTGCAAGAATTAATTGGAGCTTAATAAAGAAAAAATCCAAAACAACTCTTGGACTGCTTTGGCCAAAATTATCAAATGCAGATAATTGCTGCACAGTAAGGAAAAATTGATTCGTGTTCATGAAAACCAAGATCATAATATGACCCAGCTTAGTAAGAAAGACAAGAAATAAAGACTATCAGATGACTAAGGATCATTAACCACGAGTCTTTATGTCTCAGTGTTGTACAGGAACTTGGCAAATGCTGCCCAGTAAATGTCCTTCATGGAGGGTATCAAGTTCACTGTGCCTTGAGTGAATAATCTAGGCTGTTGGGTAAGTGATAAATGAAACGTTAACAGTTAAATTACATATCCCGGAGAAAGGGTTTCCAGGGCTGTAGCTCAAGTCTGTTTTAATATGTATTTTTTCCTGCATATTAGATACCTGGGAAGGTAAAAATAATTAATTTAGTTACTGACATGGTGGTTTACCTTGAAGTAAGGTATGCAAATAAAGAAATTTGTGTAAACACAGGGAAACCATTTGTCTTCTACTATAAGAGGAGTGAAATAATAACACATCTCAACATGCTGTAGTAAGAATCTCCTGACGTGACTGAAAGATTTCTAACCAGAATCATCAGATCCTTCACTTAACCCTCACATTTAGCATTCTTGCAAATCCCACACCTATATCTCTCACACACATTTCAACTGCATCATCCAAATACACTCTATGGCATTGACACCTACCTTTCTTTCAGGAGGAGATGACATGCAACTGGCAGCTGGAGATTCCAATAGGGATTTAGTTGTAAATCAAGCAACCTGCCCAAATAGACTGAATCAAACTCGGTTGCTTTAAAGTTGCCTTTGCTTAGTTAACAACCAGCAGCACAACTCGTGGTTCGTTCTGCTTAAATCTTACACTTACTCTCCTGCTTTTCAATCTGTAGATGGTGTATATATGTGCCCTTCATTCTCCTGCTGCCTAAGAAAGGTAACAAAACTCACCACTGCCACTACATTCAGAGGAGGCTAATGAGAGCTGAACTATGCACATCAATTCTCACGGTCTTCTACAGATGCGCAGCTGAGGGTATCTTACATGCAGTACTGTGGCAGACAAAAGGGCTTACAACAGCTGGTTAAAACTGCCCAACACATCACTTGCACCAAGCTACCTGCCATCTTGGACATATAAAGAAAAGTGCTAGAAAAAGACAAGCAATATCATGAGGCATCCCCACACACCCTGCTTATGGACTGTATGTCCCACTCCCACCAGGAAAGAGGCTTCAAAGCAGCCATGTTAGGACCACTCGATTCAAAAACAGCTTCTTCCCCCAAGCTGTCAGGCTGATCAGCACCTCCATTAACACATCCCTCCACTCCCACCACCATTACCTAGCATCACTTTATGAACATACAATCAGTCTATTTACATATTGTAAACTACTTTTATGTACACACAGCAACAGACGAACAATTACTTGTACATTATGTTTTATAGGATTTTTTTTATTTTATTGCATCCTTTTTCCTTTTTGTGTTCATTATGCTTAATGACTTTTTAAAGCTGCACCAGATCCAAAGTAACAATCATTTCATTTTCCTTTACACTCATGTACAGAAGGATAATAATCTTGAATCTTGATCTTGAGTCCTCTTTGCAAATTTGCATCTTGCTTTTATCTAAAACCCAAGTACAGGCAACCTTGCAAAATAGCCATTCTGGGTACTAAAATTTCCCATTACAAATTCCATAAATCAGTACCCAAAAATTAATTCATACAGGATTTATTTGAAGTAATTAAACATTTTTTTTCAAATTGCATTTCTTAACACATGCAGATGACGCAGCTTTGAATTATGGAAAATCACAACGTGCACCTTTTTGTCAGAATGCAACCTACCTGTCATGCAAGGGATTGCCGGTGCCTAATTTTGGCAATACAATAAACAACAGCCAGTAGCTAGGACGGGGTACAAAGGGAGCAAAGTGCCCGGATTCCTGGAGAGCAAAGTTTCACATGAATTCTGAAACAGAGGAGCAGGGTGAGCACATTGATGCTGCTGGCCACACGAAGCATGTAAGTGCCATTATGAAGCATGGCAGTGCCTCTACTTCCTTAGAAGTTTGTGAAGATTCGGCATGACATCTAAAACTTTGACAAATTTCTTTTGGTTTGTGGTGGAGAGTATATTGACTGGTTGTTTTACAGCACGGTATGGAAACACCAATGCCCTTGAACAGAAAAGCCTACAAAGAGAAGTGAATACAGCCCAATCCATCACAGGTAAACTCCTTCTCACCATTGAGCACACCTACACAGAGCACTATCGCAGGAAAGCGGCATCCATCATCAGGGATCCCCATCACCCAGACATGCTCTCTTCTCGCAGCTGCCACCATAAGGAAAAAGTTACAAAAGCCTCAGGACCCACACCACCAGGTTCAGGAACAGGTATTACCTCTCAACCAGCAGGAATAACTTCACTCAACTTCACTTCCCCCATCACTGAACTGTTCCCACAACCTGTAGACTCACTTTCAAGGACTCCATCTCATGTTCTCGATATTTATTGTTTATTTACTTAGCTATCATTCTTATTTCTCTCTTTTGTATTTGCACAGTTTGTTGTGTTTTGCATACTGGTTGTTTGTCCATCTTGTTAGGTTCAGTCTTGCACTGACTCTGTTGTGTTTCTTGGATATACCATGTATGCCTGCAAGAAAACGAATCTCAGGGATGTACTGCATATGGTGATATACATGTACTTTGATAATAAAATTACTTTGAATTTTGGTGGATAAGAATAACTGCATGTTCTCCCTTGTCAATTTCTTTACTATAGCCTCATCTCCCCACCCCCCCCCCCCCGGCACCCCGGCCACCTTTCTGGACCTAATAGTCTATTCCACCTTCCTACATCTCCATCTTGCCTTCACTTATCCAATCAGAAACATTTATCCACCATAAGCATGTCACAGTTAAATTCCATACTGTAAATTCAGGTTATAGCCTTACCAATCTTGGTCCACAGGTGTAATAGCTATCCGTGGAGGGGTTTGCAATGGCAAAGTGGTCGGCCTTGGTATGCTGTCTCTTTCTGGAGTTTTCGCTCTTTCCCCCTGCCTCCAAGCCAATGGTGGCAACTGAAGATTACCAGAGAATCTTCTTCTCCCTCTTCGTAAATCCACTCCAAGCGTGGTTCCAGAAGAAGTATAAGATTTGCTAAGACCATGTTCTGGGAATTCGTTACCATTCTAAAGAGGAGATAAATATTTGAAACTTTTAGGAATAAAAGGAGTCCACTATATGCAAGGGATTTAAGTTTCACTTTAGAATGAATCTTTGCTTTCATCTCTCATCAAACAGCAGTAAATCATGGTTTGGTTGTTTGTAATTCTGTGTCAATTTGCTAGTGCATGAGAATAAACATGCATGGCAAATTCAGAAACATAGAAAACCTACAGCACAGTACAGGCCCTTCAGCCCACAAAGTTGTGCCAAGCACGTCCCTACCTTAGAAATTACTAGGCTTACCTATAGCCCTCTATTTTTCTAAGCTCCATGTACTTATCCAAAAGTATCTTAAAAGCTAAAGAAAGCTATGCCATTTCCCATCACATTTATACCATGACGCATTTCACATGGCATGACATTCAACTGGTTTCATGAATCAGTATTAAAAAATAATACAATCAAGACATTTGTTCAATAAATTATATTACTTTATATTGATCTATTGTAATTACAAGTTGCTCTGGTTAAAGTACTTAAAACTGCTGAAATAGTATTTATAGCCTTGATTAAAACTTGTATAAATCGTTGAATTAAAACAAAGCTCTACGTAAAGAATCTGGATTATCACTCAAAACATGATATTAGTGACCAAAATTTGCCACACCGAGTTAACTGTTTTCAACCACAAAGTGCTGGAGGCACAAAAAAATGTGGGCATCCCCACACAAGAACATTTAAAAATCAAAACCCTCAGGAGAAAAAGGAAGAAATCTGGTCGACAGTCGGCACCTAGCCTTTCAAAGAATGAAAGAGGAACAAAATGATTTCAGTATCTACAAGAGTATTTAACACTTTCTTATTTTTCCTGGAATCAACATAATTTTTGAAATAATGATATTAAGCAAAAATTTGCAGAACAGGAGACAAAATAGAACAGTTTCCACCTAACTCTGCAACTACAACATATAAATAAAAAACAGCAGTGTGAATTCTTTTAACTTCACTAGTGCTATCAGGTTTTAGAAGAGGCAACGCCTGGTGTTGCCAAGAACCGTATTACTATAAAACTGTCTGTATCACAATTCTTCTTTTTCCCCATTGTATCCCATGTTGTAAGTGGAAGTGGGTTCCTAGGAGATGTTGTTTTATTCAACAGTTATGATGATACAACAGCTGCTGCCTCACAGCAGTGGGCCATTTAAGAGATTGCCTTGTCAGCTTCCAAAACAAATCTCTAAGTGGCTAGCGGCGTCCAGAGAGGGAAAGGGACAGGGGAGAATGGGAGTAAGCACGAGCTTCTTGAGTCTCCACTTATCACCTTCCAGAGTGCAACTTGAGTGGAGGCAAACACTTTTCAACACGTTAAATTAAATGAGACAGTTAAAATTTCAGACGATACAACTCTGAAATAGAGGAAACTCTGAATGTATTCAGTGGGTTAGCCAGCCTGCCTCAAATATATAGGATTGCTAGAGGACACCGAGAGTTGTTGCCTCCACCAGCTCCGTGACAACACAATACACCCCAACAAAAAGAACATCTTTAAGAGGTGGTGCATCAAGAAGGCAGCATCCTTCATTAAAGACCCTCAGCAATCCGAACACAGCTTCTTCATGTTTCTACCATGACTGAAGATGTACAGGAGCCCGAAGACACACGCCCATTGTTTTTGGAATACTTTCTTCCCCTCTGCCATTAGATTTCTGGACAGTCCATGAAAACTACCTCATTATTTGCCTTTGTACTATTTATTTTATAACATAGTAACATACTGTTGCTGCAAAACAACAAACTTCATAATATAAGTTGGTGATAGTAAACCTGGTTCTGACAACTGCACATACACATTCCCTGCTGCCGTAAATACCACTCAACCTTTCAGTATAAAGCAGCCTCTAACAGGATCTTGCCTTGGGTAATCTGAGCAGCTACACCTACATTTGTATTCTTCCATAGTGACATTGTGTTTCCTATGTAACACAAAGATAAAGGTTGCTGTGTCATCAGCTTAAAATGCAGCAAGAAGGCTGGTGAATAAACAGCAAATATCACGGCAATTTGGCCAGAGCTTTTGAAGGAGAAAATTGGAGTTCAGGGCCCACATGTGGGCAGTCAAACAAATTAGCAATGTTAGGCCCAGAAATGTCAGAAACAGCATGGAATTTTCGAGTCCATGAATTGGTGATAATTTATCTAGCCACTCTTTCTGCACTACATAAGCACATTAATATGTAATTGATGTATTATCTCCTACATTATTGATACTGAACTGAGTCACAAACCTAGCTTCGGTCCAACTTTAAGTGAAAAAGCTACAAATTATCTAACCATGGAAATGCATTAGCACAAACTATGACACATGGAAGGATCAATTTTTTTGAATTATAATTCAATGCATAACCTTTAAATCTTCCCACAATGATGATAACAGGAATGCCTGCAACGAATACCACCAAAAAAGGCTAATTATTCAACAAGCAACTTACACAAAAATAGAGAAAAGGTTTGAAAAGATGAGTTCATAAGTTCAGTACTAGTTATCAATGAAGAATTTGTAAAGGTCCAGGATAAATGTAGGTCATTTTTTACTGCACTGAGTCTGTGCTGGTTCACAGGAACAAAAAATAAACCAGGAAAGACTAATGGTTGTCAAAACTGTTCACTTTACCTGCTTCAGCAGATACAATGGATTCCAGTTAATTGGGCCATTGGTTAATCGGGGCCACAGCTTATTTGGGACAACTCTTTAAAAAAAACAAAAACAAATTGAGAAAATAGCCAGGTTTCCCTTTGCTTATCTGGGACAATATGCCACTTTAATTAGGACAGGAAGCTGTTGCTGAACACTTTCTAGCATCAGTCACATGCACATAGTGTAGCCATTAGACACTGCACTGTGCTTAGAACAAACAGTTTTTAAAATAGCATCAGTTGCAGGTGTGTGTTCAAAAAGCAGTGATTTTTGTCACTAATCGTCTGTGAGAGGTAAGCAGTGAGACAATTCAGAACTGTATTACTCACTGCAGTTTCAAGCATTCAGACTTGGAAATGACAGAAACAACCAGGAGAAAAAATGAAAGTATTTCACTACTTCACCAAGTTTGGGACTACAAAGAATTTGAAGGTATTAACAAGCATCTTGATTGTTAACTTTGAACCCCACCCAGACCCTCAGCTCAAAGCCGTGGCTCCAAGTAGCCGACTGCACACAACAGCGTCCACACTCTCATACACCATTTTGACAGGTAGGCGAAACCACATGAGTGAAGCCAGCAGGTCTCATACCCTGGCAAAATGGGGGCATGCCTGGCCTAGTAAGCAAAGTCAGCTCCAGAAGACTGGGCAGATGAGATCTACGCTGAGATCCAACGGCCAGGATGGCAGTTCTGCAACACTACATAGAGAGTGACATGCATTAAGAGGTACAGAAGTAGTCATGATCATTTACTGCAACCAGGGAAGACACCAGTTGTGCCGACTACTTGTCCCAACTGACCAGGACATCTGAGGTCAAAAGAGTAGAACTGCCTCAGTGTCATCTTTTCCTCTTTAAAAAATTACCCAACACAGTTTTCCTGTCTTCAATGGATATGACGGACAACCACTAGTAACATCAGTAGTGTTCTAGTTTGTTTATTTGTCTAGTCAGATACATAATTTGTTACTGAGTTCAGCGGTAGTTTGTCTTTTTTTAACATATATCATTTTATCTATTTCCATGAAACTTTGGCTAATTGGGGCAGTTGCTTAACTGCGTCAAAATCTACTAGTCCCCATGCATTCCACTAACCAGAATCCACTGTATCCATTTCAATGCTTAAACAAACCACTTACCTACACTCTTTTCAGGATCACTAGTGATGGGCAAAAATACATGAAACACCCAAGTCACAAATATTCATTTCATCAAATTGTGAAATACACATTAGTTTAAATGTTTTGATTTGTTTAAATGATAATTTGTACATTAAAAATTATCATAAATCTAATTTGAATGATTTGTGGGGAATATATAAATGATTTATTATCTAACGTGATCATTGTTTCAATAAGTATTAACTCTTTAATAGTGCAATTATTGGAAATGTTTACAAACAGAAATTGTGAAGTGGCATATTGTTTTCCTTAAACAATACAACTTTTCATATTGCTCTGACTGTGGAAACCTAGAGGGATTAGAATAAAAATCAGTAAATTAGTTTGTTCTTATCAGATGTACAAGGGTGCAGTGACAAACTTGGTTTTGCAAGCCAGCCATAGAGACCATTTCATTACAACACTGTATTGAGATAGTACAAATGAAAATAATAACAGAATGCAGAAGAAAATGGTAGTTGGAGAGAAATTGCACTGGAGGTAGACAAGGCTTAAACCCATAATGAAGTAGGATGGGAGGTCAAGATTTCACCTTATTGTAGCATTCAATAGTCTTAAACTAGAACTCTGAAATCAAAACCATCATCCCCACAAAGCCAATCAATAAGCTCCAAAACCTAGGCTTTGATACATCTTTGTGCCCCACTGGAGCCTCGATTTCTTCATTTGTAGACCCCAGTAAGTTCAGATTGGTATCATCTCCTCTATAATCGCCACTGGCAAAGGCTGTGTGCTCAGCCTCCGGCTCTACTCAAAGTATGACTATGACTGTGAGGCTAAGTTCAGCTCCAATACCATACTTAAGGTAGCTGAGGGCACCACTGTTGTTGACGAATCAAAGGAGGGAGGTTGAAAATTTGGCTGAATGGTGCCACAACCTCACATACAACGTCAGCAAAAAAAAAAGAGCTGATTATTGACTGCAGGAGGAGGAAAGCGGAAGTCCATGAGCAAGTCCTCATCAAGGGGTCAGAGGTGGAGAAGGTCAATGCCTTTAAATCCTTCTGTCAAAAGGTCTGTCCTGGGTTCAGTACGCAAGTGTCGTCAGACAGATGATTTGTCAGTGCCTCTACTTTCTTAGAAGTTTGCAAAGATTCAGTGTGTCATCTAAAGCAGTGGTCCCCAACCATCGGGCTGCGGACTGGTACCGGGCCGCAAAGCATGTGCTACCGTGCTGCGAGGAAACGATATGATTTGGCGATATGAAACGATACGAGTCAGCTGCACCTTTCCTCATTCCCTGTCATGCCCACTGTTGAACTTGAACACACGCGAGGTCATCAGTCGGTATAACCTAAAACTACTCGATGAGTAAAAAATAAACATCGCTTCAGAGTTTCTTTGGAAGACATGGTAGGGGACATAAAAGGCTAACGATTATGATCACGCAGAGACAGCTGAGGCCGAGACTGCAAAAAAATCGAAAGCTTCCTTCAACAGAAAATACGACGAGTTGTACATAAAATATGGCTTTATTGTGACTGGTGACTCGCACGCTCCAAGCCCCCTGTGTGTGATATGTGGAGACAAGCTGTCTAATGAGGCAATGAGGCCCTCAAATCTGCTTTGGCACCTTGAGTCCAAGCACCCTGAACGTAATGAAAACCCATTGAGTTTTTTGAGCGGGAAAAACGTCAGCAAGCGGGACAGAAGCAAGTGCAGAGAGCCACCACCTCCACAAATGCTGCTGCTCTGTGAGCGTCGTACTTAGTGGTTAGCCGTATTGCTAAGGCTAAGAAGCCTTTCACAGTTGGTGAAGAATTGATTCTGCCTGCTGCCAAGGACATTTGCCGTGAACTGTTGGGAGAAGCTGCAGCTAACAAGATGGCACAGGTTTCTCTTTCAGCTACCACAGTTTCAAGGAGAATTAATGACATAGCGGAGGACATCGAAGCACAGCTGTTGGAACGGCTTAACGAGTCACCACGGTATGCTATCCAGGTCGATGAGACTACCGATATCGACAACAAGGCAATACTGCTGGTTTATGTGCGATATATATTTCAAGACAATGTGCATGAGGATATGTTGTGTGCACTGCCGCTGCCAATGAACACAACTGGGGCAGAACTATTCAAGTCTTTGAATGACTACACGTCAGGCAAACTGGACTGGTCATTTTGAGTTGGAATATGCACAGACGGGCTGCAGCTATGACTGGACGGCTGTCTGGTTTCATTACCCGAGTCAAAGAGGTTGTTCCTGAATGCCAGTCTACGCACTGTGTTACACACAGGGAAATGCAGGCTAGCTGAAAAATGTCACCTGATCTTCACAGCGTATTGAGTGACGTTGTTGAAGTTATCAATCACATCAAAGCAAAAGCCCTTAACTCACATCTGTTTGAGCAGCTTTGCGAGGAAATGGATGCAGAGCACAAACGCCTTCTCTTGTACACTGAAGTCAGGTGGCTATCAAGGGGCAGAGCCCTGGCCAGGGTTTTTGAGTTAAGAGAGCAGCTACAGAGATTTCTTTCAGGAAAAAAGTCACCACTGGCAGCACACTTCAGTGACGAGGAGTGGATAGCAAAACTCGCTTATCTGTGTGACATCTTCAACATGCTCAATGAACTCAATTTGTCACTTCAGGGGAGAATGACAACTGTCTTCAAGTTGGCAGATAAAGTGTCTGTTTTCAAAGCCAAACTGGAACTGTGGGGACAGTGAATGGACAGGGGCATATTTGACATGTTCCCAACATTAGCTGGGATTTTGGGAGAGACTGAGGCTGCACCGTCCTTCTCACAGCTGGTGCGCGACCACCTAACTTCGCTGTTGACAGAATTCGAGCGTAACTTCCCAACCGCAAATGACCCAAGACGTGCAATGGAATGGGTCCGTGACCCACTTGTGAATGTCCCCAGTGAATCATCTATGTCAGCGCGGGAAGATCAACTCCTCGAGCTTGCAAATGATGGTGGGATGAAAAGTATGTTTAACATAACATCTCTGCCGGCATTCTGCATCAAAGTCAAGGCTGAATATCCTGAGATAGCCACGAAAGCACTGAAAACATTGCTTCCATTTCCAACATCATATCTCTGCGAAGCAGGGTTTTCTACAATGAATGCAACGAAAACTAAAATGCGGAATAGACTGGACATAAGGAACCCCCTTCGAGTATCGCTGTCTCCCATCACCCCTCGATGGGACCGTCTTGTTGCAGGGAAACAAGCCCAGGGCTCCCACTGATTCAGCGATATTGGTGTGTTGCAATGATTTTATATATTCATATGAGGAAAATACACGCTGTGTGTTTAATATCCAAACGTTACTTAAAATGTTATGATGCTATTGACTTATAAGTGACTTATAATTGACTTATCACTATATTCATGGGAAGAAAATATGCACTGTGTGTTTAATAATAAATTCATTAGATAAACCCTTTTAGAAATGAAATTGAGTGTATTAGCCACTTATAAGTGACTTATAGTTGACTTATCACCTATATTCCGTCGTGATTAACACACCCCACACCCCAGCCGGTCCACAAGAACATTGTGAACATTAAACCGGTCCGCGATGCAAAAACGTTTGGGGATCCCTGATCTAAGCAGCACTCACAACACGCTGGAGGAACTCGGCAGATCGGGCAGCATCAGTGGAAACGATGAGTCGACGTTTCGGGCCGGAACCCTTCGTCAGGACTGAAGAAAGAAGGTGGGGGAGGGTTGGAAAAAGGCTGGTAGGTGCAGTTGAAAAACCAGTAATTTGAAAGACAAAGGGGTTGGGGAGGGGAAGCAGGGAGGTGATAGGCAGGAAAACAATGGGTAGTAGAAGGAGGCGGAACCATGAGGGAAGTGATAGGCAGCTAGGGGAGGCGGCAGAGTGAAATAGGGATAGAGTAAGGGAGATGGAGGGAATTACCGGAAGTTGGAGAATTCTATGTTCATACCAAGGGGCTGGACACTACCTAGACAGTATATGAGGTGTTGCTCCTCCAATCTGAGTTTAGCCTCACTATGGCAGTAGAGGAGGCCGAGTATGGATATATCTGAATGGGAACGGGAAGCAGAGCTGAAGTGCGTGGCTACCGGGAGATCCTGTCTGTTGTGGCGGACGGAATGGAGGTGCTCGACAAAGCGGTCCCCCAATCTGCGTCGGGTTTCACCGATGTAGAGAAGGCCGCACAGGGAGCACCGGATGCAATAGATGACCCCAACAGACTCACAAGTGAAGTGTTGTCTCACCTGGAAGGACTGTTTGGGGCCCTGAATGGTGGCAAGAAAGGAGGTGTAGGGACAGGTGTAGCACTTACGCTTACAGGGGTAAGTGCCGGGTGGGAGATCTGTGGGGATGGACATGCGGATAAGGGAGTCGCGGAGGGACCGATCCCTGCGGAAAGCGGAGGGGGGGGGGAGAGGGAAAGGTGTGCTTAGTGGTGGGGTCCTGTTGAAGGTGACGGAAGTTGTGGAGGATAATGTGCTGGATCCGGAGTCTGGTGGGGTGGTAGGTGAGGACAAGGGGAACTCTGTCCCTGTTGTGGTGGCGGGAAGATGGGGTGAGGGCCGAAGTGCGGGAAATGGAGGAGATGCGGGTGAGGGCATCATTGATGACGGTAGAAGGGAAACCACAATCAAACCACAATTAGACCCCAGATCTAAAGCTTTGGCAAACTCATGTAAATGCACGGTGGAGAGTATACTGACTGCTTGCATCATAGCCTGGTATGGAAACAATAATGCCTACGAAAGGCAGTGGGTACAGCCTAGTCCATCACAGGTAAAGCCCACCCCACCTTTGAGCACATCTACATGGAGCACTAGCTGCATTTTCCACGACATGCTGTAATGGTGAGAGTCAAAGGGGACATGCCAAATTAGTTTAGCTCTCTGAGGAAGTAACCCAGATTAATTAAACCCCAAGATGTAATGTCAGAAAGCTCCACCTGCAGAGGGATAAAAACAAGGGTTAGCAATTTTAAAAAAAGAAAATTTGAAAAACAACACTATGTGAGGGCGGAGCGGGGCTGGACGCACGTATGGATAAGGAGAAAAACAAAGCAACGATTAGAAACTGAACACGAGGAAATCTGCAGATGCTGGAAATTCAGGCAACGCACACAAAATGCTGGTGGGACGCAGCAGGCCAGGCAGCATCTATTGGAAGAGGTACAGTCGACGTTTCCGGCCGAGACCCTTCATCAGGACACTGTCGACTGTATCTCTTCCAATAGATGCTGCCTGGCCTGCTGCGTTCCACCAGCATTTTGTGTGTGTTATTAGAAACTGAAGACATGAACTGTTAGAGTGGAATTAGTAGTGAGTATCTTTATCCTACTAACTGGAAATCCTCAGGGTGAAACTCCTGGAGGAGAGACGATAGCGATAAAAGATTTATTGAAGCTACAGCTATAACGAGACAATATCGGCAGAGACCAGTGTCCAAAATCCCTACTGTGTAGTCAGGAATTAGTTTTGTAAAATCATACCAAGGGATTTGGTAAAGTTTTTGTACAAGTTTATGAACTGACTTACTGTGGATGATAAACTATTTCATTCAATGAACTAAGAAACAAGATGGTGTGCCACCCAAGGTGAAGAACCAGCGCGGGAACGAAATGTGTAATGACGCAGAGGATTTTATACAGTTGGATGCACAAGTTTATTTTCATTCGAAGAATCTGAATTTGATTTTCTGCAAGAGTTGACTACTTTTGCAAAGACTTTGGAAGTTACTGAATGAGATTTACTTTGTTTAAAAGTTGTGATGTTGGAGAATTGTCGTGAAAGGAGTTAAACTGTGTATATATAATTTTTGAATTTGAAATTAAACTTGTAGATATGCTGCCTGGAACTGAAACTGAAATTAAATATAATACTTGAGAATAGGAATTATATTTGGTTTTCTAACTAACTAGGGATAAGTAAAAAGGAAAGTTCAGTCTGTAAACTTTTAAACAGGGAGTAACACTAGGTCTAGTTAGGTAGATCAGAGTAATAAAGGAATCTCACTGCTTCTAATTAAAAAGGAATTTGTTATGGTTTAATATCTCAGATTTGGAACTTATCAACAAAATGTTGGAATTTTGAATTGTTCTTGCTCATGTAAATATTTAGTATAGTTTTTCTTCTTATTAAAAAAACCTTATCCCCAGAAGAGTATGGTTTCTATTCACTCCCTCTTTCTGATACCTGGCTCTTCTGATAGTCTACCAGCACTCAGTGTAATTTGATTTTCTCAAAGAGTATGGCGACTAGTCACATGTGGTAAGACCGGTGCTATCCAGGTGTTACACACAGGTGAGTCTTCCTGGCTGTGGCACCAACGTGGTTACAGGACAGGCTATGGTAATGCTCATTCCAAAGAACTTTAAGCTCCTAACCCTCCTGACCTCAGCACCAGCACCACTGATGTAAATAAGAGCATGTGCACTGACCCCTGCCCCCACGCCTTCCTGAAGGCAATGGCCAGACAACAGGGACTCGCTGACATTGAAGGATGTTTCTAGGCTTCCTTTAGCTCCTTCCTGTACTCTGACTCATAATTATTTCATGTACAGTCCGTAACAGTGGTGTCATCTTCAGGTTTGTGGAAGAATATGACCACACAGTCATGAGCGTATAAGAATTAGAGCAGGGAGGTGAGGCTGCAGTCTTGCAGGGCACCAGTGTTAAGAATAATCATGACGGACGTGTTCCTGTCTACCCTTACTGATTGCAGTCAGTTGGTTAGGAAGTCAAAACTACAGTTGCAAAGGGAGATATTGAGACCAAGTTCCAAGTGGTTGGAGATCAGATTGCTTGGAATTATAGGGTATTGAATGTGAGATGTAGTCAGTAAACCACGGTCTAATGTAGGTGGCTTTATTGTCTGAATGCTCCAGAGATGCGCATAGCGCTAGGGAGATGTCAACTGCCATATACCAGTTTTGATGGTAGGCAAATTGCAGTGGGCTGAAGTTGTTTGGAAGGCTAGAGTTAATGTGCTATGATCAGCTTCTCAGAGCACTTCATGAAAGTCAGAGACACTGAGCAGTAGACTTTAAGGTACACTGCCCTATTTTTCTAAGGTATTGGGATGAGACAGTGCCTGGTCTGGGACTTTTATTTTGGACTGACTCTTGGCATCCCTCAGAGCATCATGAAAGTCATATCTCAATTCTTTGTATAGTTCAATTCTATCCACATTCTTGGACTTCAAAAGGGAGTGGATCTCTCTGTTCATCTGTGGTTTCAGTTTTGGAACACACAAACTGACCTCTCTGGTAAGCAGTTTTCTACATTCTTGCTGATGAAGTCCATGCTGACAGCAATATCTCTAGCTCCATCACACAGAATACCAGCATCCTCCTGGGCTACATGCTCAGCCCACTGCTGTTCACATAGTTCAAGCAGAATCATCAGATTCACTGATGACACAACACTGGTTGGCTTCATCAACTACGACGACGGGACAGTGTACAGAGAGGCGGTTGAGCAGCTGGTAGAATGGTGCGGGCACCACAACTTGAGTCTCAACGTGGACGAGACTAAAGAGATTATCATGCACTCCAGGAAGGTCAAGCTGACCAGTCCCGACTACTCAGTGGAGATAGTTAGAAGTACTGAGTTTCTGGGAGTGCACGTGATGGTTGATCTCACCTGGGCCCTCAACACCAGCTCTTTGGTCAAGAAAGCAGAGCAGCATCTCCACTTCCTGAAGAGAAGGGGTGAGTTTGGCCGCCCACCCATGCTAATCAATTTTCACAATATTACCAGTGAGAGTGTCCAGACCAGCTACACCACCAGCTGGTACAGGAATCGCAAGGCACCCGACTGCAAGTCCCGACGAAGTACTTGAGGACAGCTGAGAGGATCATCGAGGTCTCTCTTCCACATAGGCGAGATAATTATCAAGAGCACTGCATACGCAGTATCATCAAGTATTCCATCTGTCCCACAATTTTCTTGCACTCCAACCATCAGACAGGAGGTATCATAGCATTTGACAAGGACTGTTACAATGGGAAACAGCTTCTTCCCCCAGGCTGCGAGACTACTGAATTCTCTGCCACCACCCAGGTCTCATCACATATGAACTGCCAGTAGCATTATACAGTTTACATTTTAGACTTGTGTCGTAAATGCACCTCATTATTTGTTAACTGATGGTAATTTTACTTTATGTGTCATATGCAAGTTATACGTACTCTGCTGTGCACCTTAGTCTGGAGAATCATTGTTTCATTTGCTGGTGTACATGTGTACAGTTGAATGACAATACACTGAACTTGACTTGGCACCACTATCAAAAGCTTTGGCTGCTTTTCCATCCAAGGCACATCATAGATAAAATAGTGTCACCCCTAGTACAGGCAATGAAGATACAAATAGGATGCTTTAAAGTCAATCATAGGAATACCTGTTGTTTCAATTTTCAGATGGTGTGTTTATGTCACTAGAGGGCATTATCATGACATGAATCTTCTTGCAACTAATGAAGAAACATCAAACTGCACTTGCCTCTTGTTTGTAGCATTTTTCTCCGGCGTGGAGGTTAGATTGCAGATGTTATGTCACCAATTGAGAGGTGACACCATCAGTGAGCAAATGTGTTGTTTCTGCCGAGTGCTTGCATTTATATTGTTCTGATTGGTTGGTTACCATGCTGGTCACTAGTCTCTGCTGCATCTCGGCCAAGCGGATAGCTGAGTGATCTCCATTTGCCCCTATCAATGTTTATCGGTTGTCCTGAGTATTAGCTCAACCCTCAGCCCCGATCTGTAGATCCACAGGTTCAATATGCCTGTTCACAGAGTCTTCCATTGAGAAACAAGCTTCGAAGAATTCTATTGATTTCTTGTTTTGTGCTTCTGTTAGGATTTTTGTAGTTTCCCAGATGAACTAGTCCCCTTCTTGGTCTTCATGTACTGAGACGACTGACAGAGAATCGTGTCTTGTTACAGCTAGCTGATATTCATGTAGTCTCTTGGATAGATTTCTCCCCGTCTGTACTTATCTCTCTCAGTGGAAGTCTTATGAAAAATGTCAATAATGTGCCATATACTATAACAATCCATATATAAAAAGACCTTTAAATTACTTGGAATACAATCCTTGTCCATACACTGCACTTGTATCATTTCAAAGATTAATTCCACTGGGCTTGTGATGTCAGTGGATTGCTGCTTCATTAGTGTGGGGACGGGTATGTACCAGCAAGATAATCCATGCATCTCTCGTTCCTGCCTGCCTCTGCCCACTTTGGGTGACATCCCCAGAGGTGAAATTGAGTTATCTGCAATGCATAATCAGAACTGCATGGGCTAGAAATAGCTTTCCTCAACAGCCAGATCCCTCTGTTTTGTTCACTACTACATTACTTTAGTCACAGACTTGGTATCCATTAATGCTTCCACTGGACTATTGTTACATGTCTACAGTTTGATCACAGGACAGTGGGATGATGTAATGGTCTTGTGAGTGGGATGATGTAATTGTCTCATGACCGTGGGGTGATGTTATGTCACATGAGGGCATGTTCCCTACAGTATTTAAGGAAGCCGCCAAAGTGTGATGCAGATTTTACTTTCTATTTTAAGGTGCAAACACATTGTGCTAGCAGTTCCGCCAATTGCCGCCAGTTTTTGTTTGTTGCACCTTTGTTTTCCTTTACAGTCTAGTATTGGAGAGTGAAGACCTTACCAGAGTACAGAAACAAATGATCGGGTAAAGTTAATGACGTTCGGTCTTTTGGAAGTGATCGACTGTTTGGAATCTGAATCCTCTGGGAAATTGTGGCAGGCACGTTTGAGTTAAACCCTGCATAGGTCAGGATGGTTTGTGCAGTGACCACCCTCCAACCGAAAGGTCAGTTCCTTTATTTCTTCACGATTGCTTCAACAGGGCATCGCTCGACTGTGATCATCAGATTCATCATTTACTTCAAAGAAATCGTTGTTTCGGGGAAGTCTCTCCTTAAAGATTGTAAAAATCTCTTGGACTTTTCAACTTACTACTTTAAGACTGTGCTTGAATGAGAACTCATTAAGAACTATTTCTAAGTTTGACTGTTCGAGATAGCTACATAACGGTTAACTTTTGGTTAAGCTAGTTTGTTTATTTTTTCTATGTTTTGAGTAGAGGTTAATAAATATCGTTGTTTGTTTATATAACCTGACTCAATTTCATATCCATTGTTGCTGGACACATGATATTATCAACATCCTTACTGTGAATAAATCCAAGCCGGGGATCGCCAGTATTAAAGTAATTGATGAGATCCAATAAATTTTAATTAAATTTGCCAACGGCACTACATTGATTGGCCTAAGCTCAAATAATAACGAGGTGGCCTACAGGGAAGAAGTCATCTCTCTGTCACAGTGGTGTCAAGAAAACAACCACTGTCCATCAATGTCCATCACTGGCTTTTGTTAAAGCTGATAAGGAAGAAAATTATCAAACTGAATTTAATTTACTTTATTTCTTACATCCTTCATACATGAGTAAAAATCTTTATGTTATGTCTCCATCTAAATGTGCCATGTGCAACCATAGTAATTTTTAAAATAATTTATAATAAATAGAACAGTCAATAGCTAGAGGGAGACCAACAAAAACAAGCGGCTTGCTTATTTACGGTGTTAATTCTGCCATATTGTTTTTTCTGAGTTCTCAGACTCAAGATTTGGCAGCACACTCTTAAGTGAGAGAGTAATATTTACAGAGACCTCCGACATCTATTCCCAATGTTCCATTTTCTCGCAAGACACTCCAGTTGGCGGCACCAGTTTGGAATTGGCTCTCCACAGGGCCGCAAAGCCATGGAACCCTGAAGGCACACTCGTCTCCTAGGCTGCGACCTTGGGATATCGGAAAATGGCCGGTCAGTGAACACCGAGAGCAGGTCCCGTCGCTGCAAAGAACCACAATTGAGGGTAGCTGCAGGTCAAGGGCACTGATAGAACTGGTCCACCTTGACATTAAAGGTTGAAAATAAGCTGCTGCTTTAGATAAGTGGAAAGAAGCTGTTCTCTAGTACCACTGTAGCTCCGCCCTCACTAAATTAGAATTAGTAAATGTAATAATTGTTAACTTAATGGCTGCATTCCACTTCAATGCCCTCTGACCATGGTTTTCTTGCCCAGCATTTGTAAGAGGGTGAGAAAGAGTAGCCTATGTATTGCAAAAAAATGAGCAGTAGGTGGTAGGGTCTTAAGAGATGACCAAAAGATCAGAGGGAGCAAACACTTCAGTATGCTGAAAGTGTAGGGGGGGGTGCAGGAGGGTTGAATAAGTGATGGTGGAACTTCAGGGGCAAGGGTACTCTGCTCTTTTTTAATCCAGAATGAGCAGAGGTGAGAGAAAACATGTTGGGGAAGTAGAATCAAGGTGGACTATATTACTGACGGACAGAAAGCCAAGAGTTCAGAAGAAGGAAAATATTCCCAGTATCTGTTCAGAAATGTGTTATTATCAGAACAAATTCAACGGAAATAGTGGAACTTGGAGAATGGCATGGTGACCCTGGTGGAATCTCTTTGGGAGGAAGGAATAGTCAAGGTAACTGTTGGATTGTAATGAACATTGGTAGTTCATTTGTCCCTTGAAATTGAGACATCCAGAAGAGAAAGATCAGCACACATAGGCCAACTCGGAGGGTAAAAGGAGGGTGGGAATTGGCAACAAAAAAAATAAAATTTCAAGCTCTGGGTGCAGGAAATGGCAGCATTATGGTTATTCATGTACTGTTCAAGAACTGAGGAACAAAAGCAAAGCTTGTTCAAAAAATAGAGCTGCAGTTTGATCCTATGCAAGTACTTTAGCTTTGGCCTAGAGAATGTGAGTGAAGTTGAAGGAAAGGTTCAATGTGAAGATGAGTTCATGGAAACTGAATGTTGCTGAGGGAAAACTGATTTAACAGAGGATTCTCGGGCCCTTGTAATGTGGGATAGGAAGTTTAGAGTGAGATTATATGTCCATGATAAAAATCAAGCATCTGGGGTTTGAGGCATGGAAACTATTGAAGTGAAAGTGTCCCACTGCCTCTGTTAATGTTTAACAACACATGGCACAAAGAAGCATAATGTTGCATTAACTTGCTTTCTCTCTTATCCTTCTCTATTTCTGAAAACTAAATTGCTTTCTCATTATCCTAGTTCTGATGACTTAATTTAAATCTGGAATGTGAACTATTTCTTCCCACAAAAGTTGCCAAATCTGCTTCAGTGTTCTCAGAATTTAGTTTCTTTTTGATTTCTAACATTTTTTTTAAAAACCAGATGTGCTTTGCCCTCAGTTTTATATATTTTTGACATAAACTTGGAAATTAATATTTCTTTTGCAGCAAATTCTATTTGGAGTTGTCTTTGTGTTCCAATTTCTATTTGGAGGCCTTTCCAACAAAAGTTTTGGTTAACTCAGCTAATACTTCATCTGATGTTCAAAAGGTGGACCAGATTCGTGAATCAGTCATTAATTCATGCGTGTCTCCCTTTTCATTGTTACATGCTTCCCCCGATTAACTGTCTGAAGAAGAAAGCCCTTAACTCTGAGTGGAGTCATCGGGACGCTGTCATGATGGCGTTTTTATTTAAGAAGGCTTTCTTATTTTTATGAGGCCAAGTTGCTAGCTCGACACTCAACCCAGCACGGATGGAAAGTGTGTAAGGTAGCCGGCTGGATTCGAACTCGGGAGCCTTCGCTCTGAAGTCCGGCACTGATGTCACTACATCACCAGTAGGCCAAGTAACTGTGAAAAGATAATATTAATGGAGCTTCTAAGAGGGATTCAGTCTGGTCTTGGTTTTTTTTAATATAATATAATGTGATTTAATATTGGAAGCAGCCAGAAGTAGTTGTGTTTTTTTTGCTTTGTCTTACTATTTACCTAGTCCCACAAGTATCAATTGAAACCTGTAATTTTCTATACCCATTGTTTCTCAAGTTTCTCCAGGGAGTCATCTACGTATCAGTTATGTTCCCACTAGGAAGTAATAAAATCTTAATGCTCTGCGCACTTTGTTTTTTTTAACACCCATTCAGTGCTTGTATAGTTTGTAGATACAAATTAGGTGCAATATATTATTTAAGATTCTCCTTGAGCCTTTGGTAGAAAATTATTTCCTAAGTTTCTTCATTGTCACCTTGCAGTTCAGTTGCCCGAGTAGTTGAAATTTCTTGCTTTTGGATATAGCTAGAAACTTTGTCCAGCTATTGCTATGACTGTTTGTGACATAGAATGTAACACAGAATGTAATAATGTAACATAGAAATACATTCAAATCAGCGTGAGTTAATCAGTCTGATGGCCTGGTGGAAGAAGCTGTCCCGGAGCCTATTGGTCCTGGCTTTTATGCTGCAGTACCATTTCCCAGATGGTAGCAGCTGGAATAGATTATGATTGGGATGAATCAGGACCCCAACGATCTTTTGGGCCCTTTTTTCACACCTGTCTTTGTAATGTCCTGAATCATAGGAAGTTCACAACTACAGATGCGCTGGGCTGTCTGCACCACTCTCTGCAGAGTCCTACGATTAAGTGGGGTACAGTTCCCATACCAGGCAGTGATGCAGCCAGTCAGGATATTCTCAATTGTGCCCCTGTAGAAAGCTCTTAAGATTTGGGGAGCCATACCAAACTTCATCAACCGTCTGATGTGACAGAGGCACGGTTGTGCCTTTTTCACCACACAGCTGGTGTGTACAGACCACGTGAGGTCCTCGGTGATGTGGATGCCAAGGAACTTAAATCTGTTAACCCTGTCAATCCCAGATCCATTGATGGGGTTAGCCGATCTCCATTCTTCCTGTTATCCACAACCAGCTCCTTTGTTTTTGTGACATTGAGGGAGAGGTTGCTTTCTTGACACCACTGTGACAGAGAGATGACTTCTTCCCTGTAGGCCACCTCATTATTATTTCAGCATAGGCTAGTCAATGTAGTGCCGTAGGCAAATTTAATTAGCAGATTAGAGCTGTGGGTGGCGACATAGACATGGGTATACAGGGTGTAAAGGAGGGGACTTAGTACTCAGAATTATGAAAAGGACTTTCTTAGAAATAAATTAATGTAAAACTACCTTTTCAAATAGCTAACATAGTCACGCAAACATGAGGAAATCTGCAGATGCTGGAAATTCAAGCAACACACACAAAAAATGCTGGTGAACGCAGCAGGCCAGGCAGCATCTATAGGAAGAGGTACAGTTGACGTTTCGGACCGAGACCCTTCGTCAGGACTAACTGAAAGAAGAGATAGTAAGGGATTTGAAAGTGGGAGGTGGAGGGGGAGATCCGAAATGATAGGAGAAGACAAGAGGAGGAGGGATGGAGCTAAGAGCTGGAAAGTTGATTGACAAAAGGGATAGAAGGCTGGAGAAGGGAGAGGATCATGGGTCGGGAAGCCTAGGGAGAAAGAAAGTGGTAGAGGAGCCCAGAGGATGGAGAGCAGGGAAGGAGTTATAGTGTGTTTTAGCTTAGTGTTGTGATCTTTCTTGCTGGAGGCTCCATGGTGGCACAGCAGTTAGTGGAGCTCTGTTAATGCTCAGGGCACTGGAGTTACTGCTTTCAATTCCAGTGTCAGCTGTACGGAGTCTATATGTTCCTCCTTGTGGAACACTTGTGTTTTTTCTGGGTGCTCCGGTTTCCCTCCACATTCCAAAGATGTACTGGCTAGTCGGTCAATTGGTCATTTTAAATTGTCTTCTGGTAAGGCTAGAGTTAAACAGGTGGGTATCTGGGTGGTGTGGCTCGTTGGGCCAGAAGAGCCTGTTCTGCACTGTATCTCTTAAGTTAATTTGAGATTGAGGAGACTTCATTTGTGGTAGTTCATTAGTCAGTCCAGACTATAGAACAGCTCTGCGTTCTATCTTTCAATATAATCAAAATTAATTTAATAACATAACAACTGGCAACCTGACCAAATCCTGATCAACGTCACTGGATCTGCAACAGGAGCCTAGAAGTGAGGGGTCTATTTGACCGCCGCTTCCCTGAAAGCTGTCTGTTTCGAATACAGTTGTCATTGAGGAAAACAAAAGGAGCAGGATCAGGACTAGGCAAGCCTAAAGATATGTTGGTAATTCAGTGAAGTCACAGGACTGGACAGTGTGAATGCTACGTAGTAGAAGGAGTATATTATAACTGGAGCAAAGTGATAAAAGAGTCAATAGATTGGAACAAAATCTGGAGTCCTAAATATCATTTTGTGAATGGAAATGAAGAATTAAACATTAAATAATTTGAGAAGGCTTCATTAACATCCCATTAAAATCCTCAGCACAAGGTTGAGGAGTATGGGTTTCACAATGATATTTCTAGTGAATGATCCATATTAGTCAATTACGAAGGTTCCCACCTTCACAGAAATTATTATTCAGCAAGTCGTAATCATACCTCATGATAAGGAGAAATGGCCGAATGCACTGAATGCTGCAAACATTCTAATATCCTCATTATTGAGCTGAAGATCTGATTGTGGAACTGGCCTGGTCATTATCAATGTTTCATTAACATGGAATATTGGCAAATTTGTGACAGGGTGGAACATTACTCAGTCGGATTGTGTAGATGAAAACCAGGTCTGAAAGAAATCTGTCCAAATATCAACTTGTTGCCTTCAGCTTGCGTTATTTTGCTGATTAATTATTGTTAGGAGCAGTAGGAAGGCTCAATTACCCGCCAATAAACTCAAGTCCAATGCTTTGTTTCAATTCTATCAGGACCACTTGTTCATTGACCTTCATCAATACGTTGTTTAAAATGTAGGTGAGAGTTGAATACCATAGGTGTACCTAAATTACTGGCTTTGATACAATATATGTGTGCAAATGTGGTATTGAGCAGCCTGGGCAAAAACATGAAGCAGTTATGTATCTGATGGATAATACTCTGTTGGCTAAAATATTGTCTAACAAAATGAAGATGGTTGTAGTTTCACTGCCTAATCAGATCAGGTCCTGGAGTTCTTCATGAGCCATCAGAAGGTCAGAAGTAGCATCACCTAATACTATTCATGGCTCTTGAAGTGAATTTGGTGAATAAGCTTGGCCTGTTTCAACAACAGACATCCCACCTCTCCCGGAAGTTCCGGAAGCATCCCACATATTAATAGTGGCTCCCTGATGCCCACAAATTATATACAATATCACAGAAATCAATTTTTTGAGAGCGAGAGAGAAAGCAAGCGAGAGAGAGCGTGAGCGCGCCATGGCAGAGTGTTCCAAAAAAAAATAAAACGTACATCACCCCAGACTACACTAAAGTGTACCGCTGCCTAATAGGGGTCAAAATAATGACAGTGTTGCTCGCTGCACTGTTTGCAACAGTGACTTTTCTATTGCCCATGGTGGGTTAAGACTGTAAAAGACATGTTGAGGTGAGTTTAACAGGTGTCATTCATTCATTAGCTTAGCTAACATTATTTAAACTCGCTGGCCAGCTGCTAAGGAGCTACTCTATTGCAGACATCCCACCTCTCCCGGAAGTCTCCCGCAAATTGATGGTGCTACCTCCCTGAAATGAGTTTTTGCAGGGTGGGATGTCTGCAACAAGAACTAGCCAGAGACAAAAAATTACAGTTCAAATCTGAGCTGTATTGTACAAAATAACTTTTTGTTGTGTAAGTGGTAGTCTATTTCAATCTTCAACATCAATATCGTGGGAATGAGGTGGTCACGTGAAGTGGTTGTGTGATTTTACCAGTGGCAAGAAGCTTCACGGTATTAGTCACATAAATACTTGGGGATGCAAGAGGAAATCACAGGCATGGTACTTAGTCTTGCCTCAGCAAAATGTTTTTTTCATCACCTAATGACAGAAGTCTGAAGTGTGGTGGAAATTTCTGCACTCACTGGGATGCAACAGCCATAAGTTTCCATTTGAAATTGAGTGCATTCTGTTCTTGTAAATGCATTACTCTTCAGGCTCATCCTTGAGCTCGTGTACCTTCCCTTACAGATTGATGGCAGTATAGCCAGCCCAGGCTACAGTGATAAAAGGAAACTTGCTGTACTTCAAGGGCAGTTTGGAATGAGCATTGAACTCTGGCTTTCCCAGCAAATGCTCTTGGTTCTTCCAAAGTTTAAAAATCCTATAGGATTTGTAATAGGTCAACCGGATAAGATGCTTGATGCGATTGCCCTCCTTATCTAGTATCAGAAAACATTGGCGCATCAATGAATGACTGTTTTGCTGCACTTCGACCCCAGTAACCCCCACCAGCTTCTTTTGTTTGAAGTCAACTGTGCATTGCTGTTCCCGGCTCCAAGCTAACTTTCTGAATTTATCCTTGCATCAGTCATCTCCTGGTTATGAATAGTTGGCAGCTGCTTTTGTCATTGATGTGGTTAAAAACGGGTATGTAGGGATGACAGGAGAAATTATTACATGTTATGTTAGCTGTGTTGTGACAAGTAACAAAGAAAACCTAATAGAGTGATGTCATAGTGATAGATTACATGAGAAATGATGGAGCAAGCAGCTCTGCCTCATTGAATTGGAAATGTGTTTATTCTCCGCTGGAGCTTCCTCCCACCTTTTATAATTTAATCATGACCAACATTATTCCTTTATCCATCATAATCTAGCTTCCCTTTCAAAACACTTGTGCAGCTCACTTCAATGAATCTGCTTGGTAATGAGTTACACATTTTTAAGTTCTGTCTGAATTCCAAATTGTTATGTACCCCGCCTGATCCCAGCATTAATCCTTGCCGGGTTTTCACCGTTCCCTCCAACCTGCCCCTCTCTGAGGCAGAATGTTCTCTCCTCAGAAAGGGCTTCACCTTTGATTCCCTTTGCCTGCAACTCTGAGTTCTGCGTCTGTTCTTCTCTCATCTCCTCAGTTTCCGAGTACACTTTGGCAAGGATTCTACATCCCATGCTAATAATCCTTTCTCCTGTCTTCAACCCTCTTTCTCTTCTTGGACACTGAATGAAATGAAAAGATCTTCTTCTTCATTTCAAATTATCAACGAGACATCAACTGTCTCGACTTCAAAACTTCTCTCTCCTCCCCCAACCTTGCTCCCTCTGAACGTATTGTCCTTCACTCTTTCTGCAGCAATTTCAACCTTGTCATCAAACCCACAGACAAACAGGGTGCTGTTGTAGTGTGGCACACTGACCTCTACCTTGGTGAGGTGGCAACTCTCAAGATACTTAGCCCTCAAAGAGGATCCCACTCCAGACCATCATAAACCTCTTTCACCACTAACCTCATCCACACTGGAGATCTCCCAACCACTGCCACAAAACTCATAGTTTCCTTACAACACCTTCTACCTCCTACCCAAGATCCACAAACCAGACTCTTTGGGTCTCTGCTTGCTCCTGCCCCATTAAACTAGTGTTTTCATATCTCGATTCCATTCTAGCCTCCTTGCTTCAGTCCCATCCCACATATATCAGTGATACTTTGTATGCCCTCAATCTCCTCAGTAACCTTCAATTCCCTGACCCTGACTGCCTCATCTTCACCATGGATATTCAGTCCCTATACACTTCTATGCCCTATCGAGAAGGCCTCAAACCTCTCTACCTCTTTCTTGATGAAAGAACCAACCAATTCCCCACCCCAACACCCTCCTCTGTCTGGCAGACCTGGTCCTCGCTCTGAAGAATATTACCTTTAGCTCCTCCCACTTTCTCCAAGTTTGAGGGGTAGTGATGGGCACTCACATGGGCCCCAGCTACGCCTGCTTCTGCATTGGCTACGTAGAACCATCCATGTTTGGCACCTTCCCTGGTAATACTCCCCAGCTCTTCCTCTGCTACATTGACAACTGTGTTGGCACTGCTTCATGCTGACCTCATCAATTTTATCCACTTTGCCTCTAACTTTCACCCTGCCCTTAAATTCACTTGATCCCCTTCTTGATCTCTCTCTATCTCCATCTCTGGAGACAAACTGTTAACCAACATCTTCTATAACCCTACTGATTCCCACGGCTATCTCGGCAATACCTCATCCCACCTTATCTCCTGTAAAAGTGCTATTCCCTTTTCTCAGTTTATTCACCTCTGCTGTATCTGTTCTCAGGACATGGCCTTTCACTCCAGGACATTAGAGATGTCCTCATCCTTTAAAGAATGGGGTATCCTTCCCTCTACCATTGATGTTGCCTTTACCCAAATCTCCATTTCCCGGTCATTTACTTTCACCCCACCTTCCCACTGCCTCAACAGTGATAGTTCTTCTTGTCCTTACCTACCACTCCATGAGCCTCTGTATCCAATACATTTTCCTTCATGCCTTCCGCCATCTTCATTTGCCGCTGCCCCCATTTCTGCGATTCCTTTGTCCATTCGTCCCTTCCCACTAATCTTCCTCCCAGCACTTCTCCCTGCAAGCAGCCTAAGTGCTATACCTGTCCATTCACCTCCTCCCTCACCTCCATCCAGGACCCCAAACATTACTTCCAGGCAAGGCAGCACTTCACCTGTGAATCTGCTGGGCTGGTCTATTGTGTCCGGTGCTCCCAATGCCTTCTCTACATTGGTAAGACCCATTGTAAATTAGGGGACCGCTTTGTCGAACACCTTCACACCATCTGTTACAAGCGGGACTTCCTGATGGCCAAACATTTAAATTCTGATTCTCATTCCCTTTCTGAGCTGTCTGCTCGCGTGCCTAGATGAGGCCTCCCTCAGGATGGAGGAGCAACAGCTTCTATTCTGTCTGGGTAGCCTCCAGCCTGATGGCATGAATATTGATTTCTCCTTCCGGTAAACAAATTTTCCTCCCACCCTCTTTCCTCTATTCCTCTCCTCTTTTTCTTTCTCCTGTAGTCCACTTTTCTCTCCTATCAGATTCCTTTCTCTCCAGCCATTTTCCTTTCCTAACCATCAGGCTTCACATAGCGTCTTCTAGCTCTCTTCCTTCCCCTCCCCCTCACCTTTTTATTCTGGTATCTTCCCCCTTCCTTCTCATTCCTGAAGAAGGGTCTTGACCCGAAACATTGACTATCTATTAATTTCCATAGATGCTGCCTGACCACCTGTGTTCCTCTAGTATTTTGTGTGTGTGGCTTTAGATTTCCAGCATCTGCAGATTTTCTTGTGCTTATTGTTTATTTACCATGCTTTTTTTGTTTAATTGGCAAATATAGCAAACTCTGCCTTAGAAAACCACTTAATAATTACTTTGGCCATCTTTGATTTCTCTTTTGGAAAAAAAACAGCACTAGCTTTTCTAACTTAATAATAGTAGTCATTCAATTCTGGCAGCACCTTTTGTTAGCCTTTCCTGCACTTAGAAATACGGTGAGTCACCAAGTTCGCTCCCTGTCTGTCCCATCGCATCTCTGTCAACATTGCTATTGAGTATCTAAAATAATACTCCATTTAAAATATTTTGGTTAAATTCATAAGCATTAAAGTTAAAATATAACGCTGAACAAATAAATGTAATTTGGCTTTCTTAAATTGAATGTCAATGAAAATAATTTGCATTTTGCACTCCAAGTAGAACTGTTGCTTTTATTGGAAAGTTTTGGTTTCTTTTTTTAAATTATCTAGACCCCAGAATTGCTTCATGTAACAGCAAACGGTATTGGAAAGATGATGTAGGTAAACCAGAGTTTTAAAAGAATTGGATCTTGAATCAAGTTCAAAACCATGAGATTGCAATCTTTAAATTCTGCCCCGTGTCACAGATTGTGGCATGTGGCCAAGTGGTTAGGGCGTTGGGCTCACGATCTGAAGGTCATGGGTTCGAGCGTGTTGTGTCTTTGAGCAAGGCACTTAACCACACACTACTCCACCCAGCTGAAAATGGGTACCGGCAAAATGCTAGGGGTTAACCTTGAGATAGACTGGCGTCCTATCCGGGGGGAGTCTCATACTCTCAGTCACTTCATGCCACAGAAACCGGCATAAGCACCGGCCTGATGGGCTGCAAAAGGCTCGGGGCAGACTTTGATTTTGACTGTCACAGAGGTCAGTCACTTATTTACTTTTCCTTAACATTTTTTAAAAATAATCATATTATCATTTATTCCTCATTCCTAATAAATAGCAAAATCCTCACCTGATTGTTAAGGTGGAGTGAAGGTTATTGATAAAATCTGATGATTGAGCCTTGGATAATTGTTTGGGAAGCATCTTCGGTGATGGTGTTGTGTAGATAGTGAGATAGTGCGGTGCTCTTCCGCTTTGGTCACTTTCATCTGATAGTTGTTCTGCTAGTTGTGGATGTAATTGGCTTTCACACCTTGTATGGATGAGGTAATTGGTCTCTGATAACCGCAAGCTTCTTGATCTGTGTTGGATGCAATATCAGCTAGTGGGAATTCTTCCCCTTATTGCTATTGACCTAATTTTTCTCAAGCTGCCTGTAATAGTATCTTGATACAAAAGGTCTTAGCTTGTCTCAGTAATTCATTTCTGTGGTCAAATTGGAACAAGGCAGGGATGAAATCTGGAGCCACGAGTCCGTGGTGGAACCCAGACTGAGCAGGTTGTTTGTGACTAGTTCTTTGTATTACTCAATAAATTTTTCACTGCCCAACGTTGACAAATTGATTTGCCAAGTTAACAGTAGGTTGTTGTGTTCAATTAGTTGTGGAATTATCTCACATTGTTTAGAACAAGCTGCTTCTTTGGTTTAGAGTGTATGTGATCGTGTATGTAAGCACACGTAAGTTGGCATCTCCACTTAAGAATACCTGGTTCATTTCCCAGACTGAATGTAATTACATTACTCCCAAGGATGCGCAGGACTTATCAGATTCCCACCTTTAAGAAGTGAGATGTATTCTGAACCAATCTCATTTAGTGTAGTGGCTGCACCATACAATTTGGTCACTCCTATCAGTTATTGTTATGGGTCAACATATCTGCAACAGATAGACTGATGAGAACAAGGTCTAGAGTGTTTCTTCTTCTGCCGCTTCTTGTGATATACAACAAAGATCCTTCCTTCATCCAAAGGAAAAAAGTACTGCCAGAAATAACGGTTGAGGTGGGCACATTGGCAATATTTAAAAGCCACCTAAATGAGTTTATGGATAGAAGAGGGTTAGGGGGCTATGGGCTAGATATGAGCAGATGGGGCTAGCTCACTAGGCAACAGATCTGAACATCTTTGCCATTGACTTGATGGATAGGCTTAATCTCTGGAGTCTCCCCCTGGATGAGGTCAGTACGAAGACATTGGCCTTTCAAATCATGTCTGTCGGCACCATGCCGCACAGTACACGAGTCCATACAACAATAACTATAACAGAACTATGCAGCAGTGTTTCAAGATGGTCCAGATCGCTGCACAAAACAGCAAGCAGTACTCCATCTCTTTCGGTCTTCCGTCCTGAGGGACCAGTGCCATGTGCAGCCTTTCCAATTTCTTATTTCCTTTTCTTATGGAGAAAGAGCTAGATCACCTGAAGCAAAGTGGTGTGATCAAAACTGTTAACTGTTCATGTTCAGAAGTTCTAATAGCCATCATCGAGAAAGCCAATGGTACAGTGAGGTTGCGTGCAGACTTCTCATCTGGTCTCAGTGTGGCACAGGAGACACCAATACCCAATACTGGTACCAGCAGATCTCTTCACAAAATTGAATGGAGGGTGTTTCTTTACAAAGTTGAACTTGGCTGAAGTCTATCTCCAGGTAGAGGTGGCAAAAATTCACAAATGCTTCTTACCATTACAACGCCTAAGGGTTGTTTTCCTTCCTCCATCTGCCTTTAGTGGTAAAAACAGCTCCTTCAATTTCCCAACAGCTGATGGAAACCACACTGATTGGTATTGACAGCGTTGCTGCTTACTTTGACAATATCATTACGATGGGCACAGATCAGACAGAACTGTGGTAATGACTAGGCCATGTTTGAGCAAACTACAAGATTTTTGATTGCAACTTTGGCCAGAAAAATGTAGCTTCCTGATGGCCTCCAAGTATCTGGGGTTCATCATAGATAAGCATGGTTCTCACCCAGCTCCTGAAAGCTTTGAATTGAATTGACTTCATTACTTACAGCCTTCATATACACAAGGAGTAAAGATCTTTCTGTTATGTCTCCGTTCAAATGTGCAATGTACAATTATAGTAATTTATACTAAATATTATGTACAACAGGGCAGTCAATCTAACATAGAAATACAATTGCATCAGCATGAATTAATCAGTCTGATGGCCTGGTGGAAGAAGCTGTCCCGGAGCCTGTTGGTCCTGGCTTTTATGCTGCTGTATTGTCTCCCGGATGGTAGCAGCTGGAACACTTTGTGGTTGGGGTGACTCGGGTCTCCAATGAACCTTCGGGCCCCTTTTACACACCTGTCTTTGTAAATGTCCTGAATAGTGGGAAATTCATATCTACAGATGTGCTGGGCTGTCCGTACCACTCTCTGCAGAATCCTATGATTGAGGGAAGTACAGTTCCCATACCAGGCAGTGATGCAGCCAGTCAGGATGGCCTCAACCGTGCCCCTATGGAAAGTTCTTAGAATTTGGGGGGGCCATACCATACTTCAACTGTCTGAGGTGAAAGAGGTGATGTTGTGCCCTTTTCACCGCACAGCCGGGATGTACAGACCACATGAGATCCTCGGTGATGTTTATGCTGAGGAACTTAAAGCGGTTCACCCTCAACCCCAAATCCATTGATGTCTATAGGGGTTAGCCTGTCTTCATTTCTCCTGTAGTCTACAACCAGCTCCTTTGTTTTTGCGACGTTGAGGGAGAGGTTGTTTTCTTAACACCACTGTGTCAGGGTGATGACTTCTCTGTAGGCTGCCTCATTATTATTTGAGATTAGGCCAATCAGTGTAGTGTCATGAGCAAATTTAATTAGCTGATTGGAGCTGTGGGTGACACGGTCATGGGTATACAGAAAGTAAGAGAGCATCATAGCTATTGTAAAGATGCCTCCACCATCAGATGTCAGCACCTTATAATCATTTTGGGGCATGATCAGGTCATTATTCTGCATTCCTCCCAGCAATTCACTGGCTGAGGGAGCCATTCATTGCCCTGCTCAACAATTGTGCCGTGACGAAATAGTCCAACGAATGCCGTGAGGATTTTGATCAAGTGAAGAATATGTTGTCGACTGACCTTCTCTTGATGCATTTCAACTCAAAGTTGCCAATTGTTGTCACAACGGATGCATGCAACTCTGGGGCAGGTGCTGTCATATACCATATCCTCCCTAATGGTTCTGAAAAAGCTGTCATGCACACAGTCAGATTATTAATCACAGCAAAGAAGAACTATGGACAAATCAAGAAAGAAGCTTTGGGAACCCTCTTTTCTGTGAAGAAATTACACAAGATGCTTTATGGCAGATGCTTCACTCTTTACTGGTCACAAACCATGTCTTTGGATTTAAGAAAGGCATCCCAGTGTTTACAGCTAACTGCCTATAAAGATGAGGCTATTAACCTATCATTTTTGAAATCAAATACACATCAACTATGAACTTGGTCAGGCAGATGCCCTCTCCAGACTTGTTAATCAGCCGGTTACTGAAAACAAAGATGCAGTTATGGCTGCATTTTCAGTTGATTGCAAAGTCTACCAGGTTTACCAGATGCTGCTGAAGGTTTTCCGGTCACGGTCAATAAGATCAGAGCAGAAATGGCTGCAGATCCTCCTCTTCAGTGTATCTCAGATATCTAATTAACAGGTGGCCATCAAGTATGAGGAATACATCATATACTGCCCTTAACTGTGGATGCCTGCCTAATTTTTTGAGATAGAATAATGATTCCGCAAACACTTTGACCAACAGTACCGAAACAATTCCACCATGGTCTCCCAGGCATCAATTAAATGAAAGGCCTGGCAAGAAACTTTTACTGGCCGGGCATAGACAAAGGTATCACGTTCATAGATAAGCTGTGTATGCACTGATCTAAGGCAGCAAAAATACAAGGAGAGCCAATCCACAACCATTCCTCAGGCTACCAGACCTTGGAGCTGAGTACATATTCAATTTGCCGTCCCAATCAGTGGGGGTATCTACCTTGTCCTAGTTAAATCCTATTCCAAATGGCCAGAAGTATTACCTATGAAATCAACAGCGAAGATCTTCAGCCACTTTGGGATGCCAGAAATGCTCATTTCTGAAATAAGCACCCTGTTCAGTGCAGAGCAGTGTGCTGCATTCTGCCAGAACAGTGGAAATATTCACATCCGCTCACCCCATATCATCCACAGTCCTATGGCCAAGCCAAAATGTTTGTGGATACCTTCAAAGAGTAACTTTTGAAATCTAGAGGGGAAGGAGCATCAGCCATGGCTCTGAACACCTTTCTGCTGACATATCGAATTGTATCACGACTTTCAGGCCCTTAAGGGAAAGGCTCTTGGAAAGGAAACTGCACAGAGTGTTGGATGCACTGTTGCCACAGCATCCAACATCCAAGACAGCAGATGATCAGATCCACAAAGATAGCCACAACAATGAGTGAAGTCACTCAAACCTGAAGCGACAGTGTGGTAGCGGGTATTGCAATGCTTAAAACACCTGGGTATCAGGTCAGATTGTCAAGCACATGGGGAAAGTGCTCTATGTAGTTATTACAGACAGTCATCCCTGGTGTCGCCTCATCAACCACTTGCGACCACCTTAGATTAGATTAGATTAGATTATGAGGACAGTGAGTCCTCGTTTATTGTCATTTGGAAATGCATGCATTAAAAAATGATACAACATTCCTCCAGAATGATATCACAAGAAAATACAGGACAAACCAAGACTAAAACTGACAAAACCACATAATTATAACATATAGTTACAACAGTGCAAAGCAATACCATAATTTGATAAAGAGCAGACCATGGGCACTGTAAAAAAAAGTCTCAAAGTTCCGATAGCCTCATCATCTCACACAGACAGTAGAAGGGAGAAACTCTTCCTGCCATGAACCTCCAAGTGCCGCAAACTTGCCGATGCCGCACCATTGGAAGCACCCGACCGCAGTGATTTTCACTGGTTGTTGTTCTTGACAATGTCTCGAATGTTCTTGGGGAGAAAACAATAAGTAGTCATGCTCTGAATGCACTGGTGAGTTTCTTGGATGCGTGATTTTACTGAATAAAAGTTTATTTTATGTTCCAGCTTTTCTTCCATCTCCTCAGTAGTTGTAGGCGTATGAACATAACACTCAACTTTAAAACAGAAATTATGTAATACAATCCCTAATTGCCCCAGACCTGGTGGAGGCAGTTAAGAGTCAACAAAATGATAGGTTTAGAATTGCTTCTGGACCTGAAAGTATGAGGATGATAGATATCATTCCCTGAAGGATATTAGTGACCCATTAATTTTTTATGACCGGTAGTTTTATTGTTGCTGTTACCATGAATAGCTTGTTAATTTCTGAATATTTAATGACTTGAATTTAAATTCACCAGATGCCATTATGCAATTCACGGTTATATCTCTGAACCAGTGGTCCAGAATTCTAGCTAATAGTCCAATGCACCACAGTTTCCCTTATGAATCCAATGCCTCAACTGGAACATTTCAGTTAAATTGATACTATATTTTGTCATTAGCAGTTCACAATTTGGTCAAGTAAGACCACTTAAGAGGACAGTTTAAAATCAGTCACATTGCTGTAATAGGATTTTGAGAATTGAGCAGTAGGTTTTTATTGATTCTAACTTTTCATTCCAGTATTCATTAATCATACAGTATTTAAATTTCCTTCCTGTCCTGCCTCCGGATCATTCTCTAGACTTCATGGATTTCTAATCCAATAAACTAGCAGAATCATATTCTACCTGGTAGCTTGCCGTGAGTTGTATTTGCCTCTCTGCGCTTCATATTCTTATTAAAGATTGCTTAGTTTCTAATATCTTGCTGAATTTAGTCTGCATTTGCCAGAGATGTTCTGCATTACCTGTGCAGATAAGCTTTCTCAATTGAGTTATTGCTCATTTGTGACTCTAAGGTCATGACTGTTGTTCTGCATTCTTAAAGGTTTTCTGTATCAATTCTTCTGAAACTCTGTCATTTTAAACATTTCTGTTTGATCAGCATCCTACTATCTAAATTTAAAGTGAAATTTATTAAATGTTCTATTAATTTAACGCTTTCAGCTTGTTCCACTGTACTAGATCTGTACTGAACTCCTTGCAAGGCCAGTATATTAGTGGTGTCCAGGAGTAAATGCAAATCTCCAGGTAGGATCTAACGAAGGATCTAATGAAGGTTCTACAATCTGAAGCACCACATCACCAATTTTGTGTTGCCCTTCTCTGGCGATAATGACTAGGGCTTTATTCGCTTTTATTTTTCTGCTCCAGCAGTTACAGTGTCTATAAAAAGAATTCATCCCCCCCCCCCCCGGAAGTTTTCATGTTTTATTGTTTTTCAACATTGAATCGCAGTGGATTTAATTTGACTTTTTTGACACAACAAAAAAATGTGTCAATGAAAGCAGATGTCTACAAAGTGATCTTAAATTAATTACAAATATAAAACACAAAATAATTGATTGCATAAGTATTCACCCTCTTCAAGTCAATAATTGCTGCATCTTTGGCAGCAGTTACAGGCTTGAGTCTGTGTGGATAGGTCTCTGCCAGCTTTATACATCTGGACATTGCAATTTTTCCTCATTCTTCTTTACACGTTACTCAAGTTCTGCCAGATATTAATCGTGTAGACTGTCTGGTCTGGATTTCTTTAGAAGCTAACTTTGTTAATAAATTTTCTATTATTTCTCTTCTTGGATCCTCACTTCCTTTATTTGTAAGTAAACTAACTGATAATTTAATAGTGAAACATACTCTGAGGATCTGGATACAATTTAGGAAACATTTTGGTTTATTGAGATTTTCCTTTTCAAGTTTCATTGAATCTAATTTTTTTTAAACCCTCCATGACTGATTTAGTTTTTAAAGAATGGGACAGGTTGGGTATTAAGTGATTTTGGGATCTGTTTGTTGGAGGAAATCTTTTATTATTTGAGCAATTGTCAGCTAAATATAGCTTAACCAAAACTCACTTTTTTAGATATCTAAAAATCAGAGACTTTCTAAGATCTCAATTATGCACATTTCCTATAAGCTCAGATAAGAACTTACTAGACGTAATTTTTAATTTGACACCTTTCCATAATGGTTCAATATCTAATATTTATGGTATGTTACTGGAGACGAGGAATGTTCCTTTAGACAAAATTAAGAAACTCTGGGAACAAGATTTACATACATCAATATCTGAGGAAACTTGGAATGAAATTTTTAAACTGGTTAATACTTCATCGCTATGTGCTCCTCCTTTCCTCATACAACTTAAGGTGGTACATAGTCCATATGATTAAAGATAAGCTTTCTCATTTTTATTTGGATAGATCTCCCTACCGTGACAGATGTAATAATGGAGAAGCTTCATTAATTCATATGCTTTGGACTTGTCCGAGTCTTGAAAAATATTGGAAGGAAGTTTTTCAAACTTTCTCTTTACTTTTCAAAGTCAATTTTAAGCCTAATCCTATGATGGCCTAATTCGATATTGTTGCAAGACAAGATATCAAGTTGAAGACAACTGATTTACATATTTTGGCCTTTAGCTCTCTTATAACTAGGAGGGCGCTTTTGTTTAAATGGAAAGATGTTTTTCCTCCTACTCATGCTCAATGGTTATGCGACGTATGTCATGCTTAGATTTAGAGAAGATTCGTTGTTCAATTTCTGAATTTCATCAAGACTTTCAAACATTGCGGGGACCTTTTCTGAATTATTTTCAAAACTTTCAAAACCTTCAATTCGTTATTTAAATTCAGATGTTGGCTATTATTAATTTTTGTTATATGAGAACGTATTTTACTTTTTTTTCTCCTTAATAAACAGCTTCAGTCTTGGTAGGGGTTTTCTGTAATAAATTAGAATATTTCAATATAACTTTTGATTAACTTACATGAATACGGGGTAATAAGATTGTGATTATGGATAGATATAATGTAATTGGTAGTTTTTAAAAAATCTTTTTTGACCTTGTATATACTTTCTTGTACTCTGTATTCTTCTATGTAGAAACTAATAAAAATATTGGGAAGAAGTTCTGTTAGATTGCATGGGGATCATGAGTGAACAGGCCTTTTCAAGTCCAGCCACAAATTCCCAGTTAGATTGGGTCTGGACACTGACATGGCCACTTCAGGACATTAACTTTTTTATTTTTAAGCCATTCCTAGCTTTGGCTTTATGCTTGGGATCATTGTCTTACTGGAAAACGAATCTTCTCCCAAGTTGCAGTTCTCTTGCTGGCTGCATCATGTTTTCCTCCAGAATATCTGTATATATTGTTGCATTCATTTTATCCTCTACCTTCACAAGCCTTCCAGGGCCTGCTGCAGTGAAGCATCCCTACAGCGGGATGCAGCCACCACCATGCTTCACGGTAAGGATGGGGTGTTTTTGATGATGTGCGGTGTTTAGCTTATGCAAAACATTGTGTTTATTCTGATGGCCAAAGAGCTCAATTATGGTTTCATCAGACCATAGAACCTTCTTTCAGCTGACTTCAGTGTCTCCTACGTGTCTTCTGGCAAACTCTAGCCAAGATTTTAAGTGAGTCTTTTTTCAACGTTGGCTCTCTCTTTGCCACTCTCCCATAAAGCTGTGACTGGTGAAGCTCCCAGGCAACAGTTGTATACGCAGTCTCTCCCATCTCAATCACTGAAGCTTGTAACTCCTCCAGAGTTGTTATGGCTCTCTTGTTGGCCTCTCTCACTAGTCCCCTTGCACGATCACTCAGTTTTTGAGATGGCTTTCTCTTGGCAGATTTATAGGTGTGTCATATTCTTTCCATTTCTTGATGATTGACTTAACAGATTCAGTGACTTGGAAATTTTCTTGTATCCATCTCCAGACCTGTGCTTTCCTATAACGTTTTTGCAGAGTTGTTTGGAATGTCCTTTTGTCTTCATGGTGTAGTTTTTGCCAGAATACTGACTCACCAGCAGTTGGACCTTCCAGATACAGGTGTATTTTCACTACAATCAATTGAAACACCTTGACTGCGCACAGCAGAGCTGCCACCTTAAACCATTGTATTCCTTGAGGTCTGGGTGCTGCAAGAGAGTGAGCCTCAAGATTCTGATCCAGCAATTGCTTAGGAATGATAATATGTTTCCATGTCAGGATCACATATGGCTTGGAGGGTAACTTCCATGTAGTGGAGTTCCCAGGCTTTTGCTGCTTTTCACCTAGCTGATAGAGATTGTGTGTTTTGAAGGTGTTGTCTAATGAGTGTTGGTCTGTTGCTGCAGTGTACCCTGTAGATGGGTCAAACTGCTGCTGCTATGTGATACCGGTAGAATGAGTGAAGGGTTGTAGATGGCTGTGTATCAAGTAACTGCTAGGTCTGTATGCAGTCAAGGTTCCTTAATCTCTGCAACATAATGTATAATCTCTGTCTGCCTCTGCTTTAACCTTCTGTAACTGGAATTCTCATTCCTGTCTCACTAATTTCTGATTGGACTATTCACGTTCTGATTGGCAGCATAGATGCCTATGCCATACCAAATAGAAAATATGCTTGGCCTTGTTAATTTGTATTGGTCCCTCAGTGCCAATGTAAAGTACTGTGTATTCTGGTTAATTGGGACACATCGCGATCGGTACATTTTGGCCCAATTAAGTGGTTACCCCAATGAGCTAAACTTCATGGAAATAGTGAAAAATGTATTAAAAAACATAAACTACCATTTAACCGAATCAGAAATTATATATTTAAATGAAATAGAGAACAAAGATAGAACATTAACAATACTACTACAGTACTATAAAACTGCAGTTCCTAATAGTTCTTGACAGAGGCATTCATTCCGTGTTCTTTAGATTGCACTGATTTTGTTCATTTCCAGTTAGACACGTAGTGGACTACCTTCATGCAATGCCTTTGACAATTGCATAATCCAAATTTTCATTTCATCAAAATATTCAAGATGATTGTCCATATAGGTGGCCCCCACTTTTCGAACGTTCGCTTTACGAAATCTCACTGTTACGAAAGACCTACATTAGTTCCCTGTTTTCGCTAACAGAAGGTGTTTTCACTGTTACAAAAAAAGGCAGCGCGCGAAAAAAGCGGCACGCGACAAAAAGCAGCGCGCACCCCGAGAAGCCGCTCTCCCCCAGATTCCGAACTGCTTTCTAGCCAGCATTGCTTAAACACATGCTGTGAGCAGCTGTTTGCAAGATGAGTTCTAAGGTATCGGAAAAGCCTAAAAGAGCTCGTAAGTGTGTTGCACTTAGCGTAAAACTAGACATAATTAAGCGTTTCGATCGTGGTGAACGAAGCAAGGACAAAGTGAGTTTGGCTTGTGGAAGTTGACAAAGATGATGTTGAAGAGGTTTTGGCATCTCATGACTAAGAACTGATAGATGAAGAGCTGATGCAATTGGAAGAGGAAAGGATTACAATTGAAACCGAATGCAGTAGTGAACGGACCGAAAGTGACGTCGTCAAGGAACTGAACGTGAAGCAACTGCGTGAGATTTTCGCTGCAATGATAAAGTACGACTTTAATTTTGAAAAGGTATGTTGGTTTAGGGCATAGTTGCAGGATGGTTTGAGTGCTTACAAAGCACTGTATGATCTAAAAATGCGCAAGGCTAAACAGTCAAGCAAGCCTTCCACATCAGCCACAGCAGACGACAAACTTCAACCTTCGACATCGAGGCAGGCAGACATAGAAGAAGATGACCTGCCTACCCTGATGGAAACAGATGACACCTCAGTGTCCCACCACCCCAACCCCGGGGCCGCGGACAGATACCGATCTGTGAAGAATGCAGAGGCGGCCGGAATGCACCCAGCACATTTTTAAGAAAACAGCTGAAATAAACAAGCTAATTAATTTGGTGCTGCCCGGCACGTAAATGTCGGCCCAGATCAGAGGCGACGCAATCGGCAATTGCCTGGGCTGACATTTATGTGCCGGGTGGCACCTAATTAATTAGCTTGTTTGTTTCGGCTTTTTTCTTAAAGATGTGCTGGGTGTGTTCTGGCCACCGCTGTACCCCTGCATTCTTCGTGGATCGGTATCGGTTTGCTGCCCGGAGGGTGGGGACCACTGCACCACCCCAACCTCCGACGACTCAGCCTAACACATCATCATCAGTGTGCTCGATGTCTTCCCGATTCCCGTAAGTGATACTACACTGTATATAAATTATTTCTACTTTATATTGGCTGTGTATTTTTATGTGTTATTTGGTATGATTTGGCAGCTTCATAGCTTAAAGGTTACTGGAGAGCGCTTGCGCCGTGTTTCTGCTGACAGCGCTTGCGTGAGATTTTCGCTACGGAGAACAGTGCAGCAGTGATTGTGGAAAATACAATCATTGCCACACTGTTCTCTGTAGTGAAAATCTACTTTATATAGGCTGTGTATTCATCATATCATTCCTGCTTTTACTAAATGTTACTGTTATTTTAGGTTTTGTGTGTTATTTAGCATGATTTGGTAGGTTACTTTTGGGTCTGCGAACGCTTACAAATTTTTCCCGTATAAATTAATGGTAATTGCTTCTTTGCTTTACGACATTCCGGCTTACGAACCGTTTCTACCTTCGGATGGCGGGGGAAACATGTACCTTAAAATTCTTTGTAGTTCCTAACTTGTTAAAGTCGTGAAATTTTTTCATTTTCACTCCTGGCCTTTTCTGGAATCTCCAAGCCTGAATGCTTGAAACTGCAGGGAGCATAACAATTTCAAGTTCTTGCATTGCAGATTTCTTGCCAACTATCAGTGACAAAAATCACTGTTTTTTGAACACAAGCACATGCAACTGATGCTATTTAAAAACTGTTCACGCTAAGCACAGAAAAATGTTTAACAGCCATACAAGTACACGTGACTGAGGCTAGTTAGAACCTTTGGCAAAGGTCTCCTGTCCGATTAAGAGGCACAGTGTCGTAAATAAATAAAGGGAACCCCAATTTTTTTTTCTTGATTAATTTTTGATCTTTTAAGAGTTGTGTTGTCCCAAATAAGTGGCTGCCTTGATTTAACCAATGGCTCATTTAACCAGAATCTACTATATTTAAATATCTTATCTTTGTTTAAATACCTTCCATCGATTTCCTAACATTTACTCAAGAACACTTTGATTTTGGTCTGTTGTATACTGACTCTTGTTTAGTCTTTATTATAGGGAATAATAAGATATGGATAAACTTCCAAACAATCACCATTTTCCCTTTCATCCTGAATTGCCTTCCAACTTTTGTTACAAGCAGTGCGGGAAACTCTTTATTTCTAATTCAAATATTATAGTTGATTTATTATGAATCACCAAACAAATCAGGTGTGCAAACAGGCAGCTGGTGACCAACTCCAAACACTGTGAAGAGCTCATTTTTTAAAAAAAGTTTGATTTTGAAGAAGTGATCATCATTTGGAAGGGGTTAGTGAAGGTCCAAGGTGATATTGCAGGTTTAGAGATCTGCTCCCAAAGTGGACACCAAGTTTCAAATATTTTTCACCCCACATGAGGAACTGGTTTTCTAGATAAAAGGTCAATAGAAAAACTGAGAATTTAGCCTTCTATGCAATCCATCTTATAAATGGAAGAAGGTATAGACATAATATATCTGTTGTAACAACAGATGACTATGTTAGCTACGAACATAGAAAATGCTGGTGAACGCAGCAGGCAGCATCAATAGGAAGAAGAACAGTTGATATTTTGGGCCGAGACCCTTCATCAGGACTAACTGAAAGAAGAGCTAGTAAGAGATTTGAAAGTGGGAGGGGGAAGGGGAGATCCAAAATGATAGGAGAAGACAAGAGGGGGAGGAATGGAGCCAGGAGCTGGAAAGTTGATTAGCAAAAGGGATAGAAGGCTGGAGAAGGGAGAGGATCATGGGACAGGAAGCCTAGGGAGAAAGAAAGGGGGAGGGGAGCCCAGAGGATGGAGAACAGGCAAGGAGTTATAGTGAGAGGGACAGAGGGAGAAAAAAAGAGAGAGATATAAAAGGGAATGAATGAATAATAAATAAATAAGGGATGGGGTACGAAGGGGAGGAGGGGCAGTAACGGAAGTTAGAGAAGTCAAAGTTCACGCCATCAATCTGGAGGCTACTCAGACGGAATATAAGGTGTTGTTCCTCCATTCAGTGCCCCAGATAGTCCTTCCAGGTGAGGCGACACTTCACCTGCGAGTCGGCTGTGGTGATATGCTGCGTCTGGACCTCCCGATGTGGCCTTCTGTATATTGGTGAGACCCGACACAGGCTGGGAGACCATTTTGCTGAACACCTATGCTCTGTCCGCCAGAGAAAGCAGGATCCTCCAGTGGTCACACATTTTAATTTCACGTCCCATTCCCATTCTGATATGTCTATCCACAGCCTCCTCTACTGTCAAGATGAAGCCACACTCAGGTTGGAGGAACAACACCTTATATTCTGTCTGGGTAGCCTCCAACCTGATGGCATGAGCATTGACTTCTCTAACTTCCGTTAATGCCCCACCTCCCCTTCATACACCATCCCTTATTTATTTATTTATTTTATTTATTATTCATTCATTCATTCCCTTTTTTATCTCCTTTCCTTTAGAAGGCTTTCTTCAAGAGGAAACTGAATAACTTGAAGGCAAAATAAAGAAGTGGTATCCCATATACACCAGAATGCAGAGCAGTGCGCTCAATTGCCCAATGCTAGCCTACGTACCATCACTTGCAATAAATAATTCTTTTAGAACATACAACCATACAACATAGCAAAAGACCCTTTGGCCCACAATGTCTGTGCTGAGTATGATGCCAAATTAAAGCGGCCATCATTAAGGCATGCCCTTTTCTCACTGTTACCATCAGGTATGAGGTACAGAAGCCTGAAGGCAACACACTCAGTGATTCAGGAACAGCTTCTTCCCCTCTGCCATCTGATTCCTAAATGGACATTGAAGCTTTGGACGCTACCTCACTTTTTAAAAAAAATATACGGTATTACTGTTTTTGCATGTTTTTTTAATCTATTCAATATATGTAATTGATTTACTCGTTTATTTATTGTTTTATTTTATTGATTATTTTTCTCTGTTAGATTATGTATTGCATTGAATTGCTACTGCTCAGTTAACAAATTTCACGTCACATGCCGGTGATAATATACCTGATTCTGATTCTGAAATAATCCCTTCTGCTTGGAAATGAAGCCTAACAGAATTTCTAAATTCCTGCCTTTTATACTCTATGTCCTAGTGATGAGGCAACCATGCCATATGCTTTCTTTACAATTATTTGCATTTCCACTTTCAAAGAGGTGTGGACTTGGACCATAAGATCCATCTCGACATCAGTGCTGTCAAGGGTTCTGCCACTGACTGTTGTGATGGGTATTCACTCCTGGCCAGAAGGCCTTTTCATTGTTTGCTAACCTTGCTTTCTAAACAGCAGCTGCCACTTCTAAGATTACCAACAATTGTAAGTAAACTTCCAACTAACAGTTGTTTGACTTCTAGTCATAAATAGAAGTCAGTCTTCACTTCTTAAAATGTAAATGGAAAGCAGTAATCAGCTTGAGGTTCTTTAAGGCTGTCATAGTCTGGGTGGTACTGGGGATAAGTTCCTCTACCTACTAAATGCACCCAATGGCATGCATCTCCAATAGCCTCTGTCAACCAAGTCCAGCTGCTGCCCTTGATGTGTGGCTTAGCTACTAAGTCCAATGGAACTGCTTATACAGATAGAGGGAGCAAAGATGTTTAGTGACACCTTAAAACTAGTCGCTTTGGGAAAATGGGGCTTGCCAGCCATGGGTGGCAGCTCATCTAGAACACAGAACATAGAACATAGAATAGTACAGCACAGTACAGGCCCTTCGGTCCACAATATTGTGCCGACCCTCAAACCCTGCCTCCCATATAAACCCCCACCTTAAATTCCTCCATATAGCTGTCTAGGAGAAGAAAAACTCTGATCTCAAACCTCCATTGCTTATGGCTATACCTGCTCACCGGGGAAGGTTTTGAGAGTAAACCCAAAAGATAAATCTGGAGCTGGAATCCCCAAGGCAGTCCTATGTTGACTTTAATGCTGACTGGCCACTCCCACATACTGCTGGTGCCAAACTGTATCAATCTCTGCTGTTTCTTTAGATTCATCAGCTATATGGAGAGGTGAAGCTTGCTGCATGGGCAACAGTTTGCTCTCTATATCACAGTTCTGTGGCTTGCATACCGACTTGCATATCACAGAGACAGTTGGGAGAGAACATCCACAGTCCACCCTGACCAATGGAGGGCCTCAAGTCAGTTCAAGTTAAAACAAGTACTGTCTATACAACAGTTACTCAAATAAGCACTGTGGATAGTAGGTACATTGTCTGAGAAGTAATATTTTGCTCACTATACTAGGTTTATTACTGCTGAAAAGCAGTACAAGACAGTGGGTAGTTTAATCTGGCTTATTTCATAGATGAGGTGACTCTTAAGTTGCTTAGTTCACAGAAGCTTTTAGATCCAGATGGACAATATCATTTAGCATATCAAATAACTGATGTGTTTATAGTTGTAATATTTATTTACACGTTATCTTTACAGCATTAATTGTGAACTATGTACATCAGCCGAGATCTGTATCCCCACAATTGTTTTAGATCATTTTTGCTAAAGGGGTAACTGAGGAAATATCTAATATGTGTGAAGTCACCCAAGTGGTAGAAGAAGTGTATAAATGTAGAGAGCAGCTAAGGATTCTTAGAAATGGCTGAAGAACATCAACAAGAATGATAGGAAGACCAGGTGACTAGAATACATTCCTCTGATTCAGTTTCTGCGACTAATGATTCATTCATCTGTATCTGTATGTTTTATAGTTTACAGGGATTGCACCCGTCTTTTGGAAATCCTTTATATTTTAGAAATCATTTGTAATTTGGAAATGTTTTCTCACATAGACATCCACTGAGAGTTTTAAATGTCTTTTAAGAATGTTGTTTGGATTTAAGCATGTATCACTGAAAATAAATGAACTGTGTTTAAACTACTTTGTTAGCTGCAAGTACCTTCTCCTTGGTAGGGAGCGGGGACCCACCACTCAAATAGTGAGTATTGGCAGCTCAAACCTGTTATGGAGAATAAACAGGGATGTAAACTAATCTTTAAAGATTGGGTAGTTTAGTGAAAGTACTCATCTGATAGGGCTTAAAGTCTCCGATTGACTTTAGAACCTCGTAGTCAGCAAACCCAATACCATCATGCTGCATACATTCCCCCGGAATTCAACCTACCAATGTGTAACACCTTACACTTCAAACTCCAGATTAGATCTCTTCTGAAACTTGTGCAATTCCTTGGTAAGAGACTTCATTCCTATTCCGAACAGAATTTGCTTCAAACTAGAAACTGCAAAGCATCTACCTTGGTCAAGCAAGCATTAATGAGTCATACAGAAAACTAAATCTTTATTAGCCAGGCAGGAGTCTTTTTTTTTTGCTGAATTGAGCAACTTCCAAATTGGAATGCCACACATATCTGCTGTTCAAGGAACAGTGCTAATGCAAACCACTAGTGAAACTGTGGAAATCCCAGCAACTCATGTTTGGAAAATCATCAGTGCATTTAGCAGTTTGAAAGACATTAAAAGGATAGCAAAACCAAATTGAATTTCTTTTAATGGTCTTGACCGAAATTGCAGAGCTACATGAGCTACAAGGGCCAGAAGCAAGGGAAGGGTGTGCATTGATCTTTTCTTTCTTGAGAATCAATACTCCACGTTCAGCACTAGATTCTCCACACAAATAGTAAAAACAAGTGAAATTCCGTCAAGGTTTGGGCCCTCCCACCAATATTACTTGCTACACAGAACGAAGCAGTGAAAGAATTTGAGAAATCAATCATTTGCTGAGGCAGCACTGGGTCATTGCCACTTGACCTCACCATTTAAACTGAAGTCCTTCCTGATATTGTGCAAACTGAAGAGCTCAAAAATATTCATCATCTGATAAATCAACGTTTTACAATGGATGACGTCTTCCCACCTCCCAACACCCCCCACCCTCAACTGCTGGAAAAATAGCAGCTGCTTGCATTTTTTGTTAATTTCAATACCTAATAAACAGATTTTAAACATTATCCCATTTGACAGCAACCCCATTTCAGATAGTGTTCAACCACCTGTACAATTTTAAAATCTTGCATGTTATTATATTTTACATTTGAATTATTCTATATTCTGTGAATATTCTTGCTCCACGAGTAAAAAAAAATCCACCCACAACTGCAGTACGTGAGCACTCAAGTAAGCCCAAAAGGCAAGGAGGAGGAAAAAAAAAGTCATCTGGAAACCAGAATTGTCACAACTGAAAATATGACAACATGGCTAACAATTAATAAGTAGACTCATTCTTCATGAGTGGTAAGAGTCATCGTGATGTAGGCGGCTGACAAACATTTTTCAATTTAATTGGTTTCCCCCGAGATATAAATCAGCTTTCAAAACTTTCCCCAAGATAATTAATAGTAAAAAAAAAATTCACCAAGGAAGTTGCTCCTTTATTCCATGGTTGTTCCTCAGCTGCTCACCACCTCAACATACTCTTTTTTCCAATCCCTTCACTCATCTCCAACTTATCCTGAAGTCAATTTACACTACCTTCTTTACTTATCATCTATTTAAAAAGTGGCATAAATCTTTGTGCGATAAGCCATTTCATATAAAGCTATGATACTTTCAGAAAGTTAAAAATCATTTTAGAATCCAACAGAGGAAAATAGCCACAAACTTATCCAACTCTGATCAAAACTAAGCCAGGAGATCACTTTGATGCTAATTTCCGTTTAGTTAATGGAAATATCTGCACCAGCTATTTCTCGTTCCCTCTTAAAAGAAAGCCATAAATTGAAATCATCACAAAACAGCAATTTCAAAATTCTGGTGAAAACAGTAAACCCTTATTACCGAAAAAGTACACTACAACTTAAAACTGTGACAGTGGCTTTCCCACATCTGCATAAACTTTGAACTCTAAAACCTTTCTGACTGCAGCTTATTATCAACCTTGTTAGAGTAGAGTTCCAATCCTATTACCCTGTCAAAAGTATCAAGGTTCATTATACTGTAAATGTGCCTTGCATTCTTTCAGAAGAGTTGGTCATACCTTGCATGTGAGGAAATAAAAAATGAAATGTTCCAAATACACTTCAACAGGTGGTTGCTTCTTGCCCATGTACCATTGCTCACTAAACTGTCCAAATCTTTCTTTCGCAATATTCTTTGCTTCTTTTGATGCTTAAATTATCATAACGTACATTGCACTTTTCACATCATTTGTCAATCCCAAACTCCATTTTTCAACTTGACACAAACTTGCTGAAGCTGTGAGACTGCCAAAATAGTTTCTCGATGGTTCATTCCACCACTCCATTACACGAATGGTATGAAAGTTCTAATTCTATCCTCTTTAAACCAATAATTTATTTACTGTCTCATAATATTTGAAATATTAATTATAATTTGCCCAAATAAAGTTTGAAAATTCCATTCAGGTTTTGCAAGTTTCAGAATGAAAACCTCAAAGCTTGTTTTTTAGCAATATAATGTGTGCCCAGTTTTTTAATCTGCCTATAGTTTATATTGCTACATTTTTTCCCCTTTAATAAGTTGATAACTCCCATCTGCCTCATTCAGAAACTCTTTGGTCACATCCTGCATACATGGAATTATTCAATAATAGTATTAGTATTCATTAATTAATTGATACTGGAATCCCTTGACTTCTTAAATTCCTTTCGAACAGTGATTTTAAAGGAATTTAATAAGTTCTGAAACTTGGCTTCCAAACTTTTTTACCACCACCTTCACTCCCAAACCACATCACCAAACCACCACCCTATTTTGCAATTACATAAAAACTATAAAGAATTTTGATTTATGATGCACAAAGAAAATAGGAACTGCAAATTTGAAGCAGCTACAAATAATTGCAAACATTATTCTAATATATTTAAAGCTACAAATTATATCTTTAATTACAGTAAAATGATTTTCAATAACTTTAGAGCATACATTAGTGGTCCAACTATTCACCATTCATTGCTTTTTTCACTTTTCAATGAGATGGATGGGTTTGGTGCAATGACATCAGCTTCTCAACATTAGACTGAATGTCACTCGGGAATCTCAGATCCCACATTCAGTTATTTTAGTCTGCTTTGAAAGAATTTGGCAACGGCACTGAAAACATGCTTCACCAAATATGATGTTGGATGGGTGATAAAGAACATCTTGACCTTTTTCACAGTGCAGGATAGCATTCAAAGATTTCTTTCTGCAACTAAAAATCTTGATGTGATTTTTGGAACTTCAGCTTCAGTGTTCAGGAATGGATTTATTACCCAATCTGGAGATTGGATCGAGAAAAAAAAAAGTGAAATCTCTGACACGAGGAAATCTACAGATGCTGGAAATTCAAGCAACACACACAAAAAATGCTGGAGTCGACGTTTTGGGCCGAGATGTCAACTGTACCTCTTCCTATAGATGCTGCCTGGTCTGCTGCGTTCACCAGCATTTTTTGTGTGAAATCTCTGACTTGTTTTTCTGCTGTCCACCCAGGTGGGTGCAGTATACTTGTAGATCATCATATGGAATTCTTTCTTTCTTGTTCCTCCAACACCGAGGCTCAGAAATTGAAGAAAGATTATTACAACCAATGATACACTTAAATAGGGTTAACTTAAACAGAAATGTGGAGAGGACTGATTTGACTTTAATAAGATTCACATCATTTCCTTGCAATTGAAGATTAATTTCATTAAACTTTGAATAATTCTGACAAATAAGCAATCTCATGCCAAACATTCTTGTTTTGATTACTGAATGAAGCAATTGGGTCTTCAAACAACTTTATCAGTTTCAAAAAGTGCATAAGTGTGTGTCAGTTTCCTTTTGAGAGCCACCTGACTTCTGTGTGCAACAGCACACTTTCAAACTGTTCATCACTGTCAATTCGAAACTCTCAAAATAGTCAAGAATTGAGAGCATGGGACTTGATTTTGTTTACTACTGTGATACCAATATTTAAGGATTTGTGAGCCAACACAGATTTTTTTTTGCAACAAGATGTTGTCTATGATTTACAGAGTGAATGGTAAATATTTTAGGTACAGCTTTTTTCAAGAAAGTAATAACATCATGGTGGCATCCTGTCATTGATGGTGTCCCATCTGTTGCAAAAGCAAGAATTCTGATGACAGCAGAATGCCCTTCTCTTTGAAAAATTCCTCAAAAACCTGGAATAATAACTCTCCCTTCATATTTGTTTCTAATCCCCTTGCAAATAACATCTCTTCAACCATGCTTTCATCTTTTATGAAGTGAACGTAGCCAAGGAGCAAAAATTCATTGACTGGCAAATTTGATTCCTCCAACTGCAGAGCAAATTCTGTTGTCCTAAGTATATTGCACAATGTGTCATCTACATTCTCAGACATTTCATCTATTCATCTTTGAGCAGAGTTGTTACTGAGCAGAATTACTTTAATTATTTAGTCTGGCGACTTATACAAAACTATACTGAGAACCTCCCTTACTGCTGGCAGAATCAAGTTATTCTCCGATTGTATGGGGTTTTCCAGATTTGGCAATGAAATATTGTATACAGTGGGCTAGAGAAATTCAGTCAAGGACATTTGAAAGGGCAGGTTCTGAACTTTACCCCATAGAAAGCCATTCCCTAATGCACAGGAATTATGTCACTGCAGGATTAGAGTATGGAAATCGTACATGCTAACACTGTTCTAAAGTACTGAATGGCAATAATGCGCTGTCCACGCCCGGAAATAAAATGGTTTCTTATGATATGCCAAATACAGAAGTGTCACTTGGCTTTTCAACAACTATAACAGGCATCGAGCAAAGTCTATGAGAACGGTGGGTTAGCAAGAGATAAGGCAAATATGTGCTCATTGAAATCAGATTTTTATCAACCCCTTAGAAAATCCCACCACCCCCTCGGGGGAGGTGAAATATCACCCACTTTGGAAATCACTGCTTTGGCATGTAAAGTATATTTTCAAAGCAGGGGACTTGTTATTTTCTTATTTCCATGCCTGGCATCTGAACATTAGTTGGAAAACTCAGTGCAATCCCATGTTTTGTTAAAAAATCATTCTTGGATCAGAGGAATGCAAGATTAGCATAAATGCATTACATGTCTCTCTAGAAATCTGGCTTAATTTGCCATATCTAGAGTTAGAGTCAGAGAGATTAATGCTATTAATCACACAGAATTTGCATAAAGTTGGAACAACACAGCAGACAGTTATTGCAGGGGTGGAGGAGGTGGCACTGCTTTCAAATGAAATACCAGTAGTATACACATCATCTCTCACATCTAAGCTTTAAGAGAGTGTCATTCAAAGTAATCCAAAAATTATCTTCTGCCTTCAGTGCATTAGTTGGCTTTAGGATACAAGAAATCACAATTTGTACAGATTGGAAATAACATCGCCACCTTGCTGACAATCAACATTGGCGTGCTTCCAGGATGTGAGCTTAGCCCTCTTCTACATTCTCTACACCCATGACTGCGTGGCTAGGCAGAGCTCCAATACCATCTATCACTTTGCTGATAATACAACCATTGGTGGCAGAATCACAGATGATGACCAGAAGGCATACAGGAGTGAGATATACCAGCTAGTTGACTGGTGTCTCAGTAATAACCTCGCACTCAACATCAGTAAGACCAAAGAGCTGATTGTGGAATTCAGAAAGGGTAAGGCGAGGGAACACACACCCAGTCCTCATGGAGGGATCAGAACTGAGAGAGTGAGCCATTTCAAGTTCCTGGGTGTTAATATCTCTAAGGACCTAACCTAGTCACAACATAACGATGCAGCAATAAAGAAGGCAAGACAGCAACTATATTTCATTAGGAGCTTAAGGAGATTTGGAATGTCACCTAAAATACTCATAAATTTCTATTGACATACTGTGGAGAGCATTCTAACTGGCTGCATCACCATCTGGTGTGTGGTGGCGGGGGGGGGCGCTACAGCACAGTATCAAAGTAGGCTGCAGAGAGTTGTAAAATTAGTCAACTCATCATGGGCACTAGCCTCTACATATACAAACTTATATATTTTATAATATATATAGATAGATATATGCATATGCATACACACACGCGCGCGCGCACACACACACACACACACACACACACATATATATATATACACATGCCACACCATATATTGAACCTGAAGGCCACATACCAGATGTACAGGACGGCAACAAATACCCGAGGATCCTGGAGGTGCATGGAAGCCACGATGAGGAAACAAACAAGGCTACAACATCCAAGTACCTCCAAAGAGTGAGAGAGAGGTCCTAAAAAGCCAGCTGAATGGGAAGAACAAGATCAAAGCCATCAATCATTCGATCCACCAGTCATCATATTCCAGCCGCAAAAGTGGGCTGGCCAAGGAATGAATTGGAAGCCGTTGACATCAAGACCCAGAAACTACTAACAATATGTGGAGGATTCTATCTAAAGTCCAAAGTCAAGTGACTTTACACCTGCTAGAATAAAGTAGGATAGGGACTTGGAAGTGTTAAGGCCACAGTCCTGGAAGAAATGCGAAACATCCATGAGTACGTCAGGAAGATTGTCCCCAAGGATGATCTGCTAGAAGACCTCAGGCAGCAGGCAGAGTATATGGAAATGGAAGTGGGTGAAACAGAGCCAGAGGACCAGAAGCCACGGCAGGACAAGCCACTGCACAATATGTACCATCGCCAGATATCAGAGGTGGCTGACATAAGAAAGTTCTGCAAATATCTGGAAATGGCAGGGCTGAGGGACAGCACAGAGGCACTGCTCATGGCTGCACAACAGCAGACACTGAGCACAAGAGCAATAGAAGCATGGGTCCATCATACTAGACAAGACCCAAGATGCAGACTGTGCAAGGAATCCACTGAAACTCATTTTAAGAGGGCTAGATTACAAAAATAAGGATGCAATGTTCAAGCACTGGTGAGGCCTCACTTGGAGTATTGTGAGCAGTTTTGAGTCCCTTGTCTTAGAAAGGACGTGCTGAAGCTGGAGAGGGTTCAAAGGAGGTTCACAAAAATGATTCCAGGATTGAATAGCTTGTCATATGAAGATCCTTTGGTGACTGTGACCCTGTATACACTAGAATACAAAAGAATGAGGGGAGACCTCATTGAAACCTATCGAATGGTGATACGCCTTGATACAGTGGATGCAGAAAGAATGTTTCCTACAGTGGAAGGGTCAAAGACCAGAGGACACTTCCTCAGAATAGAGGAGCATCCTGTTAGAATGGCGAAGAGGAGGAATTTCTTTACCCCAAGAGTCGTGAATTTGCGGAATTCTTTGTCACAGGCAGCTGTGGAGGTCAAGTCTTTTTTTATATTTAAGGCATAGATTCTTGACTGGTCAAGGCATGAAAGGATACAGGGATAAGGCAGGAAAATTGGGGCCAAGAGGAAAATTGGATCAGCCACGATGAAATGGTGGAGCAGACTTCATGGGCTTAATGGCCTAATTCTGCTCCTGTATCTTATGGAAACCATCCAACACATAGCAGGGTGCAAATTTCAGACAGGATGGCTTACACTAAATGGCACAACTAAGTTGCAGGAATTGTGTACAGGAAGATCTGCGCTGAGTAGAGATTGGACAATCCCAAGCCCAAATGGGAGAATTACAGAGTTAAGATCCCGTGGGACTTCCAAATACAGACTGATAAGCAGGTAGTGACCAACCAACCTGACACAGTAATACTGGACAAGGAACAGAAGAATGCAATAGTAATGAATGTGGTAAATCCAAATGTCAGTAAAATCGGAAAGAAAGAATACGAGAAGCTGGAGAAATACCAGGGCTTGAAACAGCAAGTTAGAAAGAATGTGGAAGGGAAGGTTAAAGCCAATGTAGTCTTGGAGGTGCTAGGAGCACTTGGATGTATGACATCTCAACTAAAGAGTGGCTCCAACAAATCCCAGGAACAACATCTGAGATTTTGGTCCAGACAAGTGCACTATTAGCAGCAGCAAAGATACTGCTCAGAACCCTCAAGCTCTCAGGCCTCTGGTAGAGGATCTGAGTTTGAGGGAAAAACACACATATACACCACCCATAATGGTTGAGAAAAAAAAAATATATACGTACACAGATACTGTAATTCAGTTTTTCCTCTATTATGTATTGCATTGTACTACTGCTGTAAAGTTAACAAACTTCACAACATATGCCGGTGATATTAAACCTGATTCTGACTCAGAAACGAATCAGATACAATTTTATCGAATAATGGTTGGTAAGTTGATGGAGAAGATCCTGAGAGGCAGGATTTATGAACATTTGGAGAGGCATAACATGATTAGGAATAGTCAGCATGACTTTGTCAAGGACAGGTCATGCTTTACGAGCCTGATTGAATTTTTTGAGGATGTGACTAAACACATTAATGAAGGAAGAGCAGTAGATGCAGTGTATATGGATTTCAGCAAGGCACTTGATAAGGTACCCCATGCAAGACTTATTGAAAAAGTAAGGAGGCATTGGATCCAAGGGGACATTGCTTTGTGGATCCAGAACTGGCTTGCACACAGAAGGCAAAGAGTGGTTGCAGACGGGTCATATTCTGCATGAAGGTCAGTCACCAGTGGTGTGCCTCAGGGATCTGTTCTGAGACCCTTCATGATTTTTATAAATGACCTGGATGAGGAAGTGGAGGGATGTGTTAGTAAGTTTGCTGATGACGCAAAGGTTGGAGGTGTTGTGGATAGTGTGGAGGGCTGTCAGAGGTTACAACGGGACATTGATAGGATGCAAAATAGGGCTGAGAAGTGGCAGATGGAGTTCAACTCAGATAAGTGTGGAGTGGTTCATTTTAGTAGTTCTAATATGATGGCAGAATATAGTATTAATGGTAAGACTCTTCGCAGTGTGGAGGATCAGAGGGATCTTAGGGTCCGAGTCCATAGGACGCTCAAAGCAGCTGCGCAGATTGGCTCTGTGGTTAAGAAGGCATACGGTGCATTGGCCTTCATCAATCGTGGAATTGAATTTAGGAACCAAGAGGCAATGCTGCAGTTATATAGGACCCTGGTCAGACGCCACTTGGAGAGTGTGCTCAGTTCTGGTCACCTCACTACAGGAAGGATGTGGAAACCATAGGGTGCAGAGGAGATTTACAAAGGATGTTGCCTGGATTGGGGAGCATGCCTTATGAGAATAGGTTGAGTGAACTCGGCCTTTTCTCCTTGGAGCAACGGAGGATGAGAGGTGACCTGATAGAAGTATATAAGATGATGAGAAGCATTGATCGTGTGGATAGTCAGAGGCTTTTTCCCAGGACTGAAGTGGCTGCTACAAGAGGACACATGTTTAAGGTGCTGGGGAGTAGGTACAGAGGAGATGTCAGGGGTAAGTTTTTTTTTAACTCAGAGTGGTGAGTGTGTGGAATGGGCTGCCGGCAACGCTGGTGGAGGCGGATACGATAGGATTTTTAAAGAGACTTTTGGATAGGCACATGGAGCTTAGGAAAATGGAGAGCTATGCGGAAGCCTAGTAACTTCTAAGGTAGAGACATGCTCAGCACAACTTTGTGGGCCAAAGGGCCTGTATTGTGCTGTAGGTTTTCTATGTTTCTAAATACAGTATAATCAATTCCCCGCCAAGAAAGACTTCGAGGTTAATTAAAAAAAAGGATCAATGAGCATGTCTGCCTGATACCCCAGCTATAGAGCAGCCTGTGTAATTTTCACAAATAGAGGTTCAAAACTGCAGATGCTGGGAATCAGAAATAGGTGTTGGAAACATGCAATATATGTGGAAGAAGAAATAGAGTTAAAGGTGTAAACATTTCATATTAGCGGTCTTTCATCAGATTTGTCTATCTATTGGCTATATTCACCTTTTTCTGTTATTTAGTTCTCAAATTAATCTACAAAGGAATCAAAGCCCTGGCCTGATGATCTGTGCATGGAGAGAGTGGACAGAGACCGATTATTTTTTCTAATAACGTAATAAAAGACAGGATGACCTTCTGCAATACACATCATTAAATATTGAGTTGATTCCGCTTTGAATAATTATTTTACCAAACTAAAATTTGGGAATCTTTCCTAAATGAATCTATTTTTCTAATTTTTACAAATTAAAAGACCAATAACAAAGCGAAGACCTTTATGCACCAGGATCCATACTACAAGAAGAAATAGGAGGTCTTAGAGGGTCTATAAAAGAAAATAAAAATACACATCCAAAACATCAAACAACCTGATTGAGGAACTCAGTAGGTTTAGCAGCATCTGTGGAAGGAAAGAAATTTCAGATGGAAACTCTGAATCTGGAGTAGAAGTAGAGAACACAGAGGATTCTCTGAGTGGAGAGACAGGTGTCCGAGGTGATTGGTAGACCAAGTAAGGAAGAAGGATAACAAGAAGGCGATGCTAGGTAAGAGAGGGTAGATGGGGTGTGGAATTGGGAGACGGTGGAAGCCTTCATACATCATTCATCTGCCAAATAGAAAAATTGAGAGAGATGGTGTAAGGTAGGGCAGGGAAGTGGAAGGAGATAAGGAGGAATACAAAGGGTGACCAGTGCTGAAATCTGATAAAGAGGTCACAGGGACCATTAGGAGAATGGTGAATGGCAGATCCCAGCACTGCTAGCCTTTTGTGTTCTTGCTCAACTCCCTCCAGCAGCTATCCAAATATTCTCAATCCCCTTTCTGAAATGTCAACAACTCCCTTCTTCCCACAGGTGCTGCTTGGCCCATCGAGTTTCTCCAACAGATTGTTTATTATTCCAGGTTCCAAGTGCAGTATTTTGGGTCTCTACAGATCTAAATAGTTAAGCCTGCTTGGTTAGAACTAGGATAGGGTGATTAAATACAGCAATTCCTATTAAGTAAGTAGGTAATGTGTTATTTTCAGTTGGTCTAGCATTAAGGTAAGAAACCAGGAAATATTAAGATTAGAGAGTGTCTAGAAGAAATCTCTTCAGATGATGAAATGAGGCTGAGTGTGCATTGATCCACACAAACATTAACAGAAGAAATAGTGTAACTAAACATGGAACATAGAGTACAGCCCAGTACAGGCCCCACAATGTTGTGACATCCCTTTAATCTACTCCAGATCATTCTAATCCTTCCCTCCCAAATAACTCTCCATATGCTGATCTACAAGTCTCTTAAATGTTCACCACCCCCACCAGTGCACTCTACACACTTACCACTGTGAGTAACCTACTTCTGACATTTTCCCTATAGTTACCTCTAAGCACATTAAAAGTATTAGCCATTGCCACCCTGGGAAGAGGCACTGACTGTCCACTCTATCTAAGCCTTCTGTCAACTTAGACATTTCTACAATTCACCTCTCATCCTCCTTCACTCCATAGAGAAAAGTCTTGGCTCATTCAGCATTTCCTCATAACACATGCTCTCTAATCCAGAAAGAACCCATTAAATCTCCTCTGTGCCCTCTCCAGTTTCCACATTCTTCCTATAATGAGGTGATCAAAACTGAAAACAATATTCCAAATGTAATCTAACTAGAGTTTTATGAGGCTGCAACATTACCTTGTGACTCTTGAACTCAGTCCTCCAACTAATGAAGGCCAATACACCTTCTTAACCATTCTATCAACTTGCACAAGATCCCATTATTCCTTCATACTAAGAATCCTGCCACTATGAATCAATTGACACTTTTCCAGGTTGAACTCCACCTGCAACTTCACAACCTAGCTCTGCAATTGATCAATATTCTATTGTAACCTATGACAACCTTCTACACTATCCACCACACCACCAACTAACCCATCCTTCTACTTCCTCATCCAAGTCATTTATCAAAATCATTTAAAAAAATGGCTCCCAAAGCTGATTCCTGTGGAACATCACATGTCATGAGCCTCCAGGTAGAATATGTTCCATCCACTAGTATCATCTACCTTCAATTGGCAAGCCAATTTCAAATCCATACAGCCACATCTCCCTGACCCCACGTCTTCTGACTTTCTGAATAAACGTACCATGGGGAACCTCACACCACATCTACTACTCTACCCTCAATTAGTTTTGTCACTTCCTCGCAAAAGTCAGTCAAGTTCTCAAGGTATGACCTGCCTCTCACAAAGCCATGCACATGATCCCTAACCAGACTCTGCTTCTCCAAATCCTGGTTTTCGAAGTCCTCTCCAATAACTTGCCTACCACTGATGTTAAGACTCACTCATCTATATTTTCCAGGAAGATCATTATTAACGTTCTTGAACAGAGGAATGACATTTACCACCATCCAGTCTTCCAGTACTACTTCTGTGGGCAGTGAGGATGCAACGATCATTACCAACTTTACTTCTCGTATTAACCTGGGATATATCCTGTCTGATCCCAGGGATTTATCTACACTAATGCTTTTCAAAAGTACCAGCACACCTGCATTCTTAACTTGACATGTTCCAATACATCAGCCTACTCTGCACTGAACTCACATTTGTTATAGATCTCTCACTGATGAATACATTAAGGACCTTCCTCACCTCCTCAGACTCCAAGCACATTTCCTTTTTTTCAAAAAAAATCTGGTCAGTTCTGCCCTCTCTCTAGTCATCCCCCTGTTGTTCACATACATGTTGAATGCTTTGGGGCTTTTCCTATATCCTATTTGCTAAGGCCACCTCACACCCTCTTTTAGCTCCCCTAATTACTGTACATTCTTAAGCTTCTTCCTGGCTTCTTTATAACTCTCATGAACCCTGTCTGATTTTTGCTTGCTAAACCTTAAGTATCCTTCCTTCTCCTAAATCTGAAGTATCTTTCCTTCTTCCTCTTGACTAAATGTTCCACCTGGTGTCAATCAATATTAGGGAATTTGAAGTCACCCATGACAGTAATCCTGTTATTTTTGCACCTTTCCAAAATCTACCAATGATCTGCTCCTCAGTTGCTATTGGCGGTCATACAAAATACTCTCAAAAGAAAGACTACTCCCTTCCTGTTTCTAATGTGCACCCACACTGACTCCATAGATGATCCTTCCATGATGTCCTCCCTTTCTGCAGCTGTGATGACCAATGTCATTCGTCCACCTCTTACCTTCCTCCTTGTTCCCTTTGAAACATCTAAACCCCTGAGCATATGGCAGCCATTCTTGCCCTATTGACAGCCAAGTGCCTGGAATGGTCACAATGTTATAGTTCCATGTACTGACCAATGCTGAGTTCATCACCCTTGTTTCTGATACTTCTGATATTAAAGTCCAGTTGACAACATTTCAGTCCACTGCCTCTCCTTCCTCAGTTTCTCTACATTTCGCATCTACCTTGACACCAATTGTTCCATCATCTGACCCATCACAGTTTTCCATCCTCTTGCCAAATTAGTTTAAACCCTCTCCAACAATCTCTCAAGTTCAAGTGCAACCCCTGGTACAGCGAGAGCTCAGGGAAACCGGCGTCAAATTCCCTGTATGTGTCCACATACTTGGTGATAATAAAGGATTCTGATTCTGATTCTCATCTCATTCATTTTGTTCAGGCCATATATTCCTCAGCAGTGATTCCAATGATCTACCAATCTCAAACCCTGCCCCACGCACCAAATCTTCAGTCATACATTCATCCACCATATCATCTCATTCTTACCCTCACTGGTGTGTGGCACAGGCAGCAATCCAGAGATTCCTACCCTTCAGGTCCCGTTTAGCATTTTTCCTAGCTACCCATTTTCTCTTCAGGACCTCAGATCTTTCCATACCTACATTGTTATCACCAATACATACCACAACTTTGGGCTGCTAGCTGCTAACTCTCCCCCCCCCCCACCCCTGAAGAATGCTGTGGGCCCAAAATGAGACATCCCTGACTCTGGCACCTGGGAAGCAACATACCATCTGGGTGCATCTTCCACATGCACAAAATCTCATGCCTTCTCCACCAAATACTGTATTCCCTATCACCACCACTCTTCCTCATCCACCCCTCCACCACTTTCCCTTCTGAGCCTCAGAACTAGACTCCATGCCAGAGACTGGTCACTGCATCTTTCCCTGGAAGGTCACCCCTCCAGCTATATCAAAAGTGGTGTACTTGTTATTGAGGGGAACAGCTCTAAGGATATTCTAAATTATCTGCCTATTCCCTCTCCTGACAATCAGCCAGCTCCTTGCCTCCTGGAACTTCGGTGTGACTGCCCCCCTGTAACTGCTGTCTATCAACCTCGTATTCTCTCAAATGATCTACAGGGCATCCAGCTCCAGCTCACTAACGCAGTCTAGAAGGAGCTGCACCCAGATGCACTTCTCACAGGTGTGGGAAGTCAGGGAGACTGGAGGGCTCCCGATGACTACACCAGTCAAGATGAGCACAGCACTTCCCAGGGATCCATTCTTGCTGCTCTACCTATGCAATAATAAAGAAAAACAGAAACCTCAGCCTCTGCACTCTTGCCAAAGCCTCATCTCCCTGCCTCAGGATGCTCAGCTTAAAACTAATTACTTTTAAATGGCCCTTGTCATTTGCCTAATTATCCATTACCAACTGACGAAAATGGGGCACAACTTCTTACACTGGATTTTGCGCCCCAACAGAAAATAAGAAATGACCAGAATGATAGGAACAATGAGTGGTAACACATGAAATGAGCATGCGAATTGTTTTGCACATCTTTGGAAAAGAGTAAACAGTCGATGTTTTAGGCCGGAAGTCTGGAAGGATCCCTGCTGCCAACCTCAATATCATCAGATCCCCCCAGATTATGAATCTCACCGAATCAATCCCCCACCCCAGTGGCTCTGGACACCTCTATATCAGTGACACCAACATCACCAATACCAGTTCCAGCAATCCCAAGCAGATTGAGAACCCTAATTCCACCGCCATCAGTGCCGGCTCCAAGGACCCCTGACACCTTCAAATGGGTAATTGCTCAACCTGTACCTCCGCCTCATCTGGACATTGACCAACAGCATGTCCAGGCTAAGAACTTACGAGCTGCTACTGGAACCCCAGTCTCCTCTTCCCCCATCACCACTCTGCAATCCCGTGTCGCTCAGGCCACACTGTCAGCTCTCAAGTCAACAGAGCCTCCATCTTCCTCCAACCCCACCTTTCCTGAACACCCCAATCCTCTTCTCCCACTCTGATCCCAGCTCTCATCCATGCCAGGTCTTCACAATTCCTTCTGACCTTCCCCTCTCTGAGGCAGAACGTTTTGTCCTCAGTGAGCACCTCACCTTCGTCCTGCTGTGCCTACAACTCAGTGACATTGATACCATGTCATTGGGCTGTTCTTCCATCGTCTCCCTCTCCATGCCAAGTCTCCTGCAACATCACTGAATTCATTAATTCTGGGGATCTCCCATCCGCTGCCAACAACCTTATCATTCCCTTACCCCACACCTCCCATTTCTAACTCCTGCCCAAGATCTATAAACCTGACTATCCAGGTAGAACCATTGTTTCTACCTGCTCCTGCCCCACTGAAATTGTGCTGCATTCTTCAACTATTTTATCCCTGCTGGTTCAGTTTGTTCCTACGTACATCTGTGACACTTCACCAGTTTTGATCTTTTCACTGATTAAGTTCCCTGGCCCCAGTCCTCTCTTTTTCACTATGGATAGTTAGTCTCTATACACCTCCATCCCCCATCAAGAAGGCCTTAAAGCTCTCCACTTTTTGGACAACAGACCCAATTAAGTTTCTGTCTACCACCTTTCTCCTCCTTCTGGTGGAACTGATCCTCAATAATTTCTCTTTCAGCTCCTCTCACTTCCTTCAAACCAAAGGTGTAGACCTGGGCACTTGCAGGGGTCGCAGCTATGCCTGCTTTTTTGTCGGCTACGTGGAACAGTCCATGATCCAAGCCTTCACCGGCATCTCTCCCCAACTCTTCCTATGCTACGTCGATGATGGCATTGCTGCTGCTTCATGCACCCATGCTGAGCTCATCAATTTCATCAACTTTGCCTACAGCTTCCACCCTACCCTCAAATTTCTTGATCCATTTCCAACAACTGTATCCCCTTTCCCAAACTCTCCGTATACACCTCTAGAGACACTCTATCTATTAACATCTTTTATAAATCCACTGACTCTCACAACTGTCTGAACTATACCTCTCCCATCCCTGTCACTTGTAAAAATGCCATTTCCTTCTCTCAGTTCCTCCCTCTCTACATCTGCTCTCAGGACAAAGCTTTTCATTCCAGAACAACTGAGATATTCTCCTTCTTCAAAGAAAGTAGATTCCCTTCCTCAACCATCAGATGAGGTGACACTTCACCTGAGAGTCTGTTGCGGTCATCTACTGTATCCGGTGCTCCCGGTGTGGCCTCCTGTATACCTGACGTAGATTGGGACACTGTGCCAAACACCTTTACTCAGTGGCCATCAATTTCAATTCCACTTCCCATTCACATTCCAACATGTCATTCCATGGCCTACTCCAAGGATGAGGCTACACTCAGGTTGGAGGAGCAATACTTTGTATTCTGTCTGGTTAGCCTGCAACCTGAAGGCATGAATACTGATTTCTCAAATTTCTGGTAATAGAACATAGAATAGTACAGCACATTACAGGCCCTTCAGCCCACAATGTTGTGCCAACCCTTAAACCCTACCTCCCATATAACCCCCCCCCCACCTTAAATTCCTCCATATACCTGTCTAGTAGTCTCTTAAATTTCACTAGTGTATCTGCCTCCACTGACTCAGGCAGTGCATTCCACGCACCAACCACTCTGAGTAAAAAACCTTCCTCTAATATCCCCCTTGAACATCCCACCCCTTATCTTAAAGACATGTCCTCTTGTACTGAGCAGTGGTGCCCTGGGGAAGAGGCGCTGGCTGTCCACTATCTATTCCTCTTAATATCTTGTATACCTCTATCATGTCTCCTCTCATCCTCCTCCTCTCCAAAGAGTAAAGCCCTAGCTCCCTTAATCTCTGATTGCAATGCATACTCTCTAAACCAGGCAGCATCCTGGTAAATCTCCTCTGTACCCTTTCCAATGCTTCCACACCCTTCCTATAGTGAGGCGCCCAGAATTGGACACAATACTCCAAGTGTGGCCTAACCAGAGTTTCATAGAGCTGCATCATTACCTCGCGACTCTTAAACTCTGTCCCTCAACTTATGAATGGTAACACCCCATAAGCTTTCTTAACTACCCTATCTGCCTGTGAGGCAACTTTCAGGGATCTGTGGACATGTACCCCCAGATTCCTCTGCTCCTCCACACTACCAAGTATCCTGCCATTTACTCTGTACTCTGCCTTGGAGTTTGTCCTTCCAAAGTGTACCACCTCACACTTCTCCGGGTTGAAATCCATCCACCACTTCTCAGCCCACTTCTGCATCCTATCAATGTCTCTCTGCAATCTTTGACAATCCTCTACACTATCCATAACACCACCAACCTTTGTGTCATCTGCAAACTTGCCAACCCACCCTTCTACCCCCACATCCAGCTCGTTAATAAAAATCACGAAAAGTAGAGGTAATAGAACCAATGCTTGTGGTTCTGGTCACAACTAGTCACAACCCTCCAATCTGAAAGTACTCCCTCCACCACGACCCTCTGCTTTCTGCCGGCAAGCCAATTCTGAATCCACTTGGCTAAACTTCCCTGCATCCCATGCATTCTGACTTTCTGAATAAGCCTACCGTAATGCTCCCCCCTTGACTTTCACCAGTCCTGTTTCTTGAACTTCTGGTAATGCTACTCTTTACTTTGCCCCCTCCCCCCTCCATGTCTCACCCACCACCAGCCACCTTGTTCTTCTTTTTCCCCTCTCCCACCTTCTTACTTATTTTTCCCCTTCCTTTCCAGTCCTGAAGTAGGGTCTCAGCCCGAAACATTGACTGTTTACTCTTTTCCATAGATTCTGCATGACCTGCTGAGTTTCTCCAGCATTTAGTGTGTGTTGATTTGGATTTCCAGCATCTGCAGATTTTCTCATTTATAGAATTTTTTCGCCAGGTAATTGGGAAAAAAATTGATCATAGCACTCAAGACTATGTGCTGAGTACAGCTCAAATGCTATCTATAAATTCACAGATGACACCACATGTTGTCAGTAAAAGCTCAGATGCCATCAAGGAGGCATACAAGAATGAGATGGATTGACTGGTTGCGTGGTGTTTCAACAGACACCTTACACTTGACAATAACAAGACCAGGGATGACCCCTCAATGAGAACTGATGTATCATTCTTAGCTTCAAGTCTCTGGGTGTCAACATCTCTGAAGGTCTATCCTGGGTCAACGTATTGATGCAATCATGAAGGGATGACACCAGTCCTACTTTGTTGGTTGTTTGAGATTTAGTATGTCAGCAAAGACACTTGCAAGTTTCTATAAATGTATGGTGGAAAGCATTCTGACAGGCCGCATTACAGCCTGGTGGGGAGACTCTAATGCAGAGCATCACAAAAGGCTGCAGAGAGTTGTAGACACAACCAGTTTAAACAGTGACACTACTCTCATTACCATGGAAGACAGCTTCAAGAAGAGGTGTCTCAGAAACATAGTATCCACCATTAAGGTTCCTCACCATCAGGTCATGCTCTCGTCTTGTTACTACCATCAGGGAAGGGATACAAAAGTCTCAAGACTCATATTCGACAGTTTAGGAACAGTTTCTTCATTTCCATCACCAGATTTCAGAATGGTCCATAAAAACAATCTCATTTCTGATTTTTTATACTATTCGTTTATTTTGTAATTTATATAGAAAGCTTAGTAGTACTGCCACAACACACCAAAGTTCACATCATACAAGACAGTGATAATAAACCTGATTAAGACTTTATTACGAGAAATTGGTTTGGAGCTAATAATATGTACTTCATTTAACTGTTCTAACGTACAGGGTAGATATAATAGGTACACAGAAATATATAAATAAATTATGTGACAAATAACCCATCATTTGCATCATACAGAATGTTTGAGCATCTCACTTTTCAAAGAGTGGCAAAAGTAGTTGAATGTTAAATCTCCCAAATGAAAGTAAAATAAAATCTCCTCAACTTTGTAATTTCAAGAAAATAACTACATTAAAACCAATTCACTCCTCGTTTGACTGTTCAGGAAATTCCCAAAGAGATGCATTGCAGGAAGCTTTGACAGCTTGGGGAACTTCAGTAGTATTTCTTCATCAACACACACAAAATGCTGGCAGAATTCAGCATTTATGAAAACGAATGAATAGTCGACCCTTCATCAGGATGACAAGGGAAGGGGAAAGGAGCTAGAATAAGGTGGTCGGGGGAGGGGAAGGAGGACAACCTAGAAAGTGACAAGTGAAGCCAGGTGAATGGGGGATTAAATAAGAAACTGGTAGGTGATAAGTGGAAAAGCTAAAGGGCTGGAGAAGAAGGAATCAGATAGGAGAGAAGAGTGGATCTTGTCAGAAAAAGGAGGTAGGACACCAGAGGGAGGTTATGGACAGTTGAGGAGAAGAGGTGAGAGGCCAGAGCAAGAGAACAGAAAAACTGCAAAGGGGAGGGTGGGAATTACTGGAAGGAGAAATCAATGTTCATGCCATCAGGTCGAATGCTACCGAGACTAGACATGAGGTGTTTCTCCTTCAACCCCCAATTGCTTCATCATGGCACATGGACCAACACCCCAGAAAGGGAAAGGAGATAGGATTTGAAATGATTGGGCACCAAGAAATTCCACTTTTTGCAGATGGAGCAAAGGTGCTCAACAAAACTGCCCCCAATCTACATTGGATCAATGAAAAAGCAGGCATAGCTGGGGGTCAAGTGAGTGCCCATTGCTAGACCTTAAGTTTGGAGAAAGTGGAGGAGCCAAAGGAAAAATTGTTGAGGGTGCAGACCAGTTCCACCAGCTGGAGGGTGGTGGTGGTAGAAGGGAATTGGTCGGGTCTGTTGTCGAGAAAGAAGCAGGGAGCTTTAAGGCCTTCTTGATGGGGGAGAAAGAAGAGTATTGGAGCTGGACATCCATGGTGACAATGAGTCAATTAGGGCCCAGGAATTCAAAGTTTTTGAGGAAATGAGAGCATGTGAAGTGTCACGCATGTAGGTCGGAAGGGACTGAACCAAGGGAGATAAAATGGAATCAAAGTATATGGACAGAAGTTCATTTGGGACTGGTGCAGGCAGAAACGGTGGCCCTACCCAGACAGTCTGATTTGTGGATCTTCGGTAGGAGGTAGGAACGAGCAGTGTTGGGTAAGGTAGCTATGAGCTTGGTGGACGTGGATGGACAGTCTCCAGCTATGAGCTTGGCAACGGAGTTGGAGACAATTTTCTGATGGTCTTGAGTGAGGTCCAGGGTCCTCTTCAAGGGACAAGAGGAGCTGTCTGAGAGTTGTTGCCTGCACTTAGCAAGGTAGAGGTCAGTCTATCACACTACAACAGCACACGCTTTGTCTGCGGGTTTGATAATGATGGTAAGGTTGGTGTGGAGAGGGTGAAGGGAAGTGTTCAGAGAGATTAATTTTTGAGAAGAGAGGAGTGCTAAAGTCAAGCTGGTTGATATCTCATCAACAACAGAGATAAAAAGAAGTCCAGAGCAGAAGAGGAGGAGACTTTGAGATGGGTAAAGAGATTATCAATGCAGGGTGGGGAATTCTTGCCAAAGAAGTGAGCTAGGGCAACAGACAAGGAGCTCAGTATCATGGTGGATGAGGAACTCATTGAAGTGCAGGCAAAGGCCCTTGCTGAGGACAGAACTTTCCATCTCAGAGAGGAGAAAGTCAGGGGGGATGGAGAAGCCAGCAGGGATTAGAGCTGGATGCAGGGATGGGGAGGGGGTGGGAAAAGAGAATTGGTGGCGTTAGAGGAGAGGGTACATTTTCATCAATACCACTCCTAACCAAACTTCCCTAGCAAAGAAGCTAAAGTACAATTAAGTGCATAGTTCTAGAAATCCGCTTAAGTGTACATTCTTATGGCAGGTGAACACTTCACTCCACTCCAAACCATGTGTGAAAGCACAAGAATCTACTTAATATACTAACATTTCATGTACTCAATGTGTTGAATAATGACCGCAAAAAAAAAATAGGAGATTCTAAATCATTTTCAGTAAGGGAGGATTAGAATCCAGTAAGAGAGAAGGAAATTTTCCAGGACTGAGGATCACATCCAAATCTATGCGATATCCAATAATCCTGAAGTAGTATGAGCATTAAGTTTAGCACTAATAACTAAGAATTTTTTTTTTAAAAAGTTAACACAGTACATCTAGAAAAACATTTTAGTAAATAAAGCTTGAACTTGTACTGTTAAATTGGGTATTCAACCCATACTGTTGACTTACATCTTCCGCACTTACTGCCAAGACACTTCTACTTTTTTTCATTATGAAAATAACTGGGATTCTACAGTTCCAGCACTTCTATTTCAGAGAAGCAGATTGCCAGCTCCTTACAAGTTCATGTATCCCCTGTAACAAAGCAACAATAAACACATCAGAATAAAATTACTATCAATCATATTAAGGCTTAATATTTCCAAGTTAAATTTGAAACTTTAGGAAAGATAAAAACTACCAGAAAATATTTGAAGGAGCAAAAAAAAATTAAGATACGTTCTGTGATTTGTGATTTCTGTGATGAAATTAATTGAAAAACATTAAGTACATATGCTTAAAAATTAGTTTTAAATACTCATGTCTATTTATTCTTCGATATAAAATAAATATACTGCAAAGGTTCATAACAATGCACATACTGTCCTCCTTGGTCATATTCTTTGCAACCTTTAGTAAATACTTGAGTTCAGACCTTCAGCTGTTTCAGTTTGTGCCTTGAAAAATAGATTAACAAAAGCTCTAATCTCCAATTTTATTCATGGCACCTTTCACTATGACCCTGCTTACATCAGGGATCAGTGCAATAAGTTGAAACCAACAACCCATGGTCAAAAATTCCAATTAAAAATCCTTTATCTAAATACACACAGCAGTCTGATTGATTCAGAAGAGCAAACTCAATACTTGTTCTGTCCAACACCCTCCAGAGACCTTCCATTCACCGTGACCGTCCTACCCTGCTTCAGCTTCTTGAAATGCAAAAAACCTCACGCTCATCTAAATTGAATGCCTTCTGCCTTCCTCAGCCTGCTTACAGAGCTGATTGAGATCCCCGATAAGGCTAAGGAACTAGAAGAGCAAAAGAGGATGATAAAGTTGATAATAGTTCTGACATAGAATAAGAAAGCAAAGAAATATAAAAAGTATGAAAAAGGATACTGAGAGCTTCTGCAAGCAAGAGATAATGACGAAACTATAGAGTACATAGGCCCGCCCAAGAGATACAGGCAAGTAAAGCAACTGGATCAAGAGAATAGCTCATTCCTTAAACCAACATCTTTAACAATCCTCATGGAAGTTATATAAACACATCAGAAATTGAGGAGAACCAAAGGTATAAAGAGAATGAAGAAAGGGGAAAAAAAATGAGAAAGTATGTTACGTAAAAAAAGCAAAAGCCCAAAATATCAGTGATGTTAATGGTTTTCATCCTGGTATTTTAGAGATGACTATCATATTCCTTCACCTTCAGCCCATTACTTTTTCCACCCATCTCCTTACAGCTTCTTATTTCATTCTACTTCCCCACCCACCTTCCCCCCAACCTATCACCTTCCAGCATGTACTCATTCTCTCTCCTCGCCACTTTATTCCGACTTCTACCTCCTTCCTTTCTAGTCCTGGCCAAGACATCAACTGTGGTCCAACACATAATTCTCTAAAACTTTGGCCATCTCCAGCAGAATACCACCATCAACCAGATCTTTCCCTCCCCACCACTTTCTGCTTTCCGCAGGGATCGCTCCCTACGCAGCTCCCTTGTCCATTCACCCCCTCCACTGATCTCCCTCTCGGTACTTAGCCTTGCAAGCAGAACAAGTGCCACACCTGCCCCTACACCTCCTCCCTCACTACCATTCAGGGCCCCAGATAGTCCTTCCAGGTGAGTTGACACTTCACCCATGAGTCCTGTTGGAGTCATCTACTGTATCCAGTGCTGCCTTCTGTGTATTGGTGAGACCCAATGTAGACTGGGAAACTGCTTCACCAATTACCTACGTGCCATCCACCAGAAAAAGCTGGATTCCTCAGTGGCCACCTACTTTATTTCCACTTCCCATTCCAACAAGTCAGTTTATGGCCTCCTCTACTATCACAATGAGGCCTCACTCAGGTTGGAGAGAGCAACACCTTATATTCTGTCTGGTTAGCCTCCAACTGGATGGCATGAACATTGATTTCTCGAACATCCTCCCCCCCCCCCCATCATTTCCATCCCCTTTTCCCCCTTTTACCTTATCTCCTTGTCTGCCCACCATCTCTCCCTGGTGCTCCTCCCTCTTTTCTTTCTCCCGTAGCCTTCTGTCATCTATTAGATTCCCCCCTCTCCAGCCCTGTATCTCTTTCACCAATCAACTTCCCAACTCTTTACTTCCTCCCTCCCAGTTTCACCTACTACTTTGTAGTTATCTCTTCCCTCCCCCCACCCTCTAACTCTGACTCCTCATCTTCTTTTTCTCCTGTCCTGCTGAAGGATCACGGCCCGAAACATCGACTGTACTCTTTTCCATAGGCGCTGTCTGTCCTGCTGGGTTCCTCCAGCATTTTGTATGTTTGCTGTTTATTCCTCTCCATAGATGCTGCTTGCCTTACTGATATCATCCAGCATTTTGTTTGCACTGCTCAAGATTTCCAAAATATCTGGAAAACCTTTTATGCTCATCATAGAGATGGGGTTGGTAGTGGTAGGTAACATATTATAATGGATGAAGTTCAATTATAAAGACACCAGGAATAACATGAGCTATCTTCAAAATTCCGTCACTAGAACCTGAAAAGCAAAAATAAAACTGCCAACAACTTAGAAAGAATAAACACGAGAAAGTCTGCAAATGCTGGAAATCCAAAGCAACACACGTACACACAAAATGCTGGAGGAACTCAGCAGGTCAGGCAACATCTATTGAAATGAATAAACAGTCAAAATTTCAGGCAGAGACCCTTCATCGGGATTGGAAAGGAACAGGGATTCTGGACTCTGACTCTAATTCATCATTATTTGAGATATGGCCCACTATGGTGGTGTTTCATCCGCAAACTTGTAGATGGAGTTATAGCATAATCCGGCATGAATATACAGGGAGTAGAGGGCTGAGGAAGCAAATACGTGTAACACCAACATCTAGAGTAATCTTGCCAGAAGTGTTGCTTCCTATTCTTACTGACAGGTCTGTTGGTTCGGAAGTCAAAGATCTAATTGCAGGGCAGTGTTGCTGAGACACCCAGGGTCCAGAGCTTGTAGTCAATAAATAAAAGTCTGACACAGGTGTTTTAATTGACAACAACTTTCATCCTTATCAATCCAAACAGAGTGTTACAACTTTCCTAGAAATGCAAAGTCCAGAAACTATTCCAGCTGTGGTATCATAGCAGAAGTTTAGTACGTTTACCTTTTTTGTACCCTAACTCTATAAAAACAGAGAAAGATGGATCTCATGTGCCACTACACTTTTTCAATTTCTTGCATCATTTTTGGAGAGTTACTGACCTATAACTCCTGATTCAGTCCCTTAATTCTACACTTTTAGACCAAAATTAATCACTTTGCACTTAACATGAAAATGAAAATTAATTCATATATGTTATTCCTAGATTGTGGATGTCATTGGAGGTGTGGGGGGGGAAACAACATTTATTGCCCAGTCCTAACTGTCCTCAAATGAATTGTATGACTATTTCAAACAGCAGTATAGAGTGGATCATATTGCTGAGGAAACACCAGGCAAGAATGTTAGTTTTTTTCCTTGAGAACTTGCAATGAATGGGATGGATATTTAAGTGATAGTCAAGAGGTTTTGTGCTCACTATTACTGACAATAGCTTTTCATTCCATGTGTATTTGGTTACTTGAATACAAATACCTCAGCTGTCTTGGTGACATACAAATACTTGTCAAATGAACAGTAATTCAGGATTTCAAAGAAAAGCCCGGCTGCCCAAGAAGACCTGACTAAGAATCAGTTGCACATCTGGCACAAAAAGATTCACAAACTTCTTGGCCCGTGACAACTGTGGTCAATTCAAGTTAGTTCAAGTGCACAGATGCTAAAAATGTTTTTGTCTTCTGCAGTGATAAATAGAATGAGTATGCGTTTACATTTTTGGCCCTCTTGATTTCTCTCTTAAGCTGGGTCTTAAACTTTTACATCTGTCAAAGGATTCATTTGTACACAGCTGCTGAAATGCCACTTGACTCCAACTAGACTGATTTGGCTAACGACAATGGTGTCATCAGCAAACTTAAATATGGCATTGGAACTGTGACTAGCCTCACAGTCATAAGAATACAATGATTAGAGTGGGGGCTAGGCACACAGCCTTGTGGCGCACCTGTGCTGATGGAGATCATGGAGGAGTTGTTGCTGCCAGTCCAAGCTGACTGGGGCCAGCAAGTGAGAAAGTCAAGGATCTAGTTGAACAAGGAGGTATTGAGGCCTAGGTCTTCAGAATCAGAATCAGGTTTATTATCATCAGCGTGTGACATGAAATTTGTTAACTTAGCAGCAACAGCTCAATGCAAAACATAATCTTGCAGAGAGAGAAATAATAATAAAAATAAAACATAATTGATTTACTTTTTATGTACATTGAATAGATTTTTTTTAATGTGCAAAAATGGAAATACTGTATATTTTTTATATAAGTGAGGTAGTATCCAAAGCTTCAATGTCCATTTAGGAGTTTTGAGGTGATAATAGTATTGAATACCACACTGTAGCCAATGAAGAGCATCCTGATGTATGCACCTTCCCTGTCCAGGGTTCCAGGGTTGAGTGAAGAGCCAATGAAATAGCATCTGGTGTTGACCTGTTGTGACGGTAGGCAAATTGCAGTAGATCCAAGTTGATTCTGAGGCAGGAATTGGTAAGTTTCATCACTTCCTCTAAAAGCACTTCATCACAGTGGATGCACTGTAAGTGCTTCTGGATGATGGTCATTGAGGCAGATCAAGATGTTCTTCTCAGGCATCGGTATAATTGAAGCCCGCGGTTACCTCAGACTGCCAAAACAAGAGGTTAAAGATATCACTGAATCATCACAGGTCTCCAGTACTCATCCAGATACCCTGTCTGGGCTGGAAGCTTTTCTTGGGTGTGCGCTCCTGAAGGATGCTCACACAAAGTCTTCAGAGAGTGAAATCACAGGGTCAAAGTACAAAGTGAATTTATCATCAAAGGACATGTGCGTCACCATTACTACAGATTAATGTTCTTACCGGCTTACTGAATAAACACATAATAGAATAATAAGCATAACAGAATCAGTGAAAGATCACATCAACGTGGGGCTCAACCAGTGTGCAATGGACAAAAAACTCTGCAAATACAAAAAGGAAATAATAAAAACATTGAGAACATGAAATGAAGAGCCTTGAAAGTGAGTACATTGGTTCTGGGAACATTCCAATGATGGCTCAACAGACTGATGGTTGAGAGGTAATAACTGTTCCTGAACCTGGTGGTGTGAGCCTTGAGGCCTCTGTACCTTCTGATGGCAGTACTGAGAAGAAAGCATGTCCTGAGTGGTGGGGGTCCCCGACGACGGATGCTGCTTTTCTGCAAAAACACTTTGTACAGGTGTGCTTAATGGTGGGGGGGCCTTTACTCACGAGGCACTGGGTCGTATCCACCACTTTTTGTGTGGTTTTCCATTCAAGGGAGTTGATAGATCCATACCAGGCTATGATACAAAATACTCTCCAGTACACATCTATAGAAGTCTGTCAATGTTTTTGACGCCATGCTGAATCTTCACAAGTTTCTAAGGAAGTTGAGGCGCTTGCTGTGCTTCCTTTGTAATTTCACTTAGGGCTCAGGAGAGGTCCTCCAAAATAATAACTCAGAGGAATTAACGTTGCTGACTTTTCCACCTCTGATCCTCCAATGACTGGCTCATGGACCTTTGGTTTCCTCCTATAGAAGTCAATAATCAGCTCCTTGGTCATGCTGTCATTGAGGGAGAGGTTGTGGATATAGCACCACTCAGCCAGGTTTTCAAACTTCCTCCTACATGCTGACTCATCACCACCTCTGTTTCAGACTATGACAGTAGTGTTGTCACTAAATCTGAATATGCATTGCAGCTGTGCTTAGCCAGACAGTCATAAGTGTAAGGCGAATAGAGCAGGGGGCTAAGTACAGAGCATTGTGGTGCACCTGTGCTGATTGAGATTGTGGAGATGTTGCCAATCTGAACTGAATGGGGTCTACAAGTGAGGAAATAGAGGATCCAATTGCACAAGGAGGCATTGAGTGCAAGGCCTTGAACCTCGTTGATTAGTTTTGAGCAGGGTCACTGGGAGCTGTGGCAGCTCGTGAAGGTGCCTCCATGTTGTGACGGTCAAACTGAGCATAAAATGCATTGAGTTCATCTGGGAGTGACTCAATTTATTTCTACTTTAGAAAGTTAACTCAAAATCTAAACTCATACTAGTTTGAATGTTATCAAACTACTGGTATTTGTAAAACACTTGAGAACACAGACAATTAAAACATACCTGGATCTTCACTAGACTATTCTAATGGCTGAACACATCAACTTGAAATTATTGCCATAGAAACACAAAACACAAATTTTCCCAAAATGGGATTCAACACTTCACATTAATGAGGCACCAATCAGGTATTTCAAACTGGTATCAATGATCACAACTAAATTTACAGCTGTTATATTCGTTCTACAATCACCATTGTCTGTCAAGTTCATCAGGGTTCTGGCCTTTGACTCCTTGCACTTCACCTATAGGGAATCATTCAAAGACACAAGAGGAGTTCTCATGTACACACAAAAAGTCCCTCTTTGAACCATCTGACAAACATCAGCTAATACCTTTTCATCCTCAGAGTCCATTATATCCTGAACATACCTCAGATAAATGATAGAAACAAAAACAAGTGCCTGTTGTAAATAGTTAATGTATTACTCAGTTAAAGTTTGAGGGTATCTATTTACATGGAAATCATTTAACCTAGCTTCACTATGAAATATAATATCAAATACATTCCCTCTTCAGTAATTTATTTAAAAAACATCAATAATATACAAGGTGACAGAGCTTAATTTTAAGGAGGGATTGGATCAACTAAACAAGACGTCAAAAGAGAGAGACAACAGGAATGCAATGTATGCGATCAGCCTTGATTGAGCTAAATGGCATAACACTCAAATGCACTGAACACTCCACTCCTCATCCTGTTTCCAAATCTCCTTTTAGAAATTACTATACTCTATTTTAGAAACATTTAACAATTTTGAACAAAGGTTTGCAAGGGGTAATATTTAGCATGGTTAACTACATTACTGGGTATATTCTAATCAGGTAATAAAAACTAATGTTTAATATCTAGAACATTTACAAGTTGAAACTTAAATGTTAATGAAGACACTGACATAGAAGATTCCATGGCCACAAAAGAAAATTAAATCATCCTTGCAATGGTAGCCACCCAAACAATAATTGATCTACACTATACTGTCATAGTCAAAGTCACATACCACTACTGCACAGAAGAACACCCTTCGGCCCATCTAGTCCATGCCAAGCCATTAACCTGCTTGGTCCCATTGACCTGCACCAGTACATAGCCCAGCCATCCATGTACTTATTCAAACTTCTCTTAAATGTTGAAATTAAACCTGCATCTACCACTTCCACTGTCAGCTTATTCCACACTCTCATCACCCTGAATGAAGAAGTTCCCCCTTATGTTCCCTTTTCAACCTTAACCCATGATGTCTAGTCTCACCAGACCTCAGTGGAAAAAGCTTGCTTGCTTTTAATCTATACCTCTCATAATTTTGCATATCTTTATCAAAACTCCCATTATCCTAGGCTTTAGGAAATAAAATCCCAACCTATTCAATCTTTTCCTATAATTCAGATCCTCAAGTCCTGGCAACATTCTTGTAAATTTTCTCTGCACTCTTTCAAACTTATTGATGTCTTTCATGGGGGTAGATGACTAAAACTGTATAAAGCACTCCAAATTAAGCCTCACCAACATCTTATACAACTTCAACATAACACCCCAACTAAGCTTTCTTTACAACCCTATCTACCTGTGATGGCACTTCCAAGGAATTATTGATCCTTCTGTTCTACCACATTCTTCGGTGCCCTGCCACTTACCATGCAAGTCCTCCCCTAGTTTGTCTCTGTATTAAATGCTATCTCCCATTCTTCAGCCCATTTTTCCAGCTGGTCCAGATCCCACTGCAAACTTTGATAAACTTCCTTGCTGTCCAATACACCCCAAGCTTGTTGTGATCTGTAAATTTGCTGATCCAGTTTACCACATTATCATCCAGATCACTGATATAGATTACAACAACACCCACCCCTGCAGCATTCCACTAGTTACAGACCTCCAGTCAGAGAGGCAATCATCTACTACCACCCTGTGGTTTCCCTCGTGAAGCCAATGTCTCATCCAATTTACTATCTCATATTGAACGCTAAGCGAATGAACCTTCTTGACCAACTTCCCATATGGCACCTTGTCAAAGGCCTTTCTCAAGAGCATGTAGACAACATCCACTACTTCGCCTTCAACAACATTCCTGGTAACATACCTCAAAAGCTCTCCAAGATTGCTTAGACATGACCTACCATGCACAGAACAATATTGACTATCCCTGATCAGTCCCTGGCTATCCAATATTATATATCCAGTCCCTGAGAATACCTTCCAATAATTTACCCACTACTTTCCTGGCTTATTGTTAGAGCCCTTCTTAAACAATGGAACATTAGGATCTAGTGCTTTCACAGCATATACTCTTCTTGGGCTTCCAGCTGGGTACAGGTATCGATTTCAACCGACATTTCGATGACAAACTGCATCTTCATCAGGAATGATGCCTGGACACATCTAGTCTGGTGGTATTTATACCCTGTTGTTCATTGCTCCTGATTGGTTAGTCCTTGTCCAATCAGAATGACAACAAGGTGAAGAAAATCAAATGGGTTCTTAAAAGGTCTGATGGAAAAACCAGGAAACTTAACAATTAGGAAGAACCTGTTGATACTGCTTGTCTTCCCCGACATTTCCATGGTTTTTGGAAGGATCACCAGGATTCTGAAGAAATACTGGATGAATACCACCCATAAACCCTTAAGGAAACTCAAATCACAGCTTATGTAGGTCAAAGATGACCTGGGAATCAGGATGTTGCTATTTACAGGATTCCCTGTGAATGTGGAGCAGTGTATCAACAGACAGATGGGACAGACGGTGGAAACCTGCATCAAGGATCACAGGAAGTGTATCCGTTTTGGGTTACCCGGAGAAATTGGAGGTAGCAAAACATTGAATTCGCAATGGTCATGGGATTGACCTCAACAGCAAAAAAACTAATGTGCTGCGCCAATGGTTTTTGGGACCACCTGGTGAAGGAAGCCATTGAAATAAAACTAGAGGATAAGAATTTTCACAAAAATGAAGGTCTCACTCCAAGCAAGAACTGGAATTCGATTGTAAACAAGGTGGGACAGCAGAAACCTGATTGGATCAGGACTAACCAAGTGAGGGGATGGACTACAGGGGTATAAATACCACCAGATTAGACATACCCAGGCATCAGCCCTGATGAAGATGGCAGAGGTTGTCATCGAAACTTCGTTTAAACTCAATACCTGTACCCAGCTGGAAGCCCAAGAATAGTTATTCGGGACAACATTAGGTGTCCTCCAATCTTCTCTCACCTCACCAGTGACTAGGGATGTTCTAAATGTCTCTGCAGGGTTCCTGCAATTTCTGAACTTGCCTCCCACAGGGTCCAAGTAACAGCATGTCAGCCCTGGGTACAGGAGATCTAGTATCACATGCCCCCTAGTTGGGACCTCTATGTACTGATGAAGGAAACTTTCCTGAACACATGTAATGAACTCTGTCCTATCCTGTCCTTTCACAGAGTGGGAGTTCCAGTCAATAGGTAGAAAGTTAAAAATCAGCTATTATCACAACCTTATGTTTTCTGAAACAGTCTGCAATCTGGCTACAAATTTGCTCCTCTAAATCCCATGGACTGTTGGATGGTCTATAATAGAATTCTATTGATATGGTCATCCTTTCCTTATTCCTCAGTTCCACCCATACAGCCTCAGCACATGAACTCTCCAACCTGTCCTATCTGAGTAGTGTTATGATATTTTCCCTGACTAGTAATGTCATCCTTTCCCCTTTATTCTCCCCTGCTCTATCATGTCTAAAACAACAGAACCCGGGAATGCTGAGCTGCCAGTCCTGTCCCTTCTGCAGCCAAGTCTCACTAATGTCTACAATGTCATAATTCCACGTGCTGATCCATGTCCTAAGCTGATCTGCATTTCCAACAATACTCCTGGCATTGAAATATACACAACTGTGAAATTCAGTCCTACCATGCTCAATCTTTCAAATCATAAATTCACATGTAGGCTTAGCAACACATTTCCCATCCACTCCACTATCTGCTCTGGCACTTTGGCTCCCTTCACTCTGCAACTCCAATTTAAAGCCCCCGTGCAGCACAAGCAAACCTTCCCACATGGAGACAAGCCCCACCTCCCTCCAGTTCAGGTGCAGATACAGATGTATTAAAATAGTGAAAGTAAGTGCAACAGCAAAGAACTAATTCGCATGCAATAAGCAAAAGCATTACTAGTCTACATTTCAAAACAAAGGCAATGCATTGGAAAATTATAATTAAATTGGGTATTTAAAGAGTGAATAGTGATAAGTATTGGTCTTCACTTCATTGGTGGGAATTGGAGAGTAGAACATTATACTGATGTGGAACAATTTTCATAGACACTCCAAAATCCTAAAAATAAAATAGCACAGCTGGTATAAATTTGCCCTGTCAATTATTGAATCATTAGCATCTCTCTATAACACTAGATAGCAAATATCTGAATTTACTCAAGACCACAATGAATAGGAAAATCAGGCCATTCAGTCCATTGAGTCTGCTCTGCCATTTCATCATGGATGACCCATTTTCCCTCTCAAACGCATTCTCCTGCTTTCTCCCTGTAACCTTTCACGCCATGATTGATCAAGAACCTATCAACCTCTGCCTTAAATACAAACAGTACAACCAATGACCTGGTCTCCACATCGGCCCATGGCAACAAATTCTACAGATTCACTATCCTCTGGCAAAAGAAATTCCTTTTAATCTCCATTCTGAATGGACGTCCCTGTACACTGAGGCTTTGCCCTTTGGTCCTACACCTCCCCACTATAGGGAACACTATACTTCTATCTGAGTCAGATATTATAAAAAACAAGAAAGAAGAATCAACCAGTGCTCAGTGGAGAAAATGCTTCAGAATTAATCCAAAGGTACGCAACAAGTAGCTACACTCAAAACCCATTGGTTTAGAACAGAGCCAATAAAAGCAATCCTTACACTCTGACTTTGACTTCCTTTAGAGTTCCCCACTGTACAAGCAGAAGTACTGAATTAACTTGATTTCTGTAAGTTTTTGTAACGAAACATTTAAGGTTGTAAGGTGGAGGATTACACATACCTGGGGATACGAATTGACAATAAACTGGACTGGTCAAAGAACACTGAGGCTGTCTACAAGAAGGGTCAGAGCCGTCTCTATTTCCTGAGGAGACTGAGGTCCTTCAACATCTGCCGGACGATGCTGAGGATGTTCTACGAGTGGGTCTGTGGTGGGCAGCACTATCATGTTTGCTGTTGTGTGCTGGGGCAGCAGCCTGAGGGTGGTAGACACCAACAAACTCATTCGTAAGGCCAGTGATGTTGTGGGGATGGAACCGGACTCTCTCACGGTGGTGTCTGAAAAGAGGATGCTGCCTAAGTTGCGTGCCATCTTGGTCAATGTCTCCCATCCACTACATAATGTACTGGGTGGGCACAGGAGTACATTCAGCCAGAGACTCATTCCACCGAGATGCAGCACTGAGCGTCATAGGAAGTCATTCCTGCCTGTGGCCATCAAACTTTACAACTCCTTCCCTGGAGGGTCAGACACCCTGAGCCAATAGGCTGGTCATAATTTACATATTACTATTTAACTATTTATGGTTCTATTACTATTTATTATTTATGGAGCAACTGTAACGAAAACCAATTTCCCCCGGGATTAATAAAGTATGACTATGAATGAAAAGTAACACAAGCCAGTAAAACACAAAACAATTGATATTGAAACAGTCAAAGTAAGTTACATGGCAGTGCTTGTTTTTAAGGAATTACTTATAAATTTAAGTATATAAATAAAATATTAATCCAAGTCCAAAATCCAAATTTAAACTTAGGACTCTTCTTCATATGTTAAGTCAGATTTGGCAATCTTTTCACAATTGTTTTTAATTCAAGTATTTAATCTTTTTACTTTGAAAAACAGTAATATCTTTCAACATGAAAAACAGATCATAAACACTTCAGCTTTGGTATTTATTACATTAGTGGCATCAGTGGGCATGTTTTGCTAAGATAACCACAGCTTTGTAATTACACAAACATATATTTTTGAAGTTTGTATTAAAACGTCCACTTTAGTGAATAATGAAAATTTTAAAAGGAAAACTACAATTTCTGTAGTTCCCTTCAAATAATTTACAACCAGTAACGCCCCAGCTCCAGTGCTCTCCCATAACATGCAAGTTAAAAATTTTCTTCCATTGACAGGGAATTGACAATTATAGTATCACCTCTGCAATTTCTTTAATAAAAATCTTAGAAACACCAACACAACTAATGCTATTTATTTCTGCATACAGTGTCATCTTAACCAGATTTTTCCCAATTTACACCCAAAGAAATTTTATCTCTATAATAGAAAACATCAACTTAGTTTTGACTTAACTTCGAGTCAGGAATGTGATAGAATACTCTTCATGGATGACTCCAGCTTCAACATTCAAGCGGCTGTATATACAGAACACGTATCACTCAAATCATACAGAGCACAACAGTATCCCATCCACAACCACTCACTCACTACACCACTGATGCACAGTAGAGGCTGCACACAGCATTGGCAGGATGCATTTCAGCAATTCCCTCAAACTCTTCAGATAGCCTCTTCCAACCACAACCTCTATCAGCTCATAGGACCAGTGCATGTGAATACCACCAATCTTACAGTTGCACTCCAAGCCACACACCATATTGAGTTCTAAATATTTCACTATTCCTTCACCATTGCTAGGTCAAAATCCTGAAACTCTCTCCAATAGCATTGTAGGCATACCTACACTCAAGTACTGCTGCGATTCAAGGCAGTAGCTCATTACCACCCTCTTAATAGTCAATCTGCTAAACCCATATGCACACATTTATATAAAAATTATGCAACTACATTCATTGGGAGTGGTATGTGTCAAACATCCCTCAAATTCCAGTAGAGTGGGTAAAATTTCCTCTGATCAAAGATGAATACTGAAACACCACAGTAGTGGAGTGTCAGATTACGGGCTAGATCATGCTCTCCCAGCACTGCAATCTCCCCCCACCAGGATTCAGCTGGCCTACATGAAGTGTGCTAATCGTACCAGTTCAAAGTATCCTGGACCTTCAGCAACACATATTCAGCAATAGCAGTGGAGCAGTGAGGAGACCTCATTCTCTCACTGCTACTGAGAAACTCGACTGGTAACAAAGCTTCACTCCCAGTTTTGCCAGCAGTAAAAGACACCAAGGGATTCTAAATGTATTCAAGTCCCTGACATTGAGATATTATAACCTATATGGAATACAAACTGAAGAATCTTTATAAACAAAATAAGAACTCAAAATAATTATAACTATTAATCTAGCATCGAAAGCAAAAATAACTTTCTCTTTTGGCCTCCTAATCCCAAACCCAACAATTCCCATCAAAATTAACAAATTCCTGAAACCTATACCCCAGGTTGGGCCACCAGCCTAACACCAAGCTATCTTAGAAAGACTAGGCTCAGTCATTAGCATGTACAATCCAACAACAGAGCAAAATGACAAAATTGGTTCTCTGAACCAGTCAGTAACTTCAGGAATTATCACATTTCGCAATGTATGCGCAAAAATCTAGGTTTTGGTGTCTTTAAATGACAGTAGTTCCGGATTAGATATTAAGCTCCAACCTATAAACCCAGACTTCCTTACATCTGCTATTTACTGCCACAGCTCAATTTCTGCACACCACAAATCACATCTGTTCCGTTTGACCTGCGTTTGAGAAAATATTAAAAACTTACTATGATTAGTTCAAAAGTCTCTGGAAAATCCATCCCTAGACCTTAAAACATGACCCAGTAAACTGTCAGAGATAAAAAAAAACTGGGAGAAATTCATAACTTGCATTGAAGGTTAATTCCAAACCTCAATAGGAGATCAAGTTTTCTGCATGCAGCTCCCTTTGGCTTAAATAGGGTGGATACCAAAATCCTTTCCCATAACATTTGTTTAAAACCAGGGGCATAGTTTTACAATGAGGAGTGGGGGGAGGGTGTTGGGAGTAGGCTTGTGGGGGAGGGCAGAGGGCAGTGGGGAAATCTGAGGGGGAAAAAAAATCATCCAGGTGATTGCAATTTGTACCGTACTGCCTGAGCAGGAGGCTTGGAATTGCCAAGACATCTAAAGGCTATGGAACAAATGCTGATAAATGCAACAGGTGGCTATTTGATGGTTGACATAGAGAAGGTGGTTAAATGGTACATCTAAATGGTTCATTTATCCATTTATCAATGGTCATCTTCCGTAAGGAGATGAAGATCAAGTTGCATATAGTATATACACTTCGATATTAAGTGTGCTTTGAACTTTGTTTCATTACTATGCTGTGTGAATTTACATAAGGAATTCCACATTTGACTAATTACTGGAATTCTTTGAGGATGCAACAATAGGAAAACGCAGATATAATTAGATGCAATTTTACTATGTCCCAAACAGGTCAGAGAACACAGAATTAGGGTAATATATTGGCACAGGCTAAGAATTATTATCAGATGCAAACAGAGTGGACAAATCAATGTACTCAGGTTTGCAGGCTGTGGCTGGTAGAATACCACAAACATAGCTGTTTGTACCACAACTATTCATGAACTACAATCATCAGTTCGGCCAAGGACATCAAATGCCATAATTCTAACTTCGCTAATAATACAATGCTAGGTGGTATCGCAAGTATGGAGGAGGATGCAATGAGGCTTCAAGGAGATGTACATAAACTAACCGAGTGGGAAGGAACATGACTAAAGCAATGCAGTGTCAAAAATATCAAGTTATCCATTGTGAGGCAAAACAATAGGAAAGCAGAATTTTCTGCAGAATGGGGAAAGGTTAAGTAGGATTGATTCAAAGTAACCTAGGTGCCCAAGAGACAAATTGCTGAAAACCAACACACAGGTCAGAGTCATATCATGGAAACAGGATCTTTGGCCAGTCTGTGCCAACCATCAAATGCCCATTTACAATAATCCCATTATTTCTGTTTAATTCACCCACATCCCCCTCAAGTCTCCCCAGGTTCCACAGCATATCTACACAAAATAGGTCAATTAACATATCAATGGACCATGCAGCCACGGGGAAAAACCTGCAAACTCCACACAGACAGAGCAGCAATCAAGTTTGCTTAAGCTGTGTGGCACGAGTTTTGCTGGCTACACTACTGCAGAGCAATCAATTATCAAGGCAAACGGTATGTTGACTTCTGTTACACGAGATTAAAAAACAGGAGTAAAGATGTCCTGCAGTCTATACAGGCTTGCCGACATCACACCTACAATATGTAACTTTGGACTCTTTATTAAAAAAATTATATACTTGAACGGTGCATTCATGGGACAAGCTGCTGGGATGCCAAGTATGCTCTTCGAGAAAAGATTGAGTAGATGAGGACTATATTTTCTTGTGGTGAAAAGAATGAGGGGGACAGATCACTGGAACGTGCCCCGTTCTTACAAGGACCGACAAGCTGGATATAGGACAACTCACGGATCCCAATCCGGGCTCAGCCTCAGAAGGATTGAGATATGGAGAAATTTCTTCATTTAGAGCAGAGGTTCCCAACCTTTTTTATGCCATGGATCCCTACCATTAACCAAGCAGTCATTTGACCCCAGTTGGGAACCCCTGACTTAGAGGGTGTCAATCAATGAAGTTTCGTACTCTGGTATGCAGAGAAGGCTCAGCCACTAAAACATAAATCAATAGATTTCCAGATATTAAAGGAATTGATTAATATGGCAATGATGCTGTAAGAATGGCACTGAGGTTTAAAAACTCAGGCATGATTTTGAAAAGAAGCTGAGCAGGCTTGATCAATAATTTGGCTTACTCCTGCCCCTTTGTTCTCATATTCCAAACTCTTTGCATTATACACATCCAGGGCGATTGCCCTCAACCCCATATGGATTCCGTGTTCCACTCAGTGCACGTCATATCATTTTTTATCCATAAATCAATCTTTAAGAATTGGCCAATTATAGCAATTCATACACAACCAACTGCTATTTATTGTCCTTATCACAGGTCTGAAACATGCAATCAATTTGTGTCAACCACAAGCCTGCAAATGGTACATCCAAAACTGTACTTGTAAAGTATTATAGTAAAATAAATGAGACACAAGGCAATTGTCAAAGACTAATAAATTTTCAACCCCATGATTACAATTTTGTGGCTTTTGTCTGTGCATTAATAACTACTGTAGCAGATCAAATATATCAAAGTTGCTTCATCCAGCCTACATTGTTTTTACCTGAATACTTGCTTCCTTTATCATAGTAAACTCTTTTGTTCAGCTTAAACTGAAGGATGTCAAAACCAAAATGATTAGAGTTCCACACTTGACAATTATATCACAATCAACTGCAGTAACTGCCAATGTTATGTAAAACGTAAATCTATTTTGTACTGCATTTTGTGTCCAATATTCTCACATTCACTGCAAACAAAGCTGAATACTGCATAACAAGCACACACACCTGTCAAAAATTCATCCATTGACGGAAAGAAACTTAAAACTTACTACATTGATAGGTTTGCCTGCTGCTGGAAAGGCTAATATTTATGTCTCACCATTTACTCCTTGAAAAAGCAGTGGATTCCCACCTTCTTAAACTGCCCCAAGTTCCAATTGTAAGGTTCTTCAACAACATCACTAGATGGGAGGTTATAGAATTTTGATCATGACCAAAGAAGAAACAAGTGATATGTCCAAGTTGGCGTACTGGGCAACTTGGAAGGAAATCAGGTGAGATGTTCCTTTGAGCCTGTTGTCCTAACCGATGATGTGGGAGCTGCTTGCTGTGCTCGAGTATTTTGTAAGTGGTGCAATACAGCCATGTTGTTTCTTGATGGGAAGACTACATGGTTTTAAGGCAAGGGACTACTGTGTCATTGAAATAGGTTGTTTTGTATAAATATTGTTGTTTCTTGGTTCAGCTGCAATTATTCAGACAAGTAGAGGATTTTACATCATGTTTCTGACTGGTTCCAAGAAAACGACTGAAGCTAAAGTACTTCCGCAGCAGATCCAGGCAGGTTTCTAAAATATCAATGAAGATGGTTGCTAGATGAAGAAAGAACATTAATGATGGGGTATTTGGCAATTGTGATGCAATTGTGCAATAAGCACAGACGTCTGAACTCTCTGGTTGGAGCTGGAATTTGCCCAATGCATAAAATGAGAATATGATTTGTCACTGATCCCTTCAACCTACACTACATGCAGGTGCTTCTTTCTATACATTTGTGGAACTCCCACCATTGCTACATTTTCATATGACATTACACTCCATTATTTGCTTTTACTCCCTCACATGCCCAAGGAATATTGCTGGCACCACAGTACGGGATACTCATTCTCGTGTGAACAATTATCACCCTGTTGCATTCTGCAGTTCAACAGCTTACTGGAACCATGAACAAAGGTCAAAGTATCAAGTGCAAATTGGATCTGTCTATTCAACCAAACACATAGAATAAAAATACCAAACCTCATAGGCCTTAAAATGGCTACAGCAAGATCAAGTTAAAAATAATACTTCTACTGTTCTTATGCAGCCTTCCAGGATAGAGCATGACTCTTTCATCCCATTTCTGTGGATTTGGGGATTACTGATGAGGCCAGTGCAGAAACCACAGAATCTTTCACAGGAAGTGCCTGACTTCAGAGGCCGATGGGTAGCTTGTAAGCTGAAACTCGTTCTGGTAGACAATGAACAATCTTGAGGCTCTTGATACCATGCTGAAAGTACCCTCTCCATTTGGGTCATGGAATCTGCAGTTAGTAGAGATATTGCAGTTTTGGTAGGCTTTGAGAATATCCATGAATATTTTCAGTTGGACAGATGAAAACAACTTTCCAAATCAGGGCTCCAAATAGTGTCCACTTCTGAAGTCCTATACTACATATTCAATATAGTCAGCCTGACAGAGCTGAATACAACAGGAACTTCAATAATGGAGATGCTGGCTTAGAAGAAGATGTAGGTGTCAATTTGATCATCTTCATAGTGGATTTTGAAGATTTTGGAAAGATTTTAGTGGCATCTTTCAGCATCTGCTATTAGTACACAAGTTTGATGAAGGTTGATATGTTGGAAGTGTTCAAAATGAAGAATGATTGGGTATTGAAGTTTAATTTTTATTTTGATGATGAAATTATGAAGGATAGCATAATCAGACTTTTCCCCCCAATTGCATCAAATCCAATCCTAGAATGACTGACGTTTTGAAATAATTTTTAAAGAATATGCTAATATATGCAAAGTGGGAAAATGTGCTGATGTGAGAGCAAATATATTCCTCACCAAAAAGTATTTAACAGAATGGTGACGATTAGCAACAAATGCTGTCTTGTCAATGACAAGATCCACAAAATAATAGCTTTTAAAAAAAAATGGCAAGCAACAGACTATCATGAACTTTCAATTTATGTTAATTACATTTTCCAAAAGTATTTTAAATTAAGCCAAATAAATAGCTGTTATGAGTTTTATTGTTAAGTTTTATATCAGTAGAAAGACATAATTCTAATTTGGTCAATATGCTTTGTGGTTTATGGTCAGAAAAAGCATTAAACATGTGCAGTTTATCAGACCATTAACCCACTTAGGATTAAAAAATCACTTAGTGAAGCATCACTACAGTTAAATAATTCCATCTGCAGGCTCAAAAGATCATTCAGAGTGTTGAGAGAAAATGGAGGAAAACTGGGATAGAAGTCCACCATAATATTTTCAAGGAAAAACTAACCTCTTAACGCTGCTGCACTCTCTGTAAGAAGAGCCCATTTTTCCCACATCATTAGAAAGAATAGCAGCAATTCAGGAATACAGTATTATTCTCAACTAGAAACCAACTGTTGAGCCCTGTCCAAACCTACAGTATCCTCAGTCAAGCATCTGCCATAAAATGTGAGAAATTCACAATATTTCTTTTTTTTTTAAATCAACAAAATTACTCCATTAGGGAGAGTATAAACTACAGATACTGGTAACCTCTATAGCCAACCTTGTAAAAAGACAGCATAGACAGGTATGTCCGATTCAGAACTCTATACATAGATTGTAATAAAGAGTAAACCATCTACTTGCTGTCTTAACCCTGTCCCTACCACACTTCTGAAAGACTCTTTTAGTAGAGTTTTCAATTCTGCTGGAAAATTCATTACCATATCCCTTGAAACTGGAGTTTTTCCAGATGCCTTCAAAATGGTGGCTGGCAGACCTCTACTTAAATAGACAAACCTTGAGAGTAAGGTACTCACTGACCACTGTTCTACATAAAATCTTACACAAAGTAAGACATAAAGTCTCCTACACAAGATCCTTAAGCCAGTCATCTTCAGCCAACTCTACTTTCTGAATAAGAACAATATTCTAGAAAAGTTTCAGTCAACTTTTAGAGCAAACCACAGCACAGAGATGGCTCTTACCAAAATTGTCAGCAATCTTGATGCCAACAGGGTCTCTGTTCTAATTCTACAAGATCGAAGTGATGCCTTTGACACAATTGACCACAACATACTCCTAGGTTGCCTTGAGAACTGGATTGGCCACTCTGGTAGCACCCTCAGTTGGATTTATCTTGGACAGAAAAAGCTTTGTCTGTCTTGGAGCCAATTTTCTAAGACATACAACATACCTTTTGATGTTGCTCAGGGAAGCTGACCTGGGCCACTACTCTTCTCCTTACGCATGCTCTTCTTAGGAGATGTCATAAGAGAGTACAACCTTGATTTCCACAGTTATGCAGATGACACACAATTGGCTATCTTTGTTGAACCTGATAATGATAATATCCCATTTTCTCTGACTTCCGGATGAGCAGTAATTTTTGAAAACTAAATGGAGGTAGAACAAATACTTCTGTTGGTCCCAAAACCAAAAAGAGATCATATTCTTGATAAGCTTGGGAACTTAGCTTCCCTGTAAAATTAGTAACAAGCCTCGGTGTTATCCTTGATTCAGATTTGAGCTTTAAATCCTAGATAAAGGAAGTGACCAGGGCAGCATTTCTACACTTAAGAAATATTAGAAAGGCATCTGTTTCTGTCATGTAATGAAGCAGAAAAACTAATCCACACTTTTATATTGAATAGACTAGATTACTACAACTTTTTACTGGCTTTACAAAGCAACCTATTGGCAAACTTCAACTTATTTAGAATGCTACTGCTAGATTTTTAACCAAAACCGGGAATGAGACAGTATATCACTCACATTCTAACTACTCTGCATCGACTTCCCATATCTTTTAGGAATTTATTTTAAAGCTCTCTTACCTGTTTTAAAGCTCTCAATGGTCTGGGACTGCAGTACATCACAGAATCAATTTCATTTTATAACCCTGCTTGAGCTTTCAAGTCTTCTTCTGCTGGTCTCTTGAACTTAAGCAATCTCCTCAAACGATAACTGTCAGGTCAGCTTTTTGTAACTACTCTCCTAAACTGTGGAACTCGATATCTAAAACTATAAGTGATGCAGATTTAGTTGAATCTTTTAAATGCCAGCTCAAAACTTATTTACAGTATTTAACCTTGCTTTTGACTAACATCGTGTCATCTTTTATTTTCAGTCTCATTTCATCCTATTGGAAATCACTTTGAATTACAGTGTTTGTATGAAAAGCATTAGATAAATACATTAATAAAAGTTACTTTTGGGAATATGGTCATTTACCTGACAGTAATTTTAATGAATATTTTTTGCAGTAATGCCTTTGTTATCTCCAAATACTAAATGCAAATTCATGCAGCTGATCCAATCAAACAGAAAGTGACAAATGTGGCAGTGTTTATGGGTTAGCTGTACCAGGAAAGTGAAATCTATGTTTGATAACAAATAGATCAAAAGGCCAATTTTTCACTTGTACAAAGACATACAATAGATTTTAGTAAACAAGTCATGTATAACAGCCTTGGCGTAACCCAGTTTCTTAGAACAGACTAATAATTGTGTGCTGAGCCTATTGTATACCTGTGCTCCAGAGCAAGATTGCAGTAATTTGTGGCATCTTGCTCTTATTATTCTGTTATAAAAGACAATTTGTTATACTGAGGTCATTTGGTCTATGGCTAGGAGCATCTGTGGTGTAAACATTTAGAAAGGATCGATGCTAACGACACACTTTTAATACAACAGATCTAATAGAGGAAAAACAGATGAGATTACCAGAAAAAAATAGTTTATTACTGTCACTCTAATGTGATCTATATTTTTAATAAAAGAAATCTAATTTTGAAAAAAAAAGGCTTCATTGGGAATATAGAATAGAAGACAAAATGAAGTAACATACAATGGGAATATTAACCTGAATGAATAATCCACTTAAAAGTTCTACCACAGGAAAGAGGATCGGCTATTTGTCCTTTGTTCCATCATTCAATTAGATCAGGGTTGACCTAATTTTGTTCAAAGAGTTTTCATCTCTCATCCTTACTAAGCTTGGATAAATGAAAATCAATAAAACTGATCTGATATTAAAAACTGACCTAGCATCATATGTCATAAATGAAAGAGAAATTCATGGGTGTGTCAAAAGGTTCTGAACTTAGATTGAACCTAAAATCTCAAGCTGAATTGCTGGAAAATATAGCATGATTTTAGGTTTAAACATTTCAATAAGTTTACTTATAGGGAGTTGTTTCTTTCTTTAAAATTAATCAGTGCTTCAGACTTTCAAAAATTCTTCTTTTTGCATTTACTCTTACCCAACTGACTCACAATTCTAAATCTGTTGTTTTGAACGCAGCTCACAGCACTGCAAGAAATGGCCTACAGCAAAAACCCAAGTTACAAGGAGAAAGCTCATAACAATAAAAAAAATTGAAGAACTTGAAGAGGAGGTCTCTTGGACTGTTGTGCCAGTCCTCCACTCAATTATATCATGGCTGATTTTCTACTACTCTGGCACTCTCCTGTACTATTCCTTGCTGACAAAAAAAAACTATTGATTTATCTCTATTATACTCACTAACTGAACCACCAAAGCCAATTTGGGGTAAGAATTTCAAAGGTTCATTTCTCTTGGGCTAAATAAATGTCTTCACACCAGTCCGGAATAGCTGTTTCCTTATTTTCACACTCAAAGAATCACGCTGCATGAAAACAGGCCATTTTCTCCAACTCATCTATGCCAACCTGCATTTACCCCATCATCCAACACTTGGCCCAGAGCCCTCTATGTCCCAATAATTCAAGTGTCCATCTAGATCTTTGGTTCCCAACCTTTATCGTGCCATGGACCTCTATCATTAACCGAGGGGTCTGTGGAACCGAGGTTGGGAACCCCTGATCTGGATAATACTTCACACGCTGTCAGTGATCCAGTTTTAACTACTTACTGGGTGAAGGTGGGGCCCCACTCATACCCTCTCTCAATCTCTTCTCCCTTACCCTAATTCTATGCTTTCTATCTTACCTACAGTATACACCGCAATTTTATATACCTCAATCATGGTCCCTTTTATTATCCTCTGCTGCAGGGTAAAGAGACTAAGCTTCTTCAGCCTCTCTTTATAACTGAACTACTCCATCCCCAGATGACATCCTGGTGAATCCTCTCTGCACCCTGTCTAGCACCATCACATCCTTATATTTTGGTGACAAATTGGCACACAGTACTAACTGAAGTCCAACCAAGGTCTTTTCCCTCAAGTTGGAACATAACTTCCCCGCTTCTCATTTACTGTCCCGACTAATGCCGTCCTGCTGAAGGGTCTCGACCTGAAACGTCAACTGTACTCCTTTCCATCGGTGCTGCCTGACCTGCTGAGTTCCTCCAGCATTTTGTGTGTGTTTCAAGGCCAGTATCCTAATATGCCTTCCTAACCAAGTTGTCTACCTGCATTGCCATCATTAAGGATCTATGGACTTGTACTGAGGCCACTCTGTTTCTCAGACTCTGCTACCAAAGACAATGTTCAAATATCAGTTTCCTTCTCCTTTTGCCAAGCCAGTTTTGGATCCTGTTGGTCAACTTCTTTTGTGGGTTCTAACCTTTTAAAGCAATCTCTATGTATGGGTCTTCAATAGACTTTACCATGTAAATCACAATTTACTGCCTTGTTTGCATTGATACACCATCACAAATTCAAGGAATTCAGTTTAAGTTGTCATACAGGACCTACCTCTGATTAGTCCCTGCTTTTCTATCTGATCATTAATACTCTATGTCAAAACACATGCATACAGCAATTCCCTACTACTGATGTTAGCCTTGCAGGACCACAGCAATCCCTGCTGGGTTTCTTGAAAAAGTGTGAACCATTTTGCCGTCCTCCAGTAATCCTGTACCTTATTTGCAGCCAATGAAAACTCATGAGTCTCAGAGCCACAGCAATCTCCTTCTTTGCCTCCCTCAGCAGGTTGGTATAAATCCTATCGATCCAGGGAATTTCTCAAACTAAACGTCAGCATTTCTGACAGTTAGAAAAGGGGCTTGCCACCTGCTTGAGTTGAGGACAGACATACATACTGGGCACACACATGGTACACTACCATCATTATGGCCAGTGCAGACATGAGCATCCACACATACTGCAGACATCCCACCCTGCAAAAACTCATTTTAGGGAGGCAGCACCATCAATTTGCAGGAGACTTCCGGGAGAGGTGGGATGTCCGCAATAGAGTGGCTCCTTAGCAGCAGGCCAGCTAGTTTAAATAACGTTAGCTATGCTAATGAATGAATGACACCTGCTAAACTCACCTCAACATGTCTTTCACAGTCTTAACCCACCATGGGCAATAGAAAAGTCATTGTTGCAAACAGCGCAGCGAGCAACACTGTCATTATTTTTGACCCCTATTAGGCAAGGTTACACTTTAGTGTAGTCTGGGGTGATGTACTATTTATATTTTCTTTTTTTTGGAACACTCTCCCATGGCGCGCTCTTGCTCGCTCGCTGTCTCTCTCGCTCACTCTCGTGGTCGCTCTCGCACTTTCTCTCTCGCTTGCTCCCGCGCTCGCTCTCTCTCTCGCGCGCGCTCTCTCTCGCTCTCTGCCTCCCTCCCTCTCGCTTGCTTGCTCTCGCTCTCTCTCTCGTGGTCACTCTTGCACTTTCTCTTTTGCTTTCTCTCTCGCGCTCTCTCGTTCGCTCTCAAAAAAATTGATTTCGGTGACATTGTATATAACTTGCGGGCATCAGGGAGCCACTATTAATATGCGGGAGACTCCCGGAATTTACGGGAGAGGTGGGATGTCTGCAAATTGACTTTGAAAGCAAAGTTTTTATATTTTGATAAATTACTTGACTGATGCATTAGGGTTACCATTTGTGAAATCCCAATAACATTTCTGGCAGATCAAGATGAGAAAGTTGAGACCCGAGGCATCAGGCCTTGTTTTGATAGGTTACAAATATCTCCAACTACTGCAACATATTGAACCACCCAGGATGCTATCATTCGAACATTTTATTTAAGCTTATCCTTCACAAGCACACTGCTTTCAGCCTCTTGAGAGCAGCAAGCAGCTAATGAGGCTGCTACTCTTTCTCGTTATCTTGGTCTTTGCCTAGACTCTGATCTAACAATTTAAGCAGCAACTTTGCTAGTCTGATAAAAATCTAAAGTCAAAATTAGGTCACCAAACCTTAAAAGTAGAGATGACAGCTTAGAAGTGTGTAAGGTTAACTTAGGGCATTGGTTTCATAAACAAATCTTTTCATTAAAAATAAAACCCCATGATAGTATTTAGAATCATCTTTGAGCTTCGGCGTCAAAACACCTACCAGTCCCTAAGCTCATGTGTTGGGTCAGGTTTTGATTTTATACCCAGACAAATGTCTACTCTGAAATGCCATTCAGCTGTATTAAGACACTACAAAAATATGAAAATAACACTTTAACAAGACATCTGGCATAAACCCAAGGATCAAATTCAAAACTAAACAAAGGATATGGTATAAGTACAAGAGCTGTCTTGTAGACTACTCAAAAACCATACAGAGTCTTACTCAGAATATAGTACCTTTCACTCAATCTTCCAAGCTCTTCATGTGTTATAAGAAGATGTAAGTTCCATCTCCGTCAGCCAGGAGACAGAACGGTGGGAAACCTCAACACATTAAACTTAAACACAAGGAATCCTCCAGCAGACTACTAGTTGCTGTTCTATCTCAGTCCTCAAACACGAGGAAATCTGCAGATGCTGGAATTTCAAGCAACACACATAAAAGTTGCTGGTGAATGCAGCAGGCCAGGCAGCATCTCTAGGAAGACGTTTCAGACCAAGACCCTTTATCAGGACTAACTGAAAGAAGAAATAGTAAGAGATTTGAAAGTAGGAGAGGGAGGGGGAGATCCAAAATGATAGGAGAAGACAGAAGGGGGAGGGATGGAGCCAAGAGCTGGACAGTTGATTGGCAAAAGGGATATGAGAGGATCATGGGACAGGAGTCCAAGGGAGAAAGAAAGGGGGAGCGGAGGAAAAACCCAGAGGATGGGCAAGGAGTAGAGCAAAATGGACAGAGGGAGAAAAAGGCGAGAGAGAGAAAAAGAATATACAAATATAATAGTAAATAAATAACAATTGCGGTACGAGGGGGAGGAGGGCATTAATGGAAGTTAGAGAAGTCAATGTTCATACCATCAGGTTGGAGGCTACCCAGACGGAATATAAGGTGTTGTTCCTCCAACCTGAGTGTGGCTTCATCTTTACAGTAGAGGAGGCCGTGGATAGACAAATCAGAATGGGAATGGGACGTGGAATTAAAATGTGTGGCCACTGGGAGATTTTGCTTTCTCTGGCGGACAGAGTATAGGTGTTCAGCGAAACGGTCTTCCACTCTGCACCGGGTCTCACCAATATACAGAAGGCCTCTCACTATACTCCTTGCCCATCCTCTGGACTTCACCCCTCCCCCTTTCTTTCTCCCTAGGCCTCCCATCCCATGATCCTCTCACATCCCTTTTGCCAATCAACTGTCCAGCTCTTGGCTCCATCCCTCCCCCTCCTGTCTTCTCCTATCATTTTGGATCTCCCCCTCCCCCTCCCAAATCTCTTACTAGCTCTTCTTTCAGTTAGTCCTGACGAAGGGTCTTGGCCCGAAACGTCGACTGTACCTCTTCCTAGAGATGCTGCCTGGCCTGCTGCATTCACCAGCAACTTTTATGTGTGTTGTTATCTCAGTCCTGTCTAGTTTGACGTAGCAAGATATAGACCAGTTAAGGGACGTCAATGTCCATTACCATCGGAGGATCAATAGCACCGATACTAAACAACCTCCCCAAGATCCATATAACACAACTGTTAGATCAGGCACGTAGCACATGGTGGTTAGAGAAACAACACTGTTAAGTCCCAGTTAACCTGATCAACACAGCCGACCTATGCCAGGATCTTTCATCTTTAAGAACAGTGACTTCCATGCAATTTTGACGAAGGCAATGCCCAGTTTTCACACTGAGAGCATCTTCCATTTAGCTCCATAACCAGTGAACATCAGGTAAGGCATTCTTGATGCTGTGCGCCACCACAACCCCAGAATTTTACTCTGTCATATATTCTTAGCCAAGTCTCACACTCATTCCACAGATATTACCACAAAAGCAATCTATCCTTGATTCATGTTCAAAAATAAAGGATTTTTAGAGCTGGACTAGGGGTAGCAAAAACTTTAATTGCAGCAACAGCAAGCCCTAAAACATAATGTCAGTCTCATGAAACTGCACATGGCAATGCCATACAGCCTTGCTGTTAGCAATAATTAACACTTCATGTGGCCTCACCCTAACAGAAAATGATTCACTTTGTTCCACAATTTCTCCTTCAGCAACTCTGCAACAAACTGATTTGTTTTCCATTTCCTCAGTTTTACCAAAAGGTTCTTGGATCTGAAAGAGTAACTTTTTTCTCTTTCACAGATGCTGCCTTACCAGCTGAGTATTTTCCACATAATATTGATCAAAAAGTTCAAAGTGGCGCCAATAAGTATGACTCACGTGCAGCTCCGAAGGGAATCATCAAACACAGTGGATTCCAGTTAACTGGGGCAGCTGCTTACCTGGGACAACTCTTAAAGAATAAAACCTAATCAAGTAAACAGCCGGGATTTTCTTTATTTATTTGGGACACTATGCCGCTGAACTAGGACAGGAAACTGTTGCTGAGCAGTTTGTAACTAGCATCAGTCACGTGTACTTGTGTAGTGGATGGACACTACCATGCTTAGAGTGAACAGTAGTTAAATTGTATCAGTTGTGTGCACTTATGTTTGTTATCCCTTTGGGCTGACAGACACCAATTCAAAACTCAGTACAAACTGTACAATTTGTCTTTGATAGTTGGCAAGAAGTTTGTATAAGACAATACAGAACTGTTTTCTTACTGTGGTTTCAAGCATTCTGGTTTGGAAATGCCAGAAACTGCTAGGAGTGGAAATGAAATAATTTCATGACTTCAACAAGTTAAGAACTAAGAATTTGAAGATATTGACAATCATCTTGAATGTTACAATGAAAATGAAGATTATCCATTACTCGCACCGATTTTGTTAATTTACAATCAATCAAAAGAACAAGGCACTGGATGAATCCCTCCACTGACAGATATTAGGAACTAATACAGAGTTTTATGTTTCTGTAGAAGTACTGGTAGTGTTCTAATTTGTTTTGTACTTTATTTAAATACATAATTTGATATTTAGTTAAATGATAGTTTATCCTTTTTTGTACATTTTTAACCATTTCCATGAATTTTTGGTTCATTGCGACAGCTGCTTAATTGGCCCAAAATGTACTGGTCCCAATGTGTCCCAATTAACTGTAATCCACTATAGTCCCATTTAGGACTACTACTGCTGAAATCCACAGTCACAGCCAAGGGTATTTCAGTAAGCAACATTGTTTTAAGATGTTTAAAAAAGGATCAATCTTCAAAAGTTGGCTGTTAGGTTGTTCCAAGCATCTTAGAGAACTTGCCATGGTTCTGCAGACTTTGGCTGTCTTGCTTGCTTCTATTTCCCCAGCTAATCTCAGACAGCCTCAAATGTTATTCAGATCAGGGCTCTGGAGGCCATACCACCTGTTGCAGAATTCCTTGTTCTCCTTTTCACTGAAGATAGTTCTTTATGGTCTTGGTTTGTGTTTGTGTCATTGTCCTTCTACAGGATGAATTTGGGACCAATCAGATGCTTCCATGGTGGTATTGTGTGATGGATGAGAATCTGCTTGTATTTTTCAGCATTGAGGATTCCATTAATTCTGACCAGATCACCAACTCAATTTGCAGAAATACAGCCCCAAACCTGTAGGGAATTTCTGCCATGCCTCACTGTTGGCTGCAGACACTCATCCATGTAGTGCTTTTTATCTCTTCTACAGACAAACTGCCTCATAGCCAAAAATACCAAATTTTGACTGGTCAATCCAGAGCACTTGCTACCATTGTTCCAGCACCCCAGTTCATGTGTTTTGTAGGTCAGTTTCTTGGGTTTGTTTCCACTTCAGAGGAATGTCTTTTGGCCAGAAACTCTTCCACAAAGACCACTTGGAAGAGTTTCTTCCAAGTGGCAAGGCTTGGTTTCTGGCAAGCCTTCTCCAGACTGTAGAGGGGTGTATTTGGGTTCCAGTGGCTTCTGAGAGTTCAAAGGTAATAGTAGTGCTGGATTACTTCTGATTCAGTAGGTACGTCAGTTTGATGTACTGTACCTCTCATCTGCTGCACTCATTCTTCTGACCTGATGCTCTGGTTCCCATCCCCCAGCCAAACTAGTGTAAGGGTTTCTTCTTTTATGTTACTGCTAAGGTGAATAAAATGGTTTCTCTGATCTGTTAATTGCTGAGACAGTGGTTCTCTATAGCAGTATGTTTGGGTTATAATTAGTGATAACTGGACTTGTATTCATTTGCTAACCAATTGGGATAGATGTTATACTTTCTGTGTGAAAGCTGTCAGTTTGCATGGGCTTGGAAGAGAAGGCATGAGGAGGATGAAGAGAGCAGACGTGGCTTGAGGAGACAGCTGCCAGATCCGCTGGGCCTGGGCTCGGGGTGAGAGCCCAGGGGCCGACTAGCGAAGGAGGATCAGCGAAAGGGAGTCCATGAGCTCCAACATTTGTGCACTGGACATGTTGATGAGATTATCGGCATCTTTTACTTGTTTTCTTTTTCTTTTGTTTCTCTACTAACCCCATACTTCAATATGAAATCTTAATCGTTTAACCTCACATTGTAGACAGAACGTTATTTCGGGGTACTGATGTTACACAGGGGACACAACACGCAGCATCTACCCAAACAAGAGTGCTAAAGTTTGGTCAGGGAGGGGGAGCCACCCCCGAGATCATGCCACTAGATGCAACGAGTCTTACGCTAGTTTAAGCCCTCTCGAGTAGCACCAGCAAACCTCCCAGTCTGGGTATTTGTTCCCCTCTCAGTTTAGTTGCAACCCATCTTACTTATTTCAATATGTCAGAGATCAGAGATGTCCCCTTTTTTCAAGGAATAGGGTTTCCTTCCTCCACCATTAATGTCGCAAATCCTCCATTTTCTGGACATCTGCCCTCACTCCATCTTCCCACCACCTTAACCATCTTCCTCTTGTTCTTACCTACCACCCAGGAGCCTCTGAATCCAGCACATTTGCTGCAACTTCCGCCATCTTCACCTCCCACCCCCACTCTCTGCTTTCTGTGCGGATCGCTCCCGACACTTGTCCACTTGTCCCTCCCCACTAATCTCCCTCCTGGCACTTATTCCTGCAAACGGAAGTGCCACACCTGCCCATTCACCACCATTCAGGTCCCAAAACAGTCCTTCCATGTGAGGGAACTCTTCACCTGCAAGCCTGCTGGGGGTCATAGCCAGTGGTCCCGATGCATTCTCCTCTACAACAGTGAGACTCGCCAAAAATTGGGGGACCAATTTGCCGACCATCTTTGCTCCATCCACAACAAGCAGGATTTCCCAATGGCCAACCACTTTAACTCCAGTTCCCAGTCCAACACATTGATCCATGGCTTCCTCTACTGTCACGAGGAGGCCATCCTCAGGTTGGAGGAGCAACATCTCACGTTGCAGTTGGTTAGCCTCCAAACTGATAGCATGAACACTGATTTCTACAACTTCTGGTAATTTCTTTCCTTTCCCTCTGCTTTCATTCCCCACTCTGGCTCTCATCTTACTTCTTCTCCTCCTCTCCTCACCTATCACATCCCCGTGGGGGCCCTCCTCCTTCCCTTTCTCCCATGGTCCACTCTTCTCTCCCATCAAATTTCTTTCTCTTTACCTTTTCCACTATTATCTCCCAGGTTTGTCCTTCCTCCCCAATCCACCTGGCTTCACCTTGGAGCAGTACTTCTTCCCCTTCCCTCACCTTCTTATTCTGCTTTGTCTCCCTTCCTTTCCAGTCCTGACGAAGGGGTTCAGCCCGAAACATCAACTGTTTCTTCATTTCCATGGATGCTGCCTGACCTGCTGAGTTCCTCCAGCATTGTGTGTGTGTTACTCTGGACTTCCACCACCTGCAGAATCTTGTGCTGATATTTTGTAGATTACACATCAGCTATTTTTCCCCAAACATAGTACTAAATTACTTAGGACAAAAAGAAAAGATTTTTGCCTCCTGAATACTTCTGGGTTTATCTTATAGATTTCGGGCTGCTGATCATGAAAATCACCATGAAATTACAACCTGGATCTACCCAATCCAATTTCCTCCACTGTCAAACCTGCACCTTTGCCTCTCACAACCATCTGCCTTTCCATAAAAAGCTTATCCACAATGCAAGACCTGTTTCCTACATTCCAACCTGGCACTCAAAGCCGTATTTGTTCCGATCTGTCAATCAGCTACTTAACTACTGCTCTCCTTCATGAAAACCACCCATGACCTGGACCAACCTGCCCACAACTCCAGTGTCCTTTGCAGCAGCAAATGATCACAACTATATTTGTCTCTGCGATGGAACTGTATAACTGTATGCTGGTATTACAATGAACAGCACACACTCTATACTTCTGATCAAAATGATTTGGCACCTCTAAAGAATTGCAAAAGAAATGGTTTGAAATTATGCTGTGCCTGAAAAGCTTAAATTATTTGAATCTCATTGAATGTATGCATTTATGGCAAATGTTCACATAATAAAATTCATGAAACTAATTTCATGCCAGATATTACAATTATAAATTTAACTACTTCAGACACAAGGATGGCCTGAACCTGTATAAATCGAATATAAACACACTTGTCAAATCAGCATGACTAAAACTGAACCTTCAGTAGGGGATTTTATTAAAGAACATTGCAGTAATTTTTTTTGTATTGAATTTTACAGGATCAGCAAAACAAACATGTCCACCAGGGTTTTGTTAGTATTTGTGCTAAGTAAGCATCTTCCCCACCTTGGGTCATCTATCCTAACTTCTTTATATTACTCTGAAGACTTATTTCAATATATAGGGAAGTGAACATTCTCTGGATTTGTTTGGCATTTAAATCGTATCACATCCTATTTAATTGTCAAATTTCTTCCATTTTATATATTTAAGAGACACAGCATGCAATAGGCCCTCCTAGCCCTTTGAATCATGCTGCCTGGCAACCCCCGATTTGATCCTAACCTAATCTTGAGACAATTTTCAATTACTGTAACCTACTAACTATTCTTTGGGCCATAAGAGGAAACTGGAGCACCTGGAGGAAACCCATGCATTCTACAGGTACAACATACGGACTACAGTACTTACAGAGCATGGCAGGACTGAACTTTAACACCCTGAGCTGTAATGGCGTCACACTCACTGCTATGATAACATGGTGCCCGTGTGTAATTTATAAGAAAATTGAACATGAGGAGATGAAAATTTCATCTGACAGGTAACAAAATAGCAACCTTCTGATGCCTTGATTTATCACTACAATTTATAAAACTAATATAGGAATTATTCATTAAAAAATGCGCACCTCTATTTTGCATGTTCAACAAATGTGAATGTAATAGATTGACTGAGTGCTCACTGAATCCAGTCACTCATTTGATTACCTTGCGATAAAATGAGACTCAAAGAAATTTCCTCAACGGAATTCAGGGATATGAGGATCAGACAGAAAGGTTGCCTATACATTCTTAGTCACAACCTTACTGAATGGTTTAAGGGAATAGGATTCTGAAAAGATGAAGTGGTAGCTCTTCTCCCCACCCCCCCCCACCCAAATTCAGTGCTTTTATAGGCCTCTAATTTATTGCTAAAACTACAAATTTAATATTAAAAATCTTATTTAAGTGAACAAATGAACCAGAAGCTTTATGTTGTTGTATAAACGAATCATTCCACTCGAACAAGGAACATGAAATAAAAGCAGAATTGGCTATTCAGTCATTCAAATTTCTTCACCGTTCAATAAGACCATGACCAATGAAATCATATCCCTGCCCCATCTCCTTATTATGTGATTACTCTAAGCGAGTCTGGAAAGGGTTAATTGCACCTCCCTTTTGAAGATGCACTACCAGTGCAAAGAGGAAGAAAATCTTACTCTCCTAAAGTCTTCCAATAAAATTTCCTAAAAGCCTTTTTGGCTGATAGTATCATCCAGACTCAAGGGTAGATTGACTTTGGCTGAGATTTCAAAAACGAAAATATACATGATTTCTCAAAGCAATTTATACTTGGCTTAATCCCACAATCACTCAATTGGTGGTGTAAACTTAAACTTACACTTGATAAATAATGTTCCTTCTTTGGTTAGTTTTCACAATTTGAAGAAATGGTAGAAAAAGACAGCTTAATATATAGCCAGCGAGGACAGCCAAGGGGATAAAAACTAAACAAACAAATAACTTTAGGTCAAGAGTAATGTTGAAATGTTATTTGAATAAATGTTCGATGAATCACTACAGTTTAGTTATGAACATGAGTTTGGGGATACATTTGATGAAATATGATACTGAAACCTAAAAAACAGAAAATAAAATAAGAAGAAAGGTATTAGAAATTCACTGATTCCCCATGTAGCACAATCATACAAGCCATTGATTTATTACAGTGCTGTTGGGTCCTGGATTGCAAACAGCCCCACACTTAAAAAAAGACAACTGCTAGGTCTGTGTGCTACTGTGCTTGGAACGTAATATTAACCCTTGCCTTCTGTTGTCTCTCCAGAGGCAATGGAACAATACATGAAATGTAACAATACATGACTCACTGAACCACCCAGGCAATATGCAGAGGCTGCCCATGAGGGCAAGCTAGGGTGAGTGGTACAGCTGCTCAACACTAATACATGGTGCTCAGAGATGCTTTCTGACTGGCAAAATGATCGTAGGCCTTCGCAGCACTGCCTTTACATGGGGACAAGTTTACCAGTGGTTACTTGCCTTTAAGAAGGTTCTCACAGAGTCATTTGTGTGCTGGGGAGCACTGTGCAGCCAAAGAAAAAGGAGTATTTGGCATCACATCCAAAAAGGTGTGAGAAATTCTAGAACCTGGGCAACATATAGAGCAGCTGCTGTTAATTCTGAGCAACACCCTCACTCAGTAAACTACCTAGGCCACAGCTGTGAGCACTGGATTTCACAGGTTAGTCACCAAACTGCTCATCCTAATTTGCCTAATTAATATCAGATCTCCCAGACAGCTTCCACACATTACCTCTGTGCTTCACTCCACAATGAACCACATGGTGATGAGATCATTTTAACCGTGGGAGCATGAGCTAGCAGCTAACTCCTCACTAACTTCTCGGCACAGCAATAGAGAGGACAGGAGACAGCAGTCTGTCCGAAATGCATCTCTCTTTACATAATGTTACAATGACTCTCCCACCCCAACACCCCCCCACCCCCACACACTGTTTCCACTGATAAACTAGCTCTCGGGGAATTTCTATGTTCTAATATTCCAGAGAATTTCCTTTCTTTCTTTCACAAGCTGATGGCAGGCATGAGATTAAAATAGATTATATGGTCGAGTCAGTCTGTGAGATTCAAACCTGCATATAGAAATCAAGCAACGAACTGGAGAGATATTTTCTTCATGCCCAATTGATCCCTCGCAAACTAAACATGTACGTGGTGGTAGCAGAGATAGTTCTGATGAGGGAGAATTTAAGCCTTTAGGGGGCATAAATTAGTGAAACAAATCACACAGTGATAGATGAAATAACAGCTAGATTTTTGACAAATATTTAAAGATCAAAAGTAGTAGCTTCCATTGTGTATACATTACAATATTCCTTGTCACCACAGTAAATAGAAAAGATTTTTTTAAAAATCAGGAATGATGGTCAATATATAACAATTTACTATTACATAGTTTCATCATAATCAAAAACTTTGAAACAGCCCTTGTAACCATTTGAACAAACACTCTTCATATCTTAAGGTTCAAAGTAAATTTATTATCAAAGTACATACTGTATACTGCATTGGATACTGTTGGGGGGGGGGGGATGACTTACCTGGGACAAGCTGCAGTAGCCGGATCTCTGGCACTGGGTCTGGCTCTGCAGTGCAGAAGGGAGGGTGGAAAAAGAGGAGAGCGGTAGTGATAGGGGACTCAATAGTTAGAGGTGCAGATAGGAGGTTCTGTGGTCGTGACAGAGAATCCAGGATGGTTTGTTGCCTCCCAGGTGCCAGGGTCAAGGATGTCTCTGATCGATTGCATGACATTCTGAAGTGGGAGGGTGATCAGCCAGATGTCATGGTGCACATCAGTACCAATGACATAGCAAGGAAGAGTGAGGAGGTCCTGGAGAGTGAGTATAGAGAGCTTGGTAGGAAGTTGAAAAGCAGGACCTCGAGGGTGGTAATCTCAGGATTGCTACCTGTGCTAGGTGCCAGTGAGGGTAGGAATAGGATGCTCTGGAGGATGAACAAGTGGCTGAGGAACTGGTGTAGGGAGCAGGGTTTCAGATTTCAGGATAATTGGGACCTCTTCTGGGGCAGGTGGGACCTGTACAAGAGAGACAGGTTACACAAACTACAGGGGGACCAATATCCTTTCAGGGAGGTTTGTTAATGCTATTGGGGGGGGCTTTAAACTAGATTTGCAGGGGGATGGGAACCACAGTACCAGAGCTGACAGTGTGGCTGGGGTGAAAATAAATTATGTTAAAAGTTCAAGCAAATCCACTAATAGAAAGGTTGTGGGTGGTGGTAAAAATCTTCTGAGGTGTATATATTTCAATGCAAGGAGTATTGCGGGGAAGGCGGATGAGTTGAGGGTGTGGATTGACACGTGGAATTATGACGTTGTAGCAATTAGTGAAACTTGGCTACAGGAGGGGCAGGACTGGCAGCTTAATATTCCAGGGTTCCGATGTTTCAGATGTGATCGAGGCAGAGGAATGAAAGGTGGGGGAGTGGCATTGCTTGTTAGGGAAGATATTACAGCAGTGCTCAGGCAGGACAGATTAGAGGGCTTGTCTACTGAGTCCTTGTGGGTGGAGCTGAGAAACAGGAAAGGTATGGCCACATTAGTGGGATTGTATTACAGACCACCCAATAGTCAAAGAGAATTGGAAGTGCAAATCTGCAGAGAGATAGCAGGCAACTGCAGGAAACATAAAGTTGTGGTGGTAGGGGATTTTAATTTTCCATATATTGATTGGGTCTCCCATACTGTTAGGGGTCTAGATGGTTTAGAGTTTGTAAAATGTGTTCAGGAAAGTTTTCTAAACCAATATATAGAGGGACCAACTAGAGGGGATGCAATATTGGATCTCCTGTTAGGAAATGAGTTAGGACAAGTGACAGAAGTCTGTGTAGGGGAGCACTTTGGTTCCAGTGATCATAACACCATTAGTTTCAACTTGATCATGGACAAGGATAGATCTGGTCCTAGGGTTGAGGTTCTTAACTGGAAGAAGGCCAAATTTGAAGAAATGAGAAAGGATCTAAAAAGCATGGATTGGGACAGGTTGTTTTCTGGCATGGATGTGATCGGTAGGTGGGAAGCCTTCAAAGCAGAAATTTTGAGAGTACAGAATTTGTATGTTCCTGTCAGGATTAAAGGCAAGGTGAATAGGAATAAGGAACCTTGGTTCTCAAGGGATATTGCAATACTGATAAAGAAGAAGCGAGAGTTGTATGACGTGTATAGGAAGCAGGGAGTAAATAAGGTGCTTGAGGAGTATAAGAAGTACAAGAAAATACTTAAGAAAGAAATCAGGAGGGCTAAAAGAAGACATGAGGTTGCCTTGGCAGTCAAAGTGAAGGATAATCCAAAGAGCTTTTATAGGTATATTAAGAGCAAAAGGATTGTAAGGGATAAAATTGGTCCTCTTGAAGATCAGAGTGGTCGGCTATGTGCAGAACCAAAGGAAATGGGGGAGATCTTAAACAGGTTTTTGCGTCTGTGTTTACTAAGGAAACTGGCATGAAGTCTATGGAATTAAGGGAAACAAGTAGTGAGATCATGGAAACTGTACATATCGAAAAGGAGGAGGTCCTTGCTGTTTCGAGGAAAATTAAAGTGGATAAATCCCTGGGACCTGACAGGGTGTTTCCTCGGACCTTGAAGGAGACTAGTGTTGAAATTGCAGGGGCCCTGGCAGAAATATTTAAAATGTCGCTGTCTACAGGTGTGGTGCCGGAGGATTAGAGAGTGGATCATGTTGTTCCGTTGTTTAAAAAAGGATTGAAAATTAATCCGGGAAATTATAGGCCAGTAAGTTTAACGTCGGTAGTAGGTAAGTTATTGGAGGGAGTACTAAGAGACAGAATCTACACGCATTTGGATAGACTGGGACTTATTAGGGAGAGTCAACATGGCTTTGTGGGTGGTAGGTCATGTTTGACCAATCTACTGGAGTTTTTCGAGGAGGTTACCAGGAAAGTGGATGAAGGGAAGGCAGTGGATATTGTCTACATGAACTTCAGTAAGGCCTTTGACAAGGTCCCGCATGGGAGGTTAGTTAGGAAAATTCAGTTGCTAGGTATACATGGAGAGGTGGTAAATTGGATTAGACATTGGCTCGATGGAAGAAGCCAAAGAGTGGTGGTAGAGAATTGCTTCTCTGAGTGGAGGCCTGTGACTAGTGGTGTGCCACGGGGATCAGTGCTGGGTCCATTGTTATTTGTCATCTATATCAATGATCTGGATGATAATGTGGTAAATTGGATCAGCAAGTTTGCTGATGATACAAAGATTGGAGGTGTAGTAGACAGTGAGGAAGGTTTTCAGAGCCTGCAGAGGGACTTGGACCAGCTGGAAAAATGGGCTAAAAAAGTGGCAGATGGAGTTTAATACAGACAAGTGTGAGGTATTGCACGTTGGAAGGACAAACCAACGTAGAACATACAGGGTTAATGGTAAGGCACTGAGGAGTGCAGTGGAACAGAGGGATCTGGGAATACAGATACAAAATTCCCTAAAAGTGGCGTCACAGGTAACTAGATCATAAAGAGAGCTTTTGGTACATTGACCTTTATTAATCAAAGTATTGAGTATAAGAGCTGTAATGTTATGATGAGGTTGTATAAGGCATTGGTGAGGTCGACTCTGGAGTATTGTGTTCAGTTTTTGGTTACCAAATTACAGGAAGGATATAAATAAGGTTGAAAGAGTGCAGAGAAGGTTTACAAGGATGTTGCCGGGACTTGAGAAACTCAGTTACAGAGAAAGGTTGAATAGGTTGGGACTTTATTCCCTGGAGCGTAGAAGAATGAGGGGAGATTTGATAGAGGTATATAAAATTATGATGGGTATAGATAGAGTGAATGCAAGCAGGCTTTTTCCACTGAGGCAAGGGGAGAAAGAAACCAGAGGACATGGGTTTAGGGTGAGGGGGGAAAAGTTTAAAGGGAACATTGGGGGGGCTTCTTCACACAGAGAGTGGTGGGAGTATGGAATGAGCTGCCAGACGAGGTGGTAAATGCGGGTTCTTTATTAACATTTAAGAATAAATTGGACAGATACATGGATGGGAGGTGTATGGAGGGATATGGTCCGTGTGCAGGTCAGTGGGACTAGGCAGAAAATGGTTCGGCACAGCCAAGAAGGGCCAAAAGGCCTGTTTCTGTGCTGTAGTTTCTATGGTATATGTCACCAGATACAATCCTGGGATTGATTTTCTTCCGGACAATCACAGTAATTACAAAAAGCACAATAAAACCAATGAAAGACCACACCCGAAAGGATGGACAACAACCAATGTGCAAACAACAAACACTGCAAATACAAAAAGGGGGGAGAAAAGAAAGTAATTTCTGGTGCTGTAGCAGCATCAGCACACGACTTCAAGGCAGATGGTCCTGAGTTCAAACCCAGCCGGGTCCCAGCCTGGGCAGTAGCAGTATCTGCGTGGAAGAAAGACCTGGCAATCTACTTCCGTATCTTACCATGAAAACCCCATGGACCCTATGGTCCATGAGGTCACGAAGAGTTGGACTCGACTTAACAACTGCACAAAAAAAATTAATTTAAATCACTTTGGAGAGATTTGTTTTCACAGGAAGTGTCTTTCTGTTGATCAGTGTCATAAAAAGCCAGATTAAATCCACTCTGGTTCAATGTTGTAAAACAATAAAACATTATAACTTCTGGGGGGGGGGAGGGGGTAGTGAATACTTTTTATAGGCACTGTATATGCAAGTTGAGGCTGGGGGGTGGGGGGTGAGGGGAAGAGAACATCTTTTCTATCACTTCCTCACAAAACTTAACATCCACATTGGACAAAATAATACACTCAAAGGTAATAATATTCACATATGTAGCTGAAGAACATTTTATCCAGAATTAAACAGAATTTGGAACTTAAGTACCCAGGAAATGAAAGTCAAGGTAAATTAACACAAAATGTTACTGAAGCAAAATTTTTAATTGGTAAAGTTGTACAAGAACCTTTAATTTTTCTCTTGTAATTGAAATCATTGTTCAAATCTGTATGAAATGCACCTCTGTAAATATTTAGTTTCCCCATTAACAAGGATTCCTAACTATTTTTAAAAAGATCTTTATTTAAATTTGTCCAATAGCTGACTGTTTCTTCATCTGCATCTGAGTATGACTTGTTGCTTCACAAATTTAATGCAGCCACAAACTTTTCTAACGCTCTGAAAATGTTTAAAAACTAATGGACCCAAAAATCTCATGGAAGCTTCAGGGAACAGTAGATGTGGCGTGGGACAGAACTTTCATCTAGGCTATGTCATTAGTTATAACAAACCACAATTCCAGAATTATGTCCTGGAAATACAGATCCGTTATTCCTTGAAAATGACAATACAGATAGGGTAGTAAAGGCGGCATTTAGCATATTGGTCTTCATAAATCAGGGCACAGAGTACAGGAATAACACACGCAAAATGCTGAAGGAACTCAGCAGGTCAGGCAGCATCTATGTAAAAGTTAAAGAAGTTGACATTTCAGGCCAAGACCCTTCATCAGGAATGTTCATTGATTGCAAAGTGTTTTGAAGACATTGGTAGGACCAAATTTAGATAATTCTGTTCAGTTCTAGTCACCTACCTACAGGAAAGATAGATGCTCGAGTGCAGAGAAAATTTCAACGATTTTGTAACTTTAAAACATAAACTAATTCAAAGGAAGAGAAGGGAGTCTGAGAAGGTTGATCAAATTTCATGTTTACTTTAAGCAAGGCATGCACATACCACGTGGCAGTGTGATGAAGTATGCAATTTACTTCTTTATACATATAATATATGCATGTTACATGTACAGAATACATGAATGTAAATACACACACACAATACAACTACTATACACAGACGTCCACAGTATAGTAAACTTTAGATTGTCCCATTTAGGCCTAAAGATTAATTGTTGAGGAGGATTTCTTACTCTTGTGGGATAATGTCTTTCCTGACAAGGGGGTGGAGGTCATTGCTTGGCAGGTGAGATTTGCGACTGAAGCAATCTCAGGTTCTACAGCGTCCTCCATAGTGGCTGTAGGAGTTCATTCTGAGACAGTAGGAAATGGTTCTGACAGTTCAGGATACCTTTCTTCACTTTCCTTTCTCTTCTTCTAGTTTCTGCATCTTGATCTTGGGAAGGTGCATTTAGATCACTGGAATATTCTCTTATTAGTCCATCTATTGCTCCCTTTACAATCTGATCTCTCCTCTTGGTTTCCACATCCACAACATCATCTGATGAATCCTCTGTTTCCTATTTCCATTGACTACTTTCTTTTTGGCCTGCCATTCATCCAGCTGGGCTTTGGTCTTTGCATACAATAACCTTAATGCACGCAGAATAGATTCTGGTTCTTTATACTCACAAAAGTCGAATGCTTGCAACTTTCCTGAAACTCCTTGAACTCTCTTCCAGCTTAAAACCAAGTTACATTTCGCAAGTAAACTCCGGCTTAACCTAGCAGAAGCTTTTTCAGATATGTTGCCTACAAAAACTGTTGTTTTCTGATGACTGCTTTCATTACTTGCACAATTCCTCTGAGCAAGATCCTTCCTTGGTCCAATATGCTTTCCGAAACCAGAGGCACAGGGGTTGGCATCAACACCTGTTTATCCTCTGTTGGGCAACAGTTCATGGTGTACAGCATGGAGGCAGTTGTGGCATCATCCAGCATCTTTCTTAATTCACTTTCAGTTGACTGTTGCAGAGGATGTGGCTTACAGATGATGGATGGATTTCCAATCAAGTTGTAGATATTTCAGCCTATTATCCCCCACAATGCTGTTTTTACCACAACGCTCAATGTTGTTTGTTGGTTGTTATATTTCACTGTTACTAATGTCATCCCAAGGAGTTATTTCTTCTCCAGTACAGGTTCTTGGTTGGAAATCTACAGGCTACATTTTGGTATCTTTGAAATGCTGTTCAAACTCATTTTTTTTCGAATGACTGAAACAGTCAAACCAGGAGGCTTTGTCATTCAATCTCCAGCAGAATCCATATTGCTGGTCTATTGTTAGTTATCACATTGCAAATCTCAAGGTTATATACAGTGGCGTTTGTCTGTCTCATCATTATTATATTTTTCATCAACAGCGTGCAGATTAGCGCCTTCTTTGAAACTGCAAAACTTGACTTTATTTTTCTCTTCTCTGTGCAGTCCACTTACTTTTGTCTGCCTGACATTCTGTTTGTATGTGGCCTACTCTATTGCATTTCCTGCAAGTTTCACCCTTAACCCAGTATTTGTTTGGTGTATGTGAGCCCCTGCCACAGTGGTAACAATGTCTTCAGCCAGGCTGGTTTCTGTTTAGACACTGCAATTTTACTCATGCTCACTTTAATTCCTGACTGCATCTCAATTTCATCTGTCTGTGGTTCATTGAAACAGCAATTTCAATTGTTTTTTTAAATGCAAGTTGTGCTTCAGTTAGAAGCCGGTTTTGAATCCTTTCTTGTGAGATTCAAGAAACTAAACAATCTCTCAGTACACCATTAAGGCCATTTTCAAACTGACAATGCTCTGACAACATCTTTAATTCAGCCACATTTGCTGAAATGAACTCCCCTTTGTTTTTGATTCCACTTACGAAAACCAACACATTCTGCAAACAACAATGACTTTGGCTCTAAATGCTCCTGAATTACTTTGACAATTATCAGCAAACCTAATTTCTGCTTGTTTGGTTGGAGCAGTTAAATCTCTAGGCAAACTGTATGCCTTTAATCCCAATGCACTTAACAAATTTGGTATTTGTTTCGCATTGGCTATTTCATTTGCTTCATAATACTGTTCTATTTGCCCAGTGTATGAAATCAAGTTATCTTTTGTGTAATGAAACCCATCTTTTTTTAAGCATAGCCAGCCAATTCTGCTGTGATTTTATGATTATCACCCTGCACTCACTCTTTATAAACCTATAAATTCTTATGTTTTCCGATTTATTTTAATACTCGATCATGTCTTCCTTTTCAAAGAACATAGTCTGTGATGCTTTTTTTAAAAAAAACACTCTACCATCACTACACGTGCTGGGCTGCAATTTTCACTTGCCATTCCTCACTGCTTTTTTTTTAAGAACTCAAATGCTTCACTGCACTTCAAGAGGGCAATATCTCTCTTGGGGTTGTTTTAAAAAATACCTTGTCACCATTTGTGTTCGTAATTTCAAAAGATAAATTAATTCAAAGGAAGGTACAGGAATCTAGTAATACGGGTTTAACTTCAGTTTACTTTAAACGTTGTGTGCACATATCACGTAGTAGCATGATGACATATGCAATTAATATATTTATACATATAACCTGCAATAAATTAAAAACAAGCATGCTTAATCAAATAAACAGTATATATGATTACTCAAATATTATTAAAATATCAAATACATGTATGGGGTCTTTCTTTTTTTGTAAGTTAAATTTAAAATGGCTTCTTTGTTATGTTATACTGGGGAATGCTTCTTTGTTATGTTAAATGCTGAGAAAGTCTCTAGCTAGACAATTGCTTGGGTTAATACAGACAGCAGGATGGTATTAGCCAATGGGTGTTCATGTACCATTTGGTTTTCGGATGATAATGCCGTATCATATGACTGGGGACGGGGTTTTGGCGGGGAGTCGGAGGAGAGATGGGGAGGACGGCGGACATGCGGAAAGGCTCCGGTTGATCACTTCAGGTGGTCCCGAGCCGTGAGTCGACAGGATTCGGGTGGTCGTCAGGAATCAATTGAGCTCCAACGGATGCACGCGAAGAACTTGGACTTTGATAAGTCTTGGCGCCTTTTTTTCATTACTTCCTTTTCTGTATCGAATTTATATTAATGTCATAGGATTAGTAATATCTATAAAGTGTACTTGGTAAAACAAATTGGGTGTGCTGGCTGATGACTGATGTTTGGGATTGATTCGGGTGGTAACCGACTCCGTGGGAAGTGTTGAGGCAGGTGCTGGATGGGATTTCCCCTGGACATATACGAGCCAATATAACTGAGCGTTACCTACACAAGAAGTCCCCTCCAGTGTGCCATGGCTTCGTAATTTATTGATAAGTATTACTTTGTTTCTTTTACTACTTTATTAATCATTTTTCTTTCTGTACTTTACTGTTATAAAGTTAATAATTTCCTTTAACATCGGACAATAAAGATTGTGCTTCCTGAATATATTTAGGTGTATCTTATGGATTTTGGGTTGCCGACTGGAAAATCACTGTGAAATTTCTCTATCATGCACCATTAAAAAAAAGCCTAAATTTGTTATTTCAACCCATTATTAAAGTCAATTAAAATTTTGCCGATGTCAGCTGAAAAGTTTTCTATCTTGTCCAGGCATGCCTGTGTATGCTCAGGCAGGGCAGATGCTGCATGGCAGGACACGCTTTAGAAAGGCTATAAAAGCATCATGCACACACTGTTCTATGCATTGTATTTACATGTATATCAGTTTGTGATCATGTTGACGCACATACTCTATGAGAATATCATATTGGGTATACTCATTATAATAAAGTAATCGTACTTTCAGGAGCATTGTGATAGCAAAATGTCTTGTTAATGTTATAATAACTACAGTACTTTGTTATATTTGTGGCGAATATACGCTTAATTCTAAAAGATGGAGCACGACTCCTCTTAAGAAAGCCTAAGGGCTCTACTTTGAATGTAAAATTGATGACCATGACAAAGCCTGGGCTCCTCACATTTGTTGCATAACATCGGCTGTCCATCTTAGGGCTTCTCTCAGAGGTACTCAGAAGTCAATGATGTTCGCTATCCCAATGATATGGTGAGAGCAGGAGGATCATGTGACAGACTGCTACTTATGTCTGACCAGTGTGTCTGGTTTCTCTGCTAAAAACAAGAAATCTACTGACAACCCCCAATCTCCCTTCAGCCACGAGATGTTCACCACATGATGATGGTCTTCCAGTACCAAAGCCACCAAAGACATGGAGTTTAGAGGAGACAGATGAAGGTGCCATGATGCACAAGTCAGGAATGGAAAACGACACGTACGGATACAGATGTTGAACCCTTTAGATCAAGTGAGCCATAAGACCATAAGATATAGGAGCAGAAGCAGGCCGTTTGGCCCATCAAGTCTGCTCCACCATGCAGTCATCGGCTGATCCAATTCTTCCAGTCATCCCCACTCCCCTGCCTTCCCCCCATACCTTTTGATGCCCTGGCTAATCAAGGACCTACCCATCTCGGCCTTAAGTACACCCAATGACTTGGCCTCTACAGCTGCTCTCGGCAACAAATTCCACAGATTTAACACCATCTAACTAAAGTAATTTCTCCACATCTCTGTTTTAAATGGACGTCCTTCAATCCTGAAGTCATGCCTCTTGTCCTAGAGTCCCCTACCATGGGAAATAACTTTGCCATATCTAACCTGTTCAGGCCTTTTAGCATTTGGAATGTTTCTATGAGATCCCCCCTCATTCTCCTGAACTCCAGGGAATACAGCCCAAGAGCTGCCAGATATTCCTCATGGTAACCCTTTCATTCCTAGAATCATTTTTGTGAATCTTTTCTGAACCCTCTCCAATGTCAGTATATCCTATCTAAAATAAAGAGCCCAAAACTGCACACAATACTCCAAGTGTGGTCTCACAAGTGCCTTATAGAGCCTCAACATCACATCCCTGCTCTTATATTCTATACCTCTAGAAATGAATGCCAACAATGCATTCGCCTTCTTCACCACCAACTCAACTTGGAAGTTAACCTTTAGGGTATCCTGCGCAAGGACTCCCAAGTCCCTTTGCATCTCTGCATTTTGAATTCTCTCCCTAACTAAATAATAGTCTACCCATTTCATTTGCCACTTCTTTGCCCATTCCCCTACACTATCTAAGTCTCTCTGCAGGCTCTCTGTTTCATCAACACTACCCACTCCTCCAACTATCTTTGCATCATCAGCAAATTTAGCCACAAATCCATTAATCCCACAGTCCAAATCATTGACATACATCGTAAAAAGCAGTAGTACCAACACCGACCCCTGTGGAACTCCACTGGTAACTGGCAGCCAGCCAGAATAGGATCCCTTTATTCCCACTCCCTGTTTTCTGCCAATCAGCCAATGCTCCACCCATGCCAGCAACTCCCCTGTAATTCCATGGGCACTTACCTTGCTAAGTCTCATGGGCAGCACCTTGTCAAAGGCCTTCTGAAAATCCTAGTACAGCACATCTACTGCATCTCCTTTGTCTATACCGCTTGTAATTTCCTCAAAAAATTTCAGTCAGTTAGCCAGGCAGGATTTTCCTTCCTGATAACTCAATCTAAGTTAAATGACCTGGTCAGAGACTTGAGTTTGTCAAAGGCCAGACTGGGTTCAAGACTCTAAGGATAGAATCTGCCATTACCAGACACAAAAATTTCCATGAAGGATTTTGATATTTGAGACATATGTTTCTCAGAATAACTGATGCCATTATGAAAGAAGGCATTTTTGTTTGTCCACAAATCAAGCAGGGCATCAATGACAGGCAATTTGAGGAACTTCTGGTGGGACCGGAATAAATCGCATGGAAGGCATTTATGGATGTTAACATTTTTCATGGCAACTACAGAGCACCAAACCACATGCAGCTGGTTGACAGCATGCTTGAAGCATACAAAACTATGAAGTGCAACATGTCACTAAAGATGCATTTTCTGCATTCCCATTTAGATTTCTCCTCCGCAAACCTTTTGCGATTTATTATTGTTAAGTAAGCATTAGAAAGTAAATTGACGCTCATACAAAGAAGAAAATATTTGGTAGTTTGATCAAAATCATGGACAAAGTAATTTTTAAATGGGGAAGAGGAGGGATGTGGAAAGGTTTAGAGATTTCCAGAGCAAAAAGTCCAGGCAACTAATAATGACTTGCAAATGCACAGATCATCAGGAATTAGGAAAAAACAAAGTTTACCCAGAGCTGGAAGCATGGAAATAAATACTGAGAATGACTTAGGGATAAATAAAAACCCTAAACCACCAATGGTCCAGAGAAAACAATCCAAGACTATCCAACCTCTCCGTATGGCTAATACTCAACGATCAAGGGAAGATCTCACTGAACCCATTCTGCATCTTTCTTTAATGTGGTGACCAAAATGCCACACACTACTCCAAATGTGGCCTAATGAAAGTTTTACCACTTGCATCATAACTTAAGCTTTTATTCTCAATGCTCCAAATTAAGGCAGCAATCATGCCATACACAACAGCTTTTACAACCTATCTATTTGTATTGCCACCTTCAGAAAGCTATGCACTTACATACTAAGATCCCTTTCTACATCAGCGTTCCTAAGGTAGTGCAATCACTTGAGTCACATATGTTCTCCCAAGGGAATATTCCCTAAGTGGAGAATACCATTGCATGACTTTGTATAATGTTCCTGAGAATGCTCCCATTGACTATACTTGCCTCTTTCATTTGACCTCCCAAAGTGCATCGTCTCAGACATGTCTGAATTAAACTATAAAATCTCCAACTGACCTATACCCCATGTATCTTTTGAAAACCTTCCTCACTATAAGCAATTCCACCAACTTCTGTTGTCCATCAACTTTCTAATCAGTAGGTATGTTGAGAACAAGCACCGTTATTCTGAGGATTATGCATCTCATTTGGAAAATCATGCGCACTATTCATTTCCATATTTAGGAAATGACAGCCTTCCCTTTGTGGTACAGCTTGGATTCAAGAGATTTATTCCTGGGATAAAGGAGTTTTGTGAGAAGGGAGAGGAAAATTTGCCAATACTAAAAAGGAACCTAGAAGAATGAGAAGTCTTCCTAAGTTTTCTCAGGCAATATTTCAGGTTCAGAATAACTTGACTACTCAAGATTTTTTGATGGCTGAGACCAATGTGAGAACACAGGCCCTATCAGAAATGGAACAAAACGAGGCAAGGGTGTGGGAGGGTGCATAGCCTGTGAGTGTCTGATCCTTGCAACAGTTACACTGGGCCTCTGTGCTCCCAATACATGACCTCCAGGTTCTGAATACCATCCCAGATATACCTTCTCCAGTTCAAGTGGCCATGGGCCAGTGATTCCTGAAGATCTTCTATTTTAATCAAGGCCTTGATGACATCTTTAAAATCTTTTCTGACCACCTAGTTACCCCTTCCTCTGAAGAGTATTTACAGCGTTACGCTATTTCTTCATTGTGGCGAATTCAGAACTGGGGCAGAAAATCATGAGAAAAGATACGCTATTGCAACCCGAGAAGGAATAGAACGATGTTGCATATCTTTGGAATCTCTTCCCAGGAAGTACGTGAATACACAGAGATTGGTAGATTCTTTTTAAATTAAGAAAACAGGAAATTTAACACTTACTGAGTAAATTGATACAATATTGGTAATCATAGACGATTTTACTGAATGACAGGCGGCTCTTGCGTCCAGGTACATTCATGCTTCGAGATTTTAAAAATTCAATAGGTATACTTATTTGCAAGTTGAAGCTGCCGCTGAAAAGCTGCTATGTATGCAGCGATCAACTTCCCAATGCTGTTGTTCTGCTGTTTCCCAGCTGGAATGGTGGATTGTCAGTCAGGTGGATTACATTAAAAACAGAAAATTAAATTCTGGAACAAAGAGCAAGTTTATGGATCTGACCATTTATTGTCAAACCAAATGTGGCTGGGTTTAAACCACAAATTCAGCTTGTTAAAGTAGGAAGGTTAAAATAAACCGTTGTCATGTTATTTTATTTATAAGTTTTCTGACCTTGCTTAAGTCTCAAAATACTTAAATCAGCTGCTACAAGCAAATTGAACACTTTGCCATTGGTATACAGCACACCAACAATCACTTGAACCACCTTTTCTTTTTGCTTATTCTTCATACACAGCCTAGAATAAATGCTGACTAAATAACCCAGAGGTTTTATAACATCTGAAGTCAGTTAGAATCATGTGATCTTCATGTCATGTTGTGTACAAGTTGTAATAAAAGTCATTATTGTCCCATGGCTGTATGCCAGCAGTTGTGTCAAATTATATTTCCCTTTGTCCTCAACTATTTACTGCTCATGAATCAGCTTGAGCAAGATTGTTTCCTACTTTTAATTTTAGATACATTTGCTGAAGGTAAAAGTGCATCTGAAGGCTTTAAATTTCTAATAGTGCAACTGTAACCAAGTAGGACAGCCTTCTAAAGTTTTCTTCTCAGTCACCTGGGATCGGTGTTCAAAAGACTAATCAAGTGCCTCATATAGTCATACTTAAAAGGTATGATATAATATTTCAGACCATGTCCAAAATTCATTATTATTTCTGGGCAAGTTCTGTATGATGAGCAGGATAGACCGCAGAGGAGTCAGCACAATATAGGGCAGTTAGCATAAAATGAAGCTGGGGAGAGGAGAAGGGGTCCTTCACATCTAAACATCAATGTCTCATAGCATCAGATTAAACACGGTATGGAAAGTTCCAGTTGGTACTTCCAATCATTTCACATCTGATGAATTAGTGCTCTCTATCCTGAGCCACTCTTGTAGGAAACAATGTGAGCAGGACAGGATGTGTACTTAGCCCCCTGCTCTACTCACCTTACACCTAAAAACCGTGCGGCTTAGTACAGCTCCAACACCATATACAAGTTTTCTCATGACACCACTGCTGTGGACCGTATCAAAGGTTGTAATGAATCAGCAGATAGGAGGGGGATGGAAAATTTGGCTGAGTGTTATAATAACAACAACCTCACACTCATGTCAATAAGATCAAAAAAACTGACTGCAAACTTTAGGAGAGGGAAACCAGAGGTCCATAACGCAGTACTCAAAGGATCAGAAGTGAAGAGGGCCAGTAACTTTGAATTCTTGGGTGTCACCATCTCATAGGACCGTCCTGGCCACATCATACAAATGTGCCTCTACTTCCTCAGGAGTCTATGAAGATTTGACATGGAATTAAAAACCTTGGCAAACTTCGATAGATTTGTGGTGGAAAGTTTTTGACTGGCTGCATTACAACCTGGTATGGGAATGCCAAGGCCTTTGAACAGAAAATCCTACAAAAGATAGTGAATTTGACCCAGTATATCACAGGTAAAGCCCTCCCAATCACTGAGCACAGCTACATGAAATACTGCCTTAAAAAAAAAGCAGCATCAATCATCAAAAGATGCTCACTATCCAGGCCATGCCCTTTTCTTGCTGCTGCCATCAGGTAGAAGGTGCAGGTGCCTCAGCACTCACACCACCAGATTCAAGAATAGTTACTACTCCTCAAACATCAGGTGTTTGAACAAAAGGGGATAGCTACACATTATATTTTTGGTGTTCCCACAATCAATAATCTCACTTTAAGGACTCTTTATCTGTGATTTATTTATATTTGTATTTGCACAGTTTGAGTTCCATTGATCCTGTTTACAGACACTGTTCTATAGATTTATTAAGTATGCCCACAGGAAAAAAATCTCAGAGCTGTATGTGGTGACACGTATGTACTCTGATTATAAATGTTAATTTGAAATTTGATGTAGAATGCACTCTAGGTTGGAGACTTCAAAGTTTCTTACCAAGAATCGTTTAGCAGCGGACGTAGCACCACCAAGCTGAACAAATTCAGTTGCATTTGGCAAATACATCAATACAAAGGAAGTTACCCTGCCCACACTAATGTCATTTGCACTTGTCACTGACAGTTTTGATAAGAGTAATCACTACACAATCCTCACCGAGACAAAATCCAATCTTCTTACTGAAGATCAGTATGCTGGTGGTGGTGAAATTACTTACTCCAGTTGTAATCCAGAAACCTGAACAACCAGAAATCAGAATACCAATCACAGCACGATAACTGTGAAATTTAAATTCAGCTCATAACATGGAATCAGGAGTAACTAGTATTAGCAATAAAGACATCAGAAACAACCGAATTATTGTAAGAACCCATCCAGTTCAACAAGGCCATCGGGGAAGGAAATCTGCTATTTTCTTCTTGTCTGGTCTATGTCTACCTGAAAGTACCCCTCTGAATTGTCTCTTGCTTCCCCTCCCCCCACCCCCATATTTCATCCTATTACTTTTCACTAGTTTAATAAGTGCTGATCTTATCGGATACTTGTAAAAACACTACTTTAAAACAACATACAGTCCATAGTGATACATCTCAATCATTTGGAGACTGAAACTCAATTAAGAGAGTTGTCCTGCAGAAATTTCCCAGTTCTAAACTTTAGCAGAAATGCCTTCCTCCAAACCTGCAATCAAATGGCCCTGCCTAGCCCTATTGTTATCATCCTGGAATACCAATCCTACTTCAGTGCTAGGGCAACACCAAGTATGATTAAAATCATGCAGCAGGATAAGGCTGCATGCTCACTTTCATGTTACCCAACATCAAATCTAACACATTGCTTTAGTCTGTCTATACCTCGAAACACCCTACCAAACAACACCAAGCAATCTCTGGAATCTGGTTCACCATCACCTTTTCAATGATAGTTCGGTTTGATTGCCTATAAAAGATCTGAGGTACTTAACAGATTTACAAGATGTAATATTATTCAGCTGTTCTCAGTATACAGTGATTATGAATGGCACATTAACACAGCACTTCAGGAAGGTGAAACAGCAGAGTATATTCCACACTTCTTACAAAAAAAAAGTACCTACATCAAATTTTAGTAAACAATCTACAATCCTGAAAATCCAACACAGTTCAAATTCTCTGGTCCAGCAGCTACTATTTTGCTGATTTAATCTTTCAAGATCTGTTCACATTTCATGTGAGTGGATTATCTTGAGCAATGTCAGACAGAACAACAGACATCCCCCACAGAAAAATATTAGGTTTAACTTTATATTTAATAATTAAATGAGGGCAGTAATTGTTTTTGTCCATTTATTTGCAATGAGATTTGAGAAATGTAGTCTGTGTATTTTCGTGCTACTCTTTTCCCTGAAATTATACGATTTCCAACACTGTAAAATTAATTCCCCTTAACCAACTAGTGCTTCAAATCCTTATAAATATTGTCTTGAATACTGCTTTCTGCATTAGAATGAGCTTAGGCATTCATTTTTTACCGTTGTGGAAAGAAATCGAAAATGACGTAGGGTAATTACAGCATGACTATAAATTGTCTGGCCAGCAACATTCACACCCCAAAAGAAAATGAATAAAGCAAAGTCTTTTTTACCATTAGGAGAATTAAGTGATACATTGCAAAACCAAAAAAAAAGTTCTTGCTGGCCGCCTTCTTAGCTGTCTGCAGGAATTTAGTTGCAGTTTAAGTATCTATAGCTTTACATTCAGCAAAATCTGATTATTCCCAGTGGAAAAAGCCAAAGAAGCACATTTTGGGAAATTGCAGGCACACTTGAACTTTGTTTCTATCAATATTAATGCCATGTATGAGCATCAGCCATTTCCTGAAACACGTTTCCTTAGCCGTTTTTTTAATAACTATTTACACAGAAAACCAGACTAAAATAAAATGAATATTCAGCAATCCCACTCACCCAAGCTCCCAAAGGCATCTCATCTGAAGAAAAAAGTCTTGCTGGCAAGTTGACTAACTTTTACGGCTCAGAAGGAAAATTTCAGTTAACAATTAAAATTTGAAAATGTCAGCAATGATGCTCAAAAAGTTTCATTATCTTGCAAGAAATAATTTATGTGATGACAATTGAGGAAGTGATTTGAAGAAGTGATTCTAAAATTGCTATGCCGAATTTAGACCTATCCAAATGCCTCTTAAAATGTTGCAATTGTACCCATCTCAACCACTTCATCTGGCAACTCATTCCAAGTATTCACTACCCACTGTGTAAAGTTACCTTTCAGATCTGTTAAATTTCTTCCCCCTTTTCCTGTATCTGTGCCCTTCAGTTCTGGACTCCCCAACTCTGCGGGGGGGGGGGGGACAGAGGGGGAAAGACTATGCCCATTCACTCATCCACTCCACTCATGATTTTTGTTTTTTTTTTAAAACTTTGAGGTAACTCCACAGAATAAAGATCCAGCACGGCCAACTTCCCTACAACTCCGACCCTCCAGTCCAAGAAACAGCCTCAATTTTCTTCTGCACCCTCTCCAGCCTGACAATATATTTTCTTTAAAAGGGTGACCAAAACCGAAAAGGGTGACACAACTCAAAGTGTGGCCTCACCAATGACCTTTATAATTGTAACATAATGTATCTCTTCCTAAACATGATGCCCTGACTGAAGGCCAGCAAATAAGGGCCTTCTTCATCACCCTGTCTAATCATGCGGCCACTTTCAGTGAACTATGCACCTGCACTCTGCGGATCCCTCTGCTTCAAAACACTTGTTGGTGCCCTGGCATTCACCATACAAATCCTACGCTCGACTGAATGTCTAAAACGGATCACCTCACACTGATCCAAATTGAAATCCATTTGCCATTCCTTAGCCCATCTTCCTAAATGACCAAAAGGCTCCTCCATTTGTCAGCATCAACCATGGATGATGTGCCCCAGCCGCCTACTTGATACGCAAGCCAAAGCAGTATGAAATGGAGACCAACCAGCTGCCCATGTGGCAGGCTGCCCCCTCTCTACACAGCCGATGAATCCAGAGGAATGGCAGAGACCGATACAGTTTGGCACGAGCAGCTTTTTGCAGGAGTTGCCAGTCAGCGTTGCACTCAACACAAGATTGCCTTAGGGGCCCCGGCTCCAGAATTTTCTCTTGGAGCTTACTCCCCGGAGCCTCCTCTGTGAGTGTATTCTGTTGGCCAGGAGGAACCACTGTTCACAAATGAGTGGATTTAGATGAAACATGGACAGAGGAAGCAGACGAATCAATTGTCTGTTCCCACCCCCCCACCCTCCATTTTCTGCACTCTGAATTGATTCTTGCTCCGAGATAATCTAATCAGGGCAACTGAATGTGGACACAAGGAGCTTTAACTACTGACCTGCTAAACCAGAGACCATTCTCAGATGAGTAGTTATTTACTCTGTAAAGTGCCAGACTTACCAGAGAAGTGATCTGTAATCTCGTTTGACTCAGTGTCACCTCGTTTTGACTAGTTTGAACCAGTCAGAGTAGAACGAGGTTGGGGGGGTGGGGGTGGTGCAGAAGCCATAGAACGATATTGGTTGTAGCTCTGGACTGGAGCCAGTAAGGTGGTGACCCAGGTAGGTCAGGCGAATAGAATCCATCAGTTCACCTGATGAGAGCACCATAAGTGTCAAAATTTCCAAATACGTAACAGCAATGACTCTTCAGAAACTAGAGACAACCACCATGGATGAGGAGGACCCCCCCCCCACATACACATGGAGACCGGAAGCACAAGGAACACCAAGCCAGCGCAGACTCCTTTTCTGGGTAATATCTTTTCTCTTCTGTTCATGGAGGGTCAGGGAATACTAGTGGGGGTGAACACAGCTAGTTAGCTTGAGAACCCACATGCTTTTTAGTTGCGACAATAAAGGTTACTTGTCGGTAAATACGAATTCTCTCTGTGCCTCTCTGATCATCGTTACTAAGGGATAGATCCTTATAACAGTATAGCCGCAAGACAGCAGAGGTCTGAGGTCAGGGATTGACTAAGATCTTTTTGCAATTCATTGCGACTTGCTATACTAACAAGACCCTCTAATTTAGTATCAAACTTGCAGCCCATTCATACCCAAATCATTCTTACACCCAATGAATAACTAAAGAGTCAACAAAACTAACAAAGGATGCTGCTTGCTATTGGGTCTGGTGATACCAATCAGAGGTTCTTAGAAAGTCAAGGATGAGGCATAAAACACAGTAGTTACAGCCATTTTACTAAGTGTTATAAAAACAAAGAATAAACAAAGAAAAAGAAGTCTCATTCATCTCTGACCCTAACTAGAGATAACAACATTCCAGTGATGACAGTAAACCCATAAAATAACCAGATTCAAGTGGCATGAGACCTGCTGCAGAAAAACTGAGAAGCTTCTAGAAAGTACAGAATAAACTATAGTAATTACCAGAAATTTTGTTCAACAATTACACATATATAGGTGATTGTTTAAAATATTAAGCAAGCATATGGAAGTCAAACTACATGAAAAATGCAAGAAAACTAACAGTTCTACAGCACAGGGGCAGGCCCATCAGCCCACAATGTTGTACCAAACTAATCAGTAATTAAATGCCCAACTTTTGCCTTCAAAATGTCCAAATTATTCCATTTCCTACAGATTCAGATGCCTAAGAACCTTGTGAAAGCTTCTATTATATTTTCCTCCACCAACACCCCAGGCGGCACATTCCTGGAACACTCCACTCTGTAGAAAAAAAACACCTGCCTCTCGCATATCCTTTGAACTTACTCCCTTCTCACCTTAAATGTGAAACCTCGCCCTCTCGCCTCATTAGATATTTCAAACCTGGAGAATAAGATAAAGCTGTCCATCTATACTTCTCAATCTTATAAACTTCCCTCAGCTCCACCACTCCAGTGAAATCAGCTCAAGTTTGTTCAACCTCTCCTTTTAGCACATGCTCTCCAACTGAGGCAGCATACTGATAAACCACTTCTGCACCTTCTCCAAAGTTGCAACCTCCTTCCTAAAATGGAGCAACCAGAACTCAACACAGTACCTTTGACACTGCCAAACAGGAGTTTTATAAAGTTGCAACCTCCTGACTCTTGAACTCGGTTCCTCAACTAATAATGGCAACGTGCCACATGTCTTCTTTATCACCAGATCATCCTGTGTGGCCACTTTCAAGGGGCCTATGGACTTGGACCCCAAGATCTCACTGCACTTACTTAACTGTCTCCCTCAACAACACTGTTAAGGGCCTTGCCATTAATAGTAGACTGTTGACCTGTCAAGGTGCAACCCTTCAACACATCACACTTGGCTGGGTTAAACAGCATCTGCCATTCCTTCACCCATATGTGCATCTGATATAACTTCATATTTCATCCTCTATTTCCTTATTCCTTTCTTAGTTGCCTTCTGTTAGTTTTTAAATGCTTCCTAGTCATCCAGCTTTCCACTAGTTTTTGGTATATTGTATGCCCTTTCTTTTACCTTCCATGGGAAAGCTAATTCTGGATGCAAACAGCCAGTTCACTGCGGATCCCATGCATCTTGATCTTCACTATGAGCTTCCAATGAGGAACCCTGTCAAAAGCCCTAGTAAAAATCCATGTAGACATCATCCACAACTCTACTTTCAATTACCTTCATCACTTCCTCAAAAACTTTTATATTATTGGCTAGCTTGCCTTCATATTTCATCTTTTCTCGCCTTATTCCTATTTTAGTTGCCTTCTGTTGGTTTTTGCCTTTATGCTGTCTTTGACTTGTCAGTCACGATTGTCTCATCTTCCTTTAGAAAATGTGGCGAGGAGAATAAAGGAGGCCTTTTCTGTTTGGCTGGCACTAACCAGTAGCATTCTGCAGGGGTTGTTGTTAGTTCTACTGCTTTTCATGCTACATGTTAATGGTCTGGATGACTGATGTTATAGCTTTGTAGCCAAATTTGTGGATGATACAAAGATGGGTGGAAGAAAATAACGCTGAGGAAGCAAGGAGCTTGCAGAAAAATGTGAACAGATTAGGAGTTGGGCAAAGAAATGGCATATGGAATACTCAAGCACTCTGGTAGAAGGAATAAAGGCATTTTCTAAATGGAAAGCACTTTGAGATCAGAGATGCAAAAAGGACTTGGGAGCCCTAGTGCATGATTCCCTAAAGGTTATCTTAAAGGTTGAGTCGGTGGTAAGGAAGATAAATGCAATGTTCGCATTCATTTTGAGAGCACAGATGCAATGCTGAGACTTTATGAAGAATTGATCAAATTGCTCTAAATGTACTGTGAGCAATTTTAGGTCCCATATCTAAGAATGGATGAGCTGGCATTGGACATCTCTTTAAAATAGAGAGGAGGATTTTTTTTTTTAGCTAGTGGGTGGTGAATCTCCGAAATTCATTGCCACAGTTGGCTGTGGAAACCAAGTCATTAGGTATATTTAAAGCAGAGGCTGATAAGTTCATGATTAGTAATGGTGCCAAAGGTTATGGGAGAAGGCAGAAGGATAGGGTTGAGAGGAACTTCCAGTATGTGCCAGGTGCATTGAACTGCAGCCCCTTAGAGGCCAGGTTAGGGAACCGGAGCTGCAGCTTGATGACCTTCGAGGGAAAGTGGGGAGATGATCGATAGGAGCTAGAAGTAAGTAGTCACACCAAGGTCAAAGGAGAAAAATAAGTGGGTGACTGGGAAGGGAGAGCTTCAGGTAGTGAAGAGCAACCCTGTGGCCATGCCTCTGACACCGTCTGGCCCTGTGACTCAGAAGGGTCGGGAACGGAAGAGGATAGCAGCAGTAATAGGGGACTCTATAGTTAGGGGAACAGATAGGTGATTCATTGGGAATGAGAAAGATGGCAGTGGATGGTAGTTTGCCTCCCAGGTGCCAAGCTTTGTGATGTTTCTGAATGTATCCACAATAACTTGAAATGGGAGGGTGAGCAGCCAGAAGCCCTGGTACATTTTGGTACCAACGACATAGGTAGAAAAACGGAGCAAGTCCTGAAAGCAGAATACAAGGTGTTCGGAAGGAAGCTGAGAAGCAGGACCTTGTAATCTCGGGATTGCTGCTTGTGCCAAAGACAGTAAGGTTAGGAAAAGAATGAAGTGGCAGATAAATGCTTGGCTGAAGGATTGAAGCAGGGGGCAGGGTTTCAGATTTCTGGATCTTTGGGACCTCTTCTAGGACAGGTGTGACCTGTACAAAAAGGGCAGTTGCACTTGAATCTGAGGGGAACAATATCTTGGCGGGGAGGTTTGCTAAGGCTATTGGGGAGGGTTTAAACTAGAATTGCAGGGGGGTGGGAACCAAAGTGAAGAGGCAGAGATGGGGCAGTTGGTAGGCAGTAGAGGCAGCTTGTAGGGAGTTTATGAGGAAGGGTAAGCAGGCAAAGATGCACTCAGCTTGATGGTCTGAGAGGTGTCTATTTTAATGCAAGGAGTATCATAAACAAGGCGGATGAACTTAGATCGTGGATCAATACGTGGAACTATGATGTTGTGGCTATTACAGAGACTTGGAATGTCTCAGAGGCAGGAATAGCTGCTGAGTGTGCTGGGCTTTAGAGGTTTCAAAAAGGACAGGGAGGGAAGCAAAAAAGGTGGGGGCGTGGCATTGATAATCAGGGATAGTGTCATGGCTGCAGAAAAGGAGAAAGTCATGGAGGGATTATCTACTAGGTCATTGTGGGTGGAAGTCAGGAACAGGAAAAGGGCAATAACTCTCTGGGGTGGTTTTTTTTTAATATAAATAGACCCCCAATAGTAACAGGCATATTGAGGAACAGATGGGGGAGGCAGATTCTGGAGCGGTGCAATTATAATAGGGTTGTTGTGATAGGACATTTTTAACTTTCCTAATATTGACTGACATCTCCTTAGAGCAAGAGGTTTAGATGGGGTGAAGTTTGTCAGTTGTGTTCAGGAAGGTTTCTGACACAATATGTAGATAAGCCAACTAGAGGAGAGGCTGTACTTGATCTGGTATTGGGAAATGGACCTGGTCAGGTGTCGGATCTCTCAGTGGGAAAGCATTTTTGGGGTAGTGATCACAACTATCTCCTTCACCATAGCACTGGAGAGGGACAAGAGCAGACAATTTGGGAAAACATTTAATTGGTGTAGAGGAAAATATGACGCTATTAGGCAGAAACTTGGGAGCATAAATTGGGAGATGTTCTCAGGGAAATGCACAGCAGTAATGTGGCAAATGTTCAGGGAATACTTACATGGAGTTCTGCATAGGTATGTTCCATTGAGGCAGGGAAAGGATGGTAGGATAAAAGAACCATGGTACAAAGGATGCAGAAAATCTAGTTAAGAAAAGCTTATAAAAGGTTCAAGAAGCTAGGAACTGATAGAGTTATATGCTCGAGCATATAAACATTAAGAAAGAGGACGTGCTGGAGCTTTTGAAAAGCATTAAGTTAGATAAGTTACCAGGTCCTGATGAGATGTACCCCAGGCGACTGTGGGAAGTGAGAGAGAAGATTGCTGAGCTTCTGGCAATGAGCTTTGCATCATCAATATGGATGGGAGAGGTTCCAAAGGATTGGAAGGTTGCAAATGTTGTTCCTTTGTTCAAGAAAGGGAGTAGAAATAACCCAGGAAATGATAGACCAATGAATCTGTCTTCAGTGGTGGGCAAGTTGTTGGAGAAGATCCTGAGAGGCAGGATTTATGAGCATTTGGAGAGGCATAATATGATTAGGGATAGTCAGCATGGCTTTGTCAAAGGCAGGTCATGCCTTATGAGCTTGATTAAATCTGTTGAGGATGTGAGTAAACACATTGATGAAGGTAGAGCAATGGATGTACTGTATATGGATTTCAGTAAGGCATTTGATAAGATTCTCCATGGAAGGCTCATTCAGAAAGTAAGAAGACATAGGATTCAAGGAGACCTTGCTTTGTGGATCCAGAATTGAATTGCCCACTAAAGGCAAAGGGTGACTGTAGATGGTTTGTATTCTGCATGGAGGTGGTGATCAGTGGTGTTCCACAGAGATCTGTTCTGGGACCTCTCCTCTGTGATTTTTATAAATGATCTGGATGGGAAGTACAAACGTAGAAGGGTGGGTTAGTAAATTTGCTGATGACAAAGGTTACGGGTGTTGTGGATAGTCTGGAGGGTTGTCAGAGGTTACAGCAGGATGCAGAACCGGACTGAGAAGTGGCAGGTGGAGTTGAAGCTAGGTAAGTGTGAAGTAGTTCATCTGGGTAGGTCAAATTTGAAGACAGAATGTAATATTAATGGTAAAATTCTTGGCAGTGTGGAGGATCAGACAGATCTTGGGGTCCATATCCATAGGACACTCAAAGCTGCTGCGCAGGTTGACAAAATTGTTAAGAAAGCATATGATGTATTGCCATTCATCAACCATGGGATTAAGTTCTAGAGCTGTGGGGTAATGTTACAGCTATACAAGACCTTGGTCAGACACCACTTGGAGTACTGTGTTCTGTTCTGGTCAACTCACTGAAGGAAGAAGGTGGATACAATAGAATGAGTGCAGAGGAGATTTGCAAGGATATTGTCTGGATTGGAGAGCGTCCCTTATGACAATAGGTTGACTGACCTTGGCCTTTTCTCCTTGGAGTGATGGAGGATGAGAGGTGACCTGATAGAGGTGTATAAGATGATGAGAGGTATTGATTGTATGAATAACCAGAGGTTTTTTCCCAGGGCTGAAATAACTAACATAAGGGGGTATAATTTTAAGGTGCTTGGAAGTAAGTACAAGGGGGATGTCAAGGGTAAATTTTTCCACACAGTGATGGGTGCATGGAATGCACTACCTGCGAAGGTGGTAGAGGTGGATACAATAGGGTCTTTTAAGAGATTCTTCCATAGGCACATGGAGCTTAGAAAAATAGAGGACTATGCGGTAGGGAAATTCTAGACAGTTTCTAGAGTATGTGGTTAACACAATATTGTGGGTCGAAGCGTCTGTAATATGCTGTACATTTCTAAGTTCTATGAAAATAAAATCAGCCATGAGTGAATACCTGAGCTGAATGTCCTAATTCTGCTCCTAAATCCTATGGTGAATGGGAATCTCTAGAGAAGCTGTGATGCTTTCACATAATTGGAGAGAACCACTGGTTGATGCTCAAGGGACTTCAGAGATAACGGAGGATCAGGAAGTAAACCCATTGCAATAATTGCCTGGCTTGCAAGATGAGAATAGAACCAGAGGAGTGGTAGCTCAGTGAATTGAACAAAGGAAGAGAGAGCACCCATTGACAAAGTCTGCAGATGGGTCAAGGATGACAAGGAGATAAGAGTTTAGAACCAACCTAAAAATAAAAACAACAAACAGGAAATCACTGGCACTAATAAAAAAACATTCTTTGGTTCTTCAGCTTGCAAGAAACATGCCTGGGAAGGATTCACCCGTGAAGCTCTTGGAAAGGCAAGAATATGAAATTTGGCAGCACAGTCAGAATGATTTTTGTGATCCAACCTGTAAAGTGAGAAAGGTTAGTGTTTAATGTTTAGAAGAGAGGAGGCAAAAGTTCAGCTGTTCTGAAGGCTGTGTGGTCACTTTTAAGTGTTACAAATTAGCCAACGTAGCAGCATGTGTCAGAGTAACTGTTGTGCCTATAACTAGGCCCAGAACACACTCACTCTTATGATTCGAGCATGCTTTGTATTTATTTGTGCACAGAGCACAGCATGGGCCCTGTCACCCACAATGTTCGTAAGTTTGAACAGAAAACTGCTATTTTTAATTAGAATTGGCTTCTCAGTTACAGATTACTGTATCAGTTACGGACTGTAAGCAATTTCAGCCTGTAATTTCCATTTTTTATGGTGTATTTTTGGGCTGTGAGTAATCTAGTGCTTTTGTTATCTCTTGGGGAATTCGAGGAGGCTGAGAGTGGAGTGTGCGGCCGGTGCTTCCTAATGTTGGAACCAAAACTCAATAGTCGGCTCCATTACACCCCGCCAATTAAAGCACCCAGCAAATTGAAATTGGAGAGGACAAGAGAGGGAGGTGAACGGGTATTCAGCGCATCTGCCTGGTCTCCCACTTGCAACTGCTGGGGGAAGGTGCAGGAGTCTTGGGCCTCACGCTGCAAGATCCAATCGTGGCTCGTGGCTGTAGGCACAAGGAATTCTGCAGATGCTGGAAATTCAAGCAACACACATCAAAGTTGCTGGTGAACGCAGCAGGCCAGGCAGCATCTCTACAGTCGACGTTTCGGGCCGAGACCCTTCGTCAGGACTAACTGAAGGAAGAGCTAATAAGAGATTTGAAAGTGGGAGGGGGATGGGGAGATCCAAAATGATAGGAGAAGACAGGAGGGGGAGGGATGGAGCCAAGAGCTGGACAGGTGATTGGCAAAAGGGATACGAGAGGATCATGGGACAAGAGGCCCAGAGAGAAGGAAATGGGGAGGGGGTGGGGGGAACCCAGAGGATGGGCAAGGGGTATAGTCAGAGGGAGAGAGTGGGGAGAGAGGGGAGAGAGGGGAGAGAGGGGAGAGAGGGGAGAGAGGGGAGAGAGGGGAGAGAGGGGAGAGAGGGGAGAGAGGGGAGAGAGGGGAGAGAGGGGAGAGAGGGGAGAGAGGGGAGAGAGGGGAGAGAGGGGAGAGAGAAAGAATGGGTGTATATAAATAAATAACGGATGGGGTACGAGGGGGATGTGGGGCATTAGCGGAAGTTAGAGAAGTCAATGTTCATGCCATCAGGTTGGAGGCTACCCAGATGGAATACAAGGTGTTGTTCCTCCAACATGTGTGTGGCTTCATCTTTACAGTAGAGGAGGCCATGGATAGACATATCAGAAAGGGAATGGGATGTGGAATTAAAATGTGTGGCCACTGGGAGATCCTGCTTTCTCTGGCAGACAGAGCGTACGTGTTCAGCGAAACCATCTCCCAGTCTGCGTCGAGTCTCGCCAATATATAGAAGGCCACATCGGGAACACCGGACGCAGTATATCACCCCAGCCGACTCACAAGTGAAGTATCGCCTCACCTGGAAGGCCTGTCTGGGGCCCTGAATGGTGGTAAGGGAGGAAGTGTAAGGGCATGTGTAGCACTTCTTCCGCTTACAAGGATAAGTGCCAGGAGGGAGATCAGTGGGGAGGGATGGGGGGGGGACGAATGGACAAGGGAGTCGTGTAGGGAGCGATCCTTGCAGAAAGCAGGGCGGGGGGGGGAGGGAAAGATGTGCTTAGTGGTGGGATCCCGTTGGAGGTGGAGGAAGTTACGGAGAATAATATGTTGGACCCGGAGGCTGGTGGGGTGGTAGGTAAGGACCAGGGGAATCCTATGCCTAGTGGGGTGGCGGGAGGATGGAGTGAGAGCAGATGTGCGTGAAATGGGGGAGATGCGTTTGAGAGCAGAATTGATGGTGGAGGAAGGGAAGCCCCTTTCTTTAAAAAAGGAAGACATCTCCCTCGTCCTGGAATGAAAAGCCTCATCCTGAGAGCAGATGTGGTGGAGACGGAGGAATTGCGAGAAGGGGATGGCATTTTTGCAAGAGACAGGGTGAGAAGAGGAATAGTCCAGATTTTCCTTCTCCCTGGGCCTCCTGTCCCATGATCCTCTCGTATCCCTTTTGCCAATCACCTGTCCAGCTCTTGGCTCCATCCCTCCCCCTCCTGTCTTCTCCTATCATTTTGGATCTCCCCCTCCCCCTCCCACTTTCAAATCTCTTACTAGCTCTTCCTTCAGTTAGTCCTGACGAAGGGTCTCGGCCCAAAACATCAACTGTACCTCTTCCTAGAGATGCTGCCTGGCCTGCTGCGTTCACCAGCAACTTTGATGTGCGTTCGTGGCTGTAGGACTCTTTTTACTGTGACTGTGCAGTTTGATGTTTAATGTCCACAGTATGTGTCATATATGTTTTTAGTTTGACACACTCGTCTTAATGGGAGGGAAATGCAAGTGATACCAGGAAGAAAAGCCAGGGTGAGAAGGTATTACGTTCCAAGGCAAAGGCAGCAGAGCAGGCCAGCAACAGCAAAATGTTGTGGTGAATTTGAAGCCAAACACGAGATGGCTAGGATTTTGAAATGCAAGGCAAGCGAATCAGAATGTTTGCACCAAAGGCAGATACAGAAGAATGTAAGCTTGGAACCAATAATGAAAAATATTGAGAGGTGGTCAGAGATGGCCTCATCATTAGTACACAAGTGATCATCACTAGAAAGGAATGAAGCTGCTTTCCAATGAATGAGATTGGGAATTGGTTGCATGTTCTCTATTGTGTCCAAGAATGAGGCATAACCTCTCTGAAAGACAATAAAAAAAAGAGGCATCATTTTGTATGGCTGAGTAAGAGTGAAATTAAGAGTTGTCATTTCAAAGAATCATCTTCTGAGGAAAAATTGCCTTGTTTAAAGGGTTTGATTCAGGATTTTGTTTTAAATGCCAAATGTCTGTGAGTGATAGTAAACAAAAATAATCAAAAAGTAGATTGTAAGATTTTTGAACCATAAGTGCCTCTTTACGCATTTTGCATGTGATGCACGATAACTCACTACATGCAGGTTGAGACATTCAATCATGCAATTCTGTCCACATCAGATACACACAGCCAAAAAGAACAATATGAAGCAATGCCACCAATCCTCCTGCAACAGTGGATGCTTGTCCAACCATACTGGGCCATATTCCTGCAACTCAGTCTACGCTTCACATAGTAGAATAGATTAAAAAATGTGGCAGGAAGCAATCCTATACCTACACTTCAGGAAAGAGTCCTTTAATATTTGCCAGCTTATTGGTCACTGGTTCAAAATGACAGCTCTTTGGGCTTAGTTAGGTCATTACTAAAGAAATTTCTGCTCATTACTGAAATAAAACCTCAAAAGAAAAAGGGGCTTTAGTAATAAGCCTCCAGTAAGATGAGTCAGAGGAGAGAACCTTGGACGAGGCCTCCTAGTTAATGGAGGCTGAAGGCAGAGGAGTAAGCACACCATATCCCTGAAGAGTTCCATACGTGTGGTCATTACACTTCTTGTGTCATCATGATCACAGTCTAGGGATACTGCAGTCATATCCTTAGCTAATTCCTCTAATGCCCTTGTTATTTACCTTCTGTAACATTTCTGCCCTCTATACCGAGGGCCACTTCTCCCCCCATCTTTTACCTCTAGATCTCAGGACAGAGTTTTAAAAAAACACACAGGGATCTTGCTCTACATCCTGCCTACTGTTCATGTGAGGTTTTCCCTAAGCCACACATCAATTTGCAAATATGGATGCAGTCAATGAAGCAAGTATAATATGAACTAGCGCAGATTTATACTCCACCTATAAATAGACTCCTAAAATTATTTGTTATTCTGCTAGATAATTAATTGTATTTTTGAATAATAAAACAGTTTCACGGAGCCACATGGCTTTATTTCACCCATTTTCTGTATTCATGAGTGGGTATGAAAATGTTCGCACGTGGCTAATTCATCCATCCTCTTGGCTTGCATATGGCTTTTAAAAAACCATACTACATTTTTATAATACAATATCAAATTATAATTTGTACCATCCCACCAAAGGTCCTTCTAAACACTCAATATCTTTGCCAAGAATAGAATTAACATTCCATCTTACAGGAGTATGCTAGGAGGTTCAATCTTCTAAAAATAACAGAATCAGACTAAAGACTATTCAAGAAATATTAAATAATTAATTGAACATTAAAAATCAATGAACATAGAACAGTAATTTTACTATTATGATTATTAATTTCATTATTCATCTTGGAATGATAATAACCAAGGGGTTTCCCCTCAATTATATATTCCAGTCTGAAAGATTGGTAATTTTGCTTTATATATGATTACTAATAACAGAGTTCATTCTATCTCTACTGTGTACATTTTGACTTATGAATTCATATCCAAATGTTAGCCAACTATCAAAAGTTCTTACCTGTAGAGGAATCACTTAAATGGATTACAGAATAGATCATCCAAAGATCCAACTCACAGCATTAGCCCAGTTACTGGTGAAAACCATACCCATTACTTTATCCTCTAGTATGTCAATCACAAGAGTGGTTGTATTGATACAAATGACCTCACTCCTTGATCTGTGCCAACCAGTTGAATGACCAGCTAATGAATCATGTTGTGTTACAGAAGCAAATAAAGTCAAACTGTAAAAGCCCTCCTTCCTGATAAGAATAAATTTTGTAAATATTTTATGCTTAATTGATCATTAATGTTGAAACATATAAACACTTCACTTTAAGTAAAAAGTACCCATTTTATTTGAAGCACAGTGAATGCCAACAGAGGCAAAACAAAAACATCTATAATGTAGCTAATGGGAATTCTAAAAGGATTTCCATTGTGAGAAATAAATTTCTATCATAATCAAATTTTATTAATGACAGCATGTAAAGTTTGTAATTGTGCCTTCCTATAAAACATGTCAAGACCACCAAGTCTATCAGTAATCACATAACTACTTCATGTAATAAACTTATTGTATTATTTTACTTAGCCTGCAAGACAAAAGTAAACATAGAATAATACAGTACAGGAACTGTCTCTGCAGTCCACAATATTGTGCTGAACTAATTCCTTCTGCATTTACCACATAATGCCCGTATCCTTCTGTTTCCTGCACATAAATGTGCCCAAGAACGTTTTGAACACCTCCAGTGCACATCACCCCAGGCAGCATATTTCAAGTGGCCACAACTCTGTGTGAAAATATTGTCCCGCACATCTCCTTTCAACTTACCCCTCTAAGTAAATCTCTAATCTAAAATGCAACCCACTGGTATTAGGTATTACGACCCCGGGTTACAGATATTGGCTATCTACGCCCCTCATAATGTTATAAATCTCTATGAGATCTGTCTTCAGCCTCCGCCGCCCCACAGAAAACAACTCTTGTCTACACTCCCCTTATAGCACATGCACTCAAATCCAATCAGCAAACTGATTATCATCTTCTGCACCTTCTCCAAAGCCTCAACACCCTGCCTATAAATGGGGTGACCAGAAATGAATGCAATACTCCAGATGCAGGGTTATGTTTTATAAAGCTGCAACATAACTTCCTGACTCTTGAACTAAAGGGCAAGCATGCCAACTACCTTCTTTACCACCCTATTAAACACTGTAGCCGCTGTCAAGAAATGATGGACTTAGACTCCAAGATAACTCTGTACATCAACACCATTTAGGGTCTTTCCATTAAAGTGCATTCTGGGTCTGGCACAGTAGAGGTCAGCATTATCACTTTATGGATCTGGTGATCACTCCCATCGCTGTCTGTAAGCAGTTCGTATGTTTGCCAGATGACTTTGTGGGTTTCCTCTCAGTGCTCCGGTTTCCTCCAACATGCCAGAGACATACAGGTAGTGAAATGTGGGTATGGGGTATGCCACATTGGCACTGGAAGTGTGACAGCACTTGCGAGCTGCCCCCACAAGCCATGAAACTCCCACCAGAGTTAATCCCATTGACCATTACCTCTGTGGACAAGCTAATACTCAATCCAAATGGCCAATTCACTGTTAATCCCAAACATCTTAATCTTCTGGATGAGTCTCTCATGAGAAACCTTATCAAACACCTGACTAAAATCCATGTAGCCAATATCCACAGCTCTACCTTTGTCACTTCCTTAAAATTCAAGCTAGTAATTCATGAATTGCTCCACACAAAGCTATGCTGACTGTCCCATATTAGGCATTGGTTCTACAGGCTCAAACACAAATGGCTCACCCCATAGTCATTGTGATTTTCCTCCTGGTGCTTCAGTTTACTTCCACAGTCCAAAGACACACTGGTTGGTAGGTTAATTGCTCATTGTAAATTGTCCCGTGATTAGGCAAGGGTTAAATTGGGGGTTGCTGGGCAGTGTGGCATGAAGGGCTGGGAGGGTCTCTTCCGGCTGTATCTCATTAAATAAATAACACCTTCAGCTTAAAGTGACAAGTCTTCCTCAGGGCAATAAATTCGCCCCAGCTGTCTTCTGCTGCTATAACAATGACATTTCATCAGTCATAACATTAGAACCATCGATTTTTGCTGATCGATGTTCAGTTTGATTTGCAGCTTCTTATAATGAAGCTATGCATACCTGCATGCAACAGTCCTGGGCCACATTCAGACTTGTGCTACAAAGACAGAAGTGAAGTTTGCATCTCTCGTGCTCAGTAGAAAGCTTCTAGCTCAGTACAAATAAGGAGAGTGAAGAAGTACTACTACTCTGAGATAAGCACAGCTCTAGCACTCTAATGTCAATAATATCTTAGAGAAAGCAGGGAATTATGATTTGTAGCTCATCTGCTACCTACGATTCCAGCCAGATATGTCAATTATAGAATCTACTGCAGCAAATTGCCTCAGCATTTTTCAAAGCACTTGCCAAATTCATGCCCTTTGCCTGCTAGAAAGCAGCATGCATGTGGGAGTACTGTCACTTCCATCCGCGGCATTCATCTCCAAGTCATTCATTATTCTGGATTATAGGAGTGCTACAAGCTTTGTTCCCAGAGAAAGTGTTGGAATTCCTTCCAAATGGGTACAGGCATTGTGTATTAACCACAATACTTTCTCAAATGCATTTGGGGGATAGTAGCAAATTCTGGTTCTCCAGCGAATCATGTACTGTAAATGAGCATTTTTAAAGTAGGTGCAATACATGGACACAAAATGAATTTCGTCAAATTCTGAAGACTCCTGTGGCCTTGAGATCCCAGGTTCCTTCAGAATTCTATAGTTACCATCTTAAATCTTATGGTCATCTATTACGTAATTTCCCACTGGGTCCTTTGCTGTAATGGTCACATCTTGAGGTGGGTTATAAATTAAGAATGGGGAAAAAAAAACAAATCCCCTTGAGATGACTGAGAAAATGAAGGCTGACTGAAATTGACTGTCAGTGGCCTTTATTTCCATTTTTGTTTTATCCCTCACAGCCTGGCCTAATCGAACTTTCCTCTCTAATTGGGGGGGGGGTGGGGGGGTGGGTAGGGAAAAGTGAGATTAGGATAGAAAGGACGGTGTCTTTGTTTTATTTGCAGCTCTTATGCTGGAAGAGTTGTGCTGGAAAAACATTTGGAGTTGGATTGCCATTATCTCCATCTGTTACTGGTTAAAGTTTTATAGAAACAAGGTCACCACATCATCTCCTTCCTGGAATATGAACATGCAAGTGCATTCTTCCCCTTGCTGATTATTTCCTCTTATTTTACACATTTTCTGCCAGAGAAAAGAAAATGTTCCTTTAGTGTTATTCAATCCATTTTTTTGTATGGTAACAAAGCTGTTATGGTGAAGTATTTGTCCATGTGTGCAAGATTTAATATATGGAATTAAGGTATGAAATAATGCTTATTCTGTAAAATTGATACGGAATTTTAGGAATAACTTCAGATTGATAGAGGTGTGATGTTTTAAGCAATATTTGAAATTAAATAGCTGTTGGTAGAATATTGCATTTTGAAGATGTATTCACTACACATGAAGTCATTAAACCTGCTCGGTTGCTGCATCTCATTCTACAGCGTTGGTGTGACTGGTAATCATGCCAGTCATGATTACCCACTGTATGTGGAGTGCACCCCAGCCCACGATGGCTAAGGGATGAACCACCTGAGCTTCAGCTTGTTAGGAAATGTATCCAGCATCAGGGAGAATTGATTGTCTTTTTATTACACAAGTCAGCTTTGGCCAAAGGACTCATAGGTTTATGGACTGTTCAGAAATTTGGCGAAGAGGAAATAGCAATTCCTAAATCATTTAGTGCATCTTCAGACTCCTGTACCAGCTTACTGATGGTAAGTATGAGATGAGGGCATGTGAGGATCCTTAAATCACGGATGCCATCTTCTTGAGGCATTGGTTTATGAAGATGTCATTGTTGGGCAGGCCTGTACATGTGATGGGGCTGGTTGAGTCCACAAACTTCCGCAGCCTCTTATGATCCTGTGCACTGAGAGTCTCCATGTCAGAGTAATGCAACCAGTGAGAATGCTCTCCATAGAACACCTGTAAAAATTTCCAAGTCTCATGCCATGCTGGCTACCATGTCCTTCCCTTGAATTAAGTGCAAGCTATCTTTAAGTAATCCTAGCCTTTTACAAATAGCAGCCAAGCAACAGCATGGTTAGCAGTGACAACACTCGCCAATCCCCTTCATATAGTTTTTAATAAACATGTGAAGAATCCCTACTGGCAGTGAAAATTGTAACCAAAGTCACTTCATTATCTCAAGCAAAACCCAATTATCCCTTGCCATGTCTCAGATTCCTCGTACATTACAACATGCTAGTTTCTAAAAGAAATCTATCTTGTTTCATTTTCAATTAATCAATACTAATTGCTTTTATAAACTCCCTCGAGATAGTTTCCATAGATTGACTACTCACTCACTGGAATATTTCTTCAGATTAGTTTCAAATTTACTGTCTTTCATAATTGTCCTTTCAATAAGAACAGACATCTGATCAGGACCTCCATTATCCATCCTCTGAAGAATCCTACAAGCAGTAATGGTACCACCTTTCCAGCATGTGAACGCAGCAGGCCAGGCAGCATCTCTAGGAAGAGGTACAGTCAACGTTTCAGGCTGAGACCCTTCGTCAGGACTAACTGAAGGAAGAGCTAGTAAGAGATTTTAAAGTGGGAGGGGGAGGGGGAGATCCAAAATGATAGGAGAAGACAGGAGGGGGAGGGATGGAGCCAAGAGCTGGACAGGTGATTGGCAAAAGGGATATGAGAGGATCATGGGACAGGAGGCCCAAGGAGAAAGAAAGGGTGGGGGGGGGACCCAGAGGATGGGCAAGGGGTATAGTGAGAGAGACAGAGGGAGAAAAGAGAGAGAGAGAAAAAGAATGTGTGTATATAAATAAATAACGGATGGGGTATGACGAGGAGGTGGGGCATTAGCGGATTTTGAGAAGTCGATGTTCATGCCTTCAGGTTGGAGGCTACCCAGACGGAATATAAGGTGTTGTTCCTCCAACCTGAGTGTGGCTTCATCTGTACAGTAGAGGAGGCCGTGGATAGACAAATCAGAATGGGAATGGGATGTGGAATTAAAATGTGTGACCACTGGGAGATCCTGCTTTCTCTGGCAGACAGAGCGTAGGTGTTCAGCAAAATGATCTCCCAGTCTGCGTCGAGTCTCACCAATATATAGAAGGCCACATCGGGAGCACCAGACACAGTATATCACACCAGCCGACTCACAGGTAAAGCGTCGCCTCACCTGGAAGGACTGTCTGGGGCCCTGAGTGGTGGTAAGGGAGGAAGTGTAAGCGCATGTGTAGCACTTGTTCTGCTTACAAGTATAAGTGCCAGGAGGGAGATCAGTGGGGAGGGATGGGGGGTTACGAATGGACAAGGGAGTCGCGTAGGGAGTGATCCCTGCGGAAAGCTGGGGGGGGGGGGAGGGAAAGATGTGCTTAGTGGTGGGATCCCGTTGGAGGAGGCGGAAGTTACGGAGAATACTATGTTGGACCCAGAGGCTGGTGGGATGGTAGGTGAGGACAAGGGGAACCCTATTCCTAGTGGGGTGACAGGAGGATGGAGTGGGAGCGGATGTGCCACCTCCAACGGGATCCCACCACTAAGCACATCTTTCCCTCCCCCCACTCTGCTTTCCGCAGGGATCGCTCCCCACGCGACTCCCTTGTCAATTCGTCCCCCCCCATCCCTCCCTACCGATCTCCCTCCTGGCACTTCTCCTTGTAAACAGAACAAGTGCTACACGTGCCCTTACACTTCCTCCCTCACCACCATTCAGGCCCAGACAGTCCTTCCAGGTGAGGCAACACTTCGCCTGTGAGTCGGCTGGGGTGATATACTGCGTCCGGTGCTCCCGATGTGGCCTCCTATATATTGGCGAGACCCGACGCAGACTGGGAGATCATTTCGCTGAACACCTACGCTCTGTCTGCCAGAGAAAGCAGGATCTCCCAGTGGCCACACATTTTAATTCCCCATCCCATTCCCATTCTGATATGTCTATCCACGGCCTCCTCTACTGTAAAGATGAAGCCACACTCAGGTTGGAGGAACAACACCTTATATTCCGTCTGGGTAGCCTCCAACCTGATGGCATGAACATTGACTTCTCAAACTTCCGCTAATGCCCCATCTCCCCCTCGTACCTCATCCATTATTTATTTATATACACACATTCTTTTTCTCTCTCCTTTTTCTCCCTCTGTCCCTCTGACTATACCCCTTGCTCATCCTCTGGGACCTCCCCCCCTTTCTTTCTCCCTGGGCCACCTGTCCCATGATCCTCTCATATCCCCTTTGCCAATCACCTGTCCAGCCCTTGGCTCCATCCCTCCCCCTCCTGTCTTCTCCTATCATTTTGAATCTCCCCCTCCCCCCTCAAATCTCTTCCTAGCTCTTCCTTCAGTTAGTCCTGACGAAGGGTCTCGGCCTGAAACGTCGACTGTACCTCTTCCTAGAGATGCTGCCTGGCCTGCTGCGTTCACCAGCAACTTTGATGTGTGTTGCTTGAATTTCCAGCATCTGCAGAATTCCTCGTGTTTGCGTTCCTTTCTAGCTTGTATGGCTTTGTGAGAGTCACACCCGATTCAAAAAAAAAATGCACACTCTACTTAATATTATTCCACCATGAACATATTTACATTCTTCTAGATGTCTTTATTAACTAAAAGATCTCTATTAGGTTTTAGAATACAAACTAGTTTATCTTTATTTTTAGCAGTCTTTGAACTGTTTTCTCTGAATCTTTAGTATCATACTCCTGAATTCCACCATCAGTGTGGGCTGATGAAGCCTATTTGGTTTTGTCAGTATTTTGTATTGCCATTCTACTCTTCTTAATTTAATTGTGCTGCATTAATAGGGGAAATGATATAAACAACGGCAAAGGGAAGAGGTGAACATGCTGATAGTTTTGCTAAAGGAGATTGTGAGGAAGTTCTGGTTTGGAGCCTTTTTGCATCTGTGAGACATGGAATTGAAATGCTCAATACATTTCTCTGACATTAAATGTACCTATGAACCTAATGGAGCCTTGTGAGGATAAGCACTAGTGAAATCAGAAATGGGATTCCAAAATAAATGATTCCAATTAACAGTTGAGGTCACAACTCTATTCTCCCAGCACAAACAAGAGAAAATCTGCAGATGCTGGAAATCCAGGCAACACACACACACACACCTGGAGGAACTCAGCAGGCCAGGCAGCATCGGTCGACATTTCAGGCCGAGACCCTTTTCCATGGATGCCGCCTGGCCTGCTGAGTCCCTCCAGCAGCTTGTGTGTGTTTCTCTGTCATCCTTGATCATCCAGTTGTAAATGCTCATAGCCATAGCCAATACAGAATGTTACAGCCAACTTTTGGAGAAGTTGATCTTTGACCAGCTTAATTCACAAACATGATATCTCAAACAGGGTAAGTAGTCTCAGAACGGTAAAGGCCCCGAGTCCCGATATCATACTGGCTATAACGGTGAAGTAAAGGCCTCGAGTCCCGGTATCATACTGGTTATAACGGTGAAGTAAAGGCCTCGAGTCCCGGTATCATACTGGCTATAACGGTGAAGTAAAGGGCCCGAGTCCCGGTATCATACTGGTTATAACGGTGAAGTAAAGGCCTCGAGTCCCGGTATCATACTGGTTATAACGGTGAAGTAAAGGCCCCAAGTCCCGGTATCATACTGGCTATAATGGTGAAGTAAAGGCCCCGAGTCCTGGTATCATACTGGCTATAACGGTGAAGTAAAGGCCCCGAGTCCTGGTATCATACTGGCTATAACGGTGAAGTAAAGGCCCCGAGTCCTGGTATCATACTGGCTATAACGGTGAAGTAAAGGCCCCGAGTCCTGGTATCATAGTGGCTATAATAGTGAAGTCTTGGACTCCAAAATGAACTGTTTCTTGAAACACATTGTCCTTAGCATTTATCATATAATATTAAAAATGTCCTAGATATGTCCTATTCACAAGATGTAATGGAATTCAATTGCAGGCAATTTATGCTACTTCAGTTACATCACTTAAATGATGGACAACTGGTAAGAGTTATGGATAATGCCTCTCTAAGTGCCATTTAATAACAAGAAGCATGCTTGTTGATGCTCTAAATAGTCTTTGAAGAATTTTAACTCTATTTCTCTTTCCATAGTGATCAGTTAATCTAACAATTTTAGTTTTCATTTGCCTAGCTTGGCTTCAAATGCACCAGACCCTATTACAATTTGGTCAAATCATACTGAATTCCAGGAGTAAGGCGAAAATGACTGCTCTTGGAGCCCGGGCAGTATTCAACCACATAAAGCTTCAAACATCCCTATTAGAATTTATGTCTTAAGGTATTATGGGGAAAACTTTCCACTAGTTGGATTAGCGTAGATAAAGGAAGGTGATTGAGATTCTTGGATATCAGAATCAGTCACATGAATTCCTGAGGATAATATTTTGAGTGGAATAACATTCAAGTACCCATTGGCTTACTTACCTCCTTTCTCTCTATCACTTGGGTATGAAGTGTTAGTATTTGTTGGTGATTCCACATTTTTCAGTTTTAAAACAAATTTTTCGGTAATTAAGCCCATGTCCTAATGATCTAAAAAGTGTTCAACGATTATGTAGCAAATAACATACAAGCCAGATACATCCCTGGCCAATGATCAATTGGTGACTGCCCAACCACTTCTACTTAACACTCAAAGGAATTACAGTTATCAAATTCTCCACCAGTAAATTCCTGAAAGTCATCATTGACAGAAACCTCACTGAACTAGCAGTGTGACACTCTGCAACTACTATATCAGTCTGGCCATGTTGAGGTTATTGATTCAACATCTGATTTTATGGGGTTTTGTTGCAGCTGCATTTTTTTTTAAAAGTGAAATCATATGGAATATTGTGTGTAGTTCTGGTTATTAAACTACAGGAAGAATGTGGAGAGGGTGCAGAAAAGGTTCAATAGGAATCACATTGGAGAGTATTAGCTTTATGGAGACTGACTAAACTTGGACTTTTTGATATATTGATCAGCATGGTTCCCAAACCCATACTGCCATCTATCTGCTACATGTCAAGAATATGTTAACTTATGCTTCAAATTTCCAGAAAAAGAGGGAGGTATTTCTCATTCTCTTACCCCAGTAACTTTTCTCATGGCCACTTCTCACTTACCAAACCTCCCTTAGCTCCAGTCCACATATTCTCTGCCTGAGGGTTGTTTATTTTCCTTGATCAATATATCTTTGTCCTCTCTAACCACAGGCAATGTTTCAGAGGACTGGTGAGTAGCTAATTGTTGTTCCAATATTCAAGAGGAGAAACAAGAATAATCCTGGAGAGACTATAGAACATCCTGCCAGTTGTCAGAAAGTTATTGTTTCCACTTTAGTGCAAAATGGTCGAATTGTTTGAAATGGCTTAAACATACATTGTTCATTCTGGTAGCTTCCATTAGGAGTTTGAGGAGATTTAATATGTCAAAAACTAATACATTTCAGATATACAGTGGAACGTATTCTGACTCACTGCCTCCAGCCTGGTATAGGAGCACCAATATGCAGGACTGAAAGACGCTGTCAGAGGGTTGTAGATGCCGCCTGCTCCATTCATAAAGGACATCTTCACAAGGTGATTCTTCTGGATAGCATCCACCATTAAGGACCCTTAACAACCATTATATTTTCTTTTTACTACCACCAGGGAAGTACAGGAGACTGAAGACCCCGATTCAATGTTTTAAAAACAGCTTCTTCCCCCTCCATTATCAGACTTCTGAATGGTCCATGAACATAACTTTGCTATTCCTCTTTTGCACCATTTATTGTAACTTTCAGTAAATTTTGTCTCACACTGCTGCCACAAAACAAATTTCAAAATACATGTCAGTAATAAATGGTGGCATGGTGCGAAGACAATAAACTATCCCTCAACATCAGCAAGACGAAGGAATTGGTTGTTGACTTCAGAAGGAGTAGTGGACCGCACGACCCCATTTACATTGGTGGTGCGCAAGTGGAACAGGTCAAAAGCTTTAAATTCCTCGAGGTCAATCTCACAAATGACCTGACTTGGGCCAACCAAACAGAGTCCACTGCCAAGAAGGCCCACCAGCACCTTTACTTCCTGAGAAAGCTAAAGAAATTTGAGCTGTCCCCTAAAACCCTCACTCATTTTTAATAGATGCACCGTAGAAAGCATTCTTCTAGGGTGCATCACAACCTGGTATGGAAGTTGTCCTGTCCAAGACCGGAAGCAGCTGCAGAAGATCGTGAACACAGCCCAGCACATCACACAAACCAATCTTCCATCCTTGGACTCACTTTACACCGCACGTTGTCGGAGCAGTGCTGCCAGGATAATCAAGGACACGACCCACCAAGCCAACACACTTTTCGTCCCTCTTCCCTCCAGGAGAAGGCTCAGGAGCTTGAAGACTCGTACGGCCAGATTTGAGAACAGGAATTTAAGGTGGGGGGTTATATAGGAGGCAGTGTTTGAGGGTCGGAACAACATTGTGGGCTGAAGGGTCTGTACTGTGCTGTACTATTCTATGTTCTTTCCAACTGCGATAAGACTGCTGAATGGATCCTGACCTGGATCTGGGCCATACCCTCTAAATATCCGGACCTGCCTCTCGGTTTTTTGCACTGCCTTATGTTCCCTTTTCTATTTATGATTTATAATTTAAATTTTTACTATTTACTATCGATTTGTACTCCAGGGAATGCGAAGTGCAGAATCAATTATCGCTGTGATGATTGCACGCTGTAGTATCAATTGTTTGGTGACAATAAAGTATAAAGTATGCAATAATAAACCTGATTCTGAAATTAAATCAACTTATTTCTGAGGAGTGGTACTTTCAGCGAGTGCCAATTCTACCAATTCTCTTACTTCCTGGCAGAATTTAATATCCTTTTATATTATCAGATAGAAAAACAAACCATGGCTGCAATTTCACAACCAGTTTCACCTCTAATCGATAACTCAGCCAACATAAAGTAAATCCATTGTGACTCCAAAGTATTATTTTTCTATTTGAATAGTAGCAAAGCAATTAGTTTGTACCGAAGCTACTGCTACATCTGTTCAACCTGGAAGCTAGCCATTTCTGTTCAGTTCAGCCCATTAGTGGATACTTACTACATTTCCAAATATAGAAACATAGAAAACCTACAGCACAATACAAGCCTTTCAGCCCACAAAGTTGTGCCGAACATGCCTCTACCTTATAGATTGCTAGGCTTACCTATAGCCCTCTATTTTTCTAAGCTCCAAGTACCTATCCAAAAGTCTCTTAAAAGACCCTATCGTATCCGCCTTCACCACCATTGCCAGCAGCCCATTCCACGCACTCACCATTCTCTGAGTAAAAAATTTACCCCTGGTATCTCCTCTGTAGCTAAACACCAGCACCTTAAATCTGTGTCCACTTGTGGCAACCATTTCAGCCCTGGGATAAAGCCTCTGACTATCTACACGATCAGTGCCTCTCATCATCTTATACACCTCTATCAGGTCACCTCTCATGCTCCATTGCTCCAAGGAGAAAAGGCCGAGTTCACTCAACCTATTCTCATAAGGCACGCTCTCCAATCCAGGCAAGATCCTTGTAAATCTCCTCTGCACCCTTTCTATGGCTTCCATATCCTTCCTGTAGAGAGGCAAGCCGAACTAAGCACAGTACTCCAAGTGGGGTCTGATCATTGTCCTATATAGCTGCAACATTACCTCTTGGCTCCTAAATTCAATTCCATGATTGATGAAGGCCAATACACTGTATGCCTTCTTAACCACACAGCCAACCCGCGCAGCTGCTTTGAGCGTCCTATGGACTCGGACCCCAAGATTCCTCTGATCCTCCACACTGCCAAGAGTCTTACCATCAATACTATATTCTGCCATCATATTTGACCTACCAAAATGAACCACTTCACACTCATCTGGGTTGAACTCCATCTGACACTTCTCAGCCCAGTTTTGCATCCTATCAATGTCAATCGCTGTAATCTCTGACAGCCCTCCACACTATCCGCAACACATCCAACCTTCGTGTCATCAGCAAATTTTCTAACCCATCTCTCCACTTTTTCATCCAGCTCATTTATAAAAATCACGAAGAGTAAGGGTCCCAGAACAGATCCCTGAGGCACTCCACTAGTGACCGACCTCCATGCAGAGTATGACCTGCCTACAACCACTCTTTGCCTTCTGTTGGCAAGGCAGTTCTGGATCCACAAAGCAATGTCCCCTTGGATCTCATTCCTCCTTACTTTCTCAATAATCCTTGCATGGGATACCTTATTAAATGCCTTGCTGAAATCTATATACACTACATCTACTGCTCTTCCTTCATCAATGTGTTTAGTCACATCCTCAAAAATTCAATCAGGTTCGTAAGGCATGATCTGCCCTTGACAAAGCCATACTGACTACTCCTAATCATGTTATACCTCTCCAAATGTTCATAAATCCTGCCTCTCAGGATCTTCTCCATCAACTTACCAACCACTGAAGTAAGACTCACTGGTCTATAATTTCCTGGGCTATCTCTACTCCCTTTCTTGAATAAAGGAACAACATTCACAACCCTCCAATCCTCCAGAACCTCTCCTGTCCCCATTGATGATGCAAAGATCATTTCCAGAGGCTCAGCAATCTCCTCCCTTGCCTTCCACAGTAGCCTAGGGTACATCTCATCCTGTCCCAGCGACTTATCCAACTTGATCCTTTCCAAAAGCTCCAGCACATCCTCTTTCTTAATATCTACACGCTCAAGCTTTTCAGTCTGCTGCAAGTCATCACTACGATCACCAAGATCCTTTTGCATAGTGAACACTGAAGTATTCATTAAGTACCTCTGCTGTTTCCTCCAGTTCCATACACACTTTCCCACTGTCACACTTCATAGGTCCTATTCTTTCACGTCTTATCCTCTTGTTCTTAATATACTTGTAAAATGCCTTGGGGTTTTCCTTAATCCTGCTCGCCAAGGCCTTCTCATGGCCCCTTCTGGCTTTCCTAATTTCCTTCTTAAACTCCTTCCTATTAGCCTTGTAATCTTCTAGATCTCTAAGACTACCTAGTTCCTGAACCTTTAGTAAGCTTTTCTTTTCTTCTTGACTAGATTTATTACAGCCTTTGTACACCACGGTTCCTGTACCCTACCATAACTTCCCTGTCTCATTGGAATGTACCTATGCAGAACTCCACACAAGTATCCCCTGAACATTTGCTACATTTCTTCTGTATTTTTCCCTGAGAACATCTGTTTCCAATTTATGCTTCCAAGTTCCTGCCTAATAGCCTCATAATTCCCCTTACTCCAATTAAACGCTTTTCTAACTTGTCTGTTCCTATCTCTCTCCAATACTATGGTAAAGGAGATAGAATTATGATCACCATCTCCAAAATGCTCTCCCACTGAGAGATCTGACACCTGACCAGGTTAATTTCCCAATACCAAATCAAGTACAGCCTCTCGTCTTGTAGGCTTATCTACATATTGTATCAAAAAACCTTCCTGAACACACCTAACAAACTCCACCCCATCTAAACCCCTCGCTGTAGGGAGATACCAATTGATACTTGGGAAATTAAAATCTCCCATCACGACAACTCTGTTATTATTACACCTTTCCAGGATCTGTTTCCCTATCTGCTCCTCAATACCCCTGTTACTATTGGGCGGCCTATAAAAAACACCCAGTAAAGTTATTGACCCCTTCCTGTTCCTAACTTCCACCCACAGAAATTCCGTAGACAACCCCTCCATGGCGTTCACCTTTTCTGCAGCCATGACACTATCTCTGATCAATAGTGCCATGCCCACACCTCTTTTGCCTCCCTCCCTGTCCTTTCTGAAGCATCTAAAACCCGGTACTTGAAGTAAACATTCCTGTCCCTGAGCCATCCAAGTCTCTGTAATAGCCACCACATCATATCTCCAAGTACTGATCCAGGCTCTAAGCTCATCCGCTTTGTTCACAACACTCCTTGCATTAAAATAGATACATCTGAAACCTTCGGTCTGAGCACAACCCTACTCTATCACCTGCCTCTCTTTCCTCTCGCACTGTCTACAAGCTTTCTCTATTTGTGAGCCAACCACCCCTTCCTCCAGCTCTTCGGTTCGGTTCCCACCACCCGGCAATTCCAAGTTTGAATTCTCACCAGTAGCCTTAGCAAACCTCCCCGCCAGGATATTGGTCCCCCTGGGATCCAAGTGCAACCCGTCCTTTTTGTACAGGTCACACCTGCCCAAAAAGAGGTCCCAATGATCCAGAAATCTGAATCCCTGCCCCCTGCTCCAATCTCTCAGCCACACATTTATCCTCCACCTCATTCTATTCCTATTCTCACTGTTGCACGGCATAGGCAGTAATCCCGAGATCACTACCTTTGCAGTCTTGCTTCTCAACTTCCTTCCTAACTCCCTGTAGTCTTTTTTCAGGACTTCCCTTTTCCTACTTATGTCATTGGTACCAATATGTACCACGACCTCTGGCTGTTCTCCCTCCCACTGCAGGATATCTTGGACGATAATGCTTCAAATACATGCCACAGCATCTACTGAATAAAGGTGATTTACTGACATACGCAAACAACATAATTTTATTCCTTTTGAAAGCAGTCAATAAACAGCCAGCCATAACAAAACAACGAATAGCCTTGAAGAATCACTTCTAAGTTGTGCATTTGATTCAATACAATTCACACTCCCTTCAAAAGGAAAGGTTGCAGCAAAATAGAGGTTACTTGAAAGCTTCTGAAAAGTAATTGTTCTTTCAGTGTTAAATTTAATAACATTACTTCAAACTATAAAAATATATTTGAAAAGCTGCATGATTGCGTACACAATACCAAAAGCAAATGCTTATGCAAATACAAGGACATCACAGAATCTTAGGGCACTTACACTTCAAAGTTAATAATAGCATGAATCTTTTTAAGTCTTGCCCACATCATCACATTATTGCTAAACTCTCAAATGCTATACAACCTCTTCCACTCCAGCCAAGACAGCCGACTCAAAAAGAAGTTAAAAAAAATCAAGCTAGACACCTACTTGTTCTGATGTTCCAGTATCAAATATGCACATATCAGTAACCAAGGACAGTTTATCTTCTGCCAAGTCGTATTGAAATGATAAACTGATTTACCTACCATGACAACATGGAAAAGATGCACTAGTCCAATAAGACATGAACAATACTTAATTATTGCAGTAATAGTGACATAGAACATGACAACACAGAAGCAGGCCCCTCACCCCATCTAGTCTATACTGACCTATTAATATGGGTAGTCCCATCAACCTGCACCTGGACCATGCCTTCCACATTCCTCCCATCTTCAATGTTGAAATCAAACCCACATCCACCACTTTCACTGGCAGCTCGCTCCACACTCTCACCACCCTGAGAGAAGACATTCCCCCTCATATTCCCCTTAAATACTTCACATTTCATCCTTAACCTGTGACCTTTAATTCTGGTCTTACCCAACCTCAGCAGGAAAAAAAAAATCTGCTTGCATTTACCCATCTATCTCGCTCATAATTTTGCACATCTCTACCAAACCTCCCCTCATTCTTCTACGCTGTAGAGAATAAAGTCCTAATCTATTCAACCTTTCCTTATAACTCAGGACCTCAAGTCCTGGCAGCATCCTTGTAAATTTTCTCTGCACTCTTTCAGCCTTACTGATATCTTTTCTGTAGGTAGGTGACCAAAACTATGCACAATACTCTAAATGAACTTATACAACCTCAACGTTCCAACTCCTGAATACAATACTTCGATTTATGAAGGCCAATGTGTAGAAAGCTTTCCCTATGAACCTATCTACCACTTTCAAAGAATTATGGATCTGTATTCCCAGATCTCTCTTTTCTACCACATTCCTCAGATCCCTGCCACTCAACTGCAATTCCTACCCTTGTTCTGCATTGTCCAATTAATCTAGGATCAAAGCCAAAGGAAATTCAAGTTTAGACTGGGAATCTAATAGCTAAATTAATCAATCATATTTTGGCTTTACTAGAAAAATTTGGTTGAATAAAGCTATACTCACCAATAATTAGCCTTCCATTGATTTTAAAAATAATTAGACAAAATATTTTTTTAAACTGGAGGAAGTAAATTTCCCAAGAGCAAGAACAACTTTCAGAAAATTTAGCTTAAAAAAGCTGCATCCCATGAAAAATCAGCAAAAATGCGGATTGATACACAACTTTGAAAATAAATAGTGCAGGTGCAGCATGTTTCACTAAGCAAGACCTGCACAGAAATACATTCTGTGTCTTGCTTTCTTTTTTTAGCATTCAAAATAATGCTGTGCCAAATTTGGCTCCATTACATTACTAAAGCAAAATAAATATTGTCTGGTGCTGAAGAAAGCACTCTGCTAGTTTCCAATAGTACAGTAATCTACACATGAAAATATTCTCTAAAAATCGATAGGAGGAATGATTCATCTAATTGAAAAAATTCATTGCACCAGTGTGACTGACCTGAAAATGGCTCGTTATGAACAAACTGAAGAGTAAAATTTAGAGGACAGGGAAAAAAAAATTACATGATTTAAAAGCCTCAATAAGATAAAAGATTTTTTTCCCCTTCAGACCAAAACAAGTGCTCGTGGTTAAAAAATACACAACGGGGGTATGAAGGTTTGGCTTAAAAGGTACTGTACATTGCTGTTGTTGTTATTGAGTGCCATCAAGTCGTTGTTGACTCATGGTGACCCTACGCAGTTTTTGTCTAAGATATGGAAGTAGATTGCCAGGCCTTTGTTCATACTGTATACCTAGCTCTAAATATAGAATATTGCATCTTAGGAGAACTGTGTGCAAAATATTGCACAACCACCATAGCTATACAGAAGAGGAAAAAATGAATGGATGTTGGACCACAAGAAAATGACACTGGAGAGGTAGCAGTGGGGACAAAGAAATGGTGGACAAACTAAATATGTATTTAAAGTCAATATTCACTGTGGAAGACACAAACTGCATGCCAAAAATTGGAGCGTTTCGGGGGCAGAAATGAGTGTAGTTACTATCACTAAGCAGAAGGTGCTTGGGAAGTTGAAAGGTAAATAAATCCCTTGGACCGGATGGACAAAACTCCTGTGTTCTGAAAGAGGTAGCTGAAGAGATTGTGGAGGCATTAGTAGTGATCTTTCAAGAATCTCGAGATTCTGGAATGGTTTCAGAAGCAGTAACAGGCATAATAGACAACTGAGAATCCGTGGATGTTGTTTACTTCAATTTTCAGAAGGCCTCTGACAAGGTGCTGCACCTGAGGCTGCTAAACAAGATAAGAGCCCATGGTATTACAGGAAAGATACTAGCATGGATAGAAGATTGGTTGACCTTTGGAAGCAAAGAGATCCTTTTCTGCATGGCTGCTAGTGTTCTGCAGAGGCCAGTGTTGGGGCTGCTTCTTTTTACGTTATATGTCAATGATATGGATGATGGAATTGATGAATTCATGGCCAAGTATGTGCACAATGTAAAGACAGATGGAGAGAAAAGATAGTATTGAGGAAGTCAGCAGAAGGACTTGAACAGATTAGACGAATGTACAAGTGGCAGATGGAATATGGTGTAAGGAAATGTACAATCTCGCCAATTTGGTAGAAGGAATAAAGGCATGGATTATTTTCTAAATGGGGAGCAAATTCAAATCAGATGCACAAAGGGGCTTGGGAGTCCTCGTGCAGGATTCCATAAAGATTAACTTACAGGTTGAGTTGATAGCAAAGGAGGCAAGTGCAATATTAGCATTCATTTCGAGAGGAATCAAAATTTTAACATCCCGCCACAGTTCACAAGGAGATGCTAGATTGAGTAGAGGGAGAGAGATTTCAACAGATGCGAGCAAGGACAGTAAGGACATTCTGTGTGCCACCATCTCTGAGAAAATGTTGGCATGTGTAGTGAAAGGTAGTGAGTGGGAGCAGTCGCGACATTCTGTGTGCCACAGTTGCCAAGGAGACTTTGGATTGTGCAAATTAGGCACATGACAAGGGTCAATAAAAAAGAGGTAGGTTTATGCAGAGTGCACAGTGCGAGAGAGTTTGGCTCTGGCTTTGGCTCATAGAGGTTCCAGCTAGGAGAGGAAAAGGTTGTAGGTAGATCTTTTTTTTTTATATATGTTTAATTTGTTTTAATTCTATACTGCTTTGGATGCTGTTGGGGGATGATATAGCCAAGGAAAGCCACAGCGGCCAGATCTCTGGCACTGAAGATTGCTCTGTGGCTCAGAAGGGAAGTGGGGGTGGGGAGGGGGGGGAGAAGAGAGAAGCAAGCTGCAGTGATAGTGGATTCATTGGTTAGGGGAACAGACAGGAGGTTCTACTGATGACAGCAATATTCCAGGATGATATGTTGCCTCGCAGGTGCCAGGGACATATTGCTTACTTATTCTTTCTTTTTGTATTTGCAGTTTGTTTTTCATTTTTGCACATTGGTTGTTGTCACTCCTATTAGATGTGGTCTCTCATTGATTCTGTTGTGTTTCTTGTATTTACTGTGATTGCCTGTAAGAAAATGAATTTCAGTGTTATATATGGTGACATAAATGTACTTTGATAATACTTTGAACAGTTCCATTTCAATAAAGCAGAGTTACAGTGTATAACACAGACTTCTAGTAGGTCTATTCTTCTGGAGTGCAATGACCAGGGAAATGGGTGAATTTATTTTGCCAAGCATAAGTTTATTTTTGATCCATTGACAACCTTACACTGATAGATATTACTGGTACCAGTTCTCCCCAGGACACAGAAAGGTTCATTTTCTCTGAAATGTTCACAACCCACTTGGTTCATATAACAGGAAATGCAGCCATGAACCAGGTGATAGACGATGCCTGCAGCAGCCACCAAATACATTGCACCAGCCCCTAAATGCTCATATGTACAGCTGCATGCAAGTTAGGCATTTGTAACCTAGGGAGGATCTGTGAATCAATTATCTAACACTGAGTGGAGAAATCTGTTTATCACAAGCAAATCAGAAGTTAATACAGAAAAAAAAGTCACTGCAAGCAATGTATCTGAAATGATCTGAGACATGCTCCACATGAAAGTCAATTTAGAAAAACACCAAATAAGTCCCACTCACAAAAATTATTCATACACAATTATTAAATACTGACCAAGAAACAAAAGAGAAATGGACAAATGGGCGCGAGGCTGTATTGAGGAGATGAAAGATTTGAGTAGAGTCTTCTCAAAGTTCGTACTCAATTGATTCCTCTTCCATGAAGTGGTGTTATCTGCCATTAGCTCAGTAGCTGCAGAATTTACCACAGCAAGATACACTATAGATATTTGCACGAGCTACTCTGTCAGCATTAGCTGTCATCTCTGTCATCAAGGACAAAAAGAGCAGTGGACACGGGAAGCAAAGCTACCTCACATTCTTCAAGTTCCACGCCACTCAGATATGGAACTATATAATCACGTCTTCATCACCTGTGAATATGATTTTGGAAATTCCAACTCAACAAAACTGTGGAAGTAGCTTCATCAGAAGGACTTGTGATACATGGAGGAAGCCAGGCACCACTTTTTTGAGGCAACTAAGAATGAGCTGTACATTCTGGTCTTCCCAGCAAATTCCAGCTCACACCCTCCCCCTCAAAAGAAGAGAATAAGAAAAAAAAAATACAGGAAAAGTTGTGGAAAATAGGTTTCAAATATTTGGACAGGTAGATGGAGCAGCAAGGTTTGGAGGGATATGGGTGAAATATAGGAAATTGGGACTAACTGGATAGATACAATGGTCGACATGGGCTTGAATTGAATTGAATTCTGACACCCTTCACATACCTGAGGAGTAAAAACCTTTACGTTACATCTCCATCTGAATGTGCAATGTGCTAACTATAGTAATTTGTAATAAATAGTATGTACCACAGAAGTCAGTATAGCATAGAAATACAATTGTATCAGCATGAATTAATCAGTCTGATAGCCTAGTGGAAGAAGCTGTCCCGGAGCCTGTTGGTCCTGGCTTTAATGCTGCGTTACCGTTTCCCGGATGGTAGCACCTGGAACGTTTGTGGTTGGATGACTTGGGTTCCCAATAATCTTTTGGGCCCTTTTTAACTCACCTGTCACTTTAAACGTCCTGAATGGTGGGAAGTTCAGATGTGCTGGGCTGTCCGCATCACTCTTTGCACAGTCCTGCCATTGAGGGAAGTACAGTTCCCATACCAGGCAGTCAGGATGCTCTCAATTGTGCCCCTGTAGAAAGTCCTTAGGATTTGGGGACTCATGCCGAACTTCTTCAACCGTCCGAGATGAAAGAGGCACTGTTATGCTTTTTACACCACACAGCCAATATGTATAAACCAAGTGATGTGTGTACCAAGGAACTTGAAGCTGTTCACCCTGCCTCATTATTATTTGAGATGAGGCCAATCAATATAGTATCATCAGCAAATTTAATTGGCAGGTTGGAGCTGTAGGTGGCAACACAGTCATAGGTGTACAGAGAGTAAAGGAGGGGGCTTAGGTCACAGTTCTGAGAGGCTCCTGTTTTGAGGGTCAGAGCAGCAGAGGTGAGGGAGCCCACTCTTGCTACCTGCCAGTGATCTGACAGGAGGTCCAGTTTCCAGCTACACAAAGTGGGGTGAAGGCCGAGGTTTCTGAGCTTCTTGTCGAGCCTGGAGGGAATTATGTGTTGAATGCTGAACTGTAGTCCAAGAACAGCATTCTCACATAAGCATCCCTCCTCTCCAGGTGTAAGCACAGTGTGTAGAGCATTGGCTATTACATCATCTGTTGATCAGCTGTGTTGGTAGGTAAATTGTAGGGGGTCCGGTGTGGGTGGTAGCATGCTGCAGATATAGTCCTTGAGCAGCTCAAAGCATTTGCTTATTATTGAGGTGAGTGTGACTGGACACCAGTCGTTCAGACAGGTTACCTTGGTCTTTTTATGTACAGGGACAAAGGTGGATGTTTTGAAGCAGGAGGGCACTCTACACTGGGAGAGGGAGAGATTAAAAATGTCTGCAAACACACCAGCCAGTGGTGCCACGCATACTCCAAGTATCCGCCCTGGGTTGCCGTTTGGTTCCGCAGCCGTGCGACTGTCCACTCGTTGGAAACACCTGTGTACTTCAGCCTCAGAGATGACCAAGGTGCAGGTCGCTTCAGTGGCTCTCCCCGGGGACTCAGTGTTGGCGACATCAAACCAAGCGTAAAAAAGATTTAACTCATCTGGTAGAGAAGCAGCAATGTCAGCAGCACCATCGCATTTAGCTTTTAAATCTTCAATGGTGTGCAGACCTTGCCATAAGCTGCGTGTGTTGTTCGTGGACAGTTGTGTCTGGATCTTGTCCCTGTATTGTCATTTCGCTGCCTCGATGACTTTGTGTAGATTGTAACTGCACTTCTTGAGTTCTGGTGGTTACTGGCTGCGAAACCTCTGTCTCGCGTGATGAGTGCAGTGTGCATGGAACTGTTGATCCAGGGTTTCGGGTTTGGATAGACCCTGGCCGATCTTTGGGGGGACAACGTCCTCGTGCACTTCCAGGTGAAGCTCATGGCCCCTCCCTTAAACTCGGAGACATCTTCATCATGAAAGGCATACATTCATGCAATGCTGTATTTTTCTAAATAAACCAGGGTGTTATAGCAAAGAACATGGGCTCAAATTGGTGAAGATTAAAATAAATAATCGGAGAAGATGGCTGCGCGACACAGCGCGCAGTGGCCACTCCGGTGAATGCTATCTGTCATCTGTCAAGTAGGGTGCCGTGCACAATCCTGATTTGATGGAGACAGATGTGAGAGCATGGAGGAACATCTGGAGAAACTTCTGAAATGCCTGTTTCGCTGCCACTGCTACTGTTTGATCCAGAATCTCCAGAGGGGAAGGCCCCGAGTCCTCGGCTTTGCTTGTTGCTTGGCTGCCGGGGCGGGGTCGAAGCGCTCAGCAGAGGATAGTGCTCGGGAGGCTGTATCGGAGAGGCTGGTTGGAGACTCGAAGTTTTCGGATGGACTCCGAGTCGGCTGTGATCGGGTGCTTCCAATGCATCGGCAATTGTCGGCACCTGGAGGTATACAGCAGGGAGAGTTTCTCCTTTTTGCCACCTGCTATCGGGACTATTGGGTGTCAATCGGAACTTTGAGACTTTTTTTTTTAAACCGTGCCCGTGGTCTGCTCTTTATCAAATTATGGTATTGCTTTGCACTGCTGTAACTATATGTTATAATTATGTGGTCTTGTCAATGTTAGTCTTTGGTTTGTCCTGTTTTTTTTTTGTGATATCACTCTGGAGGATCATTGTACTATTTCTTAATGCATGTATTTCTAAATGACAATAAACAAGGACTGAGTGTCCTCATAATCTAATCTGATCTAAAATAACAGATCCAAGATTTTGGTGTTATTCATGAAAGGACAGCAGTATGCTGGTATTCTTAAAAATTTAAGCTCCCAGAAAAAAATAAACCTTTTATGAGCATTTATCAGTGAGTTAAGTATGTATTCACCAAACCTCCAATATAATGGGTGGAAAAGAATGCACCCAAACTTTCAAAACGCATCTGCCAAGAAAATTCCAACCCTCACAGGTACAGAAGAAGTTTCATCAAGCTATCAGACTACTCTCAGCCCATATAGTGGCATCAGTAATGTTGTGAACCAGGTCATATTCGCCAATAGTGTGCTCACAACACTCAGACTCCTATGCAGAACTCAATACAGTCAGAGTTTAAAGATAAGTAAGATGAATTACAAGCGTGCTGGCCCTCAGCAGCGAGACATCATTTGGCCATGTGAAGTATTAATGGCTTTGGCAAAACTAAATTCATGCAGTTATACAGTCAGACAGCACAGAGCAGACTTGAGCTCAGCACATCCATGCAAATCAAAACGCGAGGAAATCTGCAGATGCTGGAATTTCAAGCAACACACATAAAAGTTGCTGGCAAACGCAGCAGGCCAGGCAGCATCTCTAGGAAGAGGTACAGTCGACGTTTCAGGCTAAGACCTTTCGTCAGGACTAACTTTCAAATCTCTTACTAGCTCTACTTTCAGTTAGTCCTGACGAAGGGTCTCGGCCCGAAACGTCAACTGTACCTCTTCCTAGAAATGCTGCCTGGCCTGCTGCGTTCACCAGCAACTTTTAAATGCAAATCAAATTCGTTTCTGTATTAATCCCATTTATAGGTACTTGAGAAGACACTAACAGTATGGTGGAAGTTCCAGGGGTCAGGGGTCATGAATTATGTGAAGTTACCATTACTAGGGAGAAGATATTTGGGGAAACTGACAGGTCTGAAGATAGACAAATCAGCTGGACCAGCTAGTGCATGCCCCAAGGTTCTGAAAGAGGTGGCAGAAGACATTGTGGAGGCAATAGTAATGACCTTTCAGGAATCACTAAATTCTGGAATGCTCCCGGAAGACTGGAAAATTGAAAAAGTCATTACACTCTTCAAGAAATGAAAGTGGCAGAAGAAAGGAAACCAGAGGCCAGTTAGCCTGACCTCAGTGGATGGGAAGATGTTGGAGTCAAATATTAAGGATAAGGCCTCAGGGTTCTTGGAGCCAAATCATAAAATAGGCAATAGTCAGCATGGTTTCCTCAAGGGAAAATCTTGCCTGACAAATCTGTTGGAATTCTGTGAAGAAATAACAGGTTAGACAAAGGAGAATCAGTTGATGTTGTGTACTTAGATTTTCAGAAGGCCTTTGATAAGGTGTCATACATGAGGCTGCTTAACAAGCTACAAGCCCATGCTATTACAGGAAAGATTTTACATGGATAAAGCAATGGCCAAATGGCAGGAGGCAAAGAGTGGGAATAAAGTGAACCTTTTCTGGTTGGCTGCTGGTGACTACTGGTGTTCCACAGAGATCTGTGTTGGGATCAATTCTTTGTACGTTATATATCAATGATTTGGATGATGGAACTGATGGCTTTATTGCAACATTTGCAAACAATATGATGATAGGTGGAGGGTCAGGTAGTTTTGAGGAAGTAGAGAGGCTACAGAAAGACCTAGACAAATTAGGAGAATGGGCAAAGAAGTAGCAGATGGAATACAGTGTCAGGAAGTGTCTGGTCATGCACTTTGGTAGAATAAATGAAGGATTGACTATTTTCTAAATGGAGAGAAAATACAAAAAACTGAGGCGCAAAGGGATTTGGGAGTCCTTGTGCAGGATTCGCTGAAGGTTAGTTTGCAGTCTGTGGTAAGGAAGGCAAATGCACGTTAGCATTGATTTCAAGATGGCTAGAATATAAAAGCAAAGATGTAGTGTTGAAACTTTATAAAGCACTGGTGAGGTGTCATTTGGAGTATTGGGAGCAGTTTTGGGCCCTCATCCTAGAAATGTGCTGTAACTGGAGAAAGTTCAAGGAAGGTTCATGAAAATGATTCCAGGATTAAATGGCTTGTCATGTGAAAAGTATTTGATGGCTCCGGGCCTGTATTCAGGAGAACTCAGAAGAATAAGGGGTGACTTCATTGAAACCTATCAAATAGTAAAAGGCCTTGATAGAGTGGATGTAAAGAGGATGTTTCCTATGGTTGGAGAGTCCAAGATCAGGAGGACGGCCTCAGAATAGTGGGGCAGCATTTTGGAACAGAGATGAGGAGGAATTTCTTTAGCCAGAGAATGGTAAATCTATGGAATTCATTGCCACAGATAACTGTGAAGGCCAAGTCTTTATCTTTTTTTTAAAATTTTATTTTTATTTGGATAAGGAATTCACAATTATCATGTACTTTTTTCACACATATAACCTTTTCCATTTTTTTATATGTATAAAACTACAATTATTTATACATTCTTAAGTACACATTGAGATGATATAAAAGGAAAATAAACATTTAAATAGATAATTATGTACTGTGGTAAATCTAACCTATTAGGCTAAGTAATGAAATTAGTTGTTAAGAAAAATGGTAATAATAGTTTCCATACAACCCTTCTGGACCATTTCCACTGGTCCAAAATGTTGCATACAAGCCTATATACCAACCATTGTAGGTGTTTATATCCCAATTTGTTCATGCTTGTTCCTGCCCGCAGACATAATTATCCAATCCCTATGTACTTATTTACTTAATTTTTTCATTTTTTTTATCCCTTTCCCAAATCTTTCCCTTTACTTGTGTTAATTCTCTATTTTCCAAAAAAAACAAACATTTAGACTAGGGGTGTTTACGTTAGCAATATTACTGTGTTGATGAGAAGAGCAATATAAATCATTAGGAGAGTCATCTAAAGTCTGCTCGCATTGGGGTTATATATTCAATCCATTTATTCCAGATTTGATAAAACGTTTCTTTTTGAGTTCTCAGGGAGTAAGTCAACTTTTCCATTTTAAATATTTCCAAGATAATTTCGTACCAATCTTCTAATGTAGGTGGTATTGGATTTAGCCATTTTCTAGTGATTGATTTCTTACTTGCCGCTAAGAGGGCCTGCAGCAACTTTATATCTTCCTTCTGTTCAAGGAACATTACATGCCCCAAATAGAGCATCTCAAAGTTCAGAGGTATCTGGGACCTAAGTACCTTAACTAATGTTCTATGAATACCTTCCCAAAATAGACTTAATTTAGGGCAATCCCAGAAAATATGAAAATGATTCGCCTCCTTGGAGCCACACCTTCTCTAACACATCATATTTATATCTTTATATTTTTCCTGATATGGGGTCTTGAAGTATCTTATAATGTTTTTCCAACAATGTTCTCTCCAAGTCAAAGAATTAGTCGAGGACCATTGAAAGCTGCAGATTTTCCCCCAAGCCTCCTCTGAAAGTACCAACCCTGCTTCTTTCTCCCACTTCTCTTTAATATACAGTGTATTTACATTTTTAGCATGGGAGAGTGCATTATATAGGCGAGAAACTGATTTACTAGGTATTGAACTGCAAGCCGAATTCAGAATCTTGAAAAATTCTAATTCTACTTTTGATAGGTCTGTATATCTACAACTCTGGTTAACATAGTTTCGTATTTGAAGGTACCTAAAAAAGTCATTATGTTCTTGGCCATGTTTGTCCTGCAGGATTTGGAAACTTTGTAATACTCTTTTATCTATAAATGAGAGGTAGGTTGTAAGACCTTTCTTTATCCATAGCTCAAATCTTTTATCTCCTCTGTTGGGAAGGAATTCGGTATCATATGCACACCATCTAAAGAGTTTTAACATGTTATTAATTCCACATGAATTAACCACCTTCTGCCATACTTTTAATGTAAGATTTATCCAAGCATTATTAAATTTTTCCAACTGGGCCATCAATCCTTTGTCAGCTATTGAGGCCTGAAGAGGAAAACTGTCAACTAATCCAAATTCTATTTCCTTCCATCTAGCCTTATATTCCCTATTACACCAATATAACAGAGGGGTTATCTGTGAGGCATAAAAATAATTTCTCAGGCAAGGAAGAACCATACCTCCTCCTTCCTTCCCTAACTGTAAGGTGTTATATCGAATTCTAGGTTTCCTTCCTTGCCAAATGAAGCGGAAAATCCATTTGTCCCATTCCCTGAATTGATTATCATCCACCTCCACTGGTAAAGTACGGAAAAGATACAATAACCGAGGAAGAATATTCATTTTTATAGTATTTATCCTTGAATTTAAACTTAAAAAGGGATAAGATTCCATCTATGCATATCTGCTTTTATCTCTGAGATTAAAGGCCCATAATTTACCTGTGACAGTGTTGAAAGATCCTTCGGCAGGGTTATTCCTAAATATTTTAATGATTTAGCTTCCCACTTAAGATCGTATGTATCCTGCAATTTTTTGGATGGTGTATAATTTAGGGACATAACCTGCGTTTTCTTTACATTTATTTTATAACCTGATATTTTCCCAAAGTCATCCAACAGTGTAAACAATCCTATAAATGATTTTTCTGGTTCACTCAGATAGACCAAAACATCATCTGCGAATAACGCCACTTTCTGTTCAATCCCTGCCACCTTGATACCTTTGGCCAAGTCTTTATCTATGCTTAAGGCAGGGGTTGACAGATTCTTGATTGGTCCATCCTAATCTGATAGCAAAACTCTCATATCCCTGGTCTCATGCACTAATAAATCTCTTCTGCATTTTGAAAGATGCATACATCTTTTCTAATGTGGTGTTGACTAGAATTGGACACAATATGCTAATTGTATAACCATAATTGTGCAATGGTTCATAATAACTTCCCTGCTTGAGTATTCAATACCACATTTCATGAAGTTCAAAATTTCTTTTGGTTTGTTAACCACTTTCTCAATATGTCCAACCACCATTAACCATCTATGCACCATGAACCACAGGTTACTCAGTCCCTGCACATTCTTCAGAACAACAGAATCACCTATTTCACTTCTCCCATCCTGCTCTTAGGCTGTGTCACCACGTACTTCTCCATATTAAATTTCCTCAGCCACTTGTATGCTAGTTCCGCTAACCTGACAGTTTCTGTACATTATAATATTCTCTATTTGTCAAGCTAACTTTGGCACCATGCACAAATGTTTAAAATTTTACTGTATTCCAATATTTAAGTCATTTACATACAGTGGTATGCAAAAGTTTGGGCACCCCTGGTCAAAATTTCTGTTACTGTGAATAGTTAAGTGAGTAGAAGATGAACTGATCTCCAAAAGTCATAAAGTTAAAGATGAAACATTCTTTTCAACATTTTAAACAAGGTTAGTGTATTATTTTTTGTTTTGTACAATTTTAGAGAGGAAAAAAAGGAAAAGAGCACCTTGCAAAAGTTTGGGCATCCCAAGAGATTTAAGCTCTCAGATAACTTTTACCAAGTTCTCAGACCTTAATTAGCTTATTAGGGCTATGGCTTGTTCCCAATCATCATTAGGAAAGGCTAGGTGATGCAAATTTCAAAGCTTTATAAATACCCTGACTCCTTAAACCTTGTCCCAATAATCAACAGCCATGGGCTCCTCTAAGCAGCTGCCTAGCACTCTGAAAATTAAAATAAATGATGCCCACAAAGCAGGAGAAAGCTATAAGATGACAGCAAAGCGTTTTCAGGTAGCCGTTTCCTCAGTTCATAATGTAATTAAGAAATGGCAGTTAACAGGAACAGTGGAAGTTAAGTTTAAGCCTAAAAGACCAAGAAAACTTTCCAAGAGAACTGCTCGTAGGATTGCTGTAAAGGCACATCAAAACCCCCGTTTGACTGCAAAAGACCTTCAGGAAGATTTAGCAGACTCTGGAGTGGTGGTGCACTGTTCTACTGTGTAGCAACACCTGCACAAATATGACCTTCATGGAACAGTCATCAGAAGAAAACCTTTCCTGCGTCCTCACCACAAAATTCAGCGTCAGAAGTTTGCAAAGGAACATCTAAACAAGCCTGATGCATTTTGAAAACAAGTCCTGTGGACTGATGAAGTTAAAATAGAACTTTTTGGCCTCAATGAGCAAAGGTATGTTTGGAGAAAAACGGGTGCAGAATTTCATGAAAAGAACACCTCTCCAACCGTTAAGCACAGGGGTGCTTAGATCATGCTTTGGGCTTGTGTTGTAGCCAGTAGCACTGGTAGAGGGAAGAATGAATTCAATTAAATACCAGCAAATTCTGGAAGCAAACATCACACCGTCTGTAAAAAAAAAAAGCTGAAGATGAAAAGAGGATGGCTTCTACAACAGGATAATGAGCCTAAACACACCTCAAAATCCACAATAGACTACCTCAAGAGATGCAAGCTGAAGGTTTTGCCATGGCCCTCACAGTCCCCCGACCTAAACATCATCGAAAATCTATGGATAGACCTCAAAAGAGCAGTGCATGTAAGACGGCCCAAGAATCTCACAGAACTAGAAGACTTTTGCAAGGAACAATGGGCAAAAATCCCCCAAACAAGAAATGAAAGATTCTTAGCTGGCTACAGAAAGCGCTTACAAGCTGTGATACTTGCCAAAGGGGGTGTTACTAATTACTGCCATGCAAGGTGCCCAAACTTTTGCTTCAGGCCCTTTTCCTTTTTTGAAATTGTAAAAGGTGGAAATAAAAAAGTAATCTTGCTTAAAATATTAAAGAAATGTGTCATCTTTCACTTTATGTCTTTTCGAAATCAGGTCATTTTTTTTACTCGCTTAGCTATTCACAGTAACAGAAATTTTGACCGGGGTGCCCAAAGTTTTGCATGCCACTAAAAATAGCTGTAAATAAGTTTGGTTGTAAATCCAGATCCAGCGCTTTTGATAAGGTTTTAAAAACATCTTTCCAAAAATTCTCCAACTTTATGCAAGACCAAAACATGTGAGTTAAAGTGGCCACCTGAGTATTACATCTATCACAAATAGGATTAATACTGGGAAAAATACAGGCTAGCTTATCTTTTGACATATGTGCCCGATGCACTACCCTGAACTGTATCAAGGAATGACGGGCACAAATAGATGAAGTATTTACCAGATGAAAAATTTTACTCCATTGATTATCAAAAGTAACTCTTGAAATTCCAATTCCCAGGCAGCTTTAATTTTGTCATTAGATATAATTTGTAAATTCAATAACCATTTATAAATTGTAGCTATTAATCCTTTTTGGAGTGGTTTAACCTGAAACAGGGTATCTATTATATTAGATGGATAAGCGGAAAGATAACTTGGAAGCAAAGTACGTAAAAAAAAATTCCTAATTTGTAAGTATCTAAAAAAGTGTACATTGGATAAATCAAATTTATTCGCTAGCTGAGTAAAAGACATTAAACAATCCCCTTTAAACAAATCCAAAAACGTTACTATTCCTTTGGTTTTCCAAATTAAAAAGCCTGATCTAAAATTAATAGTTTAAAAAAATAATTACGATATATTTTACGAGAAAGGACAAAATTATTTAATTCAAAAAATCTGTGAAACTGAAACCAAATTCTTAATGTATGTTTAATAACAGGATTAAGGTCTTGTCTACCAATCTTACAGGATATACTCCTGCTTCCGCTAAGAGGATGATAGCCATTTCAACCCTATTGGCTAGGAAAGCCATTTGACTTAAATGGAAGGACCCTAACCCTCCTACCGCCTTTTATTGGCTTTCCTCTATCATGTCCTGTTTAAGTCTAGAGAAAATAAAAGTCAGACATTGGACACATCCTTTAAATTTGAAGAAATCTAGCGACCTTTTATTCAATATTTTCATATGATCTGATTTTTGTACTGATCCTCTTCCAGCTATTTTTTCAGAACCTTGGATTTGATCAGAGAGTCTCTCTTCTCTTGGTTTTTCTCTCAGGATGGACTGCCCAGTCCTTTTTTTTTCCTGTTTAGAATAGTGGGTTTTTTTCTTGTTTTTATATATACAATAATTTTTAATAGTCCTTCCTTTCTTCATAATTTGATAAGAGGAGAATGAATTACATTTTTTTTCTGTATTATACATTCTATATCAAATTTATACCTTGTAGATCAACACTATGTGTGATTCTGATATTGTTTATTTTACCTTCTGTATGTACTGTTACTGGTATATACCAGAGATATTCTACTCTTGTTTGTATACACACCTTTTAAAAAAAAATCAACACAAAGGTTGAAAAAAAAGAAAGTTTTGCATGCCACTGTATGTTAAGGAAAGCAGCATCCCCACCATGTTCTTTGGGGATCAGCTCTACTTGTCATCCTCCAATCTGATAAACAAAATTTATCATAAACCTCTGCTCTCTGCCATAAGCCATTTTCATTTTTAATCCAAGATGACATTAACCCTCCCCATTAACGAGCCTCAATTTTATCAACTAGTCTTTTAGATAATGTTCTATCAAATTCTTTTCTCAAAATCCATATGGACAACCTCAGTCTCTTTCTCCTTATCACCCTTGTTAATTTATTGAAATATTCAATTGGACGAATCATACATGATCTTCAACAAACCCCTGCTGGCTCTCCTCATTTAATTCAAATTTCTAGTACTTATTAATCTTTCTCCTGGTTATCTTTCTGAATCCTTTCCTACCATTAATGTTAATTTGACCAACTTGCTGGTATGAGGAATACTCATACATCTTTTCTTCAAAGTCATCAAACTTGCCAATTTCCAATCTCCAAGATCTCCTCCATGACTATTGCATATTGCTAGATCATGGCAACTATTTTCAATGCCATCACCAACACTCAATTTGGGTCTAAGCCATCTGGATGGGCAGATTATCAGCTAAGCATAGATATTCTTTCTCGTATAACTTGTTTATCAATTTTCAGCCTATCCACCATCTTTACTCTTACTAGTCTCTTCCTTAGCATCCAGATACATTTTAACCTTGGCTTTTACCTCTAGTGCTGTCCACTATTTGTCCCAAATTGGTCCGACTTCCTGCTTACTATTCACATGCTGGTAAAATTATATTATTGTCACATGTACTGAGAAATAGTTTTTTAAGCCATCAATACAGATAACTTCAATCACAAATTCAAGGCTTCTTCATTTGTACCTACCAAACCATGGAACTCTACTGCTTCAAAGAAGGGTAGCAGATGCTATGAAACATGAAAGCTTGCATATATAAAACATCTTTTATTGTAAATGGAAATAAATATTGACATTCCCTACCTCATGGTGCAGCAGAAGTGCCTTTGACACAGTCTGCAGCTCAAGCCAAGACTAACTTTGCAAGGGAAATTAGAATGGGACATATTTACATGGCCTTCACACCAATACCTACATCCCATAAGTGAATGAACAAACAGACTCAAGAGCTTTCTTTATATGATAGAGCTGGTGATGGATTACCACTGGACCGTAAGCTATGGTTATGGACACATTTACATCAACAGAAGATTTCAACCTTTGCTTAGTTGCACTCACCAAGGAATAGGAATTTTCAATCATATAGTACTCTGCCCAGATACTAAACGACTGCATACAAATACATTTCCATTCTTTGCAAAGACAATTTCATCACTCCTGCTATTCCTGTCAGGAACGTGAATTGACAGTACAATATATTTATAAATGAAACAAGTGCAAAACTGTTGAAGATTCAGAAAATCATGTCTTTTTTTTTAATGAAAACTCAGGTCATAAATAAACCACTATCAAGGTAAAAAAAAATATGGTTTTGTAATGGAAGTATGCATTTAGAAAATCAACCCTGAGATTCTCCCAAGAATTACAAAGTCAACAGACGAGAGGCAATTTCTATCTATTTTATATCTAACAAAAGTACACATTTTGTTCCAAGTCATTTCTAGATACTCTCTGTTAGAAAAAGATCTTGCAACTCACCAGATGATCCTACTTATGTTCACATGAATTTATATCCTGAAGGGCAACTGAAGAGCAAAACAAAACAAGACTGGCCAATAAAACAGGATGTTAAAAATTGACAACTCATCAAGAAAAAGTGAATATATCACCACCAAAATTGTAGCTTTCAAGTTACCCCTGGAAGATGTGATTCCCTTAGTCTCATGAGTTTCTTCCTTTCACTCATTACCCCAGGATGACTGACTAAAGTTATTCAAGTACGTTTCAAATAATGCTCTTTAAACAACTGCCCTGCAGCTTCAGCAGTAGAGAAAGTCAATGCTCAAAGTAAATGATCAAAGTGCATATATGTCACCATACACAAACCTGAAATTCACTTTCTTGCAGGCATTCACAAAGAAACACAACTGAATCAATAAAAGATCGCATCCAACAAGATGGCCAAACACCAAATTGCAAAAAAATAAACTGTATAAAGACAAAAAGGAGAATAATAAATAAATAACGAGAACATGAGACGAAGAGTCCTTGAAAGTGAACCACAAATTGTGGGAACAGGACAATGATAGAAAGAGTGAAGTTATCTCTTCTGGTTCAAGAGCCTGATAGCTGAGGGATAATATCTGTTTCTGAACCTGGTGGCATAGGTCTTGAGGGTCCTGTACCTTCCTGGTGGTAGCAGCAAGAAGAGACCATGACCTGGATGGTGGGGGCTCGATGATGGATGCAACACACACAAAATGCTAGAGGAACTCAGCAGGCCAGGCAGCATCTACGGAAAAAGAGTAAACAGTCACTATTTCAGGCTGAGACCCTTCATCAAGACTTGCTGTTGCTCTCCTGCAGCAGAACTCCACGTAGATGTGCCCAATGGTGGTGAGGGCTTCAGATGGGATTGACAGGGCTGTAAAACTACTTTTTGTAAACTTTTCCATTTAAGAGTATTGGTGTTTCCATACCAGGCAGTGATACAACCGATCAATATGTTCTCCATCACACATCCAAAGAAATTTGTCAATGTTTTCAATGACATGCCAAATCTTCACAAACTTTTAAGAAGGTATAGGTGCTGCTGCACTTTATGTGTAAAGACACTTATGTGCTGGGCCCCTGACAGATCTTCTGAATGATAACGCCAAGGAATTTAAAGTGTCTGACTCGCCCTACCTCTGATCCCCGATGAAAACTGGCTCATAGACCTCTGGATTCCTCCTTCTGAAGTCAACAGTCAGTTCCTTGATCCTGTTGATATTGACTGAGAGGTTGTTGTTGTGGCACCACCAAGCCATCTTTTCAATTTGTCATATTTGATTCAGCCAATGTCAATGGCATCATCAACATCTTAAATACGACATCAGAGCTGTGCTTAGCCTCAAATTCACAGGTATAAAGTGAGTAGAGCAGGGACTAAGCACACAGCCCTGAGGTGCCCCCGTGCTGATGGTGATTGTGGAGGAGATGTTGTCGCCAATTCAAACTGACTGGGGTCTGCAAGTAAGGAAACAGAGGATCCACTTTCTCAAGGAGGTATTGAGGACAAGGTCTTGAAACAGACTCGTGATTGCTCCAATTGTTCGGTAGAATTTTACAAAAAATTTGAAAAGTTACTTTCCCCATACCTTTTGGAAATATTTCATGAATCGTTTGAGAAAGGTAATTTACCTTCTTTTTATGAAGCTTCTATTTCTTTAATCCTTAAGATAACCATCTTACTGAATGCTCATTTTATAGACCTATTTCGTGATTAAATATGGATGCTAAGATTCTTTCTAAGATAATGGCTAATCGTTTGGAAAACATTTTATCTAACATTATCTCTAGGCTATAATAATTCGTGAAGCTGAAACATTCATGGTATCTCTATAAATGGGACCATATACAAGATCTCTCCTTATACAGATGATCTTTTAGTTTATATTTCAAATCCTGAAGAACCTATTCCTAATCTTTTGGAATTATTAAATGATTTTGGAAAATTTTCAGGATATAAACTCAATTTAAATAAAAGTGAATTGTTCCATAGAAACCATAGAAACTACAGCACAGAAACAGGCCTTTTGGCCCTTCTTGGCTGTGCTGAACCATTTTCTGCCTAGTCCCACTGACCTGCACACGGACCATATCCCTCCATACACCTCCCATCCATGTATCTGTCCAATTTATTCTTAAATGTTAAAAAAAGAACCCGCATTTACCACCTTATCTGGTAGCTCATTCCATACTCCCACCACTCTGTGTGAAGAAGCCCCCCCTAATGTTCCCTTTAAACTTTTCCCTCCTCACCCTAAACCCATGTCCTCTGGTTTCTTTCTCCCTTGCCTCAGTGGAAAAAGCCTGCTTGCATTCACTCTATCTATACCCATCATAATTTTATATACCTCTATCAAATCTCCCCTCATTCTTCTACGCTCCAGGGAATAAAGTCCAAACCTACTCAACCTTTCTCTGTAACTGAGTTTCTCAAGTCCCGGCAACATCCTTGTACACCTTCTCTGCACTCTTTCAACCTTATTTATATCCTTCCTGTAATTTGGTGACCAAAACTGAACACAATACTCCAGATTCAGCCTCACCAATGCCTTATACAACCTCATCATAACATTCCAGCTCTTATACTCAATACTTTGATTAATAAAGGCCAATGTACCAAAAACTCTCTTTACAACCCTATCTACCTGTGACGCCACTTTTAGGGAATTTTGTATCTGTATTCCCAGATCCCTCTGTTCCACTGCACTCCTCAGTGCCTTACCATTAACCCTGTATGTTCTACAGTGGTTTGTCCTTCCAACGTGCAATACCTCACACTTGTCAGTATTAATCTCCATCTGCCATTTTTTAGCCCATTTTTCCAGCTGGTCCAAGTCCCTCTGCAGGCTCTGAAAACCTTCCTCACTGTCTACTACACCTCCAATCTTTGTATCATCAGCAAACTTGCTGATCCAATTTACCACATTATCATCCAGATCATTGATATAGATGACAAATAACAATGGACCCAGCACTGATCCCTGTGGCACACCACTAGTCACAGGCCTCCACTCAGAGAAGCAATTCTCTACCACCACTCTCTGGCTTCTCCCATCGAGCCAATGTCTAATCCAATTTACCACCTCTCCATGTATACCTAGCGACTGAATTTTCCTAACTAACCTCCCATGCGGGACCTTGTCAAAGGCCTTACTGAAGTCCATGTAGACAATATCCTCTGCCTTCCCTTCATCCACTTTCCTGGTAACCTCCTCGAAAAACTCCAATAGATTGGTCAAACATGACCTACCACGCACAAAGCCATGTTGACTCTCCCTAATAAGTCCCAGTCTACCTAAATGCTTGTAGATTCTGTCTCTTAGTACTCCCTCCAATAAATTACCTACTACCGACGTTAAACTTACTGGCCTATAATTTCCCGGATCACTTTTCGATCCTTTTTTAAACAACGGAACAACACGATCCACTCTCCAATCCTCCAGCATCTCACCTGTAGACAGCGACATTTTAAATATTTCAGCCAGGGCCCCTGCAATTTCAACACTAGTCTCCTTCAAGGTCCGAGGGAACATCCTGTCAGGTCCTGGGGATTGATCCACTTTAATTTTCCTCGAGACAGCAAGGACCTCCTCCTTTTCGATCTGTACAGTTTCCATGATCTCACTACTTGTTTCCCTTAATTCCATAGACTTCATGCCAGTTTCCTTCGTAAACACAGATGTAAAAAACCTATTTAAGATCTCCCCCATTTCCTTTGGTTCCGCACATAGCTGACCGCTCTGATCTTCAAGAGGACCAATTTTATCCCTTACAATCCTTTTGCTCTTAATATACCTGTAAAAGCTCTTTGGATTATCCTTCACTTTGACTGCCAAGGCAACCTCATGTCTTCTTTTAGCCCTCCTGATTTCTTTCTTAAAGTATTTTCTTGCACTTCTTATACTCCTCAAGCACCTTATTTACTCCCTGCTTCCTATGCACATCATACAACTCCGTCTTCTTCTTTATCAGAGTTGCAATATCCCTTGAGAACCTAGGTTCCTTATTCCTATTCACCTTGCCTTTAATCCTGACAGGAACATACAAATTCTGCACTCTCAAAATTTCTGCTTTGAAGGTTTCCCACCTTCCCTTTAAATATTGCTGTTTTTATATATAATGATATTCCATTTAGAATTGTGAATTCTTTTCCATATTTGGGTATTATCATTACAAAAAAAATTAAAGATCTTTATAAAGCTAATGTAGTTCCTTTATTGGACTGTATGAAACAATTATTTTCTAGATGGAATCCTCTTACACTTTCTTTAATAGGTCATATTCATGCCGTGAAAATGATGATTTTACCTAGATTTTTATATATTTTCCAAAATATACCTATTTTTCTAACTCAAAAATTTTTTGATCAAATTGATTCTACTATTTTGTCCTTTATTTGGAATAATAAAAAACCAAGAGTTAATAAGTTTCATTTACAAAAATCCAAAAAAGATGGTGGATTTGCGCTACCAAATTTTAGATTGTATTATTGGGCTGTTAATATTCGACAACTATACTTTTGGTTATATTGGCCTGATAAGAGCCAAAAACCAGCTTGGATTGATTTGGAATTAAAAGCTATTAAACAATTTCATTTAACTTCATTATTAGGAGCACCATTACCTTTACAACTTGCTAAAATTCCCAATTTAAATCTCTACCCTGTTATTTAACAGTCCTTACGGATTTGGTTTCAGTTTCGCAACTCTTATAATTTTAAACAATTTAAATTGCCTAGCCCTGTGTTTTGAAATTTGCTATTTAAACCTTCAATTACTGATCCCATTTTTCTTTTATGGAGAAATAAGGGGATCTGTTCTTTTGCAGATTTGTTTAGTGATGGTCGATTGATGACTTTTGAAGAGTTAATTAGCAAATATTCTCTCTCTCATACATATTTCTTGCAATATTTTTAGGTTAGACATTTTTTACAAAAATATGTTTCTACGTTTTCATATATGCAAGAATCTGATTTGTTGGATACTGTTTTGAATATGAATCCTTTAGTGAGAGGTTCCATTGGTAGAATTTATAATTTATTTTTACTGCAAAAAGATAACCTCTCACTAAAGATTAAGCAAGATTGGGAGAGAGAATTTAATATGACTTTTGTTAATGAAGATTGGTTGCGAGTTCTGAAAATGGTTAATTCTTCTTCAACATGTGCCAATCATTGTTTAATTCAATTTAAAATTGTTCAACGTTATTATTTAACAAAGGAGAGGCTATCAAAAATATTTCCTAATATAGACAACTATTGTTATAGGTGTAAAAATGAAGTAGCTATTTGTCACATATGTTCCGGTCATGTTTCTCATTAAAATCTCTTTGGAAATCTTTATTTTCTACAATTTCTAAAGCTTTGAAAATTAATTTACAGCCTAATACATTGACTGTTCTATTTGGAATAGTTCCACATCATATTCAGGGTATTTCATTTTCAAACCAACATCTAATTGCAATCGCTACATTGTTGGCAAGAAGGGCTATTTTACTGAAGTGGAAAGATACTTCTGCCTCTACACTAACTCAATGGTTTTCCCAAGTAATGTTATGCCTTAGTATGGAAAAAATTAGAAGTAGAACTTTTGATCCCAGATTCGATTTTGAGAGAAGGTGGGGCTCCTTTGCCAAATATTATCATTTAATTTGAATTAATTTATATGGTTTCCTTCCAAATTTATGTTATATAAATGTGATTTGGTTGTTGCTGTTCTTTCTATTATATATATACACACACACATATATATATATACACACACACACACATATATATATATATATATATATACACACACACACATACTACATACATATACATACACACACACATATATACATATATAAATTTTTAAAAATTGTAAGATGTATTGCTCCGGGAGTTGGTTCCCAATGTTTTTTTCTTTTGCAGTTAGTAGGGGTTTTTTGTAGTTAGTTGGGGTTCTCTTTTTTCCTTACATTTTTTTTTCCATTAGCATTAGTTTTTTTTCCTCAGCTTAAATATATATATATATATATATATATATATATACATACATACACACCTACACACACCCACTAATTTGTTGAACTTTTGTATTTTATAGCTGTAGAAGATTATATATCAACAAAAAGATTTTAAAAATGAAAATGAAACTTATTGATTAGTTTTGAACCGATCATAGTATTGAATGCCAAGCTGCAGTCGATAAAGAGCATCCTGATGAATGCATCTTCACTATCCAGACATTCCAGGGTTGAGTGAAGAGACAATGAAGTGGCATCTACCGTGGGCCTGTTGTGTCAGTAGGCAAACTGGAGTGGATCCAAGTTGCACCGCAGGCAGGAGATGATTAGTTTCATCACGAACCTCTCAAAGCACTTCACCACAGTGGATGTAAGCAAGTGCTACTGGATAATAATCATAGAGGCTGGTTACCATGTTCTTCTTAGGCACCAGTATAATTGAAGCCTGCCTGAAGCAGGTGGGAACCCCAGACTGCCGAAGCAAGAGGTTAAAGTTCTCAGTGAACACTCCAGCCAGTTGATCAGCACAGGTCTTTAGTATTCAGCCAGTTACCCCGTCTGGACTGGATGATTTCCATGGGTTCAGATGCTCTCATATCGGCTGCAGAGACAGATATCACAGGGTCATCAGGACTGTGGGAAGTTGCTAAGGTGCCTCCATGTTTTGATGGTCAAAGCAGGCATAAAAGGCATCGAGCTCAACCGGGAGTGAAACCATGTCACTTTGTAGGAGATGATAGCTTTCAAACCCTGCCACAGATGTTGAACATCCTTCAGTAGTTAAGTTTGTTCCAGAATAGCCACTTCAAATGTCAGATAGAGGTCATATCTGAAGCTCTTGTGTTTTTTGGTTGCCAGACCCGACTACCACTGTTCTGGCCTTCAGCAGATTGTGGATCTCATGGTTCATACAGGGTTTCTAGTTGGGGAAGACAATGATTTTGTGGGGACACACTCATCCACAACTGTTTTTATAAAATCCTTGACATCCATAGCGTTCAGATTCTCTGAGGAGTCCTTGAACATGGCCTAGTCCACCATCTTTAAAGTAATTCCATAGCTACTCCTGTGCCTCCCGCTACCACCTTTGTTGTCCTTCCACCTGGAGTTTTATTCTTTTAGCCTCTGATTGCACGCAGGTAGAGAGAGACTGATCAGATTCCCTGAAATATGGTCTAGGGATTAGACCATAAGACACGGAGCAGAAGCAGGCCATTTGGCCCATCGAGTCTGCTCTGCCATTCAATCATGGGCTGATCCAATTCTTCCAGTCATCCCCATTCCCCTGCCTTCTCCCCATACCCTGTGATGCCCTGGCCAGACAAGAACGTATCTATCTTTGCCTTAACTGCACCCAATGACTTGGCCTCCACAGCCACTCATGGCAACAAATTCCACAGATTTACCACCCTCTGGCTAAAGTAAGTTCTCCGCATCTCTGTTGTAAATAGACATCCTTCAGCCCTGACGTCGTGCCCTCTAATGCGAGACTCCCCTACCATGGGAAATAACTTTGCCATATCTAATCTGTTCAGGCCTCTTAACTTTTATAATGTTTCTATGAGATTCTCCCTCATTCTCCCGAACTCCAGAGAATACAGCCCAAGAGCTGCCAGACATTCCTCATACGGTAACCCTTTCATTCCTGGAATTATTCTCATGAATCTCCTCTGATCCCTCTCCAATGTCAGTATAACCTTTCTAAAATAAGGAGCCCAAAACTGCACACAATATTCCAAGTGTGGTCTCACGAGTGCCTTATAAAACCTCAACATCATATCCCTGCTCTTAGGTATAGAATATACCTCTAGAAATGAATCCCAACATTGCATTTGCCTTCTTCACCACCAATTCAACTTGGAGGCTAACCTTCAGAGGATCCTGTACAAGGACTCCCAAGTCCCTTTGCATCTCTGCAGTTTGAATCTACTCTCCATCTAAATTAATAGTCTGCCGTGTATTTCTTCCACCAAAGTGCATGACAATACACTTCCCAACATTGTATTTCATTTGCCACTTCTTTGCCCATTCTCCTAAACTATCTAAGTCTTTCTGCAGGCTCTCTGTTTCCTCAACACTACCCACTCCTCCACCTATCTTTGTATCATTGGCAAATTTAGCCACAAATCCAAATCATTGACACGCATCATAAAATGCAGCAGTCTGAACACAGACCCCTGTGGAACTCCACTGGTAGATGGCAGCCAGCCAGAATAGGATCCCTTTATTCCCACTCTCTGTTTTCTGCCGATCAGCCAATGCTCCACCCATGCTAGTAACTTCCCAGTAATTCCATGGGCTCTTATCTTGCTAAGCAGCCTCATGTGTGGCACCTTGTCAAAGGCCTTCTGAAAATCCAAGTACACCACATCTACTGCATCTCCTTTGTCTACCCTGCTTGTAATTTCCTCAAAAAATTGCAGTAGGTTAGGCAGGCAGGGTTTTCCTTTCAGGAAATCATGCTGGCTTTGGCCTATTTTATCATGTGGCTCCAGGTACCCCGTAATCTCATCCCTAGCAATCGATTCCAACAACTTCCCAACCACTGATGTCAGGCTAATAGGTCTATAATTTCCTTTCTGCTGCCTCCCACCCTTCTTAAATAGTGGAGTAACATTTGCAATTTTCCATTCGTCCGGTAAAATGCCAGAATCTATCGATTCTTGAAAGATCATTAAGGCCTACGCAATCTCTGCAGCTAATTTCTTCAAAACCTGAGGGTGCATTCCATCAGGTCCAAGAGATTTATCCACCCTCAGACCATTAAGCTTCCTGAGCACCTCCTTAGTTGTAATTTTCACTGCACATACTTCACTTCCTTGGTACTCTGAATGTGCGGTATACTGCAGATGTCTTCCACTACGAAGACTGATGCAAAATACACATTCAGTTCCTCTGCCATCTCTGCGTCTCTCATTACAACATCTCCAGCGTCATTTTGTATTGTTCCTATATCTACCACCAATGGTCGAACGGTAAGCATTTCTAATCATGGTATAATAGCAGTCGAATGTGTTGGAACTCCTTGTGCTGAAGGTGACATATTGATGATAATTGGACAGAGATTTCTTCAAATGAGCCTGTTTGAAGTCCCCAGCAATGATCTGAAATGCATCAGCTCAGGCTGCTTCTTGTTCACTGATCACAGCACTCAGTACATGAAGTGCTGGCGTGGCATCGGGCTTGGCAGTATGTAAGCTCATAGAGGAGAACTGTCTTCGTAAGCAGAACGGTTCACACTTAATCATTAAATGTTGCAATTTGGGGAAACAAGAGTACTACATCCAAGCACCATTTTATGTGTTTATCATGAAACACAGAACCCCACCTTTTGCCTTCTCCAGAATCAGCAGTCCAGTACATCCAGTCTATTGAAAAGCCCTCATTTCTTACCAACATATCTGGCTTGCCTGAGGTTAGCCATGTCTCTGTGAAACAGAAGGCAGCAATCCCTCATTTCTCTCCAATTCAATCGTCTTGCCCTTTGGACCTCAATTTTGTTCTCCAGTGACCTTTACATTTCCTAACAAGATACTGGGTAGAGGAAGTGTCATACTCCAATGTTTTAGTCTGACTTGGAGCCTTCTCCTCCTCCTTTCTTCCAGCTGTGGTGATATACCTTCATCTGCATAAAGGTGTCAAACCTGCATTCTTGATAGTTAAGTTTTTCAGAAGATTGTGAAATCATTAAGACAGTTTAGAAGTACATAACTTAAACGGAAATTACAGGCCACAGAGTGCAGTGGGGGTATTTCAGGAGAAGTACATTTAGAAATTTTAAAGCCTTCCAGCAAAGCATAGCTGTGTTTCACCAACACCATTTTGAACTCCTTCCCAACTTGTAGCAAATACTGAGAATGAATTCTTTACATAAAGGATCCAAGACTGGTTCTCCATGATAAACATCACCAGGCTGCTTGTCTCAGATAAAACACAAATTAGGCAATGGGTTTGCATAAGAGTCAGCTACCCAAGTCGATTGTTTAATCACTATCATTCATTCATTACGTGCCATGTCACATGATGTGTGGGTGATCATGTTATTTCCATGATCATGATTGTTCTTGGCTATTTTTTCTGAAGAAGTGGTTTGCCATTGCCTTCTTCTGGGCAGTGTCTTTACAAGATGAGTGAACCCAGCCATTATCAACACTTTTCAGAGGTTGTCTGCCTGGCATTAGTGGTCGCATAACCAGGACTTACGATATGCACCACCTGCTCATATGAACATCCACTACCTGCTCCCGTGGCTTCACATGACACTGATCAGGGGGCTAAACAAGCCCTACACCTTGCCAAAGGTAACACGCAGGCTAGCGGAGCGAAGGAGCACTTTACACCTCCTTCGGTAGAGACACATCTCCAACTCACCACCTGCAATGACCATAATGCAACCTCGAAGTATAACCTACTGAATAACTATTCAACAACGTTTAGCTCCACAGAACAAATATTATTGCTGTGTGCTACATCAGCCCAAAACATGGCTTCTACCTGCTTCATGTGACTAGAACATACAATATGAGGGCTTCTCAATTCACTCAATGGACTGTATGGATTCCCCAGGCAAAGCAATAGGTGGAGGGCTCTGCTTCACGGTGCTTAGACACGAGGGTCCTGACAAGTTCCAGCTCAATCAGCTTGTAAAAATATCAAACACAGAAATGTTAACCATGCTACCCGCCACAGGAGTTCAATTTAGCTATCCTGATGGCAGTCTACATCCCACGCCAGGTGGCCGTGAACCCTGCACTCAATCAACTGTGGAAAGCAGCCTAGAAATAGCATACACTGAGGCACTCTTCATTAGATTAGATTAGATTATGAGGACATGCAGTCCTCTTTTATTGTCATTTAGTAATGCATGCATTAAGAAATGATACAATATTCCTCCAGTGTGATATCACAAAACACAGGACAGACCATGACTGAAAAAACTAACAAAACCACATAATTATAACATATAGTTACAACAGTGCAACAATACCATAACTTGATGAAGAACAGGCGATGGCACAGTAAAAAAAAGTTCAAAGTCTCTCGAATGTCCCACATCTCAGGCAGACGGGAGAAGGAAGAAAACTCTCCCCGCCATGCCCGACCACAGTCCGACTCTGAGTCGTCCGAAAACTTCGAGCTTCCGATCAGCCCTCCGACACAAAGTACCAAGCACCATCTCTATCCGAACGATTCGACCTCAGTCTCAGTCACCACCAGCCGGGGATTTTGAGGCCTTCCCTCCGGAAGATTCTCGATCGCCCTGTAACAGCGGCAGCAAACCGGCATTTTAGAAATTTCTCCAGATGTTCGTCTGTGCTCTCTGCAGGTAACTTCAATCAGGTCAACTTCAAGAATGTGCTACAAAACACAAACAGCGTGTCTCCTGTCCCACCAAGAGGGCAAACACCCTTGACCATTGCTAAACAACCAAAGATGCTTATCAAGCCACCACCCACCCACACTTTTGGAAATCAGACCTTACCTCCACGTACAAACAAATTGAACACGAGGACATGGCACTGAAAGTTCAACAGTGCTGACCTGAGGAAATACAGTAGATGAGATTCTACTTGACTGCAGTCTGTATACAGGTCCATGTTCAAAGACTCACCAACTAGCCTAAATGAGCATGTTGCCATCTTGATGGACTTCAACAAAAGTATGTAGAGGACTGTGTACTAAAGAGGGCGATCTGATTGTTCCCAAACAGGAAACCATGGATAAACCTGGAGGACAACTTTGTACTTAAGTCTAAGATTACAGTGTTCAAATATGATTACCTTGATATTTATAAGAAATCAAAATGTGAACTCTGTAAAGCTGTCAGGGACACCAAGGAAAAAATACCAGTTTAAAATGAAGTCTTTGACCAGCCATCAGTTATGTCAGGGCTGACATGCTATAATGAGCTACAAGACAGAGTCAGGCAGCATTGCCCACAACAGTACATCCCATCCCGGTGATTTTAATTAATTCTATGCAGATTTTTGACACAAGGAAATTGGAATGTCATCATCCACCCCAACAGCCTTCAAAGCACCTGAACCTACAGCCACCAATGCAGAAATGTTACGATTCTGTAACATAGCAGCAGCAAGAGATGACAAATTGAGTTGGGTTTTAATATTAAAACCACTATATTTATTAACATCTACTCAAAAATATAGAAAATTAAATAAACTACTTTCTTAAACAGAAGTTAACAGTGTTATGCGTCTATAGCTCCCTTACAGTCAAACCCGTTCTTAACAAATCTTACTGAAGCACAGTCTTAAAGTGGCAGTTCAGAGAGTCCCAGTAATTCACGAAATAGGTGAGAGGAGAGACTTGTGGATTCACAGTGCAGCGACGAGGCGATCACGATGAATTCCAAAGATTCCACGGCTAGCGAACGAAGAAACGGTTACCGATAATCCCAGCCGAGAAATGCTGTTCCAACGACCACGAAGAGCGATTTCACAAAGTGACTGTCACAAAATCCACACTCATGGATCATATGAAGGACAGATACGTCTCCACAATGCACAGTGTGCCGCTGATTAACCCAATCCTTTGGGTATGGGTAAGCATTAGACTTTACCCTTCTTGATCATGAGCTGTTCCTTGACAGCTCGAAGTCTACAATCTTCACTCTCTCTCTCTCTTTCCTTCAACTCCTCCTCAGCACTATGTCCAAATTTCTTTTATACCATCAGCATATGTCATAAGGTAACGCTCACAGAAACGAAACTGTGGACTCCCAGTAAAATGAAACTGGCGACATGTAATGCTCACAGTAAACGAAACTATGGACTCCCAGGAAAACAAAAATGTGGACACGTAACAGAAACAAGATCAGTTTTCTGGAGAGTGAACCCTGAAAGCATCTGGCTCAGCTAGTGTCCCCGGCAACGTCCTCAGACCCTATGTAGATTGCCCAGCAAGTATATCTGCACACATTTTTAAACTTCACCTGCTTCAATATTGTTAAGAGTGACTTTTGGGGTTTAGCAGATAGTTTTAGTGACCAAACTTCAAATCTGGATATAGATTATAGATTTAATTTAAAAGACAGCTCTGAACAATAGATTCATCAAAGCCTTGAATTACTGACCAGACAATGCTGATTAAAATTAATTTTGATAGGTGTGGTTCAAGTGTGAATCAGGAAGTTTGAAGTTTGTGTGCATTTCCAAGAAAGCATTGTGGATACATTGTAAATATGGAAGTGTCCTTTGATGTTTAGCACATAAAATAACAGGTAGTGTTGAGCCAGCCAGACCTGTCCACCAAAAGAGTCTCAAAACGATGCCTGCTCTATCTTGTTTTGTCAAATAAAGAGGCTGCTTCATATCTACCAGTACTTTTTTCCCGCGACTTTATTCATGCAACATTTGGGGTCAGGAGTGGGATATATTTGCATCAAAGTGAGCAAAGTGAAAATACTCTTGGATTTATAATTTAAAAAAAGCAGGTAAAAGTCACGGCAGACGTGCAATCTCTCACCTCATCAGCACCCGATCTGACTGTCAGTCAGATCATAGAGCTGCTGAAGGTGGTTTCTAGGGCAGAAAAAGATGTCACAGCGGCCCCCCACTGCCAGCACCCTTATCCCACAGTTGTATACAACAGCATTGTTAGGGGGCTAGCAATGCTATATGTTAGTTGTCACAGGAGCATCAGTATCAACAACTGACCTACCCTTGCCAACAACTTGACAGGCTATTAATATTACAGGTGCAAGAGGAAAAACATTGAAAACAGAAAGAAGCAAGTCACAGATACTCGAAATCAGCAGGGTGCAGGCTCCACTGTACTTCTGGGTCTGTCCAAATAACAAGGGTGCTATCCTTGGAAAGAACATCTCAAAGGAAGTAATGGCCATTACAGGTTGAGGAAAGGGAGAAATAATATGGACAAGTGAACACGTACAACCGGAGTACACAACATGGTCAGCGTAATCACAGCAGCTTCGATCATCAGGGACTGGAGCCAGAATGATGTCCATGGGTTACTGTCAGCAGTTCCCAGGAGTGTGGGCTGGACACAAGCAAGAGTGGAGTCGAGTAAAGATACACCCAGTTAAAATAAAAGGGGGCTTGCATAAATCCAGTAAGACGCAGGAAGATTGTTCCCGATGTTGGGCAAGTCCAGAATGAGGGGTCACAGTTTGAGGATAAAGGGGAAACCTTTTAGGACCGAGATGAGGAAAAACTTCTTCACACAGAGAGTGGTGAATCTGTGGAATTCTCTGCCACAGGAAACAGTTCATTTAAGAGGGAGTTAGATAAGGCCCTTGTGGCTAAAGGGATCGGGGGGTATGGAGAGAAGGCAGGTATAGGGTTCTGAGTTGGATGATCAGCCATGATCGTACTGAATGGTGGTACAGGCTCGAAGGGCCAAATGGTCTACTCCTGCACCTATTTTCTACGTTTCTATGTTTCTATGTAAGCAGTATCCTATAAAAACTGAACCACTGACAGTTGTTCACAAGTCAGTAACAATAGTGGAATGAATCCCATGAGCACCATCCTAACAGAGGGGGGAGACACACAAGAGCCAAGTAGAAATAGGAAGAAGATACCAGTGTGAAGGAACAACCTCTGGAAGGGGAAGAACAGGATTTTTTTTAAAAAAACGGATGGGTCTTGGAGTTTCATAGACAGTAAGCCACGGACTGGGTGAGCCATGGTGAAGCAAACTGGTGACAAATTAGATTCAGGAGCACTCCCGGGGGGCTTCTCAGTCCAGGTGGCAGAGCCGGTGGCCCTGATAGAAGCACTACCCTACAGTAAAGGCAGACGAACAAATATACAGGTGTGCGCCGCTTAACGTCCATTCGGACAACGTCCAATCGCATATACGTCCATAGTCCTGATCGGAGAACGTGACATAGCAGACATAACCAATCTCGTGTATCGCGTGTTTCTTGAGTGAAGTAGCATTATCTCTCTGTTTAATTTTATTTTGAAAATATTACCGTAAAGTGCATCATGGGTTCCAAATGCAGGTTATTCAACCTGAAACTCTTCCAGTGGAACACTATGGGGAAGTTGAGAACAGTGATGTGGACAATCCTGATCATCTTTGATAAATTGTGTGTGATATAGGCTAAGAAAGTGTTTACATAAAAGTTTAAAAAGTGAAAAAAAATAAAAAGGTTAAAATGAAATTAAAAATTATAGTGTATGTATTATAGTGTACAGTATACAGTTTTAGTGCAAGTTCTTGGCTATTTAGTCAATACAGGTACACTACAGAACTCCATATAGGTTTGCTAAGTATATAATATGGTGTTTGCACAACGTCCAAATCATATAACGTCCAATTTCACAGAATGTATCGTGGACATTAAGCGACGCATACACAGACAGCCGGTATGCCGTCAGGGTGAGCGTGATTATCTGATGGCATTGGCACGACGAGCATATGGGCAGGTATTCAGCACGGGTACCTAATACAACAACAGCTGGAAGCAGTGAGCCTGACAGCAGAGGTGGCAGCAATTAAAGTAAAAGCTCACCAGAAAGGGGAGAGTAAGGAGCAGAAAGGAAATGAGTGGGCAGACATCAATGTGAAGAAAACAGAGGAACAAGAGGCAATTGAAATTACAAGTGTGCAGGAAGAAATGACTTAAAACAGTTTAATAAAAAAAATATATAGAGGAGAAAGGGAGAAAAGGGACCAGATAGGATCTGGACCCATGGGGTGGAAGGAGTTGCAGTGGCCCCACCATGCATTAGGAAGATCCTCCTGATGTCATACCAGAGGGTGATACATCAGGGAAGACAGAGCATGATCACAAGACTTTGGCTAGACTAGTGGTGGCTAGGGATGGTTGGGGACGTTGAGAAGCTCTGCTACTGTAGTACCACTTATGCCCAGTATAACTCTGGTAAGGGCTTAAAGCCACAGCTGACAAACTAGCCATGGCCAAGGGGACCCTGGGATAACATCCAGATGGACTTCACAGGGCCCCTGCCAAACAGCAGTTGTCTAGTAGTTATAGATCACATCATCCAGCGGGTAAAGGCTTTCCCAACAAGGATCAACACCAATTCTAGTTCAAGAAATCCTCCCAAGGTGGGAAACCCCAGTCCAGGTGGACTCAGATCAAGGAGCACATTTCACAGGGAAAGTGATTAGGGAAATATGCTGACTCTTAGGGAATCAACAATAGTTCTACATACCCTACCACCCTCAGAGTTCAGGAATAGGAGAAAGGATGCCTTACAATCAAGAATGCCTTAGCCAAAGCTATAGCTGAGATGGGAAAGACATGGGTTAATGTACTACCAGGAATTCTGATGAGATTGCGAGCAACCCCAAACCGCACGCTGGGTCTCAGTCCCCTACGAATTACTGATAGGGCAAGCCATGTGACTCTCTGATGGGGTAATTATAGGTTGCAGTGAGCTTGGGACTTTCAGGGATAGAATGACAGTATGCGAAGGACCTTTGTAACCAACTTAATATGTTAAAGGGCCAAGCAAAACAACAGCAGCACATTGCTGATCAGAGAGAGAGAGCCAGATGGAAAGGAGATAGCAGGGTGACCAAGACATGGTGAGGGTGCTGCCAGAAAAGAGCAGGGCTTGCTCCCAGATGAATGGGACCACAGACAGCACTTTTAACAAGTGACACTTGCGCCTGTGTGCAGACTCGGCGAGGTAGTCAGAGGAAACACTGGACTCGGGTTACACTGTACGACTCATCTTCACATTGCCCCCAGAGAGAGCCGGGGAATCAAGTGTACCCAGTAAACATGTAGTTACAGAGAACCTAAGAGATGAACATCAGCCGACCACACCAGACCTGCTCACAGTTAATGGAAACACACCCACAGGAAACGGGAAGGTGACCACAGGACACAGAGTTAAAGCAGAGACATCAGGTTCCATAACTTTGATGGCATGGCAACCTGAGAAAGATTGCACATGGCCTCTGAAGGCAGTCATCCCAAGGCTGAATGCAGGCGAGCTAGCCCCTTTCAGTGGCTGGGGTCAGCGATCAACTGGACAATTCGGAAGTTAGTGCCATGAGGGAGAGGTCCTTGCAGTCATTCAAATAGAGCCCACCCCAGCCCCTTCCTGTGCATTAATGAGAGGACCCTTGAGCTTGATGAACTTAACTTGCTGGTGCCTCTGGAAAGAGAGTGAAGGGGTGAAGACAAGAAATTTGATTAAGCTGTAACCAGCCAATGGGGAAAGAGCCAAAAGGCATACAAACAAAGCTACATTTCTAAAGACTGTTGTTCAAATTTCTGGAACAATCACTCTGCTTAGCATTTTGTAGGTACCATTAGGGAAGATAGGCTAGAGGTAAATGCACATAATGTAATTGAGGGAATTCCATGGCAGGGCATTTCTGCTGCCCTATTTGAGTTTGGCCTTTCTGCTACAAATTTATTTTTGTCCAGGACGGCCAAGAGCAGGGACTGCTAGAGCGATTTTTGGGTTTTGAACATTTAGTAAATAACTTCAGCCACCGATCTTCAATTCTGAATATAGATTGTAGATTTAAATTTAAAGTGCAGCTCCCAGACTGGACAATGATGATCAGAATTCATTTAGACATCTGTGGTGTGAGTGTGATTTCAGAGATGTGAAGTTTATGTGTAGTTTCAAAGAAAGCATTGTGGATATATTGTAAATATGGGATTGTCCTTTAATGTTTGCCACACAAAATATCAGGTAGCATTAGGCCAGTCAGACGTTTCCACTGAAGGACTATCAATATGATGCTTGCTGTACCTTGTTTAGTCAAATAAAGAGGCTGCTTCATTTCTACCAGTACTTTTCTCCAGTGACTTAATTTATGCAACAAATAGAAGATTCCCACTTGCTTAAGGGCATGACTATCATCCAGCTATTGAATAAACCAAGTAATATACTTCAATGTCTATGCCCGGTAGCTTTGGCTTCCATCATGGGTGCTTCAAAAAGCTGGTCATGGCATATATTGACTCCAGCCTCCAAGACAACCTTGACCTACTGCAACTTACCTGTTACTGAATCTGGTCTACAGTGCATGGCAATTCCCTACATATCTCTGGAGCATCTGGACCATAAAAACACCAACATTTGACTATTGTTTATTAACTACAGCTTCAACTTCAATACTATCATTCCAAACAAACTGATCTCCAAACTGCGAGACTGAGACACCTCCTCTCATTGCAGCCGAATACTTTGACTTCCCAACCAACAGACTGCAATCAATACAGATAGGTATCAACACCTCAATCACGATTATCAACACTAGTTCCCCTCAAGTGTGTGTCCTCAGCCCCCTATTATAATCCCCATACACTCAAGACTGTGTGGCCAGATACTCCTCCGACTCCATATACAAGTTTACAGATGATACAGCCATAGTGGGCTGTATCTCATAATAATGGAGTACAGGAAAAGGAGTGAGAGAGAGAGCCTATGGCATGATGTCACAAGAACAACCTTTACCTCAGTGCCAGGAAAACAAAATAGCCGGTCATTGAGTTCATGAAGGGGGACAGTGCACATGCTCCTGTTTAATTCAATGGTGCTGAAGTTGAGAAAGTTGAGAGCTTCATATTCCTAGGAGAGAACATCACCAATAACCTTTTTTTTAATCCAACCACATAAATACTACAGTCAAGAGTGCACACCAACATCACTACTTCCTCAGGAGCCCAAAAACATATGGCACATCTCCTTTGACCCTCACCAGTTTTAGAAAGCATCCAATCCAGATACATCATGGCTCTATAAGACAACTGTTCTGCCTGTGACCAAAGGAGACTACAGAGAGTTGAAAACACAATTCAGCACATCATGGAAGCCAGCCTCCACTCCATGGACTCTCTACCTTGGTAAAGCTAACAGCATAATCAAATATACCCCTACCCTGGACATTCATTTTTCCCCCCCTCCCATCAGGCAGAAGATACAAAAGTCTGAAAGCATGCATCTATCCCATTGTTATAAGACAATATACAATTACCTAATATGCTAACTTAACTCGACCTCAGTCTTCCTTGTAATGGCCTTGCACTTAACTGCACTGTACTTTCTCTCTAATTGCAACACTCTTCTGCACTCCTGGTTTACCTTGTATTGTTGTACTGCTGTAATGAATTGATGTACAGTGTACAGGTTTTTCATTACACCACAGTACATTTTGACAATAATAAACTAATTTATCAATTAAAATCTGAAGACATCTCTTCACTATGACATTACTAACTTGCATTTATGTTACATAAGGAGGTATTTTGTGCAAAAAAGCTCCATACAAGATTAAACAAGATGAAAAAGCTGACAATTTCATAGAAAAAGATGTTAGGACATGTACCAAAACCTTAGTTAAGGGTTAGATATGAAAATGCATTTTAAGAGTGGAGTCATAAGACAACATAGGTAATCCTGAAGTCAAAATCCAGACAACAAAAACCTGACAGCTATGTTGCAAAATGCACAAGAATGCAGAGTTAGCAGAACAGATCCAGCAACTGGGCCAGATAGGTTCTAGGGATGGGGGTGGGAGGAAGGGTTTGAGGCCACAGAGGGGCCTGAGCCCATGGAAATAGATTGGGAGCCTATGGAGATTAACTCTGTGGAGTTGATGGACAAGAGGAAGAGTCTGGGTAGAAAGACTCAGGTTTATGAAGATGAAAGATGGAAAACCATTCAGGCGACACAGAAATAAATCTAGGCCAAACAATAGTATAGTTGAAATTTTACTAGAAATCTCATTAGCCACTAGAGGCCAATAAAAAGCACTCCATGCTTTGGAGTTTGTGAACATCAATGTCTGCCTATTGCCAGTCAGCAGTATCTGTGGTGCTTATGTGCCAGTCTATTCAAATTAATCGGAAATTTAACCAGCATCATCCTTACTCGAGTGCAAATGAGTAGGACAATCAGATGAGTTATTGCAGTGCCTGCAGCTGCTTATTTAACAAATGAGGATTCAGGCAAATTAAAATTTATAATGCACTATTCACATTAAACAATTCATTCTATAAACAAGCATCTTTATACAACTGGGAAGTATTTAAATTTTAAACACATTAGAGTTGGTTAACACAGGGGAAGGTCCAGATTAACAGCTTGTTTGACTGCTGCAGTTCTCATTCTACAGCAGCTACAGACCCACAAACCTCAAAAAGAGCATGAATTCTGGTCGATTTTGTTTCCGAAACACAAATCTGTGTAAAAATTATAGGTTTTAGACACATCCTTATGGGATGCCAGCTATATCACATCTGTGATGAATGCAGCCTCTCCTATATTTTGAGATACACAGATATGCATACATTTCAACACTGTTCAGTTTATTCTTGCATCAGTACTAGCTCTCCCCCAAAACTATTAGCGATGCTACTTCTCAATGCTTACTCTGTAGGGGGTTTAAATTTAGTCTCCTATCAAATGTCACGGTTTATTTGGTTTCAACAGTAGTTACTTTGTGTGGAAACTCTTCAAGTTTCTCAATTTAAATCAAAATATCCTTTTTCATTTGTTACTTACTTACTGTGCAATCTGATGCTTAACAATGTCCCTGATGGACCCATACTGCACTTTTACTGTACTGTAACATTTTATTCTGCCGTGTTTATATTTTACCTTGTACCTCCTCAATACACTGTCACAATCAATTGATATGTATGGACAGTAAGACAAGGTTTTCAAAACAATTTAGTATCCATTAACATGCTTTCTTTTGGCAAAACAAGAATTCAGTTTTACAATTTTGTTTGGAAAGTCAGAATGGTCCAGTGAACAAATGCAACATTTCAAGCTTCCTTTCTACTTCAATATTCTTTCTACAATGGAGTGTCTAAATGTTCAATTGTCCTGTATCTCCTGACGGAAGAACTAATAAAGCAAGAAATGCCAAAGATTCTAATATCACAAGTGTTTTAGTACATGATATTAATGGGCAAACACATTAAAAAAAAACTTACTATGTCCATAACAGTCAAAACTAAACTTGAAGAAACAGAAATACGTTTTTTTTATTTTGAACGCACTCGAATTCGAAAATCAATTAATCAGGATTTGCTGAACCTGTCAATTATACCAACAGGGCATCGTGTTTTTGCCATTAATAAGTGGACTGGTAACACGCTTTCATTTTATAAGTTTGCGAAGACATCGGAAAAATTTGTACGATGCCTATGATCAAATCCTAAAGCTATTTTCTTTCGGTTTGATACAAAATTCTCCATGAATATTTTCTGATCAAAACTGCATTATTGTTCGGTGATGGTTTGTCTTGTTTCAATCATTGAACTCCATTTGGATGTCCTCACAACAATTGCAGGATTGGACGTTTATAGGTTTACGATCTATTTGCTATGCTTAGCAAACAGGAAGACTAAACACTGCAGCTAAAAATAGTGTTTCTTTGTATTCTGTGTATAAAAAGAGCAGATACAGTACATTCAGCGCTTCGGTGTTTCAGATGGAAAAAGTGAAGATATGGAAGGGAACCTTCTTACAATCAAGCCGTTCGAAATCACCCTCTGGTCGGTACGTTTGCACAGCTTTATCAACCAATGAAAGGGAGGGAAGGCACGAGTTTGTTCCAGCCTATATTGCTAGCGACCATACAAAGACAAGAAAACTCTTCAAAACACACAAAATTTTAACAGGAGTTCAGCTGGTCAGTTCTGGGAGTGTATATTCCAACACGTGCCATTCTGGGCCACAAGGAATTTGTGTATTTTAAAACGTCTTTTAAAATGATGCAAGGGTGATGGGAAGGGGGAGGGGCAATGGATAATTTACTAAAACGGAATACAAATAAAATACAAGATCAGCCAAGTACTTGCTAGCACCCAAGTAGGGCAGCCCAAGAAGAAGAAACCTCTGTCGACTGTGCATTGTTTGTTGTGAGTGTTCACCGGGAACCGTACAGTGCAGCTCATCTGTTATCTGCTTATGTCTATAAGAATGTGAACACAAACTCAGCACACTACGGATTATTCCCCGAGTCTTACCTTGGAATCGGAAGACAAGTGTTGTCGTCGGACTGAAGGTGGGAAAACGAGGTGGCGAAGAGTGGGATTAAAAATAAACCTAAGCGTTTGAAAGCCTCGTCAGACTGTCCCTCTCGGTGTCCAACAGTCGAGCCCGTGCTGCTGGTGAATGTCCAGCTGAAGCTCGAGCCTCTGCTCTCCGGCTGCCTGGCTCACGCGAGCGGTGGTGTCCGGTTCCTGCGGGCTATTGCGCTCCACGTCCAGTGTCCTATCGGGCTACTTGATCCCACTCTCAAGTGAAGGCAGTGTTGCTAAGGAAGGTCAGGTTCCTGGGCAATGCGACAGTCTCCTGCCGCTCTCTGTATTTACAGCCCCATTTCTAGCCTGGCAAGGTGCCGTACATTTATCTGTCTCCCTCTGACAGCTCCATCTGGTTTTCCGCATGCATTTGAATGAAGTGCAAAGTGTAGTACCAGTAACATGCGCAAAGGCATTGAAAAGGGGCGTAGCTTTGCAATTAACTCGCCCTGGGTTCCGCTACGCTGATTACGTCAGCGGCTGCTGCCCGTTTTTTGGCAGGTAAGTCGTCTATTTATGTGTAAATACGAACACTCTGTGGTGAAACCTCAAGATCGTCATGTTGTACTATAATTTTGCCAGGATAATGTGTTTTGATGAAGAATGCTAAATAAACGTTGATTAATTGCCGCACCCAAAGAATTAGGATTGGGGTGTAAATTCTGACGTCCCTACCAAACTGTTCCTCTGGTAAAGTAAGTTGGAAGGCCATAAGACTTTTGCTTGACCAACAAGGGGAGATTCTGAGTTATAGGATTAGCTCATTATTGACAGCAACGTCCATGCCTATCCAATTTGTATTCTCAGAAAAATAGACTTGCCTCCACAAATGCTGTTTAACTCATTGTTCTTCCATCCCTTCACTTTTTCATTGAAAATCCATGTCCACCCACAGTGCCCTTCCAGAAGATTTACCCATTAGTTGAGTTCTGAGTTTGTCCTCACCTGCCTATTATCTTTCATTTAATACGGTGATATCGATGTCAAAGCATCTGGAGACCTTGGGCTGTGGCAGCAGAGCAAAATGCAAGTCTGTACACTGCTCTCTGGAGCAAAAAGTAAACTGCAGGATGGATCCAGTGGGTGGAGCAGCAGCTGGAAAGGCCATGGTATGGTTAACATTTCTGGTCAAAAGCCTGCATCAGGACAGTCGCTGCTCAGACTATCTGCCGCCACGAAGCTAATCTACAGCTCAAGTGGTAAATCATTCATCGTAAATCACCTACTCTCTAAGATTAATAGCACTCCAGCTGCAGTCACCAGCTACAGAAAACAGCTTGGTGCTTGGGGTCCAGACATGTGGAAAGGTTGTTATTGTCAACTTGTTACCTGAAGCAAAGCTTAGTTAATACACTGAAGATAAAGGTCATCCACCACCTGTCCCTGCTGTACAGCATCACCCTCTGACAATAAAGCTCAGTGGAATACATAGACCAAACAGTGGTTCAATTCACTAAAACCATCAATGCTGCAGTGAAGTCGTTAGCCTTCTAAAGAAACGGCTGCTTGGAGACCAAGACTTCAAACCCAGCACAACGCTCCTGTTGTGCTGTGCAGAAATGGTTTTAATTATGTTCATATAATGAGTTGCTTAATAGCAAGCACTGTAAAACACTGGAGTGGATGTCATATGGTCCTATAGGTTATGAGGAGAAGGCAGGAAAATGGGGTTGAGAGGGGAAATGGATCAACCATAATGAAATGGCAGAGCAGAGTTGATGGTTCGAATGGCCTGGTTCTGCTCCTGTGTCTTATGGTCTTGTAATGAACCCATCCATACGATCTCTAATATTCTCGAAATCTGTTGACTGATAAGCAAACCAGCATCAGCAAAATCTGCCACACCAACACCCCCCAGCATTAAGGTGACAATTGCAGTCAGTTGCTTCCTATGGCCTGGTCTTCTTTGCATGCCTGACACCAGACTGTTAATATTGACAGTCTACTCTGAACTCTGGAAATATTACCAGATGGACAAATAAATAATTACAGGATATTCGTAAAGTCCAATTGAAAAAGTGCAAGATCCCTGTTGAGTGATGAGAATCCCTGTCAGGTGACCATGCAAAATAGAGAAGGAACATTGAATAGGGCATTTGGAGCTTGAGAGCCCACAGAAGCCTAGCATAAATGTTTGAGGGAGTATTGCACCTCCCAACAGGTACATCTACCCAACCCATCTGTGACAGAATCTGGAGACACAAAAGACTGCTGTTGCTGGAATCTGGAGCAAAAAAAAACTATGGATGTGATGCATGATTTTGGCCAGAACCATCAACAATTCTATTCCTCCCACAGATTTTGTTCAACCACTGAGCTCCTTGTGTCCTTGAGCAATCCACTTAACCACATATTGCTCTAGTGTCTGTGCGAGGAGTGGTGCCCCACACAGACTTCCAATCTGCACCTTGTGAGGCATGAAAATGCCCGATGCAGGCCTCTCTTGGTCTGAGTCGATGCCCCCCCCCCCACTGAGTTCCTCTAGCAGATTGTTTATCGTGACAAAATCCATTGGTCCCACAGGCAGGTGAGGAGGCCCAGTGACTGGAATTAAATAACCAGGGGTGATGGCCTGGGAGGGAACACTAATGCTGGTCAGACATCTCAGAGTTAATGGAACTGGAATGGATACAAGTCACACTTGATCCTAAAGAACTACCCAAGCAGAATGTTGAAGTATGAATCAGTTCCCCTAAAATAATTGCTGTTGATGTACGTTACACCTTATCTACAACTAAAAATAAGGAATCTTTCAGGAAGAGGCACTTTAGAAAATGCATTTATTCATACAATTATAATATTATTATCCTCTTCTGAGTCCTATGCTTGAACAAAATTAACACATTTTACGTAAATTCTTAAATTAGCCTACAGATTTGGAAGAGCGCAATGAAAGGGATCTTTTAAAAACTCGTTATTGAATTGTTTTTCTAGTTCCTCTAAAAATTAAGTGACAATGCAAGAATGTAACTAAGGTAACAGCTCAATAAGTACAATGACTCAATAAACTCTCCAACTCAGCTTTAACAATAAGTACTCCTGTTTGAGTACTGTTGGGGGGGAACGACCTACCCGGCGGAACCAACAGTGGCCGCACCTCTGGCACAGGGTCTGGCCCTGTGGCTCAGAAGGGTAGGGAAAGGAAGAAGGCTGCAGTAATAGGGGACTCTATAGTTAGGGGGTCAGACAAGCAAACCTGTGGACGTAGGAAAGAAACACGGATAGTAGTTTGCCTCCCAGGTGCCAGGATCCAGGATGTTTCTGATCGCATCCACAATTTCCTGAAGTGGGAAGGTGAACAGCCAGAGGTCGTGGTACATATTGGTACCGACGACATAGGTAGGAAAAGGGAGGAGGTCGTGAAAACAGACTACAGAGAGTTAGGAAGGAAGTTGAGAAGCAGGAACTCAAAGGTAGTAATCTCGGGATTACTGCCTGTGCCACGTGACAGTGAGTATAGCAATAGAATGAGGTGGAGGATAAATGCGTGGCTCAGGGATTGGAGCAGGGGGCAGGGATTCAGATTTCTGGATCATTGAGACCTCTTTTGGGGCAGGCATGACCTGTACAAAAAGGACGGGTTTCACTTGAATCCGAGGAGGACAAATATCCTGGCAGGGAGGTTTGCTGAGGCTATTGGTGAGAGTTTAAACAGGAATTGCTGGCAGGTGGGAACCAAACGGAAGAGACCGAAGAAGGGGCTGTTGGCTCACAAATAGAGAAAACTTGGAGACAGTGCGAGAGGGAGGATAGGCAGTTGATAGAGAAGGGACGCGCTCAGACTGATGATTTGAGATGTGTCTATTTTAATGCAAGAAGCATAATGAACAAAGCTTAGAGTGTGGATCAGTAATTGGAGCTATGATGCTGTGGCCATTACAGAGACTTAGGTGGTTCAGGGACAGGAATGGCTATTCAGAGTGCCAAGCTTTTCATGTTTCAGAAAGGACAGGGAGGGAGGCAAAAGAGGTGGGGGCGTGGCACTGCTGATCAGAGATAGTGTCACGGCTGCAGAAAAGGAGGAAGTCATGGAAGGATTGTCTACTGAGACTCTGTGCGTGGAAGTTAGAAACAGGAAGAGGTCAATAACTCTACTGGGTGTCTTTTATAGACCTCCCAACAGTAACAAGGACATAGAGGAGCAGATAGGGATGCATATTCTGGAAAGGTGTAATAATAACAGGGTTGTCGAGGTGGAAGATTTCAATTTCCCAAATATTCATTGGCATCTCCCTAGAGCAAGGGGTTAGATGGGTTGGAGTTTTTTTGGTGTGTTCGGGAAGGTTTGCTGACACAATATGTAGAAAAGCCTACAAGAGGAGAAGCTGGTATTGGGAAATGAACCTGGTCAGGTCTGTCAGTGGGAGAGCATTTTGGAGATAGTGATCACAATTTGAAGGAACAGACAAGCTAGGAAAGTGTTTAATTGGAGTAAGGGAAATATGAAGCTATCAGGCAGGAACTTGGAAGCATAAATTGGGAACAGATGTTTCCAGGGAAAACTATGACAGAAATGCTGCAAATGTTCAGGGGATATTTGCATGGTGTTCTGCATAGGTACGTTCTAATGAGACAGGGAAAGGATGGTAGGGTACAGGAACTGTGGCGTCCGAAGGCTGTTGAAAATCTAGTCAAGACGAAACGAAAAGCTTCCAAAAAGTTCAAAAAACTAGGTAAAGATAGAGATCTAGAAGATTAACAGGCTAGCAGGAAGGAGCTTAAGAATGAAATTAGGAGAGCCAGAAGGGGCCATGAGAAAGCCTTGGTGAGCAAGATTAAAGAAAATCCCAAGGCATTCTACAAGTACGTGAAGAGCAAGAGGATAAGATGTGAGAGAATAGGACCAATCAGGCGTGATAGTGGAAAAGTGTGTATGAAACTGGAGGAGAAAGCAGAGATAATTAATAAATACTTTGCTTTAGTATTCATTACAGAACAGAATCTTGGCGATTGCAGGGATGACTTACAACAGATTGAAAAGCTTGAGCATATAGACATTAAGAAAGAGGATGTGCTGGAGCTTTTGGAAAACATCAAGTTAGGTAAGTCTCTGGGACCAGACGGGATGTACCCCAGACTACTGTGGAAAGTGAGGGAGGAGATTGCTGAGCCTCTGGCAATGATCTTTGCATCATCAATGGGGATCGGAGAGGTTGAAGATGATTGGAGGGTTGCAGGTGTTGTTCCCTTGTTCAAGAGAGTAGAGATAGCCCAGGAAATTATAGACTAGTGAGTCTTACTTCAGTTGTTGATAAGAAGATCCCGAGAGGCAGGATTTATGAACATTTAGAGAGGCATAATATGATTAGGAATGGTCAGCATGGCTTTGTCAAAAGCAGGTCTTGCCTTATAAGCCTGATTGAATTCTTTTGAGGATGTGACTAAACACATTGATGAAGGTAGAGGAGTAGATGTAGTGTGCATGGATTTTAGCAAAGCCCATGCAAGGCTTATTGAGAAAGTAAGGAGACATGGGATCCAAGGGGACATTGCTTTGTGGATCCTGAATTGGCTTGCCCACAGAAGGCAAAGAGTGGTTGTAGATGGGTCATATTCTGCATGGAGGCCGGTGACCAGTGGTGTGCCTCAGGGATCTGTTCTGGGACCCCACTCTTGGTGATTTTTATAAATGACCTAGATGAGGAAGTGAAGGGATGGGTTAGTAAATGCTGATGACACAAAGGTTGGGGGTGTTGTGGATAGTGTGGAGGGCTGTCAGAGCTTACAGTGGGACATTGATAGGATGCAAAACTGGGTTGAGAAGTGGCAGATGGTGTTCAACCCAGATAAGTGTGAGGTGGTTCATTTTTTTATAGGTCAAATATGATGGCAGAATATAATATTAATGGTAATACTCTTGGCAGTGTAGAGGATCAGAGGGACCTTGGGGTCCGAGTCCACTCAAAGCTGCTGCACTGGTTGACTCTGTGGTTAAGAAGGCAAACAGTGCATTGGCCTTCATCAACCATGGGATTGAGTTTAAGAGCCAAGAGGTAATGTTGCAGCTATATAGGAACCTGGTCAGACCCCCCCTTGGAGTACAGTGCTCAGTTCTGTTCACCTCACTACAGAAAGGATGTGGAAACTATAAAAAGAGTGTAGAGGAGATTTACAAGGATGTTGCCTGGATTGGGGAGCATGCCTGGTGAGAATAGTTTGAGTGAACTCGGCCTTCTCTCCTTGGACCGGCGGAGGATGTGTGGATAGTCAGAGGCTTTTTCCCAGGGCTGAAATGGCTAGCACGGGAGGGCACAGTTTTAAGGTGCTTGGAAGTAGGTACAGAGGAGATGTCAGGGGTAAGTTTTTTTTACACAGAGTGTGGTGAGTGCGTGGAATGGGCTGCCAGCGATGGTGGTGGAGCGTCTTTTAAGAGGCTGCTGGATAGGTACATGGAGCTTAGAAAAATGGGTAAGCCTAGGTAATTTCTAAGATAAGGACAGCATTGTGGGCTGAATGGCCTGTATTGTCCTGTAGGTTTTCTATATTTCTAACTATAAACAACATAGGAATGTCCTGAAATTAAGATATATGCTAAAGAAACAGGTTTTCTCGTACCTTTAAAATGTGACTTTTGGTGTCACAGTTGGATATAATACTTCGTCATTTCTAAATGATACCGTATACAAAATGCAATACAGTAATAAGAAATTTGATATGGTTAAGATTTCTGAAATAAGATTTTCTATGAAATAGCAGCAATTGCTATGTGAAATATCCCTTTTCACACCACAACAATTTAATGTTATGATGTACTCCTTGTTGTAATGTCAGTAAGGCAGAGCAATTTTACATGCAATATGGTTCTCTAAATAGCGAGAAAATAAAAGGCAAGAATATGTAGCTTTTGTTTCTGGTTGAAGAATGGATATTTGATAGAACATCAGAATTCAGATTGTATCATGGGACCATTCACATCACCTAATGTACGAGTTAAACTTGTCATTTGGAAGACTGCCTCCAATAATGTAGTGTACCCTCAATACTGAAGTGTTGCCATTAGATTGTCTGCTTGAATCAATGGAGTGGGGTGATCTCTATGTGCATTTAGCTGTGGCAATCAAGTTGAGCTAAATGGCCTGTTTTCATGCTCTATGTAGCACACGGGTGATAAATGACAAGGTCTACAGTAAGATGGCGTCATGCTCATCACAGGAGCCGCTCCGAGTCCACTCAACGGTGTATTCAAAGATACAAAGATTCACAGATTTTATTATCAAAGTATGTTTGCAGTATACAACCCTGAGGTTTGATTGATCTAAGTGCTGGGCCAATTTGGAGAGGTTGGGTACGGGCTGGAAGGTGGTGGCAGGGTCCAGGGCCCAGATCCTAGTGTGAGGGGTAACCCGGTGCTTGGACAGTTTAAACACTGGGCCAGATGGACTGAAAAGGCTGGGTGTCGGGGAAGGTTGAGCCAGTTCTGCTTGCTGCTCTGCAGTATTTATTCTGCTGTCTGTGGCACTGAGGCTGAGGATGTGGCCTGCTCAGGCTCTTCTGGGCTTCGTGTCTGCAGGTTTCATGAAGATTTGCCCTGCTGTGTGTTGAATTGAGGTTGAGGATGTGGCCTGCTCTGTGTCTATGGACTCACTTTTGTCCTGGATGCCATTGGTTGATTTTATTGTTTGCATGATTTGTGTTTTTTCCCTCTCTCTCTGCACATTGGGTGTTGGTGAGTCATTTTTTTAAAATGGGTCTTTTTGTGGTTCTTGTTTTGTGGCTGTCTGTAAGGAGACAAATCTCAAGATTATACAACTTGTACATACTTTGATAGTAAATGTACTTTGAACTTTGAAAACCATGGAACCATTCAAAGAAACTCCCTCCACACACAAAAAAAAATCATGTAAATGGCAAAAAACACAGAATATAAAACTCAAAATCAAAAGAATGCAGGCATATTCGGTTCAGCTCAGTTCTAGTTAAATCTAGCGCTGTGTTATTCATTATCTGCAGGCCGCCCCTATCAAAATTGCCGAAAATAGCAACAAAAGTAAGGAGTAACTAGAAACCAGAAACACATCATAATATGAACTACGGAGTCCAATCCTTAAATCACGTCGATTAAGCCTTGCCTAAGACCTAGGACTCTGGCACCATCCTCCGACAGCATCGAGGGAGAGAGAGGGACCATTCAAGCGCAGGGACCTTCCTCTGGGAGCAGTGAGCAAGAGGGAGAGAGAGACCACATGCAGACACCTTCCTTTGGCAGCAGTAGGCGCTGTTGGTAGACAGAGCCGAACACCCGCTTGCCTTCTGCTCTCACCTCGATGATTTCAATCTTCCTCAATGCTTTAATCAGTGAGATCAGTGAGAAATAGAGTCAATTATGGGCTCACACCCCATCTCCAGGCTTCTTGGCCTAAAGTCTGCACCCCTCACCAACCTCCTCCGAGACAGCAAAGCGCCAGATTGCTCAATCAGCCTAATAACACACCACCAAAATGTTGATCACAGGCTCCAACTGTGGCAGAAACACATTTTGAAAGAAAATTAAGATGTGAAAGAAGTAGTTTCTTTAACCGTCCATGGTTGTGTTGTTCGCTAGCGTCATCTTCTCCTAGAGTTTGTTCATCTTGTAGTCTTTTTTTTACTACGATTGCAAGTCACTGCTGGGTACCAAGAACATCAAGTCCTGCAGGACTATCCCATCAGTGAGTTGCTCGATAGCGATGGAGCTGGAGTTATTGCGTAACATTGTGTTGTCAGCTGGAATTATTGCGTACCATTGGATGGTGCATGCTCCAAAAAGTTTGAGATGAAAGTTTTCCTTCCCTTAGATGAGTTGCCGACCACATCTGCCTGAAGCAACTGGTTTTAAGACACCAGTAACTCACTTTCACCCCTTTTCCTGTCAATAGAGCAGGTCTGCCAGGCTTGGTAGCTAAGCCACACATGGCCAGGAGCTGAACTTGGTCGTTTGAGGCCATTTGAGGTGCACACCATTGGAAACAGTTAATGAGTAGTGTGAACTTATCCCCACTACCCCCTCCCCTAGCTAAAACAACCTTAAGGAACCCATCATACACATAAAATCATCTGGGATAAATCATTCTCCAATCATTAGATTGTCATTGATAATTTAAACCATTTATGTACAATTGCAAATGATGTTGAATTACAGTTCATGCTCAATCTGCTGAGACATTACAAAAAAATATGGCATTGTGTAAACAGAGCACGACAACCCATTAGAAAATGCTTGGTTTCATCTGATTTTTAAGAACTGTGTAAACAAAGCAAATTATAGTGCACTACAATTGGATTCAATACTGATGGATACAGTTCATAAGAACATCAAGAACATTCTCAACATATGGCTCTTGCTGTTTGTAAAACATGCATGCAGGCATCAGGTGTAACTAGAATCAGACATAACTCTATTGCCTTTAACAACATAAATTCACATTCTTATAATATTTTAAGGGCATATAGCTGTTGTCAAGCAGATGAGCTTAGACCATGGATCAGTACATGGAGCTATGATGTTGTGGCCATTACAGAGACTTGGATGGCTCAGGGGCAGGAATGGTTACTTAGAGTGTCAAACTTTAGATGCTTCAGGAAGGACAGGGAGGGAGGCAAAAGAGGTGGGGGCATGGCACTGCTGATCATAGATAGTGCCACAGCTGCTGAAAAGGAGGAAGTCATGAAGGGATTGTCTGTGAGTCTCTGTGGGTGGAAGTTAGAAACAGGAAGGGGTCAATAACTTTACTGGGTGTTTTTTATAGACCACCCAATAGTAACAGGGACATCGAGGAGCAGATAAGGAGACAGATTCTGGAAAGGTGTAATAGTAACAGGGTTGACGTGGTGGGAGATTTTAATTTCCCCAATATTGATTGGTATCTCCCCTAGAGCAAGGGGTTTAGATGGGGTGGAGTGTGTTAGGTGTGTTCAGGAAGGTTCCTGACACAATATGTAGATAAGCCTACAAAAGGAGAGGCTGTACTTGATCTGGTATTGAGAAATGAACCTGGTCAGGTGTCAGGTCTCTCAATGGGAGAGCATATTGGAGATCGTGAACACAATTTTATCTCCTTTACCATAGTATTGGAGAGGGATAGGAACAGACAAGTTAGGTCTGTTAATTGACGTAAAGGGAAATATGAAGCTATCAGCAGGAACTTGGAAGCATAAATTGGGAACATATATTCTCAGGGAAATATATGGCAGAAATGTGGCAAATGTTCAAGAGATATTTGCATGGCCTTCTGCAAAGGTACATTTCAATGAGACAGAGAAAGGTCGTAGGGTACAGGAACTGTGGTATACAAAGGCTGTTGAAAATCTAGTCAAGAAGAAAAGAAAAGCTTACGAAAGGTTCAAAAAACTAGGTAATGATAAGAATCTAGAAGATTATAAGGCTAGCAGGAAGGAGCTTAAGAATGAAATTAGGAGAGCCAGAAGGGGCCATGAGAAGGCCTAGGTGAGCAGGATTAAAGAAAACCCCAAGGCATTCTACAAATATATGAAGAGCAAGAAGATAAGATGTGAGAGAATAGAACCAATCGAGTGTGACAGTGGAAAAGTGTATACGGAACCAGAGGAGATGGCAAAGATATTTACAATAGACAAGAGGTGCAGAAGTAGACCATTCGGCCCTTCGAGCCTGCACCGCCATTCTGAGATCATGGCTGATCATCTACTATCAATACCCGGTTCCTGCCTTGTCCCCATAACCCTTGATTCCCCTATCCATAAGATACCTATCTAGCTCCTTCTTGAAAGCATCCAGAGAATTGGCCTCCACTGCCTTCTGAGGCAGCGCGTTCCACACCTCCACAACTCTCTGGGAGAAGAAGTTCCTCCTCAACTCTGTCCTAAATGACCTGCCCCTTATTCTTAAACCATGCCCTCTGGTACTGGACTCTCCCAGCATCTGGAACATATTTCCTGCCTCTATCTTGTCCAATCCCTTAATAATCTTATATGTCTCAATCAGATCCCCCCTCAATCTCCTTAATTCCAGCATGTACAAGCCGAGTCTCTCTAACCTCTCTGCGTAAGACAGTCCGGACATCCCAGGAATTAACCTAGTGAACCTATTTAATTAATATTTAATTAATACTTTGCTTCAGTATTCACTATGGAACAGGATTTTGGTGGGTGTAGGGATGACTTACAGTGGATTGAAAAGCTTGAGTATATAGACATTAAGAAAGTAGATGTGCTGGAGCTTTGGAAAGCATCAAGTTGAATAAGTCTCCGGGACCAGAAGAGATGTACCCCAAGCTACTGTGGGAGGCAAGGGAGGAGATCTTTGCATCATCAATGGGGACGGGAGATGTTCCAGAGGATTGGAGGGATGCAGATGCTGTTCCCTTATTCAAGAACGGGATTAGAGATAGCCCAGGAAATTATAGACCAGTGAGTCTTACTTCAGTTGTAGGTAAGTTGATGGAAAGGATCCTGAGAGGCAGGATTTATGAACATTTGGAGAGGCATAATATGATTTGGAATAGTCAGCATAGCTTTGTCAAAGGCAGGTCATGCCTTACAAGCCTGATTGAATTTTTTGAGGATGTGACTAAACACGTTGATGAAGGTAAAGCAGTAGATGTAGTGTATATGGATTTCAGCAAGGCATTTGATAAGATACCCCATGCAAGGCTTATTGAGAAAGTAAAGAGGCATGGGATCGAAGGGGACCTTGCTTTGTGGATCCAGAACGGGCTTGCCCACAGAAGGCAAAGAGTGGTTGTAGATGGGTCATATTCTGCATGGAAGTCGGTGACCAGTGGTGTGCCTCAGGGATCTGTTCTGGGGTCCCTCCTCTTCGTGATTTTTATAAATGACCTGGATGAGGAAATGGAGGGATGGATTAGTAAATTTCCTGATGACATAAAGGTTGGAGGTGTTGTGGATAGTGTGGGGGGCTGTCAGAGATTTCTAAAGTAAGTACATGTTCGGCACAGCATTTTGGGCCAAAAGGCCTATGTTGTGCTGTAGGTTTTCTATGTTTCTATGTTTCTGAGTCATTGTGAGAAACTCCATGGGAGCTGGATACAATTTTATCCTAAAAAGATTAGCCTTAAAAAGTCAAGGGTGAACGAGAAGAGATATAAAATGCGAGCAAGTCTAGAGAATAGAACTGAAGGAAATTAATGGAATATCCAGAGCAGCAGCAAGGGTAGGTATAATGAAGAACGAGTACAGGATAAGAGCATCATTAATTAAGTTATTGTTTATAGAAATTGGAAGGTAACATGGAATAAATTGAAAAACTGTTTCTGAAGGTTATGGATAAAGATTTTGTTGGCAATATGAATAAAGTGAAGTAAAACTCAACTGTATTGTGTTTAGACTGATGTTTATGTCAAATGGGAGAGAATGAGTGTGGATGACTTATAAAGTTATACATTTATGTAATTGCAGACATAGTATTTGGTCATACAAATTAAAAGCAAAAGACCAGAACTTCACACCTTCAATGAACAGAGACCAAATAGTCTTGTTTACAGCAATTCTCTGCAGCAGAAAATTTGAAAAAGTTCTCCCTTGACTCCACTCACTTCCTCTAAGTGAAAGGTTTCACTATAGAAATCCATGCAGATCCTAGCTAGACTTCCTCTTGTAATTTATGGAACATGCTTTATTCCAGTCCTAGGATTCCATCTCCCCTCTTCATCAACCTCACTCCTTTTTCCAGTACATTCATATTCTGACCTCCAATTGGAAATTTCCATCCAAATTTCACTGCTTTTTGTCAAATTCTTTGCTTCCTTGAGTTACACTACTGAATTACATTTTAATGATAGAGGCCTTAATCTTTCTGAACATTTTTTCCACAATTCTGAATGAAAGGCTCCTCCTCCCTCCATAAGAAATGGATTCCTTTCATACTCACTACAATCTCATCAACTTCCACGTTCTACAGATCACCATCCACAGAACACGCCTTCATCCCTTTAAAGGATTCCGAAGGCTCTCTTCGTGATATCCTTCAGTCTTAAATGCACTCCTTGACCAGCATCCCTGCAGACTCCAGGCAGAAAATTGCAAAGCCACACAAAGTTTTGAGTGGAAGCATTTCTTTTTGTTTCAGTCCTAGACTATCAACTCCTTATCCTGAGAGCAGATTCTTAACTCTCCGATCGGGATAATAGTCTTTTAAAATCAACTTTGCCAACTTTATGAAGTTCGCAAAGGTTACTTTTTAAGTCTTTCTAAGCCACATATTTCTTATATACCAGAAATCAATCTCTTTGTCACACGCATCCTAATGCAAGAACAACCTTCTTCACCGTAAGTTTACTGGGCAAGGCAGTCCAGATGTGTTACCTCAGACATTCTAAAAAGATTTGCTTTTCTAAGCTAACATGTGTGTAAGGTGGTAAATGTGGTCTAATCATGGGAATAGTATCCAGAAACATTGGCTGGAAGACAAGAGTTTAAATCCCTAGAGAATATAAATTGAAAGTATTAAATTGGAATGAAAAGCTGTTAGCAACAATGCTGACCATAAAGCTATTGTTATAAAAGAAAATTACTGGCCTTTCCCAATTTGGCTGATTTGTCACCCTAAATTCAAATTGGTTCACTCTGACCTGGCCCAGCAAGCCAGTTAGTTGAGGGGCAATTAAAAATGTCAATAATAGACAATAGACAATAGGTGCAGGAGTAGGCCATTTGGCCCTTCGAGCCAGCACCACCATTCACTGTGATCATGGCTGATCATCCACGATCAGTATCCATTTCTTGCCTTCTCCCCATAACCTTTGATTCCGCTATCTTTAAGTGCTCTATCCATCTCTTTCTTGAAAGCATCCAAAGACTTGGCCTCCACAGCCTTCTGGGGCAGAGCATTCCATATATCCACCACTCTCTGGGTGAAAAAGTTTTTCCTCAACTCCGTTCTAAATGGCCTACCCCTTATTCTTAAACTGTGGCCTCTGGTTCTGGACTCATCCATCAGCGGGAACATGCTTCCTGCCTCCAGCGTGTCCAATCCCTTAATAATCTTATATGTTTCAATAAGATCCCCTCTCAGCCTTCTAAATTCCAGAGTATACAAGCCTAGTCACTCCAATCTTTCGACATATGACAGTCCCGCCATCCCGGGAATTAACCTTGTGAACCTATGCTGCACTCCCTCAATAGCAAGAATGTTCTTCCTCAAATTTGGAGACCAAAACTGCACACAGTACTCCAGGTGTGGTCTCACCAGGGCCTTGTACAGCTGCAGAAGGACATCTTTGCTCTTATACTCAATTCCCCTTGTTATAAAGGCCAGCATGCCATTAGCTTTCTTCACTGCCTGCTGTACTTGCATGCTTGCTTTCTTTGACTGATGTACAAGAACACCTAGATCTCGTTGTACTTCCCCTTTTCCTAACTTGATTCCATTTAGATAATAATCTGCCTTCCTGTTCTTACCACCAAAGTGGATAATCTCACATTTATCCACATTAAACTGCATCTGCCCACTCACCCAGGCTGTCCAAGTCAACCTGCATTCTCATAACATCCTCCTCACATTTCACACTGCCACCCAGCTTTGTGTCATTGGCAAATTTGCTAATGTTACTTTTAATTCCATCATCTAAATCATTAATATATGTTGTAAACAGCTGCGGTCCCAGCACTGAACCCTGCGGTACCCCATTGGTCACCGCCTGCCATTCCGAAAGGGACCCGTTAATCGCTACTCTTTGTTGTCTGTCAGCCAGCCAATTTTCCATCCATGTCAGTACTCTGCCCCCAATACCATGTGCCCTAATTCTGCCCACTAATCTCCTATGTGGGACTTCATCAAAGGGTTTCCGAAAGTCCAGGTGTACTATATCCACTGGCTCTCCCTTGTCCATTTTCATAGTTACATCCTAAGGTCCAGAATAGCCAACATTAATTGATCACTCATGATTTTTTAAAGCTCCGCTTTTCCTTTCTTTCAGCTAAATTAATAACTTCACACTCTTGCCAACATGGTTAATCTGCCAACTTGTTGTACAATCAAATAATTGGTCTATATCTATTTGCAACCTTTTTGAAGCATCCACAGAAACTCCATAACAATTTTGTCATGCATTCATAGTAAATCTGGGACTTTTGGTCCCTTCGTCTAAGTCATAGGTGAAGAAGTATAGATAGTAAAGCATCAAGGCCTCTGATTTTTCAGCACTTACACTGTAATAAGTCATTTATCACTTCTAAATCTCTGTTTCCTGTCCTTTAACCAGTCTCCAATCCATATTATCCCATCTTATTCAAGGGACCTGTTCTTATATAATAGCATCTTATGTAGCAAATCATGAGATGTTCTGTGAAAATCCAAAGCAAGTAGTTCGGCCTTATATACATACTTAAATACTTAAACATAATTTCCTTGAATAACTGTCCAAAGGAAGACAGCACCTCACAAATTATCCACACTTCTGTCCCATCAGGCACCTCTGGCTCAACTGTGGCAGAGTAGACATTTGTTGCCACCCCTCTCAACTACTAAATTCATTCATCTTTAATGTCTTCAACTGTGAAGACACAATCTATTCATTTAATGTGTCTGTCATTCACATATTATTTATTATAATTGTACCAGTTTTCACCTCTAAGGAGTGAAATTTTACTTTCACCAATCCATTTCTTTTCGCAGACTTGTAAAAGCTCTACCATTATCTTCTTTTGCATTTTTGATAATTCTTTATTGATTTTTAAATATTTCACAACACTTTATGGTAAATTGTAAAGCTTTTGATTTAATTAAATACTGTGCTCAACTTCTCTAATTACTTGTGGATGTACCAATTTTCCATTAATTTATTCCTGAAAAGAAAATATATTCATTGGGATTTATGAATTTATCTCCTCTAATGTTTGCCATTATATTTCTTGATCATTTTACAATAAATCTCGGTAAGCTTGCCTCTCGCAACTCTACGTGACTTTGTCTAAATCTTAGAGTTAATTATACCAATTTCAAACCTAGTATAAAATTATACATCCTTTAAATTTGAGCAAATCTGGTGACCTTTTATTCAATATTTTGATTTGATTTGATTTATTACTCTTCCAATTATTTTTTTTTTCGAAGTTTTAGATTTGATCAGAAAGTCTTTCTTTTCTGCCTAGTCCCTTTTTTTTCTTTTTCTCGTATAGTGTAGTGGGTTTTTTTTTCTTCATTTAAAAATTTAGAGTTTTTTTTTCTCTCCATGAATTGATGAGGAAAATTAACTGTCTTTTTTATTATATACTACATATTAGCTTAATACTATGTATGATTTTGATAATGTCTATTTCACTTTCTGTTTGTATTGTGATTGATATATTTGAGATAATTCTCCTCTTGTTTTTATATATGCTCTTTTTAAATCAATAAAAAGATTAATAAACAAAAGAAAATTATGTTATAATTGAAACTATAATATTAACATAAATCTAAAGCTATCATAAAATTACTATGAATATAACAGCAGTCAAAGGCTGGTTGTTCAGTCGCAGTATCTGCTGGGAGTGATGTAAAGATGCCTTGATAAAATTAAGGACGGGAAATAAATGAGACAATTCTCTGTTAGCTGTAGTCATACCTACTACAAAGGAAGATGGCTGTGCTCATTGAAAGTAAAACATCCCAGCCCAGATCATTATTGTGGAGTTCATCTGCAAAGTGTTTAAGACCCAACCACCCTCAGCTATTTTATCAATGACCTTCTTTTCATCATAAGGTCAGAAGTGGTCCTTTTCATTTGTAATCACAAAATGTATTTTCCATTTGCAACTCTTCAACCTATTCAAGTATGGGTGGATAAATGTCAAATTCATTTACGAAACACAAGAACTAGGCAATGACTGGCCCTAACAAGAGAAGTTCTTATTAATCCAACTTGATATTCAAAGACATGCTTATCATTAGCTCCCACATATTAAAGTCCAATACATTAATAGGCTGGTAACCAAAATAATGTGGCCAAGATAATAGTTCAGAAGTTGGGTATGCAACAGAAATATCCCTGTACAAGCTATAAGTATGTTGGCATTCTCTTTATTACCTGGAATAGTGCAACGTAAACCTCGACCAAGAAGACTCTACTCCATGCAGGACTCACAACATGCTGGAGGAACTCAGCAGGACATGCATAGCTTGATTGACAGCCCATCATCACCTTAACTGTACTCTCACTCCACATAGGCTGCAGAACGTACCAAATGCTACATGTACTTCACCTACTAAGTAATTTTCTTTCAATATCGCATCCCAAACATCCCGAAGTACATGTAGTGAAAACGCAGGAACCACTACAATTACATTATGAATCTCTGATGGCGACAGATTACCCTCGGACTCACTTTGCTGCTTCTTCACAATTTCTTGATCAAAATGTGTAACTCCTTACCGAACAGCAATGGAAGAGAGCAGTTCCTTACCAAAGGCAGTTAAAGACAGGTAACAAATTTTGGCCTTGTCAGTTCTTCTCCTTGGGATCTTATATTCCCAAATTATTAATTGAGAGTGTATCATTATTAAAAAAAATGTTAAATAATGTCACCTATTGTGTAGGAAGAGTCATTTTCATTGTCGTCAACTTCTGTATCTAATTCTAATTAATCATTAAGTCTATTTTGATTGTCTTAAATCATAAACTATTGTAATCTGTGATGCTGATTTATTGAACTCAGTAGAAAAGAATAATTACATGCTTTGGAGCCCACTATTAGAAATGGGGCAATGAGCTATTTTTGTACAGTAGTACCGATACAATCCTTATGGAATCTTTTTTCAACTCCATGGGTGATAAATGCTGACAGGTCATATTAAGAGTTTCCATAACAAGCATATATTCTGCAAGAAGCAGCAATATATTAGTTAAAACTGACATTGGTGAATAGCTTTCTATTTCAGATGGTTCTGTGCTAACGTCACAGCTAAACCACTATTTAGATTTCCAAGATAACCTTAATTTAGGTAGAAAGTTTCAGCCAGAACCAGGTGCGAGCCTCATTAATATATGCAGATTGAGGTCAAATGACACAGTAAAAATATTTTTTCTTGTCTCTTTCCATATTGTAACTGTCAGCTCCACAATCTGTTCAAAACAGTGGGTGGACAAAGTCAGAAAAGAAGAATTTCTGTTACTGTGCTCTTGGCTAAACCCGAGCTTTAGGAAACATTCTGCCTGTATTACGTTGTATGCTTTGTGTTCCAGTTTACTTCAGTATTTTTGTACTGGCTGCATACTGTTGTGAAATGTGAAAGTGATCCTTGCAATGTTCCTGTGTGATGATTGTGGGCTTTTCTAACAGTTACACACCAGTTAGAAAACAAAGAGGAAGAAGATAACAGTTGTAGAAATAGGAATGGTTTCAGACCCTACCCCATGCAGTATACAGGGTAAGTAAATTAAATCTTCAATTCTGGCAGGCCTAGGGCTCTCTAAACAAACTGTTACAGAGTGTACAATAAGACCGGAAACCTGTTGTTAGGCTGAAGAGGTTCACCAGAATTTTGCCTGTGATGGAGCACTGTAGTTATAAGGAGAGAACACAGAACATAGAAATTTACAGCACATTACAGGCCCTTTGGCCCACAATGTTGTGCTGACCATGTAACCTATTCTAAAGACTGCCTAGAATTTCCCTAACACATAGCCCTCTATTTTTCTAAGCTCCATGTACCTATCTAAGAGGCTCTTAAAAGACCCTATTGTATCCGCTTCCTGCCAGCAGTGCATTCCATGCACCCACCACCTTCTGTGTGAAAATCTTACCTCTGACATCTCACGCAGTTTTAAGGTGCTTGGAAATAGGTACTATGCCCCCTGGATTGGATAGGCTGGGTTTATTCTCAAAATGCTGGAGAAACTCAGCAGGCCAGGCAGCATCTATGGAAAAGAGTATAGTCGACATTTCAGGCTGAGGTGCTGCCTGGCCTGCTGAGTTCCTCCAGCATTTTGTGTGTGTTGCTTGGATTTCCAGCATCTATAGATTTTCTCATGTCTGGATTTGTTCTCATTTGAATGCTGGAAACTGAAGGGCTACCATGTAGAGGTTTATGAAATTATGAGGGACATAGATAGGACATATACCCAGAATCTTCTCCCCTAGGCAGTGCAGTCTAAAGCAATAGGGTTTAAGGTGAGAGGGGAAAAATTTAAAGGTGGTCCAAGGGGTTAGTTTTTCACACAGAGTAGTGGTCATCTGGAAGAGCTTTCAAAGGAGGGGATAGAGGCAGACAGTATTACAATGTTTAAAAGACATTTGGTTAAGTACTTAGATAGGAAACAGACCTAATGCAAGGGTTTGGGAGTCAAAAGGGCCCATTTCTCTGCTGTCCATTTCATAATTCTGCAATTGCTTTTTGGAAAAGAAGGACATCCAAGACATCCTCTTTCCAGAATGCTCAAGGGGACACCAGTAACAATAGTCGGTCTCATTGGTGTTGTTGGTGTTATTGTATTATTGGTGTTGACATAAAGAATCTCTAGAACTCTGGCATTCACAAGTACTTGCACAATCAACAATCTTTCTCCAAGACCAGGAGGTCTATTAACTTAATCCAAGGTGTCTTATTGGATATCTCATATAGCACATGACATTTTGATTAAGGAAGGTATCCTCAGCAATAATCTATATAAGGTGTAGTTGCATGAACGGCTTTGTTGGCAGATTCCATTAGAATTTTACTTTGGGCCAAACCTTCAATATCCATAACACTATAAGACATAGGAGCAGAATCACACCATTCGGCCTGTTAAGTCCACTCCACCATGATGCACTGTTCCTTCTCAACCTCATTCTCCTGCATTGTCCCCATAACTGTTGTCATCCTCACTGATCACGATCCTCTCAAACACTGCCCTAAGTATACTCAATGAATAGGCTTCCACAGCCATCTGTGGCAATGTATTCTACAGATTCATCACCTTCTTATTTCTTTTCTAAAAGGATAGCCTTTTATCCTGGGTTGTAGCTTCTGGTCCTATACTCTTTCACTACTGAAAACACCTTCTCCACATCCACTCTATGCAGGTGTTTCAATATTCGGTAGGTTTCAATGAGATGCCCCCTCATCCTTTTAATCTTGAGTACAGGACCAGAGGCTTCAAATGCTCCCTGTGTATTAACCCTTTCATTCCCATGATCATTCTTATGAACCTCCTTTCCAAGGCCAGCACAAATTTTCTGAGATAAGGGGCCCAAAAGTGGTCACAATATCCAAATGTGGTTTGAGCAATGCCCTATAAAGCCTCAGCATTATGTTATCACTGATAATAAAATAAAATAACTGTACCTAGAACACACATATTCCTATGACTCAGCCACACTTTGTATTACTTGTGCATAAGGAGACAGCATGACCCCTGTCACCACGCTGTTTTGAATTATGAACAGAGAAATGTCATTTTTATACCTAATTGGTTTGCAGTTACAGATATTATCTATTTGCTGAACTATATATGTTTGAATTCCTTACTTGTAAGAACAATAACCATTCACGATGCAGGTGTGACTAGAAACTACAAGCTGACAACCAATGATATTTTGAAGTTAGTAAAGCAATTATCCTTTAGTTGGTGCATATGCCTTGGATTGATTATCTCGTGTGCAGATCCCTGGTATGCAAAGAAAAGCTATGCTCTTCAAAGACCTTTCTTACCTGGCCTGTCAACATTTTATTTGCAATCTACCCTTGCCTACAAATTATTTTAACCCTTGCCTTACTGGAACTTCCTTTTTGCCCTGCAGAGGAAACCACAAATTTACTGAATTTCAATAGCACAGAGCCTCTGAACTCTGTGACGGTTTCAACAGGAACAGTTGACTGTTTGACCATGATGGAGGAAGTTGCCTGGTGACCATCACTCCACAGAGTAATCTCAGGCAAGAGATTACAATGAATATTACAAACAGCAGGGAGTATTACTACGACTTGTAAAGAGTGAAATCAGCAAAAGGATGCCCATGGTGATGACAGAGTCCTACATAAGTCTTTTCCGGTCTTCTTAATCGTATCAGCATCCAGCTGGGTGTGCACAGCTAGATTGGTGATGTTCTCAGCTGTATCAGGGACATTCCTAGCACCAGCCTTCTCAGCCAACAAGAAGTCTAGTGCCAATTGAATTGACGGGCCACAGTGAAGATTGCCAACATTTTAGCAGTAATGTCATTGATGGTCTGGCTCGTACCATGTAGCCAATATCTCCAGCACTCAGGCACTTGATCCTCTCATGAGCCAGTCTGGCAGATCCCCAGAACGGGAGCACTACAATCCAGAAATGCTCAGTCTCTGTAGTCCTCCGATGGTAGCCACACAAAGTAAATGTAGGGAGAGAGTAGGCAGGTGGTACATACTCTATACAGTACTATGTAGGCCAGATAACAACCACCCCTCCATGGCTTTGGTTCAGGTCAAAAATCCTATTGTAGAGAGGATACTTCTGGCAGCCATTGATAGCCCTGATGATTACATACCCAGTTAAATACTGTTAATGGGATTCGGAGGGTCACCAGTAGTATAGACATTGCATGTACTGTTACCCAAGTCTCGTCCAACCCCTTGGTGGTTATGATAGCAAACTTCACCCTTATCCTTATGAAGCAGCTTTAGAGCTGGAAGTTATGCAATCCATTGTGGATAGGTTGATACAACCCCTTAAGACAGTTGCATGGCAAGAGTCATTCCTATGGGCAGTGCCATTCCCTGCTCCTTTTACCATTCCTGGTTTGTTATCAAACTAAACACAGAATCAAACCCACTACAATCCAGGAGTGGAAACAAGTTGGGGCAATTGACCTTCTGAAGGTATAGGCCTTCTAGAGCACACCTAACAACCTGACTGGTTAGTACACAACACATATTCATAACTAAGTTGAAGAAAAGTGTTAGGAGTATTACCATCATAAGATAATTCCGCATTTTCAGAGAAAATAGATGCTGATATTACCTATGTCTTTATGATGCATAGTGATTACTTAAGGTGACGAATAGCAAAGATGAAGGATTCAGTCTATCGATCATTGCCATCAAGGTTTTTCTGGCCACCTGTTCCCTGGTTTGGTGTTTCCACTGCCTTAACGTGTGAGGTGTGTATTCACATTGGCTTTCTTTGGACATATAAAGAGGTATATGTGGTCAACAACGGTTAGCGTAGACCTTCCCAGCAGGGCTCCAGGCAGTTCATTCGTATCCAAGTTTCATTCTCACTAGTACCCAATCTCCTAGCTGGTATGTGTGGCACTCTGCAGCCAGCACGACCTTCTGACCCTGTTGTCGGGAACCTTTAAGAACTTGTGTTAATGCTAAACAATAATGCAACATGCTTTCACTCATAAATGTTCATCTGTCTAATTAAATAGACTGGCAAGCTCATGGGACGTTCCAAAACTACCTCATCCAGAGATGGGCCTGTTACACAAATTGGAGTGCAATGCAGTGCCACAAGGGCCAGTAGAAGCACTTCTGGCCACCTTTGTTTGGTCTTCTTTTGCAATTTACTGACCTTAATTTCAGGGCCCTGCTCTGTCTTTCAGCTGCCCCGTAAGACAGTGGTAAGGGCAGGTGAAATTATGCTCACACTGCAAGGCTTTTGTCAACTCCTATAGAACTTTACTGATATATTGAGGACTGTTATCATTTGAGATTTACTCAGGGATCCCAAACCTAGGAATAAATTCTCTTAACACTATACAACAAAGATTTGCTTCCTGAATACTTTGGGTGTATCTTATGAATTTTGGGCTACCGATCATGAAAATCACTGTGAAATTTCCCTATCATGCATCATTATTTTGAAATCTCCTGTATTTGTTATTTCGATTCACAATTTAAGTCAGAATAACTGATGCCAACATTAAGGAACACATTGTTGTTGGTCCACATTCAAACAGGTCATCAATAACAGCCAATTCGAAGAGCTTCTAATGGGACAGGAGAAAATCGCATGGAAAGCATTCAAGGAAGTTATTCAAAATTTTCTTGGCAACTACAGAGCACAAACTACATGTAGCTGGTTGACAACATGCTTCACACATACAAAACCATAAAGTGCAACATGTCACTAAAGATTCATTTTCTGTATTCCCATTTAGACATCTTACATACAAATCTTGGCACTGTCAGAGATGAGCATGGTGAAGGGTTTCACCAGAACATTGTGGTCATGGAGAAATGTTATCAGGGAAACTGAAATCCATCAATGCTGGTTAATTATTGTTGGACACTTAAGCGAGAAGCTTTAGATGCTGAGTACAAATGAAAATCATCAACAAAGCATTTTTTAGCTTTGTTGAACTATTGGAAAGCATCAGCACCATTATGCAATATAACGCATTATATTCAATAAAAGTTAATGTCTTGTTTCTCCAAATTCCTACATGATAGAAGTAGTCTGAAATTATATATGTGTCCATCTTCAACCAATCTATCATAAACAAAAAAAAATTCTGAGGAAGCAACACTTCCAAAGAAATTTGTTGTCCACTGTAATTTTTTAAAAATAGCAACAGTTACATCACTTCTCTGAGTTGAGTAAGCTTTTACCCAAGGAGATAACAAATACAATAATGTGCATAATCACAACGGACACATTTAGGTAACTGCATAAAGTTCATTTGAAGATGCACAAATAGCTGCCTGGGGGTGGACGCAGTGGTGGCAGATACCTGCAGCGTCTTTCAGGATTATGTCTCTGGCAAATCATACAGTGGCTGCTACATTTCTTGCAATGGTCAAAAATCTCTCATTTACGATTATACCCATTATCCTTTATAGTTTTGCACATAGTGTTCTTTAGTCCATAACATCTGTTTAGCCACTGAGGCATCACACTGTAATTGTACTAGTTCATCAAAAGAATTTGGGAAGTATTGGCAGCCTGATCACACTGGAGTGCTAGGTAGCCGTAAAGATCTGCTTTTGCTGGCTTAGCAAAGGAGTCAGCTCGTTTGTTCCCTCCAGTTACTTCATCCTTCTCGTTACTATGTTCTACATATTTTATAACAAGAATTGCAGTAAGTAGTTAAAAAACAAGAAAAGATTTATAGTTAATTCACCGTGTTTTATCGAGGTTCCTGAAGAGATGAGAAGCCCACATAGTTTCCATAATTGTCTATTGTCATATTCTATTTCTAAGGCGGGGTTCCCAACCTTTTCCATGACATGGATTAATACTATTAAGCAAGGGATCTGTGGACTCCAGGTCTAAGGCAATTCCAGAGTCTAGACAAATACTCGCTGTGGTACTGGTTGCAAGGATACAGCCTTTCAATTATGCAAAAAAGATCAGTTGCTTGAGCAGAACAGGAGGGATGGTAGCTGTGACACCTCGGCTGTCATATGAGGTACACATACTGCATATCCACTAGCATTTTTCCCAATATCAGATCAGGAGGTAAAACCAAAGAAAATGACACTTAAGCTTGTAAAGTGCCAGCTGACATCTTTTGTACGACCCTATGTATTTTGTGCCAATATACAGTGTGAAGAAACAATTTTCTTAGAGCTCCGACTAGATCAGTTCAAGGTACACTCAAATCAACATATGTCTCATCCACTCTGCACCCCTCTGTCTCCGATCTCCTACATTACTATTGGGAACACAGGCCTCACTGAATACTCAAGAAATGCCTCGGCTTTATTGAAACCGTGCCCGAAGAAGACAGGGTACAGCAAGTTATAGTCATCTAGTTCACCCTTAGAACCTGGTGCCAAATGTTTCTTTTCAAACACTGAGGTAGACACTATTATCCTTTGCCTGTCCTTTCTGTGTCTCTTACTTCTTTTAAACTCACTTCCTCTGCTTTTTTTTTTACAGAATTCATCTGACCATTTTTGTATTTCACTCCTGCATTGAACAAACACAGGCCACAAGTCTTCGCACATTTTCCTTTTTCTAACAACGTGCCAACAGACACTCATTTAGTCCATTCCTCCATACAGCATACCTCTCAACATATGTAATGCTTTCTGGTCTATGATGCACACTATTGGAATCCTTCAGAGGTCTGGGGACAGGAGACTTTCACGCCACCATTTGCACATACACAATCAGGGTGCATATAAATACGTACACAAGCACACACATTTCAGAATTTCCCTTTTTTAACCACACACTTACTGAAAGTTTCCTGTGCTTCTTGTTGGACTCGACCTGGACAAGGCAACTTTTTCTATGCTTCCTGCGTGACGTGACCTGGACCAGGGTAACTTTGCACATGAACCACCCTGAATCATGGCAGCTTCTTCCTGTGCTTCCTGCAGGACCCAATCAGGACCAGAGTTAATTTTCCTGCACTTCCTGCGGGACCCAACCCTTTGTCCTGTGCTTCCTGCAGGACCTGAGCCAGATCAGGGCACCCATCTTTTAATGCTCCAGCTTTCCTATGTCAGCAACTAAGCTGTTAATGTCTCTTGACTACCCCATACAAGAGGAAATTTGCATTCTAGCACCAGACTCAGTCCCTTACTCAAATATGAGCAGCCTAGGATTTAGCTACTGGAGTTGAATTCTTTTCTCCCATATAATGACATCAAGAGTTAGCCATCTCAGTGGAACTGTTGTCGCCAATAATAAAATAAAATAACTGGACCTAGATCACATGCACTCATAGGACTCAACCACACTTTAATTTACTTGTGCACAAGGAGAACAGCCTGGCCCCTGTCACCACACTGATCTGAATTATGAACAGAGAAATGCCATTTTTATACAGAATTGACTAGCAGTTGTAGAAGTGGTGAAATACGTATGTTTAAATGTCTTACTTGCCAAAACAATCACCATTCACAATAGAAACTACAAGCTGACAACAGCTGATCATTTGAACCTAGTAAAACAATTGTCTCGTAGTTGGTGTGTGTGACTTAGATTGCACATCTTGTGTGCAGACCCCTGGTGTGCAAAAGTAACCTATGCTCTTAGAAGATCTTTCTTCCCTGGGCTCTCTGCACTCTATCCTTGCCAGATACTGTATTATTTTAACCCTTGCCTTACTGCAACTCCCACAGTTACATCCTTTGCTTTTATATTCCAGTCCTCTCATAATGAGTGCTAGTGTTGCCCTTGCCTTCCTTACTAGCAATTCAACCTTTAGGGAATTCTGCACTAGGACTCCCAAGCCCCTTTTACACCTCCAATTTCTGAATTCTCTCCCCATTTAGAAAGTAGTCTAAGCCTTTAGTTCTTCAACCAAAGTGCATGACCACACACTTTTCTAAAACGGTATTCCATCTACCCCTTCTTGCTCATTCTCCCAACCTGTCCGTCCTTCAGCAGACTCCCTACTTCTTCAACATTGCCTGTCCCCCAACTATCTTTATATCTTCCACAAATCTTCCACCTATCTTTATATCTTCCACAAATCCACCAATCCCTGTGGAACACCACTAGTCACTGGCAGCCAACCACAGACAAGGGCTCCCTTATTTCCTCTTTTTGCCTTCTGCCAGTTACCCAATCTTCTATTCATGCTAGTATCTTTCCTGTAATGCCATGGGCTCTTATCTTGTTTAGCAGCCTTGTATGCAATACCTTGCCACAGGGCTATTAAAAATCGCAGTAAGCAACACCCATTGACTCTCATTTGTCTAGCCTGACTGTTATTTCTTCAAATAATTCAACAGATATCTCAGGCAAGATCTCCTCTTCAGGAAACCATGCTGAGTTTGCTCAAATTTATCACTTGCTTCCAAGTACCATAAATCCTCACGCTTAAGAATGGGCCCTAAAATCTTACCAACCACTGGTATCAAGCTCATCAGCTTATAAGGTTTTGTCTCTTGCCTCCCTCCTTCTTAAAGAGTAGAGTAGTATTCACAATTTTCCAGTCCTCTGAAACTGTTCCCAACTCTTTGCCAATCAAAAGTCACTACTAGTGCCTCCACAATCTCTTTAGCTACCTCTTTCAGAATCCTGAAGTGGTCTATCTGGTCCAGGTGACTTCAGACCTTTTGGCTTCCCAAGCTTTTTCTCCTTAGTAATAGTAACTATTCTCCTTTCTACCCCTGACTCTCTTCAATATCTGACTTGTTGGTGTCTTCCACAGTGAAGACCAATACAAAAAATTTTTTCAGTTCTTCTGCAATTTTTTTGTTCCCGTTTACTACTTCTTCAACGTCATTGTCCAGTGGTCTAATGTCCAAACAACATGAGAAAACCTGCAGATGCTGTTGCTTTGGTCCAATGTCCAAGCTTGCCTCTCTTTACATATCTGAAAAAACTTTTGGTGTCCTCTTTTATATTGTTAGTTGATTGAAATTCATATTTTGTTCTTTCTCCCATTATTACTTCTTTTGGTTGCCTTCTGTTGTTTTATAAAAGCTTCCCAATCCACTAACTTTTTGCAATATTTTTGCCTATTCTTTTGCTTTTATGCAGTATTTAACTTTTTTTGTCAGTAACAGTTGTCTCATCCTCCCTTTAGAAAGTTCCTTTTTCTTTGGGATAAAATTATCATGAGTCTTTGGAATTACCCCCAGAAGCTCCAGCCATTGCTGTTCCACCTTCATCCCCTTCCAACTTCAGCCAGCTCCTCTCTTAGGTCTGTGTAGTTGCCTTCACTCAACTGTAATGCCTATACACTTGTTCTTAGTTTCTCATGCTCAAACTGCAGGGTAGATTCTAACATTTTACGGCCATGACCTCATAAAGGTTCCTTTGCCTTAAGTCTCTAATCAAATCTAGTTAATTGCACAACACCAAAACCAGAATTACATTTTACATAATGGGCTCAACCACAAGCTGCTCTAAAATGCCATCTCATTGGCATTCTACAGATTTTTTTTTCTCTCTTGGGAATCTTTGCCAACCTGACTTTCCCAGACTACCTGCATATTGAAGTCCTCCATGACCATTGTAACATTATTTTTCTTTCATGCCTGTTTTTTCTCTCCAGATGTAGTTCATATCCCACATTGTGCCTACTATCAGAAGTCTATATATAATTCGCAACAGGCTATTTTTATTCTTTTAGTTACTTTACTTACAAGGGTTCTACATCATTTGATCCTTTACAATCTGTATCTCAGTTCACCCAAAGATCAGCAGCAAGTCTATTCTTGTTGGTGGAATAGTGGCAGACCTCGCAGATTCACTCTGGATCAATGTGCTTCCTATATGCAGCTTTCACATTCTCCCTGTACCAAATGGATTTCCCCCAGGTGCTTCGGTTTCCTCCAAGTGTCGGTTTCACTCCAAAGGCATTCCACTGTCAAATGTTCCTTGTGTGTAGGTGAGTGGTAGAATCTGAAGAGAGTTGGGAGTATGTGGGAAGAATAAAAAGTGGGATCAATGTGGGATTAGTGAAAATGGTGGTTGATAATCAGCACAGACTCGATGACCCAAAAGACTTGTTTCCATACTTTCAGATCAATGTATTATAGACAATAGACAATAGGTGCAGGAGTAGGCCATTCGGCCCTTTGAGCCAGCACTGCCATTCACTGTGATCATGGCTGATCATCCACAATCAGTATCCAGTTCCTGCCTTATCCCCATAACCTTCAATTCCGCTATCTTTAAGAGCTCTATCCATCTCTTTCTTGAAAGCATCCAGAGACTTGGCCTCCACAGCCTTCTGGGGCAGAGCATTCCATACATCCACCACTCTCTGGGTGAAAAAGTTTTTACTCAACTCTGTTCTAAATGGCCTACCCCTAATTCTTAAACTGTGGCCTCTGGTTCTGGACTCATCCATCAGCGGGAACATGCTTCCTGCTTCCAGCATGTCCAATCCCTTAATAATCTTATATGTTTCAATAAGATCCCCTCTCAGCCTTCTAAATTCCAGAGTATACAAGCCCAGTCGCTCCAATCTTTCGACATATGACAGTCCCGCCATCCCGGGAATTAACCTTGTGAACCTATGCTGCACTCCCTCAACAGCAAGAATGTCCTTCCTCAAATTTGGAGACCAAAACTGCACACAGTACTCCAGGTGTGGTCTCACCAGGGCCCTGTACAGCTGCAGAAGGACCTCTTTGCTCTTATACTCAATTGTTATGAAGGCCAGCATGCCATTAGCTTTCTTCACTGCCTGCTGTACTTGCATGCTTGCGTTCAGTGACTGATGTACAAGAACACCTAGATCTCGTCATGCTTCCCCTTTTCCTAACGACTCCATTTAGATAATAATCTGCCTTCCCGTTCTTACCACCAAAGTGGATAACCTCACATTTAGCCACATGAAACCGCATCTGCCATGCATCTGCCCACTCACCCAGCCTGTCCGAGTCACCCTGCATTCTTATAACATCCTCCTTACATTTCACACTGCCACCCAGCTTTGTGTCATCGGCAAATTTGCTAATGTTACTTTTAATTCCCTCATCTAAATCATTAATATATATTGTAAACAGCTGCGGTCCCAGCACTGAACCCTGCGGTACCCCACTGGTCACTGCCCGCCACTTGGAAAGGGACCCGTTAATCGCTACTCTTTGTTTTCTGTCAGCCAGCCAATTTTCAATCCTTGTCAGTACTCTGCCCCCAATACCATGTGTCCTAATTTTGCCCACTAATCTCCTATGTGGGACCTTATCAAAGGCTTTCTGAAAAGGCATTCCAGTGTCAAATGATCCTCGTGTGTAGGTGAGTGGTAGAATCTGGAGAGAGTTGGGAGTATGTGGGAAGAATAGAAAGTGAGATCGATGTAGGATTAGTGAAAATGGTGGTTGATAATCAGCGCAGACTCGATGACCCAGAAGACTTGTTTCCATACTTATATTAGGGCATCACATTCAGATCAAGTGCTAAGTCTGACTATACAGAATCCAAAACTCATTAAGTTTCAGCAACAAAAAAAAAATCTACAGGAGCAACTCAGTAGGTTGAGCAGCACCTGAGGGGAAGGAGTTTTGATGTTTCAGGTTGAAACCTTGCATCTGAACTTTCCTCTGTGGGGTCCTGATGCAGGGTTCCAACACAAAATGTCCACAACTTTCCTCCCACAGATTCCTCACAGCCCACTGAGTTTCTACAGCAAATTGGTTGTTGCTTCAGATTCCAGCATCTGCAGTCTGTGGTGTCTCTAGGGTCCTCATTGGTTCTGATGCTGTCTGAAGGGCAATAACTTAGGAAGCAAAGAGAAAGTTAAGTTTTTCTTTAAAAATATTTGCTTAAGTTTATTTCTGATTTTATTTTTACCTAATATTCTACTCTTTTAAAATATGTTTAATAAACTTTTAAATTGAATTTGATTTTTTTTTAGTGCTTTTGCATGTTAGAGACATTTAAGAACTGTTAAAAGGTTTAACAGTTACATGTTGGCAAAACTCCCTTCCCAATTTTGTCATCTACCATCATTTACCGGTCTAGTCTATATGTGATTGACACTGACTTGCCTCATTTTGGAGTGATTAGATCTGGACCGTACATGCCGTTGTTGGCAGCAGTGTTCACATTTTGAGAACAAAAACAGAAATTAAATACGTGTCTTTGCATATTTAATTTAATCACCAATGAGCACAACTGCATTTCGTGATCAGTTTTTATAAGATTTTATCATATAACAGACAAAAATGTTGCACTAGCTGATAACATTTCTGAATCAATAGATTTGAAACAAGTACAGAGACAGGATATACGGGAGGGAAGCAGAAAGCAATCAGGGAGATTGTTGATAAGGTAGAGGGTAGGATTGAGTATTTCAAAAGGGACAATGATGCAAGGGGAAAGGAGATGGTAATTGAGGCATGAAACAAAGATAGCCAAAAAAATTCAAACAGATTTCCCTGTTTCGCTCTGTGCTAAATGTTTTGTAGCTAATTATTTCTAGGCTACAACTATTTGCATATTTAATTGCACCACTGTGAAAGTTAAATGCATCAGTGGTAAAGTTACAAGGTGAGATGACTGTGGAAGGGGGGATATTTTGGAAAGTGGGATGGATCAAGGGGGAATGTTTTGTGCAGTAAAATCAGTAGCAAGATGTCCAGAGATTAAAGAATTGACAAGAATCAATGTGGAGCAATGATTGCGGGGCTTTCAGATAGAGAATCAGCAGTGAAAAATCACCCAGATGAATAATTAGGATAATGCTAAGATAGTTGAGGTCAGGCAGACATAGGTATCTTCGGAAGGGCCAAATGGGAGATGCTTCAGTATTCACTATGGAAAGAGATCTTGGTGATTGTAAGGATGACTTGCAGTGGATTGAAAAGCTTGAGCATGTAGATATTAAGGAAGAGGATGTGCTGGAGCTTTTGGAAAGCATCAAGTTGGATAAGTCACCAGGACTGGACGGGATGTACCCCAGGCTACGGTGGGAAGTGAGGGAGGAAATTGCTGAGCCTCTGGCAATGATCTTTGCATCATCAATGAGGATGGGAAGAGTTCTGGAGGATTGGAGTGTTGCACATGTTGTTCCCTTTTTCAAGAAAGACAGTAGGGATAGCCCAGGAAATTATAGGCCAGTGAGTCTAACTTCAGTGGTTGGTAAGTTAATGGAGGAGATCCTGAGAAGCAGGATTTATGAACATTTAGAGAGGAATAATATGATTAGGAATAGTCAGCATGGCTTTGTCAAAGGCAGGTTGTGCCTTACGAGCCTGATTGAATTTTTTTGAGGATGTGACTAAACATATTCATGAAGGTAAAGCTGTAGATGTAGTGTATATGGATTTTAGCAAGGCATTTGATAAGGTACCCCATGCAAGACTTATTGAGAAAGTAAGGAGGCATGGGATCCAAGGGGACCTTGCTTTATGGATCCAGAACTGGCTTGCCCAGAGAAGGCAAAGAGTGGTTGTAGACAGGTCATATTCTGCATGGAGGCAGGTGACCAGTGGTGTGCCTCAGGGATCTGTCTGGGACCCCTACGCTTTGTGATTTTTTTATAAATAACCTGGATGAGGAAGTGAAGGGATGGGTTAGTAAATTTGCTGATGACACAAAGGTTGGGGGTGTTGTGGATAGAGTGGAGGGCTGTCAGAGGTTACAATGGTACATTGATAGGATGCAAATAATATATAAAAGTTGCTGGTGAACGCAGCAGGCCAGGCAGCATCCCGAGGAAGAGGTGCAGTCGACGTTTCAGGCCGAGACCCTTCGTCAGGACTAACTGAAGGAAGAGTGAGTAAGGGATTTGAGAGGGGGAGGGGGAGATCCAAAATGATAGGAGAAGACAGGAGGGGGAGGGATGGAGCCAAGAGCTGGACAGGTGATAGGCAAAAGGGATACGAGAGAATCATGGGACAGGACGTCCCGGAAGAAAGACAAGGGGGGTGGGGACCCAGAGGATGGGCAAGGGGTATATTCAGAGGGACAGAGGGAGAAAAAGGAGAGTGAGAGAAAGAATGTGTGTATAAAAATAAGTAACGGATGGGGTACGAGGGGGAGGTGGGGCATTAACGGAAGTTAGAGAAGTCGATGTTCATGCCATCAGGTTGGAGGCTACCCAGACGGAATATAAGGTATTGTTCCTTCCAACCTGAGTGTGGCTTCATCTTTACAGTAGAGGAGGCCATGGATAGACATGTCAGAATGGGAATGGGATGTGGAATTAAAATGTGTGGCCACTGGGAGATCCTGCTTTCTCTGGCGGACAGAGCGTAGGTGTTCAGCAAAGCGGTCTCCCAGTCTGTGTCAGGTCTCGCCAATATATAAAAGGCCACATCGGGAGCACCGGACGCAGTATATCACCCCAGCCGACTCACAGGTGAAGTGCTGCCTCACCTGGAAGGACTGTTTGGGGCCCTGAGTGGTGGTAAGGGAGGAAGTGTAAGGGCATGTGTAGCACTTGTTCTGCTTACACGGATAAGTGCCAGGAGGGAGATCAGTGGGAAGGGATAGGGGGGACGAATGGACAAGGGAGTTGCGTAGGGAGCGATCCCTGCGGAATGCAGAGAGAGGGGGGGAGGGAAAGATGTGCTTAGTGGTTGATCCCGTTGGAGGTGGCGGAAGTTACGGAGAATAATATGTTGGACCCGGAGGCTGGTGGGGTGATAGGTGAGGACCAGGGGAACCCTATTCCTAGTGGGGTGGCGGGAGGATGGAGTGAGAGCAGATTGTTACGTACCCCGTAACTGGGTTGCCAAACCAGCAGAAATGGATCACTCAGTTGGAGTCTGGAGTACTAGAACTAAGAAAGTTTTATTAAAGAAACAAGCAACACAGTAATCGAAAGGATAATAAATGCAACAGTTCAGTGATGATAAACACACATGTGCACAGCATTAAGATAACAGCATCAATCAAGCTCTATCGTTGTCTAGGGGTAAATGACCAATTTCAAAATGACTCAAAGTTCAGTCCAGTTAGTAGTTCAGTTCGCAGTAATCGTTGCCATGGCGATGGACAAGGTGGGGGAAGAGAGACATAGAATAGGAACAACTGATCATTCAGAACGGCTTCACTCACAGACCAGCGAGATGGCTCACAAACAGCATTTGGGCGGGTCCTTGGTGATGTCACCTGAGGTCACCGACTGTGACCCCTCCTCCAGATGCGGTCGATCCTCTGCAGTGAACCCGGCACCCAGGCAAGGGCGGACACACACCGGGTTCCCGCTGATCGTACCTTTCCACCCTTGTCGTTGTCTGGCACTTCTCACCCACTCGTGAGAGGCGCACCGCTTCCAGGGTCTCGTTACCTCGGGTGGCGTGTGTGTCTGTTTTAGCGAACCTGTCCCTTTTTATCCCCCTGCTGGGGTATCGCCTGTCCATCACTTCAAACAGTTCAGGGTTCAAAGGGGGGGAGCCGCTCCAGACAGCTCTCTCTCCCACATCCCTTCATTACACATCTCCAGACGCTGCTCCATTGTTCCTTATCTCTCCTTCCCCTGAGGGCAGGTGGCAGACCAACTGCTGATGCCACTGATGCTAGCCCAGGCCAGCAAACATCTTAATTTTATGTGTATTCTCGTAACAAGATGTACGTGAAATGGGGGAGATGCGTTTAAGAGCAGAGTTGATGGTGGAGGAAGGGAAGCCCCTTTCTTTAAAAAAGGAAGACATCTCCCTCGACCTAGAATGAAAAGCCTCATCCTGAGAGCAGATGCGGCGGAGACGGAGGAATTGCGAGAAGGGGATGGCGTTTTTGCAGGATACAGAGTGAGAAGAGGAATAGTCCAGATAGCTGTGAGAGTCAGTAGGTTTATAGTAGACATCAGTGGATAAGCTGTCTCCAGAGAGAGAGACAGAAAGATCTAGAAAGGGGAGGGAGGTGTCGGAAATGGACCAGGTAAACTTGAGGGCAGGGTGAAAGTTGGAGGCAAAGTTAATAAAGTCAACGAGCTCTGCATGCATGCAGGAAGCAGCGCCAATGCAGTCGTCGATGTAGCGAAGGAAAAGTGGGGGACAGATACCAGAATAGGCACGGAACATAGATTGTTCCACAAAGCCAACAAAAAGGCAGGCATAGCTAGGACCCATACCGGTGCCCATAGCTACACCTTTAGTTTGGAGGAAGTGGGAGGAGCCAAAGGAGAAATTATTAAGAGTAAGGACTAATTCCTCTAGATGGAGCAGAGTGGTGGTAGAGAGGAACTGATTAGGTCTGGAATCCAAAAAGAAGCGTAGAGCTTTGAGACCTTCCTGATGGGGGATGGAGGTATATAGGGACTGGACATCCATGGTGAAAATGAAGCGGTGGGGGCCAAGGAACTTAAAATCATCGAAAAGTTTAAGAGCATGAGAAGTGTCATGAACATAGGTAGGAAGGGATTGAACAAGGGGGGATAAAACCGTGTCGGGGTATGCAGAAACGAGTTCGGTGGGGCAGGAGCAAGCTGAGACAATAGATCGGCCAGGACAGGCAGGTTTGTGGATCTTGGGTAGGAGGTAGAAACAGGAAGTGCGAGGTGTGGGAGCTATAAGGTTGGTAGCAGTGGATGGGAGATCCCCTGAGCGGATAAAGTCGGTGATGGTGTGGGAGACAATGGCCTGGTGCTCCTTAGTGGGGTCACGATCGAGGGGTAAATAAGAAGAGGTATCCGCGAGTTGTCGCTGTGCCTCGGCTAGGTAGAGGTCAGTACGCCAGATTACAACAGCACCCCCCTTTTTGGCGGGTTTAATAATGTTAGGATTAGTGCGGAGGGAGTGGAGAGCAGAGCGTTCCGAAGGAGTGAGGTTGGAATGGGGACAAGGTGCGGTGAAGTCGAGACGGTTGATGTCCCGTCGGCAGTTAGCGATAAAGAGATCCAGAGCAGGCAGAAGACCAGAGCGGGGTGTCCATGAAGAAGAGGAGGGTTGAAGACGGGAGAAGGGGTCATCGGTGGGGGTGGAAGAGTCCTTGCCGAAGAAGTAGGCTCGGAGACGGAGACGGCGGAAGAAAAGTTCCGCATCATGGCGAACACGGAACTCGCTGAGGTGTGGGCGAAGGGGGACAAAGGTGAGGACCTTACTGAGGACAGAGCGTTCTGCCTCCGACAGTTGAAGGTCGGAAGGGATGGTAAGGACCCGGCACGGATGAGAGCTGGGATCAGAGGGGGGACGGGGGAGGCTGGGGGTGTCAGTGGAGAGGGGAGGGTTGGGGTGAGAGGAAGATGGAGCCTCTGAGGGCCCAGGAGCTGACGGTGGGATCTGAAGGAGATGGGATTGCAGAGTATTGGTGGGGGAAGGGGAGACGGGAGTCACAACAGCAGCACATAAAGACCCGGCCTGGAGTTCAAGGCTGGAGTCGCAGTTGGTGGTTGCGCAATTGCTTTGAAGGTGTCCATGGTCGGTGCTGGAGTCCGGGTTTTGAATATGTCCTGAGGTGTTGGAGCCGCCGAGATCAATGGCAGAGGCCGCAATCTGAAGTTCATGCCTGCTAGTTTCATGGCCAGCAGGCTCTGGAGTCCGTAACTGTAGGATATTGCGATCTTTGCCTAACATGACAAAGTCAAAAAAATGGCGATTGCAGGCGTGAATCCGACGGAGGATGAAATAACGGGTAGGACCATTACAGACGGCGAAGAAAGTGTCCCGAAGGTGTGGAAGGGTCTGGGATAGGGACACCAAGTACCTCCTCATGGTGGAGAGAGTCGCCTTCAGAGCTTGACGGGAGAAGTGGCGAGAGGCAGAGTCAATAAAATGTGAATACCTGGGATCCTCAGAAGGTCCAAATTGAGAGGCTCGGAAACGAATCCTAAAGCCAACTGGAGTAAGTTGGCGACGGAGGCACGTTCCAAGAAAGGATATATGGCTGTGATAGGGAGTCTGAGTCAAAGTGTGGTCGAAAAGTTGAAGAGCCGAAGAAATTACAGATGGGGAGCAGTGAGAGATGGTTTGTCCCCCCCATTCCTCCCCACTGATCTCCCTCCTGGCACTTATCCGTGTAAGCAGAACAAATGCTACACATGCCCTTACACTTCCTCCCTTACCACCATTCAGGGCCCCAAACAGTCCTTCCAGGTGAGGCAACACTTCACCTGTGAGCCAGCTGGGGTGATATACTGCATCCCGTGCTCCCGATGTCGCCTTTTATATATTGGCGAGACCCGACGCAGACTGGGAGACCGCTTTGCTGAACACCTACACTCTGTCCGCCAGAGAAAGCAGGATCTCCCAGTGGCCACACATTTTAATTCCACATCCCATTCCCATTCTGACATGTCTATCCATGGCCTCCTCTACTGTAAAGATGAAGCCACACTCAGGTTGGAGGAAAAACACCTTATATTCTGTCTGGGTAGCCTCCAACCTGATGGCATGAACATCGACTTCTCTAACTTCCGCTAATGCCCCACCTCCCCCTCGTACCCCATCCGTTACTTATTTTTATACACACATTCTTTCTCTCACTCTCCTTTTTCTCCCTCTGTCCCTCTGAATATACCCCTTGCCCATCCTCTGGGTCCCCCCCTCCTTGTCTTTCTTCCCGGACGTCCTGTCCCATGATCCTCTCGTATCCCTTTTGCCTATCACCTGTCCAGCTCTTGGCTCCATCCCCCCCCCCTCCTGTCTTCTCCTATCATTTTGGATCTCCCCCTTCCCCTCCAACTTTCAAATCCCTTACTCACTCTTCCTTCAGTTAGTCCTGACGAAGGGTCTCGGCCTGAAACGTCGACTGCACCTCTTCCTAGAGATGCTGCCTGGCCTGCTGCGTTCACCAGCAACTTTTATGTGTGTTGCTTGAATTTCCAGCATCTGCAGAATTCCTGTTTTCTGATAGGATGCAAAACTGGGCTGAGAAGTGGCAGATGGAGTTCAACCCAGATAAGTGTGAGGTGGTTCGTTTTGGTAGGTCAAATATGTTGGCAGAATATAGTGTTAATTGAAAGACTCCTGGCAGTGTGGATTGACTCTGTGGTTAAGAAGGCATACGGTGAATTGGCCTTCATCAATCATGGGATTGAGTTTAAGAGCCAAGAGGTAATGTTGCAGCTATATAGGACCCTGGTCAGACCCCACTTGAAGTACTGTGCTCAATTCTGATCGCCTCACTACAGGAAGGACATGGAAACCATAGAAAGGGTGCAGAGGAGATTTACAATTGTAAGGGGTTTCTTCTTTTATGTTACTGCTAAAGCTAATAAAATGGCTTCTTTGTTATGTTATAATAAAATGGCTTCTCTGTAATGTTAACTGCTGCATTAACTGTAGCAGCTTGTTTTGGTTATAATTACTGATAACGAGAATTGTACTCATTTGCTAACCAATTGGGATAGTTATTCTTTCTTGTGTGTCTATAAGCTATTGTTTTCGCAGGTTTTGGGCAGAATGCGCAATGGGGACAGAGAGACGAGACGCGATGCTGTGAGCTGGGTGACGGAACGGACCCCGAGCGGGAGTCTGAGGCCTAGGGTCTTCGGCGAGGAGAGGAAATGAGGGCAAAGTCGTGTGGAGCGTTTGGTCGACCACTGAAGGTGGTCCCATTCGAAGGTCGGCGGAGTTCGGAAGACATCAACTGGAAGAAAGAGAGACCTGGTTCTGTAAGAGCTCCAACGAATTATTTGTGCGCAGAACTGATAGAGTTACTGACTTGGCACCTTTATTGTATTTGTTTCTACTCACCCATCACTAAGAAATACTTATAAAGTGTAATCATTTAATTGCATATGGTGTATGTTATTTGGCGTGGTGGGGTACATCACACGGCATCTACACAAACTTGATTATCCAGTTTGGCGGGGCTGATGGCTGCTCCCCCTAGACGAAAGTGAGCTAAGCAAGCCTGAGGCTTACCAGGAGGCTACACAAGGATGTTGCCTGGATTGGGGAGCATACCTTATGAGAACAAGTTGAGTGAACTCAGCCTTTCTTCCTTGGAGCGATGGAGGATGAGAGGTGACCTGATAGAGGTGTACAAGGTAATGAGAGGCATTGATCGTGTGGATAGTCAGAGGCTTTACCCCAGGGCTTAGATGCTAGTACGAGAGGGCACAGTTTTAAGGTGTTTGGAAGTAGGTACAGAGGAGATGTCAGGGGTAAGTTTTTATGCAGAGAGTGGTGAGTGCGTGGAATGGGCTGCCAGCAGAAGTAGTAGAGGCAGAAACGATAGGGTCTTTTAAGAGACTCCTGGATGGCTACATGGAGCTTCGAAAAATAGAGAGTTATGGGTGAAGCCTAGGTAGTTCTCAGGTAGGGTCATGTTCGGCACAGCTTTGTGGGCTGAAGGGCCTGTATCGTGCTGTAGGTTTTCTATGTTTCTATGATCTGCTCTTCTGAGGTCATGGACAGTGAGGAGTTTTGAGACCAATGATTTGGAAAGAACATAAAGAACAACCTTGCTGGTGGTAGTTTGATGCTTTACAACCCCTAACAATGACCTATTAGTTCACATTCTGTCATCTTCCCCCTTCCTTTCCAGTCCTCAAGAAGGGTCTTGGCCTCAAATGTCATCTGCCTGCTGCAATCTGCCTCACAATACTATGGAAGTGGAAATTGCCTACTAGAAACATTTCCAATTGCCCACAAAAATTCTACTCAATGCCATTGTATTTCAGGACTTAGAAACTTCTTGTAATGAATGCTTCCATAGTGATTCATACTTATTTGCATTAGCCCAGAAGCAGCAAGTTTGGGCACCCTGAGGAAAAAGCCATGAAATGGTCAGTCAATTATCCTATCGCCATAACATCTACAGGAACTCAGGCCTCTGACGCATTGTTAGCATCAACATCTCAGAGGTTTACAACGTATACTGTCACTAAAATATGCACTCTTCTTTGAACAAACCTTGTAACTTAGACTCATGGCTAGACTGCTTTATTACCTGAGGTCAAGGACACTGTCACACTCACCTTCCTAACCTCTGAATCTGGCTAATTTGTTGCTTACTGGAGATTTCAGGAGGTTAGAAATGCTCTATTTTCAAGGGAAAAAAAGACATGCTTGAATTTTATCTTTATATCCATCAGCACATAAAATAGAACTGAATGGGTGTATGATTGTCATTTCCCAAATGTTCAGCAATGGGACACTGCACATATGTTGTGCCTCAGGTTTCCCTTTAGAACTCAAAGCATTTTACATCTTTGAATGGCTACCAGTCCTTCAAGATTCAAATTCTGATAGACCACAAGGTTTAGTTCCCCATGGCCAATGCCAGGTTCATTCTTCATCAGTCACCTTGCAAAAAACACTGTGTAGGATCAAATAAATTCAGAACCCAACTCCTCCATAATACTTTCATTTGAAAGCTGCTTTTGGCCATTTCACCCACTGACTATAGCATTGAACGGTATCTACATAAAGGATGAAAGGAGCACATAGACAAAATGACTGATTCTATTTTGCTGCACACGTGTTAAGTGAGCAAGAAATTTTACAGTATAACTTGCCTTATACTACTTATGGTTAGGGCATAGCCAATGGATGTCACACTGAAATTGGCAATACTTTATGAGCAACATATTTAATGAGTTTACTTTTTGGATCATTATTTCAAAGAAGCAGCAAACTATAAGGCATACAGTAAAACTGCAATAATCTGAAATCTGACCATTTGAAAATCCCAATGGTTCAAAATCTGGTTTACCAAATGATGCTTTCAGCACTCCCTTTCAACTCTCCTTGGCACAAGTTCCTATGCCCTTTTCCAATTCATTAGGGGCCTATTTTCCATGCTTCCTTTAACTTAGCAGGGGCCTGGTTCCTCTGATCCCTTGAACTCCACTGGGGTTCCATTTGCCATTCTCCCTTCAACACACAGGGCCCCTCTGGTTCCTGTGGGCCCTAAAAAAATCAAATGGGTCCCCCTTTCTAGGTCCCTTTAATCTGACCAGGGCCTAATTTCCCATGCCCTCTTAAAACTTATGGAGTTTACTGGGAAAGGTACTATAATAGTGTATAGCACTTTAAAAAGTGAATTATAACTGTTTTGGATATTAATAGGAATAACATTCAAAATCTGTCATTCTAATCCCCAAATTTTAAAAACACAGGATTATGATACATTTACTATTGTACTCATTTAACGTTCTTTCAGTCTAAAGGTAATCTCCTTCAAAGGGAATATCAATTTCCTCACTGTTGGATCTTCTGCTCAGAATCCCACCAAGGACGTAAAGCCTTGTGGTGATTCGATAAGAAACAGTGGGGTGTAATTTTAGCCCTATATGAAAGATGAACAATAGTGTCTTAATCCCATCAAAGCACACTACCAGATGGATAACTGAAGGTAATATCTGTAAGAAAATAGCATTAATTTCTAGGAACAATTTTCAACGGGTATGTTATTGGAACATAAAGAACTCTTGCTACACATTATTCCTTTTGTAAGGCTACTTAAGATTGGATGAACATCATAATTTTCCACATTACAGATAATGCTATTTGCTCCTGTTGTTAGCAGTGTAAATGTTATTCTTTATTATTCATCATTTTACTCAACCATGTCTTTTAATTTTTATTACACCTCAAGGATGAATATCCTCATTAATTCTTTTTTCTCAATGGAAATGTATGTAAATTTTTGTACTGTTAATCCACTTAATCATTCAACAAGACAGAAAACATAAGCTGAGGAAAGTGATAATTTTATATCCAAAGGTTCATTTATTATCAAAGTATACAACTCTGAAATTGTTCTCCAGGCAGCCATGAAACCAGTAAAGACAAAAAAGACAGCACAATCATCAACCCCAAATCCCCTCACCCTGCACAAAAAAAAAACAAAAACGGAACAGGCACATCAATCCAAAGAAGCATTTGAGAATCCTCTTTATTTGGGAATGGAAAACTTGCCTATAGTTTTGGCCTAATGGTCAAGAGGGGATATTAAAATACTTCCCTGTTTTTTCTCTCCACTTCCTCTCAACTATTCATTTTTTAAACTGTGCAATTCAAGATTGCATTTGTGAAGGAAAAATGTCAGAGCTGACTTGGATCTAGGCTTCCAATGGGTGGTCAGACAATGCAGAATTCCTGCTCTCTATCTGCCATTATTAACATGAATCCCAAAGAAATCCGAGATCCAGGTATCATTTGCAAGTGGACAATAATAACCAGCATAGCTTCACGTCACCTTTAAGTTATGTGGCTTTGATATGGAACTAATCAGCAAATGACTTCTGATAGGAAAAGAGAGGGTGTAGAGTATGCCCTTTGGACCTCAAAGTGGTAAACAGAATCCTCAGTAAATCATAATTCTCTTTTCCACATAGTACAAGTTACCTTGGACTGTTCCTCTCAAGGCCTTCTGTAAGGTGATGGGAAGTGCAACTGTCACAAGGAGGGGATTGGGAGCGAACCGAAATTGAAGATACAGACACTGAAGTTCGAGGAACTGGACTCAGTGTGTCAAGAAAGCAAGGGAAGTGGGGAAGAAAGGACGCTGGACATAGACACAGGCCCTGGACGAGACTAGGATGCAGGGCCTGGGCTAGGACATGGACAAGAAACATGGAACCTGGACACGGAACTAGGAACAAGGAGCCTGGACTAGGGACACGGGACTCCGGAACTAGACCCTGGACAAGGACCCGGAACCTAGGTCTTGGTTGGGACTAGGGACCTGGGTCTTGACTTGGAACCGGAATCCGGGTTTAGGCCAGGACAAGACATGGCTACACGTCATTGTGTGGCTACAGGACTGGATGTGAGACTCCTGGACAGGACAAGGGAACTCCAGCACTGGACGAGGGAGCTCCAGCACAGGGCTGGGTGAGGTACTCTTGGGCTGGGCGAGGCACATGGACAGGACGAGAACGCGAAGCCTTGACTTGGTTTTGGGAGACAGGAACCTCAGAGGTTGGACTTGGAACTCAAGAACATGGAACACAGAGCCGGAGCCCCTCCTTGGGAGCAGGACGTAGGGCCGGGACTCGTACACAGCACACAGAGCCAGGATCCCCTTCTTGGGAACAGGACAAAGAGCCAGGGCTCTTTCTATACACAGAACACAAAGAGACAGTTCTCTACTCAGGGTAGCGGCAAACGGCTGGACCTACCCAGTGGAGGCATGGACACAAAGTGACGGTTCTCAACACAAGGTAGTGGCAAACGGCCAGACCTACCTAGTGAAGGCGAGGACACAAAGACAGTTCCCAACTCAAGGTAGTGGCAAATAGCTGGACCTACCTACGAAGGCGAGGACACAAAGAGACAATTCAAAACAACAACAGACTGTTTCTTACCTTGACACAGCAAGTCCCCGGTCTTGCCCTGGCGGTTGAACCTGCCGGCGTTACAGGCGAGGACGCAGGTAAAGGCTTCAGAAGGAAGGGGAAGGGAAGGGAACAGTCCAGCCAACAGTCGCTGGTTTGCAGAGGTACTTATGTGCCAGACCGAAATGAGAATCAGGTGCCTGAATTAAAGCACCCAACAGAACGAGGGAGAAAACAGGAAAACTTGGAACAAGGATCGATGGACTGGACCGTGAACCGGAACATAGACTTCACAGACCGGACCATGACAGTAATAGAGTAGTAGCAAATTCATATTTCCAAATGAAATCTCTAGATATTCATGTTGATTTCATCAAACATGTTACAACTTGTTTTGACAAACATTCTAGTTAACTCATAGTTTTTGAGAAAAGCTTCTCCATGTTTCCCAAAGGTCAATCAAACAAAACATTACCGTATATACCCAACAGCATCAGTGGTGGAGAAGAAGCTACTAAAAGAACTGGTATCCACTATGGACAATCTGCCACATCCTCTCCATGACCTACTGAATAAGCAGTGGTCCACCCTTTCGAACAGGCTCATTCTTCTTCACTGTCACAAGGATCATTACAGAAAATCTTTCCTAACAAATGCAATAAGCATATACAACAGTTCATCTCTGTGCGACAGGAGAACACACATCATAGCACAATAGTCTCTGCTTTATTATTTCATACATTATTATTGCACATTGGTAAATTATTATCATGTATATTATTATTCTGTATATTATTAGTTAAGTCTGCACACTGCTATGTGTGTTTTTAAATGTTGCTGCTGTAACAAAAGTATTTCCCACTCGGGATCAATAAAGTACTTATTAGTTGGCTTCCTTAAATGAAACCATTACTGATTCCAGTTTCCAAACAGACCATCTTTGTCTTTTATCTTTCCGCCTGCCCTGTCAACATAGATCCTGAACTCCTGCTCTATACATTTTCTCTCACTCTTTCTCTGACCACTGAATATCCTCTCCTGCAGCACAGAATTGTAGAAAGAGATTACCAGATCAATTAATGAATCTGAATTACATTGCTTTGACTGTTATTATTGCATAGCTATTGTTGCACTGATGCCTAATTTCATGATATACAATAGCACATGCACGTCAACAAAGGGTATGACTGATCTTACAAAAGAAATGAGGAAGAATACCAGGCAAGCTGTATTTGTCTGTTACTAAAATATTTTATAAGCAAGCTAGACAACTAACAATCACTAAGAATTAAAGTCAAATCAGAATCAGGTTTAATATCAGCGACGTATGTTGTGAAATTTGTTAGCAGCAGCAGTACAATGCAATACATTATAAATATAGAAAAATATGAAATTAAAGTAAGCATATATATGTGTATTAAATAGTTAAAATAAGTCACACAAAAACAGAAATTCAAAAAAAATGTAGTGAGGTAGTGTTCATGGGTTCAATGTCCATTTAGAAATCAGATGGCAGAGAGGAAGAAGCTGTTCCTGAATCGCAGAGTGTGTGCCTTTAGGCTTCTGTACCTTCCTCCTGACAGTAACAATGAGAAGAAGGTATGTCCTGGGTGGTGGGGGTCCTTAATGATGGATGCAATCTTTTTGAGGCGCCACTCCCCGAAGATGTCTTGGATACTACCTTAGGAACATAGGATATAGAACATTTCTGCACAGTACAGACCTTTCGGCATAACTTTTTAACCTACTCTAAGATCAATCTAATCCTTCCCTCTCACATAGCCTTTCATTTGTCTTTCATCCATGTGCCAATCTAAAAACCTCTCAGATGTCCCCAGTGTGTCTGCCTCTACCACCATCTCCAGCAGTACATTCCATGCAAGTACCCCTCTCTGCATAATGAACTTACCTCTGTCATTTCCTCCAATCACTTTAAAATTACGCCATCTCATGTTAGCCATTTCTGCCCTGGGAAAAAGGCACTGAATGCCCACTCTATCTATGCTTCTTATCATCCGTAATATATGCAAGTGAAACTATAAGTGAAAACAGTGGAGGCGATAATGATTGAAAATGGATTGACTGGTGTTGATAAATCATTAATACACAAATGAGAGCACAAGGTTCAGGATAAAGATTATTTATTCAAGACTACATGTTCAAAACAACAAACAACAATGACAGAGAGATTCCAAAATGACAAATCAATCTTCAGTTCTAATTTCTTTGAGAATATCCTCTTCTTGAAATGCAAATGTTTATGTGGAATTTATTTCTGTTGATTTTATTGAAGTATCTATCAGTCTGTTTATCTATTATTCTGCATTCTTTGCACATATTTACAAGAATGCTTTTAAACATAAAATAAATCTATCGAACAACACTGGAGGCTGAATTTAAAACTGTTATAAAAGAAGGAATGTTTCAATTGCAGCACCAATTAACTGAATAAAACAGAGCAGTATCTATAGTACGTCACTACTTCAAAATTTGTTGAGCATCCTCTCCATGCTACAGTGCTTTGAGGCCCCAGCAGGCCATCATTATTAATTGTGCTGTAAACAGTATAAATTAGCCTCCTATGCAAAATAAAAGAAACATTTTGCATGAATTCAGACTGAGTATTATGACAAAATATTTTCAAAAGGCCCTTAAATGCACAATGGCTTCCTATTCACTCCCTCCCCAACAACCACCGATGAGACTGGTGCAGGTACTCCATGTATTTTAATTCACCATACCACTTCTAGCCCATTAAATCATCAAGCTCCTTGTTCAGTACCCAGTAGTTACCACATGAAATATCTCACTTAATGGTATTTTGAAACACACTGTTTTCATGGAAATGGGAAAAAAAGAGCTAGGAGAAATATCATACTGAGATTCGGTTTTAGATCACTATCAGATAATCCATAATAAAAATAAGAATGTGGGAATATTGAGGGAGTGTAATTTATAAGTTACCTCTTGCTCAAACAGTTGGTCATTGGCTGCTGTACACACTGCTGTATCTTTAGTTATTTATGTTTGCTGTTCAATTCATATCTAGTACGTTCTTACATATATAGTGAGGTTAGGGAGGATATTCAAACATTAAAGACATCACAGCTGTGCCTACGTGCACACGCTTTCATTCCAGTTTATTTTTATGGATATATTGCATTTTCATTTCAAATAAAGTTTAAAGTATATGTGAACTATACTGGTGGCAGGATAATTATAAAGGCTCATCTCAGTGCAGCATGATTCAGACTCTATAGCAATAGAGATTTTTACATAATGTGAAATTCTGGTTGCCATTTTTAAATGCATAAATGATGTTTGACTAATAGGTTAGTCAAATACCAAACCCTTACCAGAAGGTAATTTGGGAGTTTTAGTCTGTGTGGCATAAATATGAGCAATAAATTCATCTTTGTCATTCACAAAATGAAAATATTAAAATCAAAATAAAATTTAGATGAAATCTATGGACGTAAATGCTTGGGTATAATTAGCTACAGTATGATACTGATAATTACATAATGGACAAATGACAGAAAATGATTGAAAAAGTTATTTCAATATATGATAATAATATACTGGTTTAGCATATAATGTTCTACAAAAATTTGTTACGACAGCTTGCTAAGCTGCAATCTGTCCCTAAAATAAATTGGTAATCTTGGTATTGAACTCTAATGCAAATCTGGAAAAATATTCCATTCCCAAGCAATGACATATCCTGTTAAGAATATTTAATCGAACAAACTTAAGTCAGGGAAGTTTCAGATGTGAATATAAGCATGATAAAGAAAGCATGGTGCTTTCAAATTCTTGTCTGAACCTCACAATCTCTATTTAAGAATATTTGTAATATATAGAATATTTAATATTGATCCTGAAAAACTGTTGTTTCTTTAAAGATTTTACTTCTTTCAAGATTATGTCATATGACTAAGTTGGTAAATTGGTTTATTATTTTCACAAGGTACAGTGAACAACTGTTGTGCATACTATCCATACAGAGCATTTCACGTCAGTACCTTACGGCAATAGAAGGAAAGAACAATGATGTTTTTTATATGTTACAGTTACAGAGAAAGTGCAGCACAGGCAAGCAATATTGTCCAAGGCCATGACCAATCAGATTGTGAGGCCAAGAGTCCATCTTATTGTATAAGAGGTCTGTTCAGTTCTAACAGCAAGATAGAATTTGTCCTTGAACCTGGTGTACATATTTTCAGACCTTTGTATCTTCTGCCTGATGAGAAGAGAATACATGAGCTGGAAAGGGTCTTTGATTATGTCAGCTGCTTTACTGAACCAATGAGAAGTGTAGACAGAATCCATGGAGGAAAGGTTGTTTTTCATGATGTGCTGAGCTGTGTCCTGAACTCTCTGCAGTTCCTTGCAGTCTCAGGCAGAGCAGTTGCCATAACGAGCTGCAATGCAGCCAGATAGGATGTTTCTGTGGTGCACCTGTAAAAAATGGTGAAGGTCAGTGGGGCCATGCCAGATTTATGTAGCTCCCTGAACAAGTAGATGCTGATATGCTTTCTTTGCCATAGCATCTGCATGGTTGGATCAGGATAGTTAGTTCGTGATATTTACTGATCTTTGTGTTGCAACGTCATTTTGTAAAATGTAGAATAAACCACACACACATTCAGCTCCTTATGTGCAAGTTTGCAGTTCTGTCAGTGGGCATTGTTTAAATTCAAGAACCCAAACAGCATTCTTCATAATGTTGATGATCATTAAAAGGAAAGAAGTGACTGAGGTTTATAAAAAAGTACATGACTACATAAGAAGGTTGTGCCTGTTAATAAGCTTACAGTTCATTGCAACAGATCTAAAGTATAGACTTGAGCTTAAGAGAAGAAAATAAAGGCAGCAGATGCAGAATTAAGCATGGATAAACAGTCAAACTAAACAACTGTCAGGGTGTTAGGCATACAAAATAGAAGATGAGTCATAAACTAACTGTATTAGAAATGACACTGGCTATAACAAGGTACAGGTGCTGCTCAATTAGTACTTTAAAAGGACAGAAATGTTTTCTTGGGTAGATAGCATTATTTTAACAGTGAGCAAAGATACTTGGTATGCCGTCAATGTGAGCATAAGACAGTGAATTTTTTAGTTGAAATGTGGCCAGATGCATGTGAGGCTTCGGTAAACTTTCTTGCATCCTCTCAGACAACTGATGTCCAATTATAAAGAGAAATTCTAAAATGACTTTAAGCCAGTGCTATTGGAGATAATTAAAAGCTATACAGTTTGAACACATAACCAGAGATCAGCAGAGAATCAGAAATATTCACCACCCCTTCGCTCAGTGCATAGTTGAACCACCTCTCACAGCTATCTTTAAAAGTCTTTTTGGATAAGTCTACTAGCTTTGCACAATATGCTGGAACAAGATTTATCCATTTCTCCTTATAAAATTGCTCAAGCTGTACCAAGTTAGTTGTGGAGCGGTACTGAGCAAAGGTGGATGAATACTTTCAAACTGCTGACTTCTCTGTTTTTAAATTTTTAGTTTTTCATGCTTTAAAATTTTCCCTGTTTTTTTGTGGGGAGGTCTACTGTGGAAAAAAAAATGGGAAATTGATTCACAAATAAAAATTCTCAATTGATCAATATCCCTGGTTGTAATACAGATTTAAGTGAACACTGGGTTGAGGGCAGGATCCTTTTTCAAGGCACTGTATATCGTTGATCTGAAAAATCAGTTACATCAACTTCTGCATGTTTTGGATTGTGCACTGAGAGATAAATTGATATGTTCAAAATTCAAAGTAAATTTATTATCAAAGTACATATATGTCACCATATACAACCCTGAGATTCATTTTCTTGTGGGCTTTCGCAGTAAATACAAGAAACACAATAGAGTCAATGAAAGACCACACCCAATAGGACAGTGAAACAACAAATGTGCAAAAGACAACAAACTATGCAAATACAGAAAGAGAAAACAGAAACAATAATAATAAATATCTGTGTACTTGTAATACTACTGTGACACTGTAATTTCCTTTGGGATCAATAAAGTATCTATCTCTCTATTGAGAACATGAGATGACAATTCAGTGAAAGTGAGTCCATAGTTTGCAGGAATTGTTCATAACTTCCATTGCAAGTTACTTAACATTCAGTACTTAACATTTGAACAGGTATACACATTAACTACATGTGTTGAAATTACCTTTAAAATGTGAAGGAAACAGACATCTATATTAAAGAAGTAGTGAACCAACAGCAGGAGCACTGGTGGGAGGGAATTCTGAAATTGTGTCTGGGTCATGTGAGTGAGAGCAGCATGAAGGCTGGTTACGGCAGGAAACTCTGCTACTGTTGCTACGGGAAACACTCAGCTTAAGTATGTCAGTTTGGTGCTGCCAGATGTTTTAAATGTAGGAATCAAGGTCACATTTTCTATTTACAAAGTAAAACAGAGCCCTTCACACTTCTGCAGTTCCATTCAAACCATGTCTGAATGAAAAGAAAACAACTGTAATAAAAAAGTGTGCATAACATTGAGGTGAATGAATAATGTAAGGAATATATATTTATAAATCACATTTGGGACTAGTAGTTATAACGAGAAAAACACAAATTTCAAAATTAAAGTAACTGAATTACCATGAGGTAAAATCATTACTTAAAATATTCCAGACAAGAATAAACAAGATAATGTAAGGGATTCATCATTATGTTTGATAGGAAGACTAATTATATTATTAGTGATGGTGTTGGTTTATTATTGTCACATGATACAGTGCAAAGCTTGCCTTGCATACTGCTTATACAGATCAACTCATTACACACTGCATTGTAAGGTAAAACGATAACAATGCAGGATAAAGTGTAAAAGCTACCAAAAGAGTGCAGTGCAGATAAACAATGAAGTGCAAGACCATAATGACGTAGGTTGTGAGGCTACTATTATTGTACAAGATGTCCATTTAAGAGTCTGATAACGACAGGATAGAATCTGTCCTTGAGTCTGGTAGTACGTGCTTTCAGGTTTTTGTATCTTCTGCCTGATGGGAGAGGGGAGAAGAGGGAATGTCCATTTAAGGGATTAGTTATATACCTCAAGTCACTGCCGGTCACTTTGTTTCTGAAGTCAGCTATTCCCACGGGGTAACATCAAAGAAGCAAGTGAGACATATCTATGTTTCAGTGCAACTGTGACATGACTAATAGAACAACCAAGCAAAATACCGAAGCAGAAGTCTTATCAAGACTACCCTATAAAGAAATCTTTATGAGCATTAAAACAAATTTTATACTTTATAGCTGGTTGAAAATAAATTTCACGTCACAGCAGCAGAGATAGTTAGAGCTGTTTAACAGCAAGTCTATGAACACACGTTGTTGACAAACATATTGAGGCAAAGACAAAGGTCAGAATGAAAACATGAAATTACTTTGGAGACACAAGAGAAACTGCAAATGCTTGAAATACAGAGAAATGCACACAAAATGCTAAAGGAACTCAGCAGGGCAGCATCTATGGAGGGGAAAGAAGACCTTTCATCTGAGACCCTTCATTATTTGTCCAGTTAAAGGATCTTGGCCAAAATCATCAACTATTCATTTCCCTCCTTCATTCTTGCCTGATCTGAGTTTCTCCAGCATTTTGTGTGTGTTGTTGCATGAAATTATATTGTCAGAGATTTCATGATTTGAGGACCAACCATGGTTTATAAAATGGTATCACAAGATTGTAACATTGGAGAAATTGGAAAGGGAAATCATGGAAGAAACCTTGCGGAAGGTTTGGACATTATGAATATAAAGGAAATAGCAAAAAAAGAGCATCTGTACAGTAAAGACACTGTTGCTCAGGATTACGGAATACAATTTCCTAAAGCAGTAGTTACTAACCCTCAGGCTGGTATGAAAAATAACATGCTATGGCTATAGTAATATTGAGTTAATTTATAATTCCACTGACAGAAAAATATTTAGTCCATCACTATGCTGGCTCCCAGAAAAGCAATCCCATAGGTTCCAATCCCCTCTCCTTCCTTCTCGGTACTCCCACAAGTTACATCTAACACAAATGCCCACCACTTCTCTTTGCTGTTTGAAGTCATTAACCTATATCAAGGAGTAATGTACAAGTGGATGTTATCACTTCTGGCTTTATCAGGAAAAACATCGTTGGTGAAACAGCTGAACATGTTTGCGCTGAGGGCAGTGCTCTCAGGAGTTTCTGCAGTAATGTCTTGTGATTGGGAGGACGCATCTCCAAAAACTACATCTTTCTTTGTGCAACAACAGACTTTAATGTTTGTGAAGAGGACTTTACGAGGTTGCTTAGGCAGGGAATTACTTTGCCACATCAAATTCAGTGCCTATGTCCATTCATGAGCTATAAATGAGTAGCTTGCTGTGTTAATTTGGAGTTAACCACGTGGGACTGGTCACATCAAGTTGAGCAGGTAAGAGCAGGCTATTTTCTTGAATGGCACTAATGATACAAATGGATATTTGTGACAAACCAATTTCCAGAGCTACAAGAATAGGATTTGAATTCAGATGTTTATATTTTCTTCCAGTCTTTACAATATAAATCTAAATGGTATGTCACTGATATGGTGATACACCACCACAAATATGAAGTTAATGTCACTTGCCACTGACGAAGGGTCTCGGCCTGAACCATCGACTGCACCTCTTCCTAGAGATGCTGCCTGGCCTGCTGCGTTCACCAGCAACTTTTATGTGTGTTGCTTGAATTTCCAGCATCTGCAGAATTCCTGTTGTCGCTTGCCACAACAAGGTTTACTCTTGACAAAATATGGATGAATGGATAACTCTTTTCTAAACCAGTTTTGAAGGGAAAATGGCAGAGGTGGTGGAGGTGACAGTGACGGAGGCAACTAAAACAGAGAAAACTTCACAACATAGCCACAGGGAGAAGGAGACTTACCTGCATGTGAGACTCCACACTTCCCAGTTGGTCAGAAATAAGGAAATTGGACATTGGGAAAACTAAAAGATGTAAATCTAGAAATTATCTTTTTAAAATTGAAAAGACATTGATCACTAGAGCACAGGCTTCAGATTGTAAATGGGTGAGCACCAGGAGAAGTAAGGGGAGTAAGCAGATAGTTTACAGTTCCCCTGTGGCCATTCCCCTCAGCAAAAAGTATACCTCTGGGGGTGGGGAGGGGATGACCTATCAGGGCACAGAAACAGCAGCCAAGTCAGTGGCACGGTGATTGGCTCTGGCTCAGCAGAGAAGAATAAAGTCACATAAAGTGACAGTGATAGGAAACTCGATAGTCAAGGGTACAGAGAGGAGATTCTGTGGCCACAAAAGAGTTGGTATGTTGCCCCCCCCCCAGGTGCTAGGGTCACCGATGCCTCAGAGCGGTTGCCAAGACAGAGTGTGAGCAGCCAACAGTTGTGTTCCACCATTGCACCAACATCATAGGGAGAAAAGGGGAGGGTGTCCTGTGCAGTGAGTATAGTGAATTGGGGAAGAGGTTGAAGAGTAGGCCCTCCAAGGTAGTAATCTCTGGATCACTCTCAGTGTCATGTGCTAGTGAGGGTAGGAATAGGATGATAGTACAGATGAATGGGTGACTGAGGAACTGGTGCAGGGGACAGGGTTTCAGATTTCTGGATCATTGGGATCTCTGCTGGGGCAGGTATGACCTGGAGAATTTGTAGAATGCCAACAAGATGGCTTTTTTAGAGCAGCTTGTGCTTGAGCCCACTCAGCAAAACACAATTCTGGATTGGGTGTTTTGTAATGAACCAGTTTTCATTAGGGAGCTTAAAGGGAAGGAACCCTTAGGAGTCAATGATCATAGTATGATAGAATTCACTCTGCAGTTTGAGAGGGAGAAGATTGAAGTGCAGAAAAGGGAACTTCAGAGGCACGAGAGAGGTAATGGCCCAAGTTGATTGAAAGGGGACACTAGCACGGATGACGGCAGAACATCAGTGGCTGGTGTTTCTGGAGGCAACATGCCTGGCACAGGATAAATACACCACGGGCTGAAGGTGTATTCTAAAGAGAGGATGAGGCAACTGTGAGTGACGAGGGAGGTTAATGACAGCATAAGAGGAAAATAGAAGACATGTATAGTAAAAATTAGTTGGAAGTTAGAGCATTGAGAAGCTTTTAAAACCCAATAGAAGGCAACTAAAAACATTAGGAGAGTAAAGATGAAATATGAAGGTAAGCTATCCAATAATAGGATTAGGTATTTTGCATTATTCTTCACTGTGGAAGGCATGGGCAGTGTTCCAGAAGAGTGTCAGGTGGCAGAAGTGAATGTAGTTGCCTTTACTGAGGAGAAGGTGCTTGAGGAGCTGCAAGGCTTAAAGGTAGATAAGTTACGTGGACCAGATGGACTACACCCAGGGTTCTGAAAGAGGTAGCTGAAGAGATTGTAGAGGCATTAGTAATGATCTTTCAGGAAACACTGAATTCTGGAATGTTCACGCAGGACTGGAAAATTGCAAATGTCACTGTACTCTTTCAGAAAGGGAAGCAGAAGAAAGGATATGACAGGCCAGTTAACATGACTTCAGTGGTTGGGAAGATGTTGGAGTCGATAATTAAGGTTGAGGTTTCAGGTAATTTGGAGGTACATGATAAAATAGGCCAAAGTCATCATGGTTTCTTTAAGGGAAAATCTTGCCTGACAAATCTGTTGGAATTTTTTGAGTAAATAACAAGCAGGATAAACAAAAAGAGAGGCAGTACATGCTGTTTACTTGGATTTACAGAAGGCCTTTGACAAGGTGCTGCACGTGAGGCTGCTTAACAAGATAAGAGCCCATGGCATTACTGGACAGATTCTAGCATGGACATAAGAGTGGCTGACTGGCAGGAGGTAAAAGTGTGAATAAAGAGGGTCTTTTCGGGTTGACTGCTGGTGACTAGTGGTGTTCCACAGGGGTCTGTTTTAGGATGTCTTCTTTTCACGTTATATGTCAATGATTTGGCTGATGGAATTGATGGCTTTGTGTCCAGATTTACAGATGATACAAAGATAAGTGGAGAGGCACGTAGTGCTAAGGAAGCAGGGAGTCTGCAGAATAACATAGGAGAATGACTTGGGAGAATGGGCAAAGAAGTGCAGTGGAATATAATGTAGTGAAGTGTACGGTCATGCACATTGGTAGAAAGAATAAAGGCATAACCTATTTTCTAAACATGAGAAAATCTGCAGATGCTGGAAGACCTCAGCAGGTCAAGCAGCATTCATGGAAAAGTGTAAACAATAAAAAAGTGAGAGAGAGTTTCACTGAACTCCCGTCGAAGGGAAGATTTAAACTTCTTCAGGGTAGGCATCCCTGGAAGAGACTTTGCACTGGAGTGGGGTCCTGATGAAGGGTCTCATCCTGAAACGTTGACTGTTTACTCTTTTCCATGGATGCTGCCTGGCCTGCTGAGTTCCTCCAGCATTTTGTGTGTGTTGCTTTGGATTTCCAGCAACTACAGACGTTCTCATGTTTATTCTTCCTAAGTTTGAAGTGCAAGGGGACTTGAGAGATCTTAGGCAGTATTCCCTAAAGGTTAACTTTCAGCCTGAGTCGGTGATGTGAAAGACAAATGCAATGTCAAGATTCATTTTAAGAGGACTAGAATATAAGAGCAAGGATGTAAGGATGAGGCTTTATTAGGCATTGGTCAGACTGCACTTGGAGTTTTGGGAGCAATTTTGAGCCCCTCATCTAAGAAAAGATGTGTTGGCATTGGAGAAGGTCCAGTGGAGCTTCGGGAGAATGTTTCTGGGGATGAAGAGTTTTAAGTTTGAGGAGCATTTGATGGCTCTGTGCCCTTACTCGCGGGAGTTTAGAAGAATGGGAGGGGGGATCTCATTGAAACCTATCAAATATTGAAAGGCCTAGATAGTGTGGATGTGGAGAGGATGTTTCCTAAAGTGGGGGAATCAGCCTACTGTTCAAGAGTACTCAACATAAAATGTTTCAAATAAGACTCGAAATGAGAGTGCATTATGAGGTACAGAGGTGGATTGTATTCCAGCAGTACCTGGAGAATCAACAAATTCAACACAAAATGAGGAAGCAGCATCATATATATAATATTGGCTATGAACAGATAATTGCTATCTGCTTTAAGGGTTGTATCATATGAAAAATTGCTCTCTGAGCTCAAACAATCTCTTGTAGAGGTTTCAGTGACTGTATGTGAAGAGGTCTTGAAGAAACCATTACGTTTTAATTTTTAACTCCTTGTGTAAAAATTTGCACATACTGCCATGGATATTGTTAAATTACAGAGGGTATATAGTAGATTTCTGTACATTCTTATGTCTAATAAAGTGACCACTGACTGTATGTTTGTGGCCTTCTGCTGCTGTAGCCCTTCCGCTTCAAGGTTTGACATGTTGTACATTCAGAGATGCTCTTCCATACACCACTGTTGTAACACATGGTTATTTCAGTTACTGTCACCTTCCTGTCAGCTTGAACTAGTCTGGCCATTCTCCACTGACCTCTCTCATTAACAAGGCTTTTTTGCCTCCAGAATGCCACTCACTTGATTTTTTTTTTGTTTTGGCACCATTGTCTATAAACTGTTGTACGTGAAAATCCCAGAAGATTAGAACTTGCTGAGATACTCAAACCATCCCATCTGGCACCAACGATCATTCCAATCATCTTAGGTCATATTTCTTCCCCAGTCTGATGTTTGGTCTGAACAACACCTGAGCCTCTTAACTATGTCCTTATGTTTTTATGCATAGAGATTGTTTGCATTAATAAGCTAGGGTACAGGTGCACCTAATAAAGTGGTCACTGAATGTATACTTTATAGGTTGTAATGGTATGTATTGATAATATTTATGTTATCTCCAGATTCAAGAGTTTCATTCAAAAAAATGTGATTCTACCAAGACAGTATTGATTTGTATATAAACTTAGTATTAAGTTAACGGGTTGAAGGAATATTCTGACCACAGCTATGCGGTAAATATTCTGTTGCCAAGGCTCATAAAAGACTGCTGAAGTAATTAAAACTCTTCAATACATGCTGAGAAATATACAGTATTTCACAATGATGTGTTGGATTCTAAATAAATAGTTTTGCTTCATGGAGATGGAGAAATTGGTTATGGACGTAAAATCCTGAGACTGGAATCATTACTTTAGCAGAGATTAGAAAGGGAACAAGAGCATACTGAATCTAATTATGCATAGGTAATTTTAAGACAGTTTAGAAAGTGAGTTCCTTAGTATCATTTGAAAAATAACTGAACGCTATAATAGGGAAGACTTGTTAAGAATATTTTTAATTAATGAATTTAGGAGGATTTGATAGCTGTCTTTTTCATTGTGATCTTTGACTAAGTGAAATGAATACAATGATCATCTAGGAGAATTGAAAGTCACCCAATTCACCCCCATCTACTTTTGTTACTTCTTCTTTTCTTCATTCAGCTGTAACTGATTGATACTCCATGGTTTCCCATTTCAATACATGCCAAATAATAGAAGGTTAATTAAGATGAAAATAGTAAAAAGATGTTGAAAGAGATATGTATAAAAATGAAAATGTGCTGATTACAAAAGTACCAATGGAGGATGCCAAGAGATTGAGAAACAGACCCACAGAAACAGGAACAAGCTAACGATTAACATATCAGAAGCTTTCTCAGATATGTTGCCTACAAAAATTATTGTAGTCTGACTACTGCTTTCGTCACTTCTACGCTTCCTCTGAGCAGCATGGTCCTTCCTTGGTCCAATACACTTTCCAAACAAAGGCACAGAAGTTGGAACCAACACCTGCTTCCCCCTGTTGGGCAACAGTTCATTCTGTAGAGCATGGAGACAACTTTGGCATCATAAAGTACCTCTCTTAATTTGCTTTCAGTTGACTCTATTGCAGGGGATATGACATGCAAATGGTGGATAGATCTCCAACCAAGTTGTAGTTGAGTTGGCCAATCACAGTCCACAATGCTGGCCCTCCTATTTTTACCACATACAAGCTCAATGTGACTCATTGTATTTCACTGTTACAAATGCCATTCTACAGGAGTTACCTTTTCTTCAGTATAAGTTCTTATTTAGATACCTGCAGGCTTCCATTTATTGCCCTTAAAATGCCATTCAAACTAATTTTGTGGAATGACTAAAACAGCTGAGCCAATATCCAATTCCATTTTAATGAATTTGCCATTCACTTCTCGTGTAAGCCATATTGCTTGTTTCGTGTTAATTTTCACGCTGTAAATCTCAAGGAACTCAGTCCTGTATCATTTTCATCATTACCTTATTTTTCATCAATGGAATGCAGATTAGTGCTCCTTTTGAAACTGCAACTTGACTTTTTTATTTTTCTCTTCTCTGTACAGTCGATTTATCTTTGTCTACACCAGGCATCCCCAACCTTTTTTGCACCGCAGACCAGTTTAATATTGACAACATTCTTGCGGACTGGCCGACCGGGGTGGGGGTGGGGGTGTGTTAATCATGATGGGAATATAGGTGACAAGTCAACTATAAGTCACTTATAAATGGGTAATACACTCAATTTTGTTTCTAAAGGGGTTTATCTAATGAATTTAATATTAAACACACAGCGCATATTTTCCTCCCATGAATATAGTGATAAGTCAATTATAACAGTGGTCCCAAACCTCCGGGCCTCGGACCGATACATTGCCGTGAAGAATGCAGCGGTACAGCGGTGGCCGGAACGCAATCGCCTCTGATCTGGACTGACATTTACCTGCCGGGCGGCACCTAATTAATTAGTTTGTTTATTTCTGCTTTTGTTCTTAAAGGTGTGCTGGGTGCGTTCCGGCCACCGCTGTACCGCTGCATTCTTCGCAGCCCAGACGTTGGGGACAACTGAATTATAAGTCACTTATAAGTTAATAGCATCATAACATTTTAAGAAATGTTTGGATATTAAACACACAGTGCATACTTTCCTCATATGAACATATAAAATCATTGCAACACACCAATATCGCTGAATCAGTGGGAGCCCTGGGCTTGTTTTCCTGCAACAAGACGGTCCCATCAAGGGGTGATGGGAGACAGATACTCAAAGGGGGTTCCTTATGTCCAGTCTATTCCGCAATTTAGTTTTCATTGCATTTATCGCAGAAAACTCTGCTTCGCAGCAATATGATGTTGGAAATGGAAGCAACATTTTCAGTGCTTTCGTGGCTATCTCAGGATATTCAGCCTTGACTTTGATCTGGAATGCTGGCAGAGATGTTATGTCAAACATACTTTTCAGCTCGCCATCATTTGCAAGCTGGAGGAGTTGATCTTTTTCCCGCGCTGACATGGAAGATTCACCGGAAACATTCGCAAATAGGTCACGGACACATTCCTTTGCACGTCTTGGGTCACCGATGACCTCGCGTGCATTAAAGTTCGATAGTGGGCATGTCAGGGAATGAGGAAAGGTGCAGCTGAATCATATCATTTCCTCGCGGCTCGCGGCCCAGTACCGATCCACAGCCCGGTGGTTGGGGACCACTAGTCTACACAACGTAATTTTTGCATGTGTCCTACATTGTTTCATTTTAGACCATAAGACATAGGAGCGGAATTAGGCCATTCAGCTCATTGAATCTGCTCTGCCATTACATCATAGCTGATCCCAGATCCCACTCAACCCCATACACCTGCCTTCTCGCCATATCCTTTGATGCCCTGACCAATCAGGAAGCTGTCAACAAATTCCGCCTTAAATATAGACTTGGCTTCCAGTCCAGTCTGTGGCAGAGCAATCCACAGATTCACTACCCTCTGTCTAAAAATTTCCTCCTTACCCCTGCAAATTGAGGGTTACCCTCAATTCTGAGGCTGGGCCCTCTGTTCTGGACATCTCCCCAGAGGAAACATCCTCTCCACATCCACCCTATCTAGTCCTTTCAACATTCAGTAGATTTTAATGAGATCCCCCTTCATTCTTCTAAATTCCAGTGACTGCAGGCCCAAAGTTGCCAAACGCTCCTCATATGTTAACTGCTCATTCCTGAAATCATCCTCATGAACCTCCTCTGGATTCTCTCCAATGACAACATCTCCTTTATGAGATATGGGACCCAAAACTGTTGACAATACTCCCAGTGTGGACAGACAAGTGTCTCATAAAGCCTTAGGTTCTCTCAAACAAGAGAAAAATGGCAGATGCTGGAAATCTGAACAACGCACACAAAATGCTGGAGGAACTCAGCAGGTCAGGCAGTATCTATGGAAAAAAAGTACAGTCAATGTTTCAGGCTACCGAAGGGTTTCAACCCTAAACATTGACTGCACTTTTTTCCATAGATGCTCGCTGGTCTGCAGAGTTCCTCCAGCATTTTGTGTGTGTTGCTCAGCATTATTTCCTTGCTTTTATATTCTATTACCCTTGAAATAAATGCCAACATTGCATTTGTCTTCTATACCACGGATTCAACCTGTAAATTAACCTTCTAGGAGTCTTCAATGATGACTCCTAAGTCCCTCTGCACCTCTGATGTTTGAACCTTCTCCCCATTTAGGTAATAGTCCTCACTATTGTTCCTTTTAGCAAAATGCGTTATCGTACATTTCCCAACATTGTATTCCATCTGCCACTTTTTTGCCCATTCTTCCAATTTGTCTAAGTCCAGCTGTAATCACATTGCTTTCTCGGCACTACCTACCCCTCCACCTTTCTTCATATCATCCACAAACTTTGCCACAAAGCCATCAATTCCATTATTCAAATCACTGATAAACAATGTGAAAAGTAGCAATCCCAATACTGACCCCTGAGGAGCCCCACTTGTCACTGGCAGCCGACCAGAAAAGGCCCCCATTATTCCCACTCGCTGCCTCCTTCCTGTCAGCCTTTCCTCTATCAATGACAGTATCTTTTCTGTAACGCCATAGGATTTCATCTTGTTAAGCAGCCTAATGTGTGGCACCTTATCAAATGCCTTCTGAAAATCCAAGTAAATGACATCCACTGCCTCTCCTTTGTCCATCTGCTTGTTACTTCCTTGACGAACTCTAACAGATTTGTCAGGCAAGATTTCCTTTTACAGAAACCATGCTGACTTTGACTTGTTTTATCATTAGTCTCCAAGTACCCCGAAATCTCATCCTTCATGATAGATTCCAACACTTCCAATCACTGAGGTTAGGCTAACCGACCTGTAATTTCCTTTCCTTTGCCTTCCTCACTCCTTAAGGAGTGGAGTGACATTTGCAATCTTTCAGTCCTCTGGGACCTTGGCTTTTATGCAGTCCTTAACATCCCTTGTCAGCCACGGTTGCCTAGACCTGCCACTAGAGAACAACTTCTTCTGTGGGACCTATCTATCCTGCACCTTGTAAGCTAGTCCCAGAAACCTCAGCCATCTCTGCATTGCCATCATCTCCACTAATATCCTCCTCCAATCCACCTGGGCAAGCTCCTCTCTCATGCCTCTGTAATTCCCTTTATCCCATTGCAATACTGATACATGTGACTTATACTTCTCCCTCTCAAATTTCAGTATGAATTCAATCATATTATGATCACTGCCTCCTAAGGATTACTTTACGTTAAGCTCCCTAATAAGATCTGGGTTACTACACAACACCAAATCTAAGGCTTTCCATAAGTAGGCTCAAGTACAAGCTGCTCTAAAAAGCCATAGGTATTCAACAAATTCCCTGTCTTGTGATCCAACACCAACCTGATTTTCCCAATCCCCTTGCATATTGAAGTCCCCCAATACAATTATGACATTATCCTTATTACATGCCTTTTCCAGCTCCCTTTGCAATCTCAACCCCACATCTTGGCCACTCTTGCTGTTTCTTAATTCCACTCACAGAGATTCAACATTCTCTGACCCTATGTCACCTCTTTCTAAAGATGTAATCCCATCTTTTACCAACAGAGCCACACCACCGCCTAGTCCTTCCTGTCTGTTCTTTCGATACAAAGAATATCCTTTGATGTTCAGCCCCCAACTATGGCTTTCTTTCAGCTGAGACTCAATGATGCCCATAACATCATACTAACCAATCTCAAATTGCACCACCAGGCTGTCCACCTTATTCTGAATGCTATACGCACTAAAATACAGCACCTTCACTCCTGCATCTTTGCCCTTTTGAATTTTGCCTCTGTGGTACAATTTAACTCTTTGCTCTGTCTCCATGCGTACCTAATCATTGGCTTGTTATTCCTTACATTCGTGTTACACCCATCATTTAAATGTAAAGCTGCTAGCGCATCCTCAGCTCATACTCATACTTGTTCCCATCCTCCTGCCAGGATTCGCTTTTCAATCTGGATTGGTCTGGTGTACGTTATTTCTCGCTGCTCTTCTTTTAAACTCGAACATCTCGCCGCACTTCAACATGTAGGTATTTGTCTCAGGTTCATTTAAAAGTTTCTGATCATCACTGTTATGTTTTGCATCTTTAAAACATTAAAACTAATTGAAATCAAAACAAGGAGCCAGGAGATAAATGTGTATACTTCATGGTGTGATGTGTATACCATTTAAGTACTTTTACAGAAAACCCACAGTGCATTATGTCAACTGCAAGAATGCTTAATCAACCAATATATTTACAATATTACTGAACTATTAAATAGCAACTCTGATCAAGTACAAATTGAATGGATGCATTAAGAGACATCTGTCAGAAATTAATAGCACAGATTGAAAATCGTTCATTTCGAGCCACTGAATTAATTCAGGTATGACTTGCAAAGGGCCATTTCAAGAGCTAAGAAACAACTCTGAGAGAGGTAAGGGGCAATGTTGGCTCTACACCAACTCTGGCAGGTTTCGTAAGCCATTACTTCCTACAAAGCAAAACCAACATCACGATTGGCAATGATGCTTCACTTCCAGTCAAGCTCAATGTGTTTTATGCTCCCTTTGAAAGGAGAATAGAACTACAGCTGTGAAGATCCCTGCAGCATCTGGTGACCCTGTGATCTCTGTCTTGGAGGCCAACATTGGTGTCTTTCAGGAGGGTGAACCTTTACAAGGCAGCAGGCCTTGATGGAGTAACCCGGTAAGGCTCCGAAAATTTGTGCCAACCAGATGGTGGGGGTATTCAAAGACATTTGCAGCCTCTCATTGCTATGAGGTTCCCACCTGCTTCAAAAGGGCAAAAAGTATGCCAGTGCCCAAGAAGAACAGTATAAGCTACCTTAACAAATATCGTCCAGTAGCACTCAAGTCTACAGTGAAGAAATCCTTTGAGAGGTTGCTCATGGTTAGAATTAACTCCAATCTGAGTAAGGACCTGGACCGTATCACCACAATAGGTCTACGGCAGATGCGATCTCAGTGGCTCTCCATGCACCCTTGGGTCACCTGGAAAATACAAATAAATATGTTAGGATGCTGTTTATTGACTATAGCTCAGTGCTCAACACCATCCATTCCTGCAGTCCTGATTGAAAAGCTGCAGAACCTGGGCCTCTGTACCCACCCCCCACCCCCCACCGCACCTAGATCCTCAACTTCCTAACTGGAAGACTACAGTCTGTGCAGATTGGAAATAGCTTCTCCACCTCGCTGAGAGTCAATACTAGTGCACCACGGGGATGTGTGCGTAGCCCACTACTCTCTCTACACCCATGACTGTGTGGCTAAGTATAAGTCAAATGCCATCTATGAATTTACTGATGATACAACAAGGTCTTTCTCCAAGTAAGAACTGGAATTCAATTTTAAACAAAGTGGGAAAGCAGAAACCTGACTGGATGAGGACTAACCAATCAGGAGAGATGGACAATGACTTCTACAGACGTACCACTGGACGAACCATGCCTAGGCATCATCCCTGACGAAGATGTTAATAAGACCAAAGAGCTGATTGTGGACATCAGAAAGGATAGGATGAGGGAACATGAACCAATCCTCATAGACTGGAGAGAGTGAGCAATTTCAAGTTCCTGGGTGTCAATATCTCTGAGAACCTAACCTGGTCACATCGATGCAACTATAAAGAAGACAAGGTGGTGGGCATATTTCATTTGGAGTCTAAAAAGATTTGGTTGTCACCTAAAACACTCAAAAATTTTTACAAATGTACAGTGGAGAGCATTACTGTCTGGTTTGTGGGGAGGGGCTACTGCAAGGGATTGAAGTAAGTAGCAGGAAGTTGTAAAATTAGTCAGCTCCATCATTGCTACTAGCCTCCGTAGTATCCAAGACATCTTCAAGAAGCGGTGCTTCAGAAAGTTAACATCCATTATTAAAGACCCTAATCACCCAGGACATGTCCTCTTCTCATTGTTACTGTCAGGAAGGAGGGACAGAAGCCTGAAGGCACACACTCAGCGATTCGGAACATTAAACCCATGAACACTACTTCACTACTTTTTAAAATTTATTTTTGTTTTTGCACTTCTTATTTTAACTTAATTATTTGATATACATATACATGTAACCCTCAGGTTCGACCGGCGGCATTAGTCTGGGGAAGACGGTCTCTGGCCCCGTCAAACGTGTGAAATCTGAGATGCAAAACCTCTTGTTTGTGTTGATGCTGCATGATTTATTACCCTGTTACAAATCAGTACCACGAAATAACAAACAGTACACCATATGCAAATAAATGATTTGGCTTTATAATTTTTAATTTGACTAATAAAGAAAAAATAAAAAGAAAAGGGCCCATTTTAATGAAACAGTCTAATGTGCACATTGGAAGCTTACCATTACGTTAGCAGTGAAACCTTTCCCAGGGTGTCAGACTCTCCCCCCACCACATTTAGTCATGTCCTCATGACTTTGAGATAATTTGTCAACCCTTCCTGCAAAACACCAAGTCCAACCCAGGTGTGGTATATTTGGATTTTCAAAAGGCTTTTGACAAGGTCCCACACAGGAGATTAGTGTGCAAACTTAAAGCACACGGTATTGGGGGTAAGGTATTGATGTGGATAGAGAATTGGTTGGCAGACAGGAAGCAAAGAGTGGGAATAAATGGGACCTTTTCAGAATGGCAGGCAGTGACTAGTGGGGTACCGCAAGGCTCAGTGCTGGGACCCTAGTTGTTTACAATATATATTAATGACTTAGATGAGGGAATTAAATGCAGCATCTCCAAGTTTGCAGATGACACGAAGCTGGGCGGCAATGTTAGCTGTGAGGAGGATGCTAAGAGGATGCAGGGTGACTTGGATAGGTTAGGTGAGTGGGCAAATTCATGGTAGATGCAATTTCATGTGGATAAATGTGAGGTTATCCACTTTGGTGGCAAAAACAGGAAAACAGATTATTATCTGAATGGTGGCCGATTAGGAAAAGGGGAGGTGCAACGAGACCTAAGTGTCATTGTACACCAGTCGTTGAAAGTGGGCATGCAGGTACAGCAGGCGAATGGTATGCTGGCATTCATAGCAAGAGGATTCGAGTACAGGCGCAGGGAGGTACTACTGCAGTTGTACAAGGCCTTGGTGAGACCACACCTGGAGTATTGTGTGCAGTTTTAGTCCCCTAATCTGAGGAAATACATTCTTGCCATAGAGGGAGTACATAGGAGGTTCACCAGATTGATTCCTGGGATGGCAGGACTTTCATATGATGGAAGACCGGATCGACTAGGGTTATACTGTCTGGAATTTAGAAGATTGAGGGGGGATCTTATTGAAACGTATAAAATCCTAAAGGGATTGGACAGGCTAGATGCAGGAAGATTGTTCCCAATGTTGGGGAAGTCCAGAACGAGGGGTCACATTTTGAGGATAAAGGGGAAGCCTTTTAGGACTGAGATTAGGAAAAACTTCTTCACACAGAGAGTGGTGAATCTGTGGAATTCTCTGCCACAGGAAACAGTTGAGGCCAGTTCATTGGCTATATTTAAGAGGGAGTTAGATATGGCTCTTGTGGCTAAAGGGATCGGGAGTATGGAGGGAAGGCTGGTACAGCGTTCTGAGTTGGATGATCAGCCATGATCATATTGAATGGCGGTGCAGGCTCGAAGGGCCGAATGGCCTACTCCTGCACCTATTTTTTCTATGTGTGAAAGGCAGTGACATAGCTCCCCAAAGTGGTAGGGGCCACACTCTGTTCCCTCAGTGGTACAAAGGCCAGCCTCTGGTCTCCTGATTCTTTGAGAACTCCATATCCCCTCATCAACTCTTCATGCTCCGACACTATCGGGGATACTTCTAGTCTACCTGGCGAGGCCTATCACTCGTACCCCGCTTCAACTCGGACCCCTCCGTCCCTTGGCCGAGCCCCACTTCATCCCTTGCAGGGTCCCGCTGAACTCCTGGCTGCCCACAGATAGCACCCCCCCCCCGCGCCCCCCCGATTTCACCTGACTCAACAGGAGAAGGTTGGGAGTCTCTTCTTCAATCAGTGGGGAGGTAGCAAAAGGCAGCATATACCACACCCTAATTTCCTCATCCTCTGAATCAGTATCCCACTCAGGGGCAGGGGCCGGTCTAATCTCTCCCGCTGTTGGTCCTTTAGTCGACCTGCGACACCACAGAGTCCTCTTACTAGGTGTAGGCACCAGGTCAACCCGCACCTCTTGTCCCAGAGGCTGAAGGTGATTCCGATGGAGAATCCTGACAGACCCATTCCCATCCTCTGGTTTGGCGTCTGACTCTCCACTACATAGGGTGTAGCCGCCCAGCAGCTATGCTTCCCAGGTAGCTTCAAATTCCTTATGAGGACTCAATTTCCCAGCATGAGTTGGGAGAACCTAAACTTTTGATCATACCTCCTCTTATTTCCTTGATTCATAATCATAGTCATAGTCATAGTCATACTTTATTGATCCCGGGGGAAATTGGTTTTCTTTACAGTTGCACCATAAATAATTAAATAGTAATAAAACCATAAATAGTTAAATAGTAATATGTAAATTATGCCAGGAATAAGTCCAGGACCAGCCTATTGGCTCAGGGTGTCTGACCCTCCAAGGAAGGAGTTGTAAAGTTTGATGGCCACAGGCAGGAATGACTTCCTATGACGCTCTGTGCTGCATCTCGGTGGAATGAGTCTCTGGCTGAATGTACTCCTGTGCCCACTCAGTACATTATGTAGTGGATGGGAGACATTGTCCAAGATGGCATGCAACTTGGACAGCATCCTCTTTTCAGACACCACCGTCAGAGAGTCCAGTTCCATCCCCACAACATTACTGGCCTTACGAATGAGTTTGTCGATTCTGTTGGTGTCTGCTACCCTCAGCCTGCTGCCCCAGCACACAACAGCAAACATGATCGCACTGGTCACCACAGACTCGTAGAACACCCTCAGCATCGTCCGGCAGATGTTAAAGGACCTCAGTCTCGTCAGAAAATAGAGACGGCTCTGACCCTTCTTGTAGGCAGCCTCAGTGTTCTTTGACCAGTCCAGTTTATTGTCAATTCGTATCCCCAGGTATTTGTAATCCTCCACCATGTCCACACTGACCCCCTGGATGGAAACAGGGGTCACCGGTACCTTAGCTCTCCTCATGTCTACCACCAGCTCCTTAGTCTTTTTCACATTAAGCTGCAGATAATTCTGCTTACACCATGTGACAAAGTTTCCTACCGTAGCCCTGTACTCAGCCTCATCTCCCTTGCTGATGCATCCAACAATGGCAGAGTCATCAGAAAACTTCTGAAGATGACAAGACTCTGTGCAGTAGTTGAAGTCCGAGGTGTAAATGGTGAAGAGAAAGGGAGACAAGACAGTCCCCTGTGGAGCCCCAGTGCTGCTGATCACTCTGTCGGACACACAGTGTTGCAAGCACACATACCGTGGTCTTGCTTGGCAGCCGCGACCTCAGCTAGTTCATAAGCCATTTTCAGCTCCCTTCTCATATCAGACACATACTTCAGATAAGTCTTCAGTAGTAGGTCGTCCTAGTCTGTCCCAAAACAAAGGTCAATGGGTAACCTCGCCTCGCACCCAAACATCAGATAATATGGCGAGTATCTGGTAGCTTCACTTCGGGTACAGTTGGAACAGTGGACCAGATGTCCAATATGTTGACTCCACCCGCTCTTCTTGCTGACCTCCAAGGTTCCAAGCACGTCTAGCAAGGTCCAATTAAACCTCTCGGGCTGGGGATCACCCTGAGGGTGATAAGTAGTTGTCTTTGACTTCTCGACTCCGAGCATGCTCTGTAATTCATGGATGAGCCTACTCTCAAATTCCCATCCCTGATCACTATGTATACACCTGGGGAGGCCATAATAAATTAAATACTTCTCCCATAACACTTTGGCCACTGTGGATGCCCTCTGATCCTCGGTAGGGAAAGCTTGCGCATATCTGGTGTAGTGATCCGTGATGACTAAGACATTCGCCATGTTGCTGGCATCTGGCTCTGTTGGCAGGAAATCCATACACACCAGGTCAAGAGGCCTCACACTCTGCAAGTGGGACAAAGGAGCTGCCCGTGTAGGCAGCATCTTCCTCCATATGCATCGAATGCACGACTTGCAGTATCCTTTGACCTCCGGCTTCATTCGGGGCCAGTAAAACCTATCTTTGAGCAATCCATAGGTCTTTTCAACCCCCAAATGTCCAGAATCATCATGAAGTGATTTCAACGCAGTCCTCCGATACTTCTCAGGCAGAACCAGCAGGGAACATCAAGGTCGGTCTGGAGGTCAGGTGACCCGTGTAGGATCCAGTTCCTCAACTCCATTCTGGGCCATTCTCTCAGTAATGGAGGCACCGCAGCATGTTTCATCTTCTCCACCTGGGCTATGTCTCCCTTTTCAACCGCTGACCAAATGGTACTGTTGCCCGGGTCATGTCGCTGAGCAGCTGATACTTCCCCAGGACTCAATTCCGTAACTGATTTGTCTTCAGAGCAGTCAGGTTACAGTAAACTTGAGGAATGGCGTCATCAGAAGCTCCCAATTGATCCACCACTCAATCCTGCCCTTGCCTTCCATATGGAAGACTCTAAAGTCAGCTGGATGATTTGGTTCTATGGTGCGATGAAACCAAAATTGAGCTTTTTTGGCCATCGGACTAAATGCTACATTTGGCATAAGCCATACACCGCACATCATCAGAAACATACTATCCCTACCGTGAAGCACGTCGGAGGCAGCATCATGCCATGGGGATGCAGGCCCTGGAAGGCTTGTGAAGGTAGAGGATAAAAGCGGGAGGAGAAGATGGTGGCGCGCCTACGTGTGCGCAGCCCTCCGGTGAAAAATGATATTGTATCTGTTAAATAGGGGCCGTGGACAATTCTGATTTGATGGAGAATGGACGTGAAAGCACAGAGGAACATCTGGAGAAATTTCTGAAACGCCCGTTCGCTGCTGTCGTTACTGTGTGGTCGGGAATCTTTCAGAGGGTCCTCAAAATCCCCGGCCCTGCCTGCTTTTGGCGACCAAGAAGGAGGTCAAATCATTCGGACAGAAATGGCACTCAGTACTCGGTGTCAGAGAGCTGATCAGAGCTCAAAGTTTTCGGATGACTCAGAGTCGGACCGTGGTCGGGTATGACAGGGAGAGTTTTTCTTCCTTCTCTCTGTCTGCGTGAGATGTGGGACATTTGAGAGACTTTGAACTTTTACTGTGCTCATGGACTTCATCAAGTTATGGTATTGTTGCACTGTTGTAACTGTATGTTATAATTACGTGGTTTTGTCAGTTTTTTTAGTCTTGGTCTGTCCTGTGTTTTGATATCACACCGGAGGAAATAATGTATCATTTCTTAATGCATGTATTACTAAATGACAATAAAAGAGATCTACGTGTCTTCATAATCTAAATGAATGCAGCAAGATACAGGGAAATCCTGGAGGAAAGCCTGATGCAGTCTGCAAAAGGACTGTAACTTGGGAGAAGATTTGCTTTCCAGCAAGACAATAACCCCAAGCATAAAGCCACAGCTACACAGGAATGGCTTAAAAACAACAGAAGTTAATGTCCTGATGTGGCCAGGTCAGTCCAGACCTCAATCTAATTGAGAATTTGTGGCTGGGCTTGAAAAAGGCTGTTCACTCATAATCTCCATACAATCTGACAGAGCTTGAGCCGTTTTGTAAAGAAGCATGGGGAAAAATTGCAGTGTCCAGATGTTCAAAGCTGATAGAGACCTATCCACACAGACTCAAGGCTGTAATTGCTGCCAAAGATGAGTATACTAAATACTGACTTGAAGGGGGTGAGTAATTATGCAATCAATTATTTTGTGTTTAATAATTATAATAAATTTAGACCAATTTGTAGAGATTTGCTTTCACTTTGACACAAAAGGGTCTTTTCTGTTGATCAGTGTCATAAAAGCCAAACTAAATCCTCTGTGATTCAATGTTGTAGGATAATAAAACATGAAATTTCCAAGAGGGGAATATTTTTATAGGCACAGTATATACTTACTGTAATTCAGTATTTTCTATATCTATCATGTATTAACCATATATAACAACTACAGCACAGAAACAGGCCATCTCGGCCCTTCTAGTCTGTGCCGAACTCTTACTCTCACCTAGTCCCACCGACCTGCCCTCAGCCCATAACCCTCCATTCCTTTCCTGTCCATATAGCTATCCAATTTAACTTTAAATGACGACATCGAACCTGCCTCAACCACTTCTGCTGGAAGCTCGTTCCACACAGCTACCACTCTCTGAGTAAAGAAGTTCCCCCTCATGTTACCCCTAAACTTTTGCCCTTTAACTCTCAACTCATGTCCTCTTGTTTGAATCTCCCCCACTTTCAGTGGAAAAAGCCTATCCACGTCAATTCTATCTATCCCCCTCATAATTTTAAACACCTCTATCAAGTCCCCCCTCAACCTTCTACGCTGCAAAGAATAAAGATCCAACTTGTTCAACCTTTCTCTGTAACTTAGGAGATGAATTGTATTGTACTGCTGCCGCAACGTTAACTAATTTCATGACCTATGCCCGTGATATTAAACCTGGTTCTGATTCTGAAATGAGAAGCCACTCTCAGCTGAAGAGTGTTCATTCTGCTCACAATAATCAGTTGTTCTCACTGTATGATAACATAATCCCATTGAAGGAATTGCTTTTAATTAACCTTATCTCAGCAGCTTTAAAATCCTACACAGCAGTGAAAGCTCTTCGAGAACAGGCAATATTTAGTTGTTGTTTCACTTGATTGTGGCACCTAGCTCTAATTTCCTGAAGTCCCTCCTTCAGAAAGTGTGATTACATGTCTTTGAAGTAAGGAAAAATAATACCAAGACAGAAATCTGGTTTAATGTACCAAAAAAGATAAAATCTATTTTCTAGGTAAAGAGTTGTTCAATAATAAATACACTGAGAAGTATCTTCAGATGTATAAATATGGAAAAGACAGAGGAACAAGTGGACAATAGGAACAACTATTAGTTACTCTCCACACATTCAAAATCGGTGTTCACACTGGAGGCCAAAGGGGAAGTTTCCAAGCTGTTATTGCTTATAATGGCTCAGACTAGCTGGTCTGAATCACTGGCCATATTTTCTCACCTCAACCCTTTCCCAGAGCAGCACTTATCTTAATAGCCGTATCTTACCAATCAACCTCAAGGCCACCAACACACAATGACATGGCTTCAGGTGGAGGATCTTGAGGTCACGTTCCAAAGCATTCTGATGGCTTTTTATGGTTTTGACAGTGACAGCAAGAGGGATTATATTTACAGGTCTGAATGAAAATAGTGAAATATCCTATTGAAAAATAATGATTACTATACTGCAGGAGCAGCTGGGTATAAGAGATATTACTTATGCAAGGCAAAGACGACAAAGGTTAGGGTCTGGGTTATGAAATTATTTAGATAACCAAAAGATACATATCATGTCTTTCTCTTCAAAGTGCAAGGTAGCAGAGGCCAATTGTAGGTTCTCTTGAACACTGAGTGAGTGGAGTCTGTGATATGTGGAATGTGCATTTGCTGCACAAGGGATTAATTCAATGGGTCACTTTGTCTTGCTCTCCATCTTAAAATCTTAGTCTATTGTATATTATCTTCTCTCATTTCTCACTTCCACCTACCTCCTGGGACACATATTTTTCTACTGAGACGGCAGACACTTGCTTGGTTAAGGGGCTCCATTCAGAAATCCTCCAGCTGGCCAGCAGAAATAAATTAAATGCTGTTAATTCCTGTTCAGTATCACCATCAGATGTCTAAAGGTAAATCCCAAATATGACCCATAAATATAATCACAGATTTTCAGAAATGTTCATGAATTACTAATTCTGTAATCAACTTAAAGATATGGGTTTTTACAACACTGCATTGCACCCTCAAGACACAATCCTAATCCAAAATTATTTGCTATTAGAGTCTGAAGACTTCACACTTATAAAACCCTGGTGATTTTAAAGGCTTCATTGATATTGATCATTTGTAATTTAAGGAGCTTATTACAAAGCTGGTGTCCCTTTATCAAGGACAATGCAGGCTATTGGCATTTGTCCCAAGATCAATGATGGAAGGTATTAGTGCAATGTCTACTTTCCACTCCTTGTTCAAGCCAGTCTCTCCATCAACAAGTCAATTTTTAGCCTTGCAAAATGAAAGGAACCAAGAGTATCTTGTCACAAACTATTCCAGACTATGGTTAAAACAGGCTAACACCTATAACCAGGTTAAAACAGTTATTTATAGCATAAGACAAAAATACGGAAAATGCATTTAAAACATTTTGATTGTCATTCTAGACTATAACTCCTGGCAAGAAGTATATGGCCAGAAATACAAGAACTAAACTATTGTGACATTACTGGGCATGATAAAGCAAAAATATCCAGGCAAAGTGGAATATTTGGAACTGAAAATTAATGCTGTGTCCTGTATTTTGTATGTGTGCAGTTATATTCCTGATCTTTTATATCTATTTTAAAGGTTTTTTATGTAGGACATTGAGGGGGTGGGGGGGGGAAGTCATCGACTCAGGCCTAAGAGGCCAGCGTTGGGCATTTTCATGCCTTACAAGGCGCTGATCAAAAGACTGTGTGGGGCGCCACTCCTCACACAGACATAGAGCAATGTGTGGTTAAGTGCCTTGCTCAAGGACACAACACGCTGCCTCAGCTAAGGCTCGAACTGGCGACCTTCAGATCACTAGACAAACGCCACTGAGGCATTGAGGACATTGAGTTATGGTTTTGACTCAGATGAGAGTAAGACGATGAATGTTGCCTGTTCGGATTTCAGCAAGGCCTTTGACAAGGTCCTGCATGGTAAACTGGTCTGGATAGTTAGGTCTCATGGAATCCAGGGATTCAAAACTGGTTCACAGGTAGGAAGCAAAGGATGGAGGTTGAAGGTTGGTTCTCATAATGGAGACCAATGACTAGTGGTGCACCGCAGGGGGTCAGTGTTGAGATCCTTTTTATTCATTATTTGTGTAAATGATATGGATGTGAACGCACTAGACTTGATCAGTAAGTTTGCTGATGACATAAAATTAAGAGGTGTTGTTGATAGTGAAGAAAGGTATCATAGATTATGGTGTGGGGGGATCATGATCCGTTAGGGGACGGGGCTGAGGAGTGGCAGTTGGATTTAAATACAGGTAAGTGTGAGGTGATTCACCTTTGGAATGTCAAACCAGAGTAGGTCTTGTACCATGAATGGTTGGGCTCAAGCAGGTGTAATGGAACAGAGGAACCTAGCAGTACAAGGGAATATTTCATTGAAAGCGGCATCGCAGATAGACAGGATGACAAAACAGATGTTTAGCATACTGGCCTTAATCAGTCAGGACACTGAGTTTTGAAGCTGGGACGTTAGGTTGCAGCTGCGTAAGTCATTGGTGAAACCACACTTGGAATATTGTGAACAGTTTTGAAAGATGGGGTTAAACAGGAAAGTGTATAGAAAAGGTTTAGGAGGATGTTGCCAGGATTAGGAGGCCTGAGTTATAGGGGGAGGTTGCCAGACTACATTCTTTGGAATGTAGGAGAATGAGGGGCAACTTTTATAATTGCAAAGGCATAGATAAGGTTGAGTGGCAAGGGAATCTAAAACCGGAGCTTTTTTCTCCAGTCCTGCTGAAGGGTCTTGGCCTGGAACATTGACTGTACTCTTTTCCATAGATACTGCCTGGCCTGCTGAGTTCCTTCAGGATTTTGTGTGTGTTGCTAAAACCATGGGACACAGGTTTATGATCAGACGGGCGAGATTTAAGAGAAACTTGAGGGGCAACTTCGTCTGACAGAGGGTGGTAAGTATGAGAATAAGCTGCCAGAGGAAGTGGTTGAGGCAGGTACAATAGCATCATTTAAGAAGGACTTGGATAGGTAAATGGAACAGCAGGATTAGATGGATATAGGACAAATGCATGAATTGGGACAAGTGGGTAGGCTCCATAACAGAGTGGAATGGTTGGGGTAAAAGGCCTAAATCTGTGCTGAGTTATTCTATATCTCTATAGCCTAAAGCCCTTTAGCATCACTAACCAATCGCCAGTGACTCAGTTTGTATCACTTAAGATTGGCCACATGGGGTAGGCCAGTGGTCCCCAACCTCCGGACCACAGACCGATACCCAGCCGTGAAGCATGCAGTAGTGCAGCGGTAGCTGGGACGCACCCAGCACATCTTTAAGAAAAAAGCCGAAATAAACAAGCTAATTAATTAGGTGCCACCCGGCACATAAATGTCGGCCCAGATCAGAGGCATTTTCTCGGTTGGGGACCACTGGGGTAGGCAGTCCAAAGTGAAGTAAATTCTTTGTGGACTTCCTCTTTGCAAATTACAAGCTTCCTTATGAGAAAGGCAATTAGGGAAAAATGAAATCCCTGAATATTAAATCGCTAGAGGAAGAGAAAAAAAGAATCAATGAAACTTAAAGGTCCTTAAGGATTGTACAGCACAAAAACTGTCATACATAGAGTTGCAAGGATGATTTCACAATCCAAAACAAAACCCTCATTTCACACATCACCTCTTGACTTCATATTTTCATATACCCCATCTTCTTTCTCTTTAGATACAGTCACATAAGCCATGAGAGTTAAATGATTTTAGAGGTTATCCTCTCCTTTATTCTTTGTGCAAGGATAGCACAGTGGAAAATTTACCAACAAATACTAACAATAGCTCTCCCTTGTGGCAGCAATTATCAGTGCAATGCAAGGTGATTATGTCACAAGGGTCACCATGTAGCCTTTCAAATTGTTTTCTCAGGTCTCCCTAATCCTCCATTGTCATGAGAACCTCTTCTGTCATCTGAAATGATAAAGCAATACTTCCAGAGATACCTTTTGTTATGATATCAGATCATAAGGAAATCAATAAATTAAAAACTCTTTTGTATTAGATTGCCCTATGAGGAGAGATTAGATCAACTTCAGATATACTGGAAGAGCTGAGCGCAAGGATGATGTTTTCCCTGCTTGAGGGTCTATAAGTAAGGATCACAGTCTGAGGATACAGGGAAAGACATTGAGGTTTGAGATGAGGAGAAATTTCTTCTATTAGGAGGTAGTAAATCTTTGGAATTCTCTACCAAAAGTGGCTGTGGAGATCAAGTCACTGAATATGTTTAAGCAGGGGAAAGATAAATTTCTAAATACAAAAGTCTTTGAGAGACAGGGAATGAAGATGTATTTTTGAGCTATGATTTATTGTGTGGTGGACTAGGCTCCAAAGATCTACTCTTGCTCTAATTTTTAAATGCCACTGTGGTTCTTTAAAAACTATCAGAATGTACAAATATATTTAAATATTTAGGGTAACTTTTGTTGCTGAATATATGCATATATACTAATATTGAATTCAATTTGAACTTCAACATAATTAGCAACATTTGATATTTAATAACAAAATTAATTTTTAAGACACTATTTCACATAGATAGATAGATACGTTATTGATCCAAAGGAAATTACAGTGTCACAGTAGCATTACAAGTGCACAGATATACAAATATTAGAAGAGAAGTAAGAAAGAATAAAAAAATAAGTTATCTCAAACGGTCCAACAGGAACAGATCATCACTTCCCCAGCTATAGGTTGACTCGTAGAGCCTCATGGCTGAGGGTTAGAATTACCTCATGTAGCGCTCTTTAGAGCAGCACAGTAATGTTAATCTATTACTAAAAGTGCTCCTCTGTTCAGCCAAGATGGCATGCAGAGGGTGAGAAACATTGCCCAGAATTGCCAGGATTTTCTGTAGGGTCCTTTCTTCTACCACAGCCTCTAGAGTGTCCAGTTTGATTCCTATAACAGAGCCTGCCTTTCTAATCAGTTTATTGAGCCTCTTGGCATCACCCATATGGCTGCCATTGCCCAGCACACCACTGCCTGGAAGATTGTATTGGCTACAACAGACTGGTAGAACACGTGAAGGAGAGGTCTGCATACTCCAAAGGACTTCAGTCTCCTCAGGAATTAAAGGTGACTCTGGCCCTTCTTGTACACAGCCTCTGTGTTGGTGCTCCACTCAAGTCTGTCATCCAGGTGCAGCCCCAGATACTTGTAGGTCCTCAGCACATCCACGTCCTCGCCATCGATAGTAATGGAGCAATGCAGGCTTAGTCTTCCTAAAGTCCACCACCATCTCTTTTGCCTTACTGATGTTGAACTGCAGATGATTCAGCTTGCACCATTTGTCCAAGTCCTCCACCAGGGCCCTGTATTCATCCTCCCGTCCTCCCTTTATACCACAGTTTCGTAGAAACAAAAACAGAAAATACAAGTAAAACAAAATGACAACATCCATTGAGGAAAAAATTAGTCAGCATTTCAGGTTAATGACCTTTCAGCAAAGCTAGAAAAATAAAAAATAAAATCTGTTTTAAATTTCCGAGCGAGAGAGGGTGCAAATAATGAAAGGAATATTTCTGACAGAGTTCAGAGTGAAGTTGCCAAGGTAACTATTATTTGAAATTCCAGCAGTTAGAGACAGCAGAGCAAATTGAAATTGAAATATCCGGTAAATATCTGTGAATGGAGGAGAAAAGTGCTGATTACCTGAAATATTGAAATTATTGAAATCAAGTATGAGGTCCAAATGGAAGAAGAAATGTTGTTCCTCAAGGAACAGTGTAGGATTCTTTCTTTAGAGAAGATAAACCAGAGTGGGAATGGGGCAGACAATTAAAACAAGGAAAGAAGGAACTTCCAAAGTGACAGTGAAGAAATATATATTTGAGACTTCAGGTATCTTAAAAATTGATATCATGGAAGCATTAGAAAAGCAAGCTGAACTTAAAGAAGATAAGTCACAAAGAGTGGGTGGAAGTTATTCCAGCCTTACGATTGAAATATGGGAGGAAATTGCTACTGAAATGATCGTTATCTTCCAGTGGTCCATGGAAATTCCTTTCTTTCTTTCTCAATCTGTTTATTAATTTTCAAATTCATAAACATAACAACAATATTAGTACAAATAGATCGGGAATACATTATTGATAATTAACATATGCAAATATAAACTACAGATAACACAAGTATACCAAGCCTCCCAAACTCTTAATGTAATTAAACATGATAAAAAGAAAAATGAAAAATAAGAAATGAAATTCCTACACCAAATATTACTCCATCATTGCACAAGCCCAGCAACTATGAGCTAGTCAGTTTAACTTTAGTGCGAAAAATAAATTAAAACATTGATTTAGGACAAGATTGGTAATCATCTGGAGGTTAATAAGTTAGTTAGGGCAAACGAGAACAGATCTAATAAAGATCATCTTTAATCAACAATGGGATTTCTTGCTGAGATGATAGATAGTGATTATGAGAGTAATGCAGTGGATAGTGTTTGCTTGATAGATACATATACTAATTTTGAGTTTATTTTGAGCTTTAACATATTTAACAAAAAATAAAATTCCTAAGATACAAATTCAGCAACAATTTTTTTTGGATTGATAATCACAGGATGCTTGAAGAACAAAGCAAAAGGTTTTGTAATGTGTTACATAATATTGCATGACATGAAAGGGGCACTGATAGAATGGATAGAAAGTTGGATCAGTGACAGAGACGGATATTGGAATGGAGGAAGGTGAATTGTGGCATTCCCTAAGAATCAGTATTAGGGCAAAGGCTTAATTTCATATACCTACAGTATATTAATGACTGGACAGGGTTGAATAATATTGTGAAATACCCCACATTAAAATGTATCATATCATATACTGCAAATTAAGACGAGATCCATTAATTATTTTTTTCTTGAATGGTCCTGCCCATTTCTGTGACCAAAGCAACACAGTTCTAAATATCCTGTCTAACCTACTGAGTATTTCCAGCGTTGTCTGTTTTTTATATCATTTGCTTCCCTTCAATTTTCAACACACTGGTTATATTCATACTGACTGGGATATGGTCAAAGTTAGAGAAACATGGAGTTGTTAGCATCTTGTCCATATGACTAATCTTCATGCTTGAGTACAAATATGGTGTTAGAAATCTATTCAGATTCAGAGGGCATTGCATAATCATAAGAAAGAAAATCAGAATAATCAATGACTTTGCTCTTAACAATTCCTTATGATTAGCAGTAAATTGCTACAACAGAAAAACTATCCCGAGCGCAGTGAAGATTGAATCAGGTGACATACATTGGGTGAATGAATTCAAACTAACCCAACAGTAATTATCTGGACATTTTTTTCTGGAATGGTTCTCCCAATTTCTGTGATCAAAACAACAGTTTTAGATTTCCTCTCTAACCTGCTGAGTGTTTCCAGCAATGATCTGGATATTCACCTGCTAAAAACAAATCCCTTGGATTGGGAAAGAAGGACCAGAATCAGGTTTAATATCACTGGTATGTGTTAGGAAATTTGTTGTTTTGTGGCAGCAGTGCATTGCAATGCATAATAATAAACACTATAACTTAGAATAAGAAGTATATATTTAAAAAAAAACTAAATAAGGAGTGCAAAAAGAGAGGGAAAAAGTACTGAGGTAGTGTTCATGAGTTGATTGTCCATTCAGAAATCTGATGGTGGAGGGGAAGATGCTGTTTCTGAAACGTTGAATGTGTGCCTTCAGGCTCCTGTACCTCCTCCTTGATGGTAGCAATGCGAAGAGGGCATGTTCTGGGTGATGGGGATACTTAATGATGGATGCTGCCTTTCTGAGGCATCCCCTTTTGAATGTGTCCTGGATGCTGGGAAGGTTAGTGTCCAAGGTGCCCCTGGCAGCTTTTACAACTTTCTGCACAATTTTTCTGATCCTGTGCAGTGGCCTCTCCATACATCTGAAATTCTGCCAACAATAGTTGCATCATAGGTAAATTGATACACAGTATTTTGGCTGTGCCTAGCTACACAGTCATGAGGATAGAGAGAGTAGAGCAGTAGGCTAAGCACTCATCCTTGAATCCTTGAGGGGCCATCAGTGTTGATTGTCAGTTAGGAGGATTTGTTATTTCCAATCCACACAGACTGTGGTCTCTCGATGACGAAATCAAGGATCCAGTTGAGGAGGGAGGTACAGAGGCCCAGATTTTGAAGCTTGTTGATTAGCACCATGATTGTATTGAAAGCTGAGCTATAGTCAATAAACAGCAGCCTGACATAGGTATTGCTATTGTCCAGGAGATCCAAGGCCAAGTGGAGAGCCACTGAGATTGCATCTGTTGTAGACCTCTTGTGGCAATAGGCCAATTGCAGCAAGTCCAGGTCCTTGCTTACACAGGAGTTGACTCTAGCCATGACCAACCTCTCAAAACACTTATCACAGTAGATCCATCCAGTGAGCACAATGCCATTAGTTTCAAAGTAAATATGCAAAAAGATAGGTCTGGTCTGTGGGTTGAGATTCTAAATTGCAGAAATGCCAATTTTGATGGTATCAGAAATAATCTGGCAAGTGTGGATAGGGATGGCCTGTTTTCTGGCAAAGGGGTACTTGGAAAGTGGGAGACCTTCAAGAATGAAATTTTGAGATTACAAAGCTTATATGTGCCTGTCAGAATAAGAGGTAAAGATAAAAGGTGTAGGAAACCTTGGTTTTCAAGAGATATTGAGGTCCTGGTTAAGAGGAAAAAAAAGGAGGTGCATAGCAGGTATAGGTAAGTAGGAACACATGAGGTGTTTGTGGAGTACAAGAAATGCAAGAGAACACGTAAGAAAGAAATCTGCAAGGCTAAAAGAAGGCATGAAGTTGCTTTAGCAGACAAGGTAAAGGAGAATCTTAGGGGATTCTACAGACATGTTAAGAGGAAAGGGACAGCAAGGGACAAATTTAGTCCTCTGGAAGATCAGAATAGTAATCCTTGTGTGGAGCCAAAACAGATCTTAAATGTATTCTTTGCATCTGTATATACTCACAACACGGATATAGAGTCTATAGAAGGGAGGCAAAGCGGCATCAACTTCATGGACCCTGTACAGAATACAGAGGAGGAGGTATTTGCTACCCTGAGGCATATCAGGGTGGGTAAATCCCCAGGCCTGTCAAGGTGTCCCTTCAGACCCAACGGGACGCAAGTGTTGAAATTGTTGAAGCCATAGCTGAGATATTTAAAACATTCTTCGTGACTGGAGAGGTACCAGAGGATAGCCACTGTTGTTCTGTTTAAAGAGGGTTCTAAATATAAACCAGGAAATTATAGGCTGGTGAGTCTGACATTGGCTGTGGGAAAGTCATTGGGAGGTATTCTAAGGGACCGGATAGAGATGGACTGATTAAAAATAGTCAATATGGCTTCATGCATGGTAGGTCGCGTCTAACCAATCTTATGGAGATCTTCGAGGATGTTACTAGGAAAGTAAATGAAGGCAAGGCAGTGATGTTGTCTGCATGGATTTTGACAAGGTCCCACATGGGAGGTTGGTCAAGCAGGTTCAGTTGCTCAGCATTCAAGATAAGGTAGTAAATTGGATTGGACAATGGCTTTGTGGGAAAAGCTAGAGAGTGGTAGTGGATGGAAGTTTGGTTGATCACCAAGCTTGGCAAAATGTAGGCAGACGTTTCGGCTCCAATCGAGAAGCCATCTTCAGTGCGCGGTTGAGGGCGTTGTCTCTTCAGAATGCCAGTTTATATACTCCTCCGGAATCTGAATGGATATTAATTGGACATTGTCATCTTGTTGGCTGTTTCAAAACACTGTGAACAGTTTAGCAGTAGAAGATTCTGACTGGCTAGCTTTGAGAGAGGTCCATTGGAAGTGTTCGCTTCGCTGTCCAGATTGCGAGATTACTGATGATTCATTGATTGTTGATGACTTTGTTTCTCTTTTCTCTGTAAGGGTTCATATACTGGATCTATGTTGATGTGTTTGTTGATGGATCCTTCTGTAGAGAACCACACTTCAAGAATTGCCTGTTCTTTTCTTGTTCTTGTTCTTGATGGTTGCCTCTCTGACATTTGGTCTACTGCAGGGGTCAGTGCTAGGTCCTATAACCGGATCAGCCAATTTGTTGATGACACCAACATTTGGGGTATAGTGGACATAATGGCTTGCAGAGGGATCTGCATCAGCTGGAAAAATGGGCTGAAAGATGGCAGACGGAATTTAATGTAGACAAGTGCAGAGTTCGCACTTCGGTAGGACCAAACAGGGTAGGTCTTAATCGGTGAAGAGTAGGGCACTGAGGAATGTGGAAGAACAAAGGGATCTGGAAATACAGATCCGTAATTCATTGAAAATGGCATCACAGATAGGTAGGGTAATAAAGAAAGTTTTTAGCACATTGACCTTCATAAATCAATGTACAGGGGATGAGATGTTATGTTGAAGTTGTATAAGACTTTGGTGAGGTCTAATCTGGAGTATTGTGTGCAGGAAAGATGCAAGCAATGATGAAAGAGTACAGAGAAAATTTACAAAGATGCTGCTGTGACTGGCGGACCTGAGTTACAGTAAAAGGAAAGACTGAATAGGTTAGGACTGTATTCTTTAGAACATAGAGGATTGAGAGGAGATTTAATAGAGGTACACAAAATTATGAGGGATATAGATAGGATAAATGCAAGTAGGTTTTTCCCACTGAGGTTGGATGGGACTATAACCAGAGGTCATGAGTTAAAGGTGAAAGGAGAGAAGTGAGGGGAAACTTTTGCTCAGGGGGTTGTGAGAGTGTGGAATGAGCTGCCAGCACCAGTGGTGCAAGTGAGGTCGATTTCAATGTTTAAGAGAAGTTTGGATAGGTACATGGATAGTAGGGGGTATGAAGGGGCAATGGTCCCTGTGAATGTCAATGGGGATAGGCAGTTTAAAAAGTTTTGGCATGGACTATATGGGCCAAAGACCCTGTTTCTCTACCAGACTTCTCCATGACTCTATCCTAGTGCCACTGGGGACAGTCCATTTTCACTGCAGACACAAAATCTTAAAGCAGTTGCCTTCAAAATCTCTTGGCTACGGCCAGAACTCTATCCTCAGTGACTTTCCCCCTTCCCTGTCCCCTGCAGTCTGGCAGCGAGATAATAAATCAGCAACTCCATTTCATGTCCTCCGGTGTGAGTAGCTGGGCAAAATTCATTCTGCTTTCAATAGGCACTAAGTTTCTGACCATTGATCAAGTTTGTCCACGTGCAGCAGCCACAGAAGCGGGGTGGGGGTGTGGAGGCAGCACCTTTTGAGTATTATTTTTCACTGAAGAACTCATTTGCCCAGTTGCTTATTTTTGCAGTTATGAAAGGGAAAGCTGTGCCCTAGACGGTGCCAAGCCCGGCTATGAAAGGAGGAAGGTTAGGAATAGGGTATATACATTATTGAAGTACTGGTTGCGTCCTTTTCCCCGGTATCTTTTGTATGTTCTGTTTCCTCTCCGGGTTTGTGGGTCGCGCCTATTGTCAATCCTCCTTGTTGTGGGTTGACTTTAGGATTTATGGAGTCTATTATTAATTTTGTCTCCTGGAATACTAATGGTCTTAATCATCCTATTAAAAGAAAAAAAGTTTTTAAAGTGTTCCGGAGACTTAAAGCACAAATTTTATTTTTACAAGAGACCCATGTACGGAGGGGGGACAGACTACGTTTTTTCAAATTCTGGAAGGGACAACAATTTCATTCGAACTCCAATGCTAAGATTCGAGGCGTCTCTATTTTTATAGATTCCTCAGTTACTTTTATACAACAGGATATTATCTCTGATCCGAATGGTAGATTTTTATTGGTTAGTGGTTTACTATTTAATAAAAAAGTAGTTTTGGTTAATGTTTATGCTCCTAATATGGATTGTCCGGAATTTTATAAATCATTGTTTGATCAGTTTCCTAATTTGAACGAGTTTTCATTGATTTGGGGCGGAGATCTTAATACCTGTTTATCTCCAGCTTTGGACCGTTCGGCTCCTTTACGGACTTTACCTAATAAATCTGCAAATTTGATTAATTTTTTCCTTTCTGATTCTGGGTCGACGGACATTTGGCGTTTTCTGCATCCTCAGGAAAAAGATTTTTCCTTTTTTTCACATGTTCATCATTCCTATTCAAGAATTGATTATTTTTTTATTGATTCTCGTCTCATTCCTTCAGTGATTAAATGTGATTATGATTCTATAACCATTTCGGATCATGCTCCACTTAAGCTTTCTATTAAAATTATGGCCAATATACCAAACAATAGACAATGGCGTTTTAATTCGCTGTTGCTTCAGGACTCGGACTTTGTTAATTTTATGAATGAACAGATTGAGCTTTTTTTTACAATTAACCATACAGAAGATATTTCGGTTAACACACTTTGGGACACTTTTAAAGCCTATATTCGGGGTCAGATTATTTCGTATTCCGTTGCTTTGAGGAAGAAACAGAAGCAGGAGGAGATGGCAATTGTGGACAAGATTAAAGAAATTGATAAGAAATATGTTATGGCTCCTTCTGAGGAGCTATACAAACAAAGAACTGAACTTCAAATGGAACACAGTTTACTACTCTTGTCCTCGATTGTAAACCAATTAAAGAAAACAAGAAGTGATTTTTATGTTCACAGTGATAAAATTGGCAAGCTGCTGGCTAATCAATTGAAATCTAATTATGTTAAATCTCAAATTAATCAGATTTATAACCAAAATGATCGATTGATATTGGATCATGTGGGGATTAATCAAACCTTTTGTGATTTTTATTCTTCTTTATATCAATCAGAGTCTCCTCGAGATTCTAAATATATGAATGATTTTTTAGATAAGTTAGACTTCCCTCAGATTTCACAGGATATGTCTTCTTTATTAGATACTTCCATTACAATGGATGAGATTAAGAATGTTATTTTTTCTATGAATCTGGGGAAAGCTCCTGGCCCTGATGGGTTTACCATTGAATTTTATAAATGTTTTGCTTCTTTATTGATTCCTTGGCTCTATAAAGTTTTTGAGGCTTCTTTGAAACTTGGTAAACTTCCGGAATCTTTTAATAGAGCATCAATTTCTTTAATACTAAAGAAGGATAAAGACCCTGCTCAATGTGCATCTTATAGACCAATATCTTTATTAAATGTTGATTCTAAAGTTTTTTCTAAGTTATTAGCAAATAGACTAGAAAAAGTACTTCCTTCTATTATTTCGGAAGACCAAACGGGTTTTATTAAAGGTCGTTACTCTTTTTATAATATTCGTACATTGTTAAATATCGTTTATACTCCCTCACAAAATGTTCCTGAGTGTGTTATTTCTTTAGATGCCGAGAAAGCTTTTGATAGAGTAGAATGGCCTTATTTATTTAAGGTGTTTGAAATGTTTAATTTTAGCTTGAAATTTATATCCTGGATTAAACTGTTATATCACTCCCCTGTAGCCTCGGTTCGTACTAACTCTTTAAACTCACCTTTTTTTCCTCTCTTTCGTGGTACTCGACAAGGCTGTCCTCTTAGTCCCCTATTATTTGATATTGCATTAGAACCTCTTGCAATTGCTATTCGAGAATCTTCAAATATTACTGGGATAACTCGGGGATTAAAGTCCCATAAATTATCACTCTATGCTGATGATTTACTTTTATATATTTCTAATCCTGAGAGATCTATTCCTGCTATTTTAGAGTTATTAGCACAATTTGGTCTTTTCTCAGGTTATAAATTAAATCTTAGTAAGAGTGAACTTTTTCCGATTAATAAACATCTTCCCTTATATTATAAATTTCCATTTAAATTGATTAATAATTACCTTTCATATCTTGGGATTAAAATTACTTGTAAACATAAAGATTTATTTAAGACTAACTTTTTACCATTAATAGACCATATTACTCAACTTTCATCTAAATGGTTTCCCTTATATTTAACTTTGATTGGTCGTATTAATGCAGTTAAGATGTTTTTTTTGCCAAAATTTTTATATGTGTTTCAGGCATTACCAATTTTCGTTCCTAAATCTTTTTTTGATAAAGTCGACTCTAAAATTTCTTCATTTATTTGGCAGAATAAGAATCCGAGACTGGGTAAAATACATTTACAGAAAGCTAAGAGAGATGGAGGTTTAGCATTACCTAACTTTAGATTTTATTATTGGGCTATTAATATTCGACATATGAAATTTTGGTTACTTGACCGGGACATACTATCTATTCCTAAATGGGTAGCATTGGAATTACAATCTGTTCAGGGTTATACACTTGGTTCTATTTTAGGTTCATCTCTTCCTTTTGATTCGAAACGCCTTAAGCAGGTCTCTAACCCGATCGTTAAATATGCTTTGCGTATTTGGTTTCAATTCAGAAAATTTTTTGATCTTAATCAATTCGGGTTAGCGATTCCTATTTTAGGTAACATATTTTTTCCTCCCTCTTTTACGGATCGCGCTTTTCAAACTTGGAAGACTAAGGGTATTTTACGGTTTTTGGATTTATTTTTAGATGGTTCCCTTATGTCTTTTGAACAATTATCTAATAAATATAACTTATCAAGAATACATTTTTTTAGATATTTACAAGTTAGAAATTTCCTAAGTACTATACTTTCTTCCTTTCCAATGCTTCCTCCTATATATATTTTAGATTCGATAATTAACCTTAATCCATGTCAGAAAGGTGCATCGGCTATGATTTATAATATTATTATGAAACTTAGGAAAGCTCCATTTGATAAGATTAGGGTAGATTGGGAACAGGAATTGGGGCTTACCATTTCTGTGGATGATTGGGGGCAGATTTTACAATTAGTTAATACTTCCTCTATTTGTGCTAAACATTCCCTAATTCAATTTAAAGTGGTTCATAGAGCACATATGTCCAAAGATAAGTTAGCGCGTTTTTACTCGCATATTAATCCTTTCTGTGATAGATGTTCGGGGCAGATAGCCTCTTTAACTCATATGTTTTGGTCTTGCCCTACTTTGGAAACTTTTTGGAGAGATATTTTCAATATTATTTCTAAGGTATTAAATATAGATATCTCTCCTCACCCTATTACTGCTATCTTTGGACTACCTAAAATTTCTAGTAATCTTTCCCCTTCAGCCCGTAGAATGATTGCATTTCTTACTTTAATGGCGAAAAGATGTATTTTACAACATTGGAAAGAGCTTAATGCTCCAACTACCTTTTTTTGGTTTTCTCAGACGATTTTATGTTTGAATCTGGAGAAAATTAGAAGTAACCTTTATGATTCTTCATTTAAATTTGAACAGATTTGGGGACCTTTTATTCGATATTTTCATTTAATGTAATATTTACCCTTCTTGTTTTTTTTTCACTGTTTTAATGGAGGTCGGGATTGAGGACGTGATTTTAAGTTTAACTCTGTTTGGTTTCAAGTTAGCCCATTGCTTTGCTTTGCTTTTAGTTAGTTGCACGGTGGGTTTTTTTTGGGGGGTTTTTTTTTCTTTTTTTCCATTGATATATATAAAATCTAGTATACTATTATGTTATCTTGGTTTCTTATGCTTAAATTACATTGTTTGTAGTATTTTCTTTTTGGTATTGTTATCTTTTGGAATTTTATTATACTTTAACATTGTATTAATGTTTATATGGCTTACCTTTTTTGTATACTTACTCAATAAAAAGATTTAAAAAAAAAGGAATAGGGTTAGCAACCCTATCCTGTAGAAACACCAACAGAAATCACTGGGAGAGGAATACTCTTTGGCTAGAAGGCACATGGAGTACCGTGCTGAAACTGGAAGCCAGAGGGCCATTCAACCTTTGGTCCAGGTCGCAGGGCTCTGGCAAGCTGCCCTTGGAGGCCTATGCCCCACTAAGGGTGATGGACTTTAGAAGAAGACGTGCAAGAAGAAAGCGGGTGCTAACAGAGCGGCCATTTTAAGGAATTGATGATGTTTGAAGCATAGGTGTTGCTGCTGAGCGGGAGGGTTGAGACTTTAGTTCCGGAGGCTGAGCAGGTCGGTGCAAGTGAGGTTTTTCTAAGAATTAGTGTTTCTATTTGAGTAGCTGGAATGTTAGTTAGGGCAGTGATCCATTTGCAGGGTGTGGGAGACCAGGAAGTCTGTCAGTGTCCCAGGTGACATCACTTCAGGAAGTGCATCCAGTTGCAGCTCCTGACTGACTTTGTTAAGGAACTGGAGCTGGAGTTGGATTACTTTGGGTCATCAGGGATGCCAAGAGCAGTATGGACAGGACTTTAGTACAGTGGTCATGCCTAAGAGTAAAGGCCACAGATAATTTGGAGTTGGGTGACCAGCAGAAGAGGCAAGGACAGTGTAAGATCCTCCTGTAACCTTTCCCCTCACAATGAGAATACCTTTTCAGATGACCTCTCAGGACACAGTGTTATCAATGGCACCGTGACAGGCTCTGATGCTCATAAGGGATGGGGAAAGTCAGGCAGAGCAATACTGATAGGAGACTTGATAGTCAAGGGGACAAGAGGTTCTGTGGTGGATAGTGCTGGGTTGAGGATGTCTCAGAACAGCTGCAGAACATTCTGGGGGTGGAGAGTGTGGTTGAACAGCCAGAGGCCATAGTGCACATTGATGTCAAAGACCCAGGGAGGTAGAAAGGGTGAAGAGGTCCTCCACAGTGAGTGTGGAGAGTTAGGAAAGAGGGTGAAAAGCAGGACATCGAAGGTGGTAATATGTGCTTACTCCCAGTTTTATGTACCAGTCAGGGCAGAAATAGAAAGAAATATATAACAGATGAAGGATTAGCTGAGAAACTGATTCAGTTGGCAGGGTTTCACATTCTTGGATCATTCGAACCTTGTTCTAGTACAGGAGTGACTGTACAAGAGGGGTAGATTGCATTGCAAACAGAGGGGCACCAATATCCTGACCGGGAAGTTCACTAGTGCTACTCAGGAGGGAGTAAACTGGCTTGGGATGGGAACTAGAGCACCAAGTCATCAAACGGAGTGATTAAGAGAAAGATAAATGTCATAACCAGTAAGAACAGGCAGGCGTAAAGTAATAGACACAATGGGATGGAGGGGTTGGTGTGTGTGTATTTTAATGCTAGGAGTATTACGGGTAAGGGAATAAACTTAGAGTGTGGATCAGGACATGGGCCCGTGATGTTGTGGTCATAACAAAGGCTTGGTTGAGAGAGGGGTAGGAATGGATGCTGAATGTTCCAGGGTTTTGAGATTTAAAAACAAACCATAGAGAGGAGGTGAAAGGGGGTTGGGGGAGTTGTGCTATTAATCAGGGACAATATCACAGCTGCACTTAGAGAATACATAAAGGCGGGTTCATGCACTGAGTCTATATGGGTAGAACTTAAAAATCAGGAAGTGCAATCATTATGAAGGTGACTACAATTCTGCCGCGAACCTCCCTCCCCGATAGCCACAGGGACGTTGAGGAACAGATATGCAGGTGTAAAAACAATAGGGTTGCTGTGGTTGTCTATATCATCTTCCCTAATATAGACTTGGACTTCCTTAGTGCAAGAGGTTTAAAGAGGGTAGCATTTGTTAGGTACATTCAGGAGGGTTTCTTAAATCAGCATTTAGATAGTCCAAGAGCAGGAAGAGACATACTGGACCTTATGTTGGGGAATGAGCCTGGTCAGATTAGTTGCCATTCAATGGAAGAACAGTAAGGGATTGGTGATCAAAAATACTTAAATTTTAAGATAGCTACAGGTAAGGATAAGAATGGACCCGCACAACAAGTATGCCTCTTAAATTGAAGTAGGATAAATTCTGTGGATAATAGTGAGGAATTAGGAAGAGTTAATTGGGAACAGCTGGTTTTGGGTGAATCCACATCTGACGTGCGGAGGGTGCAAGACAGAGTACAAGATAGATATGTCCCAGTAACAAGGAATGAGAAGGATGGCGGGGTAGGGGAACCTTCAAAGTTGGGAGACATGGTGAATTGAGTCAAGAAGGAAAAGGAAATGTATGTGAAGTTTTGGAAGCTAAAATCAAACAAATCAAAAGAGCCCTTGAGGATAATAAAGTAGAAGGACAAGAAGTCAAGAAGGGAATTAGAAGAGCTGGTAGGGGGTGAGGTTCATGTAAAATTCTTGGCAAGTAAGATTAGAGAGAATTCCAAAGCACCGTACACTTACATCAAGAGCAAGAGGATGGACCACTGAGGGATAAAGAAGGGAATATGTATTTGGAGGTGGAGAATGTAGGGATGCCTGAAATGTGTTCTTTGTATGAGTGTTTACCAAGCAGGAGGACTTACTGGATTAGGAGATCAGTGCAGTGCTTGCTAATATGCTAGAGATAAAGAAGGAGGTAGTGTACAGTCTCTTGAAACACATTAAAGTTGTCAAGTCCCAAGTTTTTGAGAGATGCAAAAGATGAGACTGCTGGAGCCTTGGCCAATGTCATTCATGTCCTCTCTAGCCACATTTGAGGACCAGGAGAGAAATGGGCATAATCCTGGAAACTATGGATTGGTTTCAAAGTTTCAAAGTACATTTATTATCAAAGAATGTATAAATTATACAACCTTGAGATCTGTTTGATTACCTGAAAGAACCCAATTTTAAAAAAAGACCCCCCCCCCCCCCGCCGCTGGTGCCCACAGAGAAAGGGGAAAAACACAAACTAAATCATTTACACAATAGACGTGAACAACAACAACAGCATTCTGGACCAAGTTGAGCCCTTAGATCCAAATCCCCAGAGCAGCCTAGAATAGTCCCAAAACCTTCAGTTCATCATATTAGTGGGGCAAATCATCGTAAAGTTTGCAGACATGAAGCACAGCAGCCAGGGGCAGTGAGTCTCAACTCAGTGGAGGGAAGATACTGGACAGGATTTGCAGGGGATAGGATTTATGAGCATTTGGAAAGCTGTGGCTTAATTAGGGGTAGTGAACATGGGTTTGCCTGGAGCAGCACTTGCCTTACTGAATTGATTTTTTTCATGGACGTGACAAAGGTGTAGATGGGGGTAGACATATGGATGTTGTCCACATATCACTGCAGCACAAAGGGTCCCAACTTCTAGTCACTTTTGATCAAGATGGCACCAATGAACAACAACTCCTCGGGCAACATCTTCCAGATAGCCAATCTCTTCAATTATTTCACTTTCTCTGCGTCTTCGGCTGGTTCTTTTTATCTTGATTGTGTTACGAAAACTGTCGTAGCCTGTAATGTGCAGTTCAGAATTCAGTCGAATGATCTAGCGGTCTGCAGTGTCCAGAAAGGACCAAGAACACGAGCAGAGACAGGGCGCGGGGTCATGAATGACTCCAATCTGAAGTGTCAAGGAAGATTACATCATCGAGGTCAGTGGTTGCCCTCAATGGAGGCCACAGGGATGATAGTGGATGGTAGCTGGGTCGAGGGCATTCAGTCCCGGCATGGCAGTTACTCTTCACGGAAGGACTGAGTTCAGGCGGCCACACTCCTCAAATGCTGATGAGAGGATGTTTTCAGTATTCTGAGATTTATGTGATCATGGACTGTACTTTATATTGGTCTCTTTCACATTTCGCTGTTTTCTTTCTTGTTGCCGATGTGCTACTTTTTGTGAGAGGATAGGAGTTGCGGATTTGGGGAATGATGTTCTTGTTTGTGTTTTTCTGTGTGGGCAATCTGGTAGTTTCTTGTGTGCGAGAGAGGGGGTTGGGGATTTGATGTTATCATTTTTTTGCAAGGGAGCGGGATGGGGATTTGATGTTACCATCATTTTTTTGTGAGGGAGGGGATTGGGGGTTTGGGGTTTTTGATGTTCTAGCTGCCATTTTCCGTGTGGACGATCTGTTAGTTTTTTGTGCAAGGGAGGGGTAGGGGATTTGGTTCTTTTCTACTTCTTCTTCATGCCAGCGGAGGGTAGTGGATGCCCTTTCTTTCAACAACTCCCATGGTTTTTCTGTATTTCATGGTTCTCTGGAGTATTAGAGTTGTATTGTGCATGTGTACTTTGAGAATAAAATGAATCTCTGAACCTTAGAACACACTCGACCACTGTTATACTACTATCAGGAGTGCCTACTGTTCCATCCCTAGACTGCACTTCAGGAAGTCTGACCTTCTGGCTGTCCTCCTACCTTCTTTTACATACTGTGAAGTGCTTTTAGAGGTTGCTGATGAAACATATCAACTCCTGTCTGAGGAGCGACTTGGATCCGTTCTAATTGCCTACTATCACAACAGGTCAAAAGAAGATGCCAATTCTTTGGCTCTTCACTCAATGCTGGAACACATGGACAGTGAAGATGCATATTTCAGAATGCTTTTCATTGACTGCAGTTTGGCATTCAGTATTATCAACCCCTCAAAACTAATCAATAAGACCATAAGACCATAAGCAGAATTAGGTCATTTGGCCAATCAAGTCTGCCTCACTATTTCATCATGGTTGATCCATGCCCCAATCTCCTGCCTTCCCTTCTATCACTTCATGCCCTGACCAATCAAGAATCTATCAACCTCTTCCTTAAGTTTGCACAAAGACTTGGCCTCCACAGCTATCTGTGGCAGTGAAGTGTACAGGTTCACCACTCCCTAGCTGAAGAAACTCCTCCTCATCTCTGTTCTAAAAGGACACCCAGCTATTCTGAAGCTGTGTCCTCTGGTCATAGACACTCCCACTTTAGGAAACATCCTCTCCACATCCATCCTATCAAAATCATTCACCAATCGATAAGTTTCATTTACGTCACTCCTTGTTCTTCTGAATTCCAGTGAATCCAGGCCCAGAGCCATCAAACGCTCTTCGTATGACTAGCCATTCAATCCTGGAATTATTTTCATGAACCTTCTTTGAACCCTTTTCAGTTTCAGCACATCTTTTCTAAGATAAAGGTCCCAAAACTGCTCACAATACTCCATGTGAGGCCTCAGCTGTGCTTTATAAAGTCTCCCCATTAGATCCTAGCTCCAAGACCCAGGCCTCAATTGCTCCTTGTGCAACTGTATCCTCGATTTCCTCACACACAGACCCCAGTCAGTTCGGAATGGCAACAACATCTGCTCCACAATCACCATCACCACATGGGCACCACAAGGTGTATGGTTAACTCCTGCTCTTCTCACTTTATACTTATTACTGTGAGGCTAAGCACAGCTCAAGTGCCAAACTTAAGTTTGCTGAAGACACCACTGTTGTTGGTGGAATCAACGGTGGTGATGAATCAGCAGATGGGAGGGAGAATTAAACTGTGGCCTCAACAAAAACCTCTCACTCAGTGTCAGCAAGACCAAGGAACTGATTATTGACTTCAGGAGGAGGAAAACAGAGGTTCATGAGCCAGTCCTCAATGGGGGAATCAGAGGTGGAGAGAGTCAAAAACTTTAAATTCATCGGTGTTACCATTTCAGAGGATCTGTCCTGGGCCCACCTTGCAAGTGCTTTTGCAAAGAAAGCACTACAGCGCCTCTACCTTCTTAGAAGTTTGAGAAGATTTGACATGTCATCTAAAACTTTGACAAACTTCTATAAACATGTCGTGGAGAGTATAATGACTGGTTGCATCACAACCTGGTATGGAAACACCAATGCCCTTGAACAGAAAAGTCTACAAAATAATAGTGGATACAGCCCAGTCCATATGGGTGAAGTGCTTCCCACCAATGAGCACATCTACATGGAGTGCTGTCACAGGAAAGGTAGAACGAGGTAGAAAGGTAGAAGCGTGTCATCATCAGAAACCCTCACCACCCAGGACATGCTCTTTCTTGCTGCTGCCATAAGAGGAGGTACAGAAGCCTTAGGGCAAACACCACCAGCTTCAGGAACGGTTATTATCCCTCAGCCATCAGGCTCTTGAACCAGAGGGGATAACTCAGCTCTTGTTACATGCACGTGCGGTTCAACTCTTTGAGTGATTATGCAGAAAGCTTGAAGTTAATTACTCATCTCCTTCTACCCTAAACCACGGACTTACCAATGACCCCTGCTGTGGACCACTTCTGGAGGTCCAAGATGCCGACTTCTACAAAGAAGGGATCCATATGCTCCACAACCGCTGGACTAAGTGTGTAAATGTAGGAAAAATAAATGTGCTAGGTTTTCTAAAATTGACTCCTTCTACCTTAGGCCACAATCTTATCAATCACCCCTTGTATATGTTTTTTTGTGTGCCATAATCTGCCAGCGCCTCGGCAACCACTTTTTCAAGTGGTTGTCTTGGAGGAAAGATTCTGTGAGTGATTCTCCCACGTTCTTTGTCACGGTGCAGTTTTTGTTTTACGAGGCTGAGTTGCAAGCTCGACACTCAAACCGGCATGGATGGAAAGCGTGCTGGATGACTGGATTCGAACTCGGGAACCTTCACTCCGGAGTCCGGCGCTGATGCCACTGCGCCACCAGCTGGGTTCTCGTATATGTACTTTGATAATAAATTCACTTTGAGCTTTGCACTACAGGTGTTTAGTTAGCATTTGACAAGGTCTTCATGTGAGGTTCATCCAGATGATTAAAATGCATGGGTTATATTCAGAATTGTTTTGCCATCAGAAGACAGAGGGAAGAGGAACGTATTCCAGCTGAATGTCTATGACAGATGGTGTTCTTCAGTGATTCATACTGGACCTCTGCTGTTGGTGATATATAGAACAAAAATGTAGACGGTTAAGTTTGAAGACGATACAAGATTGACGGTGTTGTGAATATCCTTGAAGACTGCCGAAGTATACAGCAGGATATAAATTAGTTGTAGATAGGGTAGAGAAATGGCAGATGGAGTTTAACCTAGTGAAAATATGAAGTGATGCACTTTTGGAGATCAGATCTAAAGAGACAGTACACCGTTAATGGCAAGATAGCTGAGTGCCAATGTGTGTCCATACCCTTCAATTGTGTAGGGAGAAGGGACAAGTTTAGTGGGCTTTGATTACTAGTTTCATTAGTTCAGCACAACATGGTGGATCAAATGGCCTGGTGCTGGGGTGTGCTGTTCTGTGTTTTATGGAACCTCAAGAAAATTAATCAGGGAACAACTTATTGTTTATCATTAGGAAACATTTGCAAAGCCATATTTAGAAATGTACCTCAAAGGCAAAAGAAGCAGAGGAGGGAAACAGTCTTTTATCATTCCAGGAAACAAGCTTACATAGAAACAAAGTAGTATTTTCAAACAGCTACAACCTACAATGCCATTGACTGAATTCATCAAACTTTATGGATATTAACCAATTTTTTGAGCTTGAGTTTTCACTTGATACTAATAAGAAGGAATGGAGGACAGGACATTAAACTTGGGTAAAATTTAAGAAATATTGTGCAGAACATACAAATATAAAAATGAATGGATTTTGAACAATAAACTACAATTAAATTTGAATATAGAATTATTGTACGTTAAGGACAAGACTGCTTAAATCCAAGGAAAAGTCTGGCTCTAGCGTCCCTAAGGCAGACCTACGTTGAGTTCAACATTGACTGGCAACTACTGTGCCAAACTGTATTGGTCTCTGCCTTTTCTTTGGATTCATCAACTGCATGGAGAAGGGGAGCCTGCTGCATGGGCAACAGCTTGCTTTGCATATGGTCCTGCCCTGGCTTGCGCATGACAGCCAGGATGCAACACCCATAGTTGACCCCGGCAACAGAGGACCTCAGACTTAAATACATGGCCACTTAGTTTGTTGAAAGCCGACCAACCTGTGGTAATGTAGTATCAGATTATATTTGTATGTTATAATTTACGTGTTTGTTGAAAGCTGACCAACCTGTGGTAATGTAGTATCAGATTATATTTGTATGTTATAATTTATGTGTTTTTGATTCCCAAGGTGTCACTTTTTTTCCAATAATTCCCCCCTACCCCCATTCTTTTAAAGTGTTTTTTTTGTTCATGAGCCTAATTCTAACTCTAGGATAAATCAGGATCAGAATTAAGTTTATCATCATGATCTTATGTGGCATGAAATTTGATGCTTTACAGCAGTAGTACATTGCCATCTGAAGACTTGGACCTTACTTTTCATAATCGGAAGTCGGAGAAATTGTTTGATGCAGAGGCCCCCTTCCGACAGTATACAGATATCAAAAATAGCTGTTGGTATATTCTCTCAATATTGTCTCATGGGAATATGGCACATATGGATCAATACCAGGGTATGGCTCAACATTCCCTGTGGAATCAGGAGAAACATATCCAGCAAATCCACTTGATATCCTTCAGAATGTTTAATGATCAGAAATGGATACAGTACTTCACATTATAAAGATTCAACATTTCCATTATTTTGTAACCCATTATGAAGGTTTTATGTTTTTTGTGGTGTTTGTAAACCTGCCTTTTCATAATCAAAAATCGAATCAGTGTGAGATAAAGGACAACTGTACCCTCATCCTGATGGAAACATGGCTCCAGGATACCACCCCTGAAATGACCATCCAGCAAAGAGGGTTTTGTCTCACGGCCTCTATTGAAACCTGCGGAGGAGGACTGAATGTACGTTAATAAAAACTGGGGTGTGAACGCTTCAGTAGAAATGAGCCACTGTTCACCTCTGGTAGAGTTTTAATAATGAAGTGCAGGCCCTTCTATTTACCGAGGGAGTTCACTGTCATTGCAATTGTAGTTGTATACATCACGTGCGCCCACCCCCATGCAAATGTTGGGGAAACACTACATGAGCTTCACAGTGACCTCCTACCCACATATCCCAATGGTTTCTCTGTTGTTGCTGGTGACTTCAGTCATGCTAACTTAAAAACAGTCCTGCATAAATTCCATCAGCAGGTTGACTGCTACCAGACGTGAGAACACATTAGACCTGGTTTATACCAACATCTGTGCTGCTTCTCACCCCCGCTTTGGATAATCTGACCGCTTATCTGTCATGCTAATTCCTGCAGAAAGACCACTGCTGAGTCAAACCAGTTCAAAGGGAGATGAAGACCAGGCCAGAAAGAGCAGCCTCAGCATTACAGGGCTGTTTTGAAAACACGGACTGGAGCACGTTCAGGGAGGCAGCTACCTACGACAATCACATTAACATTGATGAATATGTGAGATCTGTGACTGGCAACATACAGAAGTGCATTCAGGATGTCACCGTTATTAAACACTTCTCGGTGAGGGCAAATCAGAACCCATGGCTGACAGCAGAGGTCCGGGCAGTGCTGAGAGACTGGGATGCTGCCTTCAGATCTGGGAGTCTCAGGTCAGCAAGAGCTGCACCCTCCCACACAATCAGGAAAGCAAACTGGGGTTATTCATAGAGAATATACAGCAATCTCTGTTACACCAGAGACACGAGACGCACGTGGCAGGGTATTCAGACAATAATGGATGACACATCAATGCCTTTCTTCCATTCTTGTTCAGTGAGAATGTCTTTTACACAAGGTTTGATGCTTGGAATGATGTGCCAGAGAGGAAGGCCCCCCCTTTCCCCAAGGAGCAGGCACTCTGTCTGGCCACAGCTGACATGCGTAAGACCCTAGCCAGGCTCAATCGATGTAAAGCTGCAGGGCCTGATAACACACCTGGTCGGGTGCTGGAGGACTGTACAACCCAGTTACCAGAGGTTCTAACGGACATCTTCAACGTCTCTCTAGAACAGTCCATCCACTGTCACCGCAGACAGTCACCATCATCCTGGTGCCCAAGTGGGAGACAGTAACTGGCCTTATTAACTACCATGTAGTGGCACTGACCTCAACAATAGTGAAGTGCTTTGAGCAGCTGATTATAGGTCGTATTAAATCCCTTCTTCCTGCTTATCTCCCAAACTGGTCCACTGGTCCACTGATAATTCCATAGCCTTTGACTCCACTTCATCCTGTCCGCTTGGAAAATAATGCCACATATGCCAGGATGCTGTTTATTGACTTCAGTTCAGCATTTAATATCATCATCCCTCGGAAGCTGGTGGGTAGACTGTCCTTGTTGGATCACAGCACCTCTCTCTCTCTACCTGGATCTTGGACTTCTTGATAGAAAGAGAACAGTCGATCTGTGTTGGCAGCAACATCTCCAGCTACTTCGCAATGAGCACTGGTGTCCCTAGGTCTGCGTGCTCAGCCTACTACCATTCACACTGCTGATGCATGACTGAACCACGAGATCCAGTTCAAACCAATCCATCAAATTCATTGATAACACAACAGCAGCTGGCCTCATCAACAACAGTGACGAATGGCATACAGAGAGGAGCTAGAAAGGCTAATCGAATGGTGTGAGCACAGCAAATTGGGACTCAATGTGGACAAGGCTAAAGAGATGATTGTGGACTTTAGGAAGGTGCAGGCTGATCACTCCTCACTGCACATAAGCTGCTCCTCCCCAGAGAGAGTTAAGAGCACCAAGTTTCTGGGAGTGCACATAATTGATGATCTCACCTGGTCCCTCAACACTACCGCATTAGTCAAGAAAGCACAGCAGCATCTCCACTTCCTGAGCAAGGCTCCCCTCGCCCACAATTTTAAGCAGTTTTTACAGGAGCACCACTACCATCTGGAACAGGAATTGCAAGGCATCTGATTGTGAGACCCTACAAAGGCTTGCAAGGACCACTGAGAGAATCATCAGGGTCTCTTTTCCACCCATCTGAGATATGTACCAGGAGCCCTGTATGCGGGGCTCTTAGCATTGTCAATGATCCCTCCTATCTATCCAATAATCTCTTTGTCCATCTACCAATAGACAGGAGGTACTGTTGCATTCAGACAAGGGCTGATAGAATGGAAAACAGCTTTTTCCCCCGGGCCATGAGACAACTGAACTCCCTGCCATGACACAGATCTGACCATGTATGAAGTGGCAGTAGGGTCATATTTTTTCACTTTTTAACTTGTGTTGTAAATCCACATTATTATTTGTTAATTTATTTATGGTAATATTACTTCATGTTCTGTGTGTGAGTTATACAGTATGTATTGTGTTGTGACCTTGGTCTGGGGAACATTGTTTCATTTGGCAGTATACACATATAGGGTTGAATGACAATAAACTTGAACTTGATTTGTCATCCAGGACTTGCTATTTTTGTACCCCTTTAAGAACTGTAGCATTTAATCTAGTGTGTCTCTCCTAATATATCAATTCAGACTTCTTGGCGTTAAATTTCAACCTCATATCATTGCCTATTCCCCAGCTAATCTATGTTCTCTTCACATTTACTACTATCCTCCTCACAGTTTACTATACTTCTAAAATTTGTATCTTTGACAAATATGGAAATATTGTTTTGTGTACTCATGACAGTAAATAATATATCTAAAAAATGAGAGAACAGTGCCCAACCATGACAAATGTCAGCATCTAAATTACTTCAGTCCGAAGAGCGACCATTTATCATGATCGTATATCCTGTCCCTGAGCTAATTTCTTATTCGTGCAGTAGCTAACCCTTTCATTCTTTGAGCTTCAACTTTGCTAAACAGCGTTTAATTCTGAACCATATAAACTGCCTTCTGAAAATTCAGCAATATAACAACACGCACAAAATGCTGGAGGAACTCAGCAGGTCAGGCAACATCTATGGAAGTGAATAAACAGTCGTCATTTTGGGCTGAGACCCTTCTTCAGGACTGGAAAGGAAGGGGGAAGATGCCAGAATAAAAAGGTGGGGGGAGGGGAAGGAAGATAGCTAGAAGTTGATAGGTGAAGCCACGTGGGTAGGAGCCCATTGCATTGTCTTCATCAACCCTGTTGTTATCACATCAAACATCTTCATAAAACCCAGGCCAGACTAGACTAGAGGTTAGCACAATGCCTTACAGTACAGACAACCCAGATTTCTCACCATGGCCTGTAAGGGGTTTGCATGTTCTCCCTGTTTCCTCCAGGTGCTTCAGTTTCCTCCCACAGTCCAAAGACGTACAGGTTGGTAGTTAATTGGTCTTTGTAAATTGTCCCGGGATTAGGCTCAGATAAAATTGGCAGATTGCTGGGTGGCATCAATAAATAAAAAATAAAAAATCAGCCAAACAAAACTTGCCTTTGAAAAATCAATGTTTAGATGCTTTATCAAATCAGACTTCTTTGTAACAATTAAATTTTTTTCCCTCTGATACTAAGATTAAACTCACCATTCCAGGAGAGAAGATGGCGGTGCGACGCAGCTGGCAGCGGCCACTCCGGTGGTGATGTCTGTTATTTATCAAGTAGGGTGCCGTGCACAATCCTGATTTGATGGAGACGGACGTGAGAGCACGGAGGAACATCTGGTGAAACTTCTGAAATGCCTGCTTCGCTGCTGCTGCTACTGTGTGGTCCAGAATCTCCAGAGGGGAAGGCCCCGAGTCCTCAGCTTTGCTTGTTGCTCGGCGGCCGGGGCGGGGTTGAAGCGCTCAGCAGAGGATGCTGCTCAGTGCTCAGTGTCGAAGGGCTGGTCGGAGGCTCGAGGTTTTAGGACAGACTCAGAGTCCGCTGTAGTCGGGTGCTTCCAATGTATCGGCAAGTTTGCGGTGCTTGGAGGTTCATGGCAGGGAGAGTTCCTCCCTTCTACCATCTGTATGAGATGATGAGGCTATTGGGACTTCGAGACTTTTTTTTACTATGCCCATGGTCTGCTCTTTATCAAATTACGGTATTGCTTTGCACTGTTTTAACTATATGTTATAATTGTATGATTTTGTCAGTTTTAGTCTTGGTTTGTCCTGTGTTTCTTGTGATAACATTCTGGAGGAAAATTGTATCATTTTTTAATGCATGCATTTCTAAATGACAATAAGCGAGGACTGAGTGTCCTCATAATCTAATCTAATCTAATCTAACCTAACCATTTTTTGGTTCTTGGTTTTAATTCTGCTGCCTATCTTTTTTGATGTCTTGGCAGCATTTTCCTTGGTAGATCCACATTAAACATATACATTAAGTATTTCACTCATTGCTTCTGTGCCAATCATAGATCTTTTTAGACTCTAACCTAACCCATCCCTCCTAACCTTACCCATTTACTATTTATATACTTTTGTTTGTTCTTTCATGTTTCCTGCAAGGCATTCTCCAATTCTCTTTGATTTCATTTCCTTTTTCACTTCCTCTCTGAGCACTCTACATTCACTCTTTAACTCACTTGTGTTATTAGACTGTTATGAGTGACATATCTGCCTTTTACACATCCTCCTCCTTTCTATCTCTTTTATCAGCCAAGGACCTCTGCACTTCATTACCGGGAATGTCCAGGATCCAGACCATTTCCTTTTCAAATCTACCAACTGTTCTATTTCAGCTTTCCCTGTCAGTGTTGATTCAAATTAATCATGAACACTAAATTAGAACTGCACATTTGACAGCTGCATAACATTTTCCATTACTAAACCAAACGTAACGGTTCAAAGATCACAACACCCTTAGTGCTCCACCATGAACATTTGCTCGACTTCTGAACCAAATCTAGCAATGCCTCCTTCCTCATTGTGGCAGGAATTTGCTGTTCGGATTCTGAATTCTTCCTCATTATTTATCCTATGCTCTGATATTAGTTCAATCAATATCAGGGTAGCTGAAGTTCCCAGTTATCTACAGCAACCTTCTACTCAAACAGTAATTCCCTACAACTCACTCTTCCATCTTTCAGCCATTATGTGGCTATCTGTAGAATGAACCCAAATTAAACAAAGGCATCCTTCTTGATCCTTGAAACAGAAGGTTTTAAATCCTCCACACCACCAGAAAATATTCTCTCTTTCCACCACTGTAAATATTTCTTAAATCAATTCCGACAATCCCTCTTTTTTTCTCCTCTCTCTATCCTCATCATGCTGGGTGTCCAATCATGCTTCATTTTAAGCCAGGAATCACTCTAAGTCAGAAAATCATAATACCACTTCATATTCCTGCTTACCATTTTATACCTTCAGCTCACTAGCAATTTATGTGTTTAACAGGGTAAACATCTCTTTGACTTTCTCATATGTTCTGAATCTGCCCTTACCAGTAAATAGCATGTGGAGTACTCTACATCATTATTCATTCATAATGAAGAGTATAAGAGAACAGGCCCAACCAAAGCATCCATAAAACAAAGGTTTTCGACCAATCTGCTCCCATTATCACCTGACAATCAACATCCATGACAAAACTCTGAAAAAAATTATCTCTTTCCATTTGCAAGGAGGTTCACCTCTCAGCAAATGTTCACAACACTGACAGGAAGTCACTATTGCCTCGAGTGTACCGCCTGAGGAAAAGATTGAAGATTAAAACTTCAAGACTGGCACAGAGTCCATGATTTACAAACAGCTGTGATCCTTGCCTTCTCGTACAGTTCAGAAACATAGAAAGCAAATTTGCAGGTTAATTAAATTGAATGCAAAAACCACCAAACATTGAAAAAGTGGAGGGAATCCAACTTTCTTAATATAGTAATGGACAGGAAGAGAAAGTAATATTCTGCAATACACTTTGGAGAACTTCCCTGATCAGCACATTTCCAATTCAACATGAAGTAAAAACAGAATGTTCTGGAAGTATTCAGCAGATCAATGCTGAGTATTGTTAATGCTACACGGTGGGATTTAGATGAGGGTTGTGGGACAGTTGGTGGAGAGGTTGTTGAGGCAGATATTGTCAAGACCTCAGACAAAGTAAGGAATCAATAGATTTAGCATGGTGCAACTAGTGTCCTGAGCTGCCTATATTTAAATACAAGAAGTATCAAAGGAAAGGCAGATAATAGTGCTGAAGATGAGGCAGCTGGTTTACGAACAGCAGCAACATGTAGAGAGGAGAGGCTGTTGATGCAGCAAAGTTGCAGTCAACTGGGTGAGTTGCAATGTAAAAGGTGTACAAAACTGAAAAGGGGGTATACAGAACTGAATGTGTTGTATCTGAATACACGCAGTGTGCGGAACAAGGTAGATGAACTTACAGCACTGTTGCAGATTGGCGGGAATGACGTAAGTGTCATTGAATTGAATTGACTTTATATCTTACATCATTCGTATACATGTCAAGTGTCATACTCCTCATGGAGGCATTAGTAATCATCTTTGAAGAATCCTAGATTCTGGAATGGTTCCAGAACACTGGAAAATTGCAAATACCACTCCACTCTTCAAGAAGGGAGAGAGGCAGAAGAAAGTAAACTATAGTTAGTCTGACATCAGTGGCTGGGAAGATGTTGGAGTCAGTATTAAGGATGAGGTCTCAGGGTACTGGAGGCACATGATAAAATAGGCTGCAGTCAGCATTATTTCCTTAAGGGCAAATCTTGCCTGACAAATCTGTTGGAATTCTTTGAAGAAATAACAAACAGGTTAGACAAAGGAGAACCATTTGATGCTGTGTACTTGGATTTTCAGAAGGCCTTTGACAAGGTGCCACACATGAGGCTGCTTAACAAGCTTCAAAGCCATGGTATTACAGGAAAGATTCTAGCATGGATAAAACAGTGGCTGATTGGCAGGAGGCAAAGAGTGGGAATAAAGCAAGCCTTTTCCAGTCGGCTATCGATAACTAGTGGTGTTCCACATGTGTCTCTGTTGTCATTATATGTCAATGATTTGGATGATGGAATTGATGGGTTTGTTACAAAGTTTGCAGACAATATCAACATGGGTGGAGGGGCAGGTAGTTTTGAGGAAGAAGAGAAGCTGTAGAAGGACTTAGATTAGGAGAATGGGTGAAGAATTGGCAAATAGAACACAGTGTCGGGAAATGTATGTTCATGCACTTTGGTTAAAGAAATGAAAGGGCTGACTATTTTCTCAGTGGAGAGAAAATACAAAAAACTGAGACAGAAAGGGGCTTGGGAATCCTTGTGCAGCATTCCCTAAAGATTAATTTGCAGAATGAGTCAGTAGTGAGGAAGGCAAATGCAATGTTAGCATTCGTTTCAAGAGGACTAGGATATAAAAGTAAGGATGTAATATTGAAACTTTAGAAGGCATTAGTGAGGCCTCACTCAGAGTATTGTGAACAGTTTTGGGTCCCTTATCTTAGAAAGGGTGTGCTGAAACTGGAGAGTGTTCAAAGGAGGTTCACGAAAATGGTTCCAGGATTGAGTGGGTTGTCATATGAAGAGCGTTTAATGGCTCTGGCCCTGAAAACATGAGAATTCAGAAGAATAAGGGGTGACCGCATTGAAATCTATTGAATGGTGAAAGGCCTTGATAGACTGGATGTGGGGAGAATGTTTCCTATGGTGGCAGAGTCTAAGACAATAGGACACAGACTCAGAATAGAGGGGCATCCTTTTAGAGTGGAGATGAGGAAGAACTTTTTTTAGCCAGGGAGATTCTCGATTGGTTGGGGAATTAAGGGATATGGGGGGAATGCAGGAGATTGGGGCTGAGAGGAAAATTGGATCAGCCATGATGAAATGGTGGAGCAGACTTGATGGACCAAATGGCCTAATTCTGCTCCTGTACCTTATGGTCTTATCAGTCAGCTCCTCGGTTTCCCTTTCCAGAGATAATATTTGATCTGCTAATTTTTTTTTCCTTTTTTTTATTGCTTTCATAAGGCACTGTGAAATCAGTTGAGGAATGGACTTAGAAAAAGCAAAGAATGGATCAATGGAGCATTGTTAGGAAAATAGTAAATACCATAGTTTAGCCATAAGAAATGACAAAGAACAATAAATATCTTGTAAAGGAGAAAGAATGAATTCAGTAGTTTGAACATTTTGTACAGCCAAGGTAAATTGGAATCTAACAGATTTGTAATTTAGCAGTGGGAGGCCTACAAGAAAAAAGATGCTTTGAATAAGGTTTAGATACATTCCCACAAGAGGGAAACATAGAGCAACAATTTGCTGAACTTCATAGTTAACAAAAAAGGTAGAGTGACATGAAACAGAAACAAATTGGTAACACAAGAATTAGCAGGGCAAAGAGAAAGCATAGATAAGCGAACAGAGAAAATGAATCTCAGAAGCCATGTAGTGGCATATAAGTCACGTACCCACGGCCATCTGTGACAATGAATTCCACAGATTCACCATCCTCTGACTAAAGACATTTCGTATCTCTGTCCTAAATAGTGGACACATTGATGTTCATCCTCTAAAATTCTGAAGCAGTTCCTACAGATTGGAGATATGCAAATATAACCTCATTTATAAAAAGGGGAAGAAAAACAAAGTTGAATTGCAGACCAGTAAGCCTCCCCTATCAGATTCCCCCTTTTCCAGCTCTTTATCTCTTTCACCAACCAACTTCCCAGCTCTTCACTTCACCCCCTCTCCATCTCCCGGTCTCACCTATCACCTGCCACCTGGTACTTCTTCCTCCATTCCCCTCACCTTCCTCTCCCCTTCTTTTCCAGACCTGATGAAGGGTCTTGGCCCAAAACGTGGACTGTTTACTCTTTTCCATAGATGCCGCCTGACCTGCTGAGTTCATCCAGCATTTTGTGTGTGTTGCTTTGGATTTCCAGCATCTGCAGAATTTCTCACATTTGTGTAAGCAATCCTTTTACAAGGCTTCCATTCAATCTGAACCTCATTCAGGCCAATTAACAACTCTATGAACAACAGAAATACCAACACTTAGGTGAATCAGGTGCGTTATATTGTCTAATCATAAAATCCACCTCGGGATTGCTCACTACTGAGAATGGCAATATTCCCATCACTCACAAAAGGCAAAATTACTGCCCAAGTGACAGCAGAGACACAGCTATCAGAGCTCACCTCTCAAGTGATACAGGTTTACAACTGACCTCTGGTTATAATCATAGAGCACAGAAACAGGCTTTTTAGACCATCTAGTCCATTACAACCAGTTTTTCTGCTTAGTCCCATCTACCCACACCTAGATTACCCACACCCTCCATTACTTCTCATGTACCCATCCGAACTTCAGCTAAATATTGCAATTGTACCTGCATCCACCACTTGCGCTGGCAGCTTGTTCCACACTAACACCACCCTCTGAGTCAAGAAGTTCCTCCCTCAGGTTTCCTCTAAATATTTAAACATTTACCATAAACCTATGACCTCTAATTCTAGTTCTGCCCAATCTCAGGGAAAAAGGCCCACATATAATTATGCTATCGACACTTCTGATAATATTATAGCTCTATAAGATTTCCCTTCAGTCTTGTACTGAATAAAATCCTATCCTAGTCAATCTTTCCCTAGAACTCAGGTCCTCAAGTTCTAGCAACATCTTTGTTAATTTTCTCTGCACTGTTTTAAGCTTATTGATATCTTTCCTGAAGGTAAGTGACCAGAACTGCATACAATACCCTAAATTTGGACTCACTCACAATTTCAACATAACATCAATGCCCTGATTAACGAAAGCCAATATGCGAAAAGCTCTCTTCACGACCCTATCAGCCTGTGATGCCACTTGCAATGAATTATGTATGTGTTCCCAGATCACTCTGTTCTACCACACACCTCAGTAACCTACTGTTAACTGTGTAAATCCTGGTTTGTCCTGCCAACACGCAACATCTCACATTTGTCTCATTAAATTCCATCTGCCACTTTTGAGTCCATTTTTCAGCAAGTCCAGATCATGCTGCAAACTTTGATAGTCCTTCTCACTGTTAACAATGCCCTTGATCTTGGTGTCATTCACAAATTTGCTGATCAATGTAGCATATTATCATCTACATTATTAACATAGATGATATTTGTTAAATAGATGGGAGGTTAATGTCCAAGGATATGCATTGAATCCAAAGGACAGGCAGAAAAGCTGAGGGAGTGACATGGCTGTGTTGGTAAAAAATGAAATTAAATCGTTAGAAAGAGATCACATAGGGTTGGCAATGCCTCCAGAATCTCTTCAGCCGCCTCTTTTAGAACCCTGGGGTGTACACCGTCTGGTCCAGGTGGAAAGTGTATGGTCATGCACTTTTGGTGGAAGAAATAAATGGGCAGACTATTATTTAGATCGGGAGAGAATTCAAAATGCAGAGATGCAAAGGGACTTGGGAGTCCTTGTGCAGGTTAACCTGCAGGTTGAGTGGGTGGTGAAGAAGGCGAATGCAATGTTGGCATTCATTTCTAGAGCTATAGACTATAAGAGCAGGGATGTGATGTTGAGACCCTATAGGTACTCCTGAGATGACACTTGAGTATCGTGTGCAGTTTTGGGCTTCTTGTTTCATTTTGTCTTATTTTAGAAAGGATATACTGCCATTTCAGAAAGGATATATGCTCGACCATGGTTTTCGGTCGGGCGCCGAGTGCTCAGAGAGACTCGGCGGGGGGCGGGTGCCCAGTGCTTGGTCGGGGGCCATGGTCGAGTGGTCGGGGACTTGGGCCGGCTCCCCCACCAGACTTAGTCTGGTGAGGAGGGTGTGAGGACACCCAGAAGGACTAAATAAAAAACAAGACTTGATAAAGGGCGGATGAGCTCCTTGTGAGCCAACAGCCATCTTCTGTGGAAGAGTTTAAAGCCTCACTGCGTATCTATGAATCGTATGCTATGCACTTAGTTAGAAGAGACATGATGAACTTGGGCGCTGCACCGTGTGCCTGGACCTGCCCAAGGCCTCCGCCTAAGGGAGGGCTGAGCTCGAAGAAGCGGCTGCGGCTGGAGGCCGATACGGCCTCGAGCTCGAGTTTGGCGGGGGTGACAGCGGGCAGTGCCAAGGCGGCCAGCGAGAACAAACTGGAGGAGAGGCTGTACTCGGTGCTGTCGTAAGATCAAAGAAGATGGAGGTGTATAGCTGCCAACCCCAGATTCGGGACGGCACCCACTGACTGACTGACTGCCATTGGAGAGGGTTCAAAGAAGATTCACAAGAATGATTCCAGGAATGAAAGGGTTACTGTATGAGGAACGTCTGGTAGCTCTTGGGCTATATTCCCTGGAGTTCAGGAGAATGAGGGGGGATCGCATGGAAACATTCCAAATGTTAAAAGGCCTGAACAGATTAGATATGGCAAAGTTATTTCCCATGGTAGGGGATTCTAGGACAAGAGGGCATGACTTCAGGATTGAAGGATGACTATTTAGAATAGAGATGTGGAGAAATTACTTTAGTCAGAGGGTGGTAAATCTGTGGAATTTGTTGCCACGGGCGACTGTGGAGGCCAAGTCATTGGGTGCATTTAAGGCAGAGATAGATAGGTTCTTGATTAGCCAGGGCATCAAAGGATAGGGGGAGAATGCAGGGGAGTGGGGATGACTGCAAGAATTGGATCAGCCCATGATTGAATGGAGAAGCAGACTCGATGGCTGAATGGCCTACTGCTGCTCCTATATCTTGTGGTCTTATGGTCTTATTTACCTTCAGAATTGAAAGTTTCCCAAGAACCTACACTCTAGTATGGTAACTTTACACACTTCTTGCTCCCTGACACCTGAAACCTCTAGCTAGACAGTTGCTTGGGTTAATACAGATAGCAGGATGCTATTAGCCAATGTGTGTTTATGTACCATTTTGATTTTGGATGATAATGCTGTATCATATGACTGGGGATGGGGTTTTGGTGGGGAGTCGGAGAGACGGGGAGGACGGCGGACGTGCGGGGGTTTTTGGCGGGGAGTCGGACGAGAGACGGGGAGGACGGCGGACATGCGGAAAGGTTTCGGTCGATCACTTCGGGTGGGCCCGAGCCGTGAGTCGACAGGATTCGGGTGGTCGTCAGAAATCCATTGAGCTCCAACGGTTCCGCGCGAAGAACTTGGACTTTGATGAGTCTTGGCGCCTTTTTTTTCCATTACTTCCTTTACTGTATCGAATTTATATTAATGTCATAGAACATAGAATAGTACAGCACAGTACAGGCCCTTCGGCCCACAATGTTGTGCCAACCCTCAAACCCTGCCTTCCATATAAGCCCCCACCTTAGATTCCTCCATATACCTGTCTAGTAGTGTCTTAAACTTCACTAGTGTATCTGCCTCCACCACTGACTCAGGCAGTGCATTCCACGCACCAACCACTCTCTAAGTAAGAATTAGAATTAGTAATATCTATAAAGTGTACTTGGTAAAACATACTGGGTGTGCTGGCTGATGATTGATGTTTGGAAATGATTCGGGCGGAAACTGACTCCGTGGGAAGCATTGAGGCAGGTGCTGGATGGGATTTCCCCTAGACATATACGAGCCAATATAACTGAGCATTACATATGTTTCTATGTTACTATCTCTGTCTTTTTCCACTAAGCCAATGTTGACTCAAATTTATTACATCATCCTAAAGGCCAAGAGGGCTAACCTTCTAGACCAGCGTCCCATCCAGGACTTTGTCATAGGCCTTCCAGTCTTTGTGGACCTTTCACTATCTTTCTACGAGTACTCTAATTTTTCAGTTGGTAGGTTAATTGGCTATTGTAAACTTCCTGCAGTGTTTTGAGAAGTAGTAGAGTTTGGCAGGATTGATGGGAACATAAGACCAGAAACCATAGAAGCAGAATTAGGCCATCTGGTCCTTCAAGTCTGCTCCAATTCCCCCTCAACCCCATTCTCCTGCCTTCTCCCTGTAACTTTTCATGCCCTGACTAATCAAGAACCTCCACCTTAAATACACTCAATGGCCTGGTCTCCACAGCTGCCTGTGGCAACAAATTCCACAGGTTCACCACTCTCTGGCTGAAGAAATTCCTCCTGATTTCTGTGCTAAATGGATGTCCCTCTATTCTGAGGCTGTGCCTGCTGGTCCTAGACTCTCATAACATAGGACCCATTCCCTCCACATCCACTCTATCAAGGGCTTTCAACATTCAATAGGTTTCAATGAGGTAACCCCCTCATTCTTCTAAATTCCAGTGAGTAAAGGCCCAGAGCCAACAATTGCTCCTTATACAATAAGCCTGGGGTGTATGGGGTGGCTGGGTCCCGACTAAATTTCAGGAAATTATTTCAAATTCTCGCTAAACTAAACATTGATGGAAGGGACCAACAACTGCTTCAAAATTTATATTGGAATCAAACGGCGGCGGTAAAAATTGATGATAATATAAGCAGTTGGACTAAAATTCAGTAAGGAGTTAGACAAGGATGCATTGCCTCACCAGAATTATTTAATATCTATAGTGAAATGATTCTCAGAGAAATAAAACACCTAGATGGAATAAAAATTGGAGGTGTTAACATTAACAATATAAGATATGCAGACAATACCACCCTAATAGCAAGTGCTGCAGAAGACATATAAATCCTCCTAGACAAAGTAATACAAACAAGTGCAGATTTTGGTCTAACCATCAACTGTAAAAAAAAACCAAATGTAGGGTAATATCAAAACAGCAGGATACTCCCAACTGCCAATTGTGCATCAGTAACCAAGAGACTGAACAAAAGATCAGCTTTAATTACCTTGGTATTTTCATATCACAAGATGCTAGAAGTAAAGTAGAAATAAAAAGAAGAATTGCCATTGCCAAAACCAGCTTCCAAAAAATGAAACCCATTTTTACCAACAAACACATTTCTATGACAACAAGGCTACTAAAATGTTACAGCTGGTCAATTTTGCTGTATGCTTCCAAAACATGGACTAGAACACCAGAACTTCAAAGGAACTTAGAAGCAACAGAAATGTGGTTTCTTAGAAGAATGCTGAAAACATCATATAGAGATAGGGTAACTAATGAGACAGTACTCCAACATGCCCATATAAAAAGATCTTTAATGAGAACATTAAATGAGAGAAAACTTAAACTCCTGGGCCATGTCATCAGAAAGGGAGAAATAGAATGCCTTACATTACAAAGCCTTATGTCTGGGAAACGCGGAAGAGGAAGGCAAAGAAGAAAATATATGGACATTATGTAAGAACTAAGAGATCTAAGTGTGCGAGATATCATTGACGCTGCGAGGGATCGTTCGATATGGAGTGCTATGATCGCCCAAGCGTGTAACGTGCAAGGCACATGAAGAAGAAGAAGAAGGCAATAAGCCTTTCATTCCCGGAATCTTTCTTGTGAACCTTCTCTGAATCTTCTCCAGTGTCAGCATGTCCTTTCTCAAATAAGGGGTCTAAAACTGCTCACAGTACTCCAAGTGGGGCCTCACTAATGCCTTCCAAAGCTTCAGCATTACATCTTTGATTTTATATTCTAGACCTCCTAAATGAATGGTAACATTGCATTTTCTTCACCATAGACTCAACCTGCAAATTAACCTTCAGAATACCCTGCACAGGACTACCATGTCCTTTTGCTCCTTGGATTTTTGAATTTTCCCCCAATTAGAAGATACTCTAGGCATTTATTCCTTCTACCAAGGTGCATGACTTCCTAAAACTGTTTTCTATTTACCATTCTTTGCCCATTCTCCTAATCTGTTCAAGTCCCCTCTGCAGACTCCCTGCTTCTTTAACACGACCTGTGCCTCCAACTATCTTTGTATCATCCACAAGCTTGACCACAAAGCTATCAATTCCCATCATCCAAATCATTGACATACAACATAAAAAGAAGTGGTCCCAACACCGAGCACTGAGGAACACCACTAGTCACTGGCAGCCAACCGGAAAAAGGTCATTTTATTTCCGCTATTTGCCTCCTGTCAATTGGCTACTGCTTCATCCATGTACGTACCTTTCCTGTAATACCATGGGCTTCTATCTTGTTAAGCAGCCTCACATACAGCACTATATCAAAGGCCCTCGAAAAATCCAAGTACACGATATCTACCCTTTCTCCTTTGCCTATCTTGCTTGTTATTTTCTCAAAGAATTCGAACAGATTTGTCAGAGTAAATAAAACGGAATAAGTGTATGATTAGTGTAAATTGGTAGTTGATATTTAGAACACTTGGTGGGTCAAAGTGTCTGTATTACTCCAGGACACTCAGACATTAATCTGTTGGGAGTAGTTTATACTAGTACGGCAAGGGAATGGGATCCAGTATGATAGGACTGAGGCTTATAAGTAGATGATGGATGTAACATGAATATAAGGAAGGACAAGCCAAATGCAGACAGAGGAAAAATTCAAAAGGGCGAAGAATGCAGGACTGAAGGTGCTGTATTTAAATGCATGTAGCGCTCGGAATAAGGTGGATGAACTCATCGTGCAGTAACAGATTGTTTGGTATGACATTGTGGGCATCACTGAGTTGTAGCTGACAGAAGGCCACATTTGGGAGCTTAACATCAAAGGATATACTTTGCATTGAAAGGACATGCAGGAAGGCATAGGCTGTGATGTGGCTCTATTGGTAAGAGATCAGATTACATCTTTCGAAAGAGGTGATATAGGGTCAGAGAATGTTGAATCTTTGTGGGTGGCGTTAAGAAACTGCAAGGGTAAAAAAAAAATTATGGGAATCATATATAGGCCTCCAAATAGTAGCCAAGATGTGGGGTTAAGATTGCAAAGTGAGCTGAAAAAGGCATATAATAAGGCTAATGTCACAATTGTAATGGAGGACATCAATATGTAAGGGGATTTGGAAAATCAAGTTGGTGTCAAATTGCAACAGAGGGAATTTATTGACTGCCTATGAAATGGCTTTTCAGAGCAGCTTGTGCTTGAGCCTACTCGGGGAAAGGTTATCTTTGATTGGGTGTTATGTAATAACCCAGATCTCATTAGGGAGCTTAATGTAAAGGAACCCTTAGGAGACAGTGATCATAATATGATTGAATTCATACTGCAGTTTGAGAGGGAGAAGCATAAGTCACATGTATCAGTATTGCAAAGGGAATTACAGAGGTATGAGAGAGGAGCTTGCCCAGGTGAATTGGAAGATACTAGCAGGGTTGACAGCAGAGCAGAGATGGCTGAAGTTTCTGGGAATAGTTCACAAAGTGTAGAATAGATATGTACCACAGAAGAAGTTGTTCTCAAATGGCAGGGGTTGGCACACGTGGCTGACAAAGAGAATTAAGGACTGCATAAAAGCCAAGGGAAGGGCATATAAGGTAGCAAAAGTGAGTGAGAAGTTGGACAATTGGGAATATTTTAATAGGCAACAGAAGGCAACTGAAAAAGCTATAAGGGAATAAATGAAACACAAGGGCAAATTAGCCAATAATATAAAGCAGAATACTAAAAGATTTTCAGTTATATATAGAGTAAAAGGGAGGTGAGAGTTGATACTGGGCCACTGGAAAATGATGCTGGTGAGGTAGTAATGGGGGACAAAGAAATGGCAGAGAAACTTAATGAGTACTTTGATAAGTCACCTGGACCAGATGGACTACATCCCAGAGTTCTGATAGAGGTTGCTGAAGGGATAACAGATGTATTGGTCATCACCTTTCAAAAATCACTTGATTCTGGCATGGTTCCGGAGAAATGGAAAATTGCAAATGCCACTCCACTTTTAAAGAAGAGAGAAAAGAAAGGAAATTATAGGCCAGTTAGCCTAACCTCAGTGGTTGGAAAGGTGTTGGAGTCTATGATTAAGGATGAGGTTTTCGGGTACTTGGAGATTGATGATAAAATAAGTCAAAGTCAGAATGGTTTCTGTAAAGGGGAATCTTGTCTGACAGATCTGTTAGAGTTCTTCGTGGAAGTAACAGGCAGGATGGACAAAGAAGAGGTAGTGGATCTCATTTACTTGGATTTTCAGTAGGCATTTGATAAGGTGCCACACACAAGGCTGCTTAACTTTTTCTAAAATCCTGTGGTGTTACAGGAAAGCCATTGGCATGGGTAGTGGAATGGCTGACAGGCAGGAGGCAGCAAGTGGGAATAAAGGAGGCCGCTTCTGGTTGGCTACCAGTGACTAGTGGTGTTCCTCACCACTATGTCAGTATTGGGCCACTACTTTTCACATTGACCATAAGACCACAAGACATAGGAGCATAATTAGGCCATCTGGCCCATTAAGTCTGCTCTGCCATTTAATTATGGCTGATCCCTTTTTTTTATCTCCTCCTCAACCCCAGTTCCTGTCCTTCTCCCCGTAACCTTTGATGCCATGTTCAATCAAGAACCAGTCATTTTCTGCCTTAAATACACCCAACGACCTGGCCTCCACAGGGGCATGTGGTAACAAGTTCCTCAAATTCACCTCCCTTTGGCTAAAGTAATTTCTCCGCACCTCTGTTTTGAAAGGGCACCCCTCTACCCTAAGGCTGTGCCCTTGTGTCCTAGACTCTCCCACCATGGGAAACATCCTTTCCACATCTACTCTGTCTAGGCCTTTGAACATTTGAAAGGTTTCAATGAGATTCCCCTTTATCTTTCTGAATTCCAGCAAGTACAGACCCAGAGCCATCAAACGTTCCTCATATGATAACCCTTTCATTCCTGGAATCATCCTTGTGAACCTCCTCTGGACCCACTCCAATGTTAGCACATCTTTTCTAAGATGAAGGGCCCAAAACTGTTCACAATACTCAAGGTGAGGCCTCACCAGTGCCTCATAAAGCCTCAGCATCACATCCTTGCTCTTGTATTCAAGACGATTTGGATAATGGAATTGATGGTTTTGTGGCAAAGTTTGTGGACGATACGAAGATAGGTGGAAGGGTAACTAGTGCTGAGGAAGCAATGGGATTGCAGTAGGACTTAGTCAAATTGGAAGAATGGGTAAAATAGTGGCAGATGGAATACAATGTTGGGAAATGTATGATAATGCATTTTGGTGAAAGGAACCATAGTGCAGACTATTATCTAAATGGGGAGAAATTTCAAACATCAGAGTTGCAGAGGAACTTGGGAGTCCTCGTGCAAGATTCCCAGAGGGTTAATTTACAGGTTGAGTCTGTGGTACAGAAGGTTAATGCAATGTTGGCATTTATTTCAAGGGGAATAGAATATAAAAGCAAGGAGATAATGTTGAGGATTTATAAGACACCAGTCAGGCTGTACTTGGAGTATTATCAACAGTTTTGGGCCCCATATCTCAGGAAAGATATTTTGTCATTGGAGAGAGTACAGAGGAGGTTCACAAGGATGATTCCGGGAATGAAGGGGTTAGCATATAAGGAGCGTTTGGCAGCTTTGGGTCTGTACTCACTGGAATTTAGAAGAATGTGGGGTGATCTCATTGAAACCTACTGAATGTTGAAAGGACTAAATAAGGTGGATATGAAGAAGATGTTTCCTATGGTGGGGGTCTCCAGAACTGGAGAGCACAGCCTCAGAATTGAGGGTGACCATTTAGAACAGAAGTAAGGAGGAATTTTTTTAGACAGAGAGTAGTGAATCTGTGGAATGTTCTGCCATAGACTATGGTGCACACCAAGTCCGTGGGTATATTTAAAGCAGAAGTTGATTCTTTCCTAATTGGTCAGGGCATTAAACGTTATAGCAAGAAGGCAGGTGTATGTGGTTGAGTGGGATCCAGGAGCAGCCGTGATGGAATAGCAGAGCAGACTCAATTTGCTGAATTGCCTAATTCTGCTCCTATGTCTTATGGTCTGGTGTTCACCCACTTTTGAACATCTCAATATAATCTGGCCTTCCGCCCCACAAGCGTTGAAGTGTGTAAACACAAGAGGTTCTGCAGATGTTTGAAATCCAGAGTAATATACACAAAATTCTGGAGGAACTCAGCAGCTCAGACAGCATCAATGGAGAGAAATAACCCCATGAGGACCTGGGGCCTCAGTCTGAATGTCAACTGTTTATTTCTCTCCATAGATGCTGCCTGACCAGCTGAGTTTCTTCAGCATTTTATGTGTGTTACTCAGTATTACACTGCCCTTGTAAAGTAGTACTTGTTTTACTCCCTTCTCCTTAGCAAAGTAAATACAAGCAGTTGGAGAACAGAACAGAAATCAATGTTGCAAGCTCTCAACTCTTTGCGAACTCCTACAATTTCTTTAATATCTCACAGAATTTCCAGCCAACACTGCAAGCTCATCTTTGGAGCATCAGCCTTGCTTTAAATATAATATGATTGCATCAGCCACGTTAAAACATTCTCTGGCTATCTATTGTGTATGTAACTTTTGAATGCATTGATCCAACTTCTTTCTCATCTTCTCTTGAGAAAATATGTTCCATAATTTATATTTGTAGCTATGTCAATGAAATTTAACCTGGAAGGGTCATTATTAGGCTATTACGGATTGCTCTCCATTAATAAGAATTAACAGACCTTTACTTCACTATCTCTACAACCAATATACTGTCAAAATTACATAAAGTCTTCATAAAGTCCATTAGTATTGATAGTAGTACAAGGAGTGGCCTCTTCAACTGTAAAGCTGCAATAAATGGCTGAATTGGTTCTATTATTCTTGAGAAATCATTAACAGCAGTAAGTGTATCCTAGCTAAATGCTGTTGATTTGTTGCAGACTCCAACTGAAAAGCATAGGGCAGATGGAAAACTACTTACAAATACCATCTATATCAGTCATGAAAAGATCATTTCCATTGGCATCAAACTTGTCATGCTTGCATAATCGTAAAGAAATACAAGCAAATTAAAGTGTTACTAGGATACTGTGCAGACAGTCATTCATGGAAGATTATTGCTGTGAAAGCAATAACCAATCTCTTGAATTAGATACCTATAATGATCTTATTCCAATACACCATGTAACATTGGTAACTTGATTTTACAAGCAAACACTTAAAAAGAGTTCTATCCATACACTTAATGACAATGCATCAATGTATAGTGACTACGCAAGGTGGTGTTAGGTTCCACCAACCTTTCTGCATCACTTATGGCCTACTTCAACACCATTGTTTAAAAAAAGTGAGGGGAAATAATTTTTCCTGTGTTTAAAATTGTGCATTATCTCCCTAGTTCTTCAGCTGTTTCAGTGGACTTCGATCAGCTCTAAGTTAGAAATTCAAGTATAGGAAACAGGGAAAAAAATGAATGAATGCAGTCCGTTGCAGGTAGTGATGTCTTGTATGTAACTATATTTGCAATATTCATAGTTAATGATATTCTGACTCTGAGGTATAGTCTGTTAATTCATAATTCATCATACAAATGCATGAAGACTTGATTTCTCCATTTACGTGAGGTCTACTTTTCTTGACCTACCTCCAGCCATAAAAAGCAATAAGCCTTGTCACTGGCACTGAAAAGGTGCATCTCAGGAATTACTTCTTGAACAAGGTAAACATTTTTCTTATTTCACATGGACGGTATTGCTTTAATAAGTAGACTGACAGTCTTACAATTCAACAAAAATATATTTCACTCCAAGGCATTGGCAACAAAGAAAGAAAGATGATTTTAATTATTTCTCTTGCTTCATTTGTTGCTCCAGATTTTGCAGCTTGCCTCCTAGTTCTCCTCCCTGAAATCAATGCTCAAAATAATGTCTCTTATTCAGTACACAAAGACCAGAAAAACAGTAGATCACGGTTTCCCCAGCTGGGGTCCACGGATCACTCGGTTAATCGTAGGGGTCCATGGCATAAAAAAAGGTTGGGAACTCCTGGAGTACATAAATACTTGGATCCTCACCTTAGAGCTTAAAAAGGGTATATGTAGTGGTAGTTAATAGTGTTATTCCTATTCCACTCAGTAGCCACTTTCTCATGGGAGGAGTTCACATATTGTACAAGCAGGGCTATCAATAAAGTTCAGCTGACTATCCTGCAAGGCTGACATCTCGATGTAATCTACACTATCCCTTAATATCGAACACAACATGGTGTCAGAAGTGGATGACCATCAATGGATTGGTGCCACAGACCAAGTGAAATCCCCAACAAGAAAGTATTTACTGTAAACCTGTTCATATATAATCGATGAAAAATATCCAGAGACTTATCAACCAAAACAGCCTCTGCTAATTGTAAATTGTATGCATCATGAGGCAAGACCTGAGAACGGGCCAGGGTTGCTAACCAATGCCTTCAAGTTGCACACACAAGTGGATACATTGTAATAATCTGTGGGCCACTAGCCTGGGGAAGTACACAGAGATACAGACACAGCACAGAAGTCAGTCAAACTCTCAGGGAGAGAAAGGAACAAAATTTTTGTAGTCCAAATAAATAAAATAATAAATAAGCAAACAGGAAAATGGAGCAAATACCTGCAGTATCTACATCTACTTACCAAATAAAGCCCCAGAGACATTAAATTTCTCTAAACCATGGGACTTTGAGAGATGGCTCGGATGCAAGCAATCTCATTCAGGCTTTAAAAGAGCATCAAGTAAACACACTAAAATACTGCATGGGAGACAAAGCAGATGAAATCATGGGTGGATTAGGACTGACAGATACTCAGAAAAAGAAGTACAAAACAGTGCAGGACAAATTCAAAGAATATTTCACAAGAAAGTGAAATGTGATACAAGAGGGGGCAAAGTCCAACTCCAGAAAACATGAGCCAGATGAAAGTGTAAATGACTTCATCACAGCATTGTCAGACCACTGTGCAAATGGAAACCTGAGAGATGAGCTCATTAGAGACCGGATTGTTGTTGGGCTACTAGACACCAAATTGTCAGAGAGACTTCAGTTGCAGGCAAATCTCACGCTAGAGAAAACTATCACTATAGTCAGAAAGAGTGAGAATGTTCATCAGCAACAGGCAGATCTCAGGCACAAAAAAGGATGCTGAGGTAAAGCTAGAAGCTGCACAAAAAGAAGGGTACAAATGAGGTGCAGTCAGAAAGACTACGGGAAGGAGGTGACAGTAGAGCTCAGCTCAAATAAAACAGACAAGTGAAACAAAGAGCAGGTAAAATGTCCAACTGCAGGAGATGTGGCAAGTCTCCATTCCCCATCTAAAGAGCTCTGTCCAGCAAAAGAAGTGAAATACCACCAATGCAATAGAGTTGGCCATTATAAAAATCAGAGTCACTCAAAACAGTTCAGAAGGTCAAAGAAGACATGATTCAGACGAAAAAGAGCTTTTCTTGGGGCTCTAGATTCAAATAGACAAAGCTGCTTTACTATGGTTTAGTTACAAAATGAGGCAGTGATGTTTAAAATGAACACTAGAACAGATAATCACAGCCATCCATGAATGTCTGTTCACAAAACTGGTGAAGAAAACAGTCGTTATGCTAAGACCATGTCATTACCTCCAGTTGAACTCTGTCTTTTTGTGTGTTTTCCCCCTAGCCATCAGTCTGTGGTTTTGTATTGCCATGTGCTCTTGTTTGCTTCCATGCCCCATGTGTTCCTGTCTCTGCTTCTGCTCTACTCCAGCCCCTGTATTACTGAGTACTCTGCCTCTCACCCGTTTCTCATTGTTACCCATTTTGCTGCCACTTCTGTCTCATTGTGCTCCACCTATCATCTGCCTCTCTGTTTATTGCTCAGTGTATTTCAGTCCTGTGTTTTCATCAGATTGTGCCAGTGAGTTTTCCTGAGCTGTTCTAGCATTTGTATCAGCTGTCTCTCTGTCGATTCCGGCTTTTTGGATTTCTCTGGAATTTTTGATCTCTGCCTGAACTTTGACACTGATTTCGTTGCCCCTCTGGATTTGCTACTCAGTGAATATCACAGTGTGCACAGTACTCGGTCTGCAATTGGGTCCCTGCTTCAGCGTCCTCACAGCCCAACAAAGAAAGTGCTCATGGGGCCAGGGAAACATAAGCTGAGTATGAAAGGAATGTTTACTTTCCCCCATCTATAAAAATGAAAAACAGTTTTAAAAAAATTATGTATGTTGTTCAGAATCTCTTCTCACCACTGCTGGGATGATAGGCCATCAAGAAATGGAACCTCATTGCAAGGTTGGATTTGCTAAACCATGTCCAGTGGCAGGAGAAGTACCCAGAGTTTTTCACAGGTCTGGGGGTGCTGAACAAAGAGTACTTTATTCAGCTGAGGCCAGGAGTGACGCCCTACTCTCTGACCACAGCAAGGTGTGTACCAGTCCCATTGATGAACAAAATCAAAGCTGAACTTGAGAGTGGAAGTGGTTGACGTCATAACTAAAGCGAATGGACCTACTTACTGGTGTGTGGGTATTGTTCCTGTTCCCAAGCCAGACGGCACAGTGATGATTTGTGTTGATCTAACAAAGTTGAATAGTGCAGTGAGGTGGGAGAAATTTATTCTGCCCTCTGTTGAGCACACATTGGGTAAGCTGGGTGGAGCAAAGTTTTCACCAAACTAGATGCAAACTCAAGGTTCTGGCAGATTGTTTAGCTCCAGAGTCACAGAAGCTCACAACTTTTATCACATCATATGGATGCTATGCCTTTAAGACACTCTCTTTTGGCATCTCATCAGCCCATGAGGATGAACCAAATTTTGGCGAGACTGGAAGGAGTAGTGTCCCACATGCAGAATATTCTCATCTTCAGAAGCTCAAATGAGGAACAAGACAAAAAGAGTGAAAGCTGCCTTAGAGAAACTGAAACAGGCTGAAATCGCCCTGAACAAAAAGATATGTGAATTTGCAGTTGGATGTGAAGTTCTTCGGCCACCAACTATCCTCACAGGGAGTAAAACCAAATTCAAACAAACTGGCTGGAATTCAGAACATCGAACAACCTACAAACATATCAGAGATCTGCAGTTTCCTTGGCAAGGCAAACCAGCTGGAAATGTTCATTCCAGATTTGGCATAGAAACAAAGCTGAAATGAACGTTTGTACCTGGGACACACCACAGGGGAAGTCATTCTCATCACTTAAAGCAGAGTTCATCTCTCCACCAACATTGGAATTCTTTGATCTGAACAAAGCAACCAAGGTCTCATCAGGTGCCTCTTCCTTTGGCCTAGGGGGAGTGCTCATGCAATACTGCAGTGGTGTATGGAAATCGGTGGTATATACATCAAGGGCATTGACTCCTACTGAACAGTGTTACTCCCAAATCAAAAAGGAGATGCAGGCACTACTGTGGGCTTGTGAACACATCATCTGCTACTTGATAAGCATGAAATTCCTACTTGAAACAGACCACAACTCACTTGTCAGCCTCCTCAGCTCTAAACACTTGGATGACTTGCCTCCACAACCGCAAAGATTCAGAATGATGCAGATGCGATACCGTTATAACATTCAACATGTCCCTGGCAAATCTTTCACAACACCAGACACTCTGTGAGTGAGTGGACAGAAGCTGATTCTACCCTCATGGAAGATATCAACATCTACTTAGCTCAGGTTCGTGAAAGTTTTCCTGCATCACAAAGTAAATGGAACGAAATCTGCAGCAAGGTCATGCAGTACTGTGAACATGGATGGCCAGCTGTTCCAAAAGGATTTCACAAATTTAGACTTTACTGGCTTGAAAGAGACACACTCACCACTCTTGATGGTTTGCTGCTAAAGGCCCCTAGACTCATCATTTCTGAATCTACATATGCCAAGATCATCAGTCAAATCCACCTAGGACATCAAGGCATTGAAGTGTGTCACCTAAGACAAGGCAATCTGTGTGGATGCCTGGTATGAGCACACAGCTGGGATTATGTAAAGCAATGTGAAACATGCAGACAGTGGCACAAAATTCATGCTGAACCTTTCTGTCCCACAGAATTCCCAGACCTTCCTTGGCAAGTTGCAGGCACAGACATTTTTGAGCTGAGAAGAGACAAATATCTTCTCACTGTGGATTACTACTCATGGAATGTCTAAACTGTCCTCACATCCTAAGCAGCAGTTATACAGCACCTGAAACCTGTATTCACTCACCATGGAATACCAGAGACCCTTGTGTCAGGCAATGATCCATAATTCAGCTACTCAGAATTCAAGGCCTTTGCTAGGGACTATGAGTTCAAACACCAGACAAGCAGTCCACTGGTAAATGAAGAAGTGGAAAGAGCAGTGCAAACTCTTAAGAATCTTCTACTGAAGCCAAAATACCACTGCTTGCTTATCACTTCACACTTCTTGCAAATGGTTATAGTCCATCAGAACTGTCAATGAGCCAGAGACTGAGAACAAGCCTGTGTTCTTTCTTCCCTTCTACAACTCCACTTACCAAATTTAGACAAAGTGAGAAATTTTGAGACAATACAGCTTGAGAAAACAAAGAGCGTGCATGATCTCAGACACAGAGAAAAATCTTTGTCGCTGCTTTGGAGTGGTGAAGCTGTTGAGGTATTCACCAACGGAACAATAGTCCGGCAGCAGACATCACAATCGTTTATGATCAGAACATCACAAGGTGAGATCAAGTGGAACAGGTCTGCACTTTTACACCTTCAAAGTCCATGAAAGGTAGAGAAAGAAATAGAGTGGCCCGATCCTTATGACAAGAACCACTTGCCTGAGGTGGATGCACCTGTTGAAGAATCTCCATCCGCTCCAACACTTCCAAGAACCTATACTAGATATGGTCATTTATCTGTCCCACCACAGAAATCTACTCCATAGACTAATAATTTAGGGCAAGTGACTAAAGAGACAGAATAACCCTCTCACAATGCTGGAGTGTTCAAATAGTCTATCCTGACCCCCATAGGATTTAGTGTTCTTTTTTAAAAAGAGTTCTAATGTTGAAAACATTGTATGAGACTGTTCTTAAAAAAGGAATTGGTGAAGACAAAGGAGGAAAACAAAGTGAGAGAGACCATTAAAAACAAAGAGAGACCAGAGACAGCAGGTTGGCAATCCTTTTTTATGTTTATGTAAAGTACATAAGTTACATACTCTGGGTAAAGTGAACTCAATCACTCAATTTCAGTGACTATAATTTCAATGTAGTTCTTTGGACAAGAAGTACATTCTAGTTATGCTTTTTTTTCCAAAAAGGGAGATGTAGTGGTAGTTAATAATGTTATCCTTCTGCCACACAGTTAGCCTCTCCCACATGCTGTACAAGTAGTGTTACTGATAAAGTTCAGCTGAATATCCTGCAAGGCTGGGGTCGTGGTGTGCTCTGCACTCTCCCTCAGGATTGAATGCCACAGGAACTAGGCAATGTTTTCAGTGGACAGTACAATGCCACGTGTTATTTGATACAAATAAATCCAAGAGTTTAAAAATTGGATTTTTTACTGACTTAGAAAAAGTTGGTGGATCAGCTGAGAAGAGAAGTAGTGGGAGAACTAAGAATGAGAGTCGGCCTTATGCCAATATGCCAAAGCACTGTCCAGTGACAAGTAGCAATGATGAACTAAGAACTATGGACTATGTAAAATGACGACCAAAGACCATTGTGCTGAAGTTGCACTTTCTACTTTCAAGCCAAATTTTCAATGCTGTTTCTGTCTGGCTGACATATTTTAAAGTAACCATTTAATAGAAGATGGAATTGGAATTGGTTTGTTATCATCATGTACCCAGACACAGTGAAAAGTTTGCCTTGCATAATGCTCATACAAATCAAATCAGTATACAGTGCATTAGGGAAAAAAAAGTGGAATAAACTGTAACAGCTACAGAGGAAGTGCAGTGGAGAAAAACAATGACATGCAAAAATATTACCAGGTAGATTGGGCGGTCAAGAGTCTCTCCTATCATACTAAGGAACCATTTTATAGTGGTAAAACAGTGGCGTAGGTGCAGGCAAAGTTGGTATCACTGCTGGAGATGAAGTGAGCATTTTGGAGAAGGATCAATGTGGAAGAGTTTCGATGCCCAACCACCTAACCCAGGTGCAAGGTTGGACCGCTCCAAGCATCAAGTCGATTTGGTGAGATTGAGAATGGCTTCAGGCTGGGCAGCCCAGCGTATAGTGGCACCAGGGTCTAGGTCCTAAAGTGAGGCAGTACGCAGTGCTTGGGCAATTTAAACATTGGCATGGATAGACTGAAAGCTCAAGGGTTGGGCTGATTTCACTCGCTCTTCCACAAATGTTCTTTCCTGCTCCACAGTGCCGAGGCTGTGAACTGACCTGGGTGCTCGGTGTTTTTGCCCCGCTGGTGTGATGATCTGGGACCGAGGCTTGGATTTACTCCGGCAGTTTGGGAAGCGGATCTGGGGCTCGGTGTTTTTGCCCCGCTGGTGTGATGATCCGGGACCAAGGCCTGGATTTACTACGAAAGTTCGGGAAGCCGATCTGGGGCTCTGTCTGCTTTGGAGTGCTGTTGGCTTGCTTCTATCATTCGTATGATTTGTGTTCTGTTTTCCCTCTTTCTCTGCACAGTCGTGTTGGGTCTTTCTTTTTTTTAATTTAGGTCATTCGAAGTTCTTGCTTTGTGGCAACCAGATCTCAAGGTGTATAATTTATACGTTCTTTGATAATAAATGTGCTTTGAGTCTTTGAATCCTTGAGTCTGGTGGTACATGCTTTCATGCTTTTGTATCTTCTGCCGGATGGGGGAAAGGAGAAGGCAGAATATCCGGCGTGGATGGGTTTTTGATTTTGCTGGTTGTTTTACTGAGGGGGTGAGAAATACAGACAGAGTCCACAGAAGGGAAGCTGGTGTCCTTGACGTGCTGAGCTGAACTGTGCCCACCCTCTCTATTAGCACACTTGTGCAGAGAAAATAGAAAGGTATCAATGAACGAGGTAATAAGTTCGGGGAGGGGATGGGCATATAGGATAAGATCCAAAACCAGAATTGGGATCAACATGCAAAAACTAATTCCAAAGATTATCAGATAAAATGCACATGACAAATAGTTACATATTGTATAACAGATATCGAACAGTAACTGCACAAAAATTATACCAGCACAAAATGATGCCAGAATGGACTGCAGAAAGACATTCTTTGAACTGAAGCATATATATTAGACTAAGGTATACAGTTCTAAGCTACCAGAAATTATGCAGGAGTAAAGTTTTGAAATGAGGAATCAGGAGTCTGTTAGAGAATAATTAGCCTCATTGAAGGATTCATCTTAGCACTAAGATTCATAGACTCAGTGCTATTTGGCAAGCATGTAATATAATTGTTGAACAAATTTAATTGAAGTCATTAAGCAAACCGAATCCTACATTAATTGGAGCTTCCATGAAGACAGCAGTGATGAGTGCCAAAGAACTTAATGCAGGATATAAGTACAACTGTAGTTTATAAATAAAGATTGTGATGATTAGAGTTCTGACGCAAATTTGTAGCACATGGTTGGGACTAGTGTTTTTTTTTAAGTTTATTCATTTACGGGATGTGGGTGTCACCAGCTAAGCCAGCATTTATTACCCATCCCTAGTTGGCCTTGAGAAGGTGGTGATGAGCTGCCCTCTTGAACCGTTGCAGGCCCGAAGATGTAGGTACACCCACAGTGCATTTGGGGAGGGAATTCCATTACCCTCCTGACCTGAGCCTTGTAGATGGTGGACAGGCTTTGGGGAGCCAGGAGGTGATTTAAATGCCACAAGATTCCTAGCATTTGACCTGCCCTGGTAACCATGGTGTTTATATGGCTAGACCTGTTCGATTTCCTGTTAATGGTAAACCCCAGGATGTTGATAGTAGGGGATTCATTGATGGTGATACCACTGAATGTCAAGGGACGATGGTTAGAGCCTGTCTTGTTGAGATGGTCATTGCTTGGTGCTTGAACGTTACTTGCCACTTGTCAGCCCAAGCTTGGATATTGTCCAGCACCTGCTGTATCTGGGTATGAATCACTTCACTATCTGAGGAGTCACGAATGGTCCACATCATTGTGCAGTCATCTGCGAACATCCCCACTTCTGGCCTTATGACGGAAGGAAAGTCATTGATGAAACAGCTGACGATGGTTGGTCCTAAGACACTTCCCTGAGGAACTCCTGCAATGATGCCCTGATGATGAGATGATTGACCTCCAACCACCACAACCATCTTCCAACCAGCGGAGGGTTTCCCCCTAATTCCCATTGACTCCATTTTAGCTAGGGCACCTTGATGCCGTGCTTAGTCAAATGCTGCCTTGACGTTGAGGGCTATCACTCTCACCTCCCCTCTGGTATTTAGCTCTTTGGTCCATGTTTGGACCAAGGAGGTGATGAGGTCAGGAGCCGAGTGGCCTTGATGGAACCCAAACTGGCATCCGTAAGCAGGTTATTGCCGAGTAGGTGCTGCATAATAGCACTGTTGATGACCCCTTCCATTACATTGTTGATGATTGAGAGTAGGCCGACAGAGCAGTAACTGGATAGATTAGACTTGTCCTGTTTCTTGTATACAGGATATACCTGTGCATTTTCCACATTGCTGGGTAGATGACTGGTGCGTATTCCTACAGAAACACGGTTCCAGAACAGCATTACACGCACCATCAATCTTCAGGCTTATGCCACCCAGACTTGTACTAATATTATTTTGTGACTGTATGTGCTGGATCATAACTATATTTACCGTGTTTTCCACCTTGGGCCCAGAGGTACGATGTTTCATTTCGCTGGATACATACGTATGGTTGAATGACAGTAAACATAAACTTGAACTTGGAAGTAGTCCAAGTATGGAAGGTGTGGCAACTTAGGACTGCTGCAAGAAACACGTTACTGTATATATACTTAAAATTATCTCCAACATGTTACTATGAAGACAGATAATCCCACAACCATCAAGAATTACCCAGGGAGAGAATGTTGAAATCCTGCAAAAGGAATGAGCTGGTTAGATTAAATAGATTCACACATTTACACTTCGTAATTTTTGAAAAAATTTTGAAGATTTAAATATGAGTTTGACTGATTATAGAGACAGAAAATAGTAACAATTGCAAATAAATTGATTGAAAAATATAAAACATTTTCTGAATTCTGTGTTTCAAAAGGTATATATGCAACAATATATTATAACAAAGTCTCAGCTAATTTTCTTCAATAGGTGTAGAGGCTAAAAAAAAGTGGCATGCCAATAACACAATAGGTGTATATCCTACATCAAAATGTATTGTACAAATATTGTACTTGAATAACAATTTCAATTACTGAATTTTTAGCACATTTGATCATTATGATCAGAAGCAAATGTATAATTCTATCCACCAAATATTAAAATATGTGAACAGCACAGCTGTCTATTGTCTACATTAATTTTAAGGTTTGTCCCATCATAAAATGAACAGATTTTAGAGTCCAGATCAAGTTTCTCAACCTGAAACATCGAATATGCATTTCCCTCCAGATCCTGCATTGCCTGCTGTGTTCCTCAGTGTTTCCTCTGCTCCGGTTTCCAATATCTACCGCTTCTTGTGTCTGCAACAACTATTCATTATCAATGAATGCCAGTTGCTAAAAATGAAGCAAATACCTTAATTTAGCTAGATCAGAACTTAGACTCAGATTTTCTATACAAGCTGAAGTGTCAGGTTCCAAAATACAATGACGAGAATTTTACAGAGAGTTTCCCATTGTCATTTTTAATTCATCTCTGTAATTTCCCTTACTGAAGTGCAGAAGTATGTTTATTTAGAGTGACAAAGCCATACATCGCAGGAACAGGCCTTCTTCATCACTCTATTTACCAGGGTTGCCATTTTCAGCAAACAATGGACTTGAACATCAAGATTCATCACCATTCCTTAGTACCCTATGCCTTTTTGACTTCCCAAAGTACATCATCTCTCTCTCTCTCTCAATACTGTATATACATGTACTGTATGTGCATGTATATTGTGAAAATAACTAGCAGGAAGATGATTGAAGATAATAAGCTGCTACTTTTGTAAACTTCTAGTTAAATAACAATGTGTCTGGGAATACTTCTTTGTTCTTTTATAAATGCATCTCACCCTAACCATGGACTTTTTACTCTCCTCCCATCCAGTAGGCACTACAGGAGCCTCCGCTCCCGCACCAGCAGGCACAGGAAGGGCTTCTTCCCTGAGGCTGTGACACTGCTGAACCTCTCATCACAGCACTAAGCAGTATTGCATCCGTATTGTACTGTCTCCGTACTTTTATATTTGTGTGCTGTAGCACTTTTTTTATTCACAGTTATTTTGTAAATAACACTATTCTTTGCATTTCTGGTCAGATGCTAAATGCATTTCATTGGCGTTGTATCTGTAAGCACAATGACAATAAAGTTGAACCTAATCTAATATAATCTAATAAATGTCAAGTGTAATTTATTTAACTTTTGACAGGTAGATGATAACTGCTTAATTATTAATTGTTCATCAAGATTATAGGCAGGCACTATCACATTCAAGTCATGATAGGATCAAGATAAGGACTAGAAAACATTTCAAAAATTGAACTTTATCTAAGTAATACAAAGGGCTATCAGTCCATGTAATTTCAAAGGTTTCAAAGGTATATTTAATGTCAGAGAAATGTATACAATATACATCCTGAAATGCCTTTTCTTTGCAACCATCCACAAAAACAGAGAAGTGCCCCAAAGAATGAATGACAGTTAAACATTAGAACCCCAAAGTCCCCCACCTCAGCTCCCCTCCCTCCCGCCCATAAGCAGCAGCAAAGCAATGATCCCATCTCCCTCACCGGCAAAAAGAAAACATCGGCACCCACCACTGAGCACTTAAGCGGGCAGCGAAGCAACAGCAAAGACACATACTTGCAGTACCCCAAAGACTACTTGTTCACCCGGTAATTGACATACTACAGACTCCCTCCTCTCCTGAATAAGGGAGAAAGAGGTGCCTCTATTTCACAGCGAGAGGGGAGACATAACAAACAACTCACTGGTTTACAATGTTAAAAGTCTGTTGCATCGCTTTTTCCAAGCTCTGTGTCCAAAGGTCTTGGTCTCTGGGCACACAGCCAGAGATCTTCCAACTCCCACGACACACTGATTTCCTGCAGGGACACTGAACTTCAATCCGCCCATCTCCAGAGCTATGAGATCCCAGACCTCCCAAGATGAACTGAACTCTTAGGCCACATCCTTGGCATGTCGAAAAACGGCCAGTTGAGAAACCCCAAGAGCAGGTCCCATTCTGCTGAAGTCGGCATGTAACTCCAGGTCAGGGTCTTCAAAAGATCCCTGAAAGGGAAAAATAGAAATATTAAAAATGGAAATAGAGCTGTTTCTGAAGAAGCAAACAAAGGAATCGCCGTTTAGCACCATCATAACTAAGCTTCATTTATATGAAGTTCTGTGCAAAATATGATTCATAATAATTATTAAAAGATCATGAATGTAGACTTGGAATGTAACATGTCTGTTATTTATGAACCTGAACAATTTGCTTTTGATTTAATATAGTTCTTAAACAACACAAACTAGCAATGGTAAAATACATTAATACAAGATAATTGTTGCTACACGCCACTAGAAAAGGTCAACTGCATGCTTCACTGTTTCCAGTAACACAATTAAGCTTGCTTATAGGATCCCATTAATAGGTCCCAGCACATCTTAGCATCAGATTTTGCAAAGAAATTAAATTTATTGCAGTAAATTTGTCCATATTCAGATCTGGCTGTATAGGAAGAGTATGAAAAACATAATGTAACAGAGGGAAACAGTACATCAAAATTAACAAGAAACATTTCACAAAAATATTTAAAAGAAGAATTTAGAAATCCTATGTAACCCTCAGGTTCTCCCTCTCGCGTTCGTCTGGGGGAACCAGCTTTTGGCCCCGCCAGACTAAGTATTCACGTTTGTGTGGATGCTGTGTAATGTACCCCGATTACTAACCCGCAACGCAAAATATCAGACAGTACACCATATGCAATTAAATGATCAACTTTATGAATCTTAATCTGAATATAGGGTCAGTATGAAAATAAACAAAACAAAAAAAGGCCCAAATTAAAGTCACAGTTTCAGTTGGAGCTCACACAGCAGGCATTCCTCCACCATCGATCTCCGCCAAACGTCACCGACCCTCGGACCCTCAGATCCCATTTTACGCTGTCCAGTGGTCTACCAGCGCTCTCCACATGCGTCCTTCCTCTTCTTCTCTCCGCAACAAAAACCCGCGAAAACTCCGCTCCCAAACACACAAGAAAGAATAACATTTCTCCCATTGGTTAGCCACTGAATTCCAAAGTATCATTATCTCTATTCATAACCCAAACATTTCTGCTGGAGAAACCATTACCTCAGTAGTTAACATTACAGAGAAGCCATTACATTCTCCCCCCCACCAAATTTAGTTATGTCCTCATGACGTTGAGATAGTTTGCCAACCCTTCCTGCAAAACACAAAGCCCAATCCAGGCGCAAAAGACAGTGACATAGCTCCCTGAAGCAGTGGAGATCACGCCCTGTTCCCCAGGCTCTACATAGGCCAACTTATCCGGTAGTCTCCTAATTCTCTGAGACCTTCGTACCTCCTCACCTAACTCTTCAGGCTCAGACGCTACTGGGGATAATTCGGGCCTACTTGGAGAGTCCTCTCCTGATCTATCACCTGTGTTCCCCGGCAACTCAGAGCCCTCTGTCCCATGTCCAGGCCCTGCTTCCTCTCCTTCAGGGTCCTGCTGTAACCCAGGCTGCCCACAGATAGCACCCCCCCACCTCACCTGACTCAGTGGTAGAAGGGCCAGGAGTCTGCCTCAACTAATGGGGAGTTAGCGAATGGCAGCATGTACCACACATCCAGATCATCATCCTCCAAATCAGTATCCCTCTCAGGGGTGGGTCCCAGCCCAACCTCTCCCACTAGGGGCCCTGCAGTCAACCCGCGTTCTCGCAGAGTCCTCTTACTAGGTGTTGGCTCCAAGTCGGGCTCCAGGTCTACCTGCACCTCTTGTCCCAGGGGCAACAGATGGTTCGGATGGAGAATATTGGCAGGCCCCTTCCCCACCTCTGGTCTCACCCAGAAAACCGGTAGGTTTGGCATCTGACTCTCCATCACATAGGGTGAGGCCACCCAGTGGTCAACCAACTTGTGCTTTCCAGGTAGCCCCAAGTTCCTTATGAGGACTCGATCTCCCAGCATGAGTTGGGAGAACCTCACCTTCTGATCATATCTCCTCTTATTTCCACAATTCTGCTTGGCAGCTGCGACCCCAGCCAATTCATAAGCCCTTTTCAGCTCTCCCCTCATGTCAGACACATACTTCAGATAAGGCTTTGGTGGTAAGTCACCCTCATCAGTCCCAAAACAAAGGTCAATGGGCAACCTCACCTCGCCTCGCGCCCAAACATCAGATAATATGGCGAGTATCCAGTAGCTTTATTTCGTGTACAGTTGTAACAGTGAACCAGATGCCCAATATGTTGACTCCACCTGCTCTTCTTGCTGATCTCCAGGGTCCTGAGCATACCTAGCAAGGTCCAATTAAACCTCTCAGGCTGAGGATCGCCCTGCGGGTGATAGGGCGTGGTCCTCAACTTCTCAACTCCAAGCATGCCCAGTAACTCATAGATGAGTCTGCTCTTGCAGTCCCGTCCCTGGTCACTATGTATCCGCCTGGGAAGGCCACAATAAACTAAATACTTCTCCCATAACACTTTTGCCACCGTAGTCGCCCTCTGGTCCTTGGTGGGAAAAGCCTGAGCATATCTGGTGTAGTGGTCCGTGATGACTAAGACATTTGCTGTATTGCTGGCATTGGGTTCTATGGATAGGAAATCCATACACACCAGGTTCAGGGGCCCTGCACTCTGCAAGTGGGACAAAGGAGCTGCCCGTGTAGGCAGTGTCTTCCGCTGTATGCAGCGAATGCATGACTTTCAGTATTCTTCAACCTCCAACTTCATTTGGGGCCAGTAAAACCGGTCTCTGAGCAATCCATAGGTCTTTTCCACCACCAGATGTCCAGAATCATCATGAAGTGACTTCAATGCAATCCTCCGATACTTCTTGGGCAGAACCAGCTGGCAGCACCGAGGTCGGTCTGGGGGTGACGTGACCCGATATAACATCTGATTCTTCAACTTCAACTGAGGCCATTCTTTCAGTAATGGAGGCACCGAAGCATGTTTCATCCTCCCCGCCTGAGCCATATCTCCCTTTTCAACCGCTGACCAAATAGTGCCAATGCCCAGATCATCTTGCTGAGCAGCTGCCACTTCCCCAGAACTCAATTCCGGCAGCTGCTTGGTCTTCAGCACAGTCAGGTTACAGTAAACTTGGGGTATGGCATCATCAGAAGCCCCCAATTGATCCACTGCTCGATCCGACCTCTCCTTTTCCTCTGCCTTCACGATGATGGCAAACTGACACATGGCCTTCACCCCAGGGGCAGGAACGCTCTCCCACTCCTTGTCCATGTCCAGTCCCTCATACGCCTGTCGGGACAAAGCATCTGCATCAATGTTCCGGCTTCCCGCCGGTACTTCAGGCTGAAATCATAGGTGGACAACGCTGCCAACCACCGATGGCCTATGGCATCCAGTTTCGCCGAGGTCAGGATATAAGTTAGAGGGTTGTTGTCCATCCTCACCTCAAACTTGGCCCCGTAGAGATAGTCATTCAGCTTATCCACCACCGCCCATTTCAACGCCAGGAATTCCAATTTGTGCTTGGGATAGTTTCTTTCGGAGGACAACAAACTCCGGCTGACAAACGCCACAGGCCTCAACCCAGTGCCCTGATCCTGATACAGGACGCCCCCTAAACCCTCCCAGCTGGCATCTATGTGTAGTACATATGGCAATCGGGGATCCGCAAAAGCCAGCACTGGTGCCTGGGTCAGCAACTCCTTCAGCGACTGAAATGCCTCCTCACATTTTACATCCCACCTCTGTCCGAAGGGCTCCGACGGCTTTAGATATTCTCCACCTTCCTGTCCTTTTTTACCTTTCCCTTTCTTCCCCAAGGGAGGGTAACCACACAGAAGCTGGTTCAAGGGGTGACTCACTTTGGCGTAGCCCTTCACAAATCTCTGATAATAACCACAGAACCCCAAGAATGAGCGCAGAGCACTCCCAGTCTGGGGCCTCGGCCAAGTGGTCACCGCTTCCATCTTAGCTGGGTCTGTAACTACTCCATCCCATGAGATTATGTGTCTGACATAGCTAACAGACATTTGGCAGAACTGGCACTTGTCAGGGAAAGTTTTAACCCTTCAGCTTTCAGGCAGCCGAGCACATTCAGTAGCCTCACTTCATGTTCTTCCAAGGTGCATCCAAATACTATGAGGTCATCCAGATACACCAACACCTCAAGCAAGTTCATATCCTCCACCATCTTCTCCATGACCCTCTGGAAGGTGGCAAGGGCTTCCGATATGCCGTGGGGCGTCCTTTCAAACTGGAAGAATCCCAGGGGAGATATAAATGCCGTCTTCTCTTTATTGGCCTCACTCATTGGGATCTGGTAGTATCTGCTCCTCAAATCCAGCACACTAAACCACTTCACACAACTCAGACAGACCAGTGCGTCCTTGACCCTCGGGACCGTATACTGGTCAGGGCCGGTGCGCCTGTTCAGAGTCCTATAGTCCACACACATGTGTACCTTCCCGTTCTGAGTACAGAGAGGAAATTAAGAACCTGGTGGCATGGTGCGAAGAAAATAACCTATCCCTCAATGTCAGCAAGATGAAGGAATTGGTTGTCGACTTCAGAAGGAGTAGTGGACTGCACAACCCAATTTACATAGGTGGTGCGCAAGTGGAACAGGTCAAAAGCTTTAAGTTCCTCGGGGTCAATATCACAAATGACCTGACTTGGTCCAACCAAGCAGAGTCCACTGCCAAGAAGGCCCACCAGCGCCTTTACTTCCTGAGAAAGCTAAAGAAATTTGCCCTGTCCCCTAAAACCCTCACTAATTTTTATAGATGCACTGTAGAAAGCATTCTTCTAGGGTGCATCACAACCTGGTATGGAAGTTGTCCTGTCCAAGACCGGAAGAAGCTGCAGAAGACCGTGAACACAGCCCAGCACATCACACAAACCATTCTTCCGTCCTTGGACTCACTTTACACCGCGCGCTGTCGGAGCAGTGCTGTCAGGATAATCAAGGACACGACCCACCCAGCCAACACACTTTTCATCCCTCTTCCCTCTGAGAGAAGGCTCAGGAGCTTGAAGACTCGTACAGCCAGATTTAGGAACAGCTGCTGAACGGATCCTGACCCAGATCTGGGCCGTACCCTCCAAATATCCCGACCTGCCTCTCGATTTTTTTGCACTACCTTACTTTCCCTTTTCTATTTTCTATTTATGATTTATAATTTAAGTTTTTAATATTTATTATTGATTTGTACTCCAGGGAGCGCGAAGCGCAGAATCAAATATTGCTGTGATGATTGTACGCTTAATATCAATTGTTCGGCGACAATAAAGTAAAGTTCTTCTTCTGGGCCACTACTATTGGGGACACATAGGGGCTTCGGGACTCAGTGATGATTCCAGCTTCCTTCAGCTTACGCAAATGCTGCAGGACGTCTTCCACGTCTGCAGGGGCCAGTCGCTGCGATCTCTCTCTAAACGGGGTATCCTCGGTCACCAGATAGTGTGACAAGTGCTCTTGGAACAACCCACATCAAACTCTCCAGTGGAAAAGACATCTTCCAACTTCAACATCTTCTCTACCAGCCTCCTTTTCCAACCCGGCGGCACTGGGGAGTCCCCAAAGTCGAATGACTCAGCGGTCAACTTTTCCCCTTTTTCCAATAGTTTCTCCCCGGCATGCCTCACAGGGGCGCTAGACATTACCGTCACCGGGAACAAATGCGCCAGGAGCATCCCTCGCTTAAAAGCGACCTCCCTCTTCATAGTGTTCCTGACAATCACTGCCATCCTGCTCACCTGTACAACCGAGGGCTTCTGCAATTCAGGCCTCACCAGTACCACAGCCAGAAATCTCGTCTCCCCCCAAGGTCTTCTGGCACGTCCACTAAGAGGGCTTCGCCCTCAGGCACCCCGGGAAATCTGGGTGTCCCCATCACTCTCGCTACTTCCCCGGGCTGTACCACCATTGGCTTTGACTGGGTGAACCACACAGTCCCTCGTTTAAATTCGGTATCTGGCCCAATGCTGCCACGCATTTCCTCAAACGTAGCTTGAAACACTGGGTGCACGGAGAATGTCCCCAAAAAGCTCTCACCCGCCTTCTCCTTGCAGGCCCCCATGAGACTCCTCACAAGAGAGGTGTTGGTCCCCACCAGATTTGAAACGCTACCCGTCTCAACAGGGTCCGGATAAACCAGCATCACTGTATCAAGGACCTCAGACACTCCCATATTGGCCTCCGAGAACTCCAGTTTCACCGACAAATAACCGTCGTATGGATAATCACCAGCACCAAGACCCCAAATCTCCAGTGCACTGAATGGTGTCAAGGGTAAATGCTTCAGATACTGATTGTAAAACGAACGGTACAGTAACCTGACCTGTGACCCGGTGTCGAGTATGGCTTCAGTATAAATTCCCTCTATTCGTAGCGAAACGATGGAGTGTGGTCCCACTAATCCTTCAGGAATAGGGTCGTTTGCTTTCGGGAGTTCCTTGGTACATTGCTGAGAACATGTTCCCCCAGAGACACCAGGCCATTTCCTCGCTGGGTTTCCTCTAAGTATCCCGACACCTCTCCCTGCTTGGATACCCGTGGGCTCGCTCTCCGAGGGGCTTCCTGCCGCTCACATTCCCGCCGGAAGTGTCCCTCTTCCCCACAGTTTGAACACACGCTACCGGCCGATCCTCTTCTCGCGGAACCCCGGCCACCCACAGCCCTCTGCAAAGTCCATCCCCTTGCGGGGGCCTCTCTCCTGGTCCTATCATATGGAGGGCCCACACCTGCCGGGAACCCCCGGGACATCTCAGTTCTCAGCTCTGTCACCACCTCCTTTACCACTTCCTGGGTTGAGCTGGCCCCAGTCACTTCACCACAAGGGGCTACTATCAAGGACAGCACCCTGCTGATGGAGTCCTCTTGTGGCCCCAACGCGTTCTCCTCCTCCCTCACCTCTCTGATCAGTCGTGCAAATGAGGGAGGTGGGGTGCATTTTACGGGACTGCCGGAAACCCCAAGCAATCATGTCCTGGGCCTGGGCGAACCCTGGTTACCTGGTCCATCCTTAGCTGATCCACCTCAGCTGCCTGAAACAATTTAGCTGTCTCACTCGTGGAAAAAGGTACGCGGAAAGCTTCTCCTGTTCTCCTGACACATGTTTTGAAACCCACCCCCCCCCCCCCAGGAGCTCCAGTGTGCTCCTGGTCAGCCCAAAAGCACTCACTAATGCATCTAGATACTGAGCAAGGGAAGCAGAGGGCTGGTTAACTTTCACGCCTCTTACTACCTCGGCTGCCAACCCCCTCAAACTTTCAACCAATCTCTGTCGGTTTTCGACATCAGAGCACTGCCACTCATCCAACAACTGAAAGGCATGCTCCACCCATGTCTCATAATCCTCCTCCCCCTCGGGGGTGGGCGTTACTCCAGAGAAAACTCTTAGCTTCTGGCGGGGTCCCCCTGCCTGTGTGCTGGGCCACTTATTCGTCAGGGAAGTAAGGGCTGATACCAACTCAGAATCCTCACTCTCCACTGGGGGACGGGGACTAATTAATCTTTCTGAATCCAACCACTCTTTCCCCTCACTCTGCAGAAATGATAGAACCCTGTCTCTCAAATCTCCACCCCCAGCTGCAGGCAACTCAGCTTGTGACCCAGCCTGCTGGGCTCCTTTCTCCTCCCCCCTGACAGTATGGACAGCCCATGGACCCGCCTCCTCGGGGCACTGATCGACACTGGCAGTTCCACCGCCATTACGTCAGTGCTAGTCTGAACTAAAACAAGGTCTGAGCTCATCATTTTGTCAAACTTTCGTGCTATGATTTCAACTTTGCCAACTGCTTTAACCATGCTCAAAAATCGAATTAACAATTCATGCAGGGTACAAATATCCACCCCACTCAACACGCATGTATTATTAACTGGTAATCCCACAGAGGCACACCAGCTTTCCACCCCAGCAGCATCCATACCAGCACTGGTTTAAACAAGGCGATCGCACAGCATCCAATAGAATCAATCCCGGACGAGCCCCAAAATTGTAACCCTCAGGTTCACCCACTCGTGTTCATCTAGGGGAACCAGATTTTGGCCCCACCAAACTGGGTATTCACATTTGTGTGGATGCTGTGTAATGTATCCCGATTACAAAACCGCAACACAAAATATCAGACAGTACACCATATGCAATTAAATGATAGACTTTATGAATCTTATTTGAATATAGGGTTAGTAGGAAAATAAACAAAACAAAAAAGGGCCCAAATTAAAGTCACAGTTTCAGTTGGAGCTCACTCAGCAGGCATTCCTCCACCATCAATCTCCGCCAAACGTCGCCAACCCTCGGATCCCAGTATACAACTTCCAGTGGTCTACCAGCACTCTCCACACGCGTCCTTCCTCTTCTTCCCTCTTCGATGAAAACCCACAAAAACCCCACTCCCAAACACACAAGAAAGGATAACATTTCTCCCATTGGTTAGCCACTGAATTCCAAAGTCTCATTATCTCTATTCATAACCCAAACATTTCTGCTACAGAGAAACCATTACCTCAGCAGGTAACATTACAGAGAAGTCATTACATTAGTTAACAATACAGAGAAGCCATTACACCTAGAATTATAAAACAGCCATCATTTCACTTTAACAATTGGAGTATGCTAATCTCAATCAATAACTGTTTGTTAGATTAACTGTGGTCAGTCATTACTGTTTGTAACAGATGGACCACATAAGCTCTGGTATAGTCAACAAGTTGTTGGACTGCAAGGGAGTATTTGGTTATCAATTCACAAAGTGCATACTATCTGCCAAGTAATAGTGAATGTGCCTGGACTGAAACTCTGATTCTTAAGCAAGACAGAAACAATAACAAGTAACAAAAACAACAGGAATTCTGCAAATGCTGGAAATTCAAGCAACACACACAAAAGTTGCTGGTGAACGCAGCAGGCCAGGCAGCATCTCTAGGAAGAGGTGCTGCCTGGCCTGCTGCATTCACCAGCAACTTTTATGTGTGTAACAATAACAAGTAAGTGCTTTAAGTGATTTCTGATGTGTTTGTATGGGGTGGGGGTGGAGTTTTAACAGCATTAATTATATCACTGGCTCCACAAAATTATCTTCCAGTCTGCCATCAGTACATCTCAGGTTCAATAGCCCTTTCAAGTGTGGCCCGGAAAGATGCACAATTCATTTTCATGGACCAATGTTTTAAGAGATAGAAAAGTTAAGATGGATTTTGAAATTGAGATGCACAATACACACAGTGCATTTGAGGGAGGTTAGAAGTGAACAATTCCTTGTATTCCTTTCTTTGTATTTATTTCAATAAATTTTAGATAATTATTTGCAGAGCACATTTTTGGCTCTTAGATGCCTCATAGATGATAACTTGTTTACAACATCACTTTTTATTATGCTAAATTTTATCTTCATAATTTTTTGTAACAATGGTTCCCTTATCAGAATTTATTCTTGACTTCTGCAAAGCAGTGATGAGTAGCTCTGATTGATATTGCTGCTGATACTTTGTCATCCTTCTTCACTTACTTTTTTCACTTAATACCTACAAGAGTGGACCAGGAATAGGAAGAGGCATTTATGTGATTTCTTCCAAACAGAAACACCTGAGATGAATTGTAATTCCTCTCTCAACTGCCATCAGCTAACTCATCAAAATACAGATGTAGTCCCCTGGTAAGCCTCAGGGTCGCTCAACTCGCTGTCGTCTAGGGGAAGCAGCCTTCGACCCCGCCAAACTGGGTAATCAAGTTTGTGTGGATGCTGTGTGATGTACTCCACCCTGCCAAATAACAGACAATACACCATATACGATTAAATGATTACAATTTATAGATATTACTGGAAATATATAATTAATAAAGATAAAATATAAAAGGAAAGTAGAAGGCACCAAACTTATCAAAGTTCAACCTCTTCATGCACAAACAGTTGGAGCTCTAGTAACGGTCCTCTTCTCAACATTCGATCCCCTCTGACCACCTCGACCTGCCGCCTGGGACCAACCACGGTGGTCGACCAGACGCTCCACACGAGTCTGTCTTCATCTCCTATCCTCACTGAAGACCCTGGACCTCGGAGTTCAGCTCATGGTCCTCCCTGTTGGCCAGCTCACAGCATCGCGTCCACTCTCTCTCTCCCCATCGTGCCTTCTGCCCAAAACCCGCGTATCACAATAGCTTACAGACACACAAGAAAGAATAACATCTATCCCAATTGGTTAGCAACTGAATACAACTCGCTCTATAACCCAAACAAGCAGCTGGCGAGAGAACTTTCTCAGCAGTTAACGTAACAAAGAAGCCATTTTGATTAGCCTACACAGTAACATAAAAGACGAAACTCTTTACGCAGATATCACACCTGGAATTATTTATCATGTCAACTGTAGATGTCCTTAACAAGCAATGCATTTTTCAATAATGCCGTCAAAGAGTCAGGCTATATTTTCCTGCTTTAATTTGAGGTAAAGGTAAACATGAGCACCATTTTTTATTGCCAAAGGGAAGAAGTTGTACATTCAAGAAAATAATTTCAACAGAAAAGTTATAGAGCACTGCTGCATTACAGATGGTATAGGTTTGAATCCAAGAGGCAGAGGTTCAATAACTGTGTAACAAAACAAAAAATTATGTATTAAAGTCACCTTTGATGTGTAACATTTGATAATCTGAAAGAAGCAGTAGGGAAACGTCTGGCTAAAATAAACTATCATCTGAAATTGCACTGTTTTATTAGAGCAAATTTGGCTATTCAATTCAACACCATGGGCACTGATTCTATCAGATTTGTATTTTTTGTGAATTGCCAGAGAACAATTTCAGTGTGGCATACAACACAGCAAATTGAAGTGCGCATTTGGTTGTTCAGGGTCTCAGGAGGTATAAAGCGTAGTCAAATGGTGGCATGGATTTTCATCAATGCTGCTTTGTTGCTTGTCTTGCTAAATTGATTTCAGCCAGACAGGTAATGCCTCATGTGCACCTGCTCTTAGCAGCAATGTCAAAACAGCTTGTGACGTCTTCATCTCATGCTCAGTCAGCGATCTACAGCAGATATTAGACCATGACATGGGAGAGAATTAGGCCATTCAGCCCATCAAATCCACTCTGCCATTTCATCATGGCTAATCCCAGATCCCACTCAACCCCACAAACCTGCCCACTCACCATAACCTTTGATGCCCTGACAAATCAGGAATCTATCAACTCCTGTTTTAAATACCCACTGACTTCGCCTCCACTGCAGTCTGTGGCAGAGCATTCCACAGATTCATCACTCTTTAGCTAAAAAAATTCCTCCTTACTTCTGTTCTAAAATATCACCCCTCAATTTTGAGGCTGTGCCCTTAAGTTCTGGATACCCCACCAAAGGAAACATCCTCTCCACAGCCACCTTATCTAATACTTTCACCATTTGGTAGCATTCAATGAAATCACCACATATTTTTCTAAATTCCAGTGAGTACAGGCCCAAAGTTGCCAGATGCTCCTCATACATTAACCCCTTCATTCCAGGGATCATCCCCGTGAATATCCTCTGGACACTCTCCAATGACAATACATTCTTTCTGAGAAATGAGGACCAAAACTGTTGACAATACTCCAAATGCAGCTTGGCTAGTATCTTATAAAGCTTCAGCGTTGTCTCTTTGTTTTTATACTCTATTCCCCTTGAAATAAATGCCAGCATTGCATTTGCCTTCTTTATCACAGACCCAACCTATGAATTAACTTTCTGGGAGTCTTGCATGAGGACTTCTAGGTCGCTCTGCACCTCTGATATTTGAATTTTCTCCCCATTTGGATAATAGTCTGCGCTATTGTTCCTTTTACCAAAATGTATTATCATATATTTCCCAAAACTGTATTCCATCTGCCACTTTTTTGCCCATTCTACTAATTTGTCTAAGTCCTGCTGCAATTGCATTGCTTCCTCAGCACTACCTATCCCTCCACCTATCTTCATATCATCCGCAAATTCTGCCACAGAGCCATCAATTCCACTATCTAAATCATTAACAAACAATGCTAAAAATAGTGGGCCCGACACTGACTCCTGAGAAACACCACTAGTCACTGGCAGCCAACCAGAAAAGGCTCCTTTTATACCCACTCGCTGCCTCCTGGCTGTCAGCCATTTCTTCATCCATGCCAGTATCTTTCCTGTAACACCATAGGATTATATCTAGTTAAGCAGCCTCATGTGAGGCACATTATCAATTGCCTTCTGAAAATCCAAGTAAATGACATCCTCTGCCTCTCCTTTGTCCACCCTGCTTTTAATCCTTGAAGAATTCCAACAGATTTGTCAGGCAAGATTTCCCTTTACAAAAACCTTGCTGACTTTGACTTATTTTATCATAAGTCTCCAAGTACCCTGAAACCTCGACCTTAATATTTATCACCTCTCCCTGAATCCAATGCATTGTTACACTGAAGAAGTGATGAGGATCATGGAATCTTAATTTGTGTCCTAGGCAAGCCCCAAGAAATGTATGTATCTCAAAGTGAAGGTCAGAGTCACTCCAACTCATTAACACTGCACTGGGATCCTTGCAGGGAGGTCTGCTCAGATATACCATATGTGACCATTTGCTGCTCACCATAGTATTGGAGAATTCAAGAATCTCTTGCGCTGGAAGGTGGGGAGCCTTCTACTTTAGATAAATACAACCTTTCTGTTCACATCTGGAAATGGCATTTGGATGCAGTGCATGGCTCCCATAAATTCTGGTATTCAATGAGGGTATTCATTGCCCTTATATATAGCTCCCTGGAAAATTCCAGTCATGAATTCTAACAGCTTTGCCAATTGCCTTTCTCAACTGTTATTCATTTTTGATGGGATGAATACAAAACCACTTACCTTTTTCAGCCAGATTTGCTCTGACACCTCTAGCTATTTGAGGTTGAAGGAATATCTGCTGAAACCACCTGCTGATGTGGTGACTGGGCTTCCATTCTGTGTTGGTACATCTGAGGCTGGTTTGGTGGCTAGCTGTGCAACACCAGCCTATGAAAGCTGTAGTAAAGTTCTTCATTCGTTAAATAACTCAGTTTGAGCCTTCAGGATAATTAAAAGCTTCATGTTTCTGTACCACAATGGGATTAGTTATATTTTAGAATACCGTACTTGAAACTCATGTTGGAAATGGATTTTGGGCATCAGTTTACTGTTGAGCTGGCTTGACTCAGCTTGGCTCAGATTACTTGGCTCTACTCTGAGCTAAGGGTCTGTAGATGTACTCTCTTTCAGAACTTCAGTTCTGAATGCTATTTGCTTGCTTTTATTGTTTGCATGATTTGTTTTCTTGCTCTGCACATCCGGTGTTTCAGTCTTTTTTTAAAAGGTGTCTTTTGGGTCTCCTTGTTTTGTGGATGCCTGTAAAAAGACAAATCTCAATGTTGTATAATTTTAACACACTTCGATAATAACTGCACTTTTAATGTGAACTTTGACATCATATGATGGATAGTTGCTAGAAAAAGTGTACAAGGCTACATCAATTTCTCACACAAAATTATACTTTTTAACAACTAATGTCAGCTCAAAGAACAAGTGCTGGTCTAGCTGATAAGTTTTTCATTGACACAATGCCAGCTTTTTGACTAATGTGCAATGAAACTTATAGCCTATAGAAGCACACAACATAGAAATGTACTCTGTCCATCAAGCCCATGCCAACTCTTTGAAAGAGGAAACCATTTTGTTCCATCAACCATCTCTCCAATCATTTTAGAAATGCTCCTTTTTCAAGTACATATAAAACAGTTTCAGGCAGTGCAGTTTGGTTCACTTATCACCCTTCAAGATTATTGACCAGTTATCTTAAATGTGTACTTTCTGTTTCCCAACTTTCATTCAAAACAACCCACAATATTAAATTTACCCTTAGTCATCCCTTGTTCCTCGAAGAAAATCTCGATCTTTTCTCATATCTCCATTAAGCCCCATATCCCTGGTAATTTTTAAATACATCTTCCCTGCACCATTGCAAAGATCTTGCTGTCTGTTCTGAAGTGTGAGGCCAACTAACCACTTGGAAAAGTTTACCAGAACTTCCTTATATTTGTTCTCTAATTAGAATTTTCTGTTCTTTTTTAAACAGCTTTATTCATGCTAAACCTTTAATGCACATGAATCCACAGAGCTTCTTTGTCCTTATGTGTGTCTACTTGAAGATTGTTCCATTTAATTTATATTTGTCTTGCTCATTTTTTTACTTCCTAAACATATTCATTTCATTTTCAAGTTTTGTGGTGACAGAATAAGGCAGTAAGCCACAATTCAGGCTGAAATAATTTCAAAATGGGGAGGAAACAGCAACATTTATTTTAAGTAAGTGTAATAATATATAATCTGATGTACAGCATTGTAGCATTTAATTTTGATGAAAAAGAGAAAGATAAGAGTTTAACCAAGATACTAATTCTGCAGTGACAATTTTTGGAGGATAAAACTGCATGGGTAAGAATTGTAAACTGTGATGACGCAAAAATATCAGTGAATGCATATCTTGCTGTCAATTCATGAATTTCATTTCCCTAGTTACTGCATATTAGTAAAGTACCTGTCATTTTGCATTGGAAGATACAAGTGATAATTTTATACAACACAGCTATATAAGGATAACTCTTTGACTTCACACTCTGGCTTTGAACATTTCCAGCCAATAACACACAGACCTGTAATTTGGGTGGCTGCTAAACATCATTTTCAAACTAGACCAAGCAACCAATGGGCATTCAATTCAGTGCTCTCTCTATTCATTCCTTTCATGTCTCCAATATTTAATGTTATCACTAAATATATTACTGCCAATTCCAAACAAGTGTAAATTAAAATGTCTTTCTAACCCTTCTTCAATCTTATTTTCTATATTCTGCTTGCTTTATTTAGCAAAGTAATTGCATCGTGTAGTCCTATCATTTTCCACGTATAATTATCTGCAATATAAGATTACAGGTGATAATTTGCAAAAGGTAAAGATACATTTACAAGGATATCATAAATTGCCTGATAAATCAAAGTAGCATAAATCACAAATGTTATGTTAATCTCAAACTGGTTTTGAACAAAAGAATATCACAAAATAGGAACTGGGTGGGCCATCAGTCCTATCCATGCTGACTGCTACCCTTCTGTTCCTCAAACTATTGAGTATATATTCACCTCCTCCTTAAATTCTTCTAATGATCCAGATTTCACCACCCAGTGGAACCAAAATTTCCAGAGAGACATAGAAATGTCTTCTTGCTGAGGGTGATGTATCTCAGTTTAAAATAACTGGCACCTTGTAGTTATGTTTCCTTGTTCAAAACTCTCCCAGCAGTGAAAACATCCCAACACCTACCCTGAGAAACCCTTCAGGTTTTTTTTTTAATGTTTGAATAAGGTCATTGCTCATTCTTTTAAATTTCAAGGAATACGAGCCCAAACATTTAGTCTCTCTTTGTAGGTCAACCTTCTCATCCCAGAAGTTAGTTCAATGAATCTCCTTTGTACAGCCTCCAATTCCCCTGTTTCCTTTTGGTAAGTGGGCCGAAACTGTGCACAAAACTTTCAGGAACCAGACAAGCTTTTCAACTTGGTATGCAAGCATAAAACTGAGCAAGTTTCTGATTTCTAAAATGAATTTTCTCATAGGCAACTGATCAATAATGCCAGTTTTATTCCTGGATTGGAGTTTTAAAATATACCCCATCTTCCCAGCCATCCATGAATGTTCAATGACTTTACCATTATGAAGTCCCTCACTATTGATAGCTTTATGGAACTAAAGCTTTATGGAACCAGCCACATACATATGGAAGCTACAAGAGCAAATCGGGGGACTCTGCAAGAAATGACTACCTTCATGACACCTGAAAGCTTTTTCTTCTTTATAGAACAAAGTAGGGGATGTGATGGAATAATTTCTGCTTGCCTGCCTGAATGACTGGCTTTCCAATATTGAAAAACTACCCAGGACAAAGTAACTTCTTTGCCATTTCATCCATTGCATTCTTTCCATCACTGGTACACAGTGGATGCAGTGTGTGCTATTTATAATCTGAACTGCAGGTACTCGCCCAGCTGTTCCAACCACAACCTCAAAACCAGCAGTCTCTGGCACCAAGAAGGACAATATGGTAAACACAAAGCCACTTGTCATCTTGACATGGAAGTATATCGCTCGTCCTTCATCACCAGCAGCTTTAGATCCTGAAAATTCCAAGCTGGCAACCAGCAGGAGTGTAAGAGTGCTTTCATCATAAACTAACTTCAGTATCTTCACAAGGAAAATCTTAATTGTGATGTCCATGTCCCAAAAACTCAAAAGAATCACATTCTCTTACATTTATCTGAAATTACTTGAATTACATTGCAGTTTCCATCCAAATGTCCCCATAATGCTCAAGGCATCTGAAAGCAAACATGTTCCCTCCTGGATCAATTCCCATTCAGTTTTATGCTACCTCTCGGTCCCTCTTTTTGTGCAATGGTACTATTGGTAGAGTTTCAAATATTAGTCCCATCCAACATTTTTCCATGCTTGAGGCGGTTTCCCTGATGCAAAACTGTAATTTCATCACTTCATCATGTTTTTTTAGTTTATGTTATCACAAGTGAAAACATGCAACAATCAATTTTATCAGGCTTGACGATGCCAGCTTTCCATTGCTTGCATATTGTTCAAATTTACTGTGAATATTTATTTTTTTAGGAGTGAGTTTAATTTCATGTGTGCCAAGCTGGTAAACAACTTATGAATCCTTTACACATAATCTATTAATAATGAATTGCAGTTACAATCCAGAATCTCCAGAATTAGTTGTTTCTGCCTTTTAAGGCTTTGGTGAATTGTGATATGTCCAAGCCTTGAATTGGCTTAATTTCAAATATTTTATTTATCTACAGGTTTCCTTTACTTCAGACCCTTAGATGATGGGAGTCCAAGAACCAAAGAATGCAGAACAAAGTTTATTTACCTCTCCTGAGTTCATACGACTTTAGATGAAGCTCGTTCCGTCATTCAGCTACTTTTATTCCATCACGTGACGATAGATGATCGTCCGAGCAGAAACCAAAGTTCTTCAGGTTACTACTAAATCATATAACAATTCAATTTAATGTCAGCTCAATTCTACTGAGACTGTTTTCTTGTGCAGCAAATACTACGTGTAAAAACAAAAGTAAAAGTCGTAGAAATTAGATGGCCAACTTTCAATATATTCCAAAAGCCGGTGTAGCAATCCTGCTCTGTGAATAAACCACCCCTGTTCAGTCAAATGCAGAAAATGTGCCAACTTTATAATGATGGGTGCATGATGTCTCTTCATCATTTTGTTGTTTCAGTTGGGGTGGAGGTAGCAGTATCATGAGTGGATACAGGAGGTTAAATGTAGTCTGCTCTGCTTAAGGCCAGTATGTTTCTCTTGAAGGGGAAGTGCAATATGTTTTGGATGAGGTTGAGTAGGCACTACTAATGAAAGCTCACTTGGGATGTTGAAGAATGGCATAACATAGACTTTGAATTTGCACTAGAGTTCTTATAGACACAGTGGAAAGAAGAACAGGTGATCTCTGGGTTACAATCACCCAACTTATGGGTACCCCTACATATGAATGAGCTCCCATAGTATTAAATTCAAAAGTCCAAATATTGTTCCTCTCTCTTTTCACTCTCAGTGATTGTTCTTACTTTTCAGTCTTATACATTTTCAATATCATTCTTTACAATACTTTTGAGGTATGGTTGCCACATCAAATGAACTTTGTATATTTTCTGACTTGGACCAAAACTGGAGGGAAGGAAGTTCTCTTTTCCCTTTTGCGTCAGTTACAAATGTTCAAATTTTAAGACTGGTAAGAATAAGTAGTCCCTAGGAATGGTGAGAGTGAGGTTTGGGAATATAAATCAATTGAAAAGCTATAGACCGGGCCGGCTGGTGGTTCAATGGCATCGGCGCCAGACTTGGGAGCGGAGGTTCCCGGGTTCGAAACCAGTCGGGCCCGCTCCCGAGTACGCTTTCCATCCATGCAGGGTTGAGTGTTGAGATCAGAACTCAACCTCGTAAAATAAAGGGAAAAGTACTACGAAAATGTCTGTGTGAGGAGTGGTGTGCACACGGTCTCTCTCTCACTCCGCGCCTTGTAAGAGCCATGAAAATGACATCATCACAGACGTACGCACGCAGACTCGCATGCACACAGGCACGTGCCAAAAAAAAAAGAAAAGAAACGCTATAGCCCCACTTTGCCCTTCATCAGTTTGTGGAAATAAAGTCAGGATTGGGAAGGACTTGCTGCCTGATTTTACTCTATTGTCCGCTCCAACTTATCCCAGTTTCAGGTGGAATCATAGAGATTTGATCCCATAACTTCAAATACAGTCAGCCTAGACACTACATTGAAAAATAGATAAAACAAATTGTTGCAACACTCACATTCATTAATAGTTCAAGCTACTGAAGCTTTTCCTTAGTTTGCTGTATTGCTCCCCACTGTCAATACAGCTCAACACCAGCATCTATCATTTTTATACATCAGTTACTGCGGTCTTCAAAACAGTTTACAAAGTAAAATTTACACACTTAAAACATGCATTCATATTAGTGATGATTAGATTTTTTTTCTCACACATTATATATTAGACAAATTGATTTCCTTTTTAGAAACTTAATTTCAAACATGTTCCACAGTCTTTCCTTATTAGCTTCAATTTTATTTTGCAAATTAGCTACAAGCAGACTTCTGAAAAAAAAAGTACTATTTGTTTTGTAAAACAGTGGTTCCACACATACAAGGAAAGGTTGTGAATTGAAAGCCTGCTGCTGAATAAATAACATCATAAAATAACTTTCCCCAAGGGCAAAGGTTCCCACCCTGGGCCCCTTGCCTAATGGTATTGGTCCATAACATTATAACAAATTGGGAGCTCCTGCTCAAGGGCAAAAAAGAAACAGGAATGGTAGTTTGCCTCCCAGGTGCCAGGGTCCGTGATGTTTCTGAATGTGTCCTCAATATCTCAAAAAGTGGGAGTGAGCAGCGAGAAGTCGTGGTACTTTTTGTTACCACTGACATAGGTTAAAAAAAAAGGAAGGAGTACAAGGAGTTAGGAAGGAAGCTGAGAAGCAGGACCTCAAGGGTAGTAACCTCGGGATTGCTCCTGGGCCACGTGACAGTGAGGATAGGAATAGAATGAGGTGGAAGATACATGCATGCCTGAAGAATTGGAGCAGGGGCAGACATTCAGATTTCTGAATAATTGGGACCTCTTCTGGGACAGGTGTGACCTGTACCAAGTGACATGTTTCACTTGAATCCAACAGGGAACAATATTCTTGCGGGCAGGTTTACAAGAGCTGTTGGGAGTGGCTTAAACTAATATGGCAGGGGGGTGGGAACCAGTATGATAGAGCTGAGGATGAGCCAGCAGGTTAAAAATAGATGATGTAACATGAATGTAAGGAAGGATAAACCAATGACTGGGTACAAATGCAAACAGAGCAAAGAGTTAAATTGTACCACAGAGGCAATGCTTCGAAAGGGTGAAGAATGTAGGACTGCAGGTGCTGTATTTAAATACATGTAGCATTCTGAATAAAGTGGACGAACTCATGGCACAATTAGAGATTGGTTGGTATGTCATTGTGGGCATCACTGAGTCGTGGCTGAAAGAAGACCATTTTTGGAAGCTTAACATCAAAGGATATACTTTGTATTGAAAGGGCATGCAGGAAGGCATGGGCAGTGATGAGGCTCCGTTGGTAAGAGATGGGATTACATCTTTAGAAAGAGGTGATACAGGGTCAGAGAATGTTGAATCTTTGTGGATGGAGTTAAGAAACTGTGAGGGTTAAAAAAAACATTACTGGAATCATATATAGGCCTCCAAATAGTAGCCAAGATGTAGGATTGAGATTGCAAAAGGAGCTGGAAAAGGTATGTAATAAGAGTAATGACACAAGTGTAATGGGAGACTTCAATATGCAAGGGGATTGGGAAAATCAGGTTGGTGTTGGATCACAAGGGAGGGAATTTGTTGAATGCCTATGAGAAAGGTTTTAGAGCAGCTTGTGCTTGAGCATACTCAGGGAAAGGTTATCTCAGATTGGGCATGATGCATAACCCAGATCGCAGTAGGGAGTTTAATGTAAAGGAACCTTCAGGAGGCAGTGATCATAATATGATTGAATTTATACTGCAATTTGAGAGGGAGAAGCATAAGACACATGTAACAGTATTGCAAAGGAATAAAGGGAATTACAGAGGCATGAGAGAGAAACTTGCCCAGGTGAATTAGAGGAGAATACTGGTGGGGATGACAGCAGAGTAGAGATGGCTCAAGTTTCTAGGAATAGTTCACAAGGTGCAGGATAGATATGTCTCACAGAAGAAGAAATTCTCAACTGAAAGGGGTAGGCAACCTTGGCTGACAAGGGAAGATAAGTACTGCATAAAAGCCAAGGAAGGGGCATATAAGGTAGCAAAAATGAGTGGGAAATTGGATGATTGGGAAGCTTTTAAAATCCAGCAAAGGGCAACTAAAAAGCTATAAGAAGGGAAAAGATGAAAAATGAAAGCAAACTAGCCAATAATATAAAGTAGGATAGTAAAAGTTTTTTCAGTTATTTAAAGAGTAAAAGGGAGGTGAGAGTTGATATTGGACCACTGGAAAATGTTGCTGGTGAGCTAGTAATGTGGGACAAAGAAATGGCAGATGGACTTAATGGGTATTTTGCATCAGTCTTCACTGTGGAAGACACTAGCAGTGTGCCAGAGGACTGTGAGTGTCAGGGAGCAGAAGTGAGTGCATCGCTATTACAAAGGAAAAAGTGCTAGGCTGGCTCGAAGGTCTTAAGGTGGATAAGTCACCTGGACAAGGTGGACTACATCCCAGAGTCCCTAAAGAGGTTGCTGAAGAGACAACAGATGTATTGGTCATGATCTTTCAAGAATTTGGAATATTGCAAATGCCACTCTGCTCTTTAAGAAGCGAGGAAGGCAAAAGAAAGGAAATTGTAGGTCAGTTAGCCTAACCTCAGTGGTTGGGAAAGTGTTGGTGTCTATTATTAAGGATGAGCTTTTGGGGTACATGGATACTAATGATAAAATAAGTCAAAGTCAGCGTGGTTTCTGTAAAGGGAAATAGGGAAAGCTTGCCTGAAAATCTGTTTAGAGTTCATCAAGGAATTAGCAATCAGGGTGGATAACGGAAAGGCAGTGAATGTCATTTACTTGGATTTTCAGAAGACATTTGATGAGGTGCCACGCATAAGGCTGCTCAACAAAAGTGTTACAGGAAAGATACTGGTGTGGATAGAGGAATGGCTGATAGGCAGGAGGCAGCAAGTGGGAATAAAGGGAGCCTCTTCTGGTTGGCTGCCTGTGACTAGTGGTGTTCCACAAGAGTCAGTATTGGGACCTTTTCACATTGTTCATCAATGATTTGGATAATGGAATTAAAGGCTTTTTGGAAATGTTTGTGGATGACACAAAGATAGGTGGAGGGATAGGTAATGCTAAGGAAGCAATGCAATTACAGCAGAACTTAGACAAATTGGAAGAATAGGCAAAAAGGTGGCAGATGGAATACAGTATTGGGAAATCTACGATAATGCATTTTGGTATAAGGAACAATAGTGCGGACTATTATCTAAATGAAGAGAATGTTCAAACATCAGAGGTGCAGAGGAACTTAGGAATCCTCGTGCAAGACTCCCAGGATGTTAATTTACAGGTGAAGTCTGCTTTAGAGAAGGCAAAATCAATGTTGGCATTTTTCCAAGGGGAATAGAATATGAAAGCAAGGAGATAATACTGAGCCTCTGTAAGACACTAGTCGGGCCGCACTTGGGAGTATTGTCAACAATTTTGAGCCCCATATCTCAGAAAGGATGTGTTGTCATTGGAGAGAGTCCAGAGGAGGTTCATGAGGATGATTCCAGGAATGAAGGGGTTAACATATGAGGAGTGTTTGGCAGCTTTGGACCTGTACTCACTGAAATTCAGAAGAATGGGGGGGATCTCGCTGAAACCTACTGAATGTTGAAAGGGCTAGATAGGATGGATGTGGGGAGGATGCTTCCTATGGTAGGAGTATCCTGTGGTGGGGGTATCCAGAACTCAAGGGCACAACCTCAAAATTGAGGGGTGGCCTTTTAGAACAGAGGTAAGGAGGAGTTATTTTAGCCAGAGAATAATGAATCTGTGGAATATTCTGCCACAGACTGCGGTGGTGTCCAACTCCAGGGGTATATTTAAGCGGAAGTTGATGGTTTGCTGATTGGTCAGGGCATCAAAGCATATAGGGAGAAGGCAGGTGTATGGGTTGAGTGGGATCCAGGATCAGCCATGATGAAATGGCCTAATTCTGCTCCTATGTCTTATGGTCTTAATAACAAACTGCCATGAAAATAAGAAACACAGGCAAGAAGGTGCTTGAGCTGTTGACCACTAATATATGTGAGGGTTAGATGGCCACTGTAAATAATTATGGTTTGAAGGGTAGAGCAGCAGTGACAGAAATATAAAACTAGTGACTCTAAATATTCACCGTCTATGCCCCTGTCCTTTCTAGCAAAGAAATGCCTTTGTGATACTAAGTAACAAAATTGTTATTAAAACAAATTTTTCAAAATCTGGTATCACAAACATGAGAAAATCTGCAGATGCTGGAAATCCAAAGCAACATACACAAAATGCTGGAGGAACTCAGTAGGCCAGGCAACATCTATGGTAAAGAGCAAGCTGTCGACATTTCAGGCCGGGACCCTTCATGCGGATGGAAGTGAAGGGGAGAAGTCAGAGTGAGACGGTGGGGAAAGGAGGAGTAACTCCTTTCTTATAGGTATTATGGACTTTCAATCTAGAATCTCTTACACTGATCTCCCAACTGGAAATTTTGAAGTATAGTTAGATGACTAAAACAGACATGGAGAAGAAAAATAATATTTTTCCACAGAAACACAAAAGCATATTGGTTATATAAGAGTGGGTCAAAAGGCCACTCTATCCATCACCTGCAAACTAAAAATAATTCACAGCTCTTCCAAACAAAATGACACTTGGGATGAAGATGACTCATCAATATTTAACCCATAGAGTACAGCAAAAGGATAGATGGAACACTGACTTTGATAACGCTGTGTCATGGATTGCAAGAGAAGCATGGAATGTGAGGTTAGTTTAGGAGAGTTGAGATACTTTTATTCAAAAACTTCAGCCACGACCTTTTTGAATGGTAAACCAGGCACAAAGGTGGAGTGGCCTAGTTCTGGTTTTATTTCTTATGTTTTTATGAACCAAACAGGTTATTAAATGCAAATATATACAATTTGTTGTAAGTTATAACATTTAGCACCACACACATAACAAAGATGCTAAACTATATGTAGAATAAAAAAATAATCACAAAATGCAAAACATTCCAATCCTTGATATAAGGGACAATTTTACATTTCCACATTTTCAACTGCAAGCCTCATTTAGTGAAAAAATAAACTTTAGCATGTAAATATTTTCAGCATTAAAATGTATGAAGGAATATTTCATATCTATATATTTCTTTCAAATGGTATAATTTTGCAAAAGGCACATTAATAGTAGTGTAAATCAATGTATACTTCAAATGGAAAATGCTCCTTTCCTATCTTTTCTCTATCGTTGTTATTTTGCCCATATTATGTAAGTGTGGTTTGTAATGATTGAAGGAAGAGGAGGATAACAGGGAGTGTTTCACTTCATTAATCACTGACATAGCAATTCAGATAACATCATTACATGATTCAATAGGCTAGTCATGGTCACATCATCTCCAACTTCCCAGATAACCTTGGCCTATTTATTACTGCAGAAGCAGGTAGAAGATTGCATTTGTTCGCAGATAAGCATAGACAGCAATGCCTCATCCACGACTGTCCTCGGTATTGGTGACCCACAAGGTTGAGTCCTCTCCTCCCTACTTTATTCCCTATGCAGTGGCCAGATTCTACAAGTTCACCATAGTAGACCAGATCTCAAATAACAAGTAAACCAGAATCAAGTCCCTACCTCCCCAGTGTAATCCCAGCAAACACCTAGGTCATTGAAACTAAAGGAGATGAATTTAAAGTGAAAGTTACATATTGAAGGGATCAGACACATCGAAACATGGCTCGCACCTACCTGCTTCAGCTGAATCAGGTAAGAAATAGAAAACCTATGAACATGTTGTCATGGAAAACAAACTTTCTCTCAATATCAGCAAAACAAGAGCTGCAGGAGGCAGGGTGGAGCACATGTTCCTGTATTTATCAATGATGATGGTCAAGTTCCTTGCTGTAAATATCACCAATGGTCTGTTGGTGCCCAACCACATAGGGCAAAAAAAAAACACACCTGCACTCTACTTCCTCAGAAAACAAAGGAGATTCAGCATACCCCACTTGCAAATTTCTACCAAGGGGAGCATTCTGACTGGTTGCATCACTGCTTTGCATGGAGGCGCCAATGCATAGGAACAAGAAAAGCTACTGAGGCTTGTAGACTCAGCCATTTCCACCATGGGCACAAGCCTTCCCACCAACAAGGACATCTTCAAAAGGTTGCATCCATCATTAAGGAATTCACAACCTACCCCATTACTGCACTGCACTTTCTCTGTAACACTACGTTCTTCCTTCTCTGCTGTGTTTCCCTTGTCTTCAATGTATTTGTGTGTTGAAATGATGCACATGATGACTTGCAAAATGTTTTTCAGTGTATCTCAGTCCACGTGACAATAATAAATTAATTCCAATTTCACACACTGTTATCAGCTTAAAGACTGATCTCCAACTATTCTCTGGATAAAAAGTATCCCATTTACTTCAGAAAAGAATCTGCTTTCCTGGTTTTATGCTGGAAAATAGACTCCTATAAAGATTCAATGACTTTCAACATAAATCAATGATTCTTTACATGGACTTTGGCTGATTTTTTATTTCTGTAGTCCAGAAACAAAGTGTGGACCTTTAGTGTTTGGAGATCATATCAAGGTTCATGCATTAAACTTGTTACCATCATATTGGCACCAAACATATAAGCCCCTGCACAGTAAGTAAATGGCATGCAGGCTTAACACTGAACAAAGCCCTCAAGGCATCAAGTTTAATCAAGGCTCAGAAAAATATGTGCTAAGCTTCTTGAAGGAATAATGGTGAATTCAGCATTAAGTGATGGTACATGACATTGGTTAGTAGAATGAATATTTTGAATTTATTTATTCTTTGTATAAAAAGATACTGATGCGTCAATGAGAGCCTCTATTTGTGTATGATGTAAAGTAGAAGTCGTATCAGCGTTTATTTAATAGGTTGACAGTACAGGCTCAGAGTTCTATGCATTCTAATGGAATCATATCAGATTAATCAGAGTTTAAACGCAAACAACAGGAATTCTGCAGATGCTGGAAATTCAAGCAATATACATCAAAGTTGCTGGTGAACGCAGCAGGCCAAGCAGCATCTATAGGAAGAGGCGCAGTCGACGTTTCAGGCCGAGACCCACCTTATGCCAATGTAACACTCAAACCGTTGAAGTTATCAAGGTACTTAATGATATCAAGGCATAGAATTTAATCTAGAGACCACCTCAGTCCTTTAAACTTTACTCTCTTCTTTGTACTTATACTAATGTCATGCTTCTGAAATTTAAGTGGTACCCTGTATGTACTTTCTATTTTGGGCATTCTAACCTCGATGAAATCCCATCCACTTCCAAAATATTATGCCTTAATTTGTGATTTTTAAAGCCATAGAACTTAATTCAATACCTTATCAATAATTACTGATTAATAATTAATCTTTTATGGCTTTTTGAATTTATTGCACTGTCTTACCATCCTTTCTAATATTATTAGCTAATCAAATTAATAGGGTGCAAGAATGAAATGCTCAGTACACATAAGGCCATTATTCATGAACACACTCGTCCTGGGTTTGGAATGGATTTAGACAACACAAAATGATACAATGTAATGTATACATAGTCAAAAACATCAGTCAATTGCAGGCTAACCTTTAAGATGGCTAGATGATATTTGGTCATCAATATTGCTTGCTTTTCAGTGCTTAGAAGTCTGTTTGAAACTGAGGCATATATGACCTGAGTGCCCTCTGAGGAGGGTGATCTCCATTCAGGCTGAATTTCAACAATGAATTCAGGTAAGATATTGAATAAATTTCAGATGGATTCTGAAAGTCCAGAGATAAACATTTTTCCAGAAGTGGCAGCTCTTGCACAGTGTGTCCTTCTATGTTACTGTTAGCAACGTCCTCAAATGAAGTCTGTTCCAAGTAACAAAAATCTACTCCTTCATCATTGCCATTGAAGAAGACTTTGCTTTCTTGTTCATGAGATTCAGAGAAACCCTCTGAAGAAATAATAGAACTTGAATTGGCTTCATCAAATTGGATTAACTGCATGAGTGTATGTTTTTGAAATTCCCACAGGTTATTAGATTCATTACTAGAACTGTCAGTTTCATTGCCTGAATACACACCTTCATCGGAATAGCTGCTTACGCACTTCTGTTTTGTGCAAAGTGGATCCATTTCCACGTCTATCATAATCTTCGAATATTCAGATTTTGACTGTGCACAAGTAGTTTCCACATTGTCTTCTATTTTGCTATCTATGTTATTACTTTCACTCAGACCTTGAATATCTGATGAATTTGCATTTTGCTTCATTACTACCTCACTTCCAGAATCCACAGCAATTACACTTTTGTCTTCTTTAAATTGTATTATCTCTTCTATGATTGCTGCAGCAAATATTTCTGATTCCACAAGTTGTGGGGAAACGGGTAATACACCTTGACTGTATTTCCCAAATACATTGGCAGCAGCGTCAGGCTGCAAAAGAAAGACAACATTTTAAATAATTTTAAGATCCTTCTAAAGATTAAAATAAGAAACATCAGCAACAGCCATTTCTGCTAATTATGAAAATATTTGTGGTTTTACAAGTAGCAAATAGCAAGTAACATTATTTATAAATTTTATGTTCAATTGTGGACTAGTAATATCCGATATTGTACTTTTAAGTTCTCACTATTTCTCTTGTTGTATTAATCTGCAATAGAATAACAAAAAAGCAAATAATACTGAAATGCTATTTTGTAATTGATTAAAAGAGCGCATATGATATGATCATATATAAGCATGCACCTCATTTAAAAATTATTTTTATTACTATCTTACATTGTTAATATAGCCACTGGGAAATTAATTGAGTTGCTATTTCAGGAAGCATATTGTCATGGCAAGAGGTGTGTCCTTGATGGTATTTACATAGGTCCTATGAGGTATTCCCAATGTTGTAACAAAACACCATTTTCTTCCTTCTGACTCTCCATTGTCTGGGAATCTGACTAACAAAAGCAAGTGAGGTGTAATTATCAGAATATCTGCTGATAGTTTTAGGGTGAATAGTCTTCAATTTGTACAAAAAATCATAAATAAAAAAGAAAGAACCATTGCTGATTTTGATGATTCTTTTTGAGTTTCAATTTAATGATCCGTGTTTATTTCAGGTAGACAGGTGGATTGAAGAGCTGAGAGCAACAACAGATTGAAGAGTTTGTTGAATTCATAAGAGATGGCTCTTTAGAGCAGTTTGTCATTGAACCTACTAGTGGATCAGCTGTACTGGATTGGGTGTTACGTAATGAACTGGAGGCAATTAGGGAGCTTAAGGTAAAAGAGCTCTTAGGAACCAGTGATCACAATATGATTGAGTTCAACTTGAAATTTGATAGGGAGAAAGTAACGTCTGGCGTAGTAGTATTTCAGTAGAGTAAGGGAAATTACAGTGGTATGAGAGAGGAGTTGGCGAAAGTAAATTTGAAGGAGCTGCTGGCAGACATGTTAGCAGAGCAGCATAGGCAGTAAAAACAAAAGAGAGGACCTACAACAAAGCAAAAGTTAGTGGGAAGATAGAGGATTGGGAAGTTTTAAAAAGCCTACAGAGAGCAACTAAAAGAATCATTAGAAGGGAAAAGGTGAAATATGAAAGCAAGCTAGCAAGTAATATCAAAGTGGATAGTAAAAGCTTTCTCAAGTATGTAAAAAATGAAAGAGAGATGAGAGTGGATATAGGACTACTAGAAAGTGGATATAGGACTACTAGAAAATGAGGCAGGAGAAATAGTAACAGGGGACAAGGAGATGGCTGATGAACTAAATGAGTATTTTGCATCAGTCTTCACTGTGGAAGACACGAGCAGTGTGCCAGATGTTATAGTGTGTGAAGGAAGAAAAGTGGGTGCAGTTACTATTACAAGGGAGAAGGTGCTCAAAAAGCTGAAAGACCTAAAGGTACATAAGTCACCCAGACCAGATGAACTGCACCCTAGGGTTCTGAAAGTGGTAGCATTAGAGATTGTGGCAGCATTAGCAATGATCTTTCAAAAATCACTGGATTCTGGCTTGGTGCCAGAGGATTGGAATATTGCAAATGTCACTCCACTCTTTAGGAAAGGAGGAAGGCAGCAGAAAATAAGTTATAGACCAGTTAGCCTGACCTCACTGGTTGAGAAGATGTTAAATTCAATTGTTAAGGATGAGGTGATGGAGTACTTGTTGACACAGGACAAGATAGGACAAAGTCAGCATGGTTTCCTTCAGGGAAAACTTTGCCTCACAAACCTGATGAAATTCTTTGAGGAGATTACAAGTAGAATAAATAAAGGGGATGCAGTGGATGTTGTATGTTTGGACTTTCAGAAGGCCTTTGACAAGGTGCCACACATGAGGCTGTTGCCAAGTTAAAAGTCTGCAGTATTACAGGAAGGTTACTAACATGGTTAGAGCATTGGCTGATCGGAAGAAGGCAGTGAGTGGGAGTAAAAGAATCCTTGTGGGAATAAAAGGATTCTTGTCTAGTTGGCTGCCAGTGACTAGTGGTGTTCCACAGGGGTCGGTGTTGGGACCACTTCTTTTTATGCTGTATATAAATGATTTAGATGATGGAATAGATGGCTTTATTGCCAAGTTTGCAGATGATAATGAAGATTGGTGCAGAGGCAGGTATTGAGGAAACAGGTAGGATGCAGAAGGACCTGGACAGATTGGGAGAATGGGCAGGAACGTGGCAAATGAAATATAATGTTGGAAAATGCATGGTCAAGCACTTTGGTAGTAGAAACAAATGTGTGAACTATTTTCTAAATGGGGAGAAAATACAATAATCTGAGATGCAAAGGGACATGGGAGTCCTTGTGCAGAACACCCTAAAGGTTAACCTGCAGGTTGAGTTGGTGGTGAGGAAGGTAAATGCAATGTTAGCATTCATTTCAAGAGGACTAGAATACAAGAGCAAGGATATGATGCTGAGGCTTTATAAGGCACTGGTGAGGCCTCACCTTGAGTATTGTGAACAATTTTGGGCTCCTCATTTTAGAAGAGATGTGCTGGCATTGGAGAGCGTCCAGAGAAGGTTGACAAGGATTATTCCAGGAATGAAAGGGTTATCATATGAGGAACGTTTGATGGCTCTGGTCTGAAGGATGGGGTGGGGGGGGGTGTTCTCATTGAAACCTTTCGAACGTTGAAAGACCTAGATGAAGTAGATGTGGAAAGGATGTTTCCCATGGTGGGAGAGTCCAGGACAAGAGGGCACAGCCTCAGGATACAGGGGCACACATTCAAAACAGAGATGTGAAGAAATTTCTTTAGCCAGAGGATGGTGATTTTGTGGAATTTGTTGCCACATGCAGCTGTGGAGGCCAGGTCATTGGGTGTATTTAAGGCAGAGATTGATAGATTCTTGATTGGACATGGCATCATAGGTAACAGGGAGAAGGCCAGAACCGGGGTTGAGGAGGAAAAAAAGGATCAGCCATGATTGAATGGCAGAGCAGACTCGATGGGCCAAAAGGCCTATTTTCAGCTCCCATGTCTTATGGTCTTACAGTCTAAAATCCAGAAATTTAAGGAACTAGACCAATATGTAGTGTTCCAAAGTCAACTGCTCACCAGTCTTCACCATTGGAGATGCTAAACACAGAGATATTTGGGAGCAATGTCAATTCTTCCCCTCCGCACTTCTTTTCGAAGAGTATTGTATTTTCGGTGATTGTAATAAAGGACTATATATAATCCTCAGCTACTTAACACTAAATTGCAATTAATTCATGACCTATCTTCAAAGACAGTCCAAAGTACACTAGACACAATATTCATCGCCCGTCATTGGTAGTACTCCCACCTCTGAGAAGTACCCAAGGAATTAAATGGCATACACCTCCCTGCCCCCTCGACTGGACTGAATAGATCTTACATTTTTATTTCACAAAGAAGTAGAGTCTTCCAGTGACCTGGCTAATACTGCATTCTCAGTCAATATCAGCGAAACAAATTATCTGCTTGTATCAGATTATCTTTAGGGGGAACCTGCTGAGTGTATTTTGACTCTCAGTTAACCATAGTGACTACATTTCAAAAGTAAATCATCAGTTCCAGAACACAGGAGAACATATGGGGAATAGGAAAGGTGTGCTATAAATATGATTCAATTGATATTAATCACTTGGAAAGAAAAATTACAAAGTGTGCAAAATATTTGATCTAATTTGATATTAATATCTCAGCTGAGAATACACTGAACCTGTTTACTCAGTGCTTATTTAATATGATTCCCTCAACCAGATTTTTATTGATTCGGTGTTTGATATGGTACTTTTAAAAGGCCTTAACTCAACAATAAATTATTTTAATTACAATTATCCAGTACACAGAACATTAATCTCAGTATCCCACTCATTTGTGTAACATTGTTTATTATCCTACATTCAGTGCAAAAAAAATTTGCTCATTTCTACACAAACACTCTCGAATATCTATTACTCTAATTGTTCACTCAACATCAGAATCAGAATCAGGGTTATTATCACTGGCATGTGACATAAAATTTGTTAATTTAGCAGCAGCAGTTCAATGCAATAAATAATATAGAAGAGAAAAAAATTATAATAAGCATAATAATAATAAATAAATCAATTACAGTATACTTTACACTTTATACTTTATTGTAGCCAAACAATTGATACTAGAACATACAATCATCACAGCGATATTTGATTCTGTGCTTCCCACTCCCTGGATTACAAATATTAAATATTAAAGATATTAAAATAGTTAAAATTAGTAAATATCAAAAATTTAAATTATAAATCATAAATAGAAAATAGAAAATTGGGAAGTAAGGTAGTGCAAAAAAACTGAGAGGCAGGTCCGGATATTTGGAGGGTACGGCCCAGATCCGGGTCAGGATCCGTTCAGCAGTCTTATCACAGTTGGAAAGAGGCTGTTCCCAAATCTGGCTGTACGAGTCTTCAAGCCCCTGAACCTTCTTCCGGAGGGAAGAGGGACGAAAAGTCTGTTGGCTGGGTGGGTCGTGTCCTTGATTATCCTGGCAGCACTGCTCCGACAGCATACGGTGTAAAGTGAGTCCACGGACGGAAGATTGGTTTGTGTGATGTGCTGGGCTGTGTTCACGATCTTCTGCAGCTTCTTTTGGTCTTGGACAGGACAACTTCCAGACCAGGTTGTGATGCACCCCAGAAGAAAGCTTTCTACGGTGCATCTATAAAAATTAGTGAGGGTTTTAGGGGACAGGCCAAATTTCTTTAGTTTTCTCAGGAAGTAAAGGCGCTGGTGGGCCTTCTTGGCAGTGAACTCTGCTTGGTTGGACCAAGTCAGGTCATTTGTGATATTGACCCCGAGGAACTTAAAGCTTTTTACCTTTTCCACTTGCGCACCACCGATGTAAATTGGGTCGTGCGGTCCGCTACTCCTTCTGAAGTCAACAACCAATTCCTTCGTCTTGCTGACGTTGAGGGATAGGTTATTGTCTTCGCACCGTGCCACCAGGTTCTTAATTTCCTCTCTGTACTCGAACTCATCATTACCCGAGATACGGCCTACAATTGTTGTGTCATCAGCAAACTTATATATTGAGTTTGATGGAAACTTGGCTACATAATCAAGGGTGTACAGAGATTACAGCAGGGGGTTGAGCGCACAGCCTTGTGGGGCACCGGTGCTCAGAGTGATTGTAGAGGAGAGCTTGTCCCCTATTTTTACAGCTTGGGTCCTGTCTGTGAGGAAGTTGAAGATCCAGCTGCAGATCTGAGTGCTAAGACCCAGGTTCCGGAGCTTAGGAATCAGTTTATTTGGAACGATGATATTAAAGGCAGAGCTGTAGTCAATGAAAAGGAGCCTTACATATGCGTCTTTATTCTCCAGGTGTTCTAAGGAGGAACGTAGGGCCAGAGAGATGGCAACTGCTGTTGATCTGTTGCTCCGGTAGGCGAATTGCAAAGCGTCAAGGTTGACCGGTAGGCTGTGGTTGATGTGTGCCATAACCAATCTCTCGAAGCACTTCATAGCAATTGATGTCGGAGCCACAGGTCGATAGTCATTCAGGCATACCACCTTGCTCTTCTTCGGCACTGGGATTATCGTTGCCTTCTTAAAACATGAGGGGATCTTAGACTGAAGCAAGGAGCGGTTGAAGATGTCAGCAAACACTCCAGCTCGCTCGCTTGCACAGACCCAGAGAACCCGTCCTGGGACGCAATCTGGGCCCATCGCCTTCCTTGGATTTATCTCCAGGAAGGCCCTTCTAACGTCCTCCTCGGTGACGATGAATCTCGATGCCACCAGGTCCGGTTCATCCGGAGGGAGCGGGACATATATTGAATAGATTAAAAATGTGCAAAAAAACAGAAATACTGTATATTTAAAAAAGTGAAGTAGTGTTCAAGGGTTCAATGTCCATTTAGGAATTGCATGGCAGAGAGAAGAAGCTGTTCCTGAATCGCTGAGTGTGTGCCTTCAGGCTTCAGTACCTCCTACCTGATGGCAACAGTGAGAATAGGGCATGCCCTGGGTGCTGGGGGTCCTTAATAATGGACACTGCCGTTCTGAGACACCGCTCCCTGAAGATGTCCTGGGTACTTTATAGGCTATTGCCCAAGATGGAGCTGACTAGATTTACAGCATTCTGCAGCTTCTTTCAGTCCTGCGTAGTAGCCATACTAGACAGTGATGCAGCCTGTCAGAATGCTCTTCATGGTATAACTATAGAAGTTTTTGAGTGTATTTGTTGACATGCCAAATCTCTTCAAACTCCTAATAAAGTATAGCTGCTGTCTTGCCTTCTTTATAACTGCAACAATATGTTGGGACCAGGTTAGATCCTCAGAGATCTTGACACCCAGGAACTTGAAGCTGCTCCCTCTCTCCACTTCTGATCCCTCTCTTGAGGATTGGTACGTCTTCCTTCGTCTTACCTTTCCTGAAGTCCACAATCAGCTCTTTTGTCTTACTGATGTTGAGTGCCAGGTTGTTGCTGCTGCACCATTCCACTAGTTGGCATATCTCACTCTAATACGCCCTCTCGTCACCACCTGAGATTCTACCAACAATGTTTGTATCGTCAGCAGATTTATAGATGGTATTCTAACTATGCCTAGCCACACAGTTATGTGTATCTAGTAGTGGGCTAAGCACACACTCCTGAGGTGCACCCCTGTTGATCATCAGCGAGGAGATGTTATCACCGATCCTCACAGGTTCTGGTCTTCCGGTTAGGAAATCTCTGTAGTCAAACTTGTATGTTCGTTATTGACAAATTCACAACAAGTGAAGGAACAAGGGAATTTAAAAACTCACCTTTTTAAAGTTAATTCCTTGAGCCCACGAGCATTTGTTAGGATTAGGAACTTCTTTCCAGACAAGACTTCTTATTCTAATGGTAAAGAATGTTACTTATTAATTCATTGCATTTCTGAAACAGTTTCATTTAAATGTTTTATTGCAGAGCAAGCACGCACATAATTTCATCTCTCTGCTGAATAGTACTTCCAGCTGATCTTCAGTTATGTGTACTGTGGTGATTTTTAGCCTTGTGTTTAAGAAAATGCTGGATGCTTTCATCTCAATTATGAATCTGAAAGCAAGTTAATTCAATAATGAAATAATGACAGGCCTTGATGCAACGTAGTGGCTCCTCACAATTGTAGAAATATGCTTTGAAATTCCTACTAAAGCCTGCCTTGAACCCAAATAAACCAGGTATTAATGGGTAAGTAATAAAGCGAACTTGGAGATCAGTCAAAGAAGCAAATGAGTAGCCGCAATAAAGGTGAAGAAACACAAAAATATACAGGGCTATACATCCGAGAAAAAAAACTGAACAAGACCAACAAAAAATACTCTTGATCCATTATTTTAATCACCTGAAATATTCTTTAAGTTATAGGAAAGTATCAACTAAAATTATAATGACAATACTCTTCTGCACGGCTATTGGTCTAACCTGTACTATCTCAGTGCACTGTTGTAATGAATTATCTGAACAATTGTATGCAAGACAGGTTTTTCACTGTACCTCACTACATGTGACAATAATAAAACAATTCACCAATAAAGAAACTTTTTAAAATACCGCAAAATTACTGGATGTCTAATGTACTGAAATGAGAACTTTCATTAACTAGATGAAATTATTGATCTATTGCTGTAAAATTAAAGATATGAAATCAAAAACCTAAACTTTATTTGGTAGAAACATTCTATCAGAAGGGATTTATTGAAATGATTCAGTACCATATTAACCATACACGTGATAATTACTTTGTTTAATTCAAGCAATCTACAAACAAATGGTCATTAATGCAAAATAATGTTAGCAGTTGTAGACCAAAAAAAAAAATCTTAGGCAATAATGAGGAAATACTTCGCTGGAGAACATGAGTACCTTCCTGGCATCAGTGGGAATAACAAATTGCTTTCTTTTGGACAAACATTAAAATGTTCATCTGCTGAAAGTCTTCTTTGAGACACTGAAGGATATGATGTTACCGCCATTGCAGTTAATACTATGTGACATTGATTTTATGCCTTTACAGCTAACACATTTCTTTAAATATTAGGTTTAATTAATACTAATTGATTTGCTGTGTTCAGTTGTGGACACATGCCATGTTATTACTTACCAGTCCTTATAACTCAGCAAAAAAAAAATAAACCTGTTTGTCTCTTGTTATTAAATTAACTGAAAAACACTGACCATTAGTATGGAATTCACTATGCAGAACTAAAAGAAGGGTTTACTTGTAATAACCGTCTTTGGTTTTCAGGTCATCCTTATTATGTGTTCTTTATTTGGCTGGTGAAAAAAACACTTCAGTACTTGATGAAATAATTAAAAGTTGATATTAATTAATTCCATACTTATACACTATAATCTGAATGCTTAGTTGACTTCCTTTTTGTTACTATCATGATTATTTTGAAAGATAAAACTATGCAGCACAAAAACAGTCCTTCTAGCCCACTTGACTCCATGCTGACCACCGAGCGTCCATTAACAATGATCCCAAATTATCCTGCCACCAATTCCCTCAGATATCCCCAGACTCTACCACTCTCTTAAATTACAGTAGCTAACTAACCCTCTCCTTTGGGATATAGAAGGGATCCAGAGCAGACAGGGAAACCCACACAGTCAAAGGGAAAACATGCAAATTCTACACAGACATGCCCCGAGGCCAGGATTGAATCCATCATGCAGCACCTCCACCAGCTTTTTCCCTGTGCCTTTTGCATCCTTTGACAGGATCGACTATACCAACCTCCCCAAATATACCTTTTCACCTGCCAGGCTAAACCACACATCCGGTCCTATCCTTATTTATCCAGTTGCAGCCAGAGAATCAACTGCAAGGATTTTTTTTCTGTTCTGACATTTATCTCCAATGCCCTCCAAGGATTCTCATCTACCTGATATCGTTGGAAATATGATCTAAAAGGCAAGCATTACTTTCTTGTCACCTTTGCTCTCCACAACAGAACCAATTTTGGGACCAAATTCTCACTTTCCTTGTGATCACACGGCCTTTCAATTTGCTAGGTTTGAATTTATCAAATACCTTGTCTTTCAAGAATCTGTCACAACTCAACCTCGTTGCTAACTCCCTTCATTATTCTATCAACTCTGACATGTCCAACAGCATTAAAGGATGAGGAAAAATCTCCTAGCTACTCCCTAGAAAATTAGGAGGTTAAAGTCTTTGTGGCCCCTTTACTCGATTATTCCTGTCACCAGCACGGTAGTTTGCAAAATCTGACCTTGAGAGGATCTTTGAACCGTGTAACTGAACATTACAAAGTCCAACAGCTTTCAGCCCTGCATCATTACCAGGCTCTGCTCTTGCCTTAGCTGCTGAAATTCTCTCCTTTGCCTCTTTAAAACTCAGCTTGGCTTTCCTACATGTTCCTGACCAGCCTCTCAGTTTGCATTTTAACTTCTAATCCAAGATTCCTGTGCTCTTTGAGGCTTAAGTGGTACCTTTGTTATAACTCTCAACCTTATTTTAAATTACTTCATATCTCAGTCATCTCTACCTCTCTCATTCCCTCCAGGTCTACAACATTTGTTCACATTCTCAAATTCTACTAATGCATATCACCAAGTTCACAGGCATTCGCAGACCTGAATCTCTAAAATACTTTCCAACCCCTCACTTCCACTTTCCTCCATGAAGAAGCCTATCCGAACACCTATCACAAGTGCATCTAATGTATCCCAGACTCTTAAAAGTAGAGCAAATAGCAGCGACTCTGACCATTTAACAAATCTCTAGCCAGAGGCATGCCGCCAAATGACTGGAAAACTGTTAATGTCATACAGCTGTTAAAACATAAAAATGATAGAATGAGAAATCATAGCCTGTCAGGCTGACATCTGTAGAAAGAAAATTATTGGAAGAAGTCTTTGGGTCAAATTGTTCATAATGTGTCATTTTGACCTCAAAATAAACTTTGTACACATAAGTATACCATAAGTAGAATGACTCAAGCATCTTCTGGTTTGGCCTGTGCCTGAGTTTACGACTGTTATTTTCCATAGCATCTTTGGCACATTATTTGGAAAAACACTAGTTCATCAAGAACAGTCAGTATAGACTTGAGAAAAAGTTATGGCTGAATAACAATTGTTTTTTTTTTGAGAAGTTCACAATAGGTGATGATTAGACCATAGGATTCCAAGGAAAGTGGCAAGATGAATTCAAAGTGAACTCAAGTGGCGGAGAGCAAAGTGTATAGCTCAGTGAGAGTTTTCGCAACAGGTAAGTATAGAGATGTTAGGGTATTGAAACACCAAATCTGTTTTTCTATCAATGATTCAGATTAAATGTTGAATCATGGATAGAAGGGTATGATGATACCAACATTAGGAGTGTTGGAGCTGTAGATTGCAGAAAGACAGTAATAGATAAGTAACAGAATAGATAAACGTCATAATCAGGTTTATTCTCACTGACAAAGGTTGTTAGTGGCATCGGTACAGTTCACAACGTTTGAAAATGACTAAAAGTTAAAATAAATACTGCAAAAGAGGGATAGTGAGGTGGCGTTCATGAACTATTCAGAAATTTGAAAAGGACTGCAAATGGAATTCAGCCCTGGGAAGTGAGGCAATATGTTTGGAAAAGGCAAGCAAGGTATTTGAATGCATAATAGAGTACAAAGAGTAGAGGAACAGAGGGGTTTGGATTGCACACTCACAACTTCCTTAAGATAATAGGTCAGGTACATGTGATAGATAGGAAGCCATTAGTATCTGAAATATAGAATAAAAGAGCAAATTGAGTATAATGTGGGAGGGTTGGGAAGGTAATGGTGTACATTTGGTCAAGAAAACTAAGAAAGCATGTTATCTTACTGGTGAGAGATTACCGAGTTTTATGATGCCAAGGGAAGGGGATGTCCTGCTACAGGAATAGGGAGTAATTGGAAAGGTAATAATGGTATTGTCCATTGGTTGAAAACCTGAATACAAAGGTAAGAATGTTATCCATAATGCAGGGCATTGACAAGACAATATATCTGGAATATTAAGTATAGTTTTGGTTTCCTTATTTAAGGAAATGATATTAATGCACTCAATACCTCCTTGTGAAATTGTATACTCGACTTCCTCACTTGCAGACCCATTTAGTTCGGATTGACAATAACACTTCCTCTACGATCTCCATCAGCAGAGGTGCACCACAGGGTCACGTGCTTAGCCTCTGCTCTACTTGCTTTACACTTATGACGATGTGGCTAAGCAATGCTTCAATACCACATTCCAGTTTGTTGATGACACCACTGTTGTGGGCCAAATCAAAGTTGCTGATGAATCAGCATACTGCAGGGAGACTGAAATTCTGGCTGAGTGGTGTCATAATACCAGCTGGATCTTCAACTTCCTCACAGACAGGACCCAGGCTGTAAAAATAGGGGACAAGCTCTCCTCGACAATCACTCTGAGGACTGGCGCCCCACAAGGCTGTGTACTCAGCCCCCTGCTGTACTCACTGTACACCTGTGATTGTGTAGCCAAGTTTCCATCGAACTCAATATATAAGTTTGCTGATGACACCACAATTGTAGGCCGTATCTCGGGTAATGATGAGTTTGAGTACAGAGAGGAAATAAAGAACCTGGTGGCACGGTGCGAAGACAATAACCTATCCCTCAACGTCAGCAAGACGAAGGAATTGGTTGTTGACTTCCAGGAGTCGCAGACCACACAAACCCATTTAAATTGGTGGTGTGCAAGTGGAACAGGTCAAAAGCTTTAAGTTCCTCAGGGTCAATATCACAAATGACCTGACTTGGTCCAACCAAGCAGAGTCTACTGCCAAGAAGGCCCACCAGCTCCTTTACTTCCTGAGAAAGCTAAAGAAATTTGGCCTGTCCCCTAAAACCCTCACTAATTTTTATAGATGCACCATAGAAAGCATTCTTCTAGGGTGCATCACAACCTGGTATGGAAGTTGCTCTGTCCAAGACCGAAAGAAGCTGCAGAAGATCGTGAACACAGCCCAGCGCATCACACAAACCAATCTTCCATCCTTGGACTCACTTTACACTGCACGCTGTGGAGCAGTGCTGTCAGGATAATCAAGGACACGACCCACCCAGCCAACAGACTTTTCGTCCCTCTTCCCTCCGGGAGAAGGCTCAGGAGCTTGAAGACTCGTACAGCCAGATTTGGGAACAGCTTCTTTCCAACTGTGATAAGACTGCTGAACGGATCCTGACCCGGACCTAGGCCATACCCTCCCAATATCTGGACCTGCCTCTCGGTTTATTTTGCACCACCTTACTTCCCCTTTTCTATTTTCTATTTATGATTTATAATTTAAATGTTTAATATTTACTATCGATTTGTACTCTAGGGAGCACGAAGAACAGAATCAAATATCGCTGTGATGATTGTACGCTCTAATATCAATTGTTTGGCGACAATAAAGTATAAAGTAAAGTAATAACAACCTCTCACTCAATTTCAGCAAGACTAAGGAACTGATTATAGACTTCAGGAGTCGGAAACCAGAGGGCATGACCCAGTCCTCAGTGGAGGATCGGAAATAGAGTGGGTTAGCAACTTTAAAATCCTGGGTGTTACTATTTCAGAGGACCTGTCCTGGACCCTTCAAGCAAGTGCAATTGTGAAGAAAACATAGCTGCCACTCGGCTTCCTCAGGAGTTTGCGAAGATTCAACATGACATCTAAAATTTTGACAGATCTCTATAGGTATGTAGTGGGGAGTGTATTGATTGGCTGCATCACAGCCAATGACTTTGAATGGAAAACCCTATAGAAAGTTGTGGATTCGGCCCAGTCCATCACAGGTAAGCCCTCCCAACCATTCAACACATCTACGTATGTACTTTAATAATAAATTTACTTTGAAGTTTAAAGTAGTTCTGAGAAGGTTTATTAGTGTAATGTTTAGAATCAGTATCCAGAATCAGGTTTAACATCACAGGCATATGTCATGAAATTTTGTTGTTTTTTGTGGCAACAGTACATTGCAATACATAAGCAACACGCATAAAAGTTGCTGGTGAACGCAGCAGGCCAGGCAGCATCTCTAGGAAGAGGTACAGTTGAAATTTCGGGCCGAGACTCTTCGTCAGGACTAACTAAAAGAAGAACTAGTAAGAGATTTGAAAGTGGGAGGGGGAGGGGCAGATCCAAAATGATAGGAGAAGACAGGAGAGGGAGGGATGGAGCCAAGAGCTGGACAGTTGATTGGCAAAAGGGATATGAGAGGAGCATGGGATAGGAGGCCCAGGGAGAAGGAAAAGAGGGAGTGGGGGAAGCCCAGAGGATGGGCAAGGGGTATAGTGAGAGGGACAGAGGGAGAAAAAGGAGAGAGAGAGAATGAATGTGTGTATATAAATAAATAAATAACGGATGAGGTACGAGGGGAGACGGGGCATCTTACTAGCTCTTCTTTCAGTTAGTCCTGATGAAGGGTCTCGGCCCAAAACGTCGGCTGTACCTCTTCCTAGAGATGCTGCCTGGCCTGCTGCGTTCACCAGCAAATTTTATGTGTGTTGCTTGAAATTCCAGCATCTGCAGATTTCCTCGTGTTTACAATACATAATATTTTTATACTGTACATAAAAATAAATTTAAAAAGCTGTGCAAAAAAGAGAGCAAAAAATAGTGAGGTTGTATTCATTGTCCATTCAGAAATCTGATGGCAAAGGGGAAAAAGTTGCTCCTGAAACAATAAGCATATACTTCAGGCTCCTGTACCTCCTCCTTGATGATAACAATAAGAAGAGAGCATGCCCTGGGTGATGGGGGTCCTAAATGATGGATGTCACTTTCTTGAGGCATTGCCGTTTGCAGGTGTACTCGATGCTGGGGAGGCTAGTGCCCATGATGGACATGGGTGAGTTTACACATTTCTGTAGTTTTCTCCGATCCTTTAGAACAGTCAAGTTGCCTTTTAAGGAAAGGATGGACAGGCTAGGCTAATGAGAGGGGCATGATAGCATCCGGGCAGCACCTAATTAATTAACTCGTTTTTTTTTGGCTTCTTTCTTAAAGATGTGCTGGGTGCATTCTGGCTACCACTGCACCACTGCATTCTTCATAGCAATGTATCGGTCCGCGGCCCGGAGGTTGGGGACCACTGCCCCATAAGACTTGATATGGTGAACGTGGAAGGATGTTTTTTTTCCCATGTGAGAGAATTTAGAACTAGGGGTTGTTGTTTAACAATAAAGACTCACTCATTTAGGACAGAGAAGAAGTGTTCTTTTTCCCCTCAGAGGATTATGAATCTTTAGAATTCTCGTAAAGGAAGTAAAGCCAATCATCGGGTATTTTTAAGGCAGAAGTAGATGGATGCATGAAAGGCAGGAAAGTGAAAGGTTATTGCACATTCATGGATAGAGAATTGAGATCAGTCTCGATGTTATTAAATCAGACTGCAGGGTTCAAGAGCCAAAAGGCCTCCTCTTGCTCCCGATGCATACAAGTGTTTGTGCACAAGAGTACAATTCTGGTTACGAAACTTTAGCAAGGATATACTGGCTGGATTCACCAGGATGTTACCTTGGTTATGAGAAGGGGGTCACGTAAACTGGAACATTGTTGATCAACTCAATGCTTTAGGATTTTGAAAAGAATTGTTAGTGCAGATGGAAGAGAACATTTCTCAGTGGATAAGGGTATAGAAAGCACAGGCTCATACATGAAAATCAGAGACACACCTTTTAGGAGGGAAATTAAGCAAGGGGTGTTGGAAGTGATCAGCTGTTTTGCACAGAAAGTCATTGATGCTAGCTCAGTAATTTTAAATCTGAACTTAATAGGATTTTTGTTAATCTAGGAATACAAAGTGATGGTAACTATCATGGGTGTAACCCTCACTGCCATCAAGGACATTTTCAAGAGATGGTGCCTGAAGAAGGAGGCACACGTTATTAGTGACACTCACCATCCAGGACCTGCTCTCTTCCCAGGGAGGAAATACATGAACCTGAAGACTCATGTGCATCGATTCAGGAACAGCATCTTCCCCTCCGCCATCACATTTCTGAACAGTCCATGAAACCCATGAACAGTACTTCACTATTCCTTTTTTTTAATATACTATTCATGTAATTTATAGTATTTTTTTTATCTTTGCACTGTACTTCTGCCACTACACAACAAATTTCATCACAAAGCCAGTGATAATACATCAGATTCTCAATTCTGATGGAGTTTAGACCATGATTCAGATTAGTCTTAATTTTATTGAATTCATTGGAACAGCTACAAAGCTCCAAGTACATATATGTCACCATATACCACACTGAGATTCATTTTCTCACAAGCATACACAGTAAATCCAAGAAACACAATCGAATCAATGAAAATCCACAGAATGGACAAACAACCAGTCTGCAAAAGACAACAAACTGCAAATACAAAAAGAAAGAAATAATAATAATAAATAAATAAGCAAGCAATAAGTATCGAGAAAATGATATAAGGAGTCCTTGAAAGTGAGTCCAGATGTTGTGGGAACAGTTCAGTGATGGGGCAAGTGAAGTTGAGTGAAGTTATTACCTCTGGCACAAGAGCCTGAGAACTGAGGGATAATAACTGTTGCTGGAACTAGTGAGGTGGGTCCTGAGGTTCCTGTTCCTCCAACAGCAAGAAGAGAGCGTGGCCTGGATGGCGGGGTTCCTGGATGATGGATGCTGCTTTCCTGCGACAGTGCTCCTTGTAGATGTGCTCAGTGTTGGGGAGGAATTTCCTCATGATGGACTGGACCATATCCACTACTTTTTATAGGATTTTCCATTCAAGGGCATTGGTGTTTCCATACTGGGCCGTGACGCAATATAGCCAATATACTTTTCACCATCCATCTACCGAAGTTTGTCAAAGTTTTAGATGTTGTACTGAATGCCTGCAAACTTCTAAGGAAGTAGAGGCACTTCTATGCTTTTATTGCAATGGCACTTATGTGCTGGACCAAGGACAGATCCTCTGAAATGATAATTCCAAGCCATTTAAAATCGTTGACTCTCTCCACCTTTGATTCCTAATGAGAAGTAGTTCATGGACCTCTAGTTTCCTCCTCCTGAAGTCAATAATCAGCTCCTTGATCTTGCTGACATTGAGTGAGAGGTTGTTTTGGCATCACTCAGAAAGATTGTCAATCTCCCTCTTACATGCTAATTTGTCATAACCTTTATTTCATCAGCTTTGTCACCAGCAAACTTAAATAGTTTTTAATAGCTCTGAAGTGATATTGTATTTGTTAAATAGGGGCCGTGCACAATCCTGATTTGATGGAGACAGACGTGAGAAGCATGGAGGAACATCTGGAGAAGCTTCTGAAATGCCCGCTTCACTGCTGCTGCTACTGTGCGATTGAGAATCTCCGGAGGGGAAGGCCCCAAATCCTCGGCTTTACCTATTGTCTGTTGCCGGGGCTGGAGTCGAAGCGCTCAGCAGAGATGGTGCTCGGTGCTTGGTGTCGGAGGGCTGGTCGGAGGCTCGAAGTTTTCGGACAGACTCAAGAGTCGGCTGTGGTCAGGTGCTTCCGGGGTGCTGCATCGGCAAGTTTGCAGCACTGGAAGCTCATGGCAGGGAGAGTTTCTCCTTTCTACCGTCTGCGTGAGATGATGGGACTTTCAAGAGACTTTGACACTTTTTTTTACCGTGCCCATGGTCTGCTCTTCATCAAATTAGAGTATTGCTTTGCACTGTTGTAACTATATGTTATAATTATGTGGTTTTTGTCAGTTTTTTTTAGTCTTGGTTTGTCTTGTGTTTCTGTGATATCATTCTGGAGGAACATTGTATCATTTTTTAATGCATGTGTTACTAAATGACAATAAAAGAAGACTGCGTGTCCTCATAATCTAAAAAAAATGGCATTGGAGCTGTGCTTAGCCTAACAATCATAAGTATGAACTAAGTAAAGTGGGGCTAAAGCACACAGCTTTGTGGTGCCCCCGTGCTAATGGAGATTTTGGAGGAGAATTTTTTGCCAATCTGCATTGACTTGGATCTGCAAGTGAAGATATCGAGGATCCAATTGCACAGGGAGATATTGAGGCAAAAGTCTTGAAGCTTATTGATTTGTTTTGAGGGGATGATAGTATTGAATGCCGAGCTGTAGTCAATAAAGAGCATCCTGATGTTGTCCAAATGTTCCAGGACTGAGTAAAGAGCCAATGAAATGGCATCTGCTGTGGATCTGTTGTGACAGTAGGCAGAGGGTGCTGGAATGATCCAGTCCTTCTGAGTACAGGACGTTCCCGATACAGTAAAACTTGTGCTTTTAATTACATTTTGCATGACATTTTTCTGCTGTTTTCTCAATAATATTTGTTCTCAGAACGTGAGCAACAGAAGGAAGCCCTACCTTTATTGTGTGGTCTGTTTTGGCCTGTGATTGTGAGAGTACAATTAACTGCTCATTCTGCTACCTTGTCATACTCACTGCACAACTGCAAACTGCAGATGTATTTAAAAGCCTCATTTTCAAGTTAAATTAATAATGATTTTGTTTTAATTGCTGCAAAACTCCAATCTCCAAACCCATTTCTGAGCTTTACTTCAAACGTACTATTTGAAAAATTAAGAATTTGTCAGCATGGTGACTCAGATCATCTCTGAAGCATTCTTTAAATCACATTGGGAAAAGAAACAACTTTAGCAAGTCATTCTGATGAGTTTTAACATTCCTAAATCTAATAGATATGAAAACATACCTTTGCTTGGATATCAAAAAGATTCCAATCAATAAAACCGAGGATAAAAATACGAGTGGTAGAATGACATTCTGCATTCCGTCATTGTTGGCTCGTGTCACTTCTCCTGAAAGAAAAAATAGGATTTCTGGTGTCATTTTTTAAACTGTTACAGAAAGGTCTATACAAATGCACTCATAGCATGAGTAATATAGTGGGCTGTCGTTATTAAATGAAAATAGGTGTTTTTTTTTCTATTGTTTGGCTGGGTAAGTGCTACCTTGTTCTTCAGAGCTTAAGGTTTACGGTTCAGTCTCGAGTGTGCATTGGAGGTAATCTGATAGCTGAAGAAGGCAGCTGAGTGCACCAACTCACATCAGTGTCCATTATTAATGATCAGCTTCTGTTTCTAGTTTCTGATCCTGTGACCAAATAAGGAAAAAGCTGTGCTGTGGTGTGACACAATGCCAAATTTACGTCCCACACAAGCAATGTGAGGTGTCCATGAACACTACCTCACTATCTCTCTTTTGCACTACTGCATTTCATCTTTATTGTAATTTTCAGTAATTTCATGTCTTTCACTGTACGGCTGCCACAAAAGAACTTCCATTCCATTTGTCAGTGATAATAAGCCCGATTCTGATTCAGAAGGTTGCTGAATTCTGTTCAAGTCACAGTAAACCAGTGACTTAAGAAGAAAAAAAAAGATCTTTCTAGAAAGACCTCGTATTATTGCTGAATAGAGGAGTTACATCAGGTTCAAGCAACATTTAAAGAACATTAGCAGCTAATGCAAAGCTATAGACTACATAATACCATGCTATGAGTCATAAGGGCACATCATATTGTCACAAAAAGGAATATATATTCACAGGATGAATCATGTCACTAATGCTTACAATGTTACATGCTCTTCTCTCCTGCACTTAAGACATGAATGGCTTCAAGGGATTGCACCTAATTACAACCCTGGGCATTCTGAGCCTAGATGTCTCCCATAAAGTCACCTCCTGCCTTTCAAATGCAGTTGATATGCAGCCTAATCCCTTTGGAACTGGTGTGGTCCTGGCTGTCCATTAAAATCACTTGAATCAACCGTGTGACTCGGCCACAAAGACTATCTCTGTGGGCTCGTTTCCAGCCTGCAACTCAGAATCATATTCTAAGAAAGCTTTCCTATATCTTTCAGTGCTATCTTCACACCTGATGGGCTGCTTAGTCCTGGATAAAGATGAGGTTTGTGAGTGTTGTTATCACCATGCCTGTCTAAATAAGTGGAGAGTTTCTATCACATTCATGATGTCCTTCCCAGATGGTGGGCTTGTTTTGGGTATTAGGAGGTGAGACCCTAAGACCATAAGACACACAGTGGGAGCAGAATTAGGTAAGTCGGACCATCAAGTCTGCTCTGCCATTCAATCAAGTTTGACTATTCCCCCTCTCAACCTCGTTCTCCTGCCTTTCTCCCCACAACCTTGAACGTGCTTACTAATCAAAAATCATGTTGGCAAATGAAATGTTGGCATTTATTTCAAGGGGAATAGAATATAAAAGCAAGGAGATAACGCTGAGGCTTTATAAAACACTAGTCAGGCTGCACTTGGAGTATTGTCAACAGTTTTGGGCCCCATATCTCAGAAAGGATGTGTTGTCGTTGGAGAGAGTCCAGAGGAGGTTCACGAGGATGATTCCAGGAATGAAGGGGTTAACATATGAGGAGCATTTGGCAGCTTTGGGCCTGTACTCACTGGAATTTAGAAGAATTTAGAAGGGGAATCTCATTGAAACCTACCAAATGTGAAATGACTAGATAAAGTGGATGTGGAGAGGATGTTTCCTCTAGTGGGGGTATCCAGAACCAGAGGGCACAGCCTCAAAATTGAGGGGCGACCATTTAGAACAGAGGTAAGGAGGAATTCTTCTTAGTCAGAGAGTAGTGAATCTGTGGAATGCTCTGCCACAGACTGCAGTGGAGGCCAAGTCTGTGGGTATATTTAAAGCAGATGTTGATAGATTCCTGATTGATCAGGGCATCAAAGGATATGGGGAGAAGGTGTATGGGGTTGAATGAGATCTCAGATCAGCCATGACAGATTGGCGGAGCAAACTTGATTGGATGAATGGCCTAATCTGCTCCTATGTCTTATGGTCTAACCCTATCTGACTCCACTTTAAATATATCCAATGACTTGGCCTCCACAACTATTTGTGGCAATGAATTTTACAGAATCACCACCCTCTGGTGAAAGAAATTCCTCCCCATCTCTGTTCTAAAGGGACATCTTTCCATTCTGAGACTGTGCCCCTGATCCTAGACTCTCACATTATTGGAAACATCTTCTCCACATCTCAGTGCCGATCACCTCACCACAGGAAGGATGTGGATACTATAGAGAGAGTGCAGAGGAGGTTTACAAGGATGTTGCCCGGAATGGAGGGTGTACCTTATGAGAATAGGTTGAGTGAACTTGGCCTTTTCTCCTTGGAGCAAAGGAGGATGACCGGTAACCTGATCGAGGTGTATAAGATGTTGAGGGCATTGATCATGTGGATAGCCAGAGGCTTCTTCCCAGGGCTGAAATGGCTAACATAAGGAGGCATAGATTTAAGGTGCTTGGAAATGGGTACTGAGGGGATGTCAGGGGTAAGTTTTTCCACACAGAGTGGTGGGTGTGTGGAATGCACTGCTGATGGCAGTGGTGGAAGCAGATACAATAGGGTCCTTTAAGAGCCTCTTAGATAGGTACATGGAGCTTAGAAAAATAGAGGGCTATGTGCTAGGGAAATTCTAGGCAGTTTCTATAGGTTACATGGTCAGCACAACATTGTGGGCTGAATGGCCTGTAAGTGCTGTAGATTTGTATGTTCTATGTTCACTCTATCCAGGCCTTTGAATGAAACCACCCCCACCCCCACCTCGCACATTATTCTGAACACCAGTGAGTGCAGGCCCAGAGCCATCAAATGCTCCTCATTCCCAGGATCATTCTCATAAACCTCCTCTGGACCCTCTCCAAAGCCTTTCTTAGATATGAGGCCAAATCTGCTCACAACATTTGCACAAGATACTCAGACTCTGTTGCTCTGGTAGCTACAGTATTTAACAGGCCAGTCCGATTCCATTTCTGGTCAAAGCAGGGCTGAGCAATAGAAATGCTATTGAAAATTAGGGATAGCTGTTTAGACTCTCTTTTTTAAGAAATGATTGTTTGTTACTTTTGTGTCATCAGTCATATCTTGTTCTTATCAGCACATGCCTGAAATGTTGTCTGAATCTTGCAGCATGCAGCAGTGGCATACATTAACATGTTTGCTTCTAATGCACCAAGACCGAGACAACATTCAGGCAATGTTTTATCATAATGACGCAGTCATGAATTGATATTGGTCCTTAATATCAAAATCTTGGGTGAAGAAAGCAACGAAGAAATAAACCTTCAGCCCAAAGGTGGAATATAGAAGAGTTGTTGGAAGGGATAGGGGGAAATTCAAAAAATAATTTCTCTGCCCCTAGTACTATGTTGCACTTGGGCACCATTTCCTCTTGGCAATTCTGGAAATATTCTAAACAAGCATGGTTAAATTAAACCACACTTAAATAAACTCAGAAATCTTACCAAGTCCTGTCAAGTTTGACTTCAGGATTACATGGATTAGATCTCCATGAGAGGCACCGAGTCTCAAACTCTGTTGATGTACAGTTGAAAATACCCTCAGTAGCCACTTTATCAGGTACACCTGTACATCTGCTCGCTAATGCAAATTTCTAATCAGCCAATCATGTAGCAGCAGCTCAATGCATTAGAGCATACAGACATGTTCAGTTGTTGTTCAGACTAAACACCAGAAAAGGAAAGAAATGTGATCTAAGTGACTTTGACTATAGAATGATTATTGGTGCCAGACAGGGTGGTTTGAGTATCCCAGAAACCGCTGATCTCTTGGGATTTTCATGCAAAACAGTCTCTAGAGTTTATAGAGAACAATGCAAAAAAAAAATCCAGAGCAGTATTTCTATGAGCAAAAATGCCTTGCTCATCAGAGAGGACAAAGGAGAATGGCCTGACTGGGTTGAAGCTGACAGGAAGGCAACAGGACTCATATAACCACATGTTACAATGATGTGCAGAAAGGCATCTCTGAATGCACAACACATCGAACCTTGAAGTGGATGGGCTACAGAAGCATTGTCCTCTTTATTAGGTACAGGAGACACGTAATAAAGTGGCCACTGAGCGTATGTGTCATTGAGTCAATAATGAAACAAAAGCAGCAGCTTAGTTATCAGAATGGGAGAAATTTTTAAAAACTGCCCATCGCCTTAAAAATTATTTATCATACCAATTCTGTATTGGACTGTAAATGAAATAAGGGCTAAGGTCTAACAATTACAATTTTGAAAACACTGGTCAAATGTTTATTGAGAGAATGAAAGAAAGGGAGGACCCACTGAACAGTAGGAGAGGGAATGAAATCAGGTCTTTACAGTGTGGATGTTGAATCAAATAATGCAAGTGCAGTAAAAGACCAGAGGATATGCTTCTTAGCTTCTGTTTGGCCTTTATATGGTAAAGGAATCCACTGGAATAAATTTGTATTATTTGGACAATGTTTGAGTACTCATATGTTCCATCATCACCTTCTCCTCCTATGCAAGTATGTGTTACCAATTAAAATACTCAGCACTAAAAAAAATTAAATAATACCTTCATTTTTAATCTTCATATAAAGGCTGCTTGGTTGTCCTTCCTTTTCAGAGAAAATTGGATATATCGTCAGTTGGTACTGAACAGATGGATAAAAATGGTCTGTAAAGATAAAACATTGCAATGGTAAGCTTAAAGCGGTGCTAATGCACAACAATTATAGTGTCATAGAGCTATAGAGAACTAGAGCACAGGAACAGGCCCTTCAGCCCATCTAGTCTCTGCCAGCCTGTTCTTCTGCTTAGTCCCATCTACCTGCACCCAGGCCATAGTGAAAATCTAGAATCAGTAGTCCCTGTTGAATAAAAGAAGTCACCCAAGCATGAGGTGAAAGCATTTCTTCTCAGATAGTAGCAAGTTTGCAGGTGGAAATTTTAACATTTTTACACAGAGGTAAACAGATACTTGACAAGAAAGGAGGGACGTGTAGGTAAAAAGGAATTCAGAGTTGAAATTCAAATTAGATCAGACATTTTGTTATTAAATGATGGGGAGGCATGAGACGCTGAGTTGCTAACTCCAGATCCTAGTTCATATTTGTATGCCCCCTTACAGCTGTTATCTTGCCTTTTAGATAGAGGTCACAGGTCCAGGAGGTACTGTTGGGGAGTCTGTGAATTTTCTGCAAGGACATGTTTCTGATAGCTGATACATTCCATCTCATCTGTAAGATAATGTTTATGTAAGTAATATGATTGATGAAGAGAATTTGGACGCCAGTCAAGTAGGCTCCTTTGTTCCATTAGTGTCAAGTTTCTATCTGAGTGTCAATGAAACCAAACTTATCAAAGCGAGAGCACTGTATTCCTGTTGCAAGGTTCTACCATATAGATGGTCGAAAATCTTTGGTGGCAGAGTGGGCACAGTGGGGACTTGGGAAGTGAGTCAGCTGGTACAGAGTTCTCAGCCTCTGATCTCCTCTTGGAATTAATGCTGTGTGTGCCTGGTCCAGTTAAATTTCTAGTCAATACTGATTCCCAAGAATTCATTTAGGGGAAATTTGAGGAGGACAATTTCAGTCAATGTCACGGTGAAGTTAATGATTTTTTTTTGATTTGTTGGAGATAGTTATTCTTGGCTGCTGTTTGGCCGTTTCTAAAATGACATCCAAGGTATTTAACATCAATTAGAATCTAAGAGCATAAAGTAAACTCTGCTCAAGTTGAAAATTTGGTTCTTCCAGATGTAGACACCTCCACAAACATAATTGCAAGTAATGACCAGATTCGTGTTAAATTGGGAAGAAGATTGAGGGTAAAGGCACAGGTGCTGTCATGAATTTGAACACAACCTGCCAAGAATGCACGTCATACAAACGGCAGACTTTATATTTAGAAGAAGCCTTCTGACCTTCTCAGAAGCTCTTCACAGCCAATTAATTTTTCCCCACCTAACTATACTAATGATAAGTAACAGGATAGCTAAATACCATTACAATAACTCCAAGAAACATCCGTTGATTTCAGTCTACATTGTCATGGGTTTAATATGGAAGAAACCATTGCTCTTCTTTAAATAGTGCCATGAATTTTTTGGCAAAAAGGCTTCTTCCAATTATAAAGTTTGCTTTTTGCATGATGTACAAAGCAGTGATTACAAAGAGCTTACTCTTTCTAGACATTTTTAATATGTGCAATACATTTTTTTTTCTCTCCTTTGGGCTAGGCACTTTTATCACAGGAGGCAAAAGAAATTCAGACCACTCCTGTTCACAGATATGTTTCTGGTATATAAACCAGTGCATAACCTGAACACATAGCCTCAGTTTTGATGTTAACATTTTGGTGAAAGCAATAACTACAGAGAAAAGGGAAGGAGGGAAAGAGGGGGCAAGAGGGAGAGGGACAGAGAGAGGAATATATATAACAGACCCCTCTGGCCCAACGAGCCCATGCTGCCCAATTAGTTCCACGTGAGTAATTAACCTACTAACTGGTATGTCTTTCGAATGTGGGAGGAAACCAGAGCACCTGGAGGATATCCACAAAGTCACAGAGAGAATGTTCAAAAGATGTACAAGCAGTGGCGGAACTGACCCCTGGGTCGCTGGCACTCAATAGCATCACTCTAGCTAAATAATAATAATAATAAATTAGTAGAAAAAAGATGGATAGCATGTAAGGCGATATTGTTACCACTCACTTTAGACTACCACTGAAATCCCTCTCCCTCTCCCTCCCCCTCGATTCTTCCCTTTTCTCTATAGTTACTGCTTTCACCAAAATGTTAACATCAAAACTGAGGCTATGTGTTCAGATTATAAACAGCTTTATATACCAGAAACATGTCAGTGAATAAGAATGGTCTGAGTTTCTTTTGCCTCCTACAATAGAAGTGCCTCGCCCATGGGAGAAAAAAAAGTAATGCACATAATAAAAATGTCTGGAAAGAGTAAGTTCTCTGTAACCACTGCTTTGGATCCATAGATATTTGTTGCCTATAGCAAAGAAGTCTTCTTGTGTACAACAACTTTAAGTTTGTTTATATTGTTATTTTATGAATTATTTGGGCTCCTGGTGTTTTAAAAACCTCACAGAGGACTACTTTATCATCTTCTGCTGCTGGTTTATAAATTGTTGCTCTTCAGTTCACTATTGTGGGAGATTCAGATTCAGCCAAGTTACCACACACACACACACACACACACACACACACACACGGGGAAAGCAGCATATATTAAGATGCATATTAGACCTTTTGGTTCATTTTGAATCAGTAACATAATGATAGATTATCCTCACTGTCAAAGAATAAAGAATTACTATTTGCAGTGGAACAATATTATGTCACTCTTGACATTTATAAATAAGCATTTACGTTTTGTTTTGCATGAAATCAAACTACTGCTATCTCACTCTTTCAGAGGATCAACAATAACTTCACATTTTCATTTATCCCTACATTCATAAACAAAGTGTTTGATGCTTATTATGCTTATTATGACTGTTTCCACTGATATGACAGTATCTAACGACAATTCCTTTTTAATTAAATTTCCTACCAAGTTGTGAGTTCTGACAAAACCACCATCCATCTATGTAGCCTTGAATGCCAAATTCTACTAACCTTTCTCCCAACTTTTCTGTTACCCAATTCTTTTATCAAGCTTTGTGTCTTGCCCACCTGTCCTTTAAAACCTTCCTGTTAGCTACGAGTTTTAATTTCTTCCTTATCAAGCCATTTTCCTGTACCTGTTACATCAGCTTCTGCAAAATGACTCATCTCTAATGATTCCAGACTAACCATAAGCTTTCCTAGATCTGTCCACCGATTACCCTACTTTCTTCGTATATGTTGGAAATGTTTAAGGATTCTTTTGTGAAAGGTGATTTACCCTCTACTTTCTATGAGGCTTCTATTTCTTTAATTTTTAAAAAGGATAAAGAGCCTACTGACTGTGCCTCATATAGACCTATTTCATTATTGAATGTCAATGCTAAGATTCTGTCAAAGATAATGGCCAATCAATTGGAGAATATTTTAAGTAAAATTATTTTTAAAGATCACACAGGCTTTATAAAGGGTCGTTATTCTTTTTCAAATGTTCGGAGACTATTTAACATTATATATTCATCCTCTTTTAAAACTCCACAATGCGTCGTCTCTTTGAATGCTGAAAAAGCGTTCGATCGAGTCGAGTGGAAATATTTATTTAATGCTTTAGAGAGATTTGGCTTTGGTGTTAGTTTTAATAATTGGATTAGAATGATATATAAAGCTCCTATTGCTACTGTTGTCACTAACAACTGTAGGTCTCCTTTTTTTCAGCTTTCATGGGGGACAAGACAAGGTTGTCCATTAAGTTCTTTGTTAGTTAATTTAATATTAGAACCCCTTGCTATTGCTCTTTGTGAAGCTAAAAATATTCATGGGATGCTTGTGAATGAGACCATTCATAAGATTTCTCTTTATGCTGATGATTTACTGGTTTATGTATCTAATCCAAAGAATCGATTCCTGCCTTGCTAAAATTATTCAATGAATTTGGAGATTTTTCAGGATATAAAATAAATTTTAGTAAAAGTGAATTGTTTCCTTTAAATGAATCTGTCTCTATATATGATAATACTCCTTTCAAAGTCACAGATTCTTTTAAATATTTAGGTGTTATAATCACTAAAAAATATAAGGATCTTTATAAAGCCAATTTCATTCCCTTGGTAGACTCCATGAAGTATTTATTTAGTAGATGGAGTCCACTTACATTTTCACTTGTTGGTCATATCCCTACAGTTAAAATGATGATTTTACCAAAATTTTTCTATTTATTTCAGAAGATCCCTGTTTTTTGATTAAGAAGTTTTTTGATTGGATTGATTCTATTATTTTATCTTTTATATGGAATAATAAAAGACCAAGAATTAGTAAACGTCACTTACAAAAGTTGAAAAAGGGCAGAGGTCTGTCTGTCTGTCTGTATCTTGTTTTACGGCGGTTGGCATCCAGCTTAATGGTGCATTACCGCCACCCTCTGCTCCAGAATGTGCACTAGACATACATTCTAAATCTCTTCACCCAATCACACACACACACACACACATATATATACAAACCTACACTTCACCCTCCCATCTTTGACCATCCTAGTATCCTATTCCTGTTTATTCGTCATAGTTCTATAAAAAACCCCTGTACCCCTTAAAAACGCTAAAAATACCCGGACTTGTGCTCTCTCACCCATGCCCAGCAACCCTTTTAATGTGAATTCCTGCATCCCCAACTCCCTTAATTTATTTCTCATCATCTCTCTCTGTATCCCATACTTCCTGCAACACAAAACTATATGTTCTACTGACTCCCTGACATTCCTCACACAATCCTGTCTGGTGTTTCCCTATCATTTTCAATGGTTTGTTTAATGCACAATGCCCCAGCCTTAACCTAGTCCACACAATTTCCTCTCTTCTGTTTCCATTACCTACCCTAGTAACTGCAACACTCTTTTGTATTTGATATAAATGCCTCCCTTTCCCCTCCCTGTCCCATCTTTCTTGCCACATTCGGTTGACTTTTTCCCAGATTACACACTTAACCTCTGCTTTACTGATACTAATGTGCATTTCCACATTTTCTTTCTTTAACGCCCTCTTTGCCAACTCATCCACCCTCTCATTCCCCTTCACCCCTACATGTGCTGGAACCCATAGAAATTTTACCTGACCTCCCTGATTTGCAATTCTTGTAACTAACTGAAGGACTTCATAAAGTACATCTTGCCAACTGTTTGTGTGAAAAGACCTTAAACTTGCTAGAACTGAGGATGAATCTGAACATATCAATGCTTTGGCTTGTCTGGCTTTCTGCACCCATTGCAACGCAACCAACACTGCTAGCATCTCCACTGTAAACACCCCTAACTTATTAGATGGTTCTTCTACTGATTCCAATTTCTTTTGCTGGTATTACCACCCCAAACCCTGTCACTCCTGTTTCAGGTTCCTTCGCACCATCCGTATAAATGTGAGTATAATCACTATACTTTTCCATCACATGACAGTTAATTGCATTTACCAAATCTGTTTTATATCTTTCTTTCCTTTTTGCCTCTAACAAATGCCAGTCTATGTCAGGCCATACAAGCTTCCATGGAGCTACAACCGGATAAACTACTGAAGGACTTATCCTCAGATCAAACACTCCACATTCTTTCGCGATATCATTCCCTACCCGACTAAAGGTATCCCTCTGAAACCTCCCATTTTCCCAGCACTCCTGCAACACTCAGTTAGTAGGGTGAGAATCATTGTGCCCCTGCAAGTTAGCCCAGTAGTTTGCCATCAGTTGCATCCTTCTTAGTTCCAAAGGCATTATTCCCATTTCTACCTGTAGGGCTGACACTGGTGACGTTTTAAAAGCCCCACTACACACTCTCAAGGCCTGAGCCTGAATCACATCCAGTTTCCTTATAAGAGACCTAGCTGCTGATCCAGATACTATATTTCCATAATCCAATACAGATCTTACTAAAGCCCCATACATTCTCTTCAAAGCTGAACAACTTGCTCCCCATTCCCTACCAGTCAAACATCTCATCACATTTATTACTTTTTTACATTTCTCCTCAACTTTCCTGATATGGTCTACCCATGTTAATCGTGAATCAAATATAACTCCCAGAAATTTAAATGATGCAACCCTTTCTAATTCAACCCCATACATCCTTAACTTCTTCCCTATCTCAACCCTTTTCCTGGTAAAAAAAATACAGATTGAGTTTTGTCTACTGAAAATCTACATCCCCAATCATAACCCCACTCCACCACTTCATCAATTGCTTCTTGTAGTTTCCTGATTTTATGGTCCATGTTCCTGCCTCTTTTCCACAAGGCCCCATCATCCGCAAACACTGGTACCTTTGTGAAGACATCATTGATCATAATGATGAAAAGTAACGGGCTAATCACACTACCTTGAGGTGTGCCATTTTCCACTATGTACTGTTTTGATCATTCTGATCCAATCCGAACTTGAATTTTTCTACCAAACAAAAAATCTTTAATCCAATTAAAAACTCTCCCACCAACCCCCATCTTGTGCAGTTTAATTAATAATCCTTCCTTGAACATCATATCATAGGCTTTTTCAATGTCAAAGAACACTGCCACTACTGACTCTCTATTTGCCTGGGCCTTCCTTATTTCAGTCTCTAACATAATCACTGAGTCCATGGAATTCATCTCGCTTTGCCTAACTTAAGAATGTATTACTGGACTGTTAATGTGCGATACATGTCCTTTTGGTTATACTGGGTTGATAAGAACGATCGGCCAATTTGGGCAGACCTGGAATTGAAAGCTGTGAAACAGTTTTATTTAACCTCATTACTGGGAGTAGCTTTAACGATACAATTCGCTAAAGTTGCTATACCCTGTGATTAAGCATTCTTTACAAATTTGGCTCCAGTTCCGCAGTTTTTTTAATCTTAAAAACATTTAAACTTTGTAGTTTAATTTATCGAAATTACTTTTTTAAGCCTTCTTTGAGTGATCCAATTTTTTTACTTTGGAAAAGTAAAGGTATTAATTCTTTTTTGGATTTATTTAAAGAAGGTAGATTGATGTCTTTTGAACAATTAGTTGATAAATATTCTCTTTCATACTCACACTTTTTACAATACCTTCAAGTTACACATTTCTTACAAAAATATTTAAGTAATTTTCCTTTGGAGGCTGACCTGTTAGATACTATTATGAGTATGGACCCTTCCACAAAGGGTTCTATTGGAAGACTTTATAATTTATTATCACAATGGGATAAGCCTCCTTTATTTAAGATTAAACAAGATTGGGAAAAGGAACTCAATTTGACTTTTATGATGGAGGATTGGACGCGGATTCTGAAGCTGGTTGACTCTTCTTCGATCTGTAGTAGTCATTCACTGATTCAATGAAAAATTGTATTTCATTAGCACTTGACGAAGGAGAGACTGTCTAAAATATTTCCTAATGTTGATAGTTATTGTGATAGATGTAAAACTGAGACAGCTACACTGACACACATGTTTTGGTCTTGTTCTATACTGGAACAGTTCTGGAAGTCAGTTTTTTCGACAATTTCTAAAGCACTTAAAATTAATTTACAACCTAACAAATTAACTGTGCTTTTTGGAATAATTCCTCAAAATATCCATGGTATCTCTGTGTCTGACCAACATGTTATTGCATTTGTTACATTGATAGCTAGGAGGGCCATTTTGTTGAAGTGGAAGGATACATCAGCTCCCACTTTGTCACAATGGTTCTCTCAAGTAATGCTATGTCTTAGTTTGGAGAAAATTAGAAGTCGAACCTTTGAACCTTTATTTGATTTTGAGTAAAGATGGGGTTCATTTGCTCGTTATTATCATTTGAGTTAATTGATAGATTTCCTCCATGATCTAATAGTAAATTTTTGGTACATTTTTTTCTTGTTGGCGGTTTGATGTTTATCGTTAGAAGCTTTTTGTATGATGCATGGCTCCGGGGTTGTACACCTAATGGGTTTCCCCCCACTTTTTCTGCTTAGTAGAGTTTTTTTTTATTATCACCAAAATTTTTCAATCTTTAACTTAAAGTTTTTTTCTCCTTGAAACATTGTAAGTGTTGCTTACTTTGATGTACTCATGTTATTTTTGAATAATATAATAATAATAAAAATATTTGAAAAGAAAGAAATCATCTCTAGATTACTTATACCTAATACATGCTCAAACAACGAGTGCTGGAGAGAGAACTTCCAGGTTTTTTTTTATCGATCCCGATCCGCGGTAACCTATGCAAATCCACCTGCATACTTTAAATAATCTCTAGATTACTTATAATACCTAATACAATGTAAATGCTATGTAAATAATTGTTATACTGTTTTGTTTAGGGAATAATGACAAGGAAAAAAAGTCTGTACATGCTCAAGCAACGAGTCTGGTGTTGAGGTTCAGAAGAGAAGAGAGGTGAAGAGGACTGCAGTGGTGATAGGAGATTCCATAGCCAGAGGAGCATAGATAAGATTCTGCAATAGAGATACCCGGATGATATGTTGCCACTGAGGTGCCGGAGTGAGGAGAGTTGTGGAGGTCCTGAAGGGAGATTTTAGGTAGCTAGGTAGTGTCATAGAGTCCTGGAGAAGTACAGCAGAAAACAGGCACTTCGGCCCATCTAATCAATGAGAAACCATTTAAACTGCCTACTCCCATCAACTTGCAAGCCGGACCATTGCCTTCCATATCCCTAATATCCGTGTATCTACCTCTTAAATGTTGAAATCGAGCTCGCATCCACCACTCGTGCTGGCAGCTCATTCCACACTCTCCTGATCCTCTGAGTAAAGAAGTTTCCCTTCATGTTCCCCTTACACTTCTCATATTTCAACCTCTTCCATGATCTCTGGTTCAGATTGCCGTAAACTGGGATCTCTTCTTGGGAAAGGGATGGGTAACACCTGATCTCGAGGGCGACCAATATCCTTGTGGGCAGCTTTGCTTGAGCATTTCGGGAAGGTTCAAACTAATGTGGCAGGAACCAGGGTGATAGCACTGAGGATGATGCAGTTGGTTTACAAACAGAGGCATTGTGCAGTGAGATTGCTAACAAAGAGAGGCGGTTGATAGGGCCAAATAGAATTCAACAGGATGAGTTGCAATGTAAAAGGTGGACAAAATCAAAAAGGTGAATACAGGACTGAAGGTGTTATATTTGAATGCACACAGTATACGGAATAAGGTAGTTGAATTCGTAGCACAGTTACAGATTGGCATATATGACATTTTGGGCATCACTGAGTCATGGCTGAAAGATTATTACAGCTGGGAACTTAACGACCAAGAATACACATTGTGTAGAAAGGTCAGGCAGGTAGACAGAGGGGTGGTGTGGTTCTGTGGTTAAAAATAAAATAAAATCATTAGAAAGGGGTGACATAGGGTCCGAAGGTGTTGAATCGTTGTGGGTAGAGCTAAGGAACTGCAAGCATAAAAAGACCCTGATACAGTGCCTTTATAAAGTATTCACCTCCCCCTGGCCCCTGAAAGTTTTCATGTTTTATTGTTTTGCAACACTGAATCACAGAGGATTTAATTTGGCTTTTTTAACACTGATCAACAGAAAAGACTCTTTCGTGTCAAAGTGAAAACAAATTTCTACAAATTGGTCTAAATTTATAACAATTATTAAACTCAGAATAATTGATTGCATTATTACTCATCCCCTTCAAGTCAGTATTTAGTAGATGCACTTTTGGCAGCAATTACAGCCTTGAGTCTGTGTGGATAGGTCTCTGTCAGCTTTGCATGTCTGGAACTGCAATTTTTCCCCATTCTTCTTTACAAAACTGCACAAGCTCCATCAGAATCCATGATTGTGAGTGAACAGCCCTTTTCAAGTCCAGCCACAAATTCTCAGTTGGATTGAGGTCTGGACTCTGACTTGACCACTCCAGGACACTATCTTTGTTGTTTTTAAGCCATTCCCGTGTAGCTTTGGCTTTATGCTTGGGGTCATTGTCCTGCTGGAAAACAAATCTTCTCTCAAGTCACAGTTCTCTTGCAGACTGTATCAGGTTTTCCTCCAGGACTTCCCTGTATTTTGCTGCATTCATTTTACCGTCTACCTTCACAAGCCTTCCAGGGCCTGCTGCAGTGAAGCAGCCCCACAGCATGATGCAGCCACCACCATGCTTCAGGGTAGGGATGGTGTTTTTTTGATGATGTATGGTGTTTGGCTTATGCCAAACATAGCATTTAGTCTGATGGCCGAAACGCTCAATTTTGGTTTCATCAGACCATAGAACCTTCTTCCATATGAATTCAGAGTCTCCCGCATGCCTTCTGGCAAACTCTAGCTGAGATTTCACGTCAGTTTTTCTCAGCAGTGGTTGTCTCTTTGCCACTCTCCCATAAAGCTGTGACTGGTGAAACACTCGGGCTACAGATGTTGTATGTGCAGTCTCTCCTATCTCAGCCACTGAAGCCAGAGCTGTTATAGGTCTCCTGGTGGCCTCCCTGACTGGTCCCCTTCTTGCATGGTCACTCAGTGTTTGAGGACAGCCTGCTCTAAGCAGATTTACAGCTGTGCCATATTCTTTCCATTTCTTGATGATTGACTTAATTGTACTCCAAGGGATATTCAGTGACTTGGATATTTCCTTGTATCCATTTATTGTGCTTTTCAATAACATTTTCATGGAGTTGTTTGGAGTGTGCTGTTGTCTTCATGGTGTAGCTTTTGTCAGGATACTGACTCACCAGCAGTTGGACCTTCCAGATACAGGTGTATTTTTACTACAATCAATTCAAATGCCTTGACTGTACACAGGTCTCCAAAATCAGAGCTCCATTTAACTAATTATGTGACTTCTAAAGCCAATTGGTTGCACCAGTGATGATTTGGTGTGTCATATTAAAGGGAGTGAATACTTAGGCAATTATTTCATGCTTTATACTTGTATTTAAGGGTCAGGTCACTGGTCGGAGTGCTACTGGTACCATGTAACCCAGTACTACCTGTCACGTGGTCAGGTGTCGGTGACTAAACCGGCTCCCCCACCAGGCTTGCCTGGTGAGGAGGGTGGCTAGACACCCTGCAGGACGAGAAACAAGACCTGTCAAAGGGTGGATGAACCCTCTCATAGGGTCGACGGCCATCTAGCAAACACGTGCTGTGAAGCGCAGTAAGGGCATCCCTTGCAGCAAAGCTTGGTCTGGCCTTTCACTGCAACAGAACTGCCCCCAGCCGTCTTGGACCCCACCATGCCGCTGGGTCCGGGAGGGGATGTCGAGAGGGTGGGTCTGGACCTGTGCAACCCCCTACTCACCTAAAATCCACTCGCACACGCTGTTCCTTTCTGAGGAGTGGGGTAATTACCCCACTAACTGACTGAAAGAAACCATCATCATCCTATGGGGGGGAGGAGAGAGAGAGAAAGAGAGAGAGAGAGAGAGAGTGAGAGAGTGAGAGTGTGAGAGAGAGAGAGTGAGTGAGAGAGTGAGTGTGAGTGTGAGAGAGAGAAAGTGAGTGAGAGTGAGAGAGAGAGAGTGAGTGAGTGAGACAGTGAGAGTGTGAGAGAAAGTGAGAGAGTGAGAGAAAGTGAGAGTCAGTGAGTGAGAGAGAGAGTGAGAGAGTGAGAGAGAGAGAGTGAGCGAGTGAGAGAGAGTGAGTGAGTGAGAGAGTGAGAGAGTGTGAGAGAGAGAGTGTGAGAGAGTGAGTGAGAGAGAGAGAGAGTGAGTGAGAGAGAGAGAGAGAAAGAGAGAGAGAGCAGAGAGAGAGATTTAGAGAGATCTGTTTTCACTGACACAAAAGTCTTTTTCTGTTGACCAGTGTCAGAAAAGCCAAATTAAATCCACTGTGATTCAATGTTGTAAAATAATAAAACATGAAAATTTCCAGGGACCGGAGGATGAACACTTTTTATAGGCAGTGTATACATCCCAAAGAATAAAGAGTATTCTAAAGACAGGATGATGCAACCGTGGCTGACATGAGAAGTAAAGCAAACATAAGAGCCAAAGAGAGGGCTCATAATAGAGCAAACATTAGCGGGAAGTTAGAGGATTGGGAAACTTTTAAAAACCAACAGAAGGCAATGAAAAAAATCATAAATCATAAAGAATGAAATGATGGAATACGGTGAAATAGCCAGTAATATTAAAGAGGATACAAGAAGTTTTTCAGATGCGTAAAATATAAAAGAGAGGTGAGAGTAGATATCAGACTGCTGGACAATGATGCTGGCGAAATAGTAATTGGGGACAAGGAAATGGTGGACGAACTGAATAAGTATTTTTCAGAAGGACTTCGACAGTTTAGGAGAATGTGCAAAGAAGTGGCAGATGGAATACTGTTTCAGGAAGTGCATGGTCATGCATTTTGTTAGAAGAAATAGAAGCACAGACTATTTTCTACATGGAGAGAAAATTCAAAACTCTGAGGTACAACGTTACTTGGGAGTCCTCATGCAGGATTCTCTAAAGATTAATTTACAGGCTCAGTCGGTGATGAGGAAGGCAAATTGGTGCTAGCGTTTATTTTGAGGGGACTAGAATATAAAGCAAGGTCGTAATGTTGAGGCTTTATAAAGCACTGGTGAGGCCTCACTTGGAGTACTTTGAAGAGTTTTGGGCCCTTTATCTAAGAAAGGACGTGATGACATCGGAGAGGATTCAAAGGAGGTTCACGAAAATGATTCCAGGATTGAAAGGCTTATCATATAAGGAGTGTTTGATGGCTCTGGACCTCTACTCACCGGAATTCAGAAGAATGAAGGGTGACCTCATTGAAATCTATTGAATGTTGAATGGCTTCAATAACGTGGATGTGGAGAAGATGTTTCCGATGGTGGGAGAGATCAAGACCAGAGGACACAGCTTCAGAATAGAGGGGAGGAATTTCTTTAGCCAGAGAGTGGTGAATCTGTGGAATTCGTTGCCATGGACGTGTGTGGGGGCTAAGCCAGAGGCACAGGTTGATAGATTCTTGATTAGTCAGGTCATGAAGGGTTACAGTGAGAAGGTAGGAGATTGGGGCTGAGAGGGAAAGTGGATCTGCCATGATGAAATGGTGTAGCAGACTTGATGGGCTAATTGGCCTAATTCTGCTCCCATATCTTATAGACCAGAAAACAATGAAGTTCTGGAAGTTCCTGCTGTAAAGGGAGAGGCTGCAAGCCATCAGTATACTCTATGAAAAATGTATTTGGATGTGAACTCAAAATGCTGAACTCTGTGGGGCTGAAGATCAAGAACTGAGAAAGGAATTTACTCCAAACAGTTCCTTTTTCAGTTGTTTTGAAACTCATAGTCCAACTACCCTGCCTCTGTGTTATAAACTTCAATGATTCTATGAACTACGGATGATCCCCAGACCACAACAGCATGAAGCAAATTTGCATTTTAGGCCCTTCACAAGTTTTGAATGACTGACTTATGGACACATTTACATACAAATGAGCTTTCATAGATATTACTAAATTCAACTGAGACCCAGTCTTGGGGAAAAAATGCTGTTGATATGGAACCTCTCCACGGTAATCATACACCATTGCCTTTTGAGAACACAAGCTGAAGCCCGTGAAAACTAATCACTGAGCATGGGACATCCCGATTCTGTACTATTCATTATAACTAAGCAGCACAAGACAATTTATGCTCATGTTATTGACCCTCATTAACACTGCTCTTTGCAACACAGTGAAGATATGGTTACTGCATTGAGAGAGTTTGTGTATTTTTCAACTTATGTATATCTGTGATAATTGAACCCACTTGTAACCGAGTGACAGCCTGTATCCTTATAAGGGGAGAAGATGGCGAAGCGATGCACCGCGCGCTGCCGCTCCATATGATATCATATTTGTGAAGTAGGATGCCATGCACAATCCTGATTTGATGGAGACAGATGTGAAGAAGCACGGAGGAACATCTGGAGAAACTTCTGAAATGCCTGCTTCGCTGCTGCTGCTACTGTGCAATCGTGAATCTCCGGGGGGCGGGGGGGAAGGCCCGAAATCCTCAGCTTTGCCTATTTTTGCCTATTGCCTGTTGCTGGGGCTGGGGTCAAAGCGCTCGGCAGAGATGGTACTCGGTGCTTGGTGTCGGAGGGCTGGTCGGAGGCTCAAAGTTTTCGGATGGACTCAGAGTCGGACTGTGGTTGGGATGCTTCCAGGATGTTGCATCGGCAAGTTTGGGGCGCTGGAAGCTCATGGAAGGGAGCTTCTTCAACTGTCTGCATGAGATGATGGGACTTTCAAGAGACTTTAGACTTTTTTTTTACGTGCCCATGGTCTGTTCTTCATCAAGTTACGATATTGCTTTGCACTGTTGTAACTATATGTTATAATTATGTGGTTTTTGTCAGTGTTTTTAGTCTTGGTTTGTCTTGTGTTTCTGTGATATCATTCTGGAGGAACAAATTGCATCATTTCTTAATGCATGCATTACTAAATGACAATAAAGGAGGACTGTGTTCCTCATAATCTAATCTAATCTAAATTTATATTCAATATTAGACCTAATTGTCCTTCAAGTAGAATATCAAGCTAAACTTGTGACCATTCCATTACCACTAACCCGACAGAACTGTACAAAAGCATAATTCCCAGACATTCATACTGTACCTTTATTGTAATCAAAATACCAGTGTGTGTACAGTGAAAACGGCTTAGTTATTTATACCCTGTGGAAAAGGCTCCATACCTTCTGATAAGGCACATATTTGGAAGTCTTGCAACATAATAATTCCCAGTTTTGTTTTAAATTACATAACTGAACCTACCATGAATGTAGACGCTTGTAAGGTTCTCAGAAGCCCTTATCCACTTTAAGTTCTTCACACGGTTATTTGCCAGGCTTTTCCATTCTATCACAAAAGACGTTGGCTGGCAATTAAGAGGAAGCACTCTCCAAGAAACAGCTACACAACTGTTGTTTATTACGGAGGCATGAAGTGAATGAAGAACAGTCTCTGCTGTGATTCAAAGTAAGTGTTTTAAATAAAATATGAGAATATCAATGAATACAAAGCTTTCATAACCCATTTGAGCATTCCAATTAACAAATCTATTCATAACTTCCTTGTAATCTAATTTTGCACAGAATTCCTGTTATGTTCGGCAAACAAAACCAAGAAGCACAGAGTGAACTGCAGTATATTGAACCAACCTTTGCTGTTGTCCTTTGACAAGATTAATTTAAAATTCCTTCTGGAAGAACCAATAGAATTGATAGCAATCACAGAGACACTTTTAATTTCATTTGTCAGAGGAAAGCTGTAACTTGTAACATCTCCAACACGTTTCAACCATGTAATATTTTCTTTTGATTGATATTTCAATGTATAATCCTTCACAGTGCACATGGCTTCACTTTTCGTCAGAGGCTGTATTGAAGAGAAAAAAAAATCTCATTTTGTTACTATAATGACTTCAGGTTCATATTCTATTGATTTTCTTTGTAAATACAATTGCAATACCAAATAAGTTGGGCAGAATATCACTTAAATCTAACAAGATGGTTCATTCATGGAAATTAATCAAACCTACATTTTACAAAGCATCATCATTTACCCAACGGTGATAAATTAGGACATAGGGTACAGCATGTGAACAAGCACTTCAGCCAACGATGTGCTCTCTTGACCAAAGAGATGGCATTGAGAGACCAGGTGAGATCGTCCACCATGTACACTCCCAGAAACTTCGTGCTCCTAACTGTCCACATGGATGAGCCATTTATGTGCAGTAAGAACAGGTCAGCCTGCACCTTCCTGAAGTCCACAATCACCTCTTTAGTCTTGTCCACACTGTGCTCGAATGACTCTACATCCTCCCTGTACACTGTCTTGTTGTCATTGTTAATGAGGCCAACCATTGTTGTGCCTTCAGCAAACCTGCTTACTCAGTTTGAACTGGATCCATCAGTGCAGCCATGCATCAGTAGCAGGCTGAGCCTACAGCCACGAGGGGTGCCAGTGCTCAGCATGATGGAGCCACAGACATTGCTGTCAACGCGGGCTGGCTGTGGTGTTTCTGTCAAGTAGTCCAAGATCCAGTTACAGAGAAAGGTAATGAGACCCGATCGGTACAGTTTATCCACCAGCCTCTGAAGAATGATCGTATCAAACACTGAGCTGAAATCGATAAACAGCACTCTGGTGTATGCGGCACCGTTTTCCAGGTGGGACAGGCTGGAGTGGAAAGCAGAGGCTGTGGCATTATCAGTGGGCTAATTTGAGTGATAAATGATTTTGAAACTAGAAAGGACTGGAATTATTCTCCACAACTTCCACTGTCTTCAATGGGATTCTACCACCAAGTACATCTTTTCCTCTTCCCCACCCCAAAATCACTCTGCATTTCTGCAGGGTGATTGCCTTGTCCATACATCCCTCTCCACTCATCTCCCTGCAAGCAGAAGTTGTTCCACATCTGCCCATTCTCATCCTCCCTCACATCCATTTAGGGGTCCAAGCAGTCCTTCCAGGTGAAGGAACACTGCAAATTGAGTCTGTGACGGTCATCTACTGTTTCCAGTATTTCCAACGTAGCCTTCTCTGCAATGGTGAGACCTGGCGTACATTGGGGAACCACTATGTCCAACACCTTCACTCCATCTGCAACAGGCTGGATTTCCCAGTAGCCAAGCATTTTAATTCCCCTCCTCATTCCCATTCTGACATGTCAGTCCATGGCCTCGACTACTGCCAGGATTAGCCCACGCTTAGGTTGGAGGAACAAATTCCATCCAGGCAGCCTCCAACCTGATGGCATGAATATTGATTCCTCTAACTTCCAATAATTTCTTCCCTCCCTTTTCTCTTTTTCCATTCCCCATTCTGGATCCCCTCTTACACTTTCTCTACTCCTCATCTGCCCTTCACGTGCCTCTGGTGCCCCTCCTCCTTTCCTTTCTCCCATGAGGCACTGTCCTCTCCCATCAGATTTCTCCTTTAGTCTTTTCCATCTATCATCTCCCAGCTGCTCACTTCATGCCTCAGCCACCTACCTTCCCCCTCACAGGCTCCACCTACCACCTATCAGATTGCACTCGTTCCACTCTCCCATCTTCTTATATTGGCTTCTTCCCCCTTCCTTTCCAGTCCCAGTGAAGAGTCTTGCCTGAAATGTCAACTGTGTACTCCTCTTCATCGATGCTGCCTGACCTGCTGAGCTCCTCCAGCATTTTATGTTACTTTATCTCTCTGCTCTCTTCCCATTACTAGGAAGGGGAAGAAGGTACAGGAGCCTGAAGACTCTGACTCACAAACAAATTCTCCCCCTCTGCCATCAGATTTCTGAACGTGGCCACGAAACCTATGAGCACTACTTCAATATTCCTCCTTTTGTGCTATATATTTATTTTTGTAACCTATAGTATTGGTATATCTTTGTACAACAAGTTTTATGACATATAAATCCAGTGGTAATAAATGCAATTCCCATTCTATGCCTCTCAATTTTATAAACTGGTATCAGTCTTCCCTCAGCCTTTACCACTCCAGAGAAAACATCCCAAGCATGCCCATCCTTTGCTTATAACGCATGCCCACTAACCAGGGCAGAACTCTGCTAAACTTCTACTATATCCTCTCCTCAGGCTCCACATCCGTGCAGTAATACAGTGAATGCAACATTCCAGGTGCAGCCTAACCAGAATTTTATAAAGCTGCAACATAACATCCTGATTCTTGAACTCATTGCCTCAGCCAATGAAAAGGCAAACATGGTATGTGCTTTCTTTACCACAACATTGACTTGTGCAGCCATTTTCAGGGAGCTATGGGTAGAGACTTCCAAAATCTCTCTGTAACCCTCTGATGCTATTAAGGTTGCTGCCATTAACCACATCTTTCCCCATATAGTCGATCTGCCAAAGTACAACATCTCACACTTGCCGTGATTCATCTCTGTACGCCATTTCACCTGGCCAGACGCATTTCTCAACACTAGATCCAGTACAGCTCCTGCTCTAGTTCTATAATCCACATACTGTACTGTTTGAGGAAGCTCTCCTGGTTACCCTCAATAAATTCTACTGCATCTAACCCTTTCGCACTAAAGAGATCGAACCCTGTTTTGGGGAAGCTGAAGTCACCCAATATGAAAAACCTGTTGTTTTTGTACTTTTCCCTAATCTGCCTGCATATCTGATCCGCCATCTATTGGCAGCTATTGGGGAGCGGAGAGTGGATCTATAGTATAATCCTGTCAAAGGAATTGCACTTTCTTGCAATGAAGGAAGTCATTTGGTCACCATCAAAAATTTGTTTCCTTAACAAATTATCCCCCATGCCAAATGTCTGAATCTGGATCACAGCCTTCATCATATCTGACCCTGCGCAGAAATACGAGTCTCCATTCTTATCACCATCAAGTCGATAATGTATATAAATTGAAAAATACACAATCTCTCAATGTAATAACCAAACATTCCCAGTGTTGTAAAGGGTGGTGTTAATGAACATCAATTAATATTAGTATTTGCTGTCTTCCACTGCCTTGTTATAATGGTACAGAATCAGGATGCCCACGCTCATTGGCTGGTTTTCATCGGTTTGTAGATTGTTTAATAATTGTTTATTAAATTATTGCGTAAGTATCAATAGAAGCAATTGTCAACTTATTGTAAACCACTTCTGCCTTGGGCTGCCTGGTATCAAAACACTCACTGCCTCATTTAATCCATCTTTTATCTGGCCCTCTCTTTTCTATTTCCTCATAAATTTGAGAATATTCAAAAGCTGCTCACATGCTACCTTACGAAAAGTTCCTTCCACATACCACTGGTTTATACTGGTACCTAATTAAACCAGCCTCTAATTTTAAAATTTTTATCCTTGTTTTTAAAATCATGTTGTCACTTTCCCTAAACTTTGTAACTGTCATTCCTCCAATTCCTGGCCATCCCGGAATATATTCACTCCACCATTAGCAGCCTTATGTTTACGAAGCAAGGTACCGACTTCTCCAGCCCTCTTTTTCTTTAAACAGCTCAAGACTAATTTCTTTGACCAACATTTTGATCAACTGCACTAATGTTCCTTACATGGTTCACTATCAGATTATATTTGGTAATAATCCTGTGAAATACGTAGAATTTCTTTGCTATGGTAAATGCACTACATAAACAGAAATATGTAGATGGTTTTACTTGTAATTTTTATCTTTCTATTTGAGCTCTTCCTGTATCATTAATCTATATTTCTTAATTTTAATTCACATTCGTATTGCTCAAGCATGCATCAGTTCATAAAAGTGTGTGTGTGTGTGTGTTCATTCATTTTAGTTAAAATCAATTTGAACTGCAGCAATTCATTTCAAAATGTCAAACTCCAACAACTCACGCGGTCAGTATTATTTTTATTAGCACAGAATGGTCTTCTTTGTCAGTCTTTGACTATTTATGTAGTTTTTCAAATAATTCTACTGTACAGTATTTCTTTTTCCTGTAAATGCCTGCAAGAAAATGAATCTCATGGTTGTACATGGTAACATAAGCGTACTTTGATAATAAACTTACTTTGAACTATGTGAAGCTATTTAAATTGAAATGGTGTGATCAATTTAAAGATGTATTACTAGCAAAAACAAATTACCTAATGCCTGTTAGATAGGTAAATAATCATTCCTACAGTCCTGATCAAAAAGCTACCGAACCTGGGTCTCTGTACCTCCCTCTGCAATAGGACCCTCAGCTTCTTAACTGGAAGACCACAATCTGTGTTTTGATTGGTAATAACATCTCTTCCTCACTGATGATCAATACGGACGCACCTCAGGGGTGTCAGCTTAGTCTATTGTTCTACTATCTCTGTTCCCATGACTGTGTGGCTAGGCATAGCTCATATGCCATCTATAAATTTGCTGATGATACAACCATTGTTGGCAGAACCTCAGATGGAGATGAGAGGGGGTGCAGGAGCGAGATATACCAGCTAGGTGTGGTGGCGTAGTAACAACCTTGCACTCAATGTCAGTAAGACCAGAGAGCTGATGGTGGATCTCAGAAAGGGTAAGAGGGAATATGAACCAATTGTCATAGAGGGATCGGAAGTAAAGAAAGTGGGCCATTTCAAGTTCCTAGGTGTCAAGATCTCTGAGGATATGACCTGGCCCCAACACATTGATGCAGCTATAAAGAAGACAAGACAGCATCTGTAATTCATAAGGAGTTTGAGCAGATTTGGTTTGTCACCTACAACTACAACTGTCGAAAACTTCTACAGAAGTACCGTGAAAAGCATTCTGACAGGCTGCATCACCATCTCACCGTCTGGAATGGGGGCGGGGGCACTGCACAGGGGCATAAGTACAGAATTAGTCAGCTCCATCAGAGGTACTAGTCTCCATAGCTTCCAAGATATCTTCAATGAGCCGTGCCTCAGAAAGTCGACATCTACTACAGTATTAAGGACCCGCATCACCCAGGACATGCCCTCTTCTCATTGATACCATCAGGAGGGAGGTACAGAAGCATGAAGGCACACACTCAGCAATTCAGGAACAGCTTCTTCCCCTCCGTCATCCAATTTCTGAATGGACATTGAACCCATGAACACTACCTCACTTTTTTTTGTTTTTGCACTATTTTTAATTTAACTATTCAATATACATATATATTCTTAATGTAATTTGTTTATTTATTATTTATTTTTCTATATTATCATGCACTGCATTGTACTTCTGCCACTGAGTTAACAAATTTCACGACATATGCCGGTGATATTAAACCTAATTCTGACTCTAAACCACCTCTTCTCATCTGCATCTGTTCATGTCATGTTAATTTGAACAGATTGAACTGTGAATTTTACTCCTTGAAACCATGCAGAGTACTATCCAAAAGCCAACATGAACTAACCTGAGAAACAATGGATCAAAATAATGCATCCCTTCCCTAGTGCCTTCCACCATTCAGCCCATCGAAACTATGCCACTTTCAGGGCATTCCCATCTGTGCCATCTCCCAATGAAATTCCCTATAATTTATTTTCTCTCACACTCCCATCAGCATCCCACTAATTCTCCTGCCACCTACACTGTGGGTAATTACCAGGGCCAATTACCCTATCTGTGTATCTTTTGTCACGTGCAAGGAAATTGGAGGCCTGTGGGAAATCCAGAATTACAGCAAAGCACAGCATTGAACACAGGTCTCAAGTGTGTGAAGCAGCTGCTCCACTAACTGTGCCTGCTGCATAGTGCCCCACTGTCCTAAAAGACTCCATGTCATCTATCGTAGCTCCATTTTTGCCAGGATCACTGAGTCCACTTTCTCAACCAAAGACCACTTGATCAGCAACTCATTTTAAAAACTTCTCACAATAAATGCCAAGTTCTTTCTAACTAAGCAAAGATTGTACATTTACATTTTCTATTTTTCTCATTCTAATCACAAGTGAGATTTCTGGATTTCACAGGTAGGCAACAGGCACTTCCTGAAAATTCTGAACTATTGGAAGAAGTTGGCTTTAAATACTAGTTATTTCCCAAAGTGAGTTTTCCCAAAAGTCTTCAAAAATTACAACAGTTGGGAAACTCCAAATGCTCAGCTATTCAAGTGTGAGCAAGTAAGATACAGACATCTGACCATTTTCTGTCGTGTATAAGCAAAGAAAAATACAAACTCATGTGCCTGGGAATTCCTCCTCCAGCTGGTGACAGAAAGTCCACTGTGAAATCGTATCAGTACATTGGAAGCACAGGAGACTGCAGGTGCTGAAATCTGGAGCAGCACACAAAGAACCTGGATGCACCCATACCCTGCCAATTCTGGCTCCATCCCTTCCTTCCACCTTTTTATACTTTTCCTCTCTTGCTTACAATCCAGATGAAGGGTCTCAACCACTTTCTTCGCAAACCTTCAGAGTTCCTCCAATGCTTAGTGTGTTGTTTTACATCAGTATAGCATCATAAAATTCATTACATGGAATGTTATGTTGAAGTTGTTTAAGACATTGATGAGGCCTAATTTGGAGTATTGTGTTCCATTTTGGTCACCTACATACAGGATATATGCAAATAAAGTTGAAAGAGAACAGAGAAAGTTTACAAGATGTTGCCGGGTCTTGAGGACCTAAGCTGTAAGGAAAGATTAAATAGATTAGCACTTTATTCACTGGAACTTAGAAGACTGAGAGGAGATTTGATAGAGGTGTACAAAATTCTGAGGGATATAGATAGGGCAAATGCAAGCAGGATATTTCCACTGAGGTTGGATGGGACTACAACTATTTGGATGGGTTAAGGGTGAAAGGTGAAAAGTTTAAGGGGAACTTGAGGGGAAACTTCTTCACTCCAACGGTCATGAGAATGTGGAATAAGCTGCTAGCACAAACGGTGCATGCAAGCATAATTTCAATGTTTAAGAGAAGTTTGGACAGGTACATCAATGGGAAGGATATGGAGGACTATGGTCCTGGTGCAGGTTGATTGGAGTAGGCAGTTTAGATGGATTGCATAGACTAGATGGGCTGAAGGGCCTGCTTCTGTGCTGTACTTTTCTTTTACTCTACGATATCGAAATCTTGGTACAGAAATCTTATTTTAATATTAAATTCAGGATAAACGTATGCATAGTGTTGGTTTTTATGCATGTTTACAACATATGTTTCCACTTTTTTGCCTGTTCTTTTTCTATCTTGTTAAGCCAAAAGTGCATATTTAAACAAGATCCAGAGCACACGAAGAAAAGAATTTGAGAAGTGGCAGATGCCTCATAACATGACCTAGGCCAGATTATCCACTTCTTTATCTAAATTGCCTGAAGCACACTAAAGGACTTCTTAAAAACTGGATTGAGAGAAGCAGTTTAGTGAGATGGGATACAGTGAATTAGCTAACCAAGGCACTATCTGCTGCTACACACTGCACCATCAGCAAGTATTTAGCTCATTAAAAAACTATTTTGAAAATAAATTTCTTTACCTTCCACATCAGTGTGATATTTGACTGCTTGGTCAAGGGATCACTATCAATAAATCGCCAAAAGTCAGGCCCTGTGGTTGGTTCTGCAGAAGAAAATGTCAAAAAAGTATTCACATTTTTAATATAGAATACAAGTAATCCTAAAAATATGATATTATCCAACTGCTTGAACTATAGACATTTAATAAAGAAAAGCAGCAAATCTAACAAGCACAGGAAACATTAATTAGTCAGCACTATCAGCCCAAAAGAGAGAGAGATTAATACCTCAGGTGCATTGCTGCAGTAACACAGAACAATTTTGTAATTATGCCAAATGCCAAACATATAGCTATATGTACACTAGTAATCACAGACAGTAGGCTGTTTTACTACTCATTCCACAAGACTGCTATAGCACAATATGAATCATAGACAATTTGACAAAAATTCTCTTTGGGTTTAAGGGCTTTACGCCAGTGCCTCAACCTGGAAAAATCACAGCACTCGTTACTATTATTACATTAAATTCATTACATATTGGGTGCACACTCAGAATTCCAGCTAGAGCACTAAATGTTTTAGCAATAACTTGCTACTAAAATTAAGTAGGAAAAAATTCCTCAGTTCATTTGAGATTAGGTGCTAACAACAGTTGCTCTAGTCTGCTATAAATGCAGAAAACTTCGATGTTGGCAATGGGTGTACATGAGGGAAAACTCCCAAATCCCTGCCCAAGAGTCTTCCAAATTAACAATCAAGAATATTTTAATCTAGTTACAAACTTCTGCAAAAGTCATTACTTTGTAAAGTGTCACTTTGATAAACAATTTGAAAAAATTTGAAGTAATTTATCATTACTTTTGTTTTGCACATTGAATAATTTCTAATAGAATGACTTTTACAGTTGTCATCCCCCCCAAATAACTGTAGTTACGCAAAACAAATTTGTACTGAATGCTCAAAAATAAAACATGTATTTTATACAGTTCATGTTTCATAACCATGTTCTAACCTTTCTCAGGTGTGAATATCAGCATGTTACCCTTCAAAGGAAATTGCCCGCTGTTCTTTATTAGAACTTTTTGGCACTAATTGGGAAATTGGGAAAAGCTCCACCTATTGAAGTGTTTGGGATTGTGACCAGCAATGAAACCAAGTAAAACCATAATCTTCTGCCACTGTTCGGTACAGTTAAGAGACCTGTAGTTGTGCCCAAAGATGAGGCACAAGTGTGAACCAGAGATGGGACAGCATAAATGTAGGAGGAAGCAAAAATGGAAGTAAGAAAATGCATAAGTAATCTGAAGAACATCGTTTGTAAAAACATCTTGTTGAAGTTAAATGACATTGATACACCAAATATAACCTTATGACCTTAATCTATTTTTCACAGAATTATTTGAGGAACTTTATTGGTTATTTATTAGTCTAAAGCTAGACAAAAAAATTACCCTGGATGTCTGCAAGATTTGTATTCACTAAACTGCTCCATTCACTTTGGTATCCAGGTCCTTCAAACCTCATACAGCGTACACGGACAACATATATCGCACAAGGATCAGCTACTTCAGTGATGATAAATGTCTCATTGACAGCAAATAAAGTCTGCAAAGAGAGACAGCAATAATAAGAATTGCACAAGCAATCAGAAAAGAAATGTATTTCATCATTTACTCTAGTAAACAATGGGAAGAACAGAGATGCATAAGGGTCTTAGCAGACATTGACAGGTATCAGAAGGCTCCAGATATATCCCATTGTCAGTGATGACAGGGTCCAACATGCACAGTTAATGACAAAGGTGAGGCATTCACAACCGTGTTCAGTCAAAAATGTCAGCTAATGACTCATTCGCCTTTGTCCCCTGATCTTCACCAGCATAGAAGCCAGCCTCCAACCAGTTCAATGCACTCCTCGTGATATCAAGAAACAGATATGAGCACAGGGTGCAGGCAAGGCTGTTGGACCACAAAACCTCACATCTGATTATGTAATGAAAGGAAGGTCATGACAGAAGCAGATCATAAGTTAACTTTATATTCTGAACAACAAAGACTTTGTCCTTCCATAGTCAAGAACACTTCTTCAGAAAACAGCCTACTCAGGTATCTCCTTATATTACTGATCTTTGCTGACCAAATCCTTTCCGCAGATTTTGAAATTGTCACTGCAGATTGCACCAGGTGGCCTTGATCTCATCTCAGCTATATCTACCAGCGACCACCCACACCAATGATCAACTGGCTTCAGGCTTTAAACCGAGATCCTAACTAGATCCACCCAACTCCGGATTTCCTTCTATTGCCTTCAACCCAAACACCATTTTCTTGCCCCTCCCACTCATTCTTACTTTCTCCATTCTTGGCTGGATGTGTTCTCCACTCTGCAGCCATCTCAACTTGCTCCCATCCCCATCATCTTGACACAATGCCTCATTTAAAAAGGAAGTAAGAGATTCGGAGAAGAATTAAAAATTAATGCTGAGCCCATGTCATTAGTTCCTTTGGACTTACAGAGAGGTAGAAAAGACTTTGAGGCTCAGCTGGAAGGACGGTTCACATAATCATCATATTGAAGGAGGCCAACATGAATAGCATCTCCACTATGATAAAGCAATACCTACTCCAATGGATAGATCATGTTATCTGGATGCCCAACTCACATCTCCCCAAACAGATCCTTTACTCCCAGTTAAACAAATGTCAGTGAACTCCTGGTGGACAAAGGAAATATAACATCAAAATCAGCCCAAAGAAATTCAACATTACATCGAAACACTGGGAAGACATTGCACTCATAGGTACACCTGGAGGAAATCTGTTCAAGAGGAAGTGGTGCTACATAAGACTGACCTCCACTGTGCCACTGGGAACGAGCAGCATCTGCAAAGGGAGAGACTGAACAACCAAATGACCTGACCACTAACCACTTACACTTGCCAGACCTGCACCAGAATGCATGAATTCCAGATCGGCCTGTACAGCCCCTGAAGAGAACATCATACTCAGGAGATCACACTACCTCTGCTACTGCTGCACATACAGACACGGGGCTGAATGCACTTTTGCAAAATTGGACCTCACTGTGGCCATTTGCTGCTAGGAACACTGCAATGATTTAAGCGCAGCCCTTCCTAAGAGCAACTAACTGTAAGCAATAAGCATTTAAATAAGCCCCTGCTCCTGAACTAACATGCATATAGTGCAATGCCATTTTCTGCCGTCCTTTCAAGTTCTGAACCCTCATCCATCAGGTTATTGAACCAGAGGGTATCACTTCATTCAACTTCATTTGTCCCATCACTGAACTATTCCCACAACCTATTGACTCACTTTCAAGGACTCTTCATCTCATGTTCTCATTATTAATTGCTTATATATTATTTTTTCTTATTTTCTCTTTCGTTTTTGCACATCGGCACAGCGGTAGTTTGTCCATCCTGTTGGGTGCAGGTTTTCATTGATTCTATAATGTTTCTTGGATTTACTGTGTGTGCCTCTAACAAAATAAATCTCAGGGTTGTGAACAGTGACATACATGTACTTTAATAATCAATTTACTTTTGAACTTTTTGAACTATCCTGCTGTCAAAAATGGACATAAATGAATTTCCATGCCAATATGTTTTGCACTCGAGACAGGGGTTAGTTTTAAAATAATAGTTTCATTTCTAATCATATGTGTGGGTAGCAGTAACTGTAGTGGAAGTAATTGTATGACAAAAATTCAGATAAAAATAAACCACTTAAGCTTTGCTATTTCAGTTCACATCATTATATGAGCTCTTCAATGAGATTATTTTGTTGTACTCACTCCCACTCAACCATTTACTTTCACATCACTGATGGCAAGCTATCCAATTCCCTCCAGAAATCAGCTCGCAAGGAAATTGCAACATTTTTTAAAATGTTGACAACTTGAGACTTCTCCACAACTGCAACATTTCAATGTATTTCTAGATGGTAAATTGAAATGTAAAATTTGACTGCACGCAAACCTGGTGGAACCAAAGGAAATCCTGAACTTCTACCCAGAAGGATGAAGAGACAGCAACTGGGTCGTGTGTTCTAGGCCCAGAGTGATTCGCCACGATGGAGCCCAGGTCCTAATGGAAGGTACGATCTACTGTTCAGTCAATTTAAATGCCGGCCCATAGAGACTAAGGGCTCTTCTCTCCATGACATTGAGGCTGTGAGGTTGTCCCTAGCTGCTGTGCTTTGTGTCTGCCAAACTTTGTGATGACCTGCCCGGCTAATATGAAGAACTGAATACCAAGGCTTTGGGCCTGCTCCAGGCTGCTCCAGGGATTTAGATCTAAGGACTCAATTTGGTTTGGAATGCTGCTGTTATGCATGCTCCCTATCCTTACCCCTCATGATCTTATACACTTCCATCAGGTCACCACTCAACCTCCTATATTCTAAGGAATAAAGTCTTAACCTGCCCAACATTTCCCTATAAATCAGGTCCTCAAGTCCTGGCAACATTTTCAGGAACCGTTTCTGCACATCCTAACTTAATGAAGTTCTTCCTATAACAGGACGACCAATAGTGCACACAATACTCCTAGTGCAGTCTCACCAACATTTTGTACAACTGCGACACTATACTCAATGTCTGAATGATGATAGCTTGCATGCCAGACACCTTCTTCACCACCCTGTCTCTCTGTGATCTCACTTTCAGCTAACCGTGTATTCGTACTTTTAGGATCCTCTTTTCCCCAGCACCTCTCAGGGTGCAACCAGTCTACAAGTCCTTCTTGGTTTGACTTTCCAAAGTGCAACATTTCACACTTATCCAAATTGAAAGCCATTTGGCAATCTTCAGATCTCTTGTGCCTATGGCAATCTTCATCCCATTTTCCTGGATGAATAAGACCCCTCTGTAGTTCTTGGTAACTCTCTTCAGTATCTATAATACCACCTACTTTAGTATGATCCGCAAACTTACTAATCAAGCCTTGTATGCTCACATCCAAATTATTTATATTAATTATGCACAACAAAGGTCCGAGCCACAACCTCTTTGGCACACAACTGATCACAGATCTCCAGACCAAGAAACACCTTCACAGGTCTCCAGACTAAGAAACACCTTCCATTGCCCGAGCATCATCTATCCTCAAAAAAATTCTTCCATTTCTCGAACATGATTTCCCCGCACTCAAAGCATTGATGACTATTCCAAATTAGCTTGTTGATGGACCTGTCCCTCAAAATTACCTCCAGGAGCTACCCACCACTGATGTCACTACTCACGCCCGTGGTTCCCTGACTCAGCAACCTGTCATGCAGCCTAAGTCCGGATGACATTCAGTTCCTACTCTATACTGCCATGAAATGCTATACCATAAGGAAATTTATGAATGAAATTGTTTACATTGCCTTGGAGTTGTTCTTAAGCTGGTGAGAGGACGACGCTGATGGAGTGGATGCTGTTCCTATTCTTATCCATTCTATCTGTTCCTATCAATCATTCTTAACAATACTTGTGTCTGCCCCCATCAGTTATACCACCTTCCTTTGCATTACACATATATCTCTTTATCTACTGAATAGCATTCTTCCGGATCCCGATTAACTGTAATTCTCCTTTGGTACCTTAGAACATAGAGCATAGAACTGAACTGCACTGGAACAGATCTTTGGGCTCACAATGTCTGAGTCAAACATGAAGCAAAATTCGAAAACCACTTCTGCTTGCACATGATCCATATCCCTTCATTCACTATACCAAACATCTTCAAAGTGCAGTGTCTCAAAAAGGTGGCGTCCTCTCACCATCTTCTCTTCTCATTACTACCATCATGGAGGAGGTACAGGAGCCCAAATAAGAACACTCAATGTTTTTGAAACATCATCCCCTCCAACATCAGATTTCTGAACCCTTCATGTGCCTATGAATAGCACCTGATGACTTTGCTCTTTATGAAAGCTCAAAAAAGTTCAAAGTAAATTTATTATCAAAATGCATATACAGTATATCACCATATATAACCCTGAGATTCACTTTATTGTGGGCATACTCAATAAATCCACAGAATAATAACCATAACGGGGGTGGGGGGGGGAAACGTCAACTCAGACCTTGAGAGGCCTGTGTTGGATATTTTCATGCCTTACAAGGTGCAGATTGGAAGTCTGTGTGGGGCGCCACTCCTCGCACAGACACAAGAGCAATGTGTGGTTAAGTGCCTTGCTCAAGGACACAAACATGCTGCACAGCTAAGGCTTCAACTAGCAACCTTCAGATCACTAGACAAATGCCTTAACCACTTGGCCACGTGCCCAACACCATAACAGAATCAATGAAAGACCACACTAACTTGGGCATTCAACCAGTATGCAAAAAGTAACAAACTGTGCAAATACAAAAATAAAGAAATAATTATAATAAATAAGCAATAAATATCAAGAACATGAGATGAAGAGTTCTTGAATGTTAGTCCATTGGTTGTGGGAACATTTCAACGATGGAGCAAGCGAAGTTGAGTGAAGTTACCCCTTTGTTTCGAGAACCTGGTGGTGTGAGTCCTATTGCTCCTGTACCTTCTTCGTGATGGCAGTAGCAAGAAGAGAGCATGTTCTGGTTGATGGGGGTCCCTGATGATGAATGCTGCTTTCCTGCAACAGTGTTGCATGTAGATGTGCTCATTGGTGGTGAGGGATTTACCTGTGATGGACTGGGCTGTATCCACTACTTTCTGTAGGATTTTCCTTTCAAGGGCATTGGTGTTTCCAGTCAGTCCATGTCACTGGCGTTTCCAGTGATGTGTACATACCGGCTGTGTGGCATAAAAGGCACAACAGCACCTCTTTCATCTCAGATGGTTGAAGAAATTTGGTATGGGCCCCCAAATCTTAAGAACCTTCCACAGGGGCACAATTGAGAGCATCCTGACTGGCTGCATCACTGCCTGGTATGAGAACTGTACTTCCTTCAATTGCAGGACTCTGCAGAGAGGGGTGTGGACAGCTCAGCGCATCTGTAGATGTGAACTTCCACTATTCGGGATGTTTACAAAGAGAGGTGTGTAAAAAGGGCCCGAAGGATCCCGAGTCACCCAACCATAAATTGTTCCAGGTGCTACCATCCGGGAAAGAGTACCACAACATCAAAGCCAGGACCAGCAGGCTCTGGGACAGCTTCTTCCACCAGGCCATCAGACTGATTAACTCATGCTGACACTGTATTTCTATGTTATATTGACTGTCTTGTTATACATACTATTTATTATAAATTACTATAAATTGCACATTGCACATTTAGATGGAGACGTAACGTAAAGATTTTTACTCCTCATGTATATGAAGGATATAAGTAATAAAATTAATTCAATTCAATTCAATATACTTTTCACCATACAGCTATAGAAGTTTGTCAATGTTTTAGATGTCATGCCGAATCTTCGCAAACTCCTGAGGAAGTAGAGGCTCTGCATGCTTTCTTTATAATTGCACTTATGTCCTGAGCCCAGCACGGGTCCTCCGAAATAAGAACACCAAAGAACTTAAAGTTGCTGACATTCTCCACCTCTGGTCCTCTGATGAGGACTGGCTTGTGGACTTCTTGTTTCCTTCGTCTGAACTCAATAATCAGCTCCTTGGTCTTGCTGACATTGACTAGGAGGTTGTTGTTGTAGAACCACTCAGCCAGATTTTCAATCTCCCTCGAATATACTGATTCATCACCATCTTTGATTTGGCCTATGACAGTGGTGTCATTAGCAAACGTGAATATGGCATTGGAGCTGTGCTTTGCCACACGGTCATAGGTGTAAAGTGAGTAGAGCAGGGGGATAAGCACACAGCCTGTGCTGATGGAGATCCTGGAGGAAATGTTGTTGCCAATCTGAACTGCAAGTGTGGAAATCGAGGGTCCAATTGTATAAGGAAGTACTGCGGCCAAGGTCTAGGAGTTTATTGATTAGTTATGAGGGGACGATAGAATTAAATGCTGAGCTATAGTCAAAAAAGAGCATCCTGATGTGTATATCTTTGCTATGAGATGTTCCAGGGTTGAGTGACAAGCCAATGAGATTGTAACTACTATGGACCTGTTGCTCCAGTAGGCAAATTGGAGAGAATCTAAGTCACTTCTCAGGCAGCAATTGATATGTTTCATGACCAACCTCTCAGAGCAATTCATCACTGCGGATGTAAGTGCTACTGGATGATAGTCATTGAAGCAGATCACCATGTTCTTCTTAGGCACTGGTATAATTGAAGCCTGTTTGAAGCAGGAGGGTACCTCATATTGCTGAAGCAAGACATTAAGGATCTGAATGAACAGTCCAACCCAAAATAAACATGTTATTGGGGAGCATTAATGACAGTTCCTACTGTCACACTACAGACAGGAAGCTAATTATACAGCAAATGTTTAACTTTCTGTAGCCAGCACCATAGTCATACAGATGCCACTACCACAGCCGCATCACAGTTCTTGTCCAGCATTCTGATAATGATCTATGCTTCTTCATGGTTATCCAGTAATACTTGCTGCCATTTGACTTCATAGCATGACCAGACACAACAGAATCTGTCCTTATACAAAGTACAAAAGTACAAAGTAAATTTATTATCAAAGTACATATATGTCACTATATACTATCTTGAGATTCATTTTCTTGCAGGCATTCATACAGAGCAGAGAAATACAATAGAATCAATGGAAAACTGCATACAAAGACTGACAAATAACCAATGTGCAAAAGACTAACTGTGCGAATTTTTTTTAAAAGCTCTGGCAGATAAATAATACTGAGAACAGAGTTGTAGACTCATTGAAAGTGAGTCCATAGGTTGTGGAATCCATTCAGAATTGAGGTGTGTGAAGTTACCCCCTCTGATTCAGGAGCCTGAAAGTTGACTGGTAATAACTGTTCCTAAATCGGGAGGTGTGGAACCTGAGGCTCCTAATGACAGCAGCAAAATAATATGGAAAGCGGCCAGTGAGTGAGTGGGCCAGTGAAGGAGTGGAGCTTTGAGGCTTTGACTCAAGAGGCTTCGACGAGAAGAGGCGGAGGACGAGCTTGCTCGCAGTTAGTCTTTACAATGCCTCCTGAGATGGTGATGTGCCTCTCTTGTGAGATGTGGCAGTCTTGGAGGAATGCCCCTCTACCACAGAGTCACATCTGCCAGAACAGCATACGGCTGGGCGATCTGGAAGACCGTGTAAGGAATCTGGAGCAGCACCTGGATGACCTTCGACTCGTAAGGGAGAATGAGGCAATCATAGATGAGAGCTAAGGGAGGTAGTCACACCTAGGCTGTCAGAAGCAGGTCGTTGGGTGACAGTCAGAGGGGGGAAAGTGAAAGTGAGCAGACAGGTAGTGCAGAGCACCCCTGTAGCCATTCCCCTGAATAATAAGTTTACCATCCTGGATACTGTTGGCGGGGACAACCGACCAGGTGTGAGCCATGGTGGCAGGGCCTCCGGCACTGAGTCTGACCCGGTGGTGCAGAAGCGTAGGACAGAGAAGAGGAGAGCTGTCATCATTGGAGACTCTATAGTCAGGGGAGCAGACAGGAGATTTTCTGGACGTGAGAAGGACACCCGCATGGTTTGTTCCCTCCCGGGTGCCAGGGTCCGGGATGTCTCTGACCGGGTGCACGACATCCTGGTACAAGAGGGAAAGCAACCAGAAGTCGTGATACATTTTGGGACCAACAACATAGGCAGGCAGAGGGATGAGGTCCTGAAGTGTGAGTTTCGGGAACTAGGCAGAAGGCTGAAGAACAGGATCTCAAGGGTGGCATTCTCAGGATTGCTGTCAGTGCTACGTGACAGTGATGGTAAGAATTGGAGGAGATGGCAGTTGAATGCGTGGCTGAGGAGTTGGTGCAGGGAGCAGGGTTTTGGATTTTTCTGGGACCTGTACAGATTGGATGGGTTGCACCTGAACTCGAGGGGGAGCAATATCCTTGCAGGTAGGTTTGCTAGCATGGTTCGGGAGGGTTTAAACTAATTTGCAAGGGGGATGGGACCCAGAGCAATAAAGCAGTGAAAGAAGTGCATGGATTAAAGCCAGATCTAACATATAGAGAGTCTTTGAGGAAAGAGAAGCAGAATAAACGGTGTAAAGACAGTAAGGTAGAAGGGCTGATATGTGTGTACCTCAGTGTAAGAAGCATCAAGAACAAAGGTGATGAACTGAGAGCTTGGATACATACACGGAATTATGATGCAGTGGTCATTACAGAGACTTGGCTGGCACCAGGGCAGGAATGGATTCTCAATATTCCTGGATTTCAGTGCGTTAAAAGGGATAGAGAGGGCGGAAAAAGAGGAGGAGGGGTGGCATTACTGGCCAGGAATAGTATTACAGCTACAGAAAGGGTGGGTAATGTAGCAGGATCCTCTTTTGAGTCAGTATGGGTGGAAGTCAGGAACAGGAGGGGAGCAGTTACTCTATTGGGAGTATTCTACAGGCCCCCTGGTAGCAGCAGAGATACGGAGGAGCAGATTGGGAGGCAGATTTCGGAAAGGTGCAAAAATAACAGGGTTGTTATCATGAGTGACTTTAACTTCCCTAATGTTGATTTGGCACCTGATTAGTTCCAAGGGTTTAGATGGGGCAGAGTTTGTTAAGTGTGTCCAGTACGGATTCCTGTCACAGTATGTGGACAGGCCGACTAGGGGAAATGCCATACTAGATCTAGTACTATGTAATGAACCGGGTCAGGTCACAGATCTCTCAGTGGGTGAGCATCTGGGGGACAGTGACCACCGCTCCCTGGCCTTTAGCATTATCATGGAAAAGGATAGAATCAGAGAGGACAGGAAAATTTTTAATTGGGGAAGGGCAAACTATGAGGCTATAAGGCTAGAACTTGCAGGTGTGAATTGGGATGATGTTTTTGCAGGGAAATGTACTATGGACATGTGGTTGATGTTTAGAGATCTCTTGCAGGATGTTAGGGATAAATTTGTCCCGGTGAGGAAGGTAAAGAATGGTAGGGTGAAGGAACCATGGGTGACAATTGAGGTGGAAAATCTAGTCAGGTGGAAGAAGGCAGCATACATGAGGTTTAGGAAGCAGGGATCAGATGGGTCTATTGAGGAATATAGGAAAGCAAGAAAGGAGCTTAAGAAGGGGCTGAGAAGAGCAAGGAGGGGGCATGAGAAGGCCTTGGCGAGTAGGGTAAAGGAAAATCCCAAGGCATTCTTCAATTATGTGAAGAAAAAAGGATGACAGGAGTGACGGATGACAGGACCGATTAGAGATAAAGGTGGGAAGATGTGCCTGGAGTCTGTGGAAGTGAGCGAGGTCCTCAATGAATACTTCTCTTCGGTATTCACCAATGAGAGGGAACTTGATGATGGTGAGGACAATATGAGTGAGGTTGATGTTCTGGAGCATGTTGATATTAAGGGAGAGGAGGTGTTGGAGTTGTTAAAATACATTAGGACGGATAAGTCCCCGGGGCCTGACGGAATATTCCCCAGGCTGCTCCACGAGGTGAGGGAAGAGATTGCTGAGCCTCTGGCTAGAATCTTTATGTCCTCGCTGTCCACGGGAATGGTACCGGAGGATTGGAGGGAGGCGAATATTGTCCCCTTGTTCAAAAAAGGTAGTAGGGATAGTCCGGGTAATTGTAGACCAGTGAGCCTTACATCTGTGGTGGGAAAACTGCTGGAAAAGATTCTTAGAGATAGGATCTATGGGCATTTAGAGAATCATAGTCTGATCAGGGACAGTCAGCATAGCTTTGTGAAGGGCAGATCGTGTCTAACAATCCTGACAGAGTTCTTTGAGGAGGTGACCAGGCATATAGATGAGGATAGTGCAGTGGATGTGATCTATATCCATCTATTTGACAAGGTTCCACATGGTAGGCTTATTCAGAAAGTCAGAAGGCATGGGATCCAAGGAAGTTTGGTCAGGAGGATTCAGAATTGGCTTGCCTGCAGAAGGCAGAGGGTCGTGGTGGAGGGAGTACATTCAGATTGGAGGATTGTGACTAGTGGTGTCCCACAAGGATCTGTTCTGGGACCTCTACTTTTCATGATTTTTATTAATGACCTGGATGTGGGGGTAGAAGGGTGGGTTGGCAAGTTTGCAGACGACACAAAGGTTGGTGGTGTTGTAAATAGTGTAGAGGATTGTCAAAGATTGCAGAGAGACATTGATAGGATGCAGAAGTGGGCTGAGAAGTGGCAGATGGAGTTCAACCCGGAAAAGTGTGAGGTGGTACACTTCGGAAGGACAAACTCCAAGCCAGAGTACAAAGTAAATGGCAGGATACTTGATAGTGTGGAGGAGCAGAGGGATCTGGGGGTACAGATCCCTGAAAGTTGCCTCACAGGTGGATAAGGTAGTTAAGAAAGCTTATGGGGTGTTAGCTTTCATAAGTCGAGGGATAGAGTTTGAGTCGCGATGTAATGATACAGCTCTATAAAACTCTGGTTAGGCCACACTTGGAGTACTGTGTCCAGTTCTGGTCACCTCACTATAGGAAGGATGTGGAAGCATTGGAAAGGGTACAGAGGAGATTTACCAGGATGCTGCCTGGTTTAGAGAGTATGCATTATGATCAGAGATTAAGGGAGCTAGGGCTTTACTCTTTGGAGAGAAGGAGGACAAGAGGAGACATGATAGAGGTGTACAAGATAATATGAGGAATAGATAGAGTGGATAGCCAGCACTTCTTCCCCAGGGCACCACTGCTCAATACAAGAGGACATGGCTTTAAGGTAAGGGGTGGGAAGTTCAAGGGGGATATTAGAGGAAGGTTTTTTACTCAGAGAGTGGTTGGTGTGTGGAATACCCTGCCTGAGTCAGTGGTGGTGGCAGATACACTAGTGAACTTTAAGAGACTACTAGACAGGTATATGGAGGAATTTAAGATGGGGGCTTATATGGGAGGCAGGGTTTGAGGGTCGGCACAACATTGTGGGCCGAAGGGCTTGTACTGTGCTGTACTATTCTATGTTCTATGTTCTAAAAGGAGAGCATGCCCTGGATGGTGAATGCTGCTTTCTTGTCGGGTTATAGTGAAGACTAAAGAAAGAAATCTAATTTGCCTGGCTGGAAACAAATCTTGCAGACAATGCTGTTTTACACATCGTCCAAGTTTAAAGAAAAAGAAACTGGCATCTGATGTAATAAATTGTCTGTCTGCTGGGTCACATTGAAATTACTTACAAGGGCTGCAGAGGCAGTCCCTGTAGGAAGCTGATACATTGAAATCTGTACTCTAGAATGAAAGAGCACACGAGAAATAGGGAAGGAAAAATTAATCTGTTGGACACGCAAAAACATTTTTGATTACATTAAGTAAACTTGAAACTACTTCCTGCAATATGTTATGCAACCCTCCAGAAAATAATTGCTTGTACTTGTGAACAAGCTGAGTGATATGTTATCATTTCACGCTGAAATTAAAAGCATTGTGAGGCGGCCTGCTAGTTCCATGATCAACAGCTTTGCTAATAATGAGATTAAAGGCTGAGCACCCTTGCAGGAATATATTAAACACTCACCGACCAGGTCAAGTCTGGCAATTGCAGAATATTGTAGCTGAAGATTGTGCTGAGTAAATGAGATGTTCAGTGTTGTTGCTAAAGGACCTTCTATCTACAATACTCCTTTTATTTTCTAGCAATTGCTTTTTTTCTAGTTTTGACTTGAAGAATGTTAACATTGTTGAAGCTTCCTCTGGAGCAGTCCCAAGATAGCAGACCTTCCAACCATGCAACCTGTGCTGCACAGTCTGCATCAAGTTATACATTTCGCTAGTTGCCAAATTGCCAAATGCTTTAGTGAGCTTTGTTTCTGCAGTCTTCTTTTCCCAATACTATAAAATCTAAATCTGAAGTTACACATGTAGTATCTTTAAGTTAATCATGTTTAAAATAAGAGATCAAAGCAAGCCTGGATACATGAAGATATGTCAATGTAAAGAAATGTAGATAAGATATATACAGAATTGGACACCTAATTATCTCTCAACATTGAATTAGAACCAAGCTATTTTTTTCCACAGAGAGACAAAGTGTGAATCCACAAGCTATTCTTTCCTTGTGACTTTACAAAGATGTACAGAAATTTAGTTGAAAGATTCATTTATCACAAGTCAATTTCCATGACGAGTACTTTACATCCTTAGGCATGCTCATAATGTTGTTCTGGAAGAGGGTGGTAGAAAACAGGCAAGGTACATTGCCCTTACATTGAAATTACCTACATCTGACACACCTCGACAACAAGGTAGGTGACAAGGTAGGTTGATTGTATGTACATCTCACAATCATGGCTATACTATTTAAGTTTTAAAAATTTTAACCAATCACCCTACCTTCCAATTACTCTCTATTCCATCCTCAGAGTACTGAATTTCAAACAGAAGTGTGTAAGGTGGCAGAAGAGGCTTTTCCCAGCTTATATTTAGATAACTTCCATTTAAGGTCATTTCTGCATCAACATTAGAGGGTGCCCAAGGTTTCACTAAAAATATGAAAAGGAGAAAGAAATTCTGATGGGTATTGAAGGACTTACAAAATAAGGAATTTATGTTACATAAATAAGTTCACATAGGTTAAAACAAATTAGCATTTTAATAAAGCAATAAGGAGACTTAAAGGTTTCAGGGAAAAAAGGACAAAATATATTTGATTTCATGCTGTTTCAAATTGGAAGAAATCACCTGGGTTTCACCTTGGTCCCATGATAAATGGTGTAACAAGTTGCATATACTCCTAATTCATTGCAGCAGATTGTGTTTAAACCGATCACATCCAGCTGTAAACTCATACGACCACAACATCCTTACACCAATCCCTACGATCATCCCACATCTTGCTTACCACTAGTTAGGTAAGGAGTTAGAAGCAGGACCTTGTGGGTAGTGACCTCCAGATTAGTCTTGGTGCCATGTGCTAATAAAGTCTGAAATAGAAATCAGGCCAGACAAATTTGTGGCTGAAAAGTTGGTGCAAGGGGCAGGGATTCAGGTTCTTGGATCATTAGTATCTCTTCTGGGGTGCAACCCATACAAGAGGTATAGGTTGCACTTGGACCAATGGACGAATATCCTTGCAGAATAGTGCTAAACAGGAGGGTTTAAAATAGTTCGGCCAGATGGGGCCATGGGAGGGTGGGGTGCAGAGATAGACACTGAACAGGAGCAAGTCATGGGATAAAGAATGAAACTCTGAACAAGAGAATTTAGTAGTCAGAACAGCTAGGGGCACAGAAAGGAATACTCAGTTAAACTGTATTTATTTTGTTGCTCCAGGTTTAAAAAGTAAGGCTGATGAACTCAGAGTGTGGAGTGGCTAGCCTCAATAGAAATATAGCTGAGAGAGAGGCAGGACTGGCAGCTCATGGATATAAAACTATAAATCCATAGGAGCAGAATTAGGCCATTCAATCCATTGAGCCTACTCTGTCAATCCATCATGGCTGACTTATTATCCTTCTCAACCCCCATTCTCCTGCCTTTTTTCCCGTAGCCTTCGACACCCTTACTAATCAAGAACCTCTACTTTAAATAAACCCAGGCCATGCCCCTGGACAAACTGACAGCCTTTCGAGGATTCCCTACTTTCAAAGGCCATTCCCTGACAAGATGAAATTTAAATACATAATATAAATGATTTAATAAAATAAGCAAAACATGACAAACTGAACGAAAACTATATTAATATACTAGAAATCAATTAAAGCATTAGAATTATAAATAAATAAAATGTTTGCTCGCACTTACTTTTTAAAATTAAGGTTAGGCATTCTATTTAATGACTGGGCTGTGTTTCTTATGCCAGCCCTCCCTGACACAAGTCTAAGAGGCTAGGTGAAAAGTGCACCCTGCTCTCAGTGTCTCTGATCCATCGCTGAACTCAGCACATGTGACCCAGCTCATCTCTGTCACTATCACACTCCATTGAGCAAAATGAGAAGTTAGAGGCAAGTTGAACTGCAAGGAAACATCCCTGCCAATTCTCTGCAGACCAGCTGGCCTGATAGAGCATAGAATCGGACAGCACTTGAAAAGTCCCTTCATCACACGCTACTTCTGCCAAAGATGACGCCAATCTAAATTAATCCCACCAACCTGCATTTTGTCTACATCGCTCTATCCCCTGTGCCTGCCTAAGTGTCTCTTAAATGTTATTATTGTATCTGCTTCACCCACCTCTCCTAGCAATGCATTCCAAACACAATGTGTGAAAAAACCTGCCTCACAAATATTTTATTTTAAGCTTTCTCCCTCTCATCTTGAATCTACAGTCTCTAGTATTTGATCTCTCCACTGCTCCACCATTGGAGTCTACAGCCTATCCAGTCCACGTCAGCTTCTCATCATTTTATACGCTTCTATCAGGTTAACCCTTCACCTCCAATGTTCTGACCAAAACAATCCATTTATTAAACTGTTCCTTATAGTCCCCCACCCAGGCAACATATGGGTAAACCTTTCACCATTAGTAGGTATTCAAGGTTTGTGGAGCTAACAATTTCAAGACAAAAAAGTTCTCCATTTATACCATATACAGGCCTAAAAAAAAATTGATCCCTTTCAATAAAAGGCACTCTTAACTAGGTAGGAGTTTCTCACTTATTAATGCATAGATTGAATCAGAAGAATGTATTTCCTTATTAAACCTCTATGGTAGCAAATACAAATGATACCCAGTAGACCACCAAACAAGTTGGAGATTTCAAATTGTAAACGTTAAGAGGAAATTGAACCTTGGCTGGACCTTAACACCTTAGTAGAACCATTAAAGCTGAACTTACCCATGTCCATGGGAATCACGCAGGTTGGTTCAGATTTGAACGCCACCTCTTGAAGGCTGAATTCCACCCACATCACATGGCCAAAAGTGACATTAATTGGCTTGATAAGACAATGGCCAAATTCATTTTTTTGCACTGTGCATTCCTCAACATCAATGCTATTGCTTTCAACTTGCGAGTTATCACACCAAGACTCTTTCCTTTTCCAGAAGAAAAATTAAAAAAAAATGTACTTAGTTATGATCAAATCAGATAATATATGTTTGTAAATTAGACGGCACAGGAAATTAGCACTTTATGCTTTCACCTCCAGTATCTGGATTCACTGGATCCCTGCTGGTTTTTAAGTAATGGTGTACAAAAAATGAGTCAAGACAAATTCAACCCAATTTGTCCTAAAGTTCTGATACCATGACAAATAGTCAATCAATCTGGAGAGCACTTAAATGAAAATGGGATAAAACTGTTAAAAGGAAATATTGTTTTTACTTTGGAGCTAAGGCATATTATTTAATTTAATTGAATTGAATTGACTTTATTTCTTACATCCTTTACATACATGAGGAGTAAAAGTCTATGTTACGTCTCCATCGAAATGTGCAATGTACAATCATAGTAATTTGCAATAATTTATAATAAATAGAGCAGTCAATGTAATATAGAGTATACTCAAATCAGCGTGAGTTCATCAGTCTCAACCCCAGATCCATTGATGTCAATTGGGGTTAGCCCATGTCCATTCCTCCTGTAATCCACAACCTGCTCCTTTGTTTTTGTGACATTGAGGGAGAGGTTGTTTTCTTGACACCACTGTGTCAGAGAGATGACTTCTTCCTTGTAGACCACTTCATTATTATTTGAGATAAGGCCAATCAATGTAGTGGCATTGGCAAATTTAATTAGCAGATTGGAGCTGTGGGCGGTGATACAGTCATGGGTATACAGGGAGTAAAGGAGGGGACTCAGTATGCAGCCTCTAACCTCTCCTTCAATACATTTGCGATAAATTCCTTGATAAGGATTGTCATATTCTTATCGGATCAGGAAGTTTATTTTATTCAAATAAAATAGACAGAGCTCCAATTTGCACCTTCATGAAGATTTCACAATATAAACTTTTATGTAAAGGGGACTTTAATATGTGAAGCTGACAGTTATCGAAGTGAATCTGGTGTAGAGGTGACAGGGGACATACATGGAAGACGTTGAACAAGTCTGAAAACCTGCCCGAATCAGTTTAAGGCAGTGAAAATCCTTCAATGAGCAACCAGGAGTTAAACCTCACCCCAATATAAAAATAAAGACATTATACTTGCATGTAATATTTTAACTTGTAGTCACCGACAGCTTCTGGTTTCCATATATTTGTGTGCCATCTGCAGATCATTGTTTCCAATGCACCATCAGTCTGGCATGAAATATTAATTTTTGAGTCTAATTAAAATATCAATATAAAGAAATGTTACAAGTAGTTTTAATGAAGATATGGGAAAAAGATATTTTATATCCTATGCATGATTAAATCCACAAAATAAGTTATTATGAGAGTAATGTTAAAAGAATTGTACACGATATACAACATAAAGACAACCCACCCACTCAACCAACAACTACTTCTCCTACTGTCCTTCTCTTGACTTTGCTTATTTAACTGAAAACCAAAAAGCTGAAATTGCTGGAAATTACCAGAATCACTCAGCAGCTGTAGATAAAGAAACAGAGATAATGTTTCAGATCAAAGAAGTTTCAATAGACCCTAAACTCATGAAGGGGCTTTGACTAACATCATGTCTATACCTCTTTCCACAGAAGCTGCCTGACCTGTTGAGTGTTTCCAGCATTTTCCATTCTTATTTCTTATATAACTATCCAAATAACCATTTATTCCTTCTCAGTCCCTCTAACCTCTCCTTCAATACACGTGCAATAAATTCCTTGATAAAGGTTGTCATATTCTTACTAGATCAGGATTTTTCTTTTGAATTTCCTTTTTACTAATGTGATTGCTGCATATTAGTGAACTTTAGTTATGCTATTCTAAGCAGGTAGAAAAGTATTTCATTTTTCCACTTGCATTCTTCATTTGGATCTTTCATAATCTTAAAGATTAGGATACCTACCTGTTGGCTCATCTCATGCTCTCCTCTCAGGATCAGGGAAGATGATGTGACCAATCATTCTTTTTTTATAGTAAACACTATAATCTAATCTAAACACTGCTGTTCTTCTGAAAACACAAGACAGACTGCACATGCTATAAATCTGGAACAACACACACAAACTGCTGGAGGAACTCAGCAGGTCAGGCAACACCTATGGATAGAAATGAAGAGTCGACATTTAGAGTTGAGACCCTGAAACAGGCTGATGAACAGTCTTGACCCAAAATGTCAACTGTTCATTTCCATCCACAGATGCTGCCTGACCCTCTGCATTCCTCCAGTGTTTTGTGTGTGATGCTTTTCTTGTACAAGTACTTGTTTTCCATACTAAATAATTATCAGGCTATTTTTAAGTGTAACCCAGCACTGTCAAGGGAGGAAGATAAATTTATTTTAAATGGTATAAAAGTGGGAAATAATTATACACCTGTACTAATTGATTAAAATAATATAAGAGATTCAAAGTATTTTAAAGTGTCAGAAAGCAAGCTACTTAATACTTAAAGCAAACCTTACCAATTATAATTATTTCAGCATAGCGAAAGTTACATATACTTCTTTGTTCATCTTGCAGGCAACACTGCAATATGTTGAATCCAGACTGTCCATTTGATGTTACATTGAGGAGAGTGACACTAGTTTCATGATCACTGATTAAAGCATAATTATCTTCTGGAATTTTCTCATGCATATTTAACCACCAGGCTACACTATAATTGGTCAGAGTCCGATTATAGAAAATGCACCGTACAGTGACATCCGAGCCAACAGTTGTCAGCACTTGGGATGGGTAATAAGTAATTTCTGTCAAAAGAAAAATATTTTTCTTAATATTTGCATGTTTATTCATTAGTTCTGTAGCAAATGACAAACATCTTATAAAAGGAAATATAGCAGGGGTTGGCAACCCTTTTGCCTCTGTGGGCCAGATCGCGTATTAATGAGCGGACGGTGGACCAGATAAATGCCATAAAAAACTTGAAATATGGGAATTATCCATTTAAATAAATCTAGTTATGTTTTGCCTCAAATTAATGATAACGCATGCTGGAAAATCATTTGTGCTTGAGGTTGCCTACCCGTGAAATATAGCCTCACCTTTTTCTGCCTAGGATGTTACCGTACGGCGCACTAAAGCTTAATCTACGAAATTGCTGATCGAATCTTAATCTATCTATTCTCTTCTTAAATTGTTCTCATCGCATGGGGAGGCAAGGGTAAAACAGTAGCATAATAAATGCAAAAACTTCCAAAATTACTGTAAGCGAACCTTGCGGAAAGTAGCAACTGCATTACTCAACAGCCACGAAATGCCCATTGACATTAATTCTACATTCATGCATTTTATTTACCCCACATTGCAATCAACATGCTAGATTCTATCACCGGGGGTAATTGACTAACTCACACATCGTAGGAAGGAAAACCAGAGCACCCAGGAGAAAGTCGCACAGATGTAAGGAGAATGTGCAAACTCCAGATAGACGGCACAAAAAATCAGGGTTGAACCCAAGTCACCTCAACTATGAGGCAGCATCTCTACAATTGTGTTAGTACTGCCCAGGTTCTCAGCCCTTACTTTGTTTAAACTAAAATATCTTAAGCACAGTTGGTGATCGTGAGTAGATAAACCCAGGGTTCATCCACACCAGAATTAGGTGAAGGACAACCCAATTAAAACAGTGATGGGGGGGGGGGGGAAGAAAAACACTGAGGAAATTTGAGTTAAGAGCAAGAATAGACAACAAATATATTATTCATTTGCCATTAGAATAAATGTAGAGTTAAGCCTAGGGACTGGTTCCCTAGATCTATTCTATTCCTTCAATAATTTAGTACCAGTAAGATTTTGATAGTATCAAATGGCTTTGTTTTAAATGGTCACAGCTAAGATCTATATGGGTCCCTACAGCAACATTACTTGTACAGAGGAATTGAATGGAGTCATGCTGAGCACATCAATATGAGAATAATGTTAATCGGTAAAGGAGGATGGCAGTTATCGGAATGCAGTCGGGTGCCCAGAGTCTCTGTATTTTCTCCACAGATGCTCAGACTTTCTGCACCACCCCCATGAAGAATGGAGGTTGCAGAGAGTTTAGGCATCTGACGTCAAAATGAAACTGTTAGTGCAAGGAAACAAGAAAGAGTGGCAGAGCATCAAATTAAGCTGCAGCATAGAGGGCAAGGGAAAAGACTGCACAAGGAGAGAAGAAGCAGGGTCAGGAGAAGATGAATTAGATACATTACGGTAAGGGCATGATGAAAATGAATCGGAATCAGAATCAGAATCAGGTTTATTATCACCGGCATGTGACGTGAAATTTGTTAACAGCAGCAGCAGTTCAATACCATACATAATCTAGCAGAGAGAAAAATAAATAATAAATAAAATAAAACATAATAATAATAAATAAACAACTAAGTCAATTTTAGATTTTAAAAATGTGCAAAAACAGAAATACTGTATATTAAAAAAAAGAGTGAGGTAGTGTCCAAAGCTTCAATGTCCATTTGGAAATCAAAGAAGCTGTTCCTGAATTGCTGAGTGTGTGCCTTCAGGCTTCTGTACTTCCTGCCTGATGGTAACAGTGAGAAAAGGGCATGCCCTGGGTGCTGGAGGTCCTTAATACTGGACGCTGCCTTTCTGAGACACTGCTCCCTAAAGAGGTCCTGGGTACTTTGTAGGCTAGTGCCCAAGATGGAGCTGACTAGATTTACAACCTTCTGCAGCTTCTTTCAGTCCTGTGCAGTAGCCCCTCCATACCAGACAGTGATGCAGCCTGTCAGGATGCTCTCCATAGTACAACTATAGAAGTTTTAGAGTGTATTTGTTGACATGCCAAATCTCTTCAAACTCCTAATAAAGTATAGCTGCTGTCTTGCCTTCTTTATAACTACATCGATATGTTGGGACCAGGTTAGATCCTCAGAGATCTTGACACCCAGGAACTTGAAGCTGCTCCCTCTCTCCACTTCTGATCCCTCTATGAGGATTGGTATGTGTTCCTTTGTTTTACCCTTCCTGAAGTCCACAACCAGCTCTTTCATCTTACTGATATGAAAGTGCCAGGTTGTTGCTACAACACCATTCCACTTGTTGGCATCTCACACCTGTACGCCCTCTCATCACCACCTGAGATTTTACCAACAATGGTTGTATTGTCAGCAAATCTATAGATGGTATTCTAGCTATGCCTAGCCACACAATCATGTGTATATAGAGAGTAGAGCAGTGGGCTAAGCACACACCCCTGAGGTGCGCCAGTGTTGATTGTCAGTGAGGAGGATATGTTATCACCGATCCTCACAGACTGTAGTTTTCCAGTCAGGAAGTTGAGGATCCAATTGCAGAGGGAGGTCCAGAGGCCCAGAGACCTCTCAATGATAGATTACTCATGGAAGTCCTTTTCAAGGAATGCATCTGTTTATGCCAGGTTAGGGCTTATGAAATTGGAGGCCAGGGAGGGACGTTGTCCACTCCCATACCTGATCTGATGGTGGTCAATTCCGACACATGGGTTGAAAGTAGGGGTGAGAGTTGGGGGCTATAGATTAAGGCAGAAAGTTCCACGTGTCATAACTCCTAGAGCATCTTGTACAATCTCAGTGTAAATTCAGTTCCACATTTATTAGCAAAGTCTTCACACCATTGTACATCAGTGAATGAATAATCCTTTCAGTGTGCAAATAAAAACATGCAAATTGCTCTGGCAGTAAATTTGTACACGGGCAAGAACAAAGAATTAACTGATCAGTTAATTCAGCTGCAAGTCAACAAATTTTATGTCATATTAGTCAGTAATAATAAATCTGATTCTGATTTGTTGGTATAAGAATAAATTTTGTCCGAACTGGTGGAACTCCCCTTCTTTTGGTTCCGATGCATTATTTCAGAACAGATAGACAAGGCTTCAATTGAAAGACTCAGCTCTGACAGAACAGTATTCAGTGTCTGATGATAACTCCCAAATTGTTCAAGGTTCCATAATGGGGAGTGAGTCAACACATTTCAAACTGAGAGACATGAACTCCACCACTCAACCAACTAGAAGTTGTATTCATTTTATTTTCAATTACAATAACGTGTTTACTTTTTCTATTCTGAAAGGATTATTCATTAACTGATGAACAATAATGTGAAGGTTTTACAATCTATATGTGGAGCTGAATTCTCCCAGAGTAGTGAAACCAGCAAGCTTCTCCATAACTAACACCTGAAAAATATGGCAAATTTCCAAACCCAAACTTGGATAATCATTTCGAGATAACCAAATTTACACAGGCTGTTGTGAGTACCGTGAGTTTTCAGGAAGTTCAGAATTGATGGATTTTGGGATCTTCAAGTCTAGGACTGGGAAAATCCAGAAAGTGTATTAGTAGAGGAGGTTAAGTAATATCATTTGTGTCTGCCTGCAGATGGTTTTATCTGAAATCATTTTAAGATTGCTTCAGTGGCATTTTCCAATGATCTACATCTCCATTTTTATTCAGAACTAGTTTAGATCATTTTACAGATATGCTCTCCAATCCAACATGCCTATTTTCATGGATATATTGCAGGTTGATCTAAAGAAAAGAGTACAGACCTCAAGGAGAGCATCTGCCGATCTCCTAAATGAAAGCAAGTGGTGTGGAGATCCACCAGGGTCATCCACAGAGAAAGCTACAGATAAATGAAATGGGAATTCCTGAAGGTAGGTGTCGCAGCAGGACCCCAGTGGCACCTAAAATGGGGAATTATTCAAAAGGTAAAAAACAAGCCAATTGGGACCAAGGTTGAGGCAAGAGGACAAACTCAACTTGCTCTTCAACAAGCTGAACAGTGGACTCTCCTTTCTTTAAAGATGCTGCTCCACTTACCATTTTATGCAATTGATTCACAGTCATCTCGTAACAGCATAAGTCTATCTATTGACATTGATCAAACAACCCCTCAGAAATAGCTAACAGAGCAGTGTTTAGCTCTCAGTGCAGCCTCTTTCCAAGCTGTACCAGCTGAGACACGTGACAGGAATTTTAAATGAGAAACGCTCAACAGCTTTCAGCTGATCAGAGACTATAAAGGTCACATGTGTCCATTTTCTCAGGAAGACACACAGCAGTAAAAGCACTGACAAACCTTGTTATTCACAGTGGTCAGCTTTTAACATGGAATGCAGCAAGTCACCCAAGCAACAACAGGGTGTAAAATGAAATCCTGGCTCAAGGACATAAATCCATGTTTGCAGAAGTGCCTTGGTTTTCCTGCTCAGTTTCACAACCTTTGATTTAAGCTGGAACAGTGAAACCTTCCACTTCTATACACCCAGTTTATGATCTGTCTTTTTTTTAGCTGAAGTTTTGTGGCACTTAATGGCTTTTGCAGTTTTATAATTATTTTAAAAATCCTAAAATTATTTCAGCAATGAGGGACTTCAGTCTAGAGGACGGATGGGAGAAAATGTGGCTGGTCCCTTTGGAACAGAGGACATTGCAAAAAAAAACATAATGGAGGTACTTAAAATCATGTAGACTTTTGGCTGACAGATAAACTTTTCCTAGTGCCAGACAGATCAAGAGCTTGGGGCCCAAATAATGAACATGTTTGGTAAAAGAACCTAAAGTGACATGAGGATTTTTTTTACGTGAGAGTGATTTGGGTGTTGAATGTACTGCTGGAACAATAGCAGAGGCAACTAGTAAGGCTTTATTTAAAGTCCTAACTTTCCTTCCTGCCAAGCCCAGATAAAGCTGTGTAATGCCCATACCTTTGCCAAAAAATATGCAAAATGATTTATAAATTAATATATTCATGTAGGAGTCTTCCTTATATAACCATAGGACCATATAACAATTACAGCACGGAAACAGGCCATCTCGGCCCTTCTAGTCCGTGCCGAACTCTTACCCTCACCTAGTCCCACCGACCTGCACTCAGCCCATAACCCTCCATTCCTTTCCTGTCCATATAGCTGTCCAATTTAACTTTAAATGACAACATCGAACCTGCCTCAACCACTTCTGCTGGAAGCTCGTTCCACACAGCTACCACTCTCTGAGTAAAGAAGTTCCCCCTCATGTTACCCCTAGACTTTTGCCCTTTAACTCTCAACTCATGTCCTCTTGTTTGAATCTTCCCCACTCTCAATGGAAAAAGCCTATCCATGTCAACTCTATCTATCCCCTCATAATTATAAATACCTCTGTCAAGTCCCCCCTCAACATTCTACATTCCAAAGAATAAAGACCCAACTTGTTCAACCTTTCTCTGTAACTTAGGTGATGAAACCCAGGTAACATTCTAGTAAATCTTCTCTGTACTGTCTCTATTTTGTTGACATATTTCCTATAATTTGGTGACCAAAACTGTACACAATACTCCAAATTTGGCCTCACCAATGCCTTGTACAATTTCAACATTACATCCCAACTCCTATACTCAATGCTCTGATTTATAAAGGCCAGCATACCAAAAGCTTTCTTCACCACCCTATCCACATGAGATTCCACCTTCAGGGATCCATGCACCATTATTCCTAGATCCCTCTGTTCCACTGCATTCTTCAATGCCCTACCATTTACCATGTACCATCCTTCTGGCCCCTTGTATTATCTGGCGCCAATTAGTATCCAGTAAGCACAATTACTTCTATTCCCTTAACCAATACAAGTGACAATATCTACAGTAGGTAAATTTTCCTCTGGGCGAGGTTCCTCATGATACAATAAAGCTTTAACCAGGGAAAATATGTAATTATCATGGCATGAACCAGAAATGAAAAGGACATCCCTCAAAGAGATAAGTTTATGTCCATGGGAAAAAAATAACTAGCATGTAAAAACACATCAAAAACAATTACTTAGGAAATCTAAACAGTCATCCCTTTGGTTAAGTTGTTTGAGCTCAACCACATTTTCTATAATTTTTAATGATAAAGTAAATGCTTAAAAAACAGACATTCTATTTGCTGTCCTGCCTTCTACTTATTGACTACAGCAATGCAATACTTACCCTGTACGTTCACTTGTAGGGGATCACTCCAATCACTCCAAAACCCTGGGCCACTACGACGTTTACAGCGAATGACAATACGATAAGTTTGGCCACTCTCCAAATTATGAAGAATCAAAGAGTTTTGCCAGATATCCTTAACCTATTAGGTAGGATTATCAATATACAAACATTAGAATCAGGAACATGGAGAGATTATATAGGGACAGGGATAGCCTGCTCTGCTTTTTAATAAGGTGTGATTAACTTGATTTTAGATCTCATCCCCACTTCCCTGCCTGATCTCTAATAATAGAATTAAACATATTTAATGATTCCACAGTACTCTAGGGTCAAGCATTTCTGAGATTCGCGACCCTCATAAGAAATTGGTCCTTCTCTCAATTTTAAATGGCTATCCCCTATTCTGAGACAAACACACCAGTTCAAGATTCCTCCACTGGGAAAACACACTCATATCATCCTCCTACCCTTGCCAGTTCCTTTCAGAATCATACGTTTCAGCATCTCCTTGATCTTTTAAGCTCCAAACAGCATGTATTCATTCTGTTCATCATCCTTCATCTGGCAATCCAGGTTGCTCCAGGGATCCATTGTGGATCATCAGCGCATAGATGTGAATATACTTTTCCATAAATAAAGAGTCTAACATGGACTGCAGTACTCCAGCTGTGATCTCATGTAACTGCACTAAGACTTCCTTACTTGTAACCATGTCAAATGCAATCAAGGTCAACATTCCAAACAACTTCCTAATTACTTGGCGTGTTTGCATGCTAAATGTGTGTTATTGTATATAGACAAATAAGTCTCTGTATACACTAACATTTAATATCCTTATACTTAAAAAATAATCTGCTTCCTTCTCTTCTTACCAAAACAGACATAACACTTTCCCACAATATACCCTACCTGCCATCATCTGCCCATTCCTCAAGCTTACATATCCTTCTGCAGGCACGTGTGCTCCTCACAACTTTACTTTCCCATCTTCAATTCATTTGCATACTTAGATTACGCACAGTTACTTCATTGAAACCATTAGTATAGATCGTAATTAACTGTGACCCAGCAATGATCCCCAAAGCAACCCACTAACACCAGCTTGAAATTGGACCTATTATCCTTACCTTCCTCTTATTGCCCGTAACCACATTATTCTGACACATTACCTTCAACTCTACATGCCTTTAATTTGTGCAATATTTTTTGCAGCACCTTCTCCAATAACTTTTGGAAATTTTACATCTCCTAGCTCTGCTTTACCCATCTGGCTGACAACATACTCAAAAGAACTCAAAAACATTAATATACAATGTTTTCTGTTGATAAAATCACAGTACCTCCAAATGCAATGCAATATATATTTTTGCCAAGCAGTTATCACCTCCTTAATATTGGATTCTAGGATTTACCCCACTGTCATGTCCTGTCTTGTCTGTCACTTTTTTCCATTGCTATCTGTGCTGTTTTCTGATCTGCTGAGGCTTTTGGGAATCTAGCAAAATTGTCAACCAATTTGTCCATTATCTTTGTAGCCATCTATGTAGAATCCTAAAATCTATCTATCAGGTCTAGGGGAATCTATCAGCCCTAAGCCCATTAGCCTCTCTAACACATTTTTTCCAGCCATATTAATCGTTAGATTCCTTACAAGTGCTTATAAACACTATTAAGTTATTTGAATAAAAGATAAAGTTTATAAACTTTAAATATACTCATAAACAACAAGAATTCTGCAGATGCTGGAAATTCAAGCAACACACATCAAAGTTGCTGGTGAACGCAGCAGGCCAGGCAGCATCTATAGGAAGAGGCGCAGTCGACGTTTCAGTCCTATAGATGCTGCCTGGCCTGCTGCATTCACCAGCAACTTTGATGTGTGTTGCTTAAATATACTCATGTGTGTTTTACAACAATGATAATAATTAAGCATTATACATTATGGAAAATCTATGTTTATCCAAAAAATAGAATTGTCATCAGCAGAACTTGCCAATCGGAGCTAAAATTACACTTAAAACAAATACATACATTTATATTAAGTCTAGACCAATGCACAAAGATTATGTGTGTGCTTCTGCTAGAAGCTGACACCATACAGTTGTAATATCCTTTTGTCAAAACTACTCTGAAGCCCCATTTAGAAAGCTGTTGTAATTGGATGCCAAGTATACTCTGATAATGAACCTTGGAATATCTTTCCCTTATTCACCTTCTTAAAAAACTATATACCACTGGCTTCGTGAAAAAGGAACGTTTTGTCAAAGAATTGGACAGAGAAGAGATCCAGAAATACAAATGGGCGGTTCTCAAAATAGGGGTTTGAGGTAATGGCAGTTGGTTTATTGTTGTCACATGTCCAGGATACAGAAAAAAATTGTTTGTATCCCATCCAGACAAACTATTCCATACATATTTCATGAAAAAAGAAAAATATGCAAAACATAGTTTTACATTTATAAAGAAAATGATATGCAGGTACACAAATGAAATGCAAGGGCATGATGAGGTAGACTGAGAAATCGAGTGTTCAGCAAGTCCATTTAAGAGTGGATTGGGGGATAGAAGTTGTCCTTCAGCCTGGCAGGTACATGTTCTCAAGCTTGGGGGGAAGGAGTCAAAGAGAAGTAGATTGAATCAATGGTGAGTGGAGGGTGCAGTGTCAGGGAATGGTCACAGAGGAGACTTGGCTCAGACCCTGGACAGGGAGTGGAGGTGTTGGGTCTGGTGTAAGGTGGTGCTGTCAATTGATGTGGCAATTCAGTCAAGATCAGGGCCAATCAGTTGGACAGCTAATCATGGACTATGAGGATATCCGCAGTGAAATGGCTGCAGTGGGAATGAACACCAAGAATAATTACCAAGACCCTAGTTTGGGTTCTGAGCAGTAACCCTGGTGAGGTCATCCCACCTACAAATAGCAACTAACCAGATCTCAACCCTTTAGTTCAGCTCCTACGTAAGAGGGAAACACAGAAATGCAGGAAGAACAGAGCCATTCAGGCAGCATCTGTGGATAGAGAAACCTGCTCATCAGAACTGTAAAAGAGAAAAAGCAAGTTTATTTAAGCAACAAAGAAAGTAAAGAGGACAATGGATAGAACTAAAGGAATGTCTATAAAACTTCCATTGAATAGATAGTGAGGCTCCTTTGCCTATGGAATATATTGCTAATTTTGAGAGGCACAGGTAATATTGTATGGTCTGGCATATTGGAATGTACTGAGCAAGCCCCAATATACAAATGTACAAATGAAAGAAAGGAGGAATTGAATAGTAAGTGCAAATGGCCAGTCTTAAAACAGAAAGAGCAAGTTATCTGAAACTGGGGAATTCAATACTGAGTCTTGCAATGCACAAAAAAATGGAGGTGTTGTTCCTCGAATGTGCTTTGGGCCTCACTATAGCAGAGTAGGAAAAGGGTCAAAGTGGGAATAGGGTGGTGAATCAGGACAGGCAATGAGAACCTTAGGAGCACTGTTGCAGACTGAATGCAAGTGTTCGGTAAAGTGATCACCCAGTCTGAATCTGGTTACCCCAGTGCAGAGGAGACCACATTGCAAATACCAAATGAAGAAGACTAGATTGTAAGAAATGCAAGTGAATCATTGTTTTACCCGAAATGATTGTTTGAATCAGTGGATGGTGGGAAGGAAAGAGGTGAACAGATGGGTGTATTTTCTCCTGTTGCATTGGAAGGTGCTGTGGGAGACGAGTGTTTGGTGGAAGTGTAAGAGTGAGCTAAGGAGTCATGAAATAAGTGGATCCTGTTGGTGTGTATTTAATATTTCAGTAATACTTAAGTAATCTTGTAAAAATGTTGTTGATTAAGCATTCTTGTTTGTTTAAATAATTCATTACAGGTTATATGTAAAAATACGCGAATTGCATATGTCACGACACTACCATGTGATACGAGCGCGCCTCGCTTAAAGATAGAATCGCACATTTCAGACTCCAGTGTCTTCCTCTGGATTCATTTAATATTTTGAAGTTACAAAATGTAACAGTAGCAACAAGGTATTTTTAAAACAAACTCGAAAAGGCTACCAACCTGTTAAAGAGAAGTGAAACTTCCAAGTTAAAAAAAAATATAGTGAGGAACAGTGAATCAGTGAATAAAAAATACAGCCCAGCACTTACAGAAACCTTCAAGTTAAAGATAAGGTAGTAAACACAAGTATTCACGGGTTCATTAAGATTGAGTAGAGGTTGATAATAATCATAAAAAATAGCAGAAATGGCTGTCTACATCAGAAAAATTGATGTGTTTCATTGCTCAACAGATAACTGGCTTATGTATACTGAGCTGACTGAACAGTATTTTGAAGCAAATGAAATAGCCAGTGAGAAATGAGAACCAATTTTGCTGACACGAGGAAATCTGCAGATGTTGGAAATTCACTTCAAAGTTTAGCTGCTCCAACGAAACCAGTGGAAATTAGCTTTGCTGCCATTGTGAAAATAATGCAGGAACACTTATAACCAAAATCATTGCAAACTGTTTTAGGCTTCGTAAGTAGAATCAAAAGGAAGGGGATTCCATTTCAGCATACATGGCTGAATTGAAAAGAATGTCTCAACATTACCAGTTCAATGTTGAGGCTAATGATACTGAAAGATCAATTAGTTTGTGGAATCTTACAAGAGAGCATTCAAAATGGCTGCTAGCTGAAGGACAGCTTACATTGAAAAAAGCAGTTGAAATTGTCACAATTGTCAGGAATTAAAGTAAGTATGAACAAAATTGCAACATCTAAACAGAAACTGGTCTGGCCAAACAATACACCAGACCAATGTAGATTTAAAGGTGAAATCTGCAGAAAATGCAACAAAGTAGGACACATACAAAGACCATGTCAGGCAGACCAAAATAAGTGGACTGTGCAGGAAAGAGAAAAAGCTAGAGTTTCAAAATGAGAACTAATCTACATGCTGTTGATTAAAAGTCTGATAATGGCAAGAATGACACAGGACTGGGATCTTTTGAGGTATACAATTTAAAAACTAACAATAGACAAGCAACGTGATATACACCAGAAGTGAACAGCAAATTAATTAAAATGAAATTGGACACAGGTTTGGCTCTTTCAGTCATTGCACAAAATGATTTTGAAAGGCATTTCAAAAGCACTGAACTGAAACCTGCAGATATCCAATTAAGAAATTATATAGGAGAAAAGTTAACTCCTGTGAGAATGACATTCATGACAGTGAAATGCAAAAACCAGCAAGCCACATTGAGTTTGTATGTGGTAAAAACAGGAGGGCCAGCATTGTGGGGACGTGATTGGCTGAGACAGCTACAACATGATTGGAGATCCATTCATCATTTGCATGCCATATCCCCTGCAATAAAGCCAACTAAAAGTGAATTAAGAAAGGTACTGGATGATGCCAAAACTATCTCCATGCTGTGCAGCATGAATCGTGGCCCAAAAGTGGGCAAACAGGTATTGGTGCCAACCTTTGTGCCTCTGGTTGGAAAGCATATTGGACCAAGGAAGGGCCTTGCTGGCCAGTGGTATTGTGAAAGTAATAAAAGCAGTGGTCTGACTACAACAGTTTTTGTAGCCAACATATCTGAGAAAGCTTCTGATGTATTAAGCCGGCAGTTACTTGCGAGATGTGGCTTGGTTTTCAGCTGGAAGAGAGTTAAACAGCTTCAGAAAAATGCAAACATTCCGCTTTTGTGAGTATAAGGAACCAAAATTTACTCTGCGTGCTTAAGGTAATTGCATGAACTTCAAGAGGGGGACAAATAGCTGCTTGTCCAAATAGATGCAAAGATCAAAGCCCAGCGGGATGAATGGAAGGCCAAAAAGAAAGCAGTCAATGCAGATACAAAAACAGAGGATTCATTGGGGAATGTTGTGGATGAGGAAACCAAGAGGTTAGATCAGATTGTAAAAGGAGCAATAGAAGGATTAGTAAGAGAATATTTCAGTGAACTAAATGGCCCTTCTCAAGATCAGATGCACAAACTGGAAGAAGGAGGAAGGAGAAGAAAGGTATCCTGAGCTGTCAAAACCATTTCCTGCAGTCTTAGAGCCAACTCCTACAACCATCATGGAGGAGGCCCAAGAAACTGAGATTTTTTTTCACAGCCACAAGTCTCACCTGCCACGCAGAGTAACCTCCCTTTTCAGGAAAGATGTTATACCACAAAAGTAACAAAGCCTCCACGGCGACTAAATCTTGATGCCTGAATGGGACAATCAAAATTTACTATGCTGTGGATGTCTGTATATAGTAGTTATATTATATAGTATACTGTGTATACAGTATAGTTGAGATGCATTCTATATTGAGTTTATAGCTAAGAAGGGAGAGTTGAGCATTTAATATTTCAGTAATATTTGAGTAATCTTGTACTGTAAATATGTTGTTGATTAAGCATTCTTGTTCATTTAAGTAATTCATTGCAAGTTATATGTATAAATACGTGAATTGCATACGTCATGACACTACCATGTGATCTGTGTGCACCTCACTTAAAGTAATACCTGGTTAGACACACATTACGGGCTCCCATATCTTCCTTTGTAATAGTTTAACGTTCTGAAGTTACAAAACATAACACCTGTGATATGCAGAAGTGGGACAAGAGGGGCTGATGTGACTGATGGGAGATATCATATTGGAGCTGGCCACTCTTTTATTAAACAAGTTATTATCATATATACATGTCTGCGCAGGTGTAATCAAAAACTTACTTGCAGCAGCACCAGAAGCACATGGCATCAACTAAGCAGCATTCCCAAGAAAACATAAATTAAACATAAATTATGCATATTTTTTACAAGAAAGAACACAATTAGAACAAAAAAGGCAATTTTAGTGCAAAGTGATTAAAGCGGTCATGGTGTTGCTAGGCTTTGCCAGTTGGTTCAGGAACCAATTGGTTAAAGAGAAGTAGTGTTCTTGAGCCTGGTGGTGAAGGATTTCAGCTTTCTGTAATTCCGCTCAGTGGTAGTTGCAAAAAGTCAGTATGGCTTAGATGGTGGGGGAATCTTTGATTGTCCAATAGTTGATATCAGTAGCTTAGAAGTGTGTCATTTGATTCCACTGGTTGTGCCTGGTGGCCCCCCTTTGTATGTGGATCATATGAAGAGAAAATCTGGACTAGAAGTCCAAAGGTGCATTAATCATAACTGAATGTTGATAAACTGAAGGTGCCATGCACAAAAACATTGTGCCAGGTGATATAAATCAGTCGTGGATGGTCCCAAGTCCAGCTGTGAAAAGAGGATGGTTGGATATGGGGCTACAAACCCCATCCCATAAAATCCCAGAACTACAGAAATGCCAACAGAAGCTCCAAAGGCTTTGTCCCTGGGAGAGGAAGGATCTTCATCTAGAAGTCAAGAAGATGGGCTACACCTGTGGACAACTTGTACACCTGGGCTGGCCCAGGACTGAGGACTCGGGCAAGCTGCTGTTGGCGGTCAATGCCCCATTAAGGGTGATGAGCTCAAGAAGAAGAAGGTGATATAATATCACAACACATAATTCTCAATGGCCTATGAACACATGCGATAAGCTGAATACCTTGTTCTTCTCTTTTTACATGGCTGAGTTGATGCAATTGTTTGCTACTACAGTGTGACAGACGGTCTCACACATTGGGAAAAGTACAGGACTTCCTTTGGAAACAAAGAGGAAAAATAGCTGGCAAGATAATTTGAATCAGGGTTATATACCAAGATGTCCTTAAACAGTACTATTAATGATCAAAAATATGCCACACATTTATCGAAGATGCGAAGAAAATATTGTCAAAGCTGTTTGCACAAGGGTTTTGGAAATAATTGTTTAATTTTTTGTTTGAAAATGATAATAAATGGACAAATATATTTTCTAAATAAAATTAGCATACCTTCCAGACCCTCTCTGGGTTGCCTGTGGAGTATTTTACCTCAAACTGGAGGAGGTATGGTTCAGGGTTTGGGCTTGACCAACTAAGGTTGAAAATTCCTTCAACTGTCATTTCAGTCTGAAGATTCTGGGGAGGATTTACCTTCACTGCAAATTACAAAGAGAAAAAAATCATTGATACAATTAAGCTGACTGACATTACAGATAATCCCTGCAAAATCCAAAACTATTATTTTATTTCCAATAAGAAAACATTCAGATTCAATTTACGGCATTTTCCATTACTATCTGGAATTTCAGAGACTACAGTTATTTTTTCTCTTTCAAATTTGCTAATGCTTCCTTTCCTATTATATCTGAAGAATCTTAAATCTAGCACAGGACAAAGAAAGTTTGAAAGACACCTGGCTACTATTGTTAACTCCTTTCAGAATGCAGGCTGCTTTTGTGACTTCCTGTTCAGTTCATCAATTTGCAGCGCACTTTAGCAAGTGGACCTACAGAGGAGCTCTCATCTTTTCAAATTCTTAACAAGTCTGGGCTAACCACATGGATCAAGATGACATGCAATTTCATGCCATCAGATTGGAGCCATCTATTCAAAGATCCACCACTCAGAACAGCTGAATGCCCATTTTGGCACATATAATGGTCCTCACAGTTTGACAGAGTGCACTTTTTTAAAAATACCTTTTTCTTTGGAAGATAATCATTTGATCAGTTCCTCCACAATTTATAATTATTACCTGCTACGGTTTTTCAATATATGAGCTTTTCTTTGTTCCTTCCAAGTAGCTTCTTTTGATCTTATTCTTTCACCTACATCAATTTTCTGTCAAGATTTCCTTTTCAGTATTTACTCAGTATGATGTGGCAGATAAAAGAAAGTTATACCTTGTTTTGAACATGGTTGAGTTTGTCAAGCTTGTGATGGCATGGCAGGTTAATGTTTCTCATAAAATGTTGAATTGACTCAGGTCTTCACTGACTTGACAATAATAATATCAAACTCTTTATTAAAGAAATATTCAATAAAGCAAGAATTAAATTAACCTTGAGAAGTGATTCCTGAAAAATGCTTGGATCCAAGGCAAAACTGACAAAAATAATAATCAAATTATCAAAGAGGAGTTGGTAAAAGTTTTTCTCACATGCCTCAACATTGTGTCCTTTTTGAAACTGAATATTCCATTCAATATGGTTTTCTGTTCAGACTTACAACTCCCATTATTTTACATAATCAATGAGAATACTTAGAGACAATGAAGAAAATAATGCAGCGCTGACTATTTTACTGACCAGAAATATATTTGTAACCTAGAACAGAAAAAAACATAATTGTCTAAGGCATGCAAAGTTCTGCATTAGGCAGCACAGCAAGTGCTTTGCATATATTATAATAATCAATTCTTTGTGACTGATGCATAATCAAGATTCTTGTCATCTTTCATTGATTAAGGTCTCTCCTTCCTGAAAGCACTTTGCTGAAAGTTCCAATGTAAAATTTTGTTATCTGATTCTTAGTGGGAAATATGTGCATTCATATGAGCTTATTCTTTCAAAGAGACTATTGTACCACAGCAACTGTACACCTTCACACTTTAGTAAGTTCTTTATTTTGAATAATGTATAGAATGTTAATTTAATTACCCCACCAGTGAAGAAACATTTTCTCACCCAGGCGGGTTTTGGTACCTGTAAGTCACTTCCTGTAAGGATGCTAAAGGAAGAAACATCAACATACTAAAAATATTGGATATGGATTTAAGAACCAGGCTATAGATCAAAGTGCAGGAAGCTGAATTGAGGTTGGACAGCTCTTTTTTAACTGGCGGATACTGTGCATTTCTATACATTGCAACAGAGTCATAACACAAAGATTTTTACTCCCTCACATTGTGTGATGGGTGGAAGATTTAAACAAATTCTAATTCTAATTCTACTTGATAGAATGAATGCCCCGCTTCTGTGGTGTAAATTTCCTTTGTTTATTAATTCTGCATTGTGCATCTGAAAGCAGCAGCCAGATGACACAGAGATTGTAAAGAAGTGGGGAAATTAAGCTTTAAATGTTTGAAACTCCCAGCAACATGATATTGACTGTCGTTAGCAAATTGCTCAGGAAAGGCTACCCAAATGTGTTGGCTGCGTTAGACATGCAACATTTGAAGGAAAAATCAAGTTTACCCACAAGAAGTGAAAAATGAATCTGCTGAGCTGTTGGCCATAGAGGCAGAACATTTGTGACTCATTGGCTCTGCCCTTTTCAAATAAATGTAAAGTTATTTATTCACACGGCACGATTTGGGTCACATGTTCCAAATATTTATTTTCTACTAAGTTAAGCACTGCCAAAAGACAAACTAACTGATTTTATTCTATTAAGTAGAATTGTAATCTATTAAAATAGGGGATATTTGACTTGATTCTTAATAAACCAGTATCGTGAGCACCAAAGGGTAGTCATAATTTGCATTTTGTTCAGACTTTTAAAGTGCCTGGGGTGAGAAATGGAACTATATTGCTGTAGCTAAGACACATTATTGATGTAGAGCAGAAACTAGCATACAACAAAGGTAAGAAAAGAAAGGGGTTCAAGTAACTTGGACTGAGGATAGGAAAATGCCAACATTCAGAATGGGTTGTTATAAAGAAAAGAGACAATAGGAAGCTAGCCCAAAAGGACAAATAAACAGGTCTAACATGGGCATGGTTGAGCTATGTCAGGAGAAAAACAAAATCCCTGCCTTTGATGGAGAAACTTTCCTTGCTGCCAATGCCAACTTCAAGTCTTTTGACTAAATCCCAAGCCGATGAAGGGATTGATTTGCAGTGCACCATATTGATGAGTGCAAAGTATGGGAAGAGAAAGAACATCGAGTTGTTATTTGTAAAAGTACTGCAACACCCTAAAGTAAAATTGAAAATATTCATTCCACATGTACCTCCGGTTAACAAATTCTTCAGATAAACGAGTCTGAAAACTGAAAAATTGAATTCACAAAAAAAAAGATTTTGGGTCCCAAACCTTATACCAAACAAACTATACCAGGTTTCAGAGTGGATCTGGAATTTACTGTGGTGAAAGGCAGCTGAAAACATTATGGAAAATTTCACATAAAATTGATTTTATATCCACCTTTACTAAGAGTGTATCTCTTCCAATTTCCATCTAATTTGCAGGAGATCCACTTACATTCCAGTGAAGTGTAATAAAACATCATATTGGCTAACCAAAAGTGCCACATAATTGGGCTACAGTATGGACGACTGATCTGAAATATCTTCAAAGGTATTCTATGTTTTACAGAAACTAATGATGATGTTACTCTGCTCACTTGAAGTGAAACGCTGTTTGCTCTAAATGTGCTCCATCCAATATCTTAGCTGCCTGAAAACTCTTAAAATGTAAAATCAAGCATACGAGTTATTTTCCATAAACTTTTAACTAACTCTTTCTTCCACAGTCAACAGACTTTAAAGGTTTAGTCAAGGGTCATTCAACCACCATTAGAAATAATACTTTTTCTCAGCCTGACCAGATGAAATACTTGTGATTCAGATCAGGGGAGGGGATGGTGCAATTCATTACATGCTGCTCCACACACACAATTATTAATGTAAGCTGAAGTGTTTGCTCTGCTTCTCATTTCATCCTTCATGGTAATACACTCAAAATTGTTTATTGCATTAAACACTGCAAGAGCATAATTCTTCCAGACTTACCTACATTTATTGGCATGACAAACATCAAAGGTGACTGCAAAGTTCCAGAATTGGTAATCAGCTCTATCCAGATGAAATACTTGTGATTGAGATCGGGGGAAGGGATGGTGCATTGAATTACTTGCTGCTCCACACAACTACTACTGTAAGTTGAGGTGTTGCTTTCCTTCTGGTCAAATAACCTGCAAACAGCAGATGCAAAAGACAACTCAAGTACCAATTCGCAGTGGAACGGGGATGTCAGAGAAGGCCTTTACTCTTCAAGATCAGTAATCTCAATATTGTAAACAAAACCTATGTAGCTGTAAGCACTCAATACATGTGGTAGTAACCGCAGTTAACGTTCCTACCAGGCACTCTTTCAAGTCTAAAGGTTTAGTTCTGTTAGCTGATTGTATTCCTTTGACAATTCCGAAGTATAGCACAGGCCAATAATAATCAATGAGTTAATATGTGAAGTACACCAGGTTGTCAGCTGCTATTGAACTATACTCCTCCCTGAAGCAGTACTCTCAGAAATGTAAACAGGGATAAATAGGACAAGATGTCCACAATACGTGATCGCCCCGCAATGTGATTAAACAGGGAGCTAATCTTAAAATGTGGGACATGCACAGGAACAGGCCTTTGGCCCACCATGCACTGAACTAATTAAGCTAAATGCTGCCTAATTAAATCCCTCCTACCCAGACATTAGCCTACTAAGTACATATTTTCCTCCCTCCCAACCCCTTCAGCTTTCATAGGGATTTCTCTCCACAAGACTCCTTTGCCTACTCATCCCTCCCTATTGATTTCCCTCCTGGCACTTATCCCTGCAAGTGTGACAAGTGTCCTCACACCTACTCCCTCATTACGATTCAGGACCCCAAATAGTCTTTCCAGATGAGGTGACACTTCACATGCAGGTCTGTTTGGGTCATCTACCATATCCCATGCGCCCCGTGCAGACTCTTCTGCATTGGTGAGGCCCAGTGTGGATTGGGGGTCTTCTTTGCCGAGCAACTTTGAACTCTCTGCCATAAAAGGCAGGATCTCCCGGTGGCCACCCTTTGAATTTGACTTCCATTCTGATATGCCTAGGCATGGTCTCCTCTTCTGCCATGATGAGGCAAACTCAGGTTGGAGGAGTAACACCTCATACTCCTTTGAGGTAACATCCAACCTGATGGCATCAACGTTGATTTCTTTAGCCCAGTAATTTCTCTTCCTCTGTCCTTCTGTCATTTTCCTTTCTTCATTCTGACTACCCTCTCACTGCTTCCCTTCTCTTCTCACCTCCTCTGATTCCTCTCCTCCTTCCCTTTCTTCCATGGTCCACTGTCTATTCCTATTAGATTCCTTCTTCAGCCCTTTACCTCTTCCACCTATCATCTGCCAGGTTCTCACTTCATTCCTCCTACCTCACCAACCCACCCACCTTCTCTCTCACCTATCATCTGCCAGCTTGTCCCCCTTGCCCTCCCCGACCTTCTTATTCTGGTTTTTGCCCATTTCATTTCCAGTCCTGATGAAGTATCTTGGCCTGAAACATGAACTGTTTATTCCCCTCTATTCACACTGCCTGACTTGCTGAGTTTCTCCTGCATTTTGTGTGTGTTGACCAGACATGGTCGATTTCCCTCCATTCTCTGCATACTCAAATGCCTATTTAAATGTCTCAAGAGCCCACATCGTATCTGCTTCCACCACTCTGCAAAAGAAATACTTGCACCAAAGATCTCTTTTCAACTTTTCCATCTGATGATAAATGCATGCCCTCTTGTATTAGAGAGATCAAATCTGGGAAACAAATACCAGCTGTCTACTTATACTTCACATCATTTTGTAAACTTCAAGTCTTCCCTCAGCTTTCATCACTCCAAAGAAAATCTTAATTTGTTCAACATCTCATTATAGCATATGCCTTCTAATTCAGTTTAATCCATTCTAAATTTTTCAAAGAAGCACAATCCAAAATCACAATAAGACTTTTAAAGTCATTTAAATTTATCAACATTCTTTTCCTGAAATGTCTTGTTAGATTGTAACTGGAAAGATGGCAACTTCTTCCTTAAAATAAAACAGACAACTGATTCTAATCTATCCTCTCCTTAACAAACAAACAACATAATCCTTGGTGATTTTTAAAAAGTGGATTGAATTGTTTTTAACCTATAGGCATCCGTTAGTCTCGTGAGACCATGGATTTGCGCCTTGGAAGGTTTCCAGGGCGCAGGCCTGGGCAAGGTTGTATGGAAGACCGGCAGTTGCCCATGCTGCAAGTCTCTCCTCTCCACACCACCGATGTTGTCCAAGGGAAGGGCACTAGGGCCAATACAGCTTGGCACCAGTGTCGTCGCAGAGTAATCTGTGGTTAAGTGCCTTGCTCAAGGACACAACATGCTGCCTCAGCTGAAGCTCGAACTAGCGACCTTTAGATCACTAGACCGATGCCTTAACCACTTAGCCACACGCCAACACAGCTGAAGGTTCTCTGGTGAACAACTGATGAGCAACCATCCAATTTTTGATACTATCAGACTTGTTTGCAAACACTTTGAAAGTTGCAAGTCAGATGCTAGTGCAATAGAGTTTAAACTCCACCACTGGCAGTGGAACGTAGATCATAAAGATCAATTGCTCAGTGTGCTCTGGAAGAGAAATAGTGAAACTAGACTAACTGAACAGACAGAACAGATGCACTTGGCATCCACTTCACAGTTTTACAATAGGGAATGCAGTTTATTTTTAATTACTCTTTGTAATTTAATGTTTTTGATTGAACTTTATTTCTTAGCATTTAAGTCTACTTGAGGAGTTTTCAGTATTTCTTCTACAGACTGGAAGTGCACCTCCTTGAGGACCACTCACCACCAAGAACCAGCTCCAATACAGATTGTGGTCAGGGGCAGAAGCATCTAGGCCACTGGATCATCAGTCACATTTCCAAGCAGCAGGAAACCTGGCTGACATTAACCCCATGCATCATCTTCATCATGTCAAAATATTACAAAGGGGACAGCAGGTTTATATTTGTTAATTCATTTTCAGGATCTGGAGTTCCACAATTTAAACCAAATCAATTTTCAAATCAAGTTAACATGCAAGCCGCAGGGGACTCCTAAGCTAACTACACTTGTCCTACTTGAAAGGTTGCCGTTATAGCTCGGCAGTTAACTGTTGTGGATGTTGTAGTTAGTTCACACTTTAACCACTGTGCAATGTTGGTAGAGGAATGAATATTTGGGGTGCTGAATGGGTCCTGGATGGTGTCAAGCTAGTTGAGAGTTGTTGGACTTATATTCACCCAGGAAAGCAGAGAATATTCCATCATATTCATGAACTGTGCCTTGTATGTGGTGGAATGTCTTTGAGTTGTTAGGAGGCAAGTCATTTGCCTCATGATCTCTTCCTCTGACTTATTGTAGCACGGTATGAATCCGGCTGGTTCAGCTAGTTTTCTGGTTCTGGTTAATGATGACCACAGAAATACAGCACTGCTGATGAAGAACTCAACAATGGTAATGCCATTGGATTTCACGTGTAGGTGGTTAGATCCTTTCTTGTTGGAGAGTGTCTGCCTGGTACTTTCATGCCACAAGTGTTGTTACCAGGCCTGAATGTTGTATTGCTGCATGTTGGCATGGCTGCCTCATTCACTGAGGAATTTTATGTGCAATTGAGCATGGTATAGTCATCCCCATACATCCCCACCTCTGATACTATGCTGGATGGAAAGCCATCTTGGATAAAGCCCTCCCAACCATTGAGCACATATACATGAAACAATGTCGTAGGAAAGCAGCATCTATCGTCAGAGGTCCTCACCACCCAAGCCATGCTCTTTTCTCGCTGATGCCATCAGGTAGAAGGTACACGAGCCGCAGGACTTGCAATACCAAGTTCAAGAACAGTTACTACCCCTCAACCATTAGGCTCTTTAACAAAATGGAATAATTACACTCACTCGCCCATGCACTGAAATGTTACCACAACCAATGATTTCACTTTAAGGACTCTTTATCTTGTTATTTCATGTTCTCGTTATTTATGGGTATTTATTTTCTTGCATAATTTATTGTCTTCTGCACGCTACTTGATCTTTCATTGATCCTGTCATAGTTACTATTCTATAGATTTGCTGAGTATGGCCATAGAAAAACGAATCTCAGAGTTTGATGTGGTGACATACATGTACTCTGACAATAAAATTTACTTTGAACTCTTCGAACTTTGATGAAGCAGCCAAAGTTATTTGCCAGACAACTAAGAAGTTGCCAAAATAAATATTCTCTAATCCTTACAAGCAGCCAATTGAGAAAGGCCCCATTTCAGTTTCATCTGATTCTTAGTAGATTTGATTCATCCTTTTTATTCATGGACCAGTTTGCTGTGGAATCATGCCAAAGTTAGCAGTCAATGTTGTTCTCCAATAACAGAACATAATGTCATTGGAAGGCAGCAACTTCTACTTTTACACAAATGTAACTGAGGTCACCATGAATGGAATTTCAGGCATTGATCCATATCGCATTACTTTGAGAATGGCCTCCAAGTATCCCACAGCACTGCCGGAAACAAAATCAACCTTGGTCTATTTTCTGGACTTCAGGGAATTTCCTTTGGCTAGATTATGTTACCAAAAAAGATTATTTAGTTTGTTAACTTACAGCTGATTTTGATGCTTCATTCTGTACTTTGCAAACTTGCTCATTTTCCAACCTTCTGGGTCCAATGTACAGACGAACAATGTTAGGTCTTCGGTTGCCCAACACTTGATGTCGATTCTTATACCTGACAAGGATAAATGATTAACAAAAAAAATCCAATGAAACCCAAGAAATAGAAAAAGTTCATGAAAAAATAAAGTTAAATAGTTCCTGCTCTAATGGTTCAGTGTAGAAATGTATCCTGTGATGTGAAATCAAACATCGTGCAGGAATATTGCACCTATGACGGGCTGAATAAAGGTAGCTCTGGACATCCAATTGATCCTGGACCCTTTTGACTAAAAGAGTAATGGAAAAAATACTTTGTTTTCCTGCTCCTCATTAATGCATTAATGGGTCATGCTGTAGCAATCAAAATCATCTGAGCAATATAATCATTTTAACCAATCTAATTTGAAAATGAGCACGTGCTAGTCAGTAACCTGAACTGCAGTTAATAGCTCAGACACTGAGTGTTTTAGGATTTCTGGGTTTGTTTTAACTCCTCATGTTTGCTGATGAACAAGTAAAGCCCAATTCACATACTGCAATGACAATACACAATTCACCAATGGTAAAATTTTTACTCTCCTCACTAGTTCTGTAATATTTTCCCCAACCTCTGGATAAAAACATAAATCTCAATCATTTAATTCTAGTTTTCAAAGATAAACTTCCAAGAAACAGGAACATTGTTTCAACATGGATTTCACTTAAATAGTTTATCAACAAGCTGAAATTAAAGTGTATCTATATACTACCAAAACTCTCATGCTCTGTCTGTCTGTTTGTGGCCTCCAATTAGCACAAACGGTGCATTACAGTGGTACTTTTTTTGGCTAAATCGAATTAAAATGCGCTAACTTACAGAATGCAGGCAAAGTTCAGGGTTATATATTTGTATAAAATTGCTCATTCGCCAAAATAAACAGGCTCCCTTTTAACCCGAGACCCGATCGGCTAACATGGAAGTCGGGGCACGACAGCCCGACGCATGCGCACGGCCAGCCTCAGCAGCGACACCTACTGGAGCAAAAGGGCAGGGCAGCTCTATTTCGAGGGGTCACATTCTGCTAACACCATCATCAGCATGTGCAGGATTGGGACAGATCTAACTGCCACCCATCAATAAGAGATAATTAAATCTTATTGTAATGACATACTTCCAGACACCCATAAAACCCTCTGCTGCAGTCAAAAGACAGCAGTGACTATATCACATCCATTTAGGAGAGCACCAACCACATCATCAAGAATAAGCAGCATCCTTTGGTGTTACTGTTTCGTATCTTCTATCCAGCATTAGGGTAAAAAAATGGTTAGCCTAATTATGCTGTGTGGAAAGGAAGGGGGACATTATGGTCAACAGATGACGCTAAAAGTCATCAGGAAGCGGCAAGAGTAGGGAGGGAACAAGAAGCGGATGAGGCCAGGGCCGCATGACTCCGGGATCAAAGAGTCAGGACAAAAGAAGATGAGAGAAGAAGAGACAGAGGAGGAGAGGCATGACAAACAACAGTGAATTCAGCACTGACCTCTGTGGTACACCACTAGTCAAAGGTCTCCAGTCTGGAAAAACAACTCCATTACTATCCTCTGACACCTACTACCAAGCCAATTTTCCAGCTTATCCTGGATTCTATGTGATCTAACCTTCCAAACCAGCCCGCCCAAGATCTTATCAAAGGCCTTACTGAAGTTCATGTATACAAGTCTACTACCCTGCTCTCTTCAATCCTCTTGATCAACTTTTAAAAAACTGTAACATTGGTAAGATTCAATTTCTCACACACAAAGCCATGCTGACCATTTCCAGTCAGCCCTTGCCTTTCCAGATCCTGGTAGATCCTGTCCCTCAGAATCACCTCCAATAACTTTCCCACCACTGAAGTTAGGCTTACCAGCCTGTAGTTCCTGCTTAATGTTAGACATAGTTTTCACTTAGTGCCATTTACAATTCATCTATCATCAAATCAGTTTACATAGTTAACAGTGGAGAGCTCACTAAAGCAAAGAATGGGCTATCAAGTTGTAAGACAACTAAAGTGAGATAGAAATAGAACAGTGAGGAAGAATCATAAGCTTGTAAACAGATTACATACTGCTTATATTCAAAGGGGAGACAACAGACAAAGCAAGTATAGGCCCAATATGCCAGAACCTGCCGTCAGTGCTGAGCGATTAACTCTGATGTACACAGCAAGTGTGAATTTATGTTTTGCGGATCCACCGTAGTCAAATTGCTTCCTGGGGCTAAAGAGCAAGACCCATCATTGTGGCAGAGCCTTGCATGTGTAAATGCTATGAAGATTTTGTTTGACTGGAAAAGGTTCTCTTATACAGTGGCTTAATATAATCTTCCTTCTTTTAAGTACAATCTCAAACACATTTCACTAGGAATCTGTTTGTGTGCAGTAATGTTAACACCTGACGCCAATACGGTACCCTTGACAGAGAAAGCAAATAAACAGATCAAGGGGACGAGGATGACCTCCTTATAATCAGGTCATTGAACATGAAAGAACCTAAAACTCACAGGTATCATGGGACAATAGGAACTATTTTTAAAAGCTGCTGCATGGTGCTACCATTCCATTAATGCAGATTTGGATGTTCCACGACCAACACATCATATTTAAAATAATACAAACCATAACTGAATGTTAAACGCTGGGGCCATACAGTTCAATACTGACTTCTGGTGCTGTTGTTAGGAATTTACCCCTTTTCCCCATTCCCCAGGATACTCGAATTTCCTCCAATTCCCCAGAGACGAATTGGCTAGTAAGTAAACTGGCCACACTACATTGCACCAAGTAAACCTGCAGGCATGTATACATGTAGGGATGTTGCCTGCGGCCTCTTTATTCTCTCGAGCAAAAAAATAAGTTTCAGGCATTCCCAAAGCTCTATTCCTAAACTTCTTGCAAAACTTCAGAGGACTCACTGAAGATAAAGTTGCATGAAACAAGGAAGCTGGGAGGAAATGTCGATGGAATTTCTGTTCTGGGTGGAAATCACGTTTCTGCATACCTCGACACGGTTTTATCCCCCCTTGTTCAATCTCTTCCTACCTATGTTCATGACACTTCTCACGCTCTTAAACTTTTCGATGATTTTAAGTTCCTTGTCCCCCACCGCTTTATTTTCACCATGGATGTCCAGTCCCTATATACTTCCATCCCCCATCAGGAAGGTCTCAAAGCTCTCCGCTTCTTTTTGGATTCCAGACCTAATCAGTTCCCCTCTACCACCACTCTGCTCCGTCTAGCGGAATTAGTCCTTACTCTTAATAATTTCTCCTTTGGCTCCTCCCACTTCCTCCAAACTAAAGGTGTAGCTAGGGGCACCCATATGGGTCCCAGCTATGCCTGCCTTTTTGTTGGCTTTGTGGAACAATCTATGCTCCGTACCTATTCTGGTATCTGTCCCCCACTTTTCCTTTGCTACATCGACGACTGCATTGGTGCTGCTTCCTGCACGCATGCTGAGCTCGTTGACTTTATTAACTTTGCCTCCAACTTTCACCCTGCCCTCAAATTTACCTGGTCCATTTCCGACACCTCCCTCCCCTTTCTAGATCTTTCTGTCTCTATCTCTGGAGACAGCTTATCCACTGATGTCTACTATAAGCCTACTGACTCTCACAGCTATCTGGACTATTCCTCTTCTCACCCTGTCTCTTGCAAAAATGCCATCCCCTTCTCGCAATTCCTCCGTCTCCGCCGCATCTGCTCTCAGGATGAGGCTTTTCATTCCAGGACGAGAGAGATGTCCTCCTTTTTTAAAGAAAGGGGCATCCCTTCCTCCACCATCAACTCTGCTCTTAAACGCATTTCCCCTATTTCACGCACATCTGCTCTCACTCCATCCTCCTGCCACCCCACTAGGAACAGGGTTCCTCTGGTCCTCACCTACCACCCCACCAGCCTCCGGGTCCAATATATTATTCTCCGTAACTTCCGCCACCTCCAACGGGATCCAACCACTAAGCACATCTTTCCATCCCCCCGCCCCCCCCCGCTTTCCGCAGGTATCGCTCCCTATGCGACTCCCTTGTCCATTCGCTCCCCCTCATACCTCCCCACTGATCTCCTTCCTGGCACTTATCCTTGTAAGCGGAACAAGTGCTACACATGCCCTTACACTTCCTCCCTTACCACCATTCAGGGCCCAGACAGTCCTTCCAGGTGAGGTGACACTTCACCTGTGAGTCGGCTGGGGTGATATACTGCGTCTGGTGCTCCCGATGTGGCCTTCTATATATTGGCGAGACCCGGCGCAGACTGGGAGACCGCTTTGCTGAACACCTACGCTCTGTCTGCCAGAAAGCAGGATCTCCCAGTGGCCACACATTTTAATTCCACATCCCATTCCCATTCTGACATGTCTATCCATGGCCTCCTCTACTGTAAAGATGAAGCCACACTCAGGTTGGAGGAACAACACCTTATATTCCGTCTGGGTAGCCTCCAACCTGATGGCATGAACATCGACTTCTCTAACTTCTGCTAATGCCCCACCTCCCCCTCGTACCCCATCCGTTATTTATTTTTATACACACATTCTTTCTCTCACTCTCCTTTTTCTCCCTCTGTCCCTCTGACTATACCCCTTGCCCATCCTCTGGGTTTCCCCCTCCTTGTCTTTCTCCCCAGGCCTCCTGTCCCATGATCCTCTCATATCCCCTTTGCCAATCACCTGTCCAGCTCTTGACTCCATCCCTCCCCCTCCTGTCTTCTCCTATCATTTTGGATCTCCCCCTCCCCCTTTCAAATCTCTTACTAACTCTTCCTTCAGTTAGTCCTGACGAAGGGTCTCGGCCTGAAATGTCGACTGTACCTCTTCCTAGAGATGCTGCCTGGCCTGCTGCGTTCACCAGCAACTTTGATGTGTGTTGTCAGGGATGGATGGGTTTTGCTGCCTTGCATCCCACCACTGCCTGTTATCTTGTTAAATACTAGTCTGAGACAGAAGTTAGACCAATTATATATTATGAAAGATCAATTTCTATTGACATCATTCATTCATGATAAACGTCATTGACAATGCCAACACCTTGCTTCCTTTTTGTTGCCTCTGAACTGAGGTTGCAGTTCGCCATGTGGCTTTCAATGATTGATGCACCATTCAATCATGGCTGATCTTTTCTTTCCCCTCATCAGCTTCACTCCCTGGCCTCCTTCCCATAACCTTTGATGTCATGTCCAATTGAAAACCTATCAAGCTCTGCCTTAAATACACCCAACAACCTGCCTCCACAGCTGCCTGTGGTAACAAATTCCACAATTTCACCAACCTCTGGCTAAAGAAATTTCTCTGCATTTCTGTTTTAAATGGACACCCCTCTATCCTGAGGCTGTGCCCTCTTGTCCTAGACTCCCCCACCATGGGAAACATCCTTTCCACATTTACATTGTCTATGCCTTTCAACATTCAAAAGGTTTAAATGAAATCCCCCCCTCATTCTTCTAAATACCAGCGATTACAGACCCAGAGCGAACAAACATTCTTCATATAACGTTTTAATTCCCAGCATCATCCTTGTGAACCTCCTCTGGACCCTCTCCAATGCCAGTATATCTTTTCTTAGATGAGGAGCCCAAAACTGTTCACAATACTCAAGGTGACACCTCACTAGTGCTTTATAAAGCCTCAGCATCACATCCTTACTCTTGTATTCTAGAACTCTAGATATGAATGCTAACATTACATTTGCCTTTCTCACCATCAAGTCTACCTGCTAGTTAACCTTTAGGGTGCTCGGCACAAGGGCTCTCAATTCCCTTGCATCTCAGATTTTTGGATTTTCTCCCCATTTAGAAAATAGTCTGCACATTTATTTCTATGACCAAAGTGCATAACCATGCATTTTCCAATATCGTATTTTATTTGCCACATTTTTGCCCATTCTCCTAATCTGTCTAAGTCCTTTTGTAGCCTACCTGTTTCCTCAACACTACCTGCCCCTCCACCAATCTTTGTATCATCTGCAAACTTGGCAACAAAGCTATCTATTCCATCATCTAAATCATTGATATACAGCATTAAAAAAGTGCTCCCAACACCGACCCCTGCGGAACACCACTAGCCACTGGCAGCCAACCAGAAAAGGATCTTTTAATTTCCACTCACTGCCTCCTACCAATCAGCCAATGCTCTAACCATGCTAGTAACTTTCCTGTAATGCCATGGGCTCTTAACTTGGAAAGCAGCTTCAAGCATGGCACCTTGTCAAAGGCCTTCTAAAAGTCCAAATATACAAAATCCACTGCATCCCCTTTATCTATCCTATGTGTAATCTCCTCAAAGAATTCCAACAGATTCATCTGGCAAGACTTTCCCTGAAGGAAACCATGCTGACTTTGTCCTATCTTGTCCTGTGTCACCAAGTACTCTATAACCTCATCCTTAACAATTGACAGTTGTAATTTCCCAGTCCTCTGGCGCCATGCCAGAGTCCAGTGATTTTCGCAAGATCTTTATTAATACCTTCATAATCTCTAACACTAGCTCTTTCAGAACCCTAGGGAGCAGTTCATCTGGTCCAGGTGACTAATGTACCCTTAGGTCTTTCAGCTTTTTGAGCACCTTCTCCCTTGTAATAGTAACTGCATCCACTTCTCTTCCCGCTCTTCTGAAACACTGCTAGTGTCTTCCACAGTGAAGACTAATGCAAAATACTCACTTAGTTCATCTGCCAACACCTTGACAACCACTATTTTTCATATTACTAATTTTGCATATGACCTTCAGGCAATGCAGCCCCTCTACAGTAATTAAAACTCCTATCTCACCTGATAGAATTTCTCATGGACTACAGCAATTGAAGATGTTCTGCAAGGAGCCTCTTGGGACAATTAAGCAGTAATAATAAATGTCAACCTGAGCATTTCATTCACATCTATAAGTGTCACTTCCGAAAACAAAATGCTGTGTGTCTGAAAATGTTAAAATGCAGACTGGTGGGAAGAACTTTTTTTTTGTATGATATGCATGTGCATTTCTAGTATTGATTTTTATTGGCATTGAAACAACCAGTATTTATATGAACAGTTTTACAGACTAGAAATAATGTACTGTTATTCAAATCTGGAGGGAGATTCTGAATAAAATTCTGGAATTTAAATAGGATTGTGAGATATTTCACTGTATAATAAGCCCTTGCCCAGAGGGCATTCTGTAGCGAAGCAGATACTATGGATTAAACTGTATTACTTTGTGTTCCATAATTACCACCATTACCATCATACCACAACACATCAACTTCAGTCCTGAAGCAAATGTCAGTGTTAACCAGCACTTCAAATTTAACAACAGACAAATAAAAATAACCTTAGGAGACTCATCAGAAACTTAAATTTAGAAATGTATTAAAATATTATACTACAAGAAAAAAATCATATAGAACATACCAGCAATACTGAAATTAATGGCTCATGTTAAGAAATATTTCTTTAAACATAGTGTAAGTAATGGAATGGATGGGGTGGTGGTTGTTAAACCAGGTTAAAATGTAACAGCTGTTGTGACACAACCAAAGGTTCAGAGAGAAGGACAATGAATGCATTTAAAAGTGCAACTACATCATATTCCAATCTTAAAATTACAGCTCCAAATATTTAAATTACTTTTTGATAATTAAATCTTGTAACATTTACCCAATTTTACATCTTCTTTAATTTTAAACAAGTATTTTTCAATTACTTTTATTGTATGACTTTATCATTCATTTGTTTCAATTAATAAGAATTTAAGCAAATTTCAGCAAATGTTCCAAAATTCAATGTTAGTAAATTACATTCTTGCTGCCTAAGATCATTCTAGATGAATTAAAAAATTGCCAGCATTAAATTATCAAGTTACACTGAGTAGCTAAGAAACAATTACAACGTTGCAATAGTGCCATCTATAGCTATCAACTGATCAACTAGTTTGGGATAAGTTGTAATTTCCAACAAACTTTCTGATTTTTATAGGGAATTGTAATTCATAATCAACATTCCTTCTAATTTTTTTTCGCGGCTACACAGACCAACCATTACTCTGAACAGGAAATTTTTTACACAGCCTGAAAAGTGTGCAGCACCTTAAATGCTTTTTTTGTAATGGGCATATTATAGCAATGGCATTCAGCTGGTTGGGAGTTAATTAACAATGAGCTACTGACTTCCATTCTGTGTTTATTGTTACAATTTGTAACAGTGCGATAATTTGAAATACGTTGAAGCTCTAAAATATTTCAAAGTAAAAGTTGTGGTACATTTATTATTTAGAAAATTTATGGATTCACTAACACATAATTAATTATAAGGTAGTTCACAAATAAATAACAGATTTCAAAATTATATTAACATTATATAAGAGACAATTCCAGCTATACGGCAACAAAGGCTATTTCAGTTACTGCACGGCTACACAACTGCCGAGTTTAGAGGAAACAGTGTTCATAATTACTACAATGAAGCTAATAAACCATTTCATTTGGTATTAAAATAATTACAACCCTGGAACATGTTCACAACATAAAAGTGATAAAACAGTGCTGATGGAACCAGTCAGTCATACATTCAGGTGTTTTCATGGTTGTTGGTGAAATGGGTAAATCCCTCCCAAACACTGAGCACATCTACATGAAACACTGTCGTAGGAAAGCAGCATCTCCACTCAGGCCATACTCATTTCCTGCTGCTGCCATCAGGTAGAAGGTCCTCAGGACTTGCACCACCAGGTTCAAGAACAGTTACTACCCCTCACCCATCAGGCTCTTGAACAAAAGAGGATAATTACACTCATCTGTTGCCGTGTTCCCACAACCAATGATCTCACTTTAAGGATTCTTTACCTTGTTATTTCATATTCTGGTTATTTATTGTTATTTTATTAGTAGTTGCACTTCAACAGTTTGTTGTTGTCTATGCTCTTGCTATTTCATAGATCCAGTTTACAGTTACTATTCTATAGATTTGCTGAGTATGCCACAGGAAAAAGAATATCAGGGTTGTATATGGTGACATGTATGTACTCTGATGATAAATTTTACTTTGAACTTCGAATGAGTTTTTAGTGAATTTTACTAAATTGTAGCAATACTGCTTATTGTGCTTTATGTCAAATACAGTATTTGGAACTATATTCAATATTTTATATTCTGGAACAACTATCAGATGATGAGATAACTCTTGCCTTTGAAGATTCTGTCCTTTACAATATTGTGAATTTATTTGTAGTAACAGCAATTCACAAGTGGAACAAGTCTTGGACCAAGAGTACATTAGAAATCATGCCCCACTGTTTTCAGGTGATTGAAGCTTTGTTCCACTGAGCTTGCAGATCAATCCAGTGTACTTAAGTATTATCAGATGGTGCAATATCTTCCTCTCATCAACAGTTCCTTTATGACTTTTCATCAATCACCTTAATTTCACCCACAAACCTAAATAAGATACTAACATCTAAAGTGCACGGCATTTCTGGAAATTCAGCAATGATCATAAAAGCATGCATTGCCTAGTCCTTAAATGTTTGCAAAACTGATTAAAAACAAGACATTTTCTCATTCCTAATAAGTTAATACAGTGGCAACTTTCCAACCAAGTTACTACCAAAAAATAGTCAGTTCTTTTGGACAAATAATTTGCATCATACTTTTGCCAAACTGCAACACAGCCAAAGTGAAATGGTTACCTTCTGTTTTTTTTCTCATTCCCTTAAATAGTATTGAGATCCTACATTCTTAATTTTGAAGAATTCTTCCTTGAGAAGCTCAAGCACATAAATAACTGTAAGGAGATCAAAAAAAAGCTAATGGAAAGTTGGCTACTGAGACTGAAAGACATATAGTACACCTGCACAATGCTCTGCTCCAATTGAATCTGGCCACAGCTAACAGCAAAACTGACAACTAGATGTTACAGGTCATTTTTCCATCAACAAGCAAAGTGCTTGTGCAACTCAGTGGATCAGGCAGCATTCATGGAGCAAAATGGACAGTCAATATTTCAGGTCAGGTCCCTTCATAAAAAAAAAGTAAAAGAGAGACAAGAGTGGAAATCAGACCACTGGGACAAAGAAATGGTGGATGAACTTAATAAGTATTTTGTGTCAGTTTTCACTATTTGTTTCAGAATTGAGGGATGTCCAGAACAGAGATGAGGAGAATAGCCTATTTCTGCTCCTATGTCTTATGATCTTCATCAGAACTCTGAATCAGTCCAGATGAAGGATGTAGACTGCTCATTTTGCTTCACAGATGCTGCCCGATCTGCTGTTTTTCCAGCAGTTTATTTATTGCTCTCGCTTCCAGAATCTGCAGTCTCTCATGTCCCCATATTTCCAGCAACTTCTTTCCTCATTTCAGATTTTATTCACATCCAGTCTCTCTCTACTCTCCGTAACACCACTAGCATTTTGGACAGTAATGAAGGTCCTCCATCTCTGGTGGTGTTCAGGGCTTTCTTCATCATGTCAGTGGCTCAGTTTTCACTACTCACAGTCATGCAAGTTCTGGGTGGAGATTCAGGAGTACTGTCACACACAGACGGAGAAGAATTCTCCATTGCTGTTTCCGTAGCAATTTTGTTTTACCAGTCAGGGTTGCTAGCCTCGTCTTCAATACCCAAACCTGGAGGACCGGTAGACCATTCCTAGTCTGGCTTCTATCCTTTGACCTGTTTGGCATTGGTGACCCTACCGACAGCCTAACCACAAATCTCTGACTCCAGACAACAGAAGTCCCTGGGTCATTGAGGCACACGTGCCTCCAAGCCACAACAAGGTTGTGCTCCTCTTGGAAGGTCCACATCCATTAGATCCATCTTTTCCCAACTGTTATTCCATTACCACTTCCTCATTTTTTTATCACTCACTCTCTCCTGCTTTCCACCCGATTTCATCCCTCCTGTTTCTGGAACTTAAAGCTGGCTTTCTTGCTTACTTTTCTCATTAAAGATTACTAACCTGAAACAAGCTTGATTTCTTCCTCCAGGCATGCCACCCACCCTACTGGAGCATTTCCTCAGTGCCTAAGTCCTGCAGTGCAGATACATCAGAATGATGCCAACGCTAAAAGGATTAAACTATAATGACAAAATCTGTAACTTGGACATGTATTAAGGACAAAGTATCATCCTACCTCTTTGCAATACTATATCTTCTGTTTGCAGTAAGGAGTCTATAATTTCAATGCACTGCCTTCCCAGATAATCAGACAATAAAATACATCAACTAGAATTTCTCCAATTTTTGATTTTCAGCATATTTTCAAGAAATGGTTATGCACATTTAATCTATATCTCAAAACTCTTTTACTGCACGTACAAGCCAAATCATAACATGCTTGCGCAAATGATGCAGAGTATTGACCTGAAACTTCGAGAATTCCTCCTTACCAGCTTCCTCACACCCTACCAGACACTGTGTGACCTGCTAAGTTCCTCCACAGATTACTTGTTGCTCTGGATTCTGAAATCTGCAGTGTTTTGTGCCTCTCTATGTCATACCAAATGTCTGTTCATTGGCTAAGAGGTCCAGGTAAAGGTACCCACTGGCAACTCACACTTTACTGTGAATTTAAAAATATTTAACATTCAAAACAAGGGCCTTAAAGCCAAACTCAATGCCAAAAAGCACACTTTACAAGTTCATTAAAAATCAGTGTGTGACCAAATTTCCAATGCAGGGTGCAGAAGTGGAAATTGGTCAGAAAGGTACAAAGTCTGGAAAAGAAGTGATCAGTGTTACAACATTTGGAGGCTGTCGAAGAAAAAAATTTATTCCTCTGCAGCTCAAAGCATTTACTGCAACTTGAAAGTGGCATTGCACATCTAAAATTAAAATGTTGCTTTATCCAGCACTAACATCTTTAGATGAAGGTAAAATTCAAACTTAACTCCTGCGTCAAGGAAAAGTTTCTTTAGCAACACACACACACACACACACACACACAAAAGCTGGAGCAACTCAGCAGGCCAGGCAGCCTCCATGGAGAGGAATAAACAGTCCATGTATCAGGCCGGGAACTGGAAAGGAACGGGGAAGCAGCCAGAATAAAAAGGTGAGAAGAGTGGAAGGAGTGCAAGATCAAAGGTAATAGGTGAAGCCTGGTGGGTGAGGGAGGGGAATGAAGTGAAAAGCTGTGAGGTGATAGGTGGAAAAGGTAAAGGACTGGAGGTGAGAAGAGTGGTCCATGGGAGAAGAGGAAGGAGGAGGAGCAGCTGGGAGGGGGGGGTGGGTGATAGGCAGATGAGAAGAAAAGAGAAAACAGGGGAGCCAGAGTAGGGAATGGAAGAGGAAAGGGAAAACTTACCAGAAGTTAGAGAAATCAATACCCATGCCATCAGGTTGGAGGCTACCCATATGGAATATGAGGTGTTGCTCTTCCAACCAGACAGTTGCCTCATCAGAGCAGTAGAGGAAGCCATGAACCGCCATGTTGGAATGGGAGTGGGGACTGGAATTAAAATGATTAGCCATCGGCAAATCCTGCTTGTTGCAGATGGATCGAAGGTGCTCGATGAAGCGGTCCCCCAATCTACATTGGGTCTCACCAATGTCGAGCAGGCCACACCGAACGCACTCAATACCATACACAACCCCAACAGATTTGCAACTGAAGTGTTGCCTCACCTGGAAGGACTGTTTGGGGCCCTGAATGGAGGAGGGAGGAGGTGAACGGATAGATACAGGTATAGCACTTCTTTCACTTGCAGGGGTAAGTGCCAGGAAGCAGAGTAGTGGGGAGGGACAAATATACAAGGTGAACATGGAGAGAGCGATCCCTATGAAAACTAGAGAGTTGGGGGAGGGAGCTAAACATTTTTTGGTGGTAGGATCTTGTTGAAGATGGCAGAAGTCACAGACAATGAAGAGCACGATTCACAGGCTCATGTGGAAGGAAGATAGAGACAAGAGGAACTCTATCTCTGTTAGGGTGGCAGGAAGCTGGGGTGAAGTCATGATATCTGTGAGAATTGGTCAGTTACTTTGGTGACTGGTGAATCAACAATTTCATACGTGTTTAAATTTTGTGGAGTGCTCTCAGATATCCTACTGTATCCCAGTAGATCAAATAAACTTTGAGAACATTGGAGGAAAGTTAAATCCACACATACCTCATAATCTGTAGTTAAACAATAACCTCCAATGCTCCTTTAAAGCAGTGAGGAAACATACTCATTTGATTCAGAAGTGGAACGTGAGGCTAGGTGTGTTGGTGAAAAGATTCTAAAACAGACACATGAACAGGCAGAGAATGAACAAATACAGACTATGTGTAGGCAAAAGGAATTAGTTTAATTAGATGGGCTTGTTACTGCTCTATGCCCTATGCCTGACACAGGTTCTGCCTACATGTCAAAATCAGAAGCCAGAAACCAGGTTGATGCCTTCATGGCAAGCCTGGCTTTTGCCAAGGTCTGTGTGCTACCTAAAGGGAGGGCCTTAAAGACACATGCACAAATTCTGATCAGCTGTACCTGCCCAAGAGCAGAACAAAACCCATGAAGGGCAAATTCAGGGTGCTGCCGGACACCAATCCCCTACTGAGTTCTTAAATCCTATTACCTATCCTGCACACTCAACCTTAACAAGTTTTCCTTCTGAGAATATTCGTCCTGCATCTTGCCGCACCCATTCTGTCAATGAACACAAATTTCCACACATTCCAAGCACCACCACCATTTCTAACAGTTCATTATACTCCCAGTGAGTGTCACTCCTCTAGATGACCTGCTTCACTATCACTCTCCACACACACCATCCTTCATGGCCAAACACCCAATCCTACAAACCTGGCCACTATCTTCCCACCCTTCCCAGCCACGAGGTACCTTCTCCCCAAGACCCTCACCTCTATCTTCCTTGTTTGCTGAAGACCACCATGTTGCCAGATGTGAACTGACTTCTTCTGAACTTCCCAGTCTGACTAATACAAAGCATCCCAGGGGTAAAGAACAGGATCCGTTTTTACAGATGTCCATGTCAATTTTGTCCATAAGCCATAAAATACACAAAAATCTCTCAATGTGGTAACCATATTCTGCAGTTTTGAGTAGAATAATTATCAAAATCAGAGAACAACAATAAGAGAGAACATATGCTAAACGTGGAGAGAAAGAGGAAATGAGTCTGACATCCAGAGGATCAGATATATGTACAGTGTGTGTGGACATCTGAATTTAACAGCATTTTGGAGGTCATTCATAGGTACAAGTATCCATAAATTGGGCCGTCAAAACCAGGAAATGGCCTGTGGAACAATTTTGCAATTGATCTCAGATTTATAAATAAGACTCTTAAGTAAACTAATTTTTTAAAAGATATAAGATTACATTTTAAAATTTTAATTTCGGCTAGAGGTGTTAAGACTAGACAATGGAGCATATTTGATGTTGGACACGCCATTCTAGTCACACTAAGGACCTTGCCAATCAGATTAACACAATTTGAATAAACTGCAATGCTAATATTTTTGTCCTGGCAATTTCTCCCCACCCCCACCAAGTTCCTGTTGTGTCTACAGGAATTCAGCTGTCCAAGCAAAAGTTAGAGCTTGGTGCCAATCTATACCTACTCGTGCCAATTTTATCCTTTGAGTTTATGGCCACCAGATTTTAATTTGAGAAAGGTCACTTGCAGTGCCAGAGATCAGAACTTTCCTATAGACCTCTGTGGGCTGGATTACGTTCAAAAAGTAAAAGGGCTGATCCATTATTCAAGTGAATAATAAATAAAAGCTTTTTGTGTTAAATCAATCCTTTGCAAACAGATCTCCATTTCAACAGAGTTCTGCTAGAATTTGCCAATTCTTTTACAAAATCCACCAGTTAACAATGTTACCATCAAGCAAATTATAATTCCATGGCTAAACACATCTGTTATCAGTTAGTTTTACCACATTTGGACTTAATCCTCAGTGACTTTTATACATGGATTTCCTTCAATATGTTTACACAAGCTGTGGATTTTTAAGGTTCTTTTAAAATAAAAAAAACCACTTACAAACACAACGCAACCGATGAAAATAGATTCTTACTTTTCTCTTGTTTGATGAACTGTGCAGGGCAATGCGCATCAGCCTCTTTCCAGAGACAGCAGCTAAAGCCATCTTGGTCCGTTGAACGTGATGTATTTGCAATTCGCATATACTCACTAAGCGAAGAATGGAGACAGCTTGAATTCCTGTACAACTGGGTCTGCCAGCTTCTGTGTTTTTCAGTAGCTCCGTGCTTCTGCAGTGTGCAAAACATCGTAAAATTCCATGGTGGAATCTCAAAGGCTTTTTCTGGATCATGTGCGTTAACTAAAACAGATGCTCCTGCAATGAAAGGAGAGAACAAAAAGTTGAAATTATTCAGGACAGTCAATACACCGCCACACCCAGATACAAAAGGGATCACCGAAAACTACACAAAGTGGGGAAGTTATGTCTTCTTTTTAATGAAGCCTAAGAACTAGACCAAAAAACAAAACCTACTCCCCAAAGGGAGCAGGACTATTCTCCGTTAATGTAATGCTGGGAAAACTACCCTCCTTCCACCACCCCCCACGCACCCAGTTACAAAAGAGATCACAAAAAAACGACACAAAGTAGGGAAGCTATGTCTTCTTTGAAATGAAATCTAATAACTATGCAGAAAAACAATACCTACTCTTCAACTGGTCAAAACTAAGCCTAATAACTAGGCCTTTAAATACTGATTGTACCTATAAAATTAGAGCTCTGACAATAGGATTGTTCCCACAAAACCTGGCCCAGACACCCCCACAACCCTGGCCCACACATTCCTACAAACCCTAGACCACACACTACCACAAATCCTTGCTTACACACCCCCAAACCTGAGCTCTCTCCCCGCCAGGCTCTAATCTCCATCTTCCAACCCTGCCGCTAACCCTAAACTCCACACCCCTTTCTCCTCTGGCCTCTCACTTCCATTCCCCAACCCTACCCTTATCCTCAACTCTAACCCCTACTTCCCCACAAACACTGGCCCAACCCCACCCTTCCCTGCCCCCCCTCCCCCCCCCCCACACACACACAGAGGCTGTGGAAAAACTATCCCTCTTGTGTTTCTTGATCTTGTTACTGGAGCGTAAGTGTCACTTGACTCTGCAACTTTGATCTGGTCCATGCCTTCATTAACCTAGTTCAATACTACTTGCCTTTATTGGGATCTTAAGGTTTAGAGTTATGACTATGCTGAAGATTTGTCTGGGTGGATGGGGTTATTGCTCCCACAACCAATGGACTCACTTTCAAAGATTCTTCATCTGATGTTCTCAATATTTATTGCTTATTTATTTTTATTATTATTATTTCTTCTTTTCGTATTTGCACAACTTGTTATCTTCTGCACTCTGGTTGAACACCCTAGCTGGGCTGTTTTTCATTGATTTTGTATAGCTATTATCTATAGATTTATTGAGTATGCCCACAAGAAAATGCTCAGGATTGTATATGATATATGTTCATTGGTAATAAATTTACTTTGAACTTAAACACAAACCTTCTCCCCAACCAATCCTACCTTATCACAATAAGAATAGAAAAAGTTTTAAACACTCAGTAGCAGTTGTTTCCTCACCTTTTTGCAACATAACTTTGCCTATGTTATTGTTCTGAGTGGTTCCCAGAACGTTCCTCTTGTATTGGCTCCAATGTATGAATGGTGCATATAAGGCCTTTCAAAAGTGTCATGCTGGCACTCTGCCCAGTTTTACTTATTGATTGATCAAGATATAGTGCAGGATAGGCCCTCCTGGCCCTTCCAGCCATGCCACCCAGCAATCCCCAATTTAACCCTTGCCTAATCACGGGACAACTTACAGTGACCAATTAATCTATCAACCAGTATGGAGTGTGGGAGGAAACCGGAGACGCCACAGGAAACCCACGTGGTCACGGGGAGAATGCACAAGCTCCTTACAGACCGCGGTGTGAATTCTTTGCACTAAGATCCCTCATCTCTAATCAATCAATTAATCCATGGCAAAGGTTCCAGTGAGTACACAGATCCCTCAGGACAGAGGGAGGAAGTGGTGTGCAGTGAGCTAAAACAAATTATACATGTCTGATATGTCAATTGTGAGTTGGTGGCACTTAGTAAGCAATTGCTTTTCCTAAGGCGCTATTATACGCTGGAGAGGAACAACACTGACACACTTGACCAAATACACAGGTTCAAAACAATATCAATTATTTCAGAAATAAAGTATGAGATTACAATAAATTACTTTGTCATTACTAAGTCATGTGAGTTACCCTCTGAACTTACTTCTTAAAACTTTCCTTTGTAGGAAGTGCATTACATTTTCAAATAAGACGGGGTAAACAACCTGGGATCTATGGACCCCTTGGTTAATTGTAGGGGTCCCCGGTATAAAAAAGGTTGGGAACACCTGCAATAAGATAAATCAGATGGTTTTACCAATAAGATTAATGGATTCAGTTAAAAGTCACAGAGTCATAGAACACTACAGCACAGAAACATGCTTTTCAGCCTATCTAGTTTATGCCAAGTTATCAATCTGCCTAGACCCATCGACCTGAACCGGACCATAGCCCTCCATACCCCTCCCATCTGCGTACTTACCCAAATTTCTCTTAAGTGTTGAAATAGAACCCACGGGCAACAGCTCGTCCCACACTCTCACTATCCTCTGAGAAAAGAAGTTCCCCTTAAACATTTCACCTTTCACCCACAACCTCTAGTGTAGTCTCACCCAAACTCAGTGGGAAACACCTGCTTGCATTTACCCTATCTGTACCTTCATAACAAAGTTGGATAAATTTGATTACCTTTCTCAAAAGTCCCCTCATTCTCCTACACTCTAGGAAATAAGGTCCTAATCTGTTCAACCTTTCCCTGTAACTTTCCCTGTGATTTTCTCCACCCTCTTTCAAACTTATTGATATCTTTCCTGTAGATAGGTAACCAGAACTGCACACAATACTTCCAATTAGACCTCACCAATGTCTTATACAACTTCAGCATAACATTCCAACTCCTGTACTCAATACTTATGAAGGCCACGAGCTTTCTTTATGACCCTGTCTACCTTTAGCCTTCAGATAAAATTTTCTCCTTTCAAATGCATTTACAAAATTCAAGTATAAAGTGACACACAAATGTATTTCCAGTTTCACTTTTATTTTCACAGAAGAAGCCGTGTAATATAATGTATCTTATGTTTTGCATTAAATGGTATATTAGTGGACAGTTTGGATGGCGGAGTGGAAGTATGTGTCTATCAAAGAAAGTATAAGGTGTTCCTTCTCTCCTCTAGCCTACGGGTCACCCTTGAGCAAGAGGTAGCACTTGCTTAGCCTCTCAATCATGGTCATATGAGCCATGGGAGCAGGTGGTGGATGTCACAAGTCATGGTTATGCCAGGTAGACAACCTGTGAAGAGTATTGATAATGGCTAGGGTCACCCATCTTGTAAAGACACTGCTCAGAAGAAGGCAATGGGACTTCTGTAGATTAATTTGCCAAGACCAGTCATGTTCATGGAAAGACCAAGATCACTCACTTCATATGACAAGGCACATAACGAATGAACATGTAGGCAGTAAATCTCAGAGACTACGTGAACCTTATCTCTCCATTATTAATGGCAGAGCTTCAACTGAGAACCAATCTGAATGTAGTGTGTAGCACTGATGTAAATGTTTTGTTTTCTAACTCTTCCCGCATTTTAGCAATCAAGTAACTTGGAACCTGGCCATCATTCATCATGCAAAGCAAGCAAGCAATAATACCTCCATAGAAACATGGTTCAACTAGAAACTCAATGGATATGGGATCACGGGTTCCTTCAGTGGTACATGTGGATTTCAATGAACTAAAAATCAATGTTGATTACATAACTAATATTGATTGACACAGCATTCAATACTGAAATTAAAATTATTTTTTTCAGCACAAGTATATTGGGAAAGACTGCCTGTGGAAGTGGAACATTGAGGTAAATGATTTGGGGGAACCTGTGGCAATTGTATATTACTAAGCTCGCCCTGTGTTTATACCTGATGTGAAACATTTAGCAATCGTATTGCTTGGTGCACTTAATAGGCTGGATCATACTGGAACACCCTGAAGCAGTGCTACACCCATCTGGGCCTGAAGCAGATTGTGTTTCCACCACTAGAATTCAGCAACATGGACCAGTGAAGAAAAGCTGATTGCAGAGGTACTGACCAAAACAAAACAAACCTGATAGGAGCTTTTAAACTTTGAAATAATTTTACAATGAAAAAAAAAATTGATTTGTTAAAAGAAACATTAAATTTAAGTGAACAAGAATACCTTTCTCTTTGCCTTTTGATCAGCTCGCTGAGAATTTCAGAAACAGAAGCAGAACAGGCCATTTGATCCTTTGACAGCACTGGCTGACGGAGAATTCCTATTTCACTACATACTGTGTAAATAAATTTCTTTTTATCCCAGTCCCAACTTGCCAAGCCCTTATTTTGATATTGAGGCCCCTGGTTCTACAAGCTCTAGCCAGGAGAATTCTGTCATGCCTTTAATAATTCAGTGTGTTTAAATGAGAAACTCTAAATGCAAAATAATCTAGATTCAATGTCTATTTAATTTCTCCTCGTACAATTAGTCCCCAATATCTGTATAGAACATTCCAAGTGCAGACTCAAAAAGGTCTTGCATAACTCCAAGAAGTCCTCAATTCTGATATGCAAATCCTCTTACATCTTATTTGCCTTCTGAATTGTTTGCAGACCCAGCATGTAAACTTAGTGATTTGTGCACAAGGACATCTGAATATCAGCATCATTCAGTCTTCCACTATTCATAAAAATATACCCATTTATATTTGCAGTCTAAAGATCTGTGCCTGTCAGGCAGAATACCATGAGTTTTCAAGCAGCCTTCCAAGCAGCATTTATTTATTGAATCATTTATAAAAGAGTTGCCATTCTACCAGATTGTTTCTGACTACAAGCACTATTAGGTAAAGACAGTGGTCCCCAACCTCCGGGCCGCGGACCGATACATTGCCGCGAAGAATGCAATGGTGCAGCAGTAGTTGGAATGCACCCAGCATGTATTTAAGAAAAAAAGCCGAAATAAACAAGCTAATAAATTAGGTGCCGCCTGGCACGTAAATGTCGGCCCAGATCAGAGGCGACGCAACCTGATCTGGGCCAACATTTACATGCTGGGCAGCACCTAATTAATTAACACACATAAAAAACGCTGGTGATCGCAGCAGGCCAGGCAGCATCTATAGGAAGAGGTACAGTTGACGTTTCAGGTCGAGATCCTTCGTCAGGACTAACAGAAAGAAGAGATAGTAAGAGATTTGAAAGTGGGAGGGGAAGGGGAGATTCAAAGTGATAGGAGAAGACAAGGGGGGAGGGATGGTGCTAAGAGCTGGAAAGTTGATTGGCAAAAGGGATACAAGGCTGGAGAAGGGAGAGGATCATGGGACAGGAGGCCTAGGGAGAGAGAAAGGGGGAGGGGGGAACCCAGAGGATGGGAAAGGATGTGAGAGGGACAGAGGGAGAAAAAAGAGAGAAAAAAAGGGAAAAGAAAAAAATCATAATAATAAAAAATAAATAAGGGATGGGGTACGAAGGAGAGGTGGGGCATTAATGGAAGTTAGAGAAGTCAATGTTCATGCCATCAGGTTGGAGGCTACCCAGATGGAATATAAGGTAATTAATTAGCTTGTTTATTTCGGCCTTTTTCTTAAATATGTGCTGGGTGTGTTCTGGCTACTGTTGTACCGCTGTATTCTTCGCGGCAATGTATCGGTCCACGGCCCGGAGGTTGGGGACCACTGGCTAAAGAGGACGATCATATACTGCACTGCACCACAACACACCATGTCATTGACATCATTAACACAACATTGCTCTGCCTCGACAAGCTTCATACACACCAAGTCTGAATCACACGGCACAAAAAGGTAAAGATAACAAATTAATCCAAGTAACCTCCAACTTCCTAACTGACATATTTTCAGACAAAGTTTCTTAAAACAAGTTATTCATAAGCTCAAGCTTCAGTGAACTACAAAACCCTTGTAGCACTGACATATTCTGCTGTAACTGTGCGTAACTCATCACGATTTATCACTTATTGTACCAACTTTCAGAGGAAACAGAGCTCAAATACAACTGGCTATTCACAGCAGGTTATTTCATAAATCAGTAAAACTGTGTTACATTTAGACACAAGTCCACTGAAGTCAATCCACAAAAAACTGGGAAACAGAAAAAATTTAGAATCGAATCATATATAGAACCAGTTGCAAATGTAAATTTTAAAAAGTATTCTTTTTCATAGTCTTATTTCAAGGTAAAGAAACAACCCAAGAAGATGGTTTAGGAATCAGGAATTTAAGTTATGGGAAAAATAATGCTGTGGAACTTTGCTGAAAGATTAGATTTCTTAAATTCTGGATTACTTACAAGAGAATTAGATTTATTTTCTTTGGATAATAAATCTTTGATTCAATTCAATTGAACCTTTGTAGCGAAATTTAACTTAGAGACAACAGAATTTGATTTTGTGACACCTAGTGACCTATCAACAACCTTTCCCTCAGTATCAACAAAACAAAAAGCTGATCATTGAAGCATTCATCAACAGCGCTGAGGTCAAGAGAGTTGAGACCTTCAAGTTTCACGGAGTGAACATCACCTATAGCCTAGTCCTGCCATGCTGACATCACAGCCAAGACAGCTCACCAGCACTTCTACTTCCCCAGGAGCCGAAAGAAATTCAGCATGTCCCCTATAATCCTCAACAATTTTTAATTGATGCATCATAGCCAGGTATGGTAACTGCTCTACCCACAACTACAAGAGACTGTAGAGAGTTGTGGACACAACATAGCACATCATGGAAATCAGTCTCCTTTCTATGGAGTCTGACTACACTTCTCACCTCCTTAGTAAAATATCCAGAATAATCAAAGACTCCACTCAACTTGAGGATTGTCTCTTCTCCCAACCACCCGCCCCCACCCAATTAGGTAGGGGATACAAATGCCTGAACACATACTACTAGGCTCAAGGACAGCATCTATCCTGCTGGTATGAGATTATTGAACAGTTCCCTAGTACATTAAGATAGTCTCTTGACTTCACAGTCAACTCTGAAATGACTGCACTTATTGTCTACCTGCATTGCACTTTGTCTGTAACAGTAACACTTCATTCTGCTCCATGTAATTGTTTTACCTTGTGCTACCCCAATGTACTGTTGTAATTCATTGACTGGTAATGCATTGTTCTGTTTGAATGATATACAAGACAAGTTTTTCACTGTACCTCTGCACGTGTTATAGTAATAAACCAATTCACCTGTTAGTTTCTTTTTTGCATAACATTCAGATTTAGCCTTTGAACATAATAGTTGTAAATGTTTTACTTTGATGCTTGAAGTAGAAATACTTTTCTGATTGTCTCAGAGAATCAAAGACTTGTGTTAAATTACATAAGCCTCTAAAATCCAACAACAGTCCCTCAGTATCAATAATTTATTTGTACTTCTCTTAATTAATTCCAAATGAGTGTCAGACAGATGCAATGAAAATAGCCAATCAACATTTTATACAGCAATTCATGAAATAGTTATGTACAATTTGCAGGGAAGATCACTCAATCACTTGCTACAACTTCAGGAGATTGGTAGAAACTTAAAGAAACAAAATATCGCCATGGACATTTTTTTCCGGTTGTTCACTAACTGCTGGTTTGAAGTACTGAGGAATTCGGAAAACTGCAGGTGACTAAGCTTGTTTGACCATTTTCTAAACTAAATGATCAATAGATTCTGCTGCCTGTCCAATAGTATAAGAAATATATTTCAGATAAAATATCTTAACCCGGAGAGACTGAATCAATTAGTTGTTTCGATAGTACTGTAACAGGCTGGCCAATCCAGACACCTAAACCTGTACGCTATTAAATTAATACAAAGGACACATACATATTTTAACAGCCCTTAAAATCAATGGCCTCCAAAATCAATCTCTAATGTAATTTTTTTCAGGTACACAAGATGCAACAACTTTTTTTCACTAGGAGAGACAAAATTAAAAAGTATGTTTCCTCTAAGCACGCATCTGTAGAGTAAGATTTTAAGGCCGTATCCCTTTGTTCTGAACTACACTGTCAGAGAAAATGACCCAACTACGCAATATCAATTATTTTAATAATTAATAATCAGTCTAAACTCCTCAATTAAATTACTAAAACGTGTCAGTGCTGCTGCCTGTAACTTAAGCTCTCTAGCCCTGGCACTGCACTTATTTTATGCTATACTGCATCTCAGGGCAGGGGAAATTCCCAAACTAAATGCAGAAGTCCAAATGACATCGAACCGGAATTATGTGCAACTGTTAGACAACCTCCATCACATTGTGATCCAACATACCTGAGAAAATGGAAGCTAATATTTTAAAAAATTATATTTTGTCTTTTTACTGAATTGTGCAACCTTACAAGTTTCTTTAGTCCACCACAGTTCCCAACTGTGCGTCATTCGGCAATTCACACTACAACCTTGTGGAATCTTCAGGGAAGTTTCCCAATTAATTGCCCCAAAATAAAGTCCTGTTCACCACTCACTGAAAATTCTTTCTCAATTGTCTCCTCCCATTTACTCTGCTGGTTAGATTAGCACTGACATTTGTGGTGTAAACATTTGGAGACCCCAATTATAAATTCCTTGGAGGCATCAGCAATTGCATTCTACAATATTTGCCTGATTTGGCTCATAATAGTCCATTTCACAACTGAGCACTTTTGCGAATGTGTAAGATCAACTTCCTTTGTTCCTGTGTTAATGTAGAATTTTGTGAATAAAACATGCGAGGGACATTTTATGCGCTTAACAAAACTGCAACTCTTTACTCCTATTATGAAGAAACCAACAGCATTATACTGTATTGACATCATTACATCAGACGCCATCTCTGAAAGTGAACACAACAACTCACTGATGGTGTTTGTGAATTGCATAGAACAGTTTGTATGATGAACAATATGTGTCATCTTGTCACTCATTACATTACCCTACACAGGCCCTCCCAGACTTGTGAGTCTGTCTGACTCGAGTCCTATGTGGCTAGGCTGGGGTAACAGTAAGTGCTTCTGCCTCATCCAGGGGTATGCTGGCACACACATGGTCATGTTGTGGTGTATGGGGTATGGTAGTGGAACCATCCAGGTTCATGTGGGCTGGTTTAAAACAATCTCCGCAAGTACATTCAGGTTTACCCTTCCTATTGTCACGTACCCTGTGACGGATTAAAGAACCAGCAGAAATGGAAAACACTTTGGAGTCTGGTATTGCTATTCACTAATACTATTTATTAGTAACTACGCAATACAGTAATATAATTTCAGATATATTAAACAGGTTAGCAAAGATTATATGCATACAAGTGTGGAAATAGAAAAACCAAGCTTCTTCAAGCCTAGGGGTAAATGGATACAGTCTTATGGTGATGAGTGAAGTTCAGTTCAGTTCGTGGTATTGAGTTGAGTAGTGGTGGAGAGAGAGAGGGTGGTGTTTATTTCTTCAGCTGAGCTGATGCCGTTGATCTTCCCGTTGTCCTCCAAAATCCTTTAGAAGTCACCGAATGTGACCACAACAAGGGGATCGTTTTCTGTGCTGGAGTTATCAACCCAGCCGAGGGTTGGACACACTAATAACTCCCCACCGGTCACTCCTTTTCCACACTGCGAGAGCAACTGATCGATCCTCCTGATCGATCCTCCAAAAACCCACCGTTCCGCGGGCACTACAAAGTTCATCCAGTATCCAAAATCATGCGTCTGTCTGTCTACCAGCTGACCTTCTATTTATCTCACCATGCTGAACACCAGCTGTCCATCAAGTAGCTCCTCCCTTCTCTCTCTGTAAGAACACAGAAGCTGGCAGTGTGCTTGCAAAAGTGTAAACATGCTGCAGAGAAACCATAACACCATCTCAAAGTAGTCTTCACCTCTCTCTCTCTTAATAACAAGGTGTTTGTGATGTACAACTCTCGCTCTCTCTTTTAAAAGCACAGTTTTTAGGGATATGACCCCTAGGGGTACATAACACTATCTGCAATATATTTTTTCTGCCCATTTCCAAAATGCGTCATAAGGGGATGTTGATGTGTGTCATGGCAGATAGAAATGATGAGGCAGAAGGTAGGTCAACTCAAACTCAAGAGTGCTGTGTGCCATGATGGAAAGTAAGAAAAGGTGTAAAAGAATTGAGTTTACTAAGGAGTGCAGAATACTGCTGAGCCACTGACCAGGAATAAGATCACCCAACACCTGTAATGTCTGCCCATACACCAACTCAGATGAGAAGGACTGCAGGTCCTCTTTTGGAGCCATATGAGCCCTGGTAGGACACACAGAGGATGTTTGTGCCAACACTCATCCTTCAGAGCAGCCTTTAAGGAATGGTGAAATCGCTCACACAGGACATTGGACTGCGGGTGATATGCTGCAATTTAACACCATTGTAGCTCAGAGGTTTGATGTGAATTGGGGACCACTATTGGAAGAAATATCAGATGGGATGCCGAGCTGAGTGACCCAGGTGTTGAACGCACGAGCCACGTCTGCAACCGCCATCAATACAAGAGGGACAACCTCTAGCCACCTGGTGGCACCGTCCACCATGGTAAGAAGATGTTTGTGAATTCACATTAGCTGTATGTGACTTCCAAAATGTAGGACAGATGGCATTGCTGCCATGCAGCAGGCGCACCTGTAGGATCGCGTTTGAAAGGGCTCATTTGGCGTTGTCACATGCTCTGGTCATGTCTACTGACCAATCAAACATGCGAGTTTGGCATTGCCTTACGAGCACGATACAAGGACAGCATAAGTTCAGTGGCTCGTGAAATGGAACAGTGACAGAAATTCACCATACCTAAAATCTCTTGCAGTGCTTTGGTAGTGCGGGGCAGTGGAAAAGTCATACTCGTGGTAACTTTTTTCAGCAGACATGTCGTACTTTATTAGAAGTTGTGCTGGCCGAGAAAGTCAATAGTAGACGACCTGAACCGGCATTTAGTGGGGTTATTAATCAGCCCACATTGGCTTAAGAGCTTGAAATGTGTGCAGAGATGTGATAAGTGTTTGATTTTGGATGTGCTGGTGACAAGTATGCCTTCCAGGTAAAAACAAAAGAAAATCTAAGTCTTTACACAGAGTCTATCAGCCGTTGAAAAGTCTGTGCTCCATTTTTCAGCCCAAACAGCGTGTGCAGAAACTCAAATAGGCCATATGGTGTTGTAACAGCAGTTTTGGGAACACCCTCAGTGCACTCAGGCACCTCATGGTAGTCCCTGACTACGTCCACTTCAGAAAAAGATTATCTTTCCCGCCAACCGTGCTGAAAGTCCTAAACATGTTGGACCAGGTTCTGATTGGGGGTGATGGCCTCATTAAGGCAGCAATAATTGCTGCATGGATGTAAGCACATCGGGTTTAGGGACCACGTGGAGGGGTGAGAGCCAAGGGCTAATCGAGTTGTGTACAGTGCCAAGCATTTCCATGTTAGCAAACTCAGCCTTTGCGCTGAGCAGCTTTTCTGAGTCCAGTCTATGCGCACCGGCACAGACCAGCGAGCCAGTTGTGGGACTGTGATGCTCAACCCCATGTACTGGAAAAAGTGGGCTTGGTGAGGCTTGGGAATTTGCCCAACAGTTGAGTGAAATCACATGTAGTGAGGCATGCACTATATAGAGTCGTCATGGGGAAATTACTGGGGGTACAGAATAACGACCCAAAGTCTTTTGCGTTCACAAGTTGACAGTTCTTAAGATCTACTAACAGCCCTTTGGCACCGGGTAGAGGTCTAGCAACTTTAGCCAAGATAAAGTCCCATGTGTTGTTTCATCCACTGAAGCACAGCATCACGTGTTGTGTCCCATACGTCCAGATCCAGCTGCCACTGGCAGCCTTTAGCAAGGGTCTGTCGCCGCCTGGCTTATAATCAATGGGCAATGATGGCAACACACTCACCTGAGCATCCGTGCCACACAGGAAGCATGGTCCTGAAAGGGTGTCCATAATGAACAGTCGATGACCCTGGCAGCTGGAACCCACAGTGTTCATAGACCTTTGATGTCTTGCTGCAACGCATTCGGCACTTCTTGGCATTCCTGCCAAAGCATGTGTGGTAAAAAAAACATAAACCAGATGTTGTTTGTTTTGCAGCCATGGGTGTGAGTCTGCTGGAGGCTCTGCTGACAGGGCTTATTGAGACAGGGAAAGCAGGAGAAACGATGCACCTCGGCCCAGCTGAGTGTAGACTATCGGCCATTTGAGCAAGCTCCCTGTAGTCCTCATGGGTGCATTAGTGAGGGTTGTGCAATTTTGATTAGGCAATTGTTGCACAAAGAGTTCTCTAAAAATAAAACTAGGATGGTGATTGCCCAGGAGAGAACACATGTTCTGAAGGCCTAGCGTCACCCATGACGGGCAAGGACAGCAAATGTTTGGCACACTCAGACTCAGATGGTCCAAAAACCGTAATAGGTGAGTCTTCAGAGTGAGAAACTTATCACATGCAGGCAGGTCTTCTAGTAGACCCCACTCTGACTGCAGTGGAACTACTTAGCAATATTGTAATGTCATAAAATTTGGTATTGTTCATGGTGATTTCTTGCAGCGCATACTGGACTTCTGCCTGTACAAACCACTCGGTAACTGCTCCAAAAACTCTGGCAGCTTTGAAGCGACTGCGTTGGTTGACATGTCATTTAGTGGTTCTAAGATCGCCGGAGTCACCATTGTAGGATTTTGTGAATAAAACACATAAGTCATTTGATGTGCTTAACAAAAGCCACAGCCCTTTGTTACCATTATGGACAAACCAAAAGCACTGATGTCATTATTTCAGACACCGTCTCTTAAACTGAACACAACACCTCAGTGATGGTGTTTGTGAATTATATAGAACAGATTCTATCTTGAAAAAACTGTCATTACATTACCCCACATAACTATCCCTATACTGACAAATAGAATCCTCGCACAAACCAATAGGCAACAAAGATAGAAAGTGCTGGAAACACGGTCTTTCAACATGTGTGGAGAAAACACATTGCTGACAGTTTAGACAAGTACTCTTATTCAAAGTAACTAGCATTTTGACAGGCTGGTGGCCATCGTATGTGGGAAAAATGACTGTAGATTAAAAGCTAAAGGGCTCATAATTTAAAAACAAAGTGGAGAATGGTGAAAATCCGAGGATAAAACTCACGGATACAATGAATATAATGGAGAGGGGGAGGGTAGAGAGAACATTACTCCAATAGTAGAATCTCCAAATAGTTGATCATGTACAGATGGAAAAATTGGCTTGCAAAAACAAAATATTAAAACGTCAACTATTTTTCTCCTTCCCTGATAAAGCTTGTGGTCTTATGCAAGACAGAATTCTGAATATGCCAATGTTTAAGTGAAAAGTGACAAACCACATGTCAACAACTTCATCAAAAGAGATGTGTGAGAGGAGAGATTACAGTAAATGGTAGAAACTATCACTTTCCCACCATTATCTTATCACAGCACAATCTTCAACATGTTTCTTTTTACATAACATTGTACACAAGACTTTTTTCCAACCTTTATATGACACTGACAATGTACATTTTATAACAGCAATATTATACTAACACCAAAGGAATGTAAAAATTATTTTCCCCGTACACTAAAATGTAAAATTTACATCTATTCAAAAGAAAAATACTTAAAGAATTCTGTGACTGCAACATGTGGCTCCCAAGTTTTCTCTTTTTTTGGGCCCATGGTTATCAAATTAATTCCAATATGTTGATCAATGTGCCATGCATATTTGTGGCACAAGTTACACCTGGTGCCACGTTGCTAAGGTGAGCCAACGGCTGCCAGAGATACTTAGAATGGCAGATCATTAAGTAACTCAGCATCCAATGCTGAGTCAATGCCAGCACCGTAAAACCGGAGTCCGATGTTTCCACTAATGAGCTCACTTGAACTCACACAACTCAAAACATCTCTGTGTTTAGGAAGGATCCCCAAACTCCAATCCTGCCACTGCTGTTTAAAGTAATGAATTAATTACAGGTTATTTGCTCCAAATCAGCAAGTGTTTAGATTGTTCTAAGGTTTACCTTACAGGGGTCAATGTCTCGAGCAAGTAGTGTGCCTAGCACCGAAGGTTTTTGTCTTGACTTCAGAGTTCCGGCATGATCTAATTTACCCCAAACATGAGTGTGTTAGTGAAGATTCTCCTGATCGTAAAGGTAACATGATAACTGATCAGCACAGATAATATTAACAGATACAATGCAGATTAGAAAAAGTTGTTGGGAGGAAGAGGGGGTAGAGGATAGTAGGAAGGCAGAACTCCCAGCAGTTGGCCACATCCACCAAAGTTGCTTGGGAAGTCTAAGCTTTGAGGATCTGCAGTCCAGCAGGAGGTTCTCAGTAAAATCTAATAGTTACATCCAGGTGAGCACGATGAGGACAACTGTGCCATTTGCTTTCAGGGAAATGCTGGACATTATCTTCTATACATCTGGCATCCAGCAGTCTGAAGCTGCAGACTGTTGCTGTATCTAGCGGTTTGTCATTCACTGGTGCAAGGATGTAGTCAATTGTGCCCCCTATTGAGGGAGACCTGACTACACCCTGTGCTTTGTGGTGATGGCAGGCTCCTCCACGGGTGGAGTGCTTCCATTTCTTGTCACATGTTTACTCAGCTGCCCAGCAGCACTTCCTCAATGTCTGTCCACTGTGTGACTATATGTTCAGGTCCTGTGTCCTTGCAGCTTTAATGTTGCTTCCATTTTGCAATAACCATTGTGCTACTTGCATTTGAGCCACTAACTCAAACCAAGGGCTTCCTGCAGATGGTAGACCTCTTAACTCTTGAATTGATCAATAAAGCCAACAGCCAGCTAATAGATAGACACCTGGTGTCCACTTTATTTGGTACGCATGCACACCTGCACATTCATGCAAATATCTAATCAGGCAATCATGGGACAGCAACTCAATCCATAAAAGCATGCAGACATGGTCATGAGGTTCGTTCAGACATCAGAATGGGAAAGAAATGTGATTAAGTAATTGACTGTGGAATGATTGTAGATACCAGACAGGGTGGTTTGAGTATCTTAGAGACTGCTGATCTCCTGAGATTTTCGTGCATAACAGTTTAGCGTTTACGGCAAATGGTGAAAGAAACAAAAAGCAGCCAGTGCGCAGCACTTCTGTGGGCAAAAATTGTTTTGTTAATGAGAGGGGTCAGAGGAGAAGAGCCAGAGTGGTTCAAGCTGATATGAAGGTGATAGTAACTCAAATAACCACATTTACAACAGTGATGTGCAGAAGAGTATACCTGAATACACAATGTGTCAAAACTTGAAGTGCATGGCCTCAGCAGCAGAAAACCACAAACACGCACTCAGTGACCACTTTATAGGTACAGCAGTCAACTAATAAAGAGGCCATTGAGTGTATAACTGCCATGCTGCTACATAAAATGCAATCGAGCAAATTTGTATATTCTTCCAAAAGTGGTTTGAAAAATAAATTAACAATTTTCCTTTCATTGAAGGAGAAAACGAACAACTTTCATCAAAAGAATCACTAAAAAATAAAATTCTATGTTCCTGCTGTAGGTGACTTGAATAACAAACTGGCGTGGATATCATCACAGGCCCAGTTGCTTCCTTGCCATCACAGCTGTCCATTTTGTTGACATAGGAGCCAAGAATAGAAATGTCTGTAGTCTATTTGTAGACTAATCACCCATATTTCAAAGGGATACTGTAAGAGGTTTAACCTTTGACTTACCCAGGCACAAGGTTGCAGTCACAAGTTCCAGTAACATCATTTCTTAGCTGAAGGGAACCTGAAATGTACAAAATGAAATAAAGACATCCAAGTTGCATATTGCCATTCATGTAAAAAATTGTTTAAATTAATTTGCAGCAGAACATAATCTAATGGAGTGAGAATAATTTCTACAAAGAAAAAATCCTGCAAAATTTAAATTTTTAAATTTGGAAAACACCAGCAACTTCAGTGAACTAATTCATTCAAAAGATTCACACACTTTTCCCTTCTGGCCATTGACCAATTTGCTATGGTGCTTGTTTTGCACACAACATCAATATCCTCACAATTTTTGCTGAAATATTTTGATTGGTATAGCTTTGATATTGAAATCTATGGCCAAAGATTTAAGCTCCCACTCGTCAAAATGAGTCTGCAGATCCAGTATTAATGGCAATGCCTTAATATTCTTACCAGCATCTTGCTATTTTAAAATAATCAAAGGGGAATTCTCTCAATCCTTATTATAAGAAAAATTAGGTCAGAAATACTGCTGAGAGATTTTCCACTGAATGACTTAAAAATTGCGGAGATCAATTATTAGCATATAATTCTCTCTGCCTTATTTCTAGTTACATGTGGCAATGGAAAACTCTGATTATCCATGATTCCCACTAGTTCCATAGCTTTTACTGCAATTTCTGTTGACAAATAAATAATTTTCCCCCAATTATCTATAGTGATTCTAAAAACAAGTTTTGTTCAGTGTGCAATCTAAAATAGGTGGTGGAGGTCTGCGAGCCATAATCATAAGTCATGAAATGGGTCTGTCTAACGACGGTACGTCACCCCAGTGTAACATTACAGAACTGAAATCGATAGATTATATCCAGCACAATAACTCCCTACCACAGGAGCACTTTACTGAGTTTTTATCCTTTGCATGGACGGCATCACAGGGAAACATCATGGACTGGAGCCAGGCTTCTCAGTCAAAAAGAAGGGGTCTGATAAAGAATTTTATTAATGCCCCACACGTTTTTTAAAACAAGATTCACAATAGTACATTTGCATGTAGTAACTGGACACAAGTTCAAAAATTTCCCTTTTCTGGTTTACAACACATCTGCTTTTTTCTATGCTATTATCATAGGTTTAGAGAGTGCAATTAGAGATTGCTGATAACCTGTAAATACATAACCAAACAACACTAAAAATTGGACCCCAATTTGATATAAGTGGAATTAATAGTCCTTTCTGTCAAATTATCAAACTTTGGCCATACAATTCTCCAACAAATATTCTGGTCTCATATTACATTGCTCAGAAATTATCACCCGAAATAAACTGCATAGTTGTACCATCTGAATTGCCAGCAAAGCAGCATCACCAACACCACTTAATGCTTTGTACAAATTATTTTAGTCACACACTGTCTGGCTGTTGAATCAACCTTAAACACTCTATTGATCAATGTAGAAATTGTCCTGTGTCTAATACAGTTGAACCTCTAACTTTCAATTGCCCAGAGTAGACCCTTGGAAGCCTGTTGTTAAAACTATTCTTAAAGGAGCTTTAAGATCGTTTTATTTGAGAGTGACTACAAAAATCAGTGAGGAAGCTATGATTTATGTTGGTTTAAGTTCTGGTGCGTTAGTGTCTTCCACTGTCTGAGTGCAGATAAATTCACATGTAGTCAGTTATAAGGTAATCTATATGAGAAATTTGTAACTGGTAAAAGAACATAAAATGAAACAGAAAAACAAAAACATTGTGACTCATTGGCATTCTGCTGCATTGTTTTCTCACATAGTCTTTTGTAACTATAAAACATCCCCAAATGTTATTTCTTGAGCGTAATGGAGCTCATGATCCAAACTAACAAACTCTGCTTCTCCTGCCATATAGAGGTACAATCATAAGCAAAATTTTAACAAAGTTCGCTCCCGATTTACGCTGAGTAATATTCGAAGTTTGACATTGAGCAGCCCACACTGTATACGACTACTACTAATACTGAAATCACTGGAACTCAACGACTAGATGTTGAAGCCAATAAATTACAAGTCCACGTGCACTTTATTTTTTCTGGTTCTTTATTGCGCTCTCTGAACATTTAACAATCGCTGCTCTTGAGACTTTTTAAAACATTACTTCCAGTGGAGGAATAATATGCAGAATTAAAAGGGCTAAAACTTATCTGACTTATTTGCAGCTTGGCTAATAATGTTGCAAAGATAACTAATGAAGGGATTGTTACATGGGAAAGCTGCCAAGGATGCCTAGCAACAATCAGAGTATGAATGTGTTAACAGCAGCCCCACACAGTACTCGGGGTGCTCACTTGATTGCAGATTTTCCCAGGCTCTGTGATCGGCGACTCTGTTTTGTCAACTGAGCGACGCAAGCTTGCTAATAAACAGTATGTACTTTTAAATAAAGTGTGTTTGACAATTATTTCCTGGGTCTGAATCTAAAGTCCTCTGGTAGAGAGGCAGATGGACGTCTTGGCGCAGCAGCGAGCAGGTCCCAATATGTGGTAGACCCCCCTCGCCAAAACTGAATACTGTAAGCGGACGAACGGGCCGTTGGGGTAAATCAGAGACGAACGGGCCCACAAAGTAAGCTTTAACCTTGGTTCCTCTCCGCTCTCCGACGACTCTGTTTGTTCCCTCATTTTGGCAGGGGAAAATCCACTGATGGGGCCCAAAGGGAATAAAGAGGAGACGGGCGGTTTGAGTCCCCCGGAAAAAGGAGACGGGCGGTTCGAATCCCCCGGAATAATTGAGAAATTCCAGTCTTCTCCTAAATCCCCCGGAATACGATGGGTGCGCACTTAGACAAAGAGGGGGTGGGGGAGTAGTTCGTTACAGAAGATAATATACAAGTATCCAGACAATGAAAGGAAACTGAGACAAATGTCATTTGAATTGTCTGAACATATGGGGAAAGACAATTGGCCTGCAGGAGGATACATTTGATTTAATTGTAATACGGTAGGCGGAAAAGGGGCTATGGAAAGGGAAGGCAGGGAAAGGGTATGGTCGCCTGATTGGCCTATGGCGACAAGAGGCTAAAATAAAAGAAGAAAGACATAAATTAAATTGTTGGGCCGATAATGCCAAGCGAAGAGGGTTAGACGTACGTGGAGATGGCAAGAGTTGAGAGCGATTTGTGAAGAATGGTGTAAGGGATAGAAACAGACAAAGGGGACGGAGAAAGAAATTGTATCAGAGACAAAACATACTGGCCATGGAAGAAAGAATAAATGGGAAAGGGAAACAGAAAATAAAAATAATTCTGGGGTACCCCGCCTCTATCCAGACATACCGACCGATTCCCCAAACGATACTGATGATGACTGGGAATGGCTAAAGTGACCTAATAATCCCTCCGTACTACCCACAATTGTATCGGCGCCTGCTTTACCACGGTCAGGTTCCCCACCCCCATATGGTTCTCGCCCTGGTGTCCCAGGCGCCAACTCCACAGTCATCGCATCGCCACCGACCGATGTAGTTCCTCCAAAACGGCTGGGAAGCCCAGTACCCGTTTCTGCCCACACATGCAGTCAGACTGGATCTTTCCCGGACTGGACCCCCGAACAAGGGCCATTGGTTTCACCGGGACCGATACAAACTCTGTATCAATTGCCCATGAGGACCGTTCCTAACCCAGAAGCCGGAGTGGCGGGACAAGCACCTACTATGCAGATCCATAAGCCCTGGATCCCTTCCGAGCTCTGTGGTTACTGAATGCAGCCCCTGACAAAAAAGGTCGACCCCAAGGGTTCTGTAGTTATTTAAGAACTGTCCTGACTATTCCGCTAACTCCCGAGATCCCGCCCCCGGCTATGGCCGCCTTTACTCCTATTGATCAGACACGATTCGCCACTTGGCTCGGACATGGCAACTACGACCAGTTAAGCGCGACCTGCCAAACCAAACCGCGGATAATTGAAAATATATTGGACGCCTTGTCCCACGTTTGGTCCCCTCCATAAACGTAACTTAGAGTGTAAACCCAGGAAAGGTGAGACCCCTGATGATTTCCAGAATGCTTTAACGCTGTTTATTCTGCACGATCGGGAGGTCCGCTCTACGTAGCCGGGAACCAGTCCCCACAGTACTGTGCTCTCCTCCGAGCCCTGCCCGGCAAGGTGGCCGACAAAGTTAGAGTCAACAATATGAACTGGTTAGAATCCACTCAAGCTTCAGAATGCCATTTAAAACGAGTTAGTAGATCACAAAGACAAAGCATTTCTAGGAAAGCTGTAAATCCGATAAAGACGTTCATTATTTACCATTGTAGCTGTATTAACAATCTGTGGCCTTGTCAGAAAGAAATGTCTAGTTCAGTTTTTCAAAGCAAACCACAGAGGCCATCTAAAGGGAAAAACGTTCATTCAAATTTTCAGTGCTGGAGCAATCCACTATATTTTAATATTTGTTTTCTTTCCTTGTGAGGAAAGGTTGATTTTTGATTTTGTCCAATTCTGAATATAAGCACACTACATTATACATTTTTTTGAAAAAAATCTAGTGTGTTAGTTTGTCAGAAAGAAAGATTTATTTGTTTAGTTTTCAAGTGTGGCACCAATGTAGTACAGATCGTAATAGACCAGAAGGTGCCAGATTTAGCCCCCGACTTGTGCTAATTAACCCCCATTGTTAATACACTACGCTAACTCAGATGCGTAAATTCCTGGGCCTTGTCAATTCCCACCACACTAGATATGAGGTCCTTCTCCATAGAAAACCATAGAAACTACAGCACAGAAACAGGCCTTTTGGCCCTTCTTGGCTGTGCCGAACCATTTTCTGCCTAGTCCCACTGACCTGCACACGGACCATATCCCTCCATACACCTCCCATCCATGTATCTGTCCAATTTATTCTTAAATGTTAAAAAAGAACCCGCATTTACCACCTCATCTGGCAGCTCATTCCACACTCCCACCACTCTCTGTGTGAAGAAGCCCCCCCCCCTAATGTTCCCTTTAAAGTTTTTCCACCCTCACCCTTAACCCATGTCCTCTGGTTTTTTTCTCCCCTTGCCTCAGTGGAAAAAGCCTGCTTGCATTCACTCTATCTATACCCATCATAATTTTATATACCTCTATCAAATCTCCCCTCATTCTTCTACGCTCCAGGGAATAAAGTCCTAATCTATTCAACCTTTCTCTGTAACTGAGTTTCTCAAGTCCCGGCAACATCCTTGTAAACCTTCTCTGCACTCTTTCAACCTTATTAATATCCTTCCTGTAATTTGGTGACCAAAACTGAACACAATACTCCAGATTCGGCCTCACCAATGCCTTATACAACCTCATCATAACATTGCAGCTCTTATTCTCAATACTTTGATTAATAAAGGCCAATGTACCAAAAGCTCTCTTTACGACCCTATCTACCTGTGACGCCACTTTTAGGGAATTTTGTATCTGTATTCCCAGATCCCTCTGTTCCACTGCTCTCCTTATTGCCTTACCATTAACCCTGTATGTTCTACATTGGTTATGGTGCAATACCTCACACTTGTCTGTATTAAACAGATTCCTAAAGAATCCCCTTCTCCATTTTTTCCCATTCTTCTGTGAACCCAGCCACCTTTTTAATATGCCTACCTGAACGTCTAGATTCACCGCCCCATGATTGTGTAACAATAAATCACCAATTGACAGAAGTCCGACCTGACATGACTGACGTCCCCATCGCTAACCCGGATTTAGTCTTCTATGTAGATGGGATCTCCTTTATAGACAACCAGGGCCAGCGCCATGCAGGCTATGCTGCTGTTTCCGACATAGAAACCGCAGAGTCTGCTTCCTTTCTTTCTCCTCACTCGGCGCAGCAAGCTGAACTCTTTGCACGCATTAGAGCTGCATCCTAGCCATTGGAAAATCGGCCATTATTTTTACAGACTCGAGATATGCCTTTGGAGTCACCAACTTTAGAAAGCTAGGGATTCATGACTTCAGCCAACTTTGGAAAGCTAGGTGTTATGTCACCTCCTCTGGCATGCCCATGACTAATAAAATTTACATCGACAACCATCTGTCTTCCTGCACAACTGGCCATTATTAAACGCTCTGCACACACTGGAGAGACTGACCGTGGTGTAACAACAGACCAAATTATCAGAAGATTGATGCTGATAAGAGGACAATGGGGGAACATTGAAAATGCTAATGAGAGAGAGAGAGAGACGAGAGGGATTAACGAAAAGGAGACACAGTTCCGAGTATTGTCAGAGACCGGTTTGCTTTGAACCTGAACTGTTTGAAGTTTGATGGACAGGCGATACCCCAGCAGGGGGATAAAACAGGACAGGTTCGCTAAGGCAACAGACACATGACACCACGAGGTAACGAGACCCTGGAAGCGGTGTGCCCCCACAAGTTGGTGGGAGTTTTGGAGGTCTGATCACGAAACCAGCCATAAACGCACAGGGTGGAAAGGTGCGGTCGGACGGGTACCCGGTTTGTGTGTCCGCCCTTGCTTGGGTGCCGGGTTCACCGCAGAAGAACGATCATATCTGGAACGGAGGGGTCACAGTCGGTGACCTCAGAAGACATTACAAAAGGCTCGCCCGAAAGCTAACTGCGAGGAATATCAAAGGTCTGTTTGGAATCCTATTTGCATATTCATTCGTTCTCTTTCTCTCCCCAACGGCACGACGGCGATTACTGCGAACTGAAACTGAACTGAACTCTGTGTCACTTGTGACTGATCATTTTACCCCTAGACTGCAATAGAGCTTGATTGATCCTATTATCCTAGTTCTGTGTACGTGTGTGTTTATTCATTGCTACCCCATTGCATTTATATCCTTACTATTAGAGTACTGTGTTGCTTATTTCTTTAATAAAACTTCCTTAGTTCCAGTAATCCAGGCTCCAACTAAGTGGTCCATTTCTGCTGGTTTGGCAACCCAGTTACGGGGTACGTAACAGTGGAAACAACAGAACTGACTCGGCTGTGAAACAAGCTGCCCTTACTAGAGCACTGATTGTTCCCCAAATGACGAATCGCCGGGGTAAAAATGAATCCCCCGTTTCCAAATCAAAGGGTGTGCCTGGAATTAAGGATGAGCGTGTTTTACAGAGGGACACCTCTGGAAAATAGAAAGCCACCTGGGAATCGGCTGGATGTTTTTACCCACCGTCCGAGGGCCTCGGGCTTACTCCTGCCCGTCAGGTCTACGTGCCGAAACTATACTGGGCCATATTGTAGATTTTGTACAAACCAGAACTCACCTTGGCAAGGAGGGAATGGTAAGGCAATGTGTGGAGCCGGGACCTGAAGAAGGTAGTAGAGAATGTTGCTAGACGATGTCTGATATGCCAAGAACATAATCCAGGAAAAGGCAACTCATGCCCAAAGGGATATGCCCCGTTGCTAAGACACCCTTTCTGCCAACTACAACTCGATTTTATCGAATTACCACACCTATAAGTACGGTTTTGTAATTCTTGATGTTTTTAGTAGATGGATTGAAGCATATCCCACCACAGGTAACAAAGCCGATACCGTGGTGCGTATTTTGTTGAAAGAAATCATTCCCAGATTTGGGGTACTGGAGCAAGTTGTTTCTGACAATGGCCCTCATTTTGTGGGTGAGATTAATCGCCAACTATGCCAGGCTCTGGGTATTAAACAGACATTCCATTGCCCCCGCACACCGCAGGCTGTTGGCCTAATTGAAAGGGCTAATGGGACACTGAAAAACAAATTGGCTAAACTAGGACAAGAAATCAGTCAAAATTAGCTCAAAGTGCTGCCGATAGTCTTGTTCCAGATGAGAACTCATTATCAGAACAAACATGGTCTGTCGGCAGCCAAAATAGTATATGGCAGACTGTAAGAATCCCCTGGAAGGCTGGTTTGCCGACCCGAAAATTACCTGAGATGGACCTGAATCAAATGTTGAATGAAATTATAGGTTATACCCTGGCACTAACCAAATCTCTCCAGGTCTTGCATTCACAGGTGAAGAAGGCCCACCGAGAAGGAGAGGAACTGGAAGATGAACATCGAGTTCACCCAGGAGACTTCGTTCTTGTAAAGAACCATCTTAGAAAGAGGCTTGACCCTCACTGGAAAGGACCCCACCAAGTGTTACTGACCACTCCAAAGGCAGTACAAGGACTTCCAAAATAGACATATCTAGGACACATCAAACGTGTGCATTCATGACTAAGCTATTACTGTCTATACTTCTAATCTTAAGCACTTGTATTGTAGTAGCCAAGCTAAACAGCTTCCTGTTGCTTTGCTATGGTTATGCTGGGAAAACTAACTCATCTGCCTGCTGGGTGTGTGCAGTGATTCCTCCCCATGGGAATATAAGGATTCCCCTAATAGCCATTTGGCTGAACAGCAGTGAACAATGGTCAGTCTGGGCCTTTTCTAATGACACTCAGACTAGAGAGGCCCGAAATTGCACCGGTGATGCGATGGGAGACTGTGAATGCCACTGCTTTGATGATTGGTACATTTGTTTCCCCATCCCCTCCAGAAAAAAAGCCATCTGATGGGGAGGTCAGACATCATGGCCCTCCACCATTGTCAGATCTGTCCAACCAACGAATACTATCTGCTACTGTAATTTCAAAGGTAAGGGGATTTACTTTCTGGGCAATACACCCATGCCATTTATACAAGGGCCAGATCACCACACCCCCTGAACAGAACTTAATGGGTTTATGGGGAAAGGGCCTACTTATGGCTCCCAGGAGAGACAGCTAGCCGATGGAACACGCAACAAGAGAGAAGAATTGGATGGGATGCTGCTTCCTTGCTTACCTTGTATCCCACACGCGAATGCTGAAAACCTTGGACCAGCACCTTTCCCTCCTACAGCAAAAGCGAGGAATCTCACAACTGGAGCGCTTCTGGATGACAGCTTTCCCCTCCTATGGGGCGGCTGCAATTCAAGAGAAATCATTAACCTGGCCCCAGTTTTGGAGGAGATGGCCAATAGTACCGCTAAGGCCATGAATGGTGTCCAGCATCAGGTGAGGGCCATCACCACTGAAATGATGGCAATGGCGCTACGCAAGATGGTTCTGCAGAACCGAATGGCCCTCGATTTTGTTCTGGCTGAAAAAGGAGGTGCATGTGCCATTATAGGACAAGAGTGCTGCACCTACATCCCAGATGAATCAGAGAACATTACCTCTCTCTTTGTTCACATTCAAAACGATGTAAATAAAATCCGGAAAATCAGGGCCAACCTACATGGCTTTAGCTCAAAAGGAGGAATGTAGCGGTCAGCGGCATCTTCGCAGGATGGAGCAGTGTACTGCTACATAATGCTATAGTCATCACAGGAGTATTCATACTTATTGAACTTTTCCAATGTTTCCAGCCCCTTGTCAGCCGGTACTTTTGCCCTACACCCACAGAGATATTTATACAAAGAGTCCCCCTAGAAGGAAGGGGACCACAGAGAGACCGAGGTACAAATGATGAGAATGGAGACTATGATGACACGGAAAGCCCTTCGGCTTATCCCAAGGGTTACTATGCACCCTACTTACACGAAAATGAAAATTAAGATGTACAACATTGTACGACATTGACAATCCTAGTTGTCATGGAATGATAACAGGAGGGAATGAGGAATTCTATGCAGAATTAAAAGGGCTAAGACCTAACTGACTTATTTGCAGCTTGGCTAATAATGTTGCAAAGATAACTAATGAACACGGAAGAGTTTGTTCCATGGGAAAGTGACCAAGGATGCCTAACAACAATCAGAGTATGTATGTGATAACAAATGTATAACAGCTGTCCCACACAGTGCTCACTTAATTGCAGATTTTCCCGGGCTCTGTGAGTGGCTACTCTATTTTGTCAACTGTGTGATGCAAGCTTGCTAATAAACAGTATGTACTTTTAAGTAAACTACGTTTGACAATTATTCCCTGGGCTGAATCTACAAGGTAATGGGGCAATAACAACAAAATAGTCAGGCACATTAATAAGGACGCAAGACAAGAGTCAACTGTATAAAGCTTCAGATGGAAAAATGTATACAGAATTTCCTCAGAAATGGAAATTAAGGGTTCATTTGTTCAGACTATTCTCAAAAGTTGAAAATGAGATGGGTAATTAGAATTAATGGCTGGATAATGTCCATCTGCGATTCAAAAGCCTGTAGATTGGAGGAGGAAAGAGTGACACAGAGGAAGAATGTCCAGCTACAATAAATTATGCATGTAGTTAGTTACCTGAAGAGGAGGAGTTGTAGTATAACCAAAGGAGCAGGGTATGGAAAGAAAGAGCAGAGTATGCTAGCCCTTAATTTAGGATGGGCGGCAAATAAAAAAGTAAGTTGAGAGCAGCATTTAGGATGGGACTTCAAAGCCTGCAAGAATTAACTTAACAAAAGAATAAGGGCAATATAAAGTGAGGAGTTATTACTGCAGAGTCTGTTTCATTTGCTGAATAGGGAGAAAAGAGTATTGAAGGAACCTATTTAGATCTTGAGGAAAAGGCTCACATCTTGTTTAATACTTAAGATATTAGAAGAGAGGAGGGAGAGAGAGGTTTTACTGGCAGCACAGAGAAAACAAGGATCCTTCAGAAGACAAAGTCGTAAGAAACTGGAGAGCAATTGACTTGATATACTTTAAGCAACCTTCCTGTGGTGTTTTAAAAAAAACAAATAGCATTCAACTTAAGTATTTTCAGAGATAAGAACAATAAAAAAAAACAGATGCAATGCTTTTATGCACTCAAGTGGAAATCAAGAACAAGAAAAACCACAAAATTTATCATTATTTATGTGGAAGTAGAATTGCGTAAAAGTAGTGGGGGAAGATTGTGTGCTAACAATAAGATTGTTTTGAATGATTCTATTATTAGCAAGTTTAATTTCAGAACTTAAATAATATATTTCAAATACACATTGACTCACCACAAACATTAGATCATCTCCTAAAAACACAAAAGATACTGCAGATGCTAGAAATCCAGAGCAACACACACTTCTCTGGGAGGAGAAATCGCTGCTGTCCTGTAATAATGCTATTCCCTTCTTTCAGTTTCTTCATCTCCATCGCATTTGTTCCCTGGATGATGCTCGCCTTTCCAGGACATCAGAGAATTCCTGCATCTTCAAAGAATGGGGTTTCCCTTCCTTCACTATTGATGCTGCCCTCACCTGCATCTCCTCCATTTCCTGGACATCCGTGCTCACCCCATCTTCCCGTTGCCTTAACAAAGATAGACTTTCTCTTGTCCTCACCTACCACCCCAGAGTCTCCACATCCAACACATTCTCCGCAACCTCCCCCACCTTCAAAGAGATCCTGCCACCAAGCACATCTTTACTTCCCCTCACTCTCCACAGGGATCGCCCCCTCTGTGATTCCCTTGTCCATTCATCCCTCCCCATGAGTCTTCCTCCTAGCACTTAACCCCCCCCCCCCAGCGACAGAATGCTACTCCAGCCATTCACGTGCTCCTACACCTCCATTCAGAGCCCCAGACTGTCCTTCCAGGTGAGGCAACACTTCACCTGCAAACCTTTTGGGGTTGTCTATCATACCTGGTGCTCTTGCTGTGGCCCCTTCTATATTGGTGAGACTTGATGTAAATTGGGAGACCGCTTTGTGGTACACCTCCGCTTCATTCACCAAAAGCGGAATTTCCTGGTGGCCAACCATTTTAATTCTTGTTCCTATTCCTATTTTGACATGTCGGTCTATGGCCTCCCTTTTTGCCATGATGAGGCTACTCTCAGGGTGGAGGAGCGATACATCATTGTCCATCTGGGTAGCCGCCAACCTGATAGCATGAACATTGATTTCTCCTTTCGCTAAAAATTTCCTTCCCCTTCCCTCTTCTTCTATTCCCCTCTATGGCTTCTTACCTCTTCCCTTCTCCTCACCTGCCTATCACTTCCCCTGGTGCTCCTCCTCCTGCCCTTTCTCCCATGGTCCACTCACCTCTCCTATCAGAATCCTTCTTCTCCAGCCCTTTACCTTTCCCATCCACCTGAGTTTGTCCTCTCTCCCTCTCCTCCCCACCTGCCTTTTTATTCAGGCATCTTGCCAGTTCCTTTCCAGTCCTGATGAAGGGTCTCAGCCTGAAACATGGACTGTTTACTCATTTTCGTAGATGCTGCCTGGCCTGCTGAGTTCCTCCAGCAGTTAGTGTGTGTAGACCATCTCCTGTTACTGGTAGAAATACATCTTCATAATTGTTTGCAAGAAAGTTAAAACTGCACAAATATCAAAATTGATTTTAATATAATTAATCTCACACACTGGATTACTGTTAAAATAAACCGCATCTTCAAGTTCTCACAGATTATCCTCCAATACTAAGGAAGAAATGTTGGTAAGAAATGCATGCATAAATGAGAAGCAGCATCAGGGCATCACTGTGGTCAGGAATACTTCAGACAGCGCAAAGCTTACTGGAATATAAAATCAGACCACATTAACATACCAAAATAAATCATAGATGGTCATACCCATTCGAAGATTTAGCGAACCCCTGTCTAAACCAGTCGACGTAGATCCATCTGTTGGGGGATACATATAAGAGAGGTTGGGAGACAGGAGGGAAGCCCGGGGCTAACAGTAGCCAGTGGCACAGCGATTAGAAATACAAAATACTGCAAGGAGAGATCCATCTGCCCCACCGAAGGTGACAGTGACAGATTAATCCACTCAATTTCAATCTTTCAGCAAAGGAATTATTGCCCGATACCTATCACAAGTGGGAATCTAGATATTTGGCAGCTGATGACTTTGGATCTGACAATAACTTTAACTAAATACTAATGCCAATGTTTGCTCAACAAAGTGACAACAGTAAAAACCAATTTCGCTTGCTTAAACATACCCAAAGCTATTAATCCATTGTGAAAGCCAGCCGACTTATCAAGTTGTTTGGAAACATTTGCTCAACTTTTCCCTGTGTTCAGAGTTGGCATATATCTTCGGCGGGCGGTTTCGTCTCCTTTCGGAATCCGATTTGCATTCGGTGATCTTCTGTTTGTTTGTATTTACAATTATACTCTGTTAAAATGTTACAATGTAAAGCAAGGCGTGGTCTTTAAAAGAAGTTTTCGGCAAAACTTTTACCTGCCGACGTAGAATAGCGTAACTAGCACGGAGCTATGCAAAAAGCCCGATACCGCTGACGGTCCAGTACTGATGCGCAGAGGGTTTGGCCCTTTCTTACACTCAAAAACAAGAGGGTCATGCCACCCATTCCACGAATCTGTATTCCTCGAAATGCAAACGTCTCTAATCACTCATCATTCTCTATTTGGTATTAACGGATAGAAAGTAAAGCAGATCTTTGAAAGACCAAACTAGATTCTTCACCAAATTAAATCAGATAAATTTAATCCCAGCAAGTTTCGTTTCACATAAACTTTTATATTTCACTTTTCCTGCAAGATCTGAGCGCCCTGCAAACGGTATTTCATATGTCTGACATCTAAAATACGCTCCCCGCTGACAGCTCTCTCTAAAAGTAAACGAAAACAGTCTTTTAAAACTTACATGCCGCAGCCCTTATCCCAACTCCTGTCAAAGACTCACAGGCTCCCTCACTGCAAGAATCATTCTGCGAACATCATGGTAACTGTGATAAGAGCCCATGCCGGTACGGCAACTAACAGTCGGGTTGGGTAATGGACGTTACCGCGACACAGACAGATGAGAATGCAGCGAGCCTCACGGCAGGAGAGCGGCCGCGCAGAGCCCGTGACTGGCTGCCCCGAGCCTGGCTCCTGCTTCACTGACGTTAATTCACACGTGGCTACCGCACCTCATTCCGGGCACTGATCAGAGTAGGTTACAACAACTCTGTGTCGACATGGATCAGAGATGAGCGCTGAGTAATATAGCGAGGAAGTGGGTAGTGACTGCGTCAGACACAGATCCGAGAGGGCAAGAGGTGGGCAATTGCATGAGTCGAATACCTAAGAGGAGGTATGATGAACACAAACATATGGGCGATGGAGGGTTTAGGACAAGGACACTGACAGGTCGGGATTAAGCTATCACCGTGCAGAAAGCAAAGGAACTGAGAAATGATTGGTATTATCAGGATCAATTGCGGCAAATTTACACTTCAGGAGAAGGTCGAGAAGGGAAAAAAAAACAAGTCAGTCATCTGAAGCCGTTCAATAACGTGGAAAGGAAACAGATCTGTAAGAGACGAGCGTAGGCATCAGTTGGGCACACATGACTAGGAATTTAACCCGATCCATAATCAATTCAATAATAGGGGGAAACTGCAATAAAAAGAATGAAATTAGGCAGTGAAGTGTAATACATAGTATGTGCTGTACATAGTACGGAAGTATGAACAATTGCAGGTGCACGACCAAAAGGTAGCAAATATCCCTGCGAATGAGTTGGTTAATAAGCATCCATAGAAAGGATCGGAAAAGCCCCATATCAATCATTTATAGCTTGGATTGGGAGCAATATTCATAGCTACACAACGGATCAGAAGATTATGCAAAATTCTAATCAGGAGTTTTGAGCAGTTTCAAAGAAAGCTTATAAGTTTTGTCGATAATTTTAACGACAATGCCTTTTCCGAATTTATATTAATTTCGCCTTTAAAAGCGAGTATGTGAACAACGTTTCCACCATTGTTTCCAGGGAAAATTTTATTTTGCAATATATTTTCTTTATATTAATTAGGCCTACCTGTTATATTAAAAAAAAACTAGTTTGATAAATGTTGTTTTTAACTGTAAGCAGATTACGGAATGTTCGTGTTATAACGAACACACATCTGATTACAATTACATAAACTTTTTTTCCACTATGATTTGCAATTTTCACATTGGTATTCTTCCCCAAGACATGGGAATAGTACAGCTTTTGTAGATAGCATTCTGTAAAGCTCTCACAATCACATTACTAAACCTATATGTTTAATACTACACAGAAAGGAGCTAGCATTGGCAAGTTTCAGGAGTATAAGAAAATGGGCACCTTCTGGCTAATTTCAAGCAAGGGTTTCAAAGCAATTTTAGTTATTAGGAAAGGGGAAATGGGCACCCCCCCCCCTTAGCTGGTACAATGCCATGGAATTACAAAATGATATAGGCACAAAAGAAGGCCATTGTGCCTATTATGTAAAAGAGCCATTACCCACTAAATCCCACTACCCCGCTTTCTCCCACAGCACTGCATGTGTTTTCCCTGTGAACTATTTGTCTGATTCTGTTTTGAATGTTAATAATGAAGATGTTTTCAACAGCCTTTTAGGTAAAGCATACAAAACCACACTACTGCATTTAAATGAAAAGACTGTACGATTGTGTCTTTTGGCTACCAAGAATTCTGCCACTGGAAAGAGATTCTTCTTGTTTTAATAATCCGATTCATGATTTGAGCGCCTTTCAACTTTTTCCATTTTAAGAATAACAACCACTGTTTGTTTGATCTCTCCACCTGAGGATTATTTGTATGCATTATGGTCAGAGATTGAGGGAGCTAGGGCTTTACTCTTTGGAGAGAGGGAGTATGAGAGGAGATGTGATAGAGGTATACAAGACATTAAGAGGAATAGATAGAGTGGACAGCCAGTGCCTCTTCCCCAGGGCACCACTGCTCAGTACAAGAGGACATGGCTTTAAGGTGTGAAGTTCAAGGGGGATATTAGAGGAAGGATTTTTACTCAGAGAGTGGTTGGTGCGTGGAATGCACTGCCTGAGTCAGTGGTGGAGGCAGATACACTAGTGAAATTTAAGAGACTGCTAGACAGGTATATGGAGGAATTTAAGGTGGGGGGTTATATGGGAGGTAGGGTTTAAGGGTCGGCACAACATTGTGGGCCAAAGGGCCTGTACTGTGCTGTACTATTCTATGCTCTATGTTCTATTTCATACCCTGATACCATATAGTAAATCCTCTCTGTTCCTTCTCCCAGTCTTTGACATCCTTCTTTCCAAAACTGTGATGTTCACAATTGAATACAATTTAGACTTAACCAGTGCTTAGAAAGATTTACCATATCATCAACAAAAGATAATCTGTAGATGCTGGAAATCCGAGCAACACACACAAAATGCTGGAGGAACTCACCAGGCCAGGCAACATCTATGGAAAAAAGTACAGTTGACATTTCAGGCCAAAACCTTTCATATCATATCCTGTTTACCATATCATCCTAGCTTTTATACTCCTCTTCTTACTATTAAAAATCCAATATGTTGTTTATAAATGTAATATTTATTTTTCAAAGACCCACTGCTGTTTGTGAGACTGTGCTGAGCACAACCTGGCCATGGTGTTTCCCATATCATAACTGCCCCTATACTTCAAGAGAACGGTAATTGCTTCAGAGCAACCAAACATCATTAAACAAAATACAATACAATGCAAATGCTGGAAATGCGAAGTAAAAGCAGAACATTTTAGAAACACTTAACAGATGAGGCAGCATTTATGAAAAAAGTAACAGGATTGACATTTCATATTTTTCAGATCCTTTATCAAAAGTTGGAAAGAGAGATAAAGTGCCATTTTTTTAAATCACAGAGAAGATTATGGAGGGATGAATACAACAAAAAAAGATCTATCAATAGTGATGCCAGACCTGTTATAGGAATGAGTTGTCTAGTTAAAGGACATGGAAGCTTTAGAGAAGGTGCAGAAGGGATTCACCACAGTGTTGCTTAGATTGGAGTGCATTAATTATAAGGAGAGATCGGACAAACTTGTGTCTTCTGGAGCAATGGAGACTGAGGGGCAGCCTAATAGGAGTAAATAAAATGAGGAAAGGCAGAGAAAGATAAACAGTCAGGGTCTTTTTTACCCCCAGGGTGGAAAGGTTAAATAATAGAGAGCATAGTTTCAAGGCAAGAGTTGGAAAGTTTAAAGGAGAAGTGCAAGGTTTTGTTTTAAACATACAGAGTGCTGAAGGAGATGAAGTAGAAGTAGATATGATAGTTATATTTAAGAAGCATTTAGACAGACACATGACCGGGAATGAATGGGGGAGGGGAGCAGACACTATGTAAGCAGGCAGGATGAGTTTAAATTGACAGTACGTTGACATAGACATGGAGAGCTGAATTACCTGTTCCTGTGGTATACTGTTCTGTCACCTATATACTACCGACTAAATGAAGGCAGGTGAAGTCCTTGTGGAAAGGCACTTTAAAAGTGAAAGAGCACTGATCAACACATTGAAACACACAAGGTAAAAGATCCTTGAGTTTCTGGAAAACAGGCAGAATATATTAATTTAATGATTGGAAGGGGTTTTTGAGAAATAGTTTCCACATTGCTATCTGTGAATCTCTATTATATCTTCAGCTCAATTAAGAACAATGATTCATGTCTGACTCCAAACAAATTGCATTGTTATTATTTACCCTTGAAGAATCAAACTTGAATTAGCCATCATCTTTTCAGGGCTTCAACTTATGTTATCCCATTCTGTCGAATCTATACCTATCTTAGTTTCAAGGTTCCTAAGGAACATATAAATTTTAAAAGTCATAATCACGCTTAACATTTTGTCAGAAATATTCAGAAGAAATCCAATTCTTAACTACTGTATTCTTTTCTCTCCAGATTTTCTTCAACTCAACACTTTTCTGTCTTCTTCCACTGAAAGTAAGGATTTTTGCTAATGTAGGAATCCACATGTAATGTATAATAATGAAAAGTCTTACATTTATATGGTACCATTTACAACCCAATGTCATTTTCTTTCAGGCAATGCTATACTGAACAAAATGATAGTGGCATAAATTTTCCACAGGCAATATCCCAAGCAAATATAGACCAAATGCCCTCTGAGCAATCCATAAAATTTAGAGATTGAAACATGTTGAAGCAAGGATAACATATCAAAAACAAATAAAGTAACGTCAGACTCTCAAGATGTTGTCGTGTTTAACATCATTAAAGTAGGAGTCCTCCATAAACGTGAACAGTGGAAAGAGACATACCCTCAAGGAGAATAATATCATGAAAGGGGAATAATCTGCAAAGCTGATAAGATCAGCGCATATGCGATCGAAAGCGTTCATCTCAAAGAATTACTCCACTGTATACCTGAGAAGAAATATTCTGATTAAAATATATTTATTTGTTATGCACCTGCCAGCACTACCGAATTATAGTTTCACTCCATGTCATTTGTACTACTGTGTCTACTTTGCTGCAGATTGATACAGCAGCAAAGACTGTACTATAAACTTGAGAGAACTGATTATGGGGAAAATTAATAGAGAATGGGATTGGTCTGTGAGACAGCATGGACTTGACGGGCTGAAGTGGCTTCTCATTCATAAGGACCTATGGCTTCTAAGACTCAAGCTTCAAAGAATATTTGAAAGAGAAGAAACTGAGGTGTTTAGGGAAAGAAATATTGAGGGCAGAGCTTACAGATGATACAGTTATGGGAGCTGAGGTGGGTAGCGAATGGAAGCAATGTAGAGATTTTGAAGAGCTGTCACTTCATGTTAACTAGCATGGTCCAAGCAATTCATTGGCAGCTCTGAAAAGTGGATACACATTCTAAAATAGTGATACTGCTGGACTGGCAGTGCATTGGTAAAGGGTGCCAGGACAGGATGAGATGCAAGTGGGAGAATGAGAGTTTAGATACAGATCACATGTATTTGAATGTGCTCAGAAAGTGGGGGATAATCTGTCATGGGGTCGGAGTAGATTGACACTCAGTGGCTACTTTATTAGATACATTTATACACCTGCTTGTAATTGTAAATATCTAATCAGCCAATTATGTGGCAGCTACTTAATGTGTAAAAGCTTGCAGACATGATCAAGAGATCCCGTTTCAACATTGGAATGGGGAAGAAATGTGATCTAATTGACTTTGACAGTGGAATGATTGTTGGTGCCAGACAGGGTAATTTGAATATCTCAAAACAATAGACAATAGGTGCAGGAGTAGGCCATTCGGCCCTTTGAGCCAGCACCGCCATTCACTGTGATCATGGCTGATCATCCACAATCAGTAACCTGTTCCTGCCTTCTCCCCAAATCCCTTGACTCCACTATCTTTAAGAGCTCTATCTAACTCTTTCTTGAGAAAATCCAGAGAATTGGCCTCCACTGCCTTCTGAGGCAGAGCATTCCACAGAACCACAACCCTCTGTGTGAAAAATCTGCTGATCTCCTGGGATTTTTACACACTAGTTTGTGGAGAATGGTGTTAAAAGCAGAAAAGAGCACCCAGTGAGCAGCAGTTCTGTGGACGAAAGTGCCTTGTTAATCAGAGAGGTCAGAGGAGAATGGTCAGAAACTGACAGTAACTCAAATAACCATGCATTACAACAGTGGTGTGCAGAAGAGTATCTCCGAGCACACAACACGTCGAACCCTGAAAGGATAGGCTACAGCAGCAGAAGACCACGAACGTACAGGACATACCTAATAAAGTGGCCTCTGAGTGTAACTTCCTATTTCCACCATTAGCTGGATTCCCTCAGTGGGAACCATCTCCAATGAAGTTATAAAATTTCACTCATATACAGTACAATGCTAACATGTGCACAAAGGGCATCTGCTGGTGACATCAATCACCTTCCCCTAAGGGAGTAACATGACTGATATGATGAAAGTCTAACATCAAATATGCTTCTGTTAATGTACGGAGCAATGATGAAGACACCTTACAGTTCACTCAAAATCTATTGCAACAAACAGTCTCCAGTATTCTAGGTGTTTCATGTTCCTGACTAAGCACATGATGTATCTGATTCTTACTTAATAGGCAGAGTTGTTGTATTTTCATTATCTTGGTGAATACAGTTCAGAATACTTCTTATTAGACCAGGGCAAAGCTTTCTACTTTTGATGGGCATCTTCTTAAATTTCTATTTTGATTGAAATATAGCTCCATGGTAATTCTTTCATGAAAATCAATATCCATAAATCCATAAAACCATAAGATATAAGAGCAGGATTAGGCCATTTGGCCCTTTGAGTCTGTTCCACCATTTTATCATGGCAGATCCATTTCCCTCTCAGCCTCAATCTCCCATTTTCTCCCTATATCCTGTCATGCCCTAACTAATCACAAATCTATAAAGCTCTGCCTTAAATATACCCAATGACTTTTATCCATTGTATCCATTACTTTTCTTGGTCCAAAAAGATTAACAAACAACCTACCTCCAAAAACACTGGGAGTGAGGAAACTATTTTTGAAAAGGAACAGGTTAGGATCAATGGAGACACGAGACTGCAGATGCTGGAATCTGGGGCAACACAAAACGAACTCAGTGGATCAGGCAGCACTTGTGGGGGGAAATGGACAATGTTTAGGGTCATTTGGAGTGAAAGGCAGAGGGTAGATAGCCAGTATATAAGGTGAAGGCATGGATCAAGAGTTGGGAGGTGATAGTTGGATCTGGATTAGGAGCATGGGTGGTGAACAGACGGGGACGGGAGAAAATGAGAATGATGCCAGAACTTGGGAGGGCCAGGTAGAAGCAACAAAGTGCTGACAATGTTGAAATCTGACAGGAGAAAATGGGGAGCATGGCATAAAGACAGGGAGGTGGGAAGGGTAACAAGTGTAAGAAGAATGTTCATGATGGGCAGATGGGATGCATTTATTAACAAAGGTTGATTATATTTAAGAATTTACAGATCATAAATACACCTAAGCCTGACTCACAAATAGTAAAATTCAATTCACAAGATTTGACTCATTTTAACCTCCTTCACTTGGGAGAGAGTTTTATTTGAGCCAATAAAAAGAAGGGAGGTGAAAGCAGAGCGGTCATTGTTGGAATGGGACAGTGGTAGAGAGGGAGGCTTTAGCGAGAACAGGCTTAGGCAGCACAGATGGAGGTTCAAAGTAAAATTCAAGTACATTTTCTTCCCCCCCACCATCTATTGTTACACAGTGCATGGAGAATGGGTCCTGAGTTAATGGTATGTTCTTCGTCTGCGATGTCAGGACTCTGAGAGACCTCCAGTTTCCCTGATAACTACACCTGCACAAAGTGCATCTAGATGCAGCTCATTAGAGACTGTGTTAAGGAACTGGAGCTGCAGCTCGATGACCTTCAGGTCATAAGAGAAAATGAGAAGGTGAGGATAGGAGCTACAGAGAGGCAGTCACCCCGAAGCTTCCGGAGGCAGATACGTGGGTGACTGCCAGGGAAGGTAAGGAAATAGGCAGCCAGTCCAGAGTACCCTGTGGCTATTCCCCTCGAAATTAAGTATACCACTTTGGATATGATCTATCAGAGGAAGCGCTGCAATAGGGTCTTCGGCAGCGAGTCTGGCTCTGTGGCTCAGAAGGGAAGGAAAGAGAAGCAGAGTGATGTAGTGTTGGACGAGAGCAGGGTATTAAACCAATAACTTCTGTTGCTTTTGAATTCCAGATAGATTAGAAATAGTTCTGAAGAAATAAAATTCATATCATGTTCATTTGGAAGAGAGATATCACCCTTCCCTCAGTTAGAGAAGCAAACAGGAGATTCTGTGGATGTGAAAAAGTCACTCGGACGGTATTTTGCATCACAGATGCAGGGTCAGGGATATTTTGGATTGGGTCCACAGTATTCTAAGGGTGCTGGAGCGAGCAGCCAAAAGTCATGGTACATGTTGGTAGTAATGACATAAGTAGAAAAGAGAATATAGGGAGTTAGGTAGAAAACTGGAAAGCAGCACCCCCAGGTTTAGTCATCTCTGGATTGCTGCTGGTGCCATGTGCTAGCAGAGGTGAGAATAGGATGACTTGGCAGATGATGTATGGTCGAGGAAGTAGTGCAAGGGACAGGATTTCAGATTTCAGACTGTTTGCGATCTCTTCTGAGGCAAGTACGACCTGTGCAAAAAGGGTGGGTTATAGCTGAACCCGAGGATGATCAATATCCTTGTGGGTAAGTCTGTAAGGAAGGACAGGCACATGATAGGGCAAACTTGCAGTCAGTGGGATGGGTTGAAGTGCAACGTGGGGGCAAAATCAAAAATGCTGATGAATATGGGACCGAAGGAGTTATATTTGAATGTACGCAATGTACGGAATAAGGTCAATGATATTGTAACATAGTTAGAGATTGGCAAGTACAACATTGTGGGCATCACTGAGCCGTGGTTGAAAGAAGATCATAGTTGGGAGCTTAGCACCCAAGGATACACATTGTATCAAAAGGACAGACAGGTAGGCAGAGGGGGTGCAGTGGCTTTCAGTGAAAAATAAAATCAAATCCTTAGAAAGAGATGACATAGGATCAGAAGATGTGGAATCCTTGCGGGTAGAATGAAGAAACTGCAAGGGTAAAAAGACCCTGTTGGGAGTTATGTACAGGCCTCCAACAATAGCCTAAACAACACTCACAACACGCTGGAGGAACTCAGCAGGTCGGGCAGCATCTGTGGAAACGATCAGTCAATGTTTTGGGCCGGAACCATTCGTCAGGACTGAAGAGGGAAGGGGCAGCCCGGCACCTTCTCTTTTCAGTCCTGACGAAGGGTTCCGGCCCGAAACGTTGACTGATCGTCTCCACAGATGCTGCCCGACCTATTGAGTTCCTCCAGCGTATTGTGAGTGCTGCTTTGACCCCAGCATCTGCAGATTATTTTGTGTTAACAATAGCCTGAATGTGGGCTACAAATTATAATGGGAACTAAAAAAGGTTTGTAAAACTGGCAATGTTACGATAGTCATGGGGGATTTCAATATGCCGATAGACCTGGAAAATTAGGTTGGTGCTAGATCCCAAGGGAGGGAATTTGCAGAATGCCTAAAAGATAGCTTTTTACAGCAGTGTGATTGAGCCCACTAGGAGAAAGGCAATTTTGGATTGGCTGTCGTGTAATGAACCAGATTTGATAGGAGGTTTAAGGTAAAGGAACCCTTGGGAGGCAGTGATCATAATATGATAGAATACACCTTGCATTTTCAGAGAGAGAGGATAAAGTCAGATGTATTGGTATTACAGTGGAGTAAAGGGAATTACAAAGGCACAAGAGTAGAGCTGGCCAAAGTTGATTAGAAGGGGACACTAGCAGGCATAATGGCAGAACAGCAAAGGCTGGAATTTCTATAGGTAATTTGAAAGGTGCAGAATAAGTACACCCTAAAGATAAAGAAGCATACTTAAGATAGGATGAGGCAACCATGGCTGACAAGGAAAAGTCAAAGACAGCATAAAAGCAAAAGAGAGTGCATATAATATAGCAAACATTAGTGGGAAATTAAAAGATTGGGAAGCATCTAACAACCAACAGAAGGCAACTAAAAAAGCCATAAGGAGGGAAGAGATGAAATATGAAAGCAAGCTACCCAATAATGTAAAAGAATGATATCAAGTTTTTTTCCAGATATATAAAGAGTAAAAAAGAAAGGAGAGTAGATATCAGACAGCTGGAACGAGATGCTGGAGAGGTAGTAACAGGGACAAAGAAATGAGAGATGAACTTAATAAGTATTTTGTGACTCTCTTCACGATGGAAATTACAAACATTATTCTTGAAATTCGGAAGTGTCAAAGGACAGATGTTAGTGTAGTTGACATTACGAAGGAAAAGGTGCTTGGGAAACTGAGAGGTCTGAAGGTAGATGGGTCACCTGGACCAGATGGACTACACCTCAGTGTTCTGAAGAAGGTAGCTGAAGAGATCATGGAGACATTAATAATGATCTTTCAAGAATCACTAAATTCTCAAATGATTCTGGAGGATTGGAAAATTGTAAATGTCACTCCATTCTTTAAGAAGAGAGGGAGGCAAAAGAAAGGAAATTACAGGCCAGTTAGCCTGGCTTCAGTGGCTGGGAAGATGATGGAGTCCATTATTAAGGATTAAGTTTCAGGGCATTAGAGGACCATGATAATATAGGTCAAAGTCTTGGAAAGGCTTGGGAAGATTGGAAGAATGGGCAAAGATGTGCCTGATGGAATTTAATGTAGGAAGGTGTATGGTCACACACTTTGGTAGAAGGAATAAAGGTGTGGACTATTTTATAAATAGGGAGAAAAACGAGAGCAGGGAGCTCACTGTAACCTATCAAATATTGAAAGGCCAAATAGAGTGGATGCCGAGAGGATGTTTCCTATAATGAGTGAGTCTAGGACCAGAGGACACAGCCTCACATCAGAGGGATATACATTCAGAACAGAGATAAAGAGAAATTTCTTCAGTCAATGGGTAGTGAATCTGTGGAAATCATTGCCAGTAATGGCTATGGAGGCCTAGTCATTGAGTATATCTAAAGTGGAGGTAGCTAGGTTCCTTATTAGTCTGGGTGTCAAAAACTACTGGTAGAAGCTTCGGCGAGCAGAAGCTGAGGAAGAGCTTCACTCCAAGTGAGGTAAAGTTGGGTAAGTTCCTCTAATAAATCTAATTACCTTAAGAGCAGTTAGGGCAGTTGAGTGCTCCATTTGTAGGATGTGGGAAGTCAGGGCGAGCACAATCATCCCTGATAACTACACCTGCGAAAGGAGCATCCAGCTGCAGCTCCTGACAAACCCAGTGAGGAAACTGGAGCTGGAGCTGGATGAACTTTGGATCATTCTGGAAGCAGAGGCAGAAATACATGGGAGTTACAGGGAGATTGTCACCCCTAAGAGTCAGGAGACAGGTAGCTGGGTGACTGTCAGGAGAAGGAAGGGGAATAGACAGAATGAGCAGAGCACCCCTGTGGCTGTTCCCACCAATAATACATTGTTTTGGATACTGTTGATGAGGATGACCTACCAGGGACAAGTTGCAGTGGTTGAGTCTCGGGCACCAACATGGGACCCTCAACTCAGAAGGGAAGGAGGGAAAAGAGGAGAGCAGTAGTGATAGGGGATTCAATAGTTAAGGGAACAGATAAGAAGTTCTGTGGAAGAAATGGAGAATCTCGGATGGTCTGTTCCCTCCCTGGTGCCAAGGTCCGTGATATCTCGGATCGAGTTCTCAGTATCCTCAAGAGGGAGGGTGAGCAGCTGGATGTCGTGGTTCATGTAGGGACCAATGACGTGGGTAGGAAGAGTGAAGAGGTTCTGAAAGGTCAGTTTAGGGAGTTAGGCACCAAATTAAAGGACAGGACCTGCAGGATAGCAGTCTCAGGATTGCTACCAGTGCCACATGCAGGTAGGTTTAGAAATAGTAAGATAGCACAGATCAACAAGTGGCTGAAGACATGGTGCAGGAGGGAGGGCTTCAGATTTATAGATAATTGGGCAATTTTCCAGGGAACGTGGGATCTGTTCCAGCAGGACGGTCTACATCTGAACTGGAGGGGGACAAATATTCTTGCAGGTAGGTTTGCTCTA